>NC_139410.1:31379435-32639435 GCF_905368555.1 Meleagris gallopavo | reverse complement strand
AGTGCAAATTTGGTGCACATAGGGGATGACATCCCATCCCATCACAATAAAACTTCTCACTACAGAAATAATTTTTTCTGTAGCTGTAGATCTCTTCAGCTGAAGGATATAGATGCTCCCATCACTGGTGGCTTGTCTTGGATGTGAACCAGTGCCATGTTGTAAAGCCAGATAAATTGTCATTTTGCATGTACATACCTTTGCCCCACTGATTTTACTGTAAGATTTTTCAAGAGAAGAATCCCTTTTTAAAAATGGTTCCTGTCCTGTGTTTAGCCCTGGTAAGGATTTGTGAAAAGCTTTGATCATTGGCTACCTGTGAATACGCAGAATACTAAAGAGTCTTCTACAACCACAGGGGACCGTACATAATTATTATCATTTTTTATTTTTCATAAACCTACAATTCACAATAATTTATGGAAATTCTTGAATTTATAAATTTCAAGGGTTTGCCAAATATTTCAACTATCCCTCCATGGCAAATTGTCTTTAAATACTGGCTTTTTTTTTTTCTTTTTAACATTTACTTGTGGACCAGAAACACTTGCAGTCTATTGCCCCTGGCCTTCTGTGAGAATGTTAGTTAGCAATGCTCATAAAAACTCAATTCATCAATGTGAACATAATTTGCTATGAACAGAAAGCTCACAAAAGGGTGAATTTGTCAGATAGACAGGTGGCCTGAGATCTCTCCCTGATACTGAACGATATGAATAATAGATTCTGGTAAATGTATGCCAAGACTTGAGCTGTAAACACAGCTGCCTCCATTCCCTTCCAGAATAACAGCTTCGAGAACGAAAGCACAGGAACCACAGTTCCACCTGAGGACTAAGCCTGTGCACGTACACACACACACAAACACACACACACAAATGCAATCTACTTGCAGAATCACAAAGAAAACAACCCCCAGGAAAAGGACGTAGCCCTTTCCAGCTCTTTTCGCAGACCTTTGCTATGAATGGATTTTAACATGTGTGGAGAGCAGAAGGAGAGAATAATAGAAAACATTTAAAATATATTTTAAAATATCTGCAGTCACAGAAATAAATCTTTCCATTATCCAAAGGGGGAAAAAAATCTTAGTTGGCTTTTGTAGGTAGAGGATCCAAACATAATGTGAAAAAATTTCACATTTGAGAATGTATAAACTAAAACTATAGGTTTGTTTTTCTTTCTTTGATATTACTTCCAAAAACTAGTTAATTTTAATGATCCTAGCTAGATCTGCACAATGATTTTTGTTGTTGCAGGCTATTGGTATTTACTCATACTGCATTTTGTTTTGGCTTCTTTTTTTTTAGTTTTATATCATTAAATACTGTCCATGGACTAAGTTAAAAAGACATTATGCATGAGAAAAAAAAAAAAGACCTTTAGGATTTTCTTCTGGGTTTTTACTTAACATAATTTCATAGTAGGCTGTAGGCTGGTTCAGGCAATCCCAATGACCACTTCTACAAAATGGCCAACGTAGCTTTTGTGGACCACAGGGAAGGACCTAATCTTAGGTCAGGCATCCTGAGCAGCAGCAGATAGCTGGGGAAAAAAGGGACAGTGATTTTGTATTGCTCAGTAAAACCAAACATGTCCTAAAATGGACTCAGTTGTGGCCAGCCATGTTCATGTTTGAGAGTGCACTGACAGTGTGGTACAAACGTTTTGATGCAGTTGTCTTAAGGGCAGAAGTGTAATGTGTTGCATGGGAGAATAGCTGGCTGGAGTGCTTGTTTTGGTCCATCAGATGTTTTTATTTTTGCAGTTTTAGCTGAGGACTGAGATCACCAGGTCTGTTCTTTGCATGATCAGAGTTTAATTTGCTTTCTCTGTTATACATATAAAACAAAAGCCTTTTCCCACACTAGCATGCCTTATTTTAGGGATAAGGCAAACTCCTTATTTGATCCTTCTTTGGCAGTGATATAGCCCAGGAAATGAACTGGGAATTGTACCATTTGAAGTTCATACATGTTTGTTAATATTTGTTATTTAGGGAGGATGCTTCTCTGTAATGAGTTGGCTAAGGTGAGAGACATGTAGCACTGAATGCAGACCCAACACATCCTAAAGCTCCCAAAATGTGACCGCATATGAGATATTAAAGGCAAAATGGAAGTTCTGAACAAATGAAATCACTGTCAGAATAATAAAAGAGAAATGAGCTATGATCTAATCTGTTTTCTAGCAGTGTCACAGAGGAGCTATAATAAAAGCTATTTGCAAAGTTCAGAATCATTTCCCGTGCAAAGCCATTCACATGCTATACGACTCTGGACAAATGGAGGGGGTCTTGGTTTTGCCAAAAAATTGTATGTGGATAGTTTACTATTAGTTTTAAGTTTGTGCACCCAAATTACTCAGTTGGCTGCAATTTTAGCTCCCTCCCTGTTTGAGATGGCACAGGAATTTGTGCACCTGGCTTTCTCCCTCTATTTTTGGTGTATCATCTTCACCCCTCTCTGTTTACAAACTGCAAGTGTAAAGGACAAACAGAAAAAGAATAAAGTCACATCATTGCTTTTGCACCATGTATGCTATAAATGAGGGTATAGCAAAAGATGTATTGTGTCCTCATTGGAAATGCTCACTCTGTTCTTCTCCTTGGAACAATGCATGATCTGCAGTTCCAGTTCCAGTGTTCCTCCATTTCTGTGGAATCAACTCTGTAAACAGTGTAACCACTGCATGAGGAAGAGACAGAAAAAAGGGATACAGGGGAGGATCAAGTACATAAATATCTGTATCCCTGGTTTTCGCAATTAATGTATGTGAAGTGGTAAGATGATGGAGATGTACTTGGAGCTTTACACAGGGTTAGAGAAGCAACTCATCTACCTTCTCCTCCTTCTAAAGGAAAAACAAAACAAAACAAAACAAAAAACTTAAGAATAAGCAAAATAATGATAATTTTCCTTTTTATTTTTGGATTTTAAAAGAGATATAGGTTGGGCGGCTGGACATGGCACTCAACCAAAAGGAAGAAAACATAGAACTGAACTGAGCTGTCCTAAACATATGAAAAGGGGGAACATGAAAGAAAAAACTCCCAGCTCATCTGAAGCCTGTGTGTGAAATGGCAGTTCTGGCTCTCCACTGATTTCTGCATGGTGGAATAAGAGAAACCAAGCTCTTTAAATGTTCTAGTTTCAATTCAGTGATTTTTTACTGTAAGTAGACAAAGACACTGCAGAAAGAAAGAGAAAAAGTGAAAACACTCTTTCTGTAATCTGGTATCCACTGATTTCAAACCTGTGGATATCTGCAGTAGAAATTTAAGAGCAATATGGATCCATGTATATTTATAAAGACTCCCTGTTGACCAACGGACTGATGACCCAGAGGTCCCCTAGTCATGTGGAAAGAAATGAACTGATTAGCATCGATGGGAAGAGAAGCAGTGACAGCTAGCTGTGGGACCTCCCCAGCTCCCTGATGTCTGATGGTATGGCTGGGAGGTTTCCCACTAAATGCTTTGGTTTGCGCTTATAAGTTTGCTCCTGTCCAGGATGGCATTATTGGAACTGCAGTTTGATACCCTGGTTATAAGAATATGGTCCTTTTTTTTAGCAATGAATTGGTGACAAGCTTCACTAACGCACCTCCTGGAGTTCATGAAGCACTGTCCTCAGTGAAAATATATACTTAGGACTCATGTATGCAACATTCATGCAAGTCTCAGAATGCAAAAGAAATCAAATCACTTCCTTGCATCCACATCTTTTGGTTGTCTTCACACAACTCTCTCCCCAACCCCTCAGTCCTCTGGTTGAGATCTTAATGGTATACTCCACTGTTTATTGCATTTTATCTCATTAACTTTACTAGTTTTTCCTCTCTGTCCGCCAGTTCTTGCACCCAGTCTGTCACCTCTTACAAGCTTCCCATTGATCCCATCTTCTTTGTCTCACTTTACTTTTTGCTTGTCAGTCTCTCTCTTTCCACCAAATAAGCCTCATACTCCAAAGTGAAGAAGAAATTAAAAATAAAATAAAATAAAATTAAATTAAATTAAATAAAAAATCACAGAGAAATATTTATTCAGTAGCAATAAATCTATTATCTGGTATATGAGTAAGATGAAAAATATTATTTCTTTTGTTTTTTACAGAACATGAGAATTATGAGGAAAAGCGTAAAAATAATTTTGCTGCCTGAAAAAGCATCACCATGCAGCCACTGTGAGTCACCACAAAAAGCAAAAGAAGTAAAAGAAGTCAAATAAATGCATCATGTATTGCCTCTATGTGGGGAGACCTAATGTGTGAAGACAAATATTGAGGTCTCTGCTGGAAGGCAGTTTTGCTATACCAGTAGAGATGACTGCATAACCAGCTATAAAGAAGAGAATTCATTTAACATGATGTTATCTTCCTTTGGCAAGAAATGACATGGGGTTTAACCCCAAACTCTTTTCCGGACTTAGCACAGAGTCTAGAGGCTACAGGCATGGAGGAAAGGCTGGTATATCAGTATGTGTCCCTTCTGGGTTGGGAAGGTAGGCAAGCGCTCTAAGTGTGATTGTGTCTAGCTGGAGTTTGAGAAGACTAGGATATCTCCTTTCTATTTTTCTTTTTTCTCATGTAAGTATAATACAAATAAATTAAAAAGAATTCAAAACACTAGTCCTTTAAAAGATGATTAGTGAAGAAGAAAGTCCTTTCTAACGTGAGAAGTAATGGCCTTAAGTTGTGCCAGGGGAGGCTCAGGTTGGATATTAGGAAAAAATTCTTCTCAGAAAGAGCAGACAGGCATTGGAACAGGCTGCCCAGGGAGGTGGTGGAGTCACCATCCATGGAGTGTTTCAAGACAAGGGTAGATGTGGCCCTGAGGAACACAGTTTAGCAGGCATGGTGGGGATGGGTCAACAGTTAGACTAGGTAATCTTAGTGATCTTTTACAAAGTTAATTACTCTAGGGTTCTTTGGTTCTACTTCAGGTTAGCATGGCAGTACACAGGACTAGGAAGGCAAAAGTTAGGAGTAGAGGAAGAGGAGAACTTGGGATCTTTAAACCCTTAACACTTAGCTTCAGAATTTGAGCCATCAGTGATGTAAAAATAACATAAGATTTTAACTGGATGTAATATATGCAGAGTTTTAGTTTAATTTGTTTTGTTTATAGTCTTCATGATTGTCAAAGAAAACTTGAGCACATCCATAATTAGGTGGACTGATGATATTGTGAATTGAAATATGGGAACTCACCATATTTCAGGCAGTTGCCTGGTGGACTGCACTGAGCCATTTTGGTTGGTATTTCCTGACATACTGAAAAAGAAAGCTAAATGGGCAGCATAAAAATAGAAAGTGTAATTGAACCTTCCCCTCAACCTTCCTATTGTAATGCTGGTGACATTTGTTCATATACTGAAAAAAAAAAAAAATAAATGAAGAATATATGTAACTTTTACTGATTTTTTTTTTTAAGTGCTTCAGTTTCAAACTGACTTATGATAGAGCATAAGGTCAGACTGCTGCAGAAAATATGCGACTATCTACGCATCTAAGCAAATTTATTCTGGAAAAGAAAGTTTATTTATGTTACCTAATTTTGATATTCTTGAAATCTAGCTCTGCCTAGATTCCAGGTATTCAATCTCTACAGTACTTGACTACAAAATCTCCTATTATACTTGTATTGTAAATTGTCTGTCAGAACTGTACATAGTCTTCCTCACTGATACAACTTCTCCTTTCCACTTCCACCCTGCTACATGATATTCTAAAGTCTAATTATTGTTCTGCCATAAGCAATAACAACAACAAACAAACAAACCAACAAAAAGATTCAGTCAGGTAAGCTTGCCATGTTATTTGTGCATCAGGCACAACTTACCCTTTCGTTCCCATTGCAAAAGAAAAGAGTGGTATGTGATGAACAGATTTTTACAAGCAAGCAGATGCATTATTATTTATGAAACGGCACATACTACGTAGCTCACAGTGCACAAATTGATCAAGAGATAGGACACGTACACAGATTTTTTGATCTTTTGCCTGTTCCCAGAAGTCCCAGTAAAACTACACGGCTCTACAAGTAAGAAATGACCTTCAAGCCACAGGAGAATCTCCATGCTTAGGGATGCTCTTTGGCGACTTCCGACTGCCACACTGATTCTTCTGAAGTTATGAGTTGGAGCTGGCCCAGCTAGACCTCAGCTTTTTGTCCATAAACAAAGAAGATAGACGTGTCACAACATCCAAGGTCTAATTAGGCACAAACATCCAGTAGAGTGTTAATAAAAGCCATAAAGTAAAACAAAAAGCAAATATACTGTTCTATTTTACTGGGAAAGGGGATTCCAGGAAATTAAAAATTGCACTATATATTACACAAAGAAAAAAAAAAAATCAACCATAAAACAACAAAAGACCAACATTCCTCACAAGGATATGTAACCAACCTGCTGGAAAACACACTTTGATTGCCTGTGTAGAAGAGGTAGGGAGAGCACCAGGGGAGTGCAGAGTGGCAGCCTCACTCTGGACAGGCTGCACAGTTTGTTAACACGCGATAAAGCTCTCAGGAAAGCTTCTGTGCTTCTGGACAAAGCATTCCCACGTTACTTCTGCATATTGTCTTCAAGTAAAGCCTCCTTATGTGGGGCAACACATTACAGGCACACAGCCGGGGTAGGGGAATCACAAAGCAGAAACTGGCAGCTTCTCCCAGGTCACAGTCCCTAAAAGTACTTCTGTGCTATTTGGAGGTGGCCTTGGTCTGATATGATTGCTTTTTTTTTAATGGAAAATTTATATTAATGCTGTGTACACAAGTTATAAGTGACACAAATAAAAGAGGACAAAGGGATACACCATTAACTCCTTATTTCTTGACTAAATACCCAACATTATTCCTCATTTAAAAAATAAAAATAAAAAAATCAAACCTAACCTAAAATACTCCTCCCCACCAAGCCCCACAGTTGAGCATTCTTTGAAGTTCCTAAGTACCCACAGCTCATTCCTATATGTAGTGCCCTGCTAAGCACACAGCTCCACTTGAACTCTTGCAGTAAGCACAGAGATGGCCCCTTCTTCCCTCAACTGTTCCGGCCCACAAGCTGGATGTGTCAGCAATACAGCAGATGGGGAAAATGTATACAAGTATATTAATTGTGTGGCCTAGATTTATGCAGAATACGTATCTGCACAGATTTCATATAGGATTTGAAATTTTGGTTTTAACCCTTAAGAGGTAAATGTGAAGCTTGGAAAGCAAAAATACAGCAAAAGGGAATGGGAACACTGTGTCTGTGAGGGCGGCTGCTGTCCCTGCTTGCTTTGAGAATTAATTTACACAAGTCAGTCCATGTTCCTCAGTTTACTCACTGTGAAATATTTATACTAATGCTGGTGATCTCACTGTGACTTTGCAAAGCTTAGTTAATTAGCTCATAATTAATTAGGATCTTCAAGCCTCCTGAATGACAGCAGAGCTGTGTGAATAAAGCCAAAAAAAAAAAAAAAAAGAAAGAAAAGAAAGTATATTGCATATGATTTTTTTCCCAAAGAAATTGCTGATGTGCCTGCATGTTCACAGCCATTCAGGTGAGTGTTTTCCTTGGGTCGAAATGTCCTAAAGACAAAAGCTCTGTGCATGCCAGCGTGCAGAAGTATTTCTGAGAACATTCATACCAGATGTGTGCTCATGACCATCCTGAAAAACTCTTTTCATTGTTTGCACAATGATTTGTCAGCGCGTTATAACTGTTCATGAATTATTTGCCAAAGGAAAAATAAATTCCCTAATGGCTTCGCATGGTCTATACACACTTTTCCAACTGCTTTAACTGCAGCCATTTAGGATCGAGCACAGCCCCATTGCTGCGGCACCCTGCTGTGTCCAGTGATGTACCCGCATCTCGGATGGGGCTACCCCATTAATTTTTACTGTGGTCTGCTGTGAAGCTCTAATAAGGGCTGAAAATCCGCATGGAGGGGTGATTTTTTGGGTAAAACTTCAAGGCGTTGCTGGGGCTGGCAGCAATGCATGGCCCCAGCTGGGCTGGTTGTGCCGGCATTGCCTCGGCAGCTGGGCTTGGAATGGCTGCTGTGGGGAATAGCCACGTGCAGGATGGCTCTGCTGTGGAAGCTGTCTTGGGGCCTCTCCCCTAGGCAAGGTGATCTTGTAATCTCTGCAGGATGCAGACATGGTAGCACCCCATCCCACCCATTGCCTTCTATACACTGTGGCACTAGGGTATAAACGAGGCTGCCAGGAGGCTTGTATTATGAATATTGCTTTAATGCTATGACAAAGCATTAAAGATAATTATATATAGATATTAACTTTTGCACAGCTTCTTGGTATACTCTACAGATGACCCCAGACTGTTTCTGTGCTGAAATTTAAGGCACCTTAAAGATGAGTACCTTGGCAAACGTTCATCTCCTTCTGAAGTTTCCCCACGTATATTAACTTTATATATCATGCTGATCCTCACTGATCACTTTGTGTGCAAATTTACCTTTATGTTACTACACATGCTCACATTTTGAGGCGATACCTTTCTTACTCAAACCAACAGAGAAGGATAACAGCTATAAATCACCTCTTAAATTTAATTCATCCCCAAAACATGGTGGGACTTAGTGACTGACACACAGTAGAATCATAGGATCATTGAGGTTGGAAAACACCACTAAGATCATCTTGTCTAGAAGTGATAGACAGACCCCAATAGAAAACCGCTAGCTTGCATGCCCAGAAAATAACCTAAACATTTTCAGTGAATTCATTTTGTCTGGCTTTGTGGCTCCATTCATAAGGTGAATAATTTCAAGTGAAACTTTACTATAGTTTTCATGTAAGTTATACACAAATGGCCTAAGGCAGCCGTAAAAATATTATCTGCAGTAAATTTGACAAGTTTAAGCAAAAAAAAAAAAAAAAAAAAAAAAAAGTTGCATCAACTGAAAAGCACCTTATTCAATAACTCAGAGGAACACACAGTATGCTATCTGCAGGATAGATCTTTTTTTTCTCCAGATGTCTCTTTTTCCTTCCAGAAGTTGCAGAGCATTGGACAAGCAGTAACAGATGATGAACACATGCATAACTACAAATGGGCAAGCTGATTGTTTTCAGAATTGGTATAAACATTTGCTCTTGGATTGAGATTTAGCCCATAGCAAATCTTTACATTCTCGTTATAAACCTCTGACAAAAAGAGCTTCTAATGAAAATGCTGACAGTGTGAAAACGTGGTTATGGTCAGGAAAACAAATGGATAAAAAGTGGCATTTTGTACTTCCATATGTATATTTCATCAGGGAGAGCCGGGCTTCGGCTTTGCTAAGTTTACATTTCAAAGCAAAAGCTTGATAACTGCTTCTCCTACCCTTTCTATTTAGGGCTCCCAAACCTACTACTATTACTGCTGTCTACTACACTAGCATTTAAAAACAAAACAAAACAAAGCAACAGCTCAGAGGCTGGAATATGGACTTCTCAGAGCTTAGCAAGAGAACCAGCAGCTGGATTTTTTAGCATCTATTTTTGACTATATACATAGTAGTACAGACCAACAGCCTGAAATGGGAAGTGGCCTCACTGCGGTAGGGTGTTAAAGGCAGGAAAAAAAAAAAAAAGAAAAAAAAAAAGCACATGTGGAGAAGGACTGCATTGCCTGAGTTTGCACAGGGACAAAATGGGAGGCAGGGAGCAGGAAGAGAAGGAGGAAGGGCTCAACAGCATGGGAGCAGTGAGTTAAGTAGTTGGAGAAGGCTTCCCAAAAGCTGCTATTTCTTGGAATATGGAAAGAGGCCCCTGGCCTTCTCTTGTCCAAGAAGCAGGGTGTATGAGAGGCTACAGCCCTTCTTCCACAGTTAGACTTGCTGTCATTTTGAGATACTTAGGTGAAGCACCAATATGGGAAATGAGGAGGATCACAGTTGTAGGGGAATGTTTTAGTGCCACATTACAAGGAAACAAAAATGCCAAAAGAAAAAATGCTTTATGATATATAAGACAAGACATATGCAGAACCCATAAATGAGTATAGGACTGGAAAGACATACCCACAAAGGGAGCTTGGTGGGAATGGCTATTCCATGGTGCCCAAAGTAGCACAGCAGAAGGAGCAGATGCATATGAAGTCTGATGAATATTTTTGTCTTCATCAAAGCAGAAGGACAGTACATATCAGTGGGTGATACCTAAAATGTGGATCTATGTGCTCTGACACTCTGAATGTTTTTGGGGTCAAACCACTGAATTAGGTGCTCTCTGACAGAACACTTAACACTGTGAGGACACACCAGGCTTGCTTTAAACTAGGAACTGGGGAATAATGGTAAATAAAGATAAGAAAATATAAGATAAAATAATAATGATAATCAGAAACCCAAGTTCTTAGGAATGTCAAACAATCATTGGTCTTAAAAGCATGAGAAAATTAAAGTGACCTTGCAGATGGTAAAATCTGGAAGGACTCTGACAGGCAGGAAGCATTACCCTCTCCTTCATGGCTGATGTTTCCTCTGCTTCTGGGGCCCATTATTCTGACAAAGGAAGTGAAAACAGCCAGGATACTCAGGCAACCCCCCCAAACTGAAAACTAAGCCCCCCAAAATAGAGCTTGAATTCTGTGTTAGAAGCTACGATGAACGTGGTTAGATGAAAAGGAGCTAAACAAGCTCATTTAAATTGTGAGTGAGGATGCTAAAGAAATGGCAAAGAATGATTAGCACATAAGACTGTGTGTCCTCTAGAGCCAGCAAGGATTGTGTTAGTGACATCAGAGTGACCCAAATCCTACTGCAAGGACACAGTAAACATGCTCAGCAACAGGAGGATGCTGCAAGTAACTTTTTTGCATAAAGCAAATTCAAGTATAGAGGGATTTCAGAAAGACTTACTGACAGCAAGGTTGGAAGTAGAAAATCCTTGTGCTACCACAGACAGTAAACAAATACACAAAGTAGAAAGACTGCACGAGCTGATGGCATAATAAACAAAAAATTATATCACTAACAAAATGTGCCAGCTGAATTTGACTCCACTTAAAGAGATGAGAGCTCTTAAGTTGAGACGTTGAAAACAATTTAATTGAACCTGGCTAATTAGAATATAACAAGTAGTTAAAAATTATGCCATGCTTTAAAAATCTTTTAATTAGTTTGAAATTCTGATGGCAAGTTAGTAAATTTGTGTCACTATGTTCCTGTGCTGGACTCAATACATAGAAAAAAATAAGGTATATTTTGTCAAAAGGGACACTTTGAGCAAACATACACAAGTAGAAAATAATAACGTAGAGTAAGGAATAATTAATTAATTTGAGCTTCAAGATAAGATCACTGTGTCCTGCTGCCCCTACATGTTAATCAGCTGATTGATTAATTGCTACAATCATAATAATTATAGGATGTAAATCTAAATACATTTAATGATAGTTTGCACTTAGAATAAAAATGTCTTTTATGTCTGCTTATCTTCTTCATTTCTTGAAGGCCAGTCATATTTTCTGTTTGCCATAAATAAACCTGGTGCCTTTTTAGATGCTATCTTTGTGATGAGGTAGGTTTATACTTTGTTCATCTCATCAGCAGTGATTTTTTTTCTTTGCTGGCCTTCACCTCTTGTCTAATGAAAAATATGTTCCTAGACGAGAAACAATTGATTATGTGCAATAACCAATACAGCTTCATCAAATGCTCATCCTTAAATGAAGACAAAGGGACACACCAGTGAGCCTATTGTATAGTTATAGACTGTCTTTAAGAGAAAAGATTCATGCACTGAATACTTCTTCCACCACACGAACTCAGAGTGGGGTGACACAGCAAAGAAGACCAGCAACACCAAAAAATATTAACAAAAACAAGTCAAATAAAAGAAAGAATTCCTCTGTTGATTTCCTTAACATCGGCATCATCTTCGAGTTTGTGCTTTCTTATTAAACCTAATTAAGCTTTATGAGAGCGACTGCACTGAAAGAAAGATATCAGCCTCTGCGTCAACTGGCATCTCTAAAATCCATCTACTAAAATGTGCACGAAAGGAATAAACAAAGGTTCCTCAGTTAAATCTGCTGAGCACTGTTAAAATGCACTGTTGAAAATCCAATCTTCAGTTATGAAAGTGTTCGTGAGTCAGTAATAAGGTGTTTTTGTAGGTAGGAGTTGTAGTCTTTGGTATTCTACACATACTACATTTGAGAAAAATCATCTGTTTTTAGCAGTTGACCACCTAGTTAACAAGTCCCACACGGTTGATTCTGATTTCTACTTAGATTACAGCTCCTTTGAGTTTCTCTTGAAGTGAAAAGCGACTGAAATGAAATTTTCATTTGCTTCCAGAGCAAAACACCTTGGTGACTCAAGGATCAAATTTCTGTTTTTAACAAAAAACATTTCTAATTGAAAAAAAATTATTAGCTTCATCTTATTCTCATTTTTGCTTTGTGAAGTATTTGAAAGCTTAAATAAGCGTGGGACATATTTCTGAAAAGTATTTCCTTCTGTCAGCTAATATATGAACATTCACACCAGATTCCTCAACGATTTTCAATTTGGAAACTTGGAAGATTGGCAGATTTGGAAATTCTGGATTCCTCTTTTACAGAGCTGGTTTCCATACATTGCTTTGCAACTCTTGTTTTGTAGTGATATTTGTTAAATAAATAATGCTATGTTAGAAATGATAATATAAATATTTTAAGGAGCCACTAAAGCATGTTCAAAGGAAAACCAAAGCAAATTCCACCAAGTGAATGAACTTTTGCAGCCTTCAGAGGGTTACCTGACCTTCTACTTTTGCAGCTTGCTTGACTCAAAGTTACAGCATTGGAGGAGATAACAATGAAATTGTACTATAAAAATAAATTACTAGCATGAATATTAAGCAACAAGGATATAATAAACATGACTGCTTACATGATTCTGATTTATTGATACTGATTTGCTAGTAAATTATCACACAAAGTCCTTGTTTTAGTTGTTCAGGAACATGTGCAAAATAAAGCTTGGTGGACACTTCCCAAAGACCTTGACATCTGTCACTTTGGGATTCTCAATGCCTGTTTTTCTGGTACATTATACAGCACCATAGTTACTTCCCTTTTCCAGATACATTTTTTTTTTTTTTTTCCTTTGCTGTCTGGTTTCTTTAAAATCTGTTTTTCAGTCCTGCACAGTTTTTAAAACTACTACCATAGAAGTTCAGCTCTGACACAGTGGAACAAATCCAGCTGCAAAATCTCCTACAGGCTGTTCATGCTTGTTCTGTTAAATAGTGCTCACTTTGAGTCAAGAGGTTTCATTACTATATTTATGAACCTCTTGGCACCAGGAGTCGGGATTTCCCAGTGCTAAGCATTAATGCATTTTGCATCACTCTTAAGCACTGGGAACTCAGGATCACCGGTGCTGAGGGGTTAAAGATGGTAAAATGCAGATCTTTATTTCCAGATAGAAATCTTTAGTGCATGCTTGCTGTTTGCGTGTGCGTGTGTGAATAGTCTGAGCAACTATCAGATAACAGAGGGAGATAGCAAGCTGCCACAGTCACTAAAAGCTACCAGGAACTGCAGATTTGAAGGGATCTCAGCAATAACAGCATGCTGCCTATATTCTGCATCAGATATTTGTTATCCAAATTGATGGAAAGTATCCCATCTAAAATAGGATTATTCTCCTTTAAATTTAAAGCCTACTTCGTGCTTATGTGGCTTATATCACTTCATGACATGGTGTGTTATGTCAAACCTAAGATTATTTTTGGAGATTTCTGAGACAGAATCTACTTCATTTTGCCTGTCATCAGCCTAAAGCATGTGCCAAAAGACCCCTTTTTTGAGGCAGTGATTCACAAATACCATCTGAATTAAAGGACAGCTACAGCTTCAAAGCAAAACATGTATCTTGGATCAAATTCTACTAACATCTCAGACAGTGCTCTCAGTTTTGATACTTCCTTTCAGAAGATTTATATCCACACAGTGGGCTATTTCTTATTTAAAAAAAAAAAATAAAAAGTTTATACACTTCAGTTTGCAAGCAGGAATCCAGCTCATCAGGTGCCCTGATCTGTGATGGAAAGAAAAACAAGCAACGAACTCAGCTGCAGAGAGCATAGGTTTGTTAAAGCTGCATGTGAACATGCAGATGCAAATCAAACAAGAGTCAAGGGAGAGGCTGTTCTAAAAGTGGCACTTCATAGCCCAGGGTGGGAACTGCAGAAGCGTATATAAACCTGCCTGCCAGGCAGTCCTTCCTGCTTCTCCATGTTGGTTCTTGTTGAAAAAAAGAAGAGAGAAGGGAGAAAGGAAAAAAAAAGGGGAGAAAGGAAAAAAAAGGGGAGAAAGGAAAAAAAAAGAGAGAAAAAAAGGGGACAAAAAAGTAAAAGAGGCAAAAGGCAAAAAAAAAAAAAAGTAGGGGAAGAGGAGGAAAAAGAACAAAAATGAAAGAAAAATAGAAAAAAGGGGGAAAAAAAGAAAAAAGGAAAAAAAAAGAGGGAAGGGGAAAAAAAAAAAGAAAATGGAAATTGCTGCAACTTGCACCATTTCCTTTATTTGCTTCCTATGCAGACACTTCCTCCCCCTTTTACTTCCATACACCCATTGTGGTGTGGGGCAAGATGCAGAGTGCAGTAAGATTGGGTTATGGCCCTGGTCACCTCAGGTTACTCTGTGCATCACCCTCACCATGACACTGCATCACCAGCCTAGAAAATGCTTCCCTTGATCGCTGAGTTGTCCTGACACAAATTCCAAATATCAGGTGTTTCACAAGAGTTGAAGCAGATCTCCACTTCTCAGTTACATTTTTTTAAGTATCCTACCTTCACATCTTAATTTTTTTTTCAACAACTGACAAATAATGAAGTTTGCTTTTCTCATCACTTAAGTATACCCCAACAAGAATGTTTTGTACCTCAATAGCTATTTTTTTTTTCTTTCTTCCCAGTGCAACGCTATCACTCAGAAGTGCTTACCAGTGAATGAGTCAGCCCAAGAGCTGATGATGAATTAGATTACACTCCTGATCTTCGTGAGATTCTCTATGTGATATACTACCTTCCCAGGCAATTAAGGCATTAGTGCCCTGGCCAAAATGTAGCAAAATTCTGCCTGAGTCAAATGAATTTGGCTAATGAATTTTATACAGAAGGGAGTCAAAGGGAACAGTTTGACTCTTCAGGAACTGAAAGAAATTACATTCTATTTTAAAGTTTTGAGCATTTCAAATCCGATACCTGTACTACAAGAACAGGGCAGTGGGTTGTAGAAATATTTCTGCATCCAGGGCAGCTTCCTTAAAGATGAAAGTTTTGTTCACCAAGTTATTTTGCAATGGGTTGCTCCAGTGCTGCACACCCCCTGATGCCATTCATGGGGGAGGCTGTGCAGCACTTCTATCTTCCATTCCCACACTATTTCTTACTTTGCTTGACCCCTCTTTTTAGCTGTTATCTGGTACAGCTGGTGGAGTACAGCTGCTAAAGATGCTTTTCCACAGCCACATTACCCAGTTTTTCAGTCCTTTGCCAGTCCTACTTTTTCACAATTTGTGTCCCTCAAGAGACATTATAAATCATATTAACTTTGAACTCTGGCCCAGCCTTGGTAAGAACACCAGCCTACCCTCGCATTTAGACATCATTACTTTTCCGGAGTGCTTCAATTGCAGCTGTATTTCCCATGGCAGACACAGCTCCTCCATACTGGTGAGGTTGGGAAGCCAAAGCTGTATGAAGGTCATGATTTCAGGGATGTGGAAATCAGAAAAACCCATCCCTGATTTTAACACATGACTTAACATTTCTGTCTCATCCTCTGTCATCAGGATGAGTTCTGTACATGGTCCTATTGCTACTTTGCTAGTCTCATCATTTTGTCTTATCACACACCCTTTATCAACACAGCACTTTTCCAACACTATATACGTCCTATCGGCTACTGAGGCAAACTGGAAGGATATTACTTTGTACATTCATGACTTGTTTCTGTGGAATTTTTAGAACATTTAATTTACTTTACTTCTCTAAGCCATTTTCAGACCATTTGTAGAATAACATTTCCAGAGAGAATGAGAGAATGAACTTCTTTCTGGCCAATTACTGCTTTTAAGTAGCAAATGTGCAGTTAGAGCAGGTCTGTATTATCCAGCTGTACAAGACTTGCACCCAAGTATTTGTCGTGGTACTAAATGTAAAGGTGAAGATGATGTATTTTCTTCTAGTTTGCTTAATGCATTATCAGGAGCTTTCTCTAAAGTCTTCCCTGATGCCATGTTGCTATCAACACTCTTAACCATTATAAAAGAACAGTTTGTAAAACTGCATAGAAAGGGTCCACGCTAAGGCATGTTTCATGGCTTGTTTTTACCTGCCAGAACTTGAAGACCCTAGAAGGTTGCTCTGTCAGGAGGAGAAATTTCCCAAATGAAAGCTCTGATATCAGCAGATATGGTGGTCAGAGCATGCTGGTGCTGGAGAGCCCTAAGGGAGGTATCAATCCCTTCGAGAGACCAAAAGGTATGAATGAACACAGCTTAAATTTTTAGATGGATGTAGACTTATTTAGATTTAATTTTTTAGACTTTCCATAGTCTAACATACATTATCACAGTAATCACCATTTTCAGTTATTCCTGCTGCAGAGTAAACACATTTACCTTCAGATAATTCTTCAAATATCTGTAATAATAAGGACCAAGGAACAATTCAGTTACCATCAAGATTTGATCACGCCTGCTTCTCTGCTGGTTGAAACCCATTGTGCCAGCACACACAGATGTATGGTGTCAATCTTACTTGAGGAAGACAGCAAAGCAACTTTTGGACAGTAAAAAGTCACATGAAGAGAGGAAGAAGACACAGCACTGGAGGTGATGACTTTCAGCATCTCCTCTTGCTCTAGAAGGCTCCTTTCACCCCCTTCCTGGTCTTCTCTTTCCACTTTCCCCTCCCCCCTTTTCTTCCATTTTTGCACTTCTGAAATTGTGTAACTGGGGCATTATAGGCTGTTTCTCCTCCTGTTATTACTTTCCCTGAGTGGAAGCTTCACTCACAAGCCTGATGAAACATTTTTCCCCTCAAACCCAGTGTGCCAATTCTCACTTTGTCAAGAGCTCCAGATAACCTCCATGAGAAGTTCTTCCCCCCCCTGCCTCCCGCAAATGCTCCAGGTTACAAAGATCTTGTCACAGCTACTAAATAGCTCCTTTTCTCTCTCTTATTTTCTCCTCCTTTCTGCCTGAAGTGTGTTATTGCTTGGATTTCTCAATTTCTCTTTGTCCTCTCTTTCACTGTTCTCTCCCTCTTGGTTTTCTCTATGAGCTTCTCCTATGCTAACCTACATATGAACTCTCTAGGTGACTTGTTTTTTTTGCTACTGTCCTTTCTTTTTCATATGAAAAGATTCTCTTAGCCACAGATCAAATTTATATTACACCAATACACAATTTTCTGTGGCCCAAAAGTAAGTTAAAGATGAGCAAACTGAAACTCATGTGTTTTCTCTTTGCAATTTTTTGGTTCTGCACTCCATCAACTAGCAGTCAATATAAAGCCAGTAGTCTCAGAGCCTCGATGATCAATCTGGCTATCATTTACACATATAAGTAACTGTTTTTTGGTGAACTGAAGTGAGGTACACTGCTTCCCAGATGTCATTTACACCAAGTCTCTGCCAGTTATCCAAATAAGTACTAATACTCTGACCATCCTTATCTCATGGCAGGTAGAACTCCAAAAAATCTTTTAGCCTTGTTAGCATTGTGCTATTTAAGATAAGTCACAGTTTGGAGACAATGTTGTCTAATAAGTGTTATTTGCAAGTACTGGCTTCAAAGCACTGTGCTGGACCTACCACATACAGCAAAGTTCTTGCAAAAGGTTCTCACTGAGTAGATTAACTACAGATTCAGATCCAGTAATTTATTGTGTAAGCATTAAGCCATTCATACCACTAACACCTGTGCAAGCCAGTTGGCCTAGTCAATTCTTGTTTAACATTTAATTATGAATATAATTAGCATGAGTTAAGAGACAGGCCAGGCATCCGCAATAAAATTTGCAGTATGCTAAAAAAATTATAACTATAATAACAAAAAAGATTAAATTGCAGAGAATATGTCCCTGCTGTGCAAACTTCGCATGACAGCAATATTCAAGTACAAATTCCTTTAAAATTTGTTCATTTGCTTTGATGAGAATTGTAAACTCTTTGCCATATTTTTAAGACACCATTTTTTCAGTTCTTTTAATTTTAAGGCAATTTTTAACACTGATGCAACCCTTTCAGCAAGGTTACTCAGGTTCTCCACTTTTCCTTGAAAGTTAAATTAATTGGTTTGGTGACGTGACTTGAAGACTGCCTTAAGTAAAGCGTATATAAGAGTTTTGTTAAATGCACTTTGTAGCATATCAAAATTGCAGGAGAAAAAGATTAGTGACTATTATGATATGTGCCTTTTATAGGTAGATTCTTATGTTTAAAAAAAAAAACACAACAAAACAACTAGACAGCAAAGTCAGCCTAGGGTCAGTTACCTATGGACAGGACCTTCATAACAGAACGAAGCCATTCAGAGGAGCTAAACCATCATATGTAGATTTTATTTTCATTCTCTTTCAAATAACTTATAACTATCTACATGAGAATAAAAAATAATAAATGTTCTACCCCTTATTTTCTACCCCTTTTTTGGGCAATTTTCCACCTCAAAAGACAAATGTATTCATAGGCATGCCCTCTAATTCTTTCTTCTAAAACAGTTGCATTCAGAGCTGGAAAGATCTATTTAAAAGTGCTGCTGAGTAGAAACAGTTTGCAACTGTGAATGGAAAGTCACCAATAGAGACCAGGAGGTTACTGGGGCATATTGTTCCTTGACACCTCTTGGGAACAAAAAGCCTGGAATGAACCACTCTTGTTACCAGTCTGCTGCTGTTACAAGTATGTCAGCCTCCATTTACATCTTCATTGCAGGTGGGCTTTCCTTATGCCTCAAGTATGAGTGAAGAGTATAACTATGCTAGCTGTAATGGGTGTGATGGTACAGCTGAAATATATTGGTAGCCAGGTTATACATCTCTCTACATGGAGATATTTATATATTTCCATGAGTGAAATGTATTTCCCTGAGAATGCATTATCCACAGAATCATTCCTTTTTTAAAGAAATCTGCACTGTGTCTCAACTTTTGGATACTGCGTTTTACTATGCAATTTTTGTTCTGTTTGCATTTAGGTTCTGGGCTTCTATTGTCTTCTGATATTTAGATTCAACCTGAGATGTATTCATATGACTTATTATGTGAGATATATTGTGGTGACCTTGGGTTTGTTTACAAATCGCTGTGTTCACATGAAATTGAGGCTTCCTGATGCCATGCCAAGCCCCAAAACTTCCTTGGACAAGTAAAAGAAGGATAGGAAAACAGTTTCAATAGGAGGCTCGCCAACTGCGAAGCTGAAGGCAGTTTGATTAGGACTCGAAGCCCACAGATTGAGATTATGACAGAAATTTGCATAATGCCAGAGACTGATAAGATTTTGTTTCTCAGGAACCTATTACGTGATGATGTTAAGAGACTGTCATGGATTTATTACAGTGCAATATGCTGACTTGTCTTTCCAAGACGAATTGGCCTTGAGCCTTGTTCTTTGTAAGCCTCGAGTGAGGCTTCTATAGTTGTCTTTTGAAAATTTCTTTAGACATCTTTTGTAACTTTTCACCAAGATGATATAAGGATGTTATGACTGTCAGAATAAATGAATGTATTTACTTCCTTTCCTTTTCCTAGCTGCTATTTTCATAACACTGCATAGTGGTTCAGAGCAGGTCCTAGCTATGCTGCATTTTCAACCAGTGCAGCTCTGTACTTTGATCATGATTATGTATCGACGACTAGACTTGTTGATTGCCTCCTGATACATTTTTTTTGCCCAATTTTGATGAGGACTACTTCCAGGCAAACTCCACATGACAGCTACGTTATTCAGTGCAAACTGTGCTATGGCCTGCTAAGACTGAATTGTGTTTGCTGCCTACATAGACATGAGTTTCTGCAGCACGTTGCCTCTGGCTGTGCACACAGCACGTTTGAAAGGAGAACCTTCTGAAGCAAGATTGGAGCCTGGGCTGAGAGTAAACCTTTTTCCCCGATGCCATCCTCCATGGAGATAAAGAAAAGGAGCTGACATGAAAAGGTCTGATTTCTCCTGATAGTAATAGATAGCTTTTGTGGGTTAAAAACAGTCCACTGCTATAATGAAATAAAAGTTTATTCCTTTGCTATGTTACCACTCTGTTTAGTAAAACCATGACTTCATTGACTTTGTTGGATAAAACCAGTGAAAACCAGTAACTAATACCAACAAAACAGCAAGAAACGTTCTACCTTCTTTCAGTAAACCAAAGAGTTACAAAACTCTATCATAAGTCAGATACTAAATAATCATCTTAGTCTCTATATAATAGGGTAACACAAGACATAGGATTGATGAGAATGACATTGTGAATTCTGTTTAGCATTCACCCAGAGACTTTAATTGATATATCGAAAGGATATGTGTGAAATCAGTTGAAAAAAAGTGTTAATGGTCCATCAGAGAAACCAAAAAAAAGAAACAAAAACAAAACAAAACAGCAACAAAAAAAAATAATAAAAACAATATGAGTACCTACTGTGAGCATTTTGTAGCTTCTATGCATTTTACCATTATAATTCTAAAAACCTTCTTCATCTGCCATCTAACCCCCAACGTGCTGCAACTGTGGCCTTATAAGACGTGGAGGTAACAAGGTCTCTACTGCTCCCTCTGTAGACAAATGTTGTATTTTCTGCTAGGATCAAAAATCTTGAGCTTCAGAGATGGAGGATTTCTCTGCTAAAGTTTTTGGGGAGGGCTGGGCCTGTGTTGGCAGGACCTAAATCATGTTAGCTAAGTAGATCTGGTGCCCCTTTCTCCAGTAACTTGGTGGCACACATGAATACTGTGTTTTCTGTTCCACATACTGGGACCTGAGGTACTTCCTATTAAGTTGTGGGTCCCACTTGGAAGCCTGAAAGTCACATTTAGCAACACTTAATTTGTATTATTCTCACTTTTGTGTTCATCTGCCTTAGGTAGGAACGGCACAGCAGCAACAGATACCTTCCTTCAGAAAACTCACTATGAAAGAATCATCATTTTGGCAAAAAGACTTCTGTTTAGAGCATATATATGCATTTAATTTGTGTGGATGTGCACGTTAAAAGGTAAATCACCTGTTTATCTACAGTACTTAGGTGATACCTATTAAATTCATACTATAGATAAGGAATTGAAATGATGGCACAATCACTTAACGTCACTGAAAAAATCTTTCCAACACAGTAACATTTCCAACCTGTGGCAGATAAAATCAAAGATTTGAACCCAATCCTTCCAAACCAGGGACAGATGCTGTAGCTTTGGGAACTTGGTGGAATTTTCCTTCGTGGGATATCAGGTTTTTTTATTATTATTATTTTTGTCTTGTAACTGCATTTGAACAAACGCACTGTCTATACAGATGCACCATCTATACAGCTTTCCCCAGGTGAGGAGATCTGGAATGACTAGTCAGTATTTGAATATTTCCCATGTTGAATTTTCCCATTTATTTTATTCTATGGATATCAGTCATAACTGCAGAGGAAATCATAGTAGACAAAATTTCTTTTTTCTTTTTTTTTTTTTTTTTTTTCCCCATGCATTCTGCCTCAGACTTTTCAATAAAATTTGTTCAATTAAACTAAATATTTGTAAGCAATTAACACATTTACCTGCTGATGTTTTAAACAGCTTTTGGGGGTACTTTTTTTAGTTTCAGTGTATGAAACAAATTCTGTAAGAAGATTGCATGGACATACAGATTGAATTCTGCAAATAAGGTGAGTAAATGTTTCAGTTATTGGCACTTCTACCACCTTACTCACATGAAGTACAATTTTACTTGCAGACAATCTGTTGAACCACGTCTGTTGATCTTGCAGAAAATCAATAGAACTATTTGCGGTGCTAAGTAATTTAAGTGTGGCTGAACCTGACTTCATAGCAGCATTTGGGCACACTTTAGAAGTGCATATTTCATCCAAAATACCACAAAATGACTTGCCAGTAATGTATCAGACAAAGTCCTTGAAAAACTTGCTTTCCAAATCCTAAGCAACAAAATTAGTATTAGGTCAGAGGTCTCGTGGCCTTCCATTTGTCATTTATAAATTCTCTGATATAAGCTACGTGGACAGTAATTAAGCAGCTTCAGCCTGGCAAACCAAGTTCCGAGATTCTGGAGTGCCCTGAATTATCTCCTAATGTTACAGCCATATCTAAATTGTTCCAATATTATGGCCATATCTAAACCTACTTATAGGGGAAATTGGAGGTAGAGAGAAAGCACTCTGCCTAATACACAGGACTATAATATTTTGTTCCTGTGCACCTAAATTAAAATGGCCTCAACCAGGAAAAATAATTCTAAGCTTGCTTTGGAATTTTTCACATAATCTTAAAAACAGCTTCAGCATAAAAAGCCTGGGGCATCTCTTGTGTGCTTATCCCTCCAGAGACTTCAAACTAAATGGATAAGCCACCACAAAATGTTAGTAATAACTTGTTACCAACCATAGATTGTTTTTTACACAACTTCATCTTATTAACAATATGGCTTTGATGGAGGTGTGATCAGTGCTGGAGGAAGGATGCTGGAGCAGCAGTAACATCTTCATGTTATTGTGGGGATGTGTCCTAATTGCCCTTTTCCTTGCAGTCCTCAGGTTGGTTTATTTCTGATAGTAAGTGCTCTTTCTATATGTACTGCATGCCCATGCACTGGGTGCTAATAACACCAGTTTTGGAAGAATGGACAGAAAAGACAGAGACACTATAGTCTCTTTTTTACAACATCCTGAAGCAGAAAGGACATTTTCTAGCAGTTCAGCATGGACCAATTTTCTAGCAGCAAAGACAGAGCAATTAGCACAGACTAGCCAAAGACTCAACTACTATGGAAATGATATTGAAGACAAGAGATATTTTACTTTGCCCGGGGACTATTAGCATGTAGAAGAGCTCAAAAACCGCTGGAAACACCTAATTGTTGTTTATAGATGTTTTTAAGTAGAGATGGTAAGAATACAAATTTGTAGATACGTTGGCAGTAAAGGCCAAATAAAGAGAAGATTGATTGGAAATCGTAGATTATATTGGACGCTTGGATTAGGTAGAAATCACCCTAATGTGCCGTAAAGAAAGCAACAAGAATTAGGGATTTGAAATAGTGCAAAGAATGTCTTAGAGTGCTAGTATTTTCTTCCTAGGAACAAACTGTTTTAAAATCCCTCTATAAATGACTGTTCATTAGACTATCAATGTGTATAATGGCCCTCAAAATCATAATAAGAACTAATAATAGCTCAAAAAGCAGAAAGGGATGTTAATTTCTCACTCATGAATACTGATGCTTTAGGGAAGAGTCTCATCCTGACATGCTTTCAAAGTCCATTTCACAAGTCTATTATTGGTTACCTGTTATTTTTGCTATAAAAATCCTTCCACTAAGCCTCCAAAAGACTTCCTATCATCTGGACTTGAATGCTAGCATGAGAGTGAGAACAGAAGATAACAAAATCATGGTTCATGATGAGGGTGTTCAAGATGCAACGACGTTGGCTGAGCCAAAGCGTACCCCAAAGGACAATGAGAATGAATGAGAAGAGGGCAGGAAGACTATTTAGCTGCAGAAAAGCAGGGTGATGGTGGACTATCTGCAACAGGGAGTAAAAGGGCAGAGTACACATAACAAATGCAGAACAATATGCTTAAGAGACCTTGTTCATGTACCTCATGTACCACATCCACTAGGGGCACTGCTTCTTCTTTCCAAAGAGGCAGTGGATGGAGAACCACCTGAAGGCTATGTTCCACGGTGTCGTTTCAAAAGAGCACCCTGTCCTAACATGCCACAGAAACAAGCTGAGCAGTAAGCTGTTCTTTTCTTATTTTGCTCTTCTGTTAGCTCTTCGGAGACTATACAATGGGAATGTAAACTGGAGAGAGTTCCTTCTCCGTCTACTTACAGTGTGCCTTGAAGAAAGAAGTGCACTGTCAAGAGTAAACTTCCAGGTAATGTATTTCCTTACCTTGCATTAACTGCACTGCTTCTTTCTATAACCAAGAAGGGACGGATCTTACGAGATACATTTAACCTCATTATATCTGATACTGGGTCTTGAAAAGCTTTAGTTGAACTAAAGACTCTTATGAATATAAAATCAAAGTGAGCCGTACATTAAGGACTTCATACTCTCTGACAGCTGCGCATGTGTGCACACAGCTCTCATTAACAGTAATGACAAATATGCATGCCCATCATTCAGAAAACAGATCTCTAAGTACATTATTTTGTTGTTTTTCCTGAAGATGTTTCTCTATTGGACCTTTAATTAAGCTCCTAGCGGGCTTTTCCCCCTTAAGCTATCTCGTCCCAGCCCCCAGTTTTCAAGAGGAGTAAAGCCCCAAATAACTCTGTTTTTGACTTAAATTTTTCCAAGCTGCTACAGTTTTAGAAAATGCACCTGCAGATATTAAATACAGAGAGGGATTGCAGCACACAAACCAAAGACACATAACAAAATAAATGCCTTGAACTTTGACAATACTTTTTGCTCCCTGCTGCCTTATATTTAAGAAATATAATCCCACAAATGTAGATATGAAAATGAGAACACAAATGTTTTTGCATTCTTTTTGTGATCACTGAAGGCAAGAGTCTGCAACCTTGTGAAACAAAACACATGCATTTCACTCCGATTAACATAAAGACAGCCCTTTCTAACATGATTCACCATTATTACTCCCTCTCTTGTGTTTGGGGATATATGGATTATCAGCCTCGCATATTTTGAATACGTATACATTTTAATTCCTTTCCTAAACCATTTTAGGCAATGAAGTTAAACTGCATTTATGAAATTTATAGATTAATGATTTTTTTTTTTTCCTCTAGCTAAATAACTACATGCCGTAGGAGGCAAAAGGCAAGCAAAAACAATAAAAAGACAGGATCGTGGATCACGGAAGGTAAGCCAGATTTGAGATGCCTCTGTACTTCAATTTTTAAGTTCATTATTATTTTTATATAACAGGCTATTTCACTAGCTTCTACTGTATCTGATGTACTTACTTATCGCCTCCACAAACTGTTCAAAGAAGCAGTATGGGAACAGCGGCTCAGGCAGCTCTCTGAAAAACATCTTGAGTGCTCCGGTGACAACGTGGATGTCCTCCCACTGGCTGTCGTCCAAATTCAGCTTCTCTTCTGGGAAAACACGAGGAGAAATGGAACAACTGGTTTTAATGAAACAATTACAAGACACTAATTATTATGTTAATGTTTGCCTACTATCATCAGCAACCGTTAACAGCCTTCTGCACCTAGAGGTTTGGTGCTGTGCATGTTTTTTTTTTCCCCTTTTTTTTTTTTTTTCTGTAGGAAGAGAACATTTTCAATGGAATACCATCTGTAGGAATGCAGCTAACAAAAAAACAAGAGACACAAAGAGACAGTACCATTGACACAGTATGTCAGATACATTTATTCCCATAATGCATCGGTATGAAAATTAGCATCACCGCTCAACATGATTCAAAGCTATTTGGTTTTGAGGCCGAGGGGCTAAGAGTTGCCAATGATGGCCGGCTCAAGGGACCGGCCTAAAGGCCTTGCTGAGCCAACAGGAGACATATGCTAAACATGGCAATAGAAAATGAGTTATTGCTTTACATGTGTTAGCCTTGCTATGTACAAGGGAATAATGGGGAAACGCTTTTCTCCTTTTTTTTGCCTGAATGTAATGTCAGCAAGGAATAGAGTACTGTGAGAGAAAGGATATTAATTCCTTCTTACTGCTTCAAAAATATTTTGTTTGGTTTTCATCTCTGGGAGGAAGATTTGCCCAGCAACAATATTAGACAGACCCCTGTTGGCCTACCTAGGCTATGCAAAGCTGTCAGAAATGATAACACACTAAAGACAAACCACAAGTGCTTACAAAACTGTTTTACAAACAAAAAAAAATGTTTTCTTTTGAAGCTTGGCTGAGCTAAAGAATTTAAATATAAAAGAACCTAAATGCTAAAATAGTTTCTAATAAAAAAAAAATAAAACAAGATTGGATGATTACTCTATTTTCTCTCCTCTTTTTTTTCTTCTAGTGGAGTGATACTATTAGAACAGAATAAACAATGAGATGATAATCCACATAAAATTCACAGAAAGTGTAAATCCTTATTAGATCAAATTAAAATGACATACACTTTCTTCCAGTCCTGCTACTCCAAAAATGGAGTTCGCTTTTTATATATGTGCTGTGATTCTCATTTTTAGAAAATTTCTTTCTGAATGCAAATCAAGGGCCAACCATGAGAACTACTGCACAAATTTAATTTGAAGCAACAGAATCCTGAAATGTTTTACTGAATGTCACTGAATTTTCATGTTTAGCAATTCAGTTGGCTTCGAGAGCAGCCTCTTTAGTGAACTGTTGTTAAACAAAATGGTACAATTATTGGAGACACATGGACACCCACAACTCCAGATCCCTGGTACTTCAGTGCAATAGTTTTTCTCACTACAGAGCTTGCTTTTGGACAGAAAAATCTCATTCAGAATGGAGTCATCTTTTGACTTTTGTGTAATAAACATTATTTAATGCTCTTTAAATTTCTGCATTTGGGAAAGGTTTGTAGATAAAAAAAATGGACTCAGTTCCTTAACTTGGAGTAATGCGAGACAAAAGAGGAACAAAGGCACACTTGTGCACTTTATTTAGTTGTCTTGGTTTCAGGCCCCTTTTTTTTTTTTCTACGTTGCATTACCTCCATCATAAAAGTAATGATTTGATCTCAAGTGAGTTATCAGAAGAGATCTTCTTTAGACTCTGAGATCATATTTGATTGATCGTATTTCAACAATTAGCCTTTTCTTTTGCCCACACACTATTGAACTAGATCGACAGCAACTTAGCAGGCCAGCTTTAAACAGTCAACTGTTAACAATAGCATCAAAAAGAGAGACCTGATGGGGTTTACTGTCACTTTAAAGAACAGGGTGGGTTTTCACATTGTTGAAATCTGTCAGATATTTTGAAATGTCCCTCTCACTATGGTGCCACACCCCCTGCGTGCCCTTATAATAAAATTGGTTTTACTCCTGATTAAATCATTTTCTCCCTACCCACTACCATACTTCTCATAATGGACCTGTGTGCTCTACAGCTGGTGTTCTTCCCATGGTACCAATTCTTACTTTATCTTTTAAGCACTTTGCTGCTAAGATCTCATGCAGAGTGCTTATGTTTTGTTAAGAGCTTCATTCTTAGAGAAATAGCTTAACACATGTTCTAAAAATGTTGTACAACTTATTGCTTAAAACACATTTAGAAAATGTATAAGTACTGTAGCTTTGGCACAGAACTTTAAGTAGAAACCTTTAAAAAAAAAAAAAAAAGCACTTGTTTTTGCCATGCATTTGTCTTAAATGTCTAAAGTGGAATGCTTGACTTCTAAGGCTTTGCAGAGACTTATCTTACCAGATTTTTGCACCATTTCCAGCTCTTCAAGGAAACGTGTTAGGAATGTATCATCGTGAAAGCAAAGGGTGTCAATTTTCCCTCTAGCAATAAGAGAGTTTTTAAAAATGTTTGCTAGGAGGAACAAATGCCAAGTCAAAAAAAAAAAAAAAAAAGAGAGAGAGAGAGAAAAATAGAAGTCCATTCAGTCTAAGACTCATTTGGTTCCCACTTGTTGGGATCGCTCACATACTATGGCAATAGGGCCATAAGCAAACACACATTTCAGGCTAGGTTTAAGGGGAGGACCTGACTTCTTGGCTTTACTCAGACATATTTCTTATTGGGGTGTTTTGCTTATACAAAGATTAAGTCTCAAATCTGGTATTTAAACTTGACAGTCAAGGACTGCTTTCAGTCAGGAGATACTGTATCTGGGAAGACGCTCAAAATCTCACAGTCCTAAAAATTTGCTTTAACTTGTCAGTAGTATTTGATTAGTTCAACCATCACTGCCAGTTGATATCATATATCTTAGATACAGACACAAATATGCCCAGAAAATCCCGTAAAATTTATGCTAATACTTTGGATGAAAATTTAAAGACCACACTAAGGAAAAAAAAAAAATAGTGTGGGCACCTGTCAAGGTTATTACTTTAAAAAAAAATAAAATAAAAAATCAATATACATTTGTGAGAGAGCATGGGTTTTAGTACGTTATTATTTTTAGTAAACCAGTCATTTCAGCAGTCCATGTTTTTAATGGCAATTGTAATGTCTGCAGTAGTACCAAGAAAGATTTCATCTCTGGGTTATGCATGCCACCATAAAGTTGTCCTCATGCAAAAAGGAAGAAGATAATCCATGGAAAGATTAACTGAAAGCAAAACAAAATGCAAAAACCAAGGCAGGCATTGTAGAAAGGTCAGTTTTAGAAGAAAATGGATGCAGCTCCTTTAACCGTATGTCCTGCCCTGTATGGAGAGCTGTATCCAGGAGCAAAATGCAATCACCTGAGAGCACCACTGAATTTTATTTATTCATTCATTTTTCCTTTAATATGACTGATACAAGTATGTCCCAGGCATATACTGCCTTTTGCTCATGCTGCCACGTTAAATCCCAGAGCACCACATTCAGGAGTTCTGCAATTTCCTGCAAGTGCTCTCACACCAAACCACACAGAAAGTAATCTGCAAGCACCGGAATGGCAATCCCTGCCTGGTGGGCACCCAGACACAACAGCCACCGCCTCTGCGCTCCCCTATTTTGGCATCTGGGGACCAGCCCCAGTGGATGAAGCCTCAGAGCTCTGGAGTCTCCATCCCAGGGGTGGTGTATATTCTGGCTGAGATCTCCCCAAGAGAAAGCCCTGCACAGCACTGTTCAGTAATTCACAAAGTTCCTCTCACTTCAAAGCCTTTGCAGAAGAGCTCTGGGTCTGCACAATGCATTCCCAGTTGGCTGAAAGCTTGGGAAACTGGCTGGGCTCATTCATCTCGACAGGCGGATTACTGGTGGGAGCTCAGAACCAGAGTCCTATGGCTGAGGGAGGATAAGTCCTTTTTCACCACACCAGGGAAAGATAAACTGTCCAGAGTCATTCCTCTTCCTCTTGAGATTTGAATATCACTTTTTTTTCCCTCTTTTAATGGGCATATTTTTCATTAATTTGCTGCTTACTCATGTTCTTCCATACCCAAGAAAAGGACATATTCAAGGAGATCTGATACAGTTGCATAAATGCTCAGCACACTACTTCAGCACTAAGTCCTCATGTGAGGGCTGTTCTCACGACTGACAACACAAACACTAGTGCATGCACTGAAAGGTATTTGTGTTTGCAGCTGTACCTGCATTTTATAAGCCAGAACTTCTCTGCTCACTAGTTCAGAGACATAGCAGACTTCTGCAACAATGGCACCTCAAAACTTTTGTCACAGAGGAGCAAACAGCTCCTTTCAAGGTGATAGGCACTCCATTCAGGGCAGCAGCAGAGCACAGAGATGTCTGGAGACACAGCAGACAGGCAGCTGAGGGGTGGAGAAGGCTCCCACCCATCACATGGCAAGGAACTCACCCCTTGGCATTGCAGCACATGATGCTTCACTTCCCCCTCCAGTAAATCCTGAATTGACACTGCATGTTATACGCATGCTCCAAAGTACATACACTCCCTTGAAATTTGATTAAATAGTACAGCAGAAGCCTCAGTTTATAAAGAATAACACTTTCCTCATTCAACCTGGATTCTGGAGCTCTCTCACAGCTAAGTAGCTCTTCGTCTCTCCCTTGCTAGGTTTGGGAGGTCACTGTCCTGCCTGCAATCAAGGTATGGTGCTTTGTTTCCAAGAGTGTCTTAACAGATCAAAGAAATTGACGGATAAGCAAATTAGTACATACAATGCACTTCTGAGTAGTTCTGGTGCATCCACCCAAAGATACCAAATTATCAAGGATATAGCCAGCAAAACAAAACTCTCACGTATTCCTCTTTCCGTGGTGGAAGAAAATGGAATGCCCTTTCAACAGAAAACGTGTGCCATGAGGTTATAATGCCTAAGCACTTAGTTAATATCACAGTGCCCATTTGCATGGTGCCAAGGCGCAGATTACTGAGCAACTTCAGCTAGAAAGCAGAACATCTCTATGTGCACCTCGAGTGCAGTTTACTCCAGCTCTCTGCAGTGACAGTTCACTGCCCTAGGGGCATGCTGGAACAACCCAGTACTGCTAACTTAAATCCCAGCCTGTGCCAGAAAAATAAAAGATTTCTGTACTCGGGCACACTGGCTCATATTCATCCTTGCATAATTCCAACAGAAGTCCAAACTGTAACAGAGGGATGAACTATCTCATTGTTTCTGTGAAAAATATCCAGTTCAGCAATAGTACACCACAAAGGCATGCGGAGCAATTCTAATGTTTAGAAACATGGTCAGAGGGCGACTTGTTGCATCTGGAAAGCTTTTGCACTGTTTGCAACTGTGGGTGTAAAACCAGAGTGGTACTGCAAGGAGGAGAATCCATTTGGTGGCCAGAAACAGATATCAGCATCATGCTCCTACACATAATTCATTGCCAATACCTGCTACAGGGGTAGATGACAACATTATTAGTTGTAACTTCGCATTTTCAATCACCGTGATTTGAAGCAATAACTCCTGTAATAAGATTATAATTGCAAATACTTTTAAAATTCATCAAGTTCAACTGAATCAACTATTCTGCATGGGAAAAAGATTGATTTTAAATATAAAATGTTCCTGAAAGCTCCCTAAGAACAAATAGACCACCTGCCAGAATTCCAACATCCTTCACGAGTTGCTCAGAGGTGGCTGTTTAACCATACGTATCCCGAGCAACCAGGGCCCAAAGCATCCTTCCTCTGAGGCTAGAGAGAGCTTTGTTATTATATGGCAACTTCATTTGTGTCCTAGTAGGCAAAGTGCATTTTATTTTGTTTTTCTTTCTGTTCTTCTCTCTATTATACCAAATCAGACTACTGTTCTTCTCATTCTTCTTCATCAACTAATGGGCTTTATTCCATTTTGTAAGTGAATGTTTCAACAAAACAGAAATATCAAATACTATCTTAGATAAGGAACTTACTTTCATGATACATTTTACTGCTGAAAGGTAAAAGTCCATTTTGAGCTCTGCTTTCCACTGCTTCAATATATGTATGTATAGACATATATTAGTCAAAGTAAATATTTTTTATTGTGTAACTGCTCTCCAGTAAGCTTTTCTGCAATCTAATCTTAGATTTTTCCTGTTTGATTTTAGTTGTTTTTTTGTTTGTTTGTTTGTTTTTTGTTTTTTTTTTTTTCCATAGACACTCAGGCCTTTTATCAGAACTGTATGCATCTGCATTCCAAATCTATATTTGAAATAGATTGAAAGCTCTCAGGACCTAATACAGGGAGGGACTGGACAATGACTCTCTGTCCCATTTTCATACTTCAAAAATATGGTCATATTCCTATCTTTTTAATTGTACCATTAAGTCAGGGTGCTTTAGGATTCTGACATATAGCTCTTCTGTTCTTCCCGGTCTCAGTTTCTAACACTGCCTCTATTTCCATTCTTGTCAAAAGCCTTTTCATAGTTTAAAAATCTGTACACAATGTTTTGTAATATTTGGCAGACTTATCTGAAACCTAATTCACTGCCTTCTTGTGATTCATGGGTCATAAATTATTTTATATGTAACGTACCCCAAAGGGTAAAAAATTCTTTGTATTAAATTTCAACCAAACAATTTAAGGGGGAAAAAAAAAAAAAAGGAAAAAAAGTATTTTTGAGACACCGAAAATATCTGACCTTAATATACGGTTTAGAGCGTTGTCTCCCACAAATGGTATCTCAATATCTTTTGGCAAATAGGAGATTTCAACATGCTACAAGTGAAAACACTTCTGCCGTAACTTGGGCTTACTGTAGACAACTTTAAAGGAAACGAGAAATACAAATAGCGTGGCACTGGATCAGACTGCTGATCCGCTAAATCAGCCCTGTCTCCAGTGACTGCTAAACTGAAAGGGTCTGTATGAAAACAGTTCCAAAAGCAGGCATACCACCCAACCCTTACTTATTGCGTACAGCCAAATGTGTTACTGGGACTGACCCCAATAACAATAAGCTGGTGCTTTATTTCAGTGAGTTTCAACAATCAAGGGAAAAAAATTAACAAAACAATAAAGATCAATATGACTTCCTTTATGTAAATGACTTCCAAATGTAAAGAGATCAAAGCCTGAGCAAAAATTAAGCAATTCCCCCAGTTCTCTTACAATACTAAAAAGGAACATGCACATATATGTACTTGTTTGCAGTCATAAAGATTATCAATGAATTATTGGTTTATTGCTTTATGGGGAAAATAGAAATCCAAACTTGATTCTCAAGATATTGTTCATCTATTTCTTACATTAGTAATCGCATGAATTTTAATGGGATTGTTTGCAAGAACAAAGACCACTCGTACATGTAAATAACTGTATTTCTGTATTTGCAAAAGTTCATAGCTGGTCCAGAGAATAAATTCTGGATATATTTCTAATGAAAGGGTTCTTTGAAATAAGCCAGCTGAAAGAAGTATTCTTATACACAGTCAGGTATACAGAAGCTCTGCAAATGTCAAGGACAAAACACTTTATTTTGTGTAGAATTTATCTTCTGGTTCGCTAAAGTCAGAACACTTTTGTTCATCGGAACTTTTATAAAGGACTGTTTCATAATATGAATCCATTTGGATTATCTGACCAGAGATAAGACTTCAATGGACTTACTATATCATTCACCACTGTACCAGTGTCACAAAAGGGAATTACAATTAATTGGATTATGTTGGTCTCCACCCGCTGATTGTAGAAGAGAAAGTCTGAAACTGTAACTATTTCAAACAGACCGTATCTCTCATCAACCATGGGATTTGGGCTTTAATTTACCAATAAAGCTTAATTTCTTCTTTATATTCTCTTTTGGTTAGGAAGAGGTCATTTAGACACTTTATTCAAGTTGCTTAAAAAGAAAGGACAGTTTTGTTAAATACTTTCAAGCTGGGACTTCAGTACTTGCACCTTACCTTTTAAACATCGCTTATTTTCTCTCCTAGCAGTAAAGTGACTTGTCTTGAAAAACACAAGGCAGGGAAGCAGGCTTGTGTTTGGGTCATAAGAATAATTTTTGCTTCATATTCCCTAGTTAAGTTCATGGAATTTTGGCTGAAAGTGTTGCTATAAAGTGACAATTTGCCTTCAAACAGATGATGACAACACCATACAGCACAGAGCACTGCCATTTCATGTGGAATCCTGCACAGAGGTGGGGCAGTAAGTAAGAGCTTTTGGCAGCTAGGCTTAGCTTTATCTGTATGGAAAAGGCACAGGCACAACTATCGGTGTGAAATCCTCATTAGCTTGCAAATAGCCAAATTCTACAATACAAACAACTTCATTTTTTTTTTTTCAGTAAATGAATTCCATGCTAAATAACAATACTATTCTTATTCCAACTGCCCATATATAGCATTAGATATAACCAATAATATATGTAACGAGTAAATGATGAAGATTTTCAATACTAAATAAAACTTGAGACTAGAAGGAAAAACAGGCACCAAACCACCACCTCGCTACGATCAGGATCATGAAATGCACGCAGAGAGAAACACCATATCACACGGGCTATGAACTTTGGGAGCTCAGTTCTGCAGGCAGCCACGTTGCTGCCTCTGCTGCTGATGGCTCCAAGAGCTGTTTGGATTTTATTTCCCTCTGCTAACTGAAAGGTTATTTCAGTGCCTAATTCCTTCTAGCTACCAGCCTAAAATATTCAACTTCATATAGTTTCTTAATAATTATTAATATCAGTAATACTTGCTTTGATTTGTGTGTGTGTGTGTGTGTCAAACTTTTGCAGTCAGTCGGAGAAATAAAAAAATCCTCAGTCAACTTACTTCAAAACCACGTTTCTTAATTCACATTTGCATTACTTTTTGCTAATATCTGAAGCTCTAATTCCATTCCCTGGATATTAACAGGACTAGCTATGCTGTTAAAGATAGGAATGCTTCTAAGTGCTTACTGAATCAGGGCATATGAGATGATAATTGCATGTGTTTAAAACAAAACTTTAAACAGGAGGGGATTATGTAAGTTGGTAAAACAAATATATCTTCAAGTGCACTGAAGGGCTTTCAAATGTTAACGAAATGTCCTTTGATAATAATAGTGCTAATAATGACACAAATTTTCATGTATTTTGATGCATTTTGAGAATCACCCTGAATGGGGAAGATTCTCAGGAAGTGCAATTTTTTTTTTTTTTTTTGGGGGGGGGGGGGGGGTAGAGGGGGGAAATCCATCATTGTCTCCAGAGCTACATCTCCTCTGCACCAGCAAGGATCCGATGCTGAAAGCTGTCCTGCTCCAGGCTAGGGCACGCTGTGCACTGCAGCTTCTGCTTGCAGAATCCCACATTTTTCTAGCAATGCAAAAAGTCTTCATCAGATGCACATTACACTTTAAAATCACTGAAAATCTAAGTTTATGAGCAAAGCTGCCCATGAAACACATCGGATCGCAAGACAGGTGGACCTAAGAGCTACACTCACAGAGGCAGTTGAGCATTTGGCTCCCATAACTCTACACCAAAGTCACTGAGGTTTTTTAACCAAAAGTCTGAAATTTCAAGTCAGTGAGGACTTCAGAACATACATCTATACCCCTTTCTATCATACAGTCACAGAATCATTAAGGTTGGAAAAGATCATTAGGATCCCCAAGCCCAAGCTCACCCCATCCTCCCATGCCCACTGACCACATCCCTCGGTGCAGATTGGATACCCTAACATCATATTTCTGCTTATCTTTCTCTTTTGGAGGGTTTATCTCCCTGCCTGTTCTAATTCTATTATTCCCAGTTCTTTTTTTCTACTATTTCCAGTTTTTTTTTTTTTTTTTTTTTTTTTTTTTTACCCCTACCTAAAATTACAGGCATATCTATTTCAGGAGAGAAAATGTATGCTTTGATGCAATTTTAATACTTTATAATGCATGGTGGTTTTTTTTTTTTTTCCCCTGTTTTTCAAATTAGTCTTGCAAATAGACTCATAATAACATGACAGTTCTAAATAAAGAGAAGAGATTTTCATGACTTTGAGATGCATGTAGGTCCCTCCCACAAGTAATATATTAAAATATTGATTAGATTAGGGCACTGTTTCAAATAAATGGAGATTTATACTTCCTTTTGGATGCAATATCTTATAAAAAGTTTCAAGGCAACACACAACAAAGCAGTTGACAAGAAAGATAGCATCTGCTTTCCTGGCTATTCAAGCTGAAGTTTTTCATTCTAAATGCAAGCAATGTTTCCAAAGTTAACATAATTAACTCACGACAATCCTGAAACATCATAATATAAGATACAGATGGAAATTCAAAGCTTTAAAAATGTCATGCAACTGCGAGAGGATTATCATTTTTTAACCGTGCCAATCTGAATACTAATTAAAACAGGTGTTTTTATTTCAAACGCTGTTGCACACTGTGACATTACTGGGAGAGTTATTTATCTATTAGTCTACGAGGAGGCATATATTGCTCAAAAAATGGGATGTGTGATAATAACAAAGTTCTGAGATAAAAGAACGACACTGTGTACTGCTTCCTGCAACAATAAAAGACCAGTAGTTCAATTAGTTAGTAATTTCCGTGTGACTATTTGACAGATTCTACTAATTGTTAAGCTCCCACTAACTATTACTTTACATAATTAATTATATTCAAACGCCAGCTACAAAGACATGTGGGCCAGTTGCCCTTTTGACAATGTTTTTCGCAAACTGATTTGCTTACCAAAAATATTTTTAGAACGAAAAGATCCTAATCTCGAGTGGAAATACACATCAAAACGTTCGAGCGGCTCTGAGTTTTACCACGGTTATGAGAGAAAATTTGGATTGTTTAACATATCATTTATGCCACATGCATAATAGCTGAAGTCTTCTAGCAGAGATCTTTCATATTAATTTAGCATTGCATAAAATTCATAGTAACAGGTCCAGGGGTCAAGCATCATTCATCATTAGTTGAAGTGACATTTGCAACCCTCCACATAGCAGCTGCTTGAAAGGGGAAAAAAAGGTATTCTTTGGAAGAATGGGGGGTAGCCCACAATCCTCGCTCTATCCGCAGAAGGGAAAACAAGGTGCCACTATGTCAGCATGGTAATGTGTTTAAATTCGGTGATGTCATTCTCCCTAACCCCCATGAGTCACAAGGCACAAGGCAGCTGCATTCCTGAACTTAGTAGTTCGGGTGGAGATAAGTAATAACTAGATGTAAATGAATTACATTACTGTGGTTGTGAACACAGCTCTGTGCATCTAAATTATGATTTATATCAGGATCCTATCTTGTTTTTGAGAGTTTTCTACTTGTTAACAAGGCAGCCCTTGTTCTCGTGGCATCCTCCAGGCATAATAGTTTCTGGGAAGCCAAATAAGATCACTTTTGAAACTGCAAGACAGCATTCCAAGACTTTGCAGCAGAACACATTGGCCAAATTAGGACTTCTGAAGACTGTTAACTAACAAATAACATCTTTTCTTTCTTTTTTTTTTTTTCTTTGTGGCATGTCTTGTCTACTATAAAACATTGAGATCAGAACGGGAAATGTGAGCAATTAAAATGAAAATGTAATCATCTGCAAGAAAAGATAAATTTGTATTAAATGGCTAATACTTCACAGTCCTTTTGATATTACAAGTACTTTTTAAGGAAAATATATATTTTATGTCACAGTAATTTTTATTATGTGAAACATGTGATCTCTTTGGAATTATGCACATTTTTAAGTCATAGTCATTAAAACAGCACACAACACAAAGTACTTAGATTTTAGAGCTTTGCTAATATTTGGAGAATTTCCTCAACTTTCCTATTATACCTGAAATGTACTTAATTTATCCATGTCTCTAATTATCCACTGGTACTTAAAGCACTGTGACTGAGACTACTACTACATCCTTCAAAAGTTTAACGATTTTTGCAAGGAGAACCAATGCTGCTTGAAGAGTCACTTAGAAGCGTATGAAAAACGTTCAAGGACACTGGTTAATACACAGTGCCATCCTATGAGCTGCTGTAAATTCAGCTCCCACCCAACAAGCTTCTAGCAGGGAGAAGCTGGCTGCATGCTTGCTGCCTGTGCAAGGCACACAGTGCAATCCAGCTGTAGGTATTCTGCAGTAAGGTCGTCGATAACCCATGGCAGCACCGGGTCCTGCGTTGCATGGCAGCTATCCATTCCCAAACTAGATAAAAACAGTTTCCACAATGGACTGCGGCTACCACTCCATTAATCTTTTGGCCTCTCACCTTGCCATGGATTTTAATTGCTGTGCAGACAGTAGGCTTGTATGTAAGGATGTTATAGATACAGGAAAGGCAGAATGGCTGCAAAAGGAATAGAACAGCAGAGGCAAGATGACTGGCAGATAGGGTTGCCACATCCCCCTTAAAGAGACTGCTCCTTTTCCACACCTTATGTCTCTTGTACCATAAAAATATGCATAGATGTATGTGGGAGCATCATAGCAGATTTCTTGGGATGCGTGCCATGCATCTGAGCTTCGAAGCTGGCTCAACGTTGTCACCATTAAGTCGCAGTGTACACAGCAACACTTCAATCTAATTTCAATTAGGGAAAAGTTACACAGAAACTTCTTGGAGAGCACACATGACCTCGTGCATAAATACCAATTAAATTCAGTATCATCGGTGTCTTTGAAGCAAACATTGATACCACTGAGAGGAAGGAATTTGAAATGAGGGAGCGCTTTATGACATTGCCTCCATCTACAAATTTTGTCTGTGTTAACTAGTACGTCAATGATTAGTGAAGCAGTTGGATTCATCTGTGAAGAAATGGGGTGGAGAAAAGTATTCCCATGATAATTTCAATGCAGACAGTTTTTATGCGACATAAGGTAGAATACTGCGTTATCATGCAACAAAATGCTACCTGGTAAGCAAGGGGAAAAAAAAAGAAAAAGAAAAAGAAAAAACTTGATCTGCTGAGCAGCTACAAATACCAGGAGCAGTTTTGACCAAGATAACAGGAGAACTCACTTAAACTGCATCTCATGCCAGAGACTCATGACACCCAGAAATGGTCAGTTCATGTGCTGAACTACTCGTCTGTTCTGAGCCTTGGTTTGCATGTAAAGGGAATTCCTGTACCATTGAGTAGGATGGGTGAGACCATGCCTATTTTCCTGTGGATGCACAGAGTGTGCAGGCACTTCACTTTGTGCTGTTCCACTTTCTTTTGTCTGCCTGGTCTTTTATTTCAAAACAATGGAACGACAGCACTAAGTTAGGGCTTTAGCTCTTGACAACCACTTTTTCACTCAAAACTTCAAAGATTCTTCTAGAAATGCAGATTACACGAGGGAGACTTGAATGTACCCTTTGAGCACAAGGAATGGACGGAAACAACACCCCAACCCAACACCTTCAGTCTAAGAGCCCCGAACCTGGGAGAGGACCAGGAGGTGCAATCCTCCCCACAGCTCCCATCAGGCCATCGCTCACTGGTGACTGGGGACTTTTTACAGTCTTTCAAATCTTCTTTCAATCACAACATGCCTTAAAGGGACAGAAGGTCTTAAAACGTGCTCTCCATCTCCCCAGTCGAGAAAGATACATTGGAGGGGGAGGGAGCAGGGAATGGAGCTGCAACACAAAAAGCATTAATGCAAAGAACAGTGGGGTCTCTCCCTAATTTGACTTTCTCTACAGGTGGTCTGCAGCTGCATCCAAACAGGTTACACCACCGCCTTCCCATGGGCATTGCAACAAAGTAGTATCTGTATTCACAAGAATACATTTGCTAGCATGGGCTGATTCAGGTCTAAAAATAAGAAAAAAGCATTTTTTCAGAATAGCCCGAGGTAACACTCCACGCCAGCAGAAGACAGTAGCACTCTTGTTTCGCTGGCTGTGCGTGATGATAAAGTATATCAGAAACCTACTTCACATGACTCATTGGGGCCCGCAGCCAGCTTCCAATTGATTCATTTTATTTGTATCAGTTTGTTCTCTATTGATTACATGACAGGCCAGACCCAATCAATAAGCAATATTCCGTTTTCTATAGACTCAGGGGTGGTTCGTGTTTGGCCCTGCGACTGCAACAGATTTTAGAGCTCTGGGTAGCATCGTGGAAACAGTGGGGCTCAAGGACAGCTCAGCACTGAAAGAAATGGGAAAAGATTGCCAAAGTGAGGCAAGATATTGGCTTTTAAGCCATTCCATCTCCATAGCAAGACAGGAGCAAGATGCACTGCAGCACAGTATGTCGTGCAATGCTCCTGCAAGGGATCCAGGGGGCATTTCCATGGGCCTGAGCAGGGAGAAAGCTACAAACAGCACGAAAGCAAAAAAGATACGTGCCTTTTGGAATACACAGAAAGGATCCATGGAGAAGGTGAGCCCATCAGCTTAGATGTATTCCACTGCAGTGATGCTAAAACACACCATCTCCAAAGTATTGTCTTTCGTCAGTAAAAACTGCTAAACAGATGCCTCCAAATATCCAATATTTTCATCTTTTCAAAATATTTTTTTTTCCCCCTTTCTGTTTTTTAGACCACTTCTTACAGTGGTTAAGTGGAAAGAGGAGGTTTTACCCCCAGCTGCCCACACCTCTTCCACACCTTGCTGACATGCTCAGTAGAAGAACCATGTAGCTTTTGTTACCCCTCCATAAAAGAAGATTAAGACACAGACTGCATTATAATAAGCTGCATCTTCTTCACAACTGTGAATACTCACTCTGCCCAGGCCTTATATACCTTGAGCTGCTGTGCTGTGCCTTACCCAAAGCAGAAATCTGGCTTTCCAGTGGCTCTGATAACGCAAGGTTTGCTACCAGAGACAGAAATAACTTGCTGGATGCTGGGGAGAAGGAATGGATGTAAGGGCTGGCAGAATATGGCCCAGTGTGTTCTTCCAATCAAATACACTTGACAAACTTTAATGAAAAGTCTTCTCTACTTCCTACTAACAGATGTTTCCAATTTTTTCTCTCTCAGCACTTTAAACCACCATCTTTAGTTTTCATGTCTAAGAGACATTATTATAGGATACATCATAATGATATACTGTACATTCATATACAGTATCCCATACAATGACTAGTTGATTTATAATTCAGATCCAATAAAGGGAAAAATTGATTTAACTGATGACTGGTGAAATACTAAATGCATTACAATATTTGAAAAGAACATCCTTTTCTTGCAATACTAGTGACATAATAAAATTAAATATGGATATAAGATAATGCCCATTATTATTAGGCAAGCGGAATCAAAGGAAGAAAAGCAATTTCTAGGGATCAAGGAATGCCTAAACTTCCTCTTCAAATGTAAAGAAACACGAACACCCATGAAAAGGTCACAAATAAATTAAATCCAGGCAATCTTAAATGACAGTATAAAGTTAATTTTCCATAAACAAGTCTCCGTCTACCAGGATTCTCAGTAGCGTTGTTGCATTTCAGTCCTATATGGGGGATAATTGTGTGAATTCCAGGTGTCACCAAACTTTTTTTTCAGGTCTGTAATAGATACTTATTTCCTCAGTATCCCTACACTCCTACAGCACACCAAGGACACAATTTACTGTCCCATTCGTGAATGTCATATCCCAGCTCTCTCCACCACATCAACTGCCAACGTTGTGCCCAACACCCTAAATGCCCCATCCCTTCTTATTTCATCCTTCAAGCCCAGCAAAGTCCTGCTGAAATTCACCTGTTCACATACAGCCTGCTCTCCCAGAATAATCACATGCTTAGCTCAGAGGTGATTCAGCTCATTGAGGAAGTTCTGCAATGCTGCTCTGTCCCAGTACAAAGGTAATAGGTGAGAGCACCTGCAAGTAGGGAGCAGGAAGCCAAGGAGCCTTCCACATTTTTTTCCCTTTGAAAAATTCAGTAGGAGTTGAGTTTTCAACTTTCTTTAAGCATCTGTGAGAATTCACCCACTTAAACATTTGTGAATATCTTTGTTCTTCCAGATGGGTAAATTGCTTCTAATACAAAATAAATTCTATTCAGCAGTGGCTGTGATTGCTCACACAGGCTTAGATGGATGGTCAATTTTTATAATCCTGGTAAGCAGTTTTTCCTTTAGGAACACGTGCATTTCGCTGCTGGAGAAGCAGTGGCAGACAGTAATGGTTCCAGAGCCAGAGTCCATAGTTTATTGCCTTGAAAGACTCATCCAGTTGTGATAACAAAAATAGCACCCAAATACGGGCACTGAACTACATCTCATTTTACTGCTGCATCAGTAACTTTTTAAAAGAGTTAAGAAATCTCAGATATTTACAGAGAAGTTATTATTGTCCTTAAAAGCCTTCAAGAATTTTAACCTACATGCTAGAATTTAAAGAAATATTTCTAACCAGCTTGCACAAATGCAGAATCTGTGGGTCAGCTAATTTGGGCTTAAACACCTACATTTGCACATGCAAAACTGGGTAATTATGGTCCTAAGTGCCCATTCATGTGTACAGATGGGTGCACCCACACATTTTTGTGGAATAATTTTTGGAAGTCTATAGAAATATGGTCCTTAAAGATTTTAATAAGGTTGGCAAAACACGCTTTCTTTGCATAAAATTATGTAGTTCCCAAGTCTAAAATTACTTTGATTTAAAAAATGAAAATTGGCAAGGGATTAATCCATAATATGGTCTAATTACTTTTTTTTTTTTCCCCTTAAAAATTAAACGGTCAAGATCTTAACTCAGAACAGCAGTTACTGTTCATGGACTGAAACTAAGAAAAAGAATTGAATAAGGAATTTTATTAAGTGCCTAAATATACTGTTAGCTAATAGGATCCTCTTATATAATAGGAATAACAGGTATAATAATTGGCTGAATAACAGGTAAAATAGTTAAGAAAGCATATTTCATTTATACATCTGAAGCATAAAGCTCTACTAATTATATTCTTATGAGATTGAAATGCAAACTGGCTAAAGTCTGAAAATAAGAAGCGGAAGTGACTTCCTATCATTAGCTTGGAAAAAAACAAACAAACAAAAAAAACAACGAGGAAGGAGAGAACTGCAGACAGACAGACAGAGGGATTGCTGAAAGCAGATCATTAACACATATTTTGGTTCTTTCACTTGCTGTTGCCAGCTTTTATTTAACCTTCGAGTTGTTTAAGATGCCGAAAGCGAAATTCTTAATTTTTACATAGATCAGCAGCATTTGAAGGGTGTTTGCAGCATGCAACAATGTTCAGATTAGGTTTTCAGTGAGGAGGGAATTTTCTCTGTCACATTTAGTGGGAAAAAGATATATTAAAAGAAAGATACTTCTCCTTGCACTCTGATATTTAGCTATTTCTTTGTTTGCAGAGGTTACTTATAGCAGTAAGTAAATCTCTCTGTGAATTTCTCTTTGTCCTTCATCAATCAAAGCCGGTCAATTATAAGACTAGTGCAACTAGATCAAAACTCCAGGCTGTGCAGTCATATTACCACTCATATTATTACTAAAAGCGCATCTATATTCCAAACTGGGATACCATAACCCCTTTGTCATTTTCCAATAAAAAAGACCATACCAAATAGGCAGAGCACACCGTAATTAGCAGCTGGCAGAGAAAGCCGTAAATCTGTATGAGTTCTGAACGATTTGCTTACATTGTTGCTTTGTTGACAAATGATGCTGTACATGTTAATGTTCCTGAAATGTCCCCATTGCACCTGACGTGCCAATAAATGCCAGCCAGCTGTATGAATTATGGAAATAAGATTTTTGTTTATGAAGGTATCCCAGACATTTATTTTACTGCATGCCTCTTGACAGATTTAATGTCTGGAGATACATTGAGAAGATATTTGCTACCTGACATAATGGATAATGGAAACTTTAAAGGCTTTTTTTAATGATGAGACTAATATATTTTTTTAATTTTACCTTGTGGCTACACATTTGCTCTCCATATAAAGCCTGCCTATTTTAAATGAAACGATACTAAATTCTTCCTGATGTACAATGAGTTGGGCGACGCCTGTGCTGCAGCACATGAGAAAACAGAAAAGTATCTGAGAGCTACCAGAGCATGTGTGCTATGTGCAAGTTCACCTACTTTCCCTTAGTTTACTTTATCTTCTGTGTGTGATTACTAATGAATACTATCATTAAGGTAAAATGCAAAGGTAGATGTTAAGGATTGGGCGCTTCAAAGTAGTATAAAAGTCTTGCAGCAGATGTGTTTATAGCAGGATCCATTACAAGCTCATTCTATGTACTCAGGCAAGACAGAGAACATACATATTTATATCTACTAGTGATAATTATTCACTGGATATAGAACCAAAATTAACGTCACCGGGCTCTGCATACAAACCAACAAAGCGGATGGCCTCAAGAACAATTTAAAAAAAAAAAAAAGAAAGAAAAGAAATTAAGTATGAGAGAAACGAAAAACTTTTATCTTAATGCTGCTTGTAGCGAGCATCCCGATACCACCCTGATTCTGGCCAAGGAGAGAGCAGCTGGGTGGCCTCTCTCTGCATCTCTCAGCCAAGCTGTACCATCGGAGGTGTTTTGTGGGTCACACTTGGGATTCCTTGGGGCTGCGATGCTCAGCAGGTGCCCATTCATAGCCCTGTGCTGCGCTCCTGCCCTGCAAGCAGGAACCTGACTGCAGCTCCAGTGGAAAAATTCATCCTGGCAGAAGGGATGATGCTACGCAAGCTCCTCAATTCTTCCCCTATTAGCACATGTTAGTGTATTGTCAAGAGGAACAATAGCAACCCCACAAACTATTTATTCCATCAAGAACAATTTATTGTCTTTTGTAAGTTCGTTTCCAGCTTCTGAAGCTCAAGAGGGAAAAATCTGCTGCTTCTTTAAAACTTCAGATGTGAGAGACTATTTGTAGTCATCATATAAATGGGGGTGGTAACCAAATTAACCAAATTCATTTTGTAACCACAAATCATTCCCATTAAAATGCTCCTTTCTCACCCCACCTCAAAAGAAGAATAAGAAGAAAAAAAAAAAAAAAGAAAAAAAAAAAAAGGAGTCCAGATGGTTAAAATTATTTTAAAGCAAATATTTAGTGGTTACAGTTGAATTCTTCTGGCACACATTCTCCACTACAAAAATGACACCCCACATTCACTGTGTTAACCATTTTCCAATGTGCCAGCCAAATGAATGCCTCAGAGAACACACACACACACACACACACACACACACTAAGGAAGCATTATCAGTAAAGCTACAAGGCTCCTTTGCAGTTGGGGCAGGAAGGAGGGCTGTTTTACACCGTGCAACATGCTGTAGTCTCCAGATACAACACACAACTCCTTCACAGACAACGGAGTTTCCTAAAGCTTGCCCTTTCTAGAAGCAGAAATATTTGTGAGCAGATTTCCTTCCCGCTAATATCACCGTGAGCTCTATTTGGGGAGTGGGACGGAAGAAGAAAAAGGCTGGTGACTAAAAATTCACAGTTTGGTAATGCAAAAAGCGCATTCCTCTGTTTTCCGTATCATGATTGAGGCTGCACAAGAAGATCTCCCTTTATCTTTGGGACAGTTCCTTCAGCTCCCCACCGTGTTTTCTGGGGTTTGCTCACCCCTCAACCCATGCTGCTGGGAGCACTACAATACCCTATCCTGGCACTGCCCCAGAGCCTGCAGCAAGCACCCCGCATGTGAGCGCTGCAAACAGCAGCCCAGGGTGTAGAGCAGAGCCCGGTGGGTAGGAGTGAGAGTGCTGGCACCAGTGCAGGGCTGGCCGAGAAGGGGTCCCCTGGGCAGCTCTGCACACTGGTTGCTCCAGTCTGGCATCCCAGGAGGCTTGCCAGATGGAGAAACCTACTCTGCAGCAGAACTGCAAGCTGTGCTTCTCAGGAAACTCGAGGCTGTAACCCTTTCCCTCTTCCTCCACATGCCCTGTGCTACCAGATTTCTCCCAATGCCTATGTAGAAAGAACGGAGACAAAACCTTAATTCTCAGGGACACACAAACTTAACTTGGTTCTAATCCTTTTTCCAGCAAATTAACCCTAGATAACTTAACATTGTACGTATGGCTTTGGGAATAGAAGTTAATTCATTCTAGGTCAGAGTAAAGCTGTGCATGTGATTCGCATGAAATGGATGCGTGTATTGTGGTTGCTTACATATCTTAAGTAGAAGAAATGTTTGTTGTGAAGTTGCAGTGCCTAGATATCACGCTGTCTGGCTGGTCAGACTGATTTTTATGCAGATGTTAAGGTTGGTTCCCACGGCATACTCTTTATCTACAGCTATAACAGCTTTTTACCTATGGATATGAAAACAACGCTAGCAAAAACCCTGATGGAAACAGCAAATGAAAGTCAATAAAGGCATATTTTTGAAGAGGTTATGGTCTGAATTATACATGTTTGTTAAATGAAAGGAAAATATGTTTTTTTTTTTCATGTATGTATGTGCATATGCACACCTGTTTTACATTGGTGTAACTTCTCTGATCTCAGCATTTTACATCACCATACCAAAAGGTAAATCTGACCATTCCATAGTGTCTCCAAAGAAATAGCTCCCATTATTTTTGTTAAAAATGACTCAGCGAAAGGTTAAAGCTAATGTGTAGCAGAAAAGCAATGTAAAGAATCCCACGGTCAGTCTCCATCCCCATCGTATCGAGGCAGCGGGTGATATGGGAACTGAGGCTCCGCTATCCATTTTCTCTTTCACGTGCATGGAATTCATTGAAAGTAATGGGGAGGAAATTACAAGAGTCTCATAGGTCTCTAACAAGAGATCGCTGTGTGGAAAAATGTGACTTGTCAAGAGCTACTTTCTCTGTATTGTTTCATGAGCAAATATAGCATAAAGAATAGCTGCATTCCTGCTTCCAGGATTAAATCAAACCAGATATTGGTAAAAAGTGCAGTTTTACTGGAGACACACCAAAAGGCGATAATATTCCTATTGACTGGGGTTAGCAGTTGTCATAAAACATATATTTCAACTCCGGTAAATTATTCCATAAATATTTGCATTTTCCCTCTGCAGTTCACAATTAAAGTAGTCCGTTAACAGAAATAAATAAATAAACAAATAAATAAAATCAAATAAACAAAGAGATCTAATTAAAAGTTAAATTTACTCACTCTGGGGGAGCAATTATTCTCAAGTTTTCCTGTTCTTTCCTAGTCTAGGTAGATATTCATTACCAAAGAAGAAGAATTCCTTAGTCAAACACACTGCAAACTTTCACACCTGTAGGCATGCCTACAGAATGGAGGCTTTGAGCAGCAACCTGCTCCAGTCCTTGATCTAGTGAAACCAAAGCAGAGCAAACACACGTAACAGAAGAGGACTGCTGGTAGTCAACAGGTCATTAGACGGCAATGGGAAATGGCAGGACTCACAAACCCCATGTTTGGACCATTCCATTCTTCATGCTTCAAAAGAACCCCCAGCAAATACCTGTGGTGCTCCTTGGAGTGATGCGCAGCTCTGCATCCCTCCATAGCCCTGGGGCTGGCAAAGGAATATCACGCAGCCCCCAGCCCTGCTCTGCCATTATCTTGTTGTAAAAAACATTACCTGCTGCACATCCTATTACTTATGTTCTGCGTGGAAGAATGGCACAGTGATTAATTACTACTCTAAAGTGCTTATAAAGCATCAGTCCCAGGCAGGTTTACTAGGTTGGGGCCTCCCATGATTTATTGACTAAAAAAGAAAAAAAGCAAAGGCCATTTGTGAAGAAAAAAAAAAAAAAAAAAAAAAAGTAATTCAAATTACCCATCCTCTGCTCCCCCAGATTAAAATGTCTAACCCTGAAGAACAAAGCTAATGAATTTGTCTGAAACTTATGCAAACAAACAAACGAAAAAAACAGCAGAGTTTTGCTCAATTATTTTTAAAGGACAAATGTTAACATAAGAAATAACCCAGATCTACTGTTAAGAAAGGTCTGAGATGTTTTCTGTTGTTGATGAGGGACATTGATTAGAAAAGATTAAAGTAATTAGAGCACCTTTTGTTTTTTGACACCGGTATTGGAAAGGCAGAAGAAAAAGCAAAGCACGAACACTCAGATACACACCAGGCATACCCACAGGAAGGATTCATTTGGTTTTAGTTCATCTCTGTCACTGCTTTACTACTTTTCTTTTTACCAGTAGTAAACTGGCACTTTGGGTTTTCCGTGCTCCACTTGCTGAAGCCTTTCAATGCCATATAGTGGAGGAATGTGAGAGGGAAAGATTCCCTTATGACAGAGATCCTTTGATATTATTACTTCAACCAAAACTTTGAAGTGCAGTAGCTGGTTTTGTGCGTAGCGTATGACAATTTTTCCCCAAGTCTAATAAACTTGGATTTACCACTGATGTGACTCAGAGAAAGAAAGCATGAAGAGACTGTGAGAGGAAAATAGCTAATGTGTTAGTCTATTTGATGGCACAGGATTATTTGGTACAGTAATTAGTGCAGCAAGTATAGGAAGTCAACAAAAAAAATACTGGTATCAAAGACAAAAAATAAGAAGATAATGTCAAATACTTCCAATAATTTTAGTACTGTTTCAATACATTATTATGCAGGTTTTCTAATAAAATTTATTTCTGTGTAGTAGACTAGGCAGGAGAGGGGGGAAAAAAGGGATATAATTCTGTTCTTGCAGATGGTAACGTGACAACTTGCACTGAATTCAAGGGGACCTTTCACCTGAGGAGCTCACACTCATTACCATATCTTCTGTATTAACCTGGCACAGCACCCTGCTAGCACTGCTTTGCTGCATCTTGCTGAATGGGAACACTGCAACTTCTCAAAGCAGCGTGACTGAGGGTGGCTACCTTTCTCCTGGCAAAACGTAGTGGCAGAGCAGCTTCTAAATAATAAAAACAAAGCACCTCATAGTGAACACACTTTTCCTGCTGTTCATACCTAGCATGTAAACACACAACCTACACCACAGCAGAGGTTGAAGATCTGAGAGCCTCAAGGATCCCCTTCTAAATTGCAAGTGGAATTGTTAAGTCTGTTAAGAGAAATAAAGGTTTTCCCCTGGTGAAACAAAAGTGACTTGTGAATCTCCTCCCTGCTCCATCATCATCGGCCTGCACATTCCATCCCTGAAGCTGACTTAGGAGCACTCTATAAACAGCTCAGAGAAAGGTTCCAAAAAATATGCAGCTGGGATCCAAGCCCATTGCCTATAAGCACATGGGCTTCCATAGGGGAAACTCATCCGATCCAGAGATGATGCAAACCAGTCATCATACACCCAACATTTGAAAGTCTCCTGATGAGGAGTCTTGCCCTTAGCTTGCATGTTCTGCTTGGGGAAAATAAATTATCTCTTACCTACTTTATGTAGTAGTTTACCTATATGTAAAATGAAGACAGTACTTGACCTCAACAGGTATAGAAAAGCTTAATTAAACAAGAGATCCTCAGACTTCTCTCATTTGCTAAGTACATGAGAAATCCTGCAGTTTGGGAACAAATCTGATACCATGACAAACAAATCAACCTCCTTACATAATTTGCCACTGGGAATTATTTTTCTTGGGAATTGATATTTATGAAGCTGTAAAACACAACTTTTATCACTGATATTTCTCCTTCATGCTAAATGCTACCCGCAGGATTTATTTTTTAATTTTTTATTTTCATTTGTCAGGGATCCTACCTTTGGGAATTTGATCCATACTTTCTCTAAACCCACAAAACATGGCAGACTGAGAAGTGCTTATTTAATTCCAGCAAAAGAGTAAGGATGTGAACAACAGATGACGTGAGGTGCGTGTGAGCGAGCTGTGACACATAAAGAGGAGGCCTTCCTTATTCCATCTCATCTCTAACCCCAACCCCTTCCTCTGAGGAAACAAGAGCTTTGGGACAAGAGGAACGCCATCACCATGAGCTCAGCCTCATGACCATGAGCTCAGCCTCGTCAGGAAAAAAAGTAAGCACCGGCCTTGTCAGATGCTGGATATCCTTGACGACTGGCATGCAGTGCCTTCTATACATCAATGGACTTGAATGCGATTTGAGAAGATCTAAGTTTACAGGTGGCACCTAGGATCACATTTGTTTTAAAGCCAGGAGGTTTATTTTTAAACGGGAGTTAGTAAAGGCAGGCAAGAGAATTTCAAAGTAGAATCTCAGTGATATCACCAAAATATTATCTATTTGTGGAATAAATAGATGGAGAGCCAAATAATTCTGAAGTACTTAAATTTCACCTTCCTTGTCCCACTCACAGAAATCTGCTTCAAAGAAAAATGCCAAATTAATACAAGAAAGAGTTCTCACGGTATCTCCTGCCAGCATAAGAAGGTACAGAGAATACCCTGAGAAACTCTGTTCTTAAAAAATATTAAGTCCAGTTTGCAAATTATTAAGGGTCCACAAAATTAAAAGACATATGCAATGTTTTGGTGTCTTACTTAAATAAAATTTGAACTCTGACCCACAGAGTAAATCATTGCTATGAAAATGAAATATTTTTCTTCCTCCTGAGCAGAGTGTACAAGCAGATAAAGCAGAGGCAAAGCAGTTTTAACACAGAGCACGTTTCCTTCTTTTTACTGATGGATGCTTCGGGTCCAGTTTCCTCTGCTCCAGCACCTGTCTGCTGGAAGATCACTGGTAGGTGCATCAAGCCAAATGAATCCAGGCCAAGTTTATCCCAGGTTTTTCAACCATTATGTCTGCCATGCTCTCCCATCCCCACTCCTCCTTTCCCATCATCCCTCTTTGGTTTGAGGCTGGGAAGTACCAGGAACCAACCTTTCCCAGGGTGTTCCATGGAGCATTAAGCTGGTGAGATCTGGCCAGCAGGACTGAAATAAAGCTTAACACAAGAATTCCATTGCTATTTTACCCTTCCCAGACACAGCCCATACTATTTTCAGCCTCTGTTCTATGCTGCGCCTGCCAGTTGCCCTGCCTGTCCCCACACAGGGAGGAACAATTCCAATTAGCAGTCAACAAGATGCTGCCTTTGGTGCCCAAAGTCTGCTAGAAGTCTCCCAGGCAGCCCTTCCCTCACACTGCAGCTTGCCACACTGCACATCACCCTCCCCAGCATTGCACCCACGCAAGAGTTTGCAAGGCTGTGTTGAAAACTGGGTCACTGAGCCGATCTAGGTTTAAAATATCCTAGATATTCCTTAATGAAGTGTCAACAACTATTCTCAAGCTGAAGAGCGACTGGAATACCTCCTATTAATCGTGCTTACATATGCAAAAAATATGCCCTAATCTAAAATGTATTTATAATATAAAATGGAGTTCAACATTTGACCTGAGCACATCCCACACTGACACAGAGACAAAAGAAATAAAAACGCGTTGCTGTAATTTCCTTGACAGCAAAACAAAATCCAAAACAAACAAGAAACCTCACACATATATGTCTAGGCCAATATATATGGTAATGCGAAACAATGAGTTAGATTTTTCATGGCCACGCTGAAATTCATATTGTTAGTTCTAAAACAGCAACACACAAATGTGATTATTTCCTTAAAATATCGAAATCTAAATAAATACATCCATCCTCAAAACTTACTTGTATGGAAAGTCACTAGAAGTTTTCATGGAGTTTGGAATAAGGAGGCTTCACACCCACAGCCATGAGCACTTTTAGTAGGAAAAACAGCATAATGATGATTATTACTGTTTCTATTGGTGGTAGTATAATAATTATATGATTGTTATTAATAGCGTTAGTATCACCATCTGAATTATTATAACCACTGCAATGACACGATGCCCTAATCAGATCCATGCCCCACTGCATGATAAAATCACAGAGAAAAACTTTATAATCTAAGCAACTAGAGCAGACAAAAGGTGCAGTTTGAAGGAGGGCACAAAGAGATGCACTGACACAAAGCCTCAGATACCCAGAGTTAGTTCAACAGAGTGGTTTGTCTACATAAACATGTAGTTTATTAATATTGATGCACATCATATTATCCAGCACGCGAAGTGCATGCAAGGATTAAAAGGATAAGAAATCTGGGTTATTTGTATGTTTGTATTCTTTTTTCTCTTAAGTGAAATACATCTTAAAACCGGACAGACTAGAAGCAGCGCTAGCACAAGAATCAGTTTGCTGGTGACTAAATTTGGTCTAAGCAATGCTCAAACCACAATCCATTAAAAAAAAAAAAAAAAAAGATATATTGTTATGAGAATAACTGTTTGAAGGATCAGATCCTGATTTCAACAAGCAATGGAAGTGTACTTCCTAGTGAGATGTGGACAGCAGGGAACTCGGTGGCATTCCAGCCGAGGAAGACTCCGGGTGATAGCAGGCAGACGGAGTGCATTCTCTAGCACAGAGCTTGCAGCTCCTGCAAGCAATCGTTGTGTGCCCAGGCTCACAAAGCCCCTCCTGTATTTGGTATATTGGATAGCTATGAAATAATAAAACAAAAAAGGATATTACCCTGTATTATTATTTTCCAAGGCCAGTCATTTCGATTTGTGTTGTGAGTTAAATATTTCAGATACTTGGCATTAATTACTCTCACTTCACGTCGTAGGTGCCTTACAAAGAGTATTGCTATGACTATTTTAGAGCTTCTATTATTATAATCCTTACTTAAAATATATATATTTTTAGACATGGCCAGGTTTAAATAGGTGAGATATCTCACACTCATTTGAAGATGTGACCATGCCCAAAATATTTCAGCAGCTTAAACTTTTTTTTTCCTTCTGTTTGTTATATTGAAACAGCAAACGTTTGTAAGCTACTTTTTGCTTCGGAATTATTTAGAATCTCAGCTTATCATTTGGTTACACAACAAGTAACCTAGAGTTCAGGTTCACACGTGACAATTAGTAATTTTAATCTCCAGATGAGAAGAATTCAAAATTAAGCTTTACACCGCATCAAAAACCACTATTTTTTAATCACTGGAAAACGACCTAGTGCAAAGTGCTGGGAGATTTTTAGCAAAGAAGTTATTGTTATAGCATCCGGCTCAAATTCATCACAACAAAGGCACGAGATGACATTGAGCTGCGAGAGCACACTGCTGCAAAGGAGAACCGTACGCTCCACACAGCCCCCGCTACCCAGCGCTGCGTATCTGAGCTTTAAATTCTGCTCCCCAATTTGAATAGACTGCAGAGCTGGCGGTGTTGCTGAGGAGCAATATCAAAATATGTGCCTCCTGGGTCTCAAAACCACAAGTTATTTCGGCTTCTGCTCAGAATTGAGGGATTTTTTTAAAAGCTGAGTGCAGTAACTACATAAATAAATACATTATCTACCTTCGTGACCTTTCTTTTCCTGCGAGCGAACAGCGTCCATCACTTGTAACTTGACTTTCCATAAAAGTAACAGTTCATAAAAATCTGTGAAACTACTACCGGGAACAAACAAATTAAACAATGACAATGTAATAAAATCAAACTGCTGTTATACTCCTAGAGTAAAAGGATTGCTTCTTCGCTGGGATTAATACATCTTGCAGAAAACAATTTTAAATAATGCGTAACATATGGATTCCATTTTTATTATTCTTCTAAAAGAAGACAATTATATTTATGTGATAAGCTGTTCAGTGTTAGCAGCATTATGTTTATATTACTGGCCACTTAAATAGTCCTTGGCGTAGTTTTACAAGGAACAGCAGCCTCCAGAACTTTGGAAATCCATCTTACAAAGTAAGCCCTGCCTGTTACTGGAATGCAATCGTCTTCAGTAGTTTTATCGCTAGAATAAACACATTGCAGGTAGTCTCGTTGCTAAAATGCATGAGTGAAAGACTTCCTGATGCTCTAGCTGCCATTCATGTGGCATTTGAGGGCTTTCTGTCGCAAAAGAGAGAGGAAAAAAAAACAGCTTTCATTTTAAGTTTTAGGAAACCGATGATTGTGATATTGCTTTCTACTATAAACTTCTTCAAGGTGGGTTGGTTAATCTGCTCGCTGTTACGAGCAGCCAGCTCTTGCTTCCTATTTATTTCACTGGGAGATTACATTTAAGAAAAGAGAGACTTTTGGGCAGTTTTCAAGGAGCTGCTTTTGTCCTCATTATTTCCCAGATAATTTTCAAACAGATTACACAGAAACCATACAAATATTTGTTTCGATATTTTCCAGTGCTCCCGAGTCTGAACTGCATGCATTTCAAAAGGGAACAGGAATGTGTTATCCAATAAATATTTTCTGTTGCTGCTGCATACATAGATTTTACTGAGAGCGCTGCCGGCAGCAGTCTCTCTGCAGCACTGGGCTCTGCTCTCTGCATGTCATCCAGATAACACCATCGTTAGGAAAAATCACGCAGGATGAGTGAATGGATTTATTCATTAAAAATAAAAGGAAGGTGAAAAAGAAACAGTATCAGTTCGGAGAACGTTACTATCCTCTTTTTTCACTCTTGAAGTATAAGTTTGGTGTTTTCAATTCTCCTCTCCTCAACTGCTTTAAAAGTTGAGGTTGTTAACAAGCGAAGGGTGTGCCAACGTAAAGAGTGGAACCTAATGGAAGTGAAATCTGCATATTCAGTTAATTCGGGATTTATTATCCTAGTAACTCGACTTGCAACTGTTCTAAAACTGTTGACTGAAGACTTGAGAACAGTACAGAGGATGGCTGCCCCCACCCCCATTCTTAAAAGAAAACCTATGCCTGCTGCTTCCAATTTAGTGCAATCATGCCTCTTACTGGCCAATACAAGATGCAGCATTAGCTGTCACATGCAAATGAGTATTCATGGGGACTTTGAAATGTGCAATAAAGAATAAAGACTTGCATTCTGTGAATAATTGTTTTCTTTTATAAAACTGGATCCAAAAGGGAGTGCCATTTCACCCAGAGTCTATAGCTTTTCTATGGTTACAATCTGCTGTTGAAGCCAGATATTAGAAATGAAGTGTGGATAAATGGATAGAAAGGAAATGTGGATAAATGGAGGACTCCAGTTTCCCGTGCTGTCAATCTTTCACAGTACTACATTTGCTTAACAAGAAATAATCCAACACATGTTTGTGCTCCTTGCTATCTTGCTTTCTTCTCCAACTGGGACTTTTAAATGCACAGGGATGTAAAATAAAGTTGTCCATCTTATATTAGCTTTCTTATACAAAGCCCAACCTGAATTCTTCATTTTCAGCCACAGAAAATTACATAGAAGTACAAGATACGCTTCAAACTTAAAGTCTTCCAGATAGTTCAGGTAGCAATGACCAGGATGAGAGGGAAATAATAGTTTGGATTTAATGCCTTTTTAGACACAGAATGAGAGAAAAACCAGAACAGCAAGCTGCATGCAGATGTGTACATGTATGTAGGCTGTGACCAGGTAACCTGTTAGACACACATGCACTTACTCACTGAGACTGCACCTAGAAAGGCTGCTAGCAAACAGCCTCAACTTTTTTCATTAAATATTAAAATCAAAGCATGACACGGCCCTGTCTTCTGTTAGCAGAACCCCACTTGCAGAGTCCAATAACCGGAAGTGAATAAACCAATGCCTTAACTTGGGGTAGGTGGACTGCAGGAAGTATCTCAGTAAGTTCAGACTTGTCCAGGATGGGGATAGAAGCATTTAGCCAGAGGGCAGAACAAGTGCTAAGGACAAATGCTGCCTGTGGGGTCAGTTTGGGGTGGTGTGGGCATGCCAGGGGGCTCAGCACTGGGAGATGCTCCTAGCTCAGAGCAACTCCATGCATGGGGTTATGCTTATTAATCTGTAGGTGAGAGGTCTCACCCTGAGGCAGAGCTGTTCAGCAGGCAGGATGCAGCCCTGCAGGAGTCCCAGGAAGGCAAGCAGAGGGCTGGGAGGCATTAGCATTTGCCACAGAACTAAAACAACACCTTGTTGCCCCACTTCCTGCATACCGTTGCTCAGCAAGGGTAGTCTCTTGAATTACAGGCACACGCATGCCAATACACCGAAGAAAGGAACCACCACTTACCATTGCAGCTGATATAATTTAGGCAAACAGGCAAAAACGGGGGGGGGGGGAGGGGGGGTATCCAAAGACATTTGCCTCTTGCTGGGACTGATGCCCACCTACAAGGGCTGAACACAAGGACCGCAGCCATCTTTTAACTGCCTGCAATTCGTGGTGACAGAAAGACCTTTGGACCATTTGGTCAGTACTGTGCCTCCTAAAGGAGCTGCAGAGAGGGTGACCTGAGGTTGGGATAAGGGATTTGGAACAAGGGGATTTGGTTTGCATTCCTGAATCATCACAAACTTCCCTACATGTGTTATTCAGCCACTCTGCTCCTCCTTTTCCCACTTACCAAAAATAGCTAGTAATATTTTGGTATCTCAGAGACGTTTGCTCTCCAACATACATATCTGTTCCTATGTTTTAAAAGCGTTTACAAAACACTCAGTGAAAACACGAGCTCCACGAGGCTTAGTCATGCAAAATGCAGTCGGCAGGGACCACTGAAAAGAAATCTAAGATCTCATTCACATGTAAAACCTCCTGCTCCTTAAGGACTCCATTTCCTCCGCATACCCAAAGCAGAGAAATTTAAATCTCATCTGTGGCACTTTGTGCCACCTCCACTGCACTGGTGGCCCCGCACCTGCAGAGCCATTGCGTGGCAGAACTGCATGGGAAGGTCTAATTTGGCTTTGAATCCTTCTGAGCCCCAAAACTGTGTTTCAGAGGGTGACTGCAGACTTATCTGCAATAAGGACTTGGCAAATGGAGTTTGGTGAAATGGCACAGCACACCACATTAGGAGGCTGACTATAAATCAACAGATTTTGGCTCCGCTCCTGGCTCTGTCACTGATTTGCCATGGAAACTTGGGCAAATCTTTTACTCTCCCTATCCTTCACTTTCCGTCCCCATAATGTAAAGATAATGATGCTGCTTTGCAAGCTCTTTTGAGATCTTGAGATGTTAAGTGCTAAGTGCATTTTATTAACATTAATAGCACCCAACCGAGAGGATGCTGCATAGCACTAGCCCGGCTGTCCCCAGAAAACAGATTGGTGTGGGGAAAGTGTGCATTTGTTAAGCAGCTTAGGCATTGCTCATTCCCATAATACTTCCACAGTACGCAGGAACAAGATCTGACCTACTAAAACAAAAAGCAAAAGCGCCATAAGGAGAAAATTTCTAACGTGACCTGTCTGTCATCTTATTTCGAGCCCAGGAAAACTTTGGGATTTGCTGGGGATTATCAGCAATTCTGCGTGTGGTTATTATGCTCAGCCACAACCACACCACTCACAACTTGCGGTGGAGACCACTTCCATTAGCAGGCATTAATCACCATTTGATACACTCCACTCCGGCTATCACTGAAAAGGTATTTAGTAGATGGACTTAGTTATTTCCTATCACACTTCCTATGTTACTCATTTTTAAAATAAGTTAATTGTACTGAATTATATTCCAGCTCTCATATTCACAGGATCACAGTATACTACTATATATTTATTTTTTAAATGCCATCTAATGTGATTTGTTATTTTATGCTTCAATTTCCAATATTTCTGCAAAAAGATGTATCACAACATACACAGTCGAAAGAGTTATGAAAAAAATATTATTAATGCATGTTTTTTTCCTCTGCTGGAGATAGAAGAACTTTGTTGTGCATGTTATAAAATGTTAAATATTAGAATTATTTAAAGTTAATAGGATGCCAAAGAAAATGACTAATAATACATTATACAATTAGATGCCTTTCATATTAGTGAATCCATTAACAAAATAAAATACATTCAAACAGAAGAGTTCTGATTTGCAATTTTTAGCAAGGATTGCCCATGTGTAAAGCTAAATTATTTATTCTTAAAAAAAAAAAAAACTACTGGATACATCAGTCTGCAATTATTTGCATTATGTTTGAATGCTTTATCATGTGGCTCTGATTCAAAAATACATATATCTAACTTGCTTTAGCATCTTCATTTGCACAAATCGTTAAACACAGGGAAAAACAACAACAAATGGAAGAGTGCCTTCCTCCAGATTCAGCAGGACAGCTGATAAGACCACCACAAGACCTTGGTGGTCTTGCTTGGTGTTGCTTGTCAGCTCTTTCAGTTGTCTGTGATCTCTCTTTAACCCAGATGTCCTCACACAGAGTTTCACATCTCTGCTGAACTCCCAACTGCGCTCTTTTTTTTTTAGATAGGGTCAATTCTTCCCTTTTCCACTCATATGGGTCTGAAGTCCGCAATTAGGAAGCTTCACCTAAAGTTACCCAAATGCCATTGTGCACTGCTTTTCTGAGCAACCGCCACAAGTTAGCAACTCGTTATCCCATCTCCTCAGCTGATATCATAATTATCATCCTTGAACTAACATTAGCAAACACCGAGCTTTTCTTACAGTAAGAAAAAGCTTTTAGCGTCGAAGCGAAAAGATCTTTCAGCCATTTTCCTCTTCTCTTCGCATCACTCCAGTCTCTAGGAAGGCATCTGACACCAACAAACTTACACCATGAAGAAACAATTTCCTCCTACTCACATCCATCTCCTCTTCATTGCCGCTACCTACTTAAGTCATTGTCCGTCTTCTCTATCATAAGCACATAATGTTGGTTGATAGAAATGTGTTTTGAAAACTGTTTGTTTTCTAATTACCTGATTACAGAAGGAAAAGAGATTTTTTACGGCAAGAAATAAGAGCCTGGCAATAGCACGATTTTTTCCAAGATATTATTCTAGCCTTCTCACAGCCCAACCAGTCCAGACTTCACACCTTGTGGGATTTTAAAAATGTGATAAATCCAATTGTGTTACACCATTTTCAAATTCTTTTCAGGTCAGAGATGCCTTTTACTATGATTTTTACTCAGCTTACAGGAGGTAAGGAATGCTCTGAGCTGGTTGGGGTTTGTAAGGATTTTGGCATAGTCTAACTCCAGGCTACTAGCAACCCAAAATATCTTCTGTCCATATACTTCACAACATCAGCCCAGACTACATCTCAGGGATGAGCCAGATCTTGTGTTATCCCAGCTAGTAATAGGGAGAAGAGGAATGTTCAAGGAATTATAAACAGATTTGGCAGCATTTTGATCACTGCTTGTGAAGAAGGAAGGCAAAAACATTATAGAACATTTGCCCAATTATATTTGACACTGCGTATATTTACCATAAAACATTTACTACAGTTAAATTATATTAAAAATATCAGAAATTATACAAAGTAAGAACAATGCACACAGAACCACAGGTTGATTTCCAAAAGCATCATTACCAGCTCACCATTTGTCCACACCAAGAGGTCAGAGTATTACCATAGAGATCTGGAACAAGAAATGAAGCTAATAAAAACAAACAAACAAAAAAAAACCCACAACACTTTGATCTTAAAAGATCTGAACAATCTTTGTTACTTTCACTGAGAACAGACACACTGCAGACTGAACAGTGTTAACATTCAGATGAGAGCTGAAAACTCAAGCAAGAGCAATGCAATGTTCTCACTTTCAAGTTTCTGGTACTGTGGATAACTTTGAAATTAAAATACAGTGTGACTAAGTATTAAAATTAATATATTTAATAAGCCCTACAATAATAAGTCTAAAGTGAAAAATAAGGCTTGGGGGAGAAGGAGTAAGGAATATTTTTTTAAATATTTGTAATATGTGTATTTACAGAACAGCTGGGTACACTTTTTCTACACCAGGATTTTTAAAAGCTCATTGAAAAAACACTTATTTTGCTCACTAGATGTGCATAATAATGTATACGGCATTTTTAAATAAAATAAATCTTATCATCTATTAAAGAAAAAAACTCTGATACAATCAAGATGATTTGACTCCTTTGCCTAAATTTAGCAATCTAATACATTGTTTTTAATGCTCCAAGACATCCCACCTGGCTTCTAGTTCCCAATCCCAAAGAGCAAGACTCTGCCAGCCTTGTGAGGGTCAATCCAGTACTCAGCATCCTCTCAAATGGCACTAAATACCAATGATTAGATAACTGGATCAAGTCCAAGGTGTCCAGAGAATACTAAGGAAAGATGATTTCTAGGACTATCATAACTCGCTCTTCCAAAAATTCCAGAAGTTACACAATCACATTTAAAAAATAAAAATAAAAAAAAAGTAGAAGACAAAAATATTTCATTTTTAATTCATATAGAATAATGTGATTTGAGAATTTAAGAAAACTAATTTATTTACAGCAGGAATGTACTACTAAGAACGATTTTACCCATCAATATGACCAAATGAGAGAGTCAATAAAAAAAGCCTATCCATAAGTGAGAGTCAGTAAAAGAGCATAGGTTTCATCTTAAAAAAATAGAACTGGATTCCAAGGGCTTTTGAAGGGAGATACTCCAGTTTTTCTCTTCTTTCACCCCCTCTCCCCGTTTTTTTTTTTCCCTGAAAGCTTTCTAGATTAGTCCTCTGTGTTGTTACCAGCACTCTTAGCTCTCACTGTCACTAAGAGAACTAACAGAGTTCACCAGTGAATCATATGACCAAAGCATGCCCTTGCTTCCTCCCTCCCCCAAATCACTCACTACATGCAACAGTTGTACGTACCAAAGCATTTATGGTTTTTCCCATTCTCAGCACACAGAAGACCACAAGTAGAAAGTAAAATTCCATTGTGTGGTAGCTTCTCACCCCATGCCACCCTGCATATCCTTATGTAACATCCTCCCACATTCAATATCATACTTTTTGTTGCAAATCCTATTGCAAGTTCATATTTGATGGCCAGCACTGCACAAAAACCACAGAATTACAGATAATTATCACACGGGAGAAATATATCCCAAGTATTAGGTCATCCCATGATTTGTAAGACACTACTCACGACCAATTCCAATTAGGAATTATGAAGTTGAGCTTCCAAGGACTTCCATCTCTTTGCAGCACGAGATCATCCCCTTTAAAATAATCTTGATGCCCTCTTCAGATAACATAAATATGACTGGCAACACCAGAGACTTTTTGCATTCTAAAAATTGTGCAGTGAGTAGATTTTCCTGTCATAAATTCTAACGAATGGTTTGTTAAAATATTTGCTTTCCCTCTTACTTCGGAGCCCTGTGCAATGGCATTTCTCATGTTCTTTTTCCAACAGCATTGTTATCAGAACAACAAACTCCCAAAAAAGTCACTCATGGCAATAACAGACATCCTCCCCAGCAAAAGCAAACCCTTGTTGGAGTGTGCAACACTACAGTCTTCAATGCCTAAACAATCTTTCCTGGGAGGTTATCACAAGAAATTCCTCCAACTTGTCGAATTAAAACTAAGCATAAAGCTATTGTGACGCAAACAGTGCTGTGGCTAGAAGAGAAAGAAAAAGCATGTCTAAATGCTTGATGGTATAATATATGCCATAAAATCCATGGTATGTCTGTGGCTGACCACATTAACCGAGTTCACTGTCTCTTCTCCTCCCCTTCTACCGACCTATTCATCACACTGTTGAAAAGAAAGTACATGACAGTGCCATTGGGTAGAGGAAACCCTGCTGCATTGGGAAACTTAGACTTGCCAATCCAATTCTCTTTATTTTACACATTGAGAATTAAACAGATTATACTGGAAGAACAACATTCTACCTCTGCCATGTTTTGTGTATGTATGCTTTAATCTGATGTATATCATTACCAAAAGAATGCCAACTTGGTTTGCAAAGATTTGCATTTCCATTGGATTAGTTTAACCGGCTCACATTTACAAATCAATGTTTGGGCACTACAGGTTTTTGTTTTTTTTTTTTTTTTTTAATTATTTCACACCTCTCTGAAAACAGTAACTTAAGTTGTGGAAACCACACCTATTGAAAATAAAAAGAAAATTCTCCACCTTAAAATGGACGTTAAATCACAGAGGAAAAAATGGAAATGCCCACATCACTAATATGCACATAGCAGTTGGGAAATCAATTAATACAGGCTCAATTATAGTATTTTGTTGTCAGAGTTTTAAAGCTTGAGGGAAAATTAAATAAAAAAAAATTCTTGGCTACAGCTTGGCATACGCAGGTCTTAACCTAGAAACAATCTGTTTTATAATTATTTCTGAAAATTGCTTCAGCCCATTTTATGTTCTTTGATTGCCTACAAAGTGTGAAAAAAGAAAAAAAAAAAGCCTATTTTTGACTCAAGGCTCTCAAGACATTTTGGTTCTTGGTGAGCAAATAACCCAGTTTGAGCCCAATATTTCCATGACAAACTCTGGAGCACCATGCTGGCTTTCACACAGAGCCCAGCCACGCAAAGAATGCTCACAGAAGCAAGGAAGGCTTCACTGCTTGGGTCATGCATGGGCTTGAACACTGAGAAAGGCAGAACATGACTGAGGCTTACCAAGACGCAGTCACACATTTCCCCATGTACATATTTACATCCGAAAAACGCAATCACTAACTTACAAAAACTCCTAAAAATGCAGAATACGGTGAGAAACCTCACTGATGCACAGACACGAGAAATTAAGGACTCAAAAAAGGAAAATGATTGCAAGAGAGAGCCAATCCTTCCTATTTTTTTCCTCCAGTTTTAAAAATGAAGTACCTAATGATCCCATTGGAGCTTCATGTCCAACAGGACCAGCACTGCCAGCTGCCTTTGAAACAGACAATACAGTAGGAAAGGCATTACAGCTAAGATGTGATGACAGAAGGACTGGCACAATAGAAAGGTACTAAAAAGGAAGAGAAGAAGATTGCTCACCAGTATCAGAAGATTCCAGGTCTACAGAGGAAAGCTTTACCAAGCAGGAATCTCCAGAAAGAGAGCCATCCCCAGGAGCAGTCAGCCCTTAAATGAGGTCTAAGAGAGGTGCAGCCAGGCTGCACCCCTTCCAGTCACACACATCAATTGTCTTCACCTGTGCTCCCAGAGCTGACCGGGTCATTTCCCCAGGTGCTCAATCAGTGCTTCAGGCCAGGACTCAGCAGTTCCCCTACAGATGTACTGGGGTAGTGTGCACAGTTGGGTATTTCCTCATATGGGAGTTTATTTCTTTAAAGTATAATAATAATAAAAATAGGCTCCAAAAGGGAGCAGCTTCTCTTCCCAAGCCACTTGGTGTGTTTTTTTTAATTATTATTATTTTAATTTTCTTCCTCCCACTCCCTCTTTTAAATGCTTGCTTCAAACCTCCCCAGCCCATTTGTGTTGACCCAAAGGCAGTTTCAGTCCGTTCTCGATAATCCAGGCTCAGACATTTGGTCCCAGCAAGCTCATTTCATCAGTAATACTTTAAATAATAATAATAATAATAATTAAAAACCCAAGATTTTGTTCCTCTTTTCTCGTAGTTCATTGATAAAGAACATGACAGTAAGGTTGAAGAATCCTGCTGGTTAAAGGTATCATCCTTCGCTGCTCATATGGTCTGGGCTCTTACTTGTCAATTAGATTAATCCAAACCATTTTAGAACAATAAATATAAGTACAGATGGAATATAAGCATATTGAAGATTACTGTTTTTGACGGCTGTTGTTTATTAAATCAAAAATAATGTTGCAATGAGGATTTTGTTGATATTTCAAATGGAAAGGAAGAGTAAATAGGAATTAGATACTGCTTCAGAAAGAAAAACCAACAACCCTCCAAAACAGCCCATGTAATAAGACACTGATTTTTACTTAAAATGCCACCTATGAGCTACCTTTAGAAATGGGATATGGCATCTATTAACTCAAAACACTAGACTAGGTATGTTGAAATCCATAAAATTTCCAATTACTGCTTCAGAATTTATTGTGCACATATGGAAAATAATACTTGTAAAAGAGAAAGGGGTTTGTGCCTGGTGCTGTCAATACTGTGAAGGATGGGGTGATTATAAAGCAAATTAACAATACTTTTAAATGTGCATTCACTTATCTTTCCAATTAAATCCTTGTTAAACAACTGCACAGACAGTAATGGTGCTTCTGCAAAGCACTGATCAAGACAGTTTTATTGTAATTTTTACTCTGTAACAATTAATCAAATAGGCATTTTCTTTATTATTAAATTATTTAGTTAATAAATATTCACAATCAATTCACATATTTGTGGTTTACATTTTACTTCTAATTTTTCTTTGGCTGAATTATAGTCTAGGGTAATTTTTATAGGGGGAAAAAGAAAAAAAACCAGCAGAATTATTTAGTTTTGTCCAAATGTTATTTGTTAACTCAAGGTGATGTCAGAGAGGAGTACAGTCACCTTTTTCCCCCTCCGTGTAGGCACAAATTCAGATACCTTCAGCTATCCTTTCACATATTCCCTACAAGACGTGCCTGTCCTCAATAACAATCTCTAGGTTCTGTACAAATATATATGTTTTTACCCCTTTGGTACATAAGTACAGTAAGCGAGCAGTAAGAACGTGGTAATTGACCTTTGGATGGCACGCAGTGTTTTGCAGTTAACACATAAGGTATTGCAAATGAAATAACAGGATTCAAAGGTCATCTGTACTGCAAATACCAAGCATTTTGCAAACAGAGCACAGGATATAAAGACAATTAGGAACTCTCTTGTATTATGTATGAACCAACACTTGCTGAATGAACCAATAAGTATTGAAATTTGTATTTCTATGGTTAGTTTCCCTGAACATATATGCATTAGGATAGAATCTTAGTGTTTCAGCAACATCTTATGAACCCTTTATAGCTTCATTTTTTTTCAGTTAATTTAGTACTCATGAAAATTGCTTGTTTGACAGTCCTAGAAATTGAGTACCTTCCCAGCCACCCAGCAGACTGGTGCAGGAGGCAGACAGAGCCAAGGCCATTCTGTGATTTCCTCTCTCACAGAGGGTCTCAGAGCTTCAAACAAAGAGGGCAATGAAGGACGTGCTGGGACAGAGATGAGGAACAGGATAGGAAGGTCTTAGCCCATTATATCACCATGTGCAGCAGTATGACAGCACAGAACAGACCTGGGAGCACACCACAGCTTCACACTCTTCCATTCTGACACCCTTAGAAATTTGGTACCTTGTTTTTTTCCTGCTTTCCTCAAGCACTTTCTGTATCCCTGTTAGCCTTCCTAAGCAGCTCGCAAGTTCTCTTTTTGGAATGCATCTGCCACCTGGCTCCACATTCATACTGTGCTGCTGCCCTGATTACAGGCTTGCTCCCCAGGGACTTAATGAGCCTTAACAGCCCTGAGTAGCCCCACCTGGGCCCAGAGCCTATCTCAGCCCCATACTTTAGGCCAAAACAATTGATAAGGTCAGTGGCATCATTCTGCCCTGGAAACGTCACCATATTCTGCATGGCTTAGCAGATCTATGGGCGGTACCTTATTCATTCTCCTACAGGTGTGAAATAGATGAACAGCCTTATAAACATCCGTGATGTTTACGGCACTTCACTAAAAAATCATCAAAAGTCTTCCAGATTTTACGTTAAATTCCCAAGTAATTGCTAAGCAGTACCATATATACATTTCTAAGGTTGCAGTTATTACGTGTATCAATACGAAAAGCATAAGGATATTTATCTCTGACAATTTAACAGGCCTGTGCCATAGGCTTCCAGCTGGGAATATTAAATGACAGCTAATCTAGTTTTTAAAAACACAGTTCTTTCAGCACTTTGAGACAAAGAAAAGTATGACTGTCTCAATGTCACCAGTGGCCCAAGCAGCTTGTACCGCCTTGATTCACTGATTTGAAAAATGATGACTTAGAGTTTCAAAAGTGCTGAGGGATGTTATAGCCTGGTCCTCTTATGATCAACTGATCTTTTCAGCTCTTAATGGGAAAATAAATCACAGACAAAAGATAATCCTGTTGCACAGAAGCAAAAAAGGTGTGATGTCAAGAGACTTTTATAGAAAAAGAAAACTCCATGAAAGGGAGAAAGTAAATAAGGTAGTTTGTTCTGCTGATGCTCTTGTTGGCAAGGTCAAAGCCCTTTTCGGGAGCAGCGTACCTCAAGAAATGGGAATGAAACAAACTGTATTCAGAGAATTTTAACAGTGAGCAGTAAAGATGTGAGGCATAGTTTTTCTTACAAACCCCTTCCAGCTCTCAAAAAATGTAGGATTTTAAGGCTTCTTTTAGATTTTTACTGTTCTTATTTCTTCTTTAATGATAAAGCTGTCAGTTGCTAGTTTGTTTTCCTTTCATAATCACCAGTTTTCTCTTAGTTCAGTTTTGATACTGCAGATGACATTAACTATATAGAAAAAGGAGCCAAATAAAGCTTTGCTATATTCTAATTAATGACTATTCTAATAAAAAGGACTTTGATATGGCAGTCAGCCTAGAGTCACTTCTATGATCTTTAATTTTCAATATGATACATATTATTTATATCCTATAAACGTAGGTGTAACACAATAGCAGCACAAGCAGGAAGAAGACAGCCTATTAAGTATTTGGCCTGCATAAGAACTGATTGCACAGTCAATCTCCGCAATGTAAACAGGCTTTTTTAGAACATTTGTTTGCATTTATAATTAAATTAGACTTGCACTAAAACGAAGATTCTCTATTGGAATGTTAAGCAGAAAATCTTACAAAAAATACCGCTTCCCTCATTACTTTTGTGAGTTCATGAAACACTATTTGAAATTAGTGCTGTCCTCTGCATCAGGTGAGCATTGGAGCGTGACACTGGGCTGTGCCACCATTGCCCACGTTAAGTAAAACACACTCCCCTCATCTCCCCATGGAGGTACATGTTGCTTCTGAGCAGTATGTAGCTAATCCCCCGGAGGAAAGTTGATTAGATCCCTTCCTCTCTCAGCTCCACATCCCTTTGTTGCCTAACCAACTCTCTGCACCTACAACATGCTACTGCTGCCTGATGGGACTCCCAGGTAATCTGTGGATCTGGTCATTCTGAAATCCATTTAGGGATTAGGTAAGACTGTGAAGTGGGTATATATCTTCCAGTCAGCAGCCTAGAAGTCAGGATAGTATTAGCAGGATGCTAGCACACACATATCTATGTCTTTTGAGCCACACCGTGACTTAATGGGCTGTTCCCTGCCTGCAGTTTCCTACCTAGCAGAGAGAAAGGATGCTATTCAAACAAATGAAACCATGGCCTGTGATTTTAAACTCATTCTTTGTGCCTGAATTGTTTCTTGAATGTTCTGATTAACAGCTACTGGATTATTCTTCGGGGGCTGCAGAGCTCAACCCTCTCTTTTCCCCTCATATGGTGGCCCTGAGGAATGCAAATGTGGCATTAAAATTTACAGCGGTGCACCTTTGGCATGTCTGCCTGTCTACCTGAGGAAAGGCTAACTGCAGACCTGGCCACATATTTGTATAGCTGAGATTTTAAAGGACGTGTAAGGGAGCTCGGATGGATAATTTCATTTCCCACTGAAAATCTACTTCATGATGACATAAAATGCATGACTGCCTTGGTTGTATCAACAAAGACTAACAAAAGAAACAATAATTACCACAACAGATAACATGATAAAATAGTGCTCCAGGAGCACTATTTCTCCTTGAATTTTCTTTGGTCACTCAGTAGGTAGATTTATTGCAGTTGCCCAAAGTAGCCTGTGTCAGAGTGGTTTAATGTACCATTAACTTCACCTTTATATATTCATTTCTCACAGTGGTATAAACCAGAAGAAAAAGGTGCCTGGTACTTCTGTACTGCAAAAAGACAGCTTAGGCTTCTGTCTTGCTTTACAGCATCATCCCATCTGTTTTAGGGGAAAATTTGAGCGGTAATGTTAACCTCAAGTACGTTAACCTTTGGATGCCATGAGACATGATAGACAGGACCATTATTTTTATGGCACGTTTTTTTTCCTGAGCAAAGATCCTGGGGAGTGAAAAAGGATAGAAAATCCTGGGTTTGCTTCTCTGTCTCCAAACAAAATACAGTGCACAGTTACTTGGAAGCCAAGGCAGACTGCATTATCGACACACAAATACCCAACAACTATAAATCTAAGGGAACCCAAGTAACGAGTCAAAACCATGAGGCTGAAGATTTATTCAGTCTCACTGAATTTACTGGCATAAATACTGTTTCCTCATAAAGTAGAGTTCACCCGCCAGTTTCAGCCAAAGACAAGACAGCTCTGGAGCACCTTCGTTACAAATGTAAATGCGGGCTTGAAAGTGAAAATCATGACAATTTGGGGGTCAAAAGTCTTAGTTTACACCTAGTACAAAATTAGTTGAGGAAGTAATTCTCCAGCTGTCACCATCTCCCCACGAGAAAACCCCAAAACACCATCATATATATTGCACAATATTTAGCAGTTCTGGTAAAAGTTTTCAGGGAACAATAAAAGAGTGAAGGAAAGGTAGGAGAAAAAGCTGCAGGAGCTTTGCATGTGTACTTGATTAACTCAATAAGTGCATAAAGTCTTGAATGCAATTTAAGATTTGATTCTTTTCCTAATTTCTGAAAAGCTTCATTTGTTTTTCTCATTAAGTAGGATCAGGAGGTTCACTGTCATCAATGATATTTGCTAAGCTATTAAATGCGAATATGTTTAGTCTTTGCCAAGAGAAGTACACTGTTCAGGGAGATCAATGTATTTGTCATGTATCCTAATTAGCTACCAATAGCAGCTTCCACACCTGTAACATTATTTATTGATCAATTTTAGATTTATTTAGCTACATCTGTGATAGCTGTTCTTTTGTATTTGCAGAAATATGTTCATTACACGTAGAGTCTGGGGCAATGCATTCATTAACTCTAACCATAACACAATGGTTAGTTCTAATTTTGGTTCTTAAGTTCCCCAAACATTCATCTTTCCTCTTCTCCTGGGATTTCCTGGGATCAATTATTTGCCTTATTGAAATCAGAGTGTCAACGGTTTACGGGCTGGTTCGGCCCGGTTCCGTGACTAGAAGGGCGGAGGGATCCGCGGATCCGCGCCCCCGGAAAAAAAGAAAATAAGGGACCCCGAAATAATTGAAAACAGTGGCAACAATCTGAGGTAAAACAAAGTAATTTACTAAATATGGTATCAACAGAATTTTGTAAGGAGAGAGAATGTGAAATTGATAGTGGATCGGCCTTACCACAACGCTGAGATGAGAAGCGCAGGCAGAGAAGCGCAGGCGAGAAGCGCAGGCAGAGAAGCGCAAGCGAAGCAGCGCAGGCAAAGAAGCGCAAGCGAAGCAGCGCAGGCAAAGAAGAGAGCATCAGGTGACCTTGCCGGGAGTTATATCTCCTCGCTGACCGCAAAGCCCCCTGGGGAAACGTAGCTGCTCTTCTCCGCTGGACAGGCACCCGGAACTTGAGCATCAGCAGTCAAACCCCCAGTACATTGCATGATGTTATGATGTGGAATACCGATAATGAAAAATCATGAAACCATGACACAGAGGTAAATCTTCCACTGACTCTGGCAGAGCTGGGATGCTAGTTTTAGTATTTCCTTTTCAGTTCTTTTCAGCACCTTTTTCTCTTTGTCTGTTTTCCTTTGGATCTCTGTTCTATTTTTGGTTTTATTTAACTTTCAACATCCAAACAATCTGCTATTTTTCCTTTTATTCTTTTTTTTTTTTCCTCACTTTGATTCTTTGGTTTCTACATATGCTTTGTTTTTGCCACCTTATTTCATTTATCCATTTCCTCTTTTTGTTTCTGTTTGTTTCTCATCTACTGTTTAACCAGTATTTTCTTCTGCTTACCACTCTGTTTTTCCTCTCTCCTAACTGACTGATTCCCTCTGTGCAATGTCTTTCTACCTTCTCTTTTCTCTCTTTTCCAAAACACAACTCATCATTCTATGCCACCAATGTATAGCAGATTCTGAAATTCTGTCATCTGAGACAGTTAAATACTAAACAAAACATTACCAGGGTGGAGGAATCACTTACCCTGATTGACAACAAATCGTAACTTCTGTATTGTTGCCAGATTGCCGCTAACTCTGTATATTCCATCAACTTCTAGACCTGAAAGAGAAACACACATTTCATTTTAAATCATATAAGTATTTTTCTTTGTACGTCTGTCAAGAAGCCAGAAGTGCCCTAACAAGTATGAAGAAGTGCAGAGCAGTGAATGACTGAAAAATAATCCACCTGACAAACACCAAAGTGCCTCCTTGCCTGATTATGACTACAATGAGAAATAAACGCGGTAGATTAGCTTAAGTGAATACAAAATACCTGACTGTAATTATCTTGTAATTCTGTCAGCAGAATACATTCTGCAAAGGTATTTGAGTGTGACGGGAAAGGAAGAGTGGATTAGCTCTTGTGTTCATGGAGAAGGGTTGTTTGGGATACAAACAACAGTGTGTTAGCCCAGCTGAAACGTGGGGTGCTTCTCTTAATGGTGTATATTAACAGGGGAAGCTGCTCCCTCTGAGGCCTGAGTTTTTCAGATGTGAATATCTGAGGCTATGACCTTTCTGAAAATTAAGTGCTGCAATGCCCACTCTGAAATCATGACGTGTGTAAGACTACACACAACTACAGCTTCTCTATTATATTCGTCATAGTAGACCAGATGAGTTTGAAGCTAAAATTAAATATCCCAAATAGTACATGCCCTGGAGTACATTTTTTCATTAATATAGGCCATCCTTTTCAAGGACAACCTGACAGACTTGTTTCTCCCTGCATATCTACTCAAGGTTTATCTTCTAGGTGAAACTAGATGTCATACTCCCCTTTGTGACATATTATCTCCTACAGCAAGCGCTGCTGATATGACTGTTTAAAATAGCACTTCCAGCCCTAGTTGCATAGCTGTAGCATTTTAAAGCATGTGGGAACTGCTCTTCTTTCCTTGGAGAATTAGCTATTGTGCAAACAATGACCGAAATGACTACATGCTTAAGAACTGAAAACACAGAACTGTACGTTGTCACTCTACATTTAAGACTTGCAAGTAAACAAGAAGTTAAGAGAATCTATACCAAGCTCAAGGTTTTTTTAAGGCTACTCATCACTTAGAACAGAAGTTTTAATTAATCTTGGCAAACAATTTCAGAGAAAGCCTTCGTCTCGGAAAACGTTAATTTGTCAAAACAAAATGGTTTCAGGAAATATTTCAGTTCTGACAATGTGTCTAGTGGGAATATTTCCTTTTGCAGTTCAGGGTGAGGAAAAAGGAAAAAATGAAAGTATAGGAAAAAGTGAAAAGAAGTCAAAATGTATCTCAGAAGCCCACTTGTAATTATGCTCAAATAGGAGGGAGCTGAGGTTCAAATCATCATTTAAAGACACCTGCAACATGCCTTGGCAAATGAGTGCCACAGCTTCAATGGACTTCAGTGCTTGGAGATATTCTTCACTGATTGTGAAGGATTTAAAAAAAATAATAGCAATTAAAAAATAAAGTGGTGCACTGCTTTTTTTGGGGGGAAGGGGGGAGGGATGGAGGGGTTGTTTTGGTTTTGGCTCTCTTTACAAATTAGAAAATTAGAGTTTTTATTTTATGTCTATAATACCAAGTGTCCTCTGAGTTGTTTTTGTTTTGTTTTGTTTTTTTTTATTTCTTTTTTTTTTTTTTAACAGTAAATAACCTATTTTAAAGAAGAATAGTAATTCCATATTATTCCATATTTCGCATTGGTTATCAGTGCCTCTTATTAGATGATTTTGTACTGTGCACCTCTGGATGTCCTATAACATAATATTGAAAGTGATGATTCATTTGTTTACAAAGGGATAAATAAAAAGTATATTTAAAGAAATTCAAAAAGGTGTTGCTAAATAAGCAAATTTGGAGGTTATATATTCACTGGGTATATAGCATATGACTCATTGGAAATTACTAAAATATTTAAGTAATCAACTTTATCCTAAAATGGAAGAGTATGATTGTACCTTAGCAAGGAGAAAATGAGAGAGCAATTCCAAGTTTGGGAAAGTGGGACTCTTGTGAGTAAGGGATTAAGATTTGAAATTGTAAAATTTGTCAACTGTAAAAAAATGTAAATTGAAGTCTAAACCAGAAAGTAAAGAGGAAAAAAAAAAAAAGTAAATGAACAAGCAAAAAGCCCTAAAACAGAACGTTAACTTTTGCTTGGATCTAACTCAACTTGGTTCTCAATCTTCCGGGGTATATGGAAATGAAAGCAATACTTGTCACTGTGTGTGAAATAGCAATGTCTCACATTAATAGCATCAATTTGGAACAGTTCAACCCCCTCAGTATGAAACTATATAAATTATCCAGATCGAGTGAAAATGACAAACTATGTTGTAAATTGGAGGATATTACATCTTGCAAAATGATCTGGAGTATATAAGTGAATTATTATTGTTATAAATTTACTTTGGTCCAGAAATGAGTTCTGATTAGCATTTCACTTGGACACTATGCAATATGGCAGAAAGAAAAAAATCCAAGAATATCAAACCAATTATAGTGTTCACGTGCCATCAACTTTCTGCTCCAAGAACTTTGAAAGTTAAGCCAAACCAAACCAATGTAAATTGGTGGATTTGGACATCCTTTTCACGACCACATTATCTTAGCTGGATTGTTAACAACTTATTTTGGAAATCCAATTAGGTACAAATAGGAGAGAGAGAGAGAGAGAGAGAGAGAATGAGAGAGAGAAATGACTTTAGAGTTCTAATGTCCTGATTCTGAGTAAATTTCAAAGAAAATTCACTTTTAAGGACACTTCTATCAAGGACAAAAAACATCATTGCACTGCTGTCAGCGTTCTTTCACGGCAGGCTATAAATACTTAGGGAACAAGATGAAACAAAGACTTTCAGAGTTTTCTATCTAGTGTTGGCACTCAACTATAGTGGTAAAGAACATTTCAGGAAAATTATTCATTGTAATAAAGTCCAACTTCTTGTTCACTATAAGCTGACCTTCTTATGCTTTGGAGTGGGTTTTATCAGAGATGAATTATTGGATTTTGCCCTCGAGGAGAAGAATTATTTTATTTGCTTTATATCACATATTGCTTTGTTTTTGTTTGTTTTAATGAGGTACCTGAGAATAGCACAGACCCACAATTAGAAATGGCAGCCAAAATCTTCATAAAGACTTCAATATGTCCAGGCATCTAAATCTTATAAAGGTGTAAGAAATAAAGCTTGTTCAACTTGTTCAAGAATACATCAGCTTAGCCCACTAACTATAGGCAAAGTAAAGCTTTTGCCAAAAGCTCACACAGGTTGTCTTGACGAGAAAGTTAAAAGGCAGCCGAATTCAGGTTTGATTGGAATTCACGAGCAGTCAATTTGATATACACTCAGCAAAACTGCACTGAAGGTCTTAGATGAACACTTGTTGAAGAGCATTTCTTGCACACCTGCTTCTAGCCAAAGCTCAACTATTCATGCAGATCAACATCAACTCCAATAGCAGCTTGACCAGGCAGTAGAGAAAGAGCACTAAATCCACAGGCAATGTAAGAGTTTAGGTGACACATTTATCTACATACAAGTTTTAAAATGTTTGACTTTGATATTAGTTGAAGTTGTTATGATATTTTGTGAACTGCCTTGGATGAAATGCTCTCATTAATTCTCATTTGGTGCAGAGAATGAATCCCTCACCCAAATCACACTGCACTCTAAGATTAACATGTGTTTGACAATATCTTAAAATTCAGTATAAAAAGTAATACTGTGTGTACATGCAGGTTTTTTATTTTTCTTTCACTCTTCATTTTTTTTTTCTTTAAATAATAGTTAGACCTTGAAAAATATAATCTTAAATGATACTAGGTAACTTCCTGCATAGGAATCCATGAAACCTCCCCAATTAATGCATCCTGAGGTAGATGTGGTCCCCTGGCCTCGTAAGAGTTTTATAAAAGAAACCATCGTGCTGGATTCAACAACAAAGCAAAGTACAAACTTGAAAAAAAGGCATTCTTTAGTTAGTCCTTTCATTTAAAATCAGTTATATTCAGGGCAAAAATATTGTATTTCAAAGGAGCCTATTATGCCTTCCCATAAACAGAAAGATCATACGTTTTAAAACTAAAGTATCATTATGTAATCAAGCTGTTGTATTATAAACTATTTTGTGGGCTCAGATGCCCAGGGCTATCTTTACAAATATTTCAGAGGTCATTATCAGGGTATGTTCTCCCTAAAACTTTAATTCTTTCCTCCTGTTTTCATATACATCTTGCCATAAATACCTGATTTATAAACATTTCTCAAAAGTTTACAAAGGGCATAGAAGCGAGGCATTAAGTCATTTAAAGAGGAAGAAATGCATGAATGCAGCAAATACACCAATGACAAGATATTGTGACTGATGAGAGAATCACCACAAAACAGTGTGCAACAAAAGTAGTTTTACGAAAACATCAATATTTGTGCCATTAGAAAGCAAATCCTGAGGAGTACTAATGAATGAATTCAACATGTTAAAATTCAACCTTGAAAGCACTGCATCTGGATTAGGTTACAAAAGGTGCCTGAACTTTCAGGTGAATATAGGAGCTAAGAAAAATACAGGTTTTGTCTGACAGAAAGGAAATTGGAAATGAAAATCGTGAGAACAAAACAAATCTAAGTTGCACCACACAGAATACAAAGTCATCAACAAACAAACACAGAACAGATATAAAGTGAAGTGTGATGAAGAGGTGGTGTGAGTGGAAGATGTCTTACTCAATAGACTGGTGTGCAACCAGAGCAGCTCACGTTGAAACAAGCACTAGCTCTGCTTGAACATGAGCATTTGTGCTCAACGTGGCTTTCAGTGGTAGAAGAGATATTCTGATATTGTAGAAGCAATAAGTGGGATGCACTCAGAGACTGGCTAGACTGACCTCAGTCCCAGACAGTCTACTTAAATAATTAATTCATGACTCTATGAAGAAATAACTCAGAGCAAAATATAATTAATCATAATTAGCATGGTTTTGTGGAAATCAGGGTCTTGTCTAACAAACTATAATTTTGAAGGATTGGATTTTTGACAGGTCTGAAGGACAAAGACAATAGTATTGAAATAGTATATTTGGCTTTCCAAAATGCCTTTGACTCAGCACCACACAGCATTTTGATTAAAGCACTTGCATTTTATGGAATTATCAGGATATATTTTACATGGATTAAAAACTGGCTCAATGGTAGACATCAAAATGTTGTAGTTAGTGGAATTTATCAGTTAACAAGGTCAAAACTGGAAGAGTTTGAATGAGTGGAGCTCTCAGTCCAGTGCCATCTAATACCTCTATAAGAGACGTGAGCAAAGATAACAAATTTCTGTTGGCACAGTAGGCAGATGACACAAGGATTAGGGAAGTATTAAATAATGATGAGGATGGGTTAAGTTACAGAAGGTCTGAACAGCCACCTTAAGCAGTCTCACTCTAGTAAAACAAGTTTTCACATGGAAAGAAGACTCCTCTCACTCTGGACAAAGGTTGCAGAGGAATTGGGGGTTATTTTAGATAATTAGTTGAATAGGATCTCCCTCTTCAGTATCTTAGCAAAGAGGGTTAATCTGATCCTTTGAATTACAGAAAGAGGAATATCAAACAGAAGCGGAGAAGAGATTGCACCCCTTCATGCCCTGCAAACAGAATCTCCACTAAAGAACTGCATTTGATATTCAGGTAAATAAAAGAAACATAACATATGTGCATGATATTAAAGAAAAGGTGGAGAAATGACCTCTCTATAGGTACTTTTCATGTGATTCACAGGTACTGGACTTACAACTATGACTTATGACCTCAACACTGCTCACTGTGGGACCTGTGACAGGCAAGTCCAAATTGAAAAGAGCATGAACAAGGCCTTTTTCTTCTTATTAGTTCAAGACTGCATCAGACCAGTAAAAACAACGGTAACAGAGGAAAGAAAGGAGGTGAAATACAGACTACTTCTTAACAAGCTAAGAAATGAGTCTACAGGAGGTGTCTGACTTGACGTTTAGTGAATCTCTTTAGGAAGTTAGCTAACGAGAAATAATCCTATATTTGACTGCAATAATATCAAGAAGATGAGGGGCATTCCTACGTAAAAAGAAAACCTCATTTTTTCTTGTGGTAATAAATTCAAGATGCAATGAAAGAAGAAAAGCTTGACTAAGATCTTATTGTTTTCAAGACCCTGTAGAAGCTGTTTAATGGAAGCAATTACACCACTGCATATGAACATTACGTACTGAGAATAAGTAACAAGTGAATATGACTGATGATATACTTTATTCTGTTTTATATCACTTGATGGTAGAATTTCTATGTGGATATTTATATACAGATAAATAAGGGTAGCAGCAGTGCTAAGCAAGTGCAATTTGAAGTAGCACACATTTCACTGCTATGTGGGGCTGCTGCTAATGCCTAAATCAAGCTCACTATGACTTCGTCTTCTTCTCTATTCTGTTGCTTTGTCTTTGTCATTCAAGAAGTTTATAACTTAAAAGCCCCAGGAACAACAAGATGTGTTCTGAATGCTCATTGTAATAAGAAATAAAATTAAGCTTGGAAGCTACTCGTTTTGAATGAAACCATCAAACAGGCAGTGCCACTGTTCACTGTAATTTTGCTGTTATCCCCAATATATACTTTTGCCGTCCGATAGTCCCACTTCTTGCAGCTAAACAAAGTGACCTCATTGTTTTCCACTGTATTTTCTTTTAAACATTGGCTGGGATGATTGAGATTCAGGAATGTGGGAAAATGGATTCCCAAGCCACGTCCATCCCCTTTAATTCTGAGCTGTAATTTTTGGCTTGGCTTGAATCACAGTCATCACATTTCAGTCTGAATCTCTCTGTAAAGTGATCTTTCTTAAACATTTCTTTCACTCATCATGGGATCAGAAACAAAGCCATTCTAGTCTTTCAGCGAAACACTTACAAACGTCTCTTTACAGCGACTCACAAGAGCTGAATTTCCTTTAAAAATGTTTGAAAAAGAGGAGGTTTTCATTGCCTGATTGTCCTCTTTGTGAATCTTGTCATCTGTATGCCATGAGCTACAGCTATTTTAATCTGTTTTTGTTTGCAATCCATTTGGTGTCCGCCCAAGAAAATGCAGGTGATTCTAATTAACTTACTGCTGAAGATGTGGAAAAATCTCAATTGTGCTACAGAAAATTATACACTTAAAACCTTCCCTCTATTATTTATAACGGCTTATTAATGAAAATGATTACATGAATATATTTACCACCTGATTCATCTTTGTTCACTTTTTAAATCAACGAGGTTTATGCTAAAGGGAAAAAATCCCTACCAAATACAGACTTCAAGTACACACGCTGCTCACTGGTTTAAATGGAATGGCAATATAAAAGAAAATGACATTGTCTTATTTGATGCAATGCAGTATAATATCAAAAATTACCGAATGTTTGGAAATATTCATTCTCTCTGTAACACATTAGTATTTAATTCCATGATTTTTTTTTGTTGTTGTTGTTGTTGTTTGTTTTCTATTTTAATACCTCCTTCACCACTCCTATTTGTTGTCATTCACTGCAGTTATTATTTCTCATCCATGTTAATCAGTCCATTCTGACCATTCTTACTTGCTTGATACTGTGGCAATATCATACATACTGTGTGTTCTGACAGAAGGAAATTGCAGGTAGAGAGGTCTGAGCCCTTTTAATGAGGATCAAAAGACATTAAATACTAGTACTGAGTTTTTTCTGCTAGATCCAGTTACTAATGGCAGTTTACCACCTTCCATTAGTTAGCATTTCTACTACTCTGTGCCATGCAATATATGCTATATATATATATATTTATATATGTATAATGTAGTCTAACTTGAATGCAATGAGAATGTGGATAATACAGTTTAATTTAGGGAGAATGAAAGCTTGAATAAAGGTTATCATTTCAGGAGAAGCTGATGATGGAAAAACTCATTCAGTATGTGACATGTTTGGAACAGCTGGGGATGTAATGTTGAGTGGCGGGAGAAGAGAGCCAAGGTATTTTGTATGTTCAAGAAATATATACAACATTGCCATTTCTTACATCCCAGCTGTGCCTGTTAACTTCTGGAAACATGTAGAGCTAAGCAATAAAGCATACTTGACTGATATTTACTGCAGTGTGCATTATAAGACATTTTCTACTGCACATTATGATCTGAAAGAGTTAAGCAACATGAAAAATACAGGCACAAGATTATATCTGTCATGGATGAAAATACTACATTTATGCCTCATTGTAATCCATTCATTGGTTTATGGACCCCGAGCCCTTCAGGGAGTGTCACAACTCCACATGATACTGCTGAGAGCTGTATTTTGCTCTTGGATTTCTGATTTAGCTGAAAGAAGTTTGAAAACACATGTAGCCTGACAACTCCCCATTGGCTACGCAGCCGAGGAGGGTCAAGAGCATAAACTATTCCAGAAAAAGCCAGCTGTAACTTATGATCCCTAAACTGGCAAAAAATCTGCTCGTTACAGACAGTAGCCTACAAGAAATTTATGCATTTTGTTAAATACTCCCACTTTGGTTAATCTGTGCTTCGTTTTGGGATCCATCATCACCAACATCATGCCTGTGTTTTTTGAGCAACATCTGAGTACTAAGGGAAATTGCACGTGGGGGGTCTATCTCTGTTCTTAGGACTATATAGGACTTTCCCTCAAGTCCACAGACACCAGTAGGAGCTGTGGTTAAAAGCTAAGGGACAGAACAATTCTCCAAACATCTCCTACTCCCAAAGCTCACTTTAAAGAGAATTTAGTGCGAGTAGGGACAAATCTTTTCCCATCTTTCATAATAGCGAGAGATTAAATTAGAACTCAGTAATGTCACCTCCCCATCCTGACCAGTATTGCTGTTATTGGACTTTTAATGGTTGGAAGTGGAAGAACTGTACATTTGGGCACACATAATCTTCCGCCAAAATGGGTAAGGAGCTTACATTTTCTGGACCATAGTACCTTTGCTTGGCAAAGAGTTTTTTTCAGGATAGTGACTGGGATATGAGACTTAGGATGAAATAGAGATATTTAGGATGGAAGTTGAAAGACACGGGAGAGCTTCTTCCATCATTCCTTGCTTTTTAGATATAGTTGAGGGGCTCACATATGCCCTGTATTCTACCTTCTAATGGATCACAGCTATACTCAGTTCAAGCTCAGATGTCTCAAAGTTATTGTGTCCAGGAATGACTCCTGTAACCATTTGTGGGCACCTTCTGCAGCCGAGGTGCATTGCAATGGCATTCGAATATGGAGTTTATCGACTGTAGTGCAATAGTTAAAGAAATAGCAGCTAGGCACTTGACAGTACTTGTTTCATTGCATAATACAGAAGGCTGAATATGTTTTGTATGGTCAGAAATTAGACCAGTTCAATTCTGGATTTCTAACAGGAGGACTGTGCTAGCAGAACTTTGCTCAAATAATGGAGTTTGGGCTCCTGTGTGCATCAAATAACAGTATTTACTTTTTAATATAATACTCTAGGCATCTGTCTTTCTATTTAGTGTTTAAGTGGAAAAAAAAATAAAAAAAATATTTAAAAATGATATTCTTAAGGCTGTGGCACCTTATCAGACACCTTAGGTGTTACAGCACATGCCTATGCAGGAACTCAGACTCTCTTGGAAGATAAATATAGATATGGCAATCTAACACCAACCGACTGAATTTTTAGCATTGCATATCTGACTAACATATAAGTGTGGTAATACAAAGGTGTGTGCATGTATATGCATAGACAGTTTCTAGTTTAATAATATCTTTCCCAGTGTACCTCATACTTTTAAAGACACACTAATGATTATGATCATGGGATTACACTGAACTCTCTTATACCTTCTTTGGTATGATAAACCTCTGTTTACGACTTTCTTTGACAAGTGAGCAGCAAAAATCATATTTAGCAAATATGGCATATTTGACAAGTATGACTATGAAACTGTGACACTAAGTAGCAGTAGTACACAAAAAAGGTAGAACATTAAGTTTAACATGACTCAAGCCTTCCATGCTGACATGCTTTTCCATTATTTTTAACTCTTAGCTGCAGAACTCTAGTTATATATCTTATTTTTGTTATAATTTTGACTACAATTACTGTTGTAAAGAGGCTCAGGTCACTAAAATGACTTCCTGCCTCCATTCCATTTGGGCAGAATCTGATCACCAAAGCAACATTTAGTAAAACGTGTAGTCAGCACACCTACAGAAAACACAGAAATCCTGAACTGGGTTACAAACAGTGGTAAGAACTAGAAGTTAATTGACAAGCATGCTAACGCATATTGTATTAAAATGGTTCAAGACTCATATATGAATTCTTCAGGAACTCCTGAAAAGAGATTTTTATGTGTAATCTGAGATGGAGCAAATTACTTTCTGTTTTCAGAAAAAAAGCAAAGAAACAAACAAACAACAACAACAAAAAACAATTGCAAGGAAATACAAAATAATACAAATAACTTTACTGAAACATATCTGAGACTTGCAAAGAATCAAGAAAAAATACTGATTCTGAGAAGAAAAAAACCTATTCGATTGGAATAAATTCATTGCATATCTCCTAGCTGACTTCAGTGTGAAGTAAAGGCATAAATATCAGCATCATTTGATATTTTCATGGAAGATAATTATCTTAAATTCTGAAGCTACGGGAAGAATTTTTATTTAAATCCTTGCCTTTGTGTCTTAATTGTGAGTGCAACAAGGAATGACGTAAGGAAGGTGGAAATCCAATCTCAACCCTTTTATTAGGGTTCACACAGACCTTCTGGTGTTTCTGAGGGCTTGGAAAGAAGTTGGCATACAGTGGTTTCCATATCTAATTTCCCTCTTTAGTCAAAATTCCAGTAAATATTAAAGACATTTACGATAGAAACATCCACGAGAGTTGCTCAGATTTGAACACAAACTCGTACTGTAAGTTGCGCTCTTTGTGTTTTCAGTGCATGACATACCAGAACACAAAAATACAAGTAAAATAAAGATAAGAAATGAAATCACCAGGAACAATTTCTGGTGTACAAATCCAGATTCTTTGCAAATGTCATTATATTGTGACTGTTTGCAAAATACCTAAACAAATCATGTCTTTGATCAGTGAAGGTAGAAGGGCAATTAAGCAAAATGCTGCATTGCTTGACCTACCGGTGTTATGAGAACAGCCCAGTTCACATAGGCATTAAATAAGCAGTTTGTGACTTCCTCTGTTTTAGTGGTAAGATAGGAAAACCTGAATGCCCAGAGACCAGCCTTTCCAGAATTTGCCTTCTTCCTATGTGGGTTCGAGTCTGGCTTATGGTGTAGCTGGGTTAGAAAATTTGAATGATTTTATTTTCAGTGGTAAATTAGCTGGAGTAGATGCTTACCTATCTTAAAGCGAAAGCAGTTTTCATTAGATGTTGTACCTTATCTTCCTATTAAAGTTTATTAAAAATATGTGGCACCTGATAATTTCACACTGAGTGACTGCTAAATTTCCCCTTCTCTGCCTCCCCATCTCTCTCTCTCACACACACACATACACACAAACAGAGGAATGCTTCTCGACTGTCAAACTTTGTGCCAAGATTTTGTTCAATTTAATCTCAATCATATGAGTTAGAGGGCCATGAAACAAAGTTTCTACCATGTACACTGACAGATTTTTAGTTCTAGTGGCTCCACAGGGCATCTCTCAAAGTACAGTAAGAAACTTTTCTTATTAAAGATTTCTGAGCTTACCCGTTTTCCATTTAAAACAACATGAGCAATATCACCATAAAGAACTCAACACTTGCTAACTGATACCATGCACTCATCAAAATTATTTCACTTCTAAGTAAACAAAGAGCTGTGGTACCTCCAACACCATTGTGTGGTTGCTGCTGGCACGGGAAAAGCCATGTGGTGGCAGCCGCTTTGGTGCGCTATGTCACGTAACCCCATGTCAGGACTGACAAATTGAAACATACAGTTAGAAATAGTAGGGAAAACTTCCTGGGAAGACGGGGTGAAGAGGCATAGAATAGCCTGACCCTTTCTTTTGAGGACTTTTTTTTTTTTATTTTCTGAGCAAAGAGAACTTGAAGAGGATTCATCACTTTGCTGCTGTTTCAGAAGGTTTAATGGTGATGTTAAGAGCCTCAGTATCACCTGTAATGGTCCACAATATGAGTAACTGACCAAATTTTTGTTCCTTTTTTTTTGAAATCCTGAGAGAAAATCTGCATATTTACATTTCAGATCCGAATACATTTACGATGTTTCTACAAGTTTAAGACCCTGATCCAACACAACATTGCATAGAACATCAATTGACTATAACATCGGAGTTATTCACTTCCATAAAGAGAAGTCTACTTTTGTTCTACTGAACTGATCTCAGGAACTGTACAATGAAATTACTTATATCAATTACTAAGTAGAGTAAACATGAGAAAGCACTTCCTAGTAGCAGTACTTGTATCCCCAGAATTAGAATTACTTCAAATGTATCATCTCTGGCACCAGAAAAAAAAAGGTGTATAGGAGACACTGAGAACTGAGTCAGTCTGTCTGGAGGTATTTGGGATCGAAGCGATGTGGTTCTGCTATGTTATAAAACAAAATGGCCACATTTTGCTCTCATTTACATCCATGTCATTCCACTGAAACCAGTGGGCATTGTTTGTCTGTGTGAAGACAAAAAGAAGTTGGTTTGCTATATAATTACATCCATCATCTGTGAAGATACTGATTAAAATGAAACAATCTGCCGAGCAAATGCACAACCGGAGGTCTTTATAGACTTGTTGATTCCTGGGGGGGGTTCTCATGCACTAGCAAATTTAGCGAAGTTTCAGTTGCCAGATTGCTAGCAACATCAACTTAATAAATTCAGAGGAGTAAAATAATTTTTTTTAAAAAAACCTTCTCTTAAAGAAGAGAAACCGTTACCATAACGTCTCCTTTTTAAGCTGGTCTTGCTTTGCCCTCTGCTTTGCTCCTGAAGCTTTCTGTTGATACAATTTCTCTCACTTAGGCATCCATCCCATTAGGCTGCTATATTATACGGTTAAAACATTGATGTAACACAAGCTGCTTCAGCAAATAATTGAAGTAATAAAATACAACTGCAGTTATTTGCTCTCTTGAATTGCAGGCAGAAAAAAGAAAGCAGGATATTTTAACTGACTCCATCATGTTACACACAGACAGGAAAACTTTTTGCCTCCTCCTTTATTGCAATAACACTTTTTTTTCTCTGAAAAGCATAGTGTAGTTGTAGTAATTTTTTATATTTTTAACAGGAATAGTAATTAGTCCACAGTGTGGAATTACCCTTTCATTATTTCCTTTAAAATCCATAAATTTAAGGAATGGGGATGCTGAAAGAATCTGAACATACAGCTACCTTTCACCCCCCAAAAAAAAGAACTTAATGGACTTAAACTTTTTTACCTTGTGAGCATCTCTAGGCCAGAATTATTTTACCAAGTGATAGCCCAAAGTGTTCCATTAATGGCTGAACTCCTAAGTCTGACTTAATGGGGTTTGCAGAGGAAATACTGCCAGATCCTTGCTTGTGAGGGTACATGCATTGAACTGGGACATGATGCCTCACATCCTCAGCATTTCAGGAGGATAAGAGGAGATTTATTGTTATTTATTTACTTATCTATCTATTTAGTTCTTCTATGACTCAAAGGTGGATATCCTCAAGTGTGTGCTTCCTTCAACATGAGCAGGAGGTACATCAGGACCTTCATGTGCTTAGTGGCACAGAGTGAGCAGCAGTTACAGTCAGCTGGCTTTACATTTCTCTAGATTTTTTGTGTTTGGATGTACACCTCAACTATTTGATTTACAAAGTGTATTAACATTATTTTAATATCGAGAAAATATTGTTTGATTCTTTTTCGTTCCATAGATTAAGTGGTTTCTTTTATTTATGATGTCTATTGAAAAAGATTTTATGGAAAATTGTGAAGACAAAATGCCCTGTTTCCTTCTACGTGTTCACTAATAGATATCTTATACAATGCTAGAAAAAGGCAAAAGGCCAAACTCATCTCTGGTGTAATTCCAGTAAAAGCAATAAAATTACCCAAGGCATGAATTTGGCCCAGGCATAGCAGAAGTTACTCTGGTGCACACTGAGTGTCTGCTTGTTGTTACTGGCAAGGCTTAAAATACAAATTCCCTCTTTCTCATAGAAATGGATACATCTCTCTAGAACAGATTAATCAGTGAAACAGGTATCAGGTAGCTATGACAGATACAGCAACTGGCTCAACTGCCTATCTTTTTTACGGCTTCTTCTGAGTAGATGCTTTTGGAATTTTTATATTTATTTTCTCTTTTGTGTCTTGTCTTTGCAAGGCTCTCTCTTTTTTTTTTTCCTTTGCTTTTTTTTTCTTTTTTCTTTTTTTTTTTTCTGCTGTTGTCTCCTCTTCTCTAATTTGTCTTGTACACTCTTCCGTGATGTTTCCTGTTGACACTTCTCGATATTTTTCCTAACTCGGAATGTGGCTTTCTAGCAGACACAGAGGCCCCAGAGTGAATACCCGTCAGAGCCAATTCTGACTTGGACCTTGCACAACGCTATTAACTGGCTCTTGCTCTAAGAAAGGTGGCTATAGTGGGATTGCCTGAGCCTGAAGACAGAACGGGGCAGGGAAAGCTTGCCAATATGCTTGCACTAAATTCAACTGCTCTTAATTTCAGCTCAAAAGAAGATGAAGAAAAACACAACAACATTTTAAATCAGAAACTTACAAGGGCTTTTTTCAGAACTTGGTCACTTACTCTTGCATTCATCTGTACGTTTAAGTTTATGCTTGTTGGCCACTTTAAAGTAAACATAGTTCAATGCCCTCAGAAACAGTTTTCTTCAACCCACTAGAATTCCCTGGAAAAATGCTTTATCTGCTGAACTGCTGGATACTTTTGTGTGTCTCTAATTTTTTTTTTATCAGTTTGTTTTACTCTTTTTTTTTTTTTTTTTAAATTCAGTGCTTATAAACGTTGGGAGCAGAAGTCTCCTTGGAACAAGACAGAATCATAAAAGACTTTAGGAATCTCATCACAAGCTAAACAGTACAAATTGCACATTCTTCATGGAAGTATTAGCTTTTGGTGCGTGCCTGGATCCAAGTATAATAGATTATCCCAAAGTGGGAAAGAATGAACAGAACAAAATTAGCAGAACTGGGAGCTCAGATCATTTGATGGGGCAATATGATCTCTGTACTTTGAGGGTACTGAATGCTAAAGCCACTGGAAACAGTATGTAAAATTATATTACAGTAAGCAAGGAAGCATGTGTAGGCCTGGGAGAAGGAAAAGAGACTGGAAAATACCTTTCTAGAAGAAAATAAGTACAGAACAGCAGTGAATGACCTTGTAGGAAACAAACTACTATTCACGAACAATTTCTTATTCTAAGGGTAGAAATATGCAGTGCAAAATTTATGATAGAGAAAATACAAATAAAATACTTTTTCAATGGTTGTGCAGGGGCCAATTGCTACGGGAGAGCAATCCCACACTCAGGCAGAAGTATAAAGCTGCACTGTGACCAGGATGGATTTCCTGAGGCTGCCCTTCTCAATGAAATCGTGTTGGAACTTATTCTTCTTACCACTGTCTGATGGGTTTGGTCTAATTGTGCTGGGAAGTAGCCCAGGAACACTGTATGGTTAATGGAAGCTCAATGATGATGGTGAACATACTCAGGCAAAAATACCCAGTACTCTCCAACTGCCTTCTTTGAGTCTTCGGGACTGGGACTGGGAACTTTGCTACCAAATTGCTTAAGCTAAACACACGCTAGAAGATCAAATCACTGAACACAAATCTATTAATATGGAGTATCAGAGTAGATAAATACCTTGGCTGAACGGGCCTCGTGTCTTCTGTTATCCCCACCTCTCTCCAATAACCTACTCAGCACACCAGGCCAAAATGCATGATTCCACATGGGAGCCATCAATGATCAGTGTTTGGAGGCGTCTGGGATTTTTTTCAAGTTTTATGCCACGTTTTCTTCCATTAGAAAATGAGATACTGTTAAACTATACTCTTTTTTTTTTTTTTTCCTAGCTATATAAGTATATTCACAATACTTCATGTTTCTAAAACTCATTTCCTCTTTTCTTAATTCCTTAAGATAAGTGAACCTCTCTATGTAAACTTTCTACCAGAATACTGACTACCTTTAAAGCAGTATATGATTTAGAAGGTAATTTTTCACTTTTTTTTTTTTTTTTTTTAATATAGATAGGTTTTAAAGTGCTTTTAGCTGCACTTTAGCATTTAGATTAAGAGATAAAACAGATGAAAGGACACAACCTTCTGTCACAGGGCAGAATGGCATTTGGGAGGTGAGATAGTTTAAAATACCTTTTTAATCTTCGTTTGTCTTCATGAAGATGACTGTATTTCTTTACTGCACTCCATAAGGTACTTTATCTTTGCTCCAGACATTTTCTCTCTCAAACACTAAAGATTCTGGCGTATGAGACTTTGAGTATGTGTGCAATCCTACAATAACATGCCTAATCAAATTGTCGTTAAGGCCAAACCGGGTATCTATTTTAGATGCTTTGAGGTGTCAAACTCTGGATGCATTTAAAAAAATCTGGTTTTCAACTTAAAACTTTTCTCACCACTGTGTCCCCTGAAGTCTGTGCACCCATCCATCCTCTCAGGGCCTAATGGTCATTTCTGAAGCCTTGTTCAAGGACCCAGCCCAACCCAAGCAAAAGCCCTCCCCTCAGGATGAGTTCCCCACTATCTGGGGTTTTTGTCACCGTTCTCATTTAACATGATCTGTAAACTGGGACTCACGGCAGTGAAACACAGTAAATAATACACTGGCCAAACAGAGAAGATAACAAAAGGAAATAGTTAAGGTACTATAATAATTTTAGCCATTCTTTTTTCAGGTCACTATAATCTGCCCAAAGATAACTAATTGTTCAAAGTAAACATTCCACTCCAACCACAAAAGGAATCCATTACACAAACATATAATTCACAGTCATTTTTAGTGGGTTGTAAACAGTTTGGAATGAGCATAAAATGGGACAAAAATCAAAGTGAGCATTTAGAAATGAAAAAGTGTTTGCTACAAAAGGTCAGTCCCTTTACTTGGCAAACTATGTAGAAAAGCCTGGGAAAATGTTGAACACACAAGCAGTAAGGGAATTTTAAAGCCAACAACCTCCCTGTTTCTTTAAACAGACATCGGAACCTATAACTGGATCCTGTCAAACAAACGACAGCAAAAAAACATAACAGCTGCTAAGAAGTAAAGTTGAAAGATAAAGTTTTCTAAGCTAAGAACCTCCTCAGAAGTAGACTAAAGGTCTTCCTTAAATCTTTAAGCAAGGTTATGGATCCCAGGGTGGCTTTTAGGCATTGAATCAAATATGTAATTTTGTGTATCATTCCTGTCAGAGCATCCTGTGCTCCAAGAAAAGCAACAGAAAACAATGTCTACAATGTCCAGCTTAGAACAAAAACTGTACCTGTAATCATGAGATCTGCTGCCTGCAGTGTCATTTTTAAGGCATATACGCTGATTTGAGAGCACTAATGTGGATTTGGGAATATAGGGAGACAATGAAGGACGTTTCAAAAGAGAGATGAAAGTTAAATTATATTTCCCTGGAGCATTAGTACTGTATTTCTTTACAAAATCTGAAGTATACTGGATACCCCCAGTAGTTTTAGGATACTGACTTAAATGAACTGGGGTGTTCATTTACTCTGTCATTAGACACACAGTCAGATGATCATCCCTGGAAAAGAGTTTCATATCAGGCTACTTTCACACAATAAAACTTTACTGTGAGAAGTACTAGATGGCATTTTGTTTAGCTACAATGCAGACTGGTATTTTTATTTTTTGTATGCGTTCTACTCGTGCCTTTCACTTACTTTAAAAAATGCAAAAATCAGCCAGGACTTTTAAAGGGTCGTATATAACAAAATAAATAAGAGACTCAAGAAATGACTGGAAATCATATCTGGCCTGGAAACACCAGAAGTCTTGCAATGGACCCCACCCTTGGCAGGAGCACATGGCACATGAACTCTGTGCAGGGAGGACTGTCGCAGACTCAGCTCTGTGGGCTTGATGCTTCCTACATGATACCTCCTGGTGACACGGTCGAGCATGGATTGAAAGGAGCAGGTCAGCAGATCAGAACAGCTCAAGGTCTATCCAAGGTAGGTATTGGTGGCAAACAGAATGCGCTCCAAAAAACCCACATGGATACACTGTTCTCTGAAAAACTTTCCCTTCAAGCCCCTGAGAAAGCACAAGGTGAAATGCTAGAAATCTTTGAGCAGCCACTGTATTTCTTCAACCTGACTGATGCATGGTTCAAAATTATTCCTTTTCCAGATCACATCATATACTCAGCTGATTTTTCTATCAGGGACACTGCATTCAGTGCCAAGGGTCCAACACTCTTTGAGAAAATGTTTTTTGGCTTTAGTGGCACAGATCTGTACATTTAAGTACTCAAGGCACAAATTTCATCAACATTTGTGAATGCATAAACGAAAAATGAAGAAAAAAAAAACACACGTTGCTTTCTCTCCCCACTCAAAAAAAAAAAAAAAAAAAAGAGATAATTAACTTTCAAGTTTACATAAATGTGTACATATTTAATTGCTGTCTGTATTAAACTCCACTACCAGCTCTGCAAGATGGCTGATTGAATGGATAAAGACCCTCTGCTTTCCAGCTTTCTTTCAAAAAACACAAAAAGAAGCTGAAAAAAAAATGGAATTCACTCTTGAACAAATGCATTCTTGTTGGACAGATAAATATGCATTATGGAGTGAGAAATTTTATACTAGACCTTATAAAGCACCTCTGTCCTGAAGTGGTGAATGAGCAAACAATAGCCTAGGGGACAAACAACCAAAATCTGATCTAAGTTGCAGAAAAAGATCAGAATAATTCTTCTGATTTCAATGTAGATATTCATTTTAAAATAGTGTAACTAAACAGGAAATCTTGCCAACAATTAATGACACCCTCTACATTTTTAATCTGTGGTGGGAGAATATTAGTACAGTTGGCTATTGTATGTAACCTCATCCACACAGGAACATATACTAATTAATATAGCTTATTCAGATCTTACTTTCTGTGCACAGTGATAATGTTTTAAAAAGTCACACACACACACACACACACACAAGAAAAATCAATATAAATAATAATTAAAACTATGAGCTCATAAATAAGAACACAACCATACAGCAAAGTATTTTGTAAGCAACATTTAGGGTTAGTCCCCTAAAATCTTTTTTCCCAGTAATCCTTTTCAGTAAATGAAACACACAAGTAACATTTTTGGTACAGTTACATTATGTAGATGATATATTTTCTAAATAGGAAAAAAGCAACTTTGGGGGAAAAAAAAAAAAAGCTTTCTTTCAACAGCCAATATGCCAGCTGTACTGAGTATTTAGGCCATCTTACTAAGACTATGAAAGTAAACATACAGTTTTCATTAAATGTGCCTTTCCCATAATTGGTACATAAGTATTTCCCATGACTCTGCAGTTGAGTATCTTGGCTGGAGGCGTATCTGGCCATTAAGAGGAGGACTTCAGATCTGTTGAGTCTCAGCCATGCCGGGAGACTTGGCACCTCCACATACTGCTTCCTAATACCAACCCCGGTATAAAATGTCATCAGAAGCTTGCATAAACATTGGACTTAACTTCACATAAATTACTGCTGTCCTGAGATAGTTTATGCCAGAACTTAGTAAAAACAACACTCTGAGTAAATAGAATGTGAGTAAATGCACGCATCTTGATCCAAGAAAATGATAATATAAAAAATTGTATATCAGATCTATACTCATAAATACAGTGATCAATTTAAAATTTTTATCTCATGCCACATGATTAGTTTTTATGTACATACACAGTAGACTGAAGTGTGTATGTAAAAGGGATGGACTTCCTCTGTGTTATAGCAAGTTTGAAGGAAACACATGTACAATAGAATAATACTCCAAAGGATGAATTTGGTGATATTTTCTTCTGTGCATATTTCATACAGACAATAAACATCTAATGAGGTTTCTTGGATTTTTCTATTACGGTTCAGCAGTGCAGAGACCTTTGGCCTTACTTCTGGAGCAGTGATCAGAGACCACAGATCATCCATAAAATCTAATGCATCTTTTGGAGAACCCGTGCTAAGTTCAGAACCAAGCAGTCAATCAGAAATGTTCTACATGGTGTGGCATTTTTATCATGTAATCTCTGCCTTTCTATGTCGAGTTCTGAATTTCTCCTTACAATTCCTCCACTATTAATAGCCCTTCTTACATTTCATTTATCCCTTTTCTTTATCCCTCTTCTTTCATCCATCTTCTAGTCTTCCACCAAGAAACCAATGCTACCATCTCCCCCTACCGAGCGGTCTCCAGTTTGTTAGTCTCTGACTTCCTGCCAATCATTCTGGGAGTAGTAATATCCCAGTGCTCTCTTTGCTGTATAATTAAAGCATGAATTTCCCAGAGTTTGAAACTCCAGGGTAGTTTTATTGCACCTTTCATTATAAAATCAGGTAGCAATGATGGAATTAAAATAGCCTTTTCCTTTGTGGTTAAGGGTCTAAATGTCTTTTTATTTATCATTGGTTCTTTTGTTCTGAGACTCCAGTATATGGCAGTGACAATGGGTTCACCCAGTCTTATTCTGAAAATAAATTTTCTATCTTTTGCAAGATATATGTTTCCCCAGATCCCTGGAACAAGTTGTAAACTCGTAACAGATGGTGATGAAGCCTCACATTTTTATACAATACATTTTAAGATTCTGCATCTACCGCATGTACCTTCCAAAGAAAATGACCTTCAGTGAGAGAAGATACAGCCAAAAGGAAGGAAGGAAGGCAATGGTGTTAAGCACATCTTTTTCTACTAAGAAAGTCTCTCTTATTAAATTAATCAAAACTTCAAATGAGGATGAATACTCATTCCATTATCCTTACAATACTTTTTAAAGTAACAAGAAAAACTAGGTTCTTGCATACATTTAAAAAAATAAAATTTGGTGGTCACATTAGAACATTAATTTTCATTAAATACAATTCAGAACTTACTAAAACATGTCGGCATTATGTTCACCAGAGATTTCAGAAAGAAAGTTGCTGACATTTTATCAATTTTTAACATGTGCTTACATGGAGAGAGTCTAAAATAACAACATGTCAGAGAAGATATAAGGAAGAATCACCATTAATGGGTTTTATTAATTTCTAATTGCATAAAGAAAATGAAGATATAGAGTGGGACGTAGTGCAATCCATAACTACATTGTAGAACCATCTCCCTGACTACTCTGGTCTTTTGAGAAGAGTTACAAGGTTAAACTTTTCATATTAGCAGAGAAACAAAATATAGTGTTAAATACTAAGGTACTCACCTCTTTTTTCAACGGCTTTTATACACTGTCTCACAAACTGGGGGACCGTAGAATTCTCATGTTCACATACCAAGTGCAAATGGGAGCCAAAAATTTGATCTACATTTTGAGGGGAAAAAAAAAAAAAAACACAGAACAATACATTAAACATGTTATTAGCAGTAGGGTTTTTCTCTTTTCTGGGCTTGCATATCAATTAAAAACTCAAGTATGGAGGGTGAGCAGACAAAGTTGGAGACAAATCCTCTCTGAGTCCTAATGCTCATTAGCTTCAACCCCAGTAACAAAGCTCTTGATGTTTACTTGCAGTAACACTCATATATCTCAACTGTGCTGAAGCTAAAATTTTCATTTATACCATGATCTTAATGCTTGCAGGCTGCCGTCTCTGGAATTTGTACGGATGTATCATAAAGAAGTGAAGTCCATTTTTGAAACAGCACTCCATAATCTTATTCAATCCAAAAACCTGCATAATATTAACTAACGATACAACTTGACACTCAAGCCTCTTCCACGCATGTGGAGTTTCACTCTCATCATAGACCACCATATGGGCGCATGAGCTTTATTAATTTGCACCATTTGGACTCAGAATATAATTTCATCTAACCCTTATAGGATATTTAATCATCAAATTACCTGTTTGAAACATGGAAGATACTCAATGTCTTTTGATGAGGATGGCATATGTTACACCAAGTTTAACTGGTGACGTGTTGCTTCATTGATATATAAGCATTCAGCCCAATAATGCTATGTTTTCATTTTTATCATGTGAAAGTTTTGATTAACTCGGAGTGCTCATCCTAAAACATATCTGTATAATCATGTTAAACTCTTCAGATAACTAATTAGCTTCCTCCACCTCATTTCCACTCTATATGTTTGAGAAATTATGAAAAGAGCCATCAGTAATGGGGATGTTGTCAGCTAGGATCAAAATGAATCAAACAGATGAACAAAACTGTTCAATAGTAGCCAGTTAAATGTTCAAACAATAGGACTGTACTGCCATCATTTATACAAAAAGACAGTCTCCATATAGCATTTCAACAGCATACATTTTGAAAATTGGCATAGAGGCTTTCAAAAATGTTTTTGAAGACAGTTGAGGGGAGCAAGCACAAGGTTGGGCTCTGCAGGGCAAAGCCACCAAGCAGATTTACTCCCAGAGCAGCAGGAGTGCCTGCAGTCCTCAAGTTCCTGTGGCACCAGGACATTTTCTCCATAGACAATCCCACCATTTTTCACCTTAATCACTTTGAATGGTACTTCCTCAAAGAAACACAGCTTTTTCACGCTACCAGGCCAAGTTCTGTTTGTTCATTTTCTGCTTTGGAATGACACTAGCTTCACCTTCCTGTCATTAACAAATGCTATTTCTTACTGAGCATAGATGTGGGCAGCTTGACTGCCTTTGCTTTCCGAATACCCCAGACTGAAAAACAACCAGAGAAACAAGATAGGGAAGGCTTTGCGGGAGTTCACCAGAGAAGCTTATTCAGCGTACCGACGAGGATGGCATATGCACCAAATGTATCTCCCACTGCATGTGATCTGCATTTGGGTAGAGCACATCAAAGCCTGAATTTAAGTTAGCCATAGTTTTGGCTGCAGAAAGAATGCAGGATTGGGTTCACAGAACAACACTGAGGAAGTTTGTGTGCATGTGCGGCGTTAAGCATCAGCGAACAGGCTGTTACATGTTTTGGGGTTATGTTTCTGACAAAGCACAGTCTGGTTACATATTCTTCATAAAACATTTATAGCTGCCTTCAGTGGTAATTATATATACAGAGATTTACGATTAAAAAGTACTAGCACTTCCTCTTTTGACATCTTAATTGTTGTTTTTTTTTATTTTAGTTTTAGCAGAGACCTGTCAAATTCTTTGCATAAGATGGAATGCTCTCCCATGTAAATTATGTTAAAAAGAAGTAAAAAACAAATATATTTGTAAACTATTTCGGGAGTAAACTGCACTGTGTTTAGGTGGACAGTAGGTGAAGAACTGAATGGAAATGAAGGCAAAGAAGTTCAGCAACATCCCTGTTACAACCACTTCTTAATCACTTACAGGATTTTGCAGTTACTCTTTCATTCTTTAATATGAATGCAGAACATTCGCTGCTCCTGGGAGGAAATTTTGATAAATCTGAAAACAGATCTGCAGTTCTCACCTTTTCATCACCCCTCTTCTGGATGTGTGTTCTGTACCTTCTCCAGTAAACGATTTAATCCCATTTCACAAACCCTTCAGTATACAGATACAGTCATACTGCATAGTTTTGAAGTAGTCAATCTAATGAGCCATCCAAATATTCTGAATTTTGGGTGCTCCTAAGCCACAGTTGCTGTGACTATATTCAGCCAATGGATTTTTATTCGATCTGTTTCTGTACATAAACATGGGAACTGCAGGAGTTACAACCACCATGTTTACCCTCTTAGAGGTCACGGGAATAGCTGGGGAAATCTCACTTTATATTTGCTTGTGCGGCACTTTAAAAATGAGGCATTATCTGAATGGTAAGTTATTAATTTTTTGTACAATAGATTGATGTGTAAGTAAGGTATAAAAAGAATAAGAAACAAATATTTATAAGTATGTATATTCAAATCTAGTTTGAGGAGAAACTATCCAGAACATTTTTTCAAAGAACAGAAACTGCTCCCAAAGGGATAAAGGAAACAAAAAAGCCCTTGTTTGATTTATTTGTGATAAAGCCCTTCAAAACTTCATTTTTTATGACTTGGAAAAAAAAAAAAAAAAGACGTACACAACACTTCTAACCTCCTGTTATGACAGTTTATGTTTCCTATCCAGCTTATTTAACTCAAATGCCTGGGAAATAGACACAATTACCACCTTATGGAATGCTACTTAACTTTAAATGCTCCCTTCTGAATAGAAATCCACTTTATCTTCTCAGAGTTATTCCAGTTTCTCAGGAATTATTTCCTCTATAGGCTCCTGAAATGCTCTTGTTTCATCATTTAAAAATTTAAACTAACAATTGTTCAGAAATATCTTTTATTAGAACAAAGGCAATTCCCATACAGTGGATTCTGTTCACAAGAGCTTGTACAAAGGAGCTGCATACTATGCCCATATACAGCTTTAATCATTCACTCTTTCAGCTGTTATCAATTTAAAACCAATGAAACTCCCACACTGAGTCCATTTGAGCAGTCAATTTTAATATCTTGGGGCATCTGTAGTTATTCTGAATTGGCTGCAAAAGCAGAACTAACAAGTTAAGCTCTAACCATAAGTCTACATCAGGCTGGTAAACCATACATCAAACACAGACAGTTAGTCAATACTGTAGTATGAAAAAACAACAAGCATTTTTAAGAAGAGCAATATATTCACAATAAGTTTGGTGGTATGGTTTACATTACGCATCCCTTGTATCTACGCATTCAACCTCCTATTCAGAACGGTAGGGTGTGTGACAGCTTTGCACACAGATATAAAATGAGACACCAGAAGAGGAGGGAACGGACATTCACAAGTTCTATAATATAAAACGAAGATTACAGCTGCAATGAATTGTTTGTTCTGGGGAGCTTCAAGTTCTCCTGAGCCTGACAGAGTTGCTGTTTTTGAGCAGCTTTCACAAGCTGCAGCAAAGCCACTAATCCTGAGCTGCAGAATCCCAGCCTAGGAGAGACAATACTTCTGGAAAAGAAACAATTAAAACAAAATCGCAAAAGCCACATCCTCACTGAGAATGTCATTGTTTAACTGTTTTTTAGTGTACATGGTTGAGATGTGGCCACGCTGGGAAGGAACTCATATTTCAGTACTTTTTATGAGGAAAAAAAAAAAGGGTAGAGAATTGCTAACATCCCAAATTCTCAGACAGAATCTCAAATTCTGACACAACAGAAGGTATAATGGTATCGTGGCCATTTTTTTTTACAAATTTGTAGTTAATTGCATTTCAGAAACAAATACTTGCAGAGTGAACTCCACCACATCTGGATTTGAACTGCTGGACTACCAGAATTTTGTACTGACATCTGTGTTGTTTGCTTTCTTTGTACCTGTTTGAAGGCTGGGAGGCAAAAGGGGAAAAGAAAAGAAATAGGCCAAAAAAAATAAAAAAAAAAGAGGTATGAGCAGTAAGGGAGACAGGACAGTAAGCACCATAGCAATTAATTTTTTGGAAGAAGAATGGAAGTGGTCGAAAGAACCACATTCTGATAGGTAACTTCTGGATGCTCCAAGAGTAGAGCCAGAATACCAAGTCAGATATTAAAATCATGCTCTTCACTGACTGGACTCCAACTAACACCACGATGCTTACACAATAAGTGGGCCAGGTTCTCAGCTGACTGAAGTCAGCAAGGTTGTCAAAAGAGCTCCTCTGATTTATGCTAGCTGGGATTCTTGCCAGTCCTTTTAACATGGAGATTTACTATATACCGTTGATCTGTGGTGGTCATCAATTAAATAAAAATTACATTTGTGAGCAGTTACTATTAAGTGGCATATGAGCTAGAAGATTTGTTTTACTTTCTCAGGAAAAAAAAAAAAAAAAAGAAGAAAAAATAGAGAGTACTGTAGACACCAGTCTCTTTTAAGAAATTATGGTGTATTATTGGAGACAAGAGTTCATTTAAATTCAAAGAGTGTGAGGCTGCTGTACTTCTTCTTAAAGCCGGTCTCAGAAATGAGATACTTTTAAATTATGTGAATGATTTCTGATCATTATGTCATGATTAGAGTAGTGTCAATGGAAATATCACTTTGCCCAATGTTTGGCCATCCAGTGGGTTTCAAAAAAAGATCAGAAGGTCCATGTGGTGGTCAAAGAGAGAAATATCCTTGTGACACACCCACTGCCTCTGTAAATCAAAAGAAATATTTCCTAATTTTTCCTAAATTATTATGGGCACCAAATCAATTGCTAAATTTTTTTATAACCCAGAAGAATTACAGAACACATCAAAAAGGAAATCTTAATCTCTACATTTGGATTTCTCATGACCATTACATTCACCACATTGAATTACTCCAAGGTCCACTGAGACAATTATGACGTTTTCCCTTGTCTGGAAATGAAATAACTGTTGATCTTCGCACTGCTATCTGCATAACCACCAACATATGCTCAGCCTTGTTCTATAGACTATCAAGCCAAATCACAACTAGTCCCTTTCACCAGCAATTTTCACATTGTTTTGGTTTGGGTTTGATTTTTTGTTTTGTTTTATTTTGTTTTTTTGCTTTAACTTAGAAAATAAGTTCTATAAACTTCCTTCATTATCTATACTTGGAAATAAAAAGCCAACAACAGCAAAACTCTAGGTGAGTTTCTCGCCATCTGCATTGTCCTCATTTCCCACATCATCATTTATAAGTTGTTAGCAATGTTTTCCTTTAATTATCTATTTATCATTTAGTGCATTTTGTGATAGTCTATTGCCAGTACAACTACCGTAGCTTTAAAGTCACCATTTCATAGAAGTTTTTTCTTTTTCTGCTGAACTAAAGAGGCTCAGAAATCAGGAAGTTAGCTGGCCAATATCAAGTTGAAGGTTGGCAATTCATTTGGGATAATATTAAATCATGACAGTGCTCAAATATGAAGATCAAAGTTCAATTATAGACTATAAAGAAGTTCTAAAAGAGAAGATTTATATATTATTTTTCTAGCATATTAGTGCAGATTCTGTAAATTCTGAGAATATTTCAATCCCAAGGAACTGAGAACCCCTGACCTAGCATATAAATTTGAACATAGCTATTCTTGAAATAACATTGTTAAAATGGCAGGCATGGAACACGCCTCTTATTATTATTAGCTTCATGTGCATGTAGATACACACAAACATAGTGTGCATATAGGCCCCTTACATGGTACACAAAAATACTGCATTACACGTTGCCTTAAAAATGATTCAAAATGCCTCCATACCAAATAAATTTTGTGTGAGCATGAACTGTGAGGACTGGCAATCTTCACTGGAGGACTCACTGGAGCATGAAAAGCTCCATGTACCAGCCCACTGCAACAAATCGAGCCAATGTGCTCTTCACATATGGGCTTCTCGTAGTAGCAAACCAAACAACTAACATTTACACATTGCTCACATTCCCTTATTTGATTTTCATCCACCTATTTCTTATTCTAAAGAATATATCAACTAAACTATATTCACTACAGATATTTGCTACATCGTACAAGAACAAAGTTTTGTTAAGAGTTAAATGACAATCACATAATTCCTAGATTTTCTGATAATAGTGTTGGCAGAACAAAGTACCCCAGGAGATCAAACTGCTATTTAATTTTGAAGCCTGTATTCCCAAATTTGGTTAATGCAAAGAAATGTGTCGAGTCTTCTGGCCAAGTGTGTACACATCAGTGACTAACAGCTCGCAGAACTGTGTTTAAGTGAACTTACCACCTTAAAATGTATTTACTCATGACTATAATTTACGTGTTAAATTTATTGGAGTTTTGGTTCCAACGTGACATACAATGTAAAAAATCAATATAGATTTGAGAGCTTTATAGTGCCCTTGGCAAATATGAATAGCACTTGATGAAAAGTGAAGGTTTTCACATCACCTACAGTGCCACTGCTTTAGAGTAATTAACACCACACGCTTCATAGATATTTATATCAATTCTTCGCTAGCACACAGAACAGCTCTTTGTCAGAAATTTGGTACCGAGATGTCCTGCAAGGCTTTAGACACACTTTTATTATGAGCCCCTATTTTAAGGGATTTGCAATTCTGACAGAAGTATTTCCCTATGGGATAAAAGTTAGTATGAGCATTCTCAGAGCTGGAGGAATTTCTTCTTGTAAAAATTCGTTAACAGTTTTTCCCCTAAGAAACAAGCAAACAGTTTTGAGAAGCATCTGCAGCCATTTCATTCACCTTTAGAAAAAATAAATAGATGCATCTTACAATACAAAATTTGGCAATCTCCTCATTTTTTCACTTGCTGTTTGCATTTTTGTGACTTAATAATATTCTAAAGTGAATCTAAAAATTAACATTTTAAAGTAGTCTGTGTATAAACACTGCAACTGCATTTTCATAACATTTTAACAGATTAAGGGATAAACTCTGGTGAAGACAATGGAGGAACCTTATCGAATGTGCATTTCACATAGACTTACCATAGACTGGAATTAAGCTGTGCTAACGAATCCTGCCTCATTTGCATGGCCAAAACCTAATCCTAATGAAACTGCATAGTATATAACTGACATGTTTTCTTTATGGTAACATTAGTTCAGTAATAAAACTGTGCCAAGTACCAATTCTGCGCCCCAAATCATACATCTTGGATTTCCATAGAAGATTATCTCAGGTAGAACCAAGCGATGTTTGTGAATCAAGAGCTTAACACATGTGTAGCCAAAATCAAATGCATCTGGCTTTCCTAGAGAGATATATTAGAGGATGGATTTGAGTTATGCTAATGAATCTGGATTTGTTAGCAGGGATCACATCTGATCCCTATGTAACGCCATAGGAGATTTATCAGACACACTTTAATAAACTTAAAAAAAAAAAAAAAAAAAGGGGAAAAAAAAAAAAACACACACCCTTAAATCCAGAAATTAAAAGACTGTAAGTTTCTACTCTATTACTATAATAACTGAAACAAACTAATGGGATGCATTCAAATCCCACCCTCAACTCACAGAGTACTTCAAAGAGGCAATATCCTCTGAAATCAGACAGTACAATTGTTTAAAGTCAGATCCTGAAAGTTGAGCACACTCACGCCTATGTGTTTGTATCTATGGCATTTTTAAAGCAGCTGTGGAAGTTAGAAGCAAAAGTCCACTATTACAGCATATAATGCCTGTAGACTTCTTTAGAGGAAGAAACACCTTGCTGAACATTTTTCCTCATATCTTATATATACAAACTTAATTCCCAAAGCCCCCTCTTTCTCTTCCGACAAGGGGCCCAGCTGGAGTTTAACTCTTGGGCTTTTTCAGCTTGTGCTGGCAGGGGTCAGCCTCTTGGCTCAGGACAGACCAATTTCACACACACTAGCAACACCCCTTGCCATTTTTGACACACCACTGGAAAACTCACACTCCAGAGACTGACAGGGGCTGCTGGCAAAATGCCTTTTTCCCGTCAATTTGCATGTGCAGTTGTGGGTTTCACGCATAATAATTTGGGAGTGCGTAAATTTTTAAAGTATTAGTCCAGACAATATTTGAAAACATGGCTTTGCTTCATTATTAGTGGTCAGCATGCTACTACCTTCAAGTGAACTACCAGCTTCTAGGGAGAATACTTCAGGAATGATCTCGCAAACACTTTTTGTCCAAGCAACCATTTTTTAAGGATATGTGAAAGTGACTTCTGACCAAAGTGAGGCAGGAAAAGAACCCTGATTCAAAGCATTTATTATTCACTGGCAAAAATTTTAAGTTGTTAAAAATGTATTTTGTTGGCAAGTTAGGAAAATAATGAGAAGAGAGCAGGAAGCATTCCAGCCTACCCTAGAAAAGAAATTAGCCAGCACAGCATCTGAACTTCCTATTGCTCATTCTAAATAGCAAGCTATACCAGCACACGTTTCCTAAAAAGAAATGGAGTTCTGCAGCACACTGATTGGCATGGTGCATGTTGAGTGACTATGTTAGGTGAACAGGCTTCTACCAAAAGCAAAGGAAAGCAGAAAAAATTAAGTATTAAATTTAAATATTAAGCACAGATATATGTAACCAAATACTGATTTTTTTCACTATATTTCAGCAGTGCAAATTTTCTGAGAAACATCAACAAAAACATTTGTTCGATGCACATATGCCCTTAGCTGAGAGTGAAAGAAGCAAATTCATTTGTAAATTTTTACTTTTAATTCCAAATATTATAAAAGAGAACACACCTTTAATCAGTCCTTTTTCTTGCAACGTTTTCAAGGATGGTCTTCGGGAGATAAACTTCTTTAATCTGCTTTTAACTCGGTTTCTGTCATTTGAGTCAGAAGCACTGTAGTTCAGCCTGAAAACTAAAGGAAAACAAAAGAAAAAGCCTCAGTGAAATTTTATTTATAAAGTATTAATAATAACAGTTTGCTCAAATATTCTTGGAAAGCAATGGCCAAAACCACCCTAGTAAAGTCATGCGGTAGGTCAGCAGTGTAGCTGGTTGGACAGTACAGAGAGTCTGATTAATACTTTTCTGAATAAACATAACGAGTTCACTCTGCTGGTTAGTTACAGAGCCGTATTTTTTATTGCCTATAAGTATTTGGATGGCTACCAGTTTACTCATGAAATGCTCAGGAATTCCACAAGTTTCACATGGATGATTTTTCAACTGAAAGTCCGGACTCAAAGTGTGTTATGCACTATTAGCTCCATGCTGCTTGCAAAGAGAAAGGATGGATGGTTACTCCACTAGCAAAGGACTGAGTTCTCTTGCCAAGATGGATTAAGCGTTATATATATATTTAATGCAGTTATAGAAATCATGGCTGTATGCCATGAAATGTGTGCAAGATGCATTAATTTATGGAAAGAAAAGTATTCCTGTCCTAATGATTATATTTTATTATATTTAGGCATTTACCAAACTGAGAAACATTTTGAGCTCAATTTATTCCTGCTCTGTGTCAAAAAGACATAGAACCCAGCTGCAGAAAATCCCCTGGAGGAAGTTTCAAAGGCATAAATTTAACTTCTTCTCTGCTGAGGTGCTTACAGGGCACCATCATAGCTATGAAAATAGGCAGTATTAGCAGCAAGAAGAAATTCTGCTCATTGCTGGATGCTCCAGAAGAAACAGAGAAACCATAGGAAGATGTTCTCCAAAGGTTTCCCTGGACAAGAAGATTTTTAGAAATTTCTGACAAACCACCTGAGCCTCAGGACTCTTGCCTGACCCTTGTCTTGATCTCTTTTGCCTTGACAGAAATAAACAAACAAACAAACAAACAAACAAACAAATAGACAGATATATTAAAAATCTACCAAAGCAGAGATTCTCCACAAGCTGATCTTGCAGAGTTGATCTGTTTTCCCTTTCTGTAGAACTTCCAAGAATCTCAGGTGAACTTCATGAGATTCAACAAATCTAAATGCAAGATTTTGCATCTGGGTAAAGACAACCCTTACTACCAATACAAGTTAGGGGGTGAAAGAATTGAGCACAGCCCTGCTGAAAAAGACCTGGGAGGGTACTATTGGTTGGGAAGCTGGATATAAGCCAGCAATGTGCCCTCACAGCCCAGAAAGCCAAACATATCCTGAGCTGCATCAAAAGGAGCATGGCCAGCAGGGCAAAGGAGGTGATACTGCCCCTTTACTCTGTGCTGGTGAAATCTCACCTGGAGTATTGCATCCAGATGTGGAGTCCTCAGTATAGGAGATACATGGACCTGTTGGAGCATCTCCAGAAGAGGGCCACAAAAATGGTGCAAGGGATGGAACACCTCTCCTGTGAGGACAGGCAGAGAGAGCTGGGGCTGTGCAGCCTGGAAAAAGAAGGCTGGGAGGTCTCTTCCAACTCTAAGGATTCTATGATTCTAAGGACCCCAAATAACATTCCCTACCCAGAGCAGATCTCCTCTACAATGCAATGATCTTCATATGGAGGATTCAGGGAAGAGATTTACAGAAAGCAAATTATAATCAAAGTTATTGGGCCATTTTATAGTAAGAACTTTTGCATAAGGTATAAACAGAACCAGAATGTTTAAAGGTACACAAGTCTAAAACAATGGCAAGCTAAAATAACTGTTTAAGCGATGATAATAACCCTGGAATATTGTGGTTTACATTACAAATCTGATTTTAACAGCCAAACTTATAAAATGGTTTACGCTTTGCTGTTGTCAAGGGAGAAAAACTTGCCAAATTGTTCATTTTAAGTAAATAGAACATAGCCAATTAAGGAAAGCAATATTTAAACACATGCCTATGATGATCAGAACATAGTTTGCTTCTGATTTCACTACTGATTTTAACAGAAGAGTGCTCCATTTTCCCACAGCACTAAAATGACCCCACACATACTTCCACAAACCAGTAATCGCACAGGACAAATAAAAGGACACTTTACTGGAAAATACACAGCTTGGTACAATAATCCATCACTTATGAAAAATAGAATTCACATTTTTTTAATGGAGCATTCTTGGAGCGATGTATCATAGAATATAAAGATTAGCATTCAATTGATGGCTGGTGCTTTTTTAACATTATAGTTGAGGACTTTTTGTTCAAAATTGAGCAATCCTTGGCAGGGACAAGCTAAAATTCCAAGTCACTTGGCCATGCTATAAAAAGAACAACAAATGGATGTTTCTAATTCTGCATCTTAATGGTACTTTGAAACAGTGAAGTGAATTGTACTTAGTTTTGGGACTCTCTTGTTGCTTCGGGTCATTCTGTCCACAGCAATTCATTTGTAGATTTGGTTTTTCTTGACTTACAGTGTGAAGCTTACCAATTGCAAACGATGCAGGACTGAAAATAGCTCAGGAGTGACTTTAGATGCCTGCCACATTTCACATTCTGCAGGAACTCTGGAAAGCTTTATGCCCACTTTAAGTACATTCTTAGCTCTAAATGTACACAGAATTTATTAAGATATTTTAACTGAAGTGAATATGGCAATTCTGCAAACAGCAAGATAGAGTAAGCTAGGATTTGATAACAGGGTAAAGATCTCTCTGCTTAGAAAGATGCATTAACGCAGCCAGAATTTTCATACCTTAAACAGCAATTATGGTGTTAAAACTACATCTAGAGGTAGGAATAATTATTGTCATGGATGTTTTGCATTTTATAGGTTTGGTGGTATACTACATAGCTAAAAACAGCAGCAAAGCCAATTTTGATGAATTTCTCATTTTATTCTATTAAGCATGACTCACCAGAGGGAAACTCCAAATCTTCCAGAAATTCAAGGGTTTAGATAGCATGTTCCAAAACCAAGTTTAGCCAGAAATATTCTTGTTAGGACCTCATTTAGAAATAACCCTTCTCTTGCCAAACCATTCTTCTCACATTATCATTAAAATGACTTTGCTATCATATTTGGAAATAGAAAGAGGGCCAAATGCTACTTTGAAGAGAGGAAAAAAAAATCAGCTAGACAACTGAAAAGCCACAATAAATATATATACATATATAGTTTGTAGTACCTTCTTTTTAAAATTTCATGTTGTGGATTTGGGCAGAAGATGCCTCCATGAAAGAAAGCTGATTAGCTTCAGGCAATGCAAAAAAGTGGAAAGCAGTTCAGCACAGTATTTGAAGAAAAACGGGACACTTAAGGTTCTAAGCATAGAATAATAGGAAATAAATCTAATACTTCTTCTCAAATCCTGGGCATAAACTGCCCAGCTGTGTCATTTGATTCGTTGCACTAAATAAACTGATATCCTCTATTTCTGGAGCTACTTGCATCGACAGAGTCACACAAGTGCCTCTAAACCAACACAAAATAGAAGCATAATTCCCCTACCTTTACATGACTCTTTTAAGTATTTTTGTATCTATCTTACTAATAATGTTCAAGGGATATAGAGAAACTACAGGAGATGGGGCATTTTTACAGTAGACATAGGGAGAAACCCAACACTAAACACAATATTATGCTAACTTGTTTCTGCTGGAAGTGGGTGCAGAATACTCCAACACAGAAGCAAAAGCATACCTGGAGCACAGCTTGGAATTACAAAAGCTTGCATTTGGATTGGAATAAACTGGGTCCCCTCAGACGTAAACAAACAAACAAACAAAAATCCTCCACATTTTTTAATGATTTTGGTCACTTTATTAGGGAGGTATTTATTTATTCTGCAGGTATTAAAAGATAAATGAAAAAAAGAAAGCAAGTTCCATTCCTCAGGCAATTTACTATCTGCTTTAAAATTAAGGTACATTAAATCATAAAAGCTTACCACATTAGAGAAGTGTAATACAGAACTGGTACAAAAAGAAAATAGTATAAGCAGAGCATTAGGCATAAAAGAAAGAACTTATTTGTGGCTCTTGATGTTAAATAGCATTGTAAGAACACTGACTGAATTAGGAAAGATAACTAGAGGCTAAATTCTCTGCAAAAGAATATTAAATCAAGATAAAAACTGACCTGTCTTTTGGGGGGCCTATATAAATCCTCTGAATACTTATTCAATTCCAAAAATCTAGCCTTAATATTCCTAATAATATATATAGCTTTTACACAAGAAGACAGGCGGAAGGAAAGAATTAATGCATTGCTCATAAATCACACCATTTTGCAAAAACAGCACTATCAGAGTCAGTGGAACTTTTGAGATTTACAGATGAAGGATTATGTGTCATATCTGAATGCACTAAATGTCTATATGATGCAATGATCATAAACACATTATCGCTTCAGTAGGCTGAAGCAATAGCTAACATATTTGTAAGGTGAAGTTGAGAAAGCCTTTCTTTAGGATTTTGGCATGGGCACAACTAAAAGGTACAGAGAAGGCTCTAGCCCTTTATGGGGAAGGTTTATTTAAGTGTATGTTGCGTGATTACTTTCTGTGAATTTAGTAGAGAAGTTCTCTAAGGGGCACAAGGGTTGTACCTAGACAATGGATGTCTAGCAGACTCTTTCCTGGGTGAGACATTTTAGGCTGATCTTGAATAATTCAGAATATAAAATATAAAATATCTCCTAAACAGCTCCATATCTTCCTGGATTTTCTAATGACACGTAACATTATCTCATACTCCTTCCAATGACTTTTCTTTCACTTTTAATTTACAAAACATTTATACTAAATCGCAAGGGTTTACCTATGATTAATTCCTGCCAGGTACAGTATATCTGAACACTTTTAACATGTTGAAAGCATTGGTTTTTGAAGAACTATCCATTAATGACTTTCTGGACTGTGACAATGGATATTGACAATACTTGTCAGACTAAAGCACTATTGATTGTCTCACATCATGTGTATAGAAAAACCAATTTCTTTCAAGTACCTCTTCCTAACTGAAATACATTATGATAATGTCTATCTGTTTATTAGAACACCCAAAATTATTGCGTGTAATTCATTTGGATGGAAAGGACTGACGAGTTGCAGTCAGGGTGGATAAGACAAGATGAAATTCAGGTTTATATTAGTATCTTCTCTTCCATTAGTCTGCAGGTGAGAAGTAATCTGGACTGTGCACAATTTATTTTCATACTCTCGATGACTTAGTTCTTAGAAATGGAGATGACTTGTAGTCAACGCCCATAGTTAGGATTTAATAGCTGTTTTCCTAAGGAATAATAAAAGGGACAAGCTTGACCATTCCAAATCCAGAACACCCTGATTAAAACCTAAATACAACTACCTTACATATATAAAATGATCCACATGTGAACTGGCTTATCTGTGAGCTCGCATCTCGAACTACTAATTTTTTCTACATTCTTTATATGGTCACAGACAGTCCTCATCAACACCTTGCAGGACTGAATCAAAGCTAATATGGTAGAACGAGAGGAAGAGCTAGGTCTCTGCAATATCAGATAATGAAAGGCTTACAGCACTAATATCACATATGTGCAAAAGTATTAATTGAAAGGAGTTAATTATTTAATTTCAAAGAAATCAAATGCTTAATTGCTGAAAGTGTCTCATCCTTCTCGAGAATTATATCAGTAACCTGCAGAGGCGTTTGACTATGCCTACATTCCAGAAGACGCTGTAACTTAAGAATATATAATGACTCAGGGCTTTAACTTTTATTGGATTTTACTGGAACTCAGAATTCAACACTTTATCCTATTTTCTTGGCCTGCAGCAGAGGCAAAACTACTGCTTGTTCTTTAGGGGAGGAGCAGCATGCATTATTGCCTGAATAAATGACCACTGTTTCAGCCAGCACCAAAGTTTTGGGAGTGAGAAAATCATTGCTTGCTGCCTTCTCTTTGTGATCCTCTGAGATAGAGTCAATAAATCCTGTTCGCTAGGGATAAAGAATTCACTTCACCTACTTTGTTGAGTAGAGTCAATCTTTTTTTTTTTGTCAATCTTTTTTTTTTTTTTTTTTTAATCCCTTTGGGAAGTTCCCGGGCAGGTCTCACGAGTTCTCCCCACACTATAATTACTATATCCTTTTTTCAAAAGAGCAAAATGAGAGACAAAAACATGGTCTGCTTAGAGGCATTACACAAATGATCGGTGGGGAAAATACAGAAATCAGGCATTACCCCTAATCCCTATGTTTATGATAAGCTTTAAAATTACAGGTTTTGTGACTGCACAGTGTAGATTCAAGAAATGTGGCATCAGATGACAGACTGGCTATCACTGGCTGGGAGATGCTAGGAAAATTTTGTTTTCATGGGCACCAAAGGACATGGAGTCATTCAAGTTTATGGTCTTAAAACACGTTATTTGCCACATCAACTATATCTGCATTTGCAAATGTTTATGAAGCACACTCAGAAATAAACAATAGGAAAAAGAAAACAGTGATTATATAGTGCAAATAATTTTGCTGTAATATGACAGCCTAACAACTTAAGTGCTCAGTATTGTCATTACACTTTGTGAAATTTGTGTGCATTAGCAGTAAAGATTCAATAAAATGACTGTATAACTCATATTTTGCATCATGCTCTGATGCATATAAACTTTTTTAAAATTTGGTCTCTTGCTAATAATAAATGGAAATAAATGAATAGTGAGTATAAAAATATCATTGCACATTTACATTGTGAAACAAAATGGTACTCCCTATGCAGATTTTCTTAATGGCATTTGTAGCATAAATATTTAGAAAAGTAAGGAAATATTTCTGTGCATGCCCTGGGTTAATAAAGGAAGATCATACCAGACTAAACTGATGTCATTCTTCAACAAAATAACTGTGAGTTTTTTGTTTGTTTGTATCCTTGTGTTTGTTTGTTTTAAAAGAGAAATTCAATAAACAAAATCTATCTGGGCTTCAGTTGTGATGCCAAATGGGAAATTATCTGTTAAACTGGAGAAGATGGAGAGAACTACAACACTAACAGTGAAATGACTCAGAAAGGCACAAGATACTATTGCAAGTCCCTACATATTCTTGGAATTGATCTTCATTTTTTGATTAATAATTTCAGTATAAAAAGTAGGAGCATTCAAAAGTATTTGTGGCTGAGTCACTACTGGGAAGCAGCATCAGTTCAGAGGTGAATCAGGACATCAGACAGTCTTAGTGACTTTATAACAGGAAGCTGAAGAAATGCATTAGATCTAATAGTCTCCAATGCCAAGAGGTATACAAAATATTTCTGTTATGAACTTGAAACTCTGCTATTAGAAACATGAAAATAAGTGAGACACCTGGGTAGGTTATTTGGTTTTAAGTTCACTGATCTATTTGTGAATAGTGGCCATAAATGGAATCACAAAATCCTGAAGGTTAAAAAGCCCTCTAAGATCCAGTTCAATCTCAACTTACTCCCACCATGCCCACTAAGCATGTCCCTCAGTGCCACATTTCCATGGTACTTCAACACCTCCAGGAATGGTGACTTCATCACTTCCCCAGCAGCCTGTGCCAATACCTCACCACTCTTTCAGAAAGTAATTTTTTCCAAATATCCAATTATTTTTTTTTTCTCCTAATATTCAACCAGCAAGAGAAACAAACTCTCTGCTTGAGGCCCCAGTGAACTTCCACCTTGGAGGCTGTCGTACATGAAACAGGAATTCAAGTCATACAAAGCATAGGCAATGCTGTGGGATTCACCAGCAAAAAGAGCGGAAAGAGAATGATGATTTTGGCTAGAAAATGGCTGCGAAGGGCTGTGATTGTTCTCTATGAATTTCTTTGTGGGGGTAGAAGAGGAGCAGGAGAGAAGAACAGGACACCAGGGAGGGAGAAGAGCCGTTTAAACTGAAGAACAATGTTGGCACAAGAATAGATGAGTATAAACTGGCCCTAACATGAAGTTCTAAAACAGCCTTTCAAAGAAGCCATGGTGGTAAATAAAACTAAAAGAATTTAAGATGAAACTTAATAAATTTATGAAAAGAGAGACAGAGCATGGTACCTTGTGACAGGAAGAACTGTACTAGATCACCCAGGACACAACAATTCTTTCTTTATACAATTTTTTTTGTATTGTCACACCATTAGAAATGCTATTAACCACACTTACTTCAATATAAAAACCACAATGTCAGAAATCAATGAGTTTGCTTTATTCGTACAGTATGACCAGTTTATGTTCATCTAATGTAAAACATGTGGGACTTGGAAGCTGCTGCAGCATACAGAGTCAGGCTGCTCAGCCTCTAGGAAGAGAGAGTGCTCTCACCAAGCCCGTGCCAAGGATTAGGACTCCTGACACAGCCAATTTGCAAGAAGTGGCTGCAGTCCTATATTGTTATGCAGTCCTCATGCATAGGGGAGTATAGTTTCATAGGACCACAGACTGCTATGGACACATTTATTCTTGAGCATCCTTTGGTAACCAGTTTTTTCAGGTAATGAGTCATCCTGTTACAGACGGTTATAGTGTCAAAAGACAGGAGAGTGACAGAGAGGCTTTTTGAAGTCCCCTTTGCAGAGCAGTGCTAAATTTCCCAGGAAAATTCTCAATAACTCAGATTACCTAACATGTAGGACTTGAATAGCAGCCCTGAACTTCACCACCTGGGTGGCTCAGCGCTACTCATTTCCAGCATTTTCAGCCATAGAATCTCATCCAACTCTTTTATAAAATGCAATAGTTTCAGAGAAGAAAGAATGGTAGCATTTGATTTAATGACTTTTGAAGTTGACACACATAATATAAAAATATTATTTAAGCAGACTTCCCAAAAGAAAACAAATGTGCGATTAAAGGTTGAGGAAGACAGAGCAAGGAACTGAAGATTATTTCCAGATCAAGTTGAAAAGTAATTTACAACAAGCAATGTATTCAGATATTTATTTTTTGTTTTGTTTTGTTTTTAGAAGACAAAGTCCTGTTTTTCTTCTATTCAGGAATATTTGTCAGTAACTTCCAAGTCTTTAAGCTTACCTCCCGACTGAGTTAGTCTGAAAAAAACCTTTTCAACCTTTCTCATGTAATGTGAATAGTCATCATTAGCATTAAATTGCTCAGTCAAAAGGACAAGTAAGTTACAGGGTTCCTTTCTCTACAAGGAGAGAGCTTTATACAGAAAGAAAACCCTTCTGAGTTGCTGGGTACTGCCAGTCATGTGTGCCCTTTTAGCTTCAAAATCTATGTATAATTCTACCTTATGTATGCTTTGGAAAACAAACTAATTATCTGTAAAGAACAACAAGAAAACTTGCATTGCTGTATTTATATTACCCTTGTTAAGAGTCAAGCAGATTATTCATATATTTAAATTTAGAAACACACTCAGATACTTTGCTGTATATTTTTTGTTCAGATCTGATCTAAGGGATCTCTCCAGAAAGAATATCATAACAAAGAATTTCCTCTTTATGGAGACTCTCACCAATTATATTTTATACTTCTACATTCTAAAAAATATCATATTTTAAAATTTAATTATATTCCCATTACACGCAACCTCCAATTATATTCATAACTTAATATTTTTGACCCGTTATGAACTTCTACTGCTTCTCAAGCAATAAAGGATAGATTTAATTTATAGTGTGTAGATTATGACAACCAACATGTTAAAATTGTTATTTTCAGTGAGAAGTGGCAGCAACCCTCATTTGCTGTTTCAAATCATAAGTTCCAGTATATTTTTATCTTCTAATATAGCAAATATAGTATGTGCTACTGACTGTAGAAGAAAAAATCATTAAAGGAAAAAAGCACAAAAATTACCTTTAAAGTAATCAAAGAAAGTCAAAGATTCAAAATCCATTTGCTGTACTCTGTTTATACATCCACTCTATCAAGTTATCCCTATCTCAATTAAATCATTAGAGTAAGTATAACAGAAGAAAAGGATTACCCAGGAGCTCTTTTTTTTTTTTTTTTTTTTCAAATAGAATAATCCAATGAATTAAGAATCCTGTTTACTTCTTACCTTACTACTAACTTCTTGTAGAAATTCCCAATGCTTACATGAACATAAATGTAAAACTTGGACAAAGGGAACTTAACTTCATTTTATGTTTCCAGATAAATGATTTCTATATGTTAAAACACAACTGATTTTCAAATTTTTTGGCTTGCAGAATAGTGTCAGAGTTGCGTGGGAAGGACATCCATTAGAGGTTCTTAAGGATATCCATAAAATAAACATAAGAACAAAAAGCAAATCCAATGGAGAGGATTATAGCTTTTGTGTTAGCCTGTCATGTAGAGTCTATGGGGTACTTTTGTTTGTTTGTTTTTTCCCATTGACTATATGAATTTTCTAACAAAGATCAGGTAATAAAAGAATACAGTTCTATTTTGTCACAGTTATAGAAGATTATATTGTCCTCTCTCTTCCTTATGCCACTGGGCACCGGCCAAGGTGTACAGTGGTCCTGGAATAATTATGGCTTTCTAGATCATGCACTCACTGTCTCCTAACAATGGCAGCTGCAGTTTGATGGTTCACTGCCATCACAGTCAGATGGAGAGCAAAGATTTGGGTTAGTGTAGATAAGACCTGAGTCCAAAGAGGACACACAGATGTGGTTAGCAGAAGGCATGAGTGACTGGGACCCCAGAGATGAGCATCTGCTCTACTGTTAGTGCAAGGGCTTTGCTGTAGCAGGCAGTTGGGACCCCAACTCTGCCTGCCCCTTGCATAGGCGCTCAGAGAACAGACCTTCAGAGACATAGAAGGGCATCCAGTGACATTTTTTCAGTAGTTCATTCTGCCTTCAGAACAGCTGTGCTGGAGCATTTGTCTGGACAGGCAAATGATTGCTATATATCACAATCTTTTCCTGAAATAAAATCGGGCCAGTCATCATAACACTGAGACACTTCAATCAGCTGCATATGGGGTTTTCATGGGTGCACTGACCCTTGCTTTGACTAGCCATGGTTAAAACTTGGATAAAAGAGATACACCAAAAGACTGTTTTAGCTTTAAAATTAATGTTCCAGCTGACAAACTGCACAGGGACTTAACCTACTTTGGAACATATTTAATAGCATAATTTAGTATCTAAAAAGAAAAGCAAAATAACTAATGATGGACAAATTTAGAGGTCGAATCTAGTTCAGATAAACATTCAAGAGTTCAGATGTTTAACCAAACCTTATCTTGTCCATGAAAAGCCTCAGCCTAAGAGCTCTATCAAATATAAGCAAAGCACAGAAGATTGTGGAAACTTTTCCTTACAGAAGGAAAACTCTATTATCAGGAAACAGCACCTTATAGCAGCACTCACATGTTAAGCATTTAAGCATCAAAGCAAAAGCAAAACATTTTCAGAAAAGTGCTTCATGGAAACAGCAATATTTGGATGAAATCCAATACAGAGAAAAGAAAATAATATTAAAGGAAAAGATAATTCAAATGCAATTAGACTATCAACCAATAAAACTTAATCTGTGTTTGATAGATGAAACCTTCCAAGCTTAGAGTGAATAAGGAAACCAGAGATCAGAGGACTCTGCCTTTTGAAGTCTTGTTGTCCAGATCCTGGGGACCATTATCTAACTGAGTACTTTAAAGACATAATGAATATTCTGTCACAAAATAAGAAAGCTTTATTACTGTAATGACCTGTAATTTGAGCAGCAAAGATGAATTCTACGTAAATAACTATTTCCAAAAGGTAAATTCTACTAACTTAGTCTCTGGGCTAATACTTGCTTTTAAAGAACTTTTTCACTTGTTAGCCACTGATAATGGAAAACATCACTCTCAGGGATTCTCTCCATCCTCAATTCACCAGTCTTTAAATGGATTTTTAAGAAACCTATCAGCTGAGATGAGACCTGTGGTACTATTTCTCATGCACTTGCCATATCTACTACAGTACCCCAGAGGAAAGTAAAATTCAGACAAATGTTACAGGAAGCCAATGGTACTTCAGAGTCCTTTCATTTTTCTTTCCCTTTCTTCATGTCACCACCTTGACTCCTCTTTGTTTAATCCTGTCCTTCACCTTTTTCTTCTGTATCTCTCTCCCAAGCCCCTTTGGCAATTTAATTCAACTAACTGACAAATTTACTTGTTTCATCTTTGGAACCCAAATTCAAGTGAACAGAATATTTTTTTGAGCAAACCTTAAATTCTCAGTTCAGAAATGAATAATGCCTACTTTACATTGAGAGTAAAGTTCCAAAAATAAATGAAGCATCATACGGTTTGTAATTTTGCCCTAAGTACTACCCTTGATCCATCATAACCAAAGGTCTTCACATAGCACTTTAAAACAATTAAATTACTACGGTATTTTCATTATTTCTCCGTTAATTTATAACGCTCTTTTGTGGTTTTCATTCAGACACGTGAACTAAAATAATTTCATGCTACTAAAGGAAGGAAGGAGCATTTCTGTGCTCTATCACACATCAGTAACTTTACACAGTCAAGAAGGATAAATAAATATATATTTTCACAGCAGAAATTATCAAAAAAAGACCTTGTTTTTGAAGGAAAAAGCTTCGTTAGTTCTTGAGTCACATCACAATGAGGCAGATTTTTATTTAAATGAACATATCCCAGATAGAAGACTGCCAAAGAGTGACCCTGAGTTCTGTTTAATTCTTGATCAACTTTGGGGTCCTTCCACCTAGATTTTCCCTAGACAAATCCTACAAGTCACACAGTTTCTCCACTCCAAATGTAATATTTTATTATATATACCCACCAAGCTAATTTTAACTTGCTCTGATTTATATTGTTCTATTAAAAAAAAAAAAAAAAGAATGAATTCCATTTCACATGGCTGTTGGATATCCTTGCCTTCAACACCCATCTGGAAGAAGTATGAATTGAAACTGGGACAAATTCAGAAAAGGAACCTGGACATCAAGAAAAAGAGCATCAGTCTTTCACTGGAAAGACAACCATAAAACTCAGCTGGCTTCATCTTAGCAAAACAAGCAGTTGAAGGAATACAATGTCTGTCTTTAAAATGATTTGAGATGGTAAAATTGAGATGGAAAAGAAATGCTGAAAATAAAAAGCTAGATAAATTGTGATAAGAGAATGCATTCCTACCACAAGTCCATTAAAGCTAAATTTTAGAAGAATACTTCCAGCATGAAAACACTGAAGTTTTGGAAAATTCTTCCAGCATGAGCAGAGGGGCAAGCGCATTACTACTGAATTTCATTAATTATGAAAGGAATTGAATGAAGTAGTTGTTTTCAAGAACTGGGGAATTGATTCAATGCTACTAAAAGTCTGTCTGAGGCAGATAATGCCGTGTTACACTTTTCAATAATAGTAACGCAAGTGATTTCCTCCTGGGTGAATCCTGGGCACACTTAAGACAATGGCCAATGGAATTAATTAAATGGAGCCAAATATGGGGAGGGGAGGTGCTCATCTGTCATAGCGTTCTCTTCAGCATCAATATTTAAAGCCAGCTAGTTGGAACCTTTTACTTAATTGAGAAACAATACAGCATTTAACCCCTCAGTAGCATTCCACTCATAGCCTGTCAGAGGAACAATTGCAGCAGCTACGTGCTATGGGATGAGCATACTCTGCTGCAAATGTGCACGTCTACAACTTCTTACAAACTGCCCTTGTGCACTCACGAAGGAACATGCCTTAAATTAGGAAGCTCTCTTATACCTTACATAAGTCTATGTATCCCACCTACCGATGTAGGAAATAGGCTTTTTTTTTTTTTAATCATACAGGCTCTATTTCCTACAGAAGAGCTTTTGGTTAAAAAGTAGTACAGGCTATAAAGGAACCCATCTTTTAAAGAGAGCAGGTGTAGAAAATATTTCATGCCAGTAGAAGTTTTAAAGTTCTCCAACTACATGTGTTTTAGTAAGTTTGCCCTCAAATTGTTTATCTGGCACATCAGCAGGCAGCTGGTGGAACAAATAGGAGATTCTACCAAGCACATTCATTTTTAAAACATTAATACACCTAATCTAGGAAAGAGTAAAGTGCTTCCATCCATTATACTTATCTTTAAATATTTGGGATAAGAGCTCATAATTTAAATGAAATACATCCTCCAACCTGCAAGGTACAAACGCTGAAATGATTTCTCCATTGGGAAAAAGGTGAGTCTGGGCAATAAGTAATCCTATCTAGAGTCTGATTTATGATGTCTCTAATTGAGCTTAAATTAGACTTTTATAACCTAAAAACCTCCTTATTTCTGTCATATTCCTCCCAAAGTACCAGGAGAATTGCATCTGGATTAGTTATAAATAGTAGTGAAAACCTCAGAATACAGTGTAGTCTGAGAATCATTTTTCTGGCTCCAAACTTGCAATCAGGGTAGTCATTTCAATAATTACACCAAGAAGTATCAGAATTACGTTCACAAGAGTGACACAAAGTTGTACCGTCTCTCCCTTCCCAAAGAGCAAAGCTCAGCTGTTCCTTGCACATCAAAAGAATTGACCTAGGTTGCAGAACATGGAAGGACCAAGCTGCTCAACATCCAATACCTAAAATGCTGATGTGCTGATCATGATTTCTTCATGATGGCTATTTCTTTGTGATTTCCAAAATATAGCTGTCTTAAACCGAGTCAGAACATGTAGCTCACTACAAAAGATCACAAGTAATCATTACTACAAAGGCTCTATTTGTCCCTATATCAAATTTATCTTGTGTGCACTCATAAGGGTCTGTTTTGTTAAGAAAAATATACGGTGTCTCTCTCTTCTTTGGAACAAAGAAGAAATATGGATTCGCAACTCTTTTTTTTCTTTGTTTAAACTTAAGTCCTTCAGCAGTGTTTTGAACAAACCTAAAGAGATTTTAAGACAGACATTGTGTATTATAACATTCCCACGGGTCATATGCATGATTGTCTTTACTAAAGCTCCTTTCAGTCCCAGTTGAATAAATATGCATTTTATTTCACTAATCTTGAAACAACAGGAATAACGTTTACTCAGGTCTTTTATACCTCAGAGAACAAAACAAATACTACAAATCTTTAGAGAGAAAGGATATACAAAAGGGCTTGAGGTGAATGTTTCAAAGCAAATACTCTTTAAATGATGTGCAAATTATTTCAGCACTTGAACATGATTTATGAAAGGGGATTAGTCCACTGAAACAAGAACCTGGTTTAAACTGTTGGGTTTCAAAGTCAAAGATGAGAAGTGTTTGCTGGAAAAGGCAGAAGAAACCAGATAGTAATCTACAGTGAGCATTTCTGACAGATTCTCTTCAACTAACTCAATCTTCCATGAGCTATCACTGTCACTCATACGTAACTGTGCCGGACAGTATAAAATACCTTCTTTTCTGATATAATTCTCCACAAAAAATGAAGTATGCAATAGTGGTAATTAAGTAATAATGAGGTAATTAATAACTCGGCGTCTAGCTCTCTATTTACTAGCAGGCCCCATAAATGAGCACAAGGAATATGAAACAATTAACAATTATCCAAGCTCAAAGAGATAACTTTTACAGAGCTGTGTGTCAGTGAGCAGACCAATGAGTCACAGGTTACATCTATAATAATATATTATATTCTCTTGTAATATTCCCACATACTCTTCACATAATGGGTAAGAGCTACTCTTAAGTACTATAAAAATGATCACTTTTATGTAATTGTAAAGATTAATAAGTGAGCTAACTTCTCATGGTTCTATAATGACCCTGCTGTTCTAGTAGGTAAAGGAAAATTTAATGATCCTGCTCAGATATGATTAATATCTAACTTTTTCCTGACTAAAAATCTGGACTTGGTTCAATAAAAATGAATTAAGTGAACACGTACCGATTTCCCTGCCAAACTGTGGAACTTGGTTATGCCCAATTTAAAAATATGCTTTTTCAACCCAAATAGTAATCTCTGGAAGGATTTTGGAAAGTGGAGTAGAAATAAAATAAAGAAATAAAGAAACATGAAATAGTAATTGATGGAAAAAGAGTATTCAAATTCGGGAAAAGTTCATATTTATATGAAAATCAGTCACAGTCAATTGTAATTTAGACTGTGACATAATCTCCTATTTTCAGCAATAGTAACACAATTTGTTTCTGAATTTGGCATGCTGAGTTTCCAAAATACAAATATTATTGTATTTTTGTTGCTGAATCAGTATTTTCTTAAGCTTTAAGAAAACCTTATGCCTACAGTAAATGCTGCAGGAAAGCCCGAGACTAAAAATAAGTGAAAAAATAAGTTTAGCCCTTCTAATCCTTATAAACATCTCCACACCTCCTAAACCAGTGTATTGCATTTCTTCTGTGCTCTTTCTGTGATTCAGTACCTGGGGATGACTGCAGTTCTGTTGATGCAATAAAAATAAGTGCCAAACATACAGGCTGAAGTGTGACAAAATTAACAATGCAGTAGAAGCTGCATATTTGCGTCCAGTTTGAGTGTTGCTTTCTATTTTAGTTGCTGTTGATAATGCAGAGCTAAAATACATTGTTATTTTATATTTGTTGGTTTTATTAAACATAATAAAAGCGACCATACCTAATGTTGCCACTGTAAATTAGTAAGACTCCCTAAATGGCATCTATTTGTCTTTGAACTTTGTATCTAGATAAAATGGGCTGGGATGGGGAAAGAAGCACCGCGCTGAAACAGAAAGGGTTAAAGCTTTGAAAACTTCTCTGTTTCTTTTCGAAAGTCCACTAAAAAAAAAAAAAAAAAAAAAAGTTTTCTGTTGCTTTTTGTGTTTTTTGTTTTATTGTGGGTTTTGTTGCTGATGATACACTTTTCTCCTCACATTGTAGTCTTAGTTATCTAATAAACTGCATTCAGAGATGATTCTGGATACATTAGCTATTATTTAAGAATATTTACATGATATGCTGCAAGTTTCAAAATTCAGCTATCTGAAGCAAATGAAAAGAGACTAAATGAGTAAAGTAACTTTAGGCAATTTCAGAGCACACACAGCCCTCGGCTAAATAATAGATACTGGGTGCCTGACTTTAATCTTTTAAGAAATCAAAGCAGATTTCGAGACCAAATGATTTTCTAGCAAATACCTCTGAATGCAAAACAAAATTATGACCCAGCGGATATTATTATTTTTTTTTATTATGAAAAAGATGCAGGGAGGCATATTCTTTTGCAATTGTTCTACGGGGAAGCATATGAGCACTGCAGCAGCACACTGATGCCTTGCCCTTTGGCACTCAAAAGGCCCATGGCTCCCAGTTGAAAGTGCAAGAGGAATGTAGGTAAGCAAAATATCATTATTTGAGTTGGCCAGTGGCCAGAATGGCTAACACCCCAATCCTAACGAAGAAGGGAAAAGAATCCCAAGCCTGCTGTTTAATATGCATGACATGTCGGCTCTGCTGTCAACTTTTCCTTCCACCCCCTGCTTTTGTCCGCTTTTTCCACCTGTTGCAACTTGTCCTTACCCAGGCTGAGAGCTCGCCAAGGCAGGAATTTTCTTACTTCACTGTTGCATTGTGTCTGGCACAATGATGCCATGATCCCCGACTATTCCTATTGAGACTCCAAAGACATCATGAATAACGCTGAAACTGTGCAGCCCATCAAGACTTCCCTTTTCACAAATATATAAAATAGCATATATATACATATATACATAAAATCTTGACGCTATAATTGTGGCTCCCCAAGCTAGAATTCAAATATGGAGAAGAGTTTTACAGGATCTGTCTCATGGTTGCATGACTAACCACCAGATTTTCAGTAAAGTGTTCTTGAAGATAAGAAAAATATGCGAGTAGAAACAATAAAAATAATGCAATTCAATCTTATCAATTCAGGCAGTTCCAGCTTTTATGTGGCAAACAAGGAGATCAAATTGCATTTATCTAATATCACAGATTTTTTAAATGTCTAAAATATTTAATTATTTTGCTTTGGCAACCCAAAGCTGAGGAACAGATTACTGTTCCCACTACATAAGGAAATAACTGACAACAATTAGTATTTATTCTTGTTGCTTTTGTAGTAAAAATAGAATTCCATCACTTTCAAGGAAACCTAAAATATTAATAAGAATGTGATGAACTGAGTAAATGTGACGCCATAAGGAAATGATGGAGAACAGGTTGGAAATATACTGCTTTGGGAATGTATTGCATTATCAAGTTTGTGATTGTGCATTTTGACAAGAGCCGCCCTCAGATTGATACGGTAGCCAAAGGGCACTCTTCCTCCTGCAAAGCCGTTTATTTCCATCTAGAAAAGGGGGAGTGGAAGGGGATTGATCCCCTCTGACAATCGATAGTGACTCAAGCCCAGGCTCTTCCACAAGAGGTCACTCCTGAGTGGCAAAATTCCCAGAAAATGGCCAAAATGTGAACCAGACAGTGACCATGGAGAGAAAAAGAGCGCTAAGCACAATAGCAATGGTTTTACCACCTACAATTTGACTATTGTGGCAGCTCCTATAATCCATACACGCAGTAAGGTCTCTTGGTTTTTATATACCTGCACGGTATCTGGGAACCCTGTGACGCACAGACACATTCCCTACGTATCTAATCCTGTGCTCTGTTATGTGTGGTACAAAATTAATATGGCAGGCTACTCACCAGGAGACCATATTACAATTGGTATTAATTAAGAGGGGTTTGGGCTGCCTAAGAAAAACCTAGAGTACAAAATTACTTGAAAATTATGAGATCTATCACTAATTTTAAAAGCTGACCAGAAAAAGACTTGTTCACGTGGAAAGGAGTAGAGGAGAAGGCAGATTTCTTGAGCCAAATGCACATATTTTCTAATGGCAGAGAATGCTAGGTGAAAAACATGCTTTCCTCACCATTCTCTGCGTAAATTAAACCAGTGAAATAGCTGGTAGCATCAAATAAATAGCAGTCTCTTTCCATGTATTTAAGAGTGGGATCACAGATTTACATATTTTGGTAACAGTCCCCAAAGCCATACTCGGTTATTTTTCAGCTCAAGAAAGCTTCAATTAAAATACAAGTTGAATCCACACTGGATGAGAAGCCACTGAAAAGCTGCATGACCAAGAGGACAGACATTGTGTGAACTTTGGAAATTGAGTCTGGCAGTTTAAGCCTAATTTTCAATGAAATTTGTGTCTACAAGTCAAAAAGCGTAACTGAGAATTACCATTTGTCCTTGTAGTGTGAGCAGAAGCAATTAGGATTATACAGAAAACCCAAATTCTGTCTACTTGGTCTCTAGGAACAGTCTCCCCAGTTTTAAATTAAAGAGAAAATTCATTTGATCACTTTGAGAGGAATATACCTGTCCTTTATACACTTGTGCTGATAAAAAGATCAGTGCCACAGCAGTACTTACTCAAAAACTGGACTTTTTTTTTTTGGCAACCCTTAAAATGCGAAGAAGGAAAATACAAATGAATGAACCATCTGAATATTTCATTAAAGATGACTGGGGGTCAAAGTAGCCTTCTAATAGGCATCAGTTGCTTGTTCTCCATTTAAAAATGGAGGGGTTTTAAGCCATCTTTAAAAAAAATTCCTTTGTTTGGATTCAACATTGGCAACAGACAATAATAAGAGAGTACTATAAAATTACAGAATGGTTAAACTTTGCAAGAACTTTATAAACACACTTGCAGATATTGCACATATCTTCTCTGTGCTCTGCAGTCAAACTGGACAATGAAACGACCACCTGTTAACTGCTAACAATGTGTCATTACCAGTTCTCATGCCTTTTTAAAGCAATTTTGGCTCTAGCTGCCGATAATTCTGGCTACGATGCTTGTGTGAACATTAAGGGCACAGAAAGCCAAAGGCAGAAAACTGACAATACAGTTTGTGCTTAGACTACTAATAAGTAAGTGAATAATATGATTTTTCTAATTCCACATAATTACTAGATCTCAAGGGGCCAAAAAAGTTCTGAATACATATTTTAGAAGCAATCCAAGCTGCAGTATTTAGATACCAGCTTTGATTCGCAGCAGATATTTTCACGATTTTTAATAGTTTAAATAGCCTTGAACAAAACGAAGGTTACTCACAATTCTCTAAGGTTTGAAAAGAAATGTAGAATAAGTCTATGACACTGCTCGTGTTCACTTTTTCTGTTTCGTTTGACAAATTATCAGTTAAAGGTATGTGAGAAGTCAAAATAAATAAGTGAAATTTTCCCGAGTGATGAGACAGTTTATGGGTGTTTTGCTATTAGCTGCAATGAGAGCAGAATCAGGCCCTCCAAACTTACCGCGCTCTCCGTCTTCTTTTTTCTCCTTCCGAGAAATGCAATGCTATATACACAGCACAAAGGCATTGGGACAATTTTTTTACAAATACATCCAGGCTACTTTATATTTTATAACTGAAAGAAAAATCTTTAAAAATATATTAAAAAATATATTTAAAAAATCTCTGAGATGGTAAGAAAGCAACAACAAAAAGCTTTGGTCTGCAGAAAGAGACTATTTAATGAATCTCAGTATTTGTGTTTGTGTGAGCGCACGCATGTGTGCATATATTTATGAATATGTGGATAATTATCATTAAAAATAGCGATGTCGGGTCTTTTTATTGTAACTCTTTTCCTAACATCTCAGGCTTTGATCCTGCACTGAAATGCGTGCAGGCAAATTCCCGCACAGACCGTCAGCACCTATAGGTATCTCGGAGCAGCACGCGGGGCTAAAGCTGTCACGGTGCTTACATTAGCAGCACCATGAGACTCCTGCCAAACAAAGAAGGAAAACAAAGATTCGGGAGAGGGGGTGACATTTTAAAAAGCTCAGTGGGAGATTTGGGGTCACCCCCAGTTCCTGCTGCCCCCAGTACCACAAACATCTCAACACGAGCTGGAAGAGGAAAGTCTCAGTGGGCTTCAGCCCACCCCTACAGGCTTTAGATCACTTTCTTTTGTAATCATAGCAGTAAAAATCCACCTTGATCCCTGAAATTTACTTTCCATACAATTACACAACCATCCCTGAATGTTGGCTAGAGAGGATATGCCAGGTCTTTCAGCAATACAGTGTATAAAATATATAACAGACAAAATTACTCTAGCAATTTGAGGTATTTTACTAAAATGGAAACAAAGCAACTGCAATAGACCATTAGCATAGGACTCATGTTGCTTATTTTTAAAAATAAATGGCTTGAATAAATGTCTTTTCTCCTAAACAAATTTATTTCGTTTAGGAGGGAATGTCACCCTTTAAAAATGTGGAGCTAGTAACTGTCTTTACTTAAATGCAAGTTATGTATATCAGCCCAGAACACATTCAGCTTTACAATTCTCAGTGATCTTCCTTACATTCTGTATGTAATAAAAATTATCTTACCCTTTAACGGCGTACTTATTTTACAAAGGGGAAACAGAAGGAAAAAAAAGAAAAAGAAAAAACAGAAAGAAAAAAAATCTTACTTAAAGATTTTCTGTGTTCAGGCTTTGATTCTTTGGATTCAGTGTCTAAGCTATTCAGTAATTCAGTGCTGGAGGATCTTCTGAGTTTGAACTCCAAATTTCTCGATGTATAACTCCGTTCTTTTGGCTGGGGAAAGAAAATGTATATTTATATCTATGCGTGCTTCTAATAAAATTATTATTTGTATGAATGCAGCAGGAGATTGCAGAATGCCAGCACAGAATAAGGAGCTAATAGACACAGCAAGTGATGCAGTGAGTATATTATTTAAGGAAAGTGTAATGCAAAATTTTTCATATGGCAAAGCTTTTATGCCTCGACAGACTGATCTTAATTTCTGAGATAAATTCCCATTTAAGTAAGGAAAACAAAAGGCCTGCTTCCTTAGGCCTTAGAGACCAAAATGATTTCCACATTGTAGGCTATTTCCAAATTACTGCAGAGAGGAAGGTTGTTAAAGTAGCCTTTCTGTTTTAGATATTCACAGTAAATATTCTTTCAAACACAATTGTTGCAAACATCTGTACAGATTTGGGTTAAACTCTGCTGGTATAAGCTTAGGGAAGAGCAGGGCTCTTTTTCTGCTAGTCCAATGGTTAGGGACGAGTAGTGGTCCCAAATGTTCAGGAAAACAATCAGGAAAAAAAGGAGGAAGACACTCTTTTTGGCTAATTGCACATCTGCCCCCATTATGCATGGTCAGGTGAGATCTGCTATCTTGATGGCTGGGAAAGTTTTAAAACTAGAACAAATGTAACAGGCGAAACCGGTCTAGTGGTTGGTTACCCTGCACATAGCAGGGGGGTTGAAACTAGATGATCATTGTGGTCTTTTTCAACCCAGGCCGTTCTATGATTTGATGAAACCTCCAGTGAGTGCTATTGGTGGCATCCTGTCCTGGGCATGCAGCAATGGGACAAGCCCTGACCTCCGGTACTACCACTTTGCTGTATGTTGCTGTGGCTCACCGTGTGATCTGAGCTGCCAAAGCCATTATTTTACCTCTCTGCAGAGCAGCGCTGAAACAATAGTTGAGTCTGTTAGACGCTTAGCTGAGTAGTACACGCACAAAAAAAAGAAAGTGCTCTGAGTCTCTACGGTAAACTCCACCCCAAAATCTTCAGTGGGATATCAATATCCTTGCATAGCCAATGAAATGCGCACTATGAAGACATACATCATCAGATCAAACTTTTCTTGGCTGATTATAGCCTCAGGGTAATAGAATGTTTGCAGCTCTTTAAGGAAACAGTAGCCCCGCACAGGTTAACCCTTTCCAAGAGACTGACTGTGCCCTCTCTGCCAATTCCATTTCAGAAAAAAAAAAAAACAACGAAACTTTGAAAAATGCAATAAATTGGAGTAATTTTCTCTCGTCACATTCTGCAGTGAACAAGGGAAGTCAATGCTCTCCCCCCCCAAAATATGTTCTTGGAGCAGGCAGAGAAGGCCATCATTTGTACTGAGAGTGGCAAAAAGAGAAAGAAAAAGCTACAGCTGAATCTGGTTTGGTAATTAAAAACTGTTTTAATAAAACGCAGCCCTGCTTACTTCTCGTAGAAAAACCCCCAGCTTTCCTAGGAGAATAACAGCAATCAGTTACAAAGGAATATTATTTGCTAGTGTTATTCTCGTGAATAAGTAATACAAAAATTCATAAAAGGATCAAATGTAGTAATAGTTCTATTGAAGATTATATACTGTAGGCTCCATAAACAGAAAATGCAAAAATTCATTAGTTATTAAGTGCTTGTGTGCTTTCACAACCCTCAGCAAACCAACGTCCTTGTTATTTCAGAGAAATAAATGTAGCGTTGCATTTCAAGGCAAGATTCAAATGACATTTTAGTTCAACAACCTTGTTTATCTGGCATTTTTCAGAAGATTTGCATATTTTTGTACCCTTCAGATAAAGGAATGTCTAGCTAGTTGCTAGCTGCCTAAAACCTGCAGAGATGCCTAAGCAAATGAAGTTGAAATTGCTACATCTTAATTAATAAAGGTAACAGCCAAAACAAATACATACCAATCTGTCAATTGCATTTTTGATAGCATGGAACCAATCCAATATGAGAAAGTCGATATCCGACTGGAGGAGGAACTCATTTCCTGACACTGTCGTGATCTGGGGGAGAGCATGGATGGTGACAGGTAAGTAAAGTGCACGGGACAGATCATTTTCTGCCATTGTCTCTGCTACATACCCAAATGCTTCCCTTTGTATCAATAATTATCTCCCAGAGTTACCAAGGAGTTTTGAACCTCTGTCTGAAAGCTGTTTAGGATATGTCACAACAAGCGAGATATTGTCTCAGCATTGCAACCACCATACACAAATAGTGCAAAAATAATGATAATGTGACAAAAAGTTAAGAAAAGCCAGGGAACTCAACACGACAGACAGCTCAGATGTAAATCAAAGCATCCTGAAAAGAAATGAATTCAAAGTGAGAATTAATTCCTGTTATTTTCACTTTGCATTTCAATTCTGGTTTTATTTTTATATCTGATTTGTCCATCCTTGATTTTACACATTTCCTATATACCTGTGATCCCAGAGTCCATTTCCAAGCATTTTGGTCAAATTAACAGTCACCTTTTTTCACATAAAGAAAACTGCTATCAAAGATGGCTGTGGCAAAGTAATTAGGAGCCCACTTATCAGAGGAAAAATCCTCAGTTTGTCTAAATAGAAGTGTATTTACATTTTTGACCCCCACTCTGGGAATATTTATCAAAAGAATATTCACTCCCCTGATAATGCTGTTTCACTGCCTAACAATATTTGGTGCAAATATGCATGCACATTCTGCTGGTCTGAACTTCTGAAAACCACCATGAAAATAATGACTTATCACTGTCACACACACACACATATATATTTAAATGAGTTTCTGCAAAAAAAAATAGATCTCTAGATTATTTTATAAAACAAGTTAAAAGGACTGTTATACAGATAGCAAACTGAGGCAGGGAGCTGCAGCATGGCACACATGGATGCAGGGCAAAGTAGCTCTGCCTATTTGCAGATTGGTAAGCATCTCCACTGTGGTCAGCACAATGCAGGAAGGATCTCACCCTGTGCCTGCTCCAAAACAGCTCAGCACCCACCAACAAAAGCTTCATTATTATTTTTATTATTTTTGTTATGAAGAGATGCCTGTGCAAAACTAGGTAGCATCCAAACTGCACACTCAAGTTACAGTAGTTTGGGATGCACTCTCAGTCCTTACAACAGCTGCTCATTGGGGTGTGGTACTTCTCAGATCCAAAACCTGTTTGGCTTTTTCTCAGGGAATGGCTGAACACAGAGGTTTCCCTCTGAGCAGAGTGTGAGGAAAAGCAGAACAGAGCTGCTAAGACCTGGCGCAGCCTATTAAGTCTGGTGACCTGAAGTGCTACTGTTTCGCTGCATCCGCTCATGTCAAGAGTCTTTCCTAAAGAATAAAGAAACAAACCAGCTCAGATGCTCCCCACATCTTCCTTGAAACTGAAATACTACCAGGGGAAAATTAAAAAAAAAAAAAAAAAAAAAAAAAAAAAAAACAGCTTGTTTTATTAATTGTTCTATAACCCTCCCGTTATTGAGGAAATGCCTGTAAGGAAGGTTTCCAAAGTCATCAGCATTAAGGAAAATCCCATCAGCGCAGCTCCAGTGGAGACATCCTGTGAGAGTGCTGCAGAGAATGTGGGAATAGGCTCCCAGCGCGGGTTGGGAGCCTGCCCGCCTGCCTGCAGATGTTCCCAGTCCCAGCCAGCCCCACACCAGCCCTTCAGGAGCAGACCTCCAGCCTCTCTATTGTTCACGGCGCGCAGGGAGAGCTAGTGGCTGGGGACATTGGAATCCCGTTATTAGTCCTCCGCCGCAGTGCTAACTGCTGCTCATGTGCTATCCATTCTCTTTATCCCAACAAAAGAAAAAAAAAAAAAAAAAAGGCCCAAATTCAACTTAAGGTAAGCAGTTAAAAGAGATGGCCTCCAGGTTTGTGCCCAGTTCGCGCTGCAATTTTTTGGATCAAAATGCATTACATTTTATCACTATTAATGTATACATGCAGATATGGATTAGACTAAACACAGGCAACAATTCAATCCGATGCCTCTCTCCCAGTATAAACAAATCATTATTAAAATTATAAAATGGAATAACAGTTTCAAAGTAAGAGCAACATATATAATTAGATTTACTGTATTTTGATGGCTTAAAAGGGACACGATGTAGTTCAGTCTCCTGTTCAGTAAATTCAGGCTGCATGAAAATACAAGTATCAGCACTGCATAAACATTTGTACTGTATGATATGCAAAAGAGACACTCCATTGCTAACAAGACCAAAGTAAACTACATGTTGAAAGTTTCTTTGTCTGAATGTGTTATTCTGATAATCGTATATTATCGATGTTTTAGGAGCAAATCTGTAAAAACAGATCATAGTATTGAGGGAAGAGAATTCATGTAAAATATACTTTCTGTAAGATATAGTTCAAGTCCTTTTCTTTCTTTCCTCAGACTAATCTTCAGAGCAACTAGACAGTTTCAAGAAGACTGCTACTGCTCTCTACAGTTTAAATGCATCCACTCCTTAATTACAGTCAGTAATTGACTTTGTTCTGCTCCATTCCAGTCATTCACAGGAAAGCAGTTCCAAAGGCTTTGGCTGGTAAATCCCATTTAACGTGCAGGTTTCCTATCCCACTTTTATATATTACCTCCTTAGGATTTCTGATAAATGGTTCTTGGAAGGGATTGCTAAACCATATTTGCACTTTGAACAATCGAATTTTCAACACCCTTGGGAAAAGACATCAGTAAAGAATGCTAGCTTTGAGTAAACCTTGTGATTGAACAATTTATGATCACAGCCCTAAACGATGTATAACTAACAACAAGCATAAATTGCTCCATATTAAGGCATGCTAACGCACCGTCCTTGTATTAGGCACTGCTGAAGTAAACAGGGACTAGAGAGAAAATGAAAGATAAATCTTAAAAAAAAAAAGAAGAAAAAAAAAAAGGAAAAAAATGTTTTAGATAGATGCCAGCCTCATTGTGTCAGGTGCTCTGATTTTTTTTTAATATTTCCTGAATTCCTTCTCCATCATTTTTGCAAAGGCTCCAGTTTGGAATCAGCAAGGCCTTACCAAGCAGAACTGTGAGGCTGCTGTCAGCAATAAATACCTACAAGAAATGACAACCTGCATCAGTCCTCTTGTTTCCCAACAGTGTGCCCTTCATGTTGTTTATAGTGGAGCTAAGACTCCCAGAGTCCTTTCTTGCTATAGTACCTTGGAAAAATCCCTTTTCAGGCTGAGTTCTTCATCCAGAACAGTTTTACAACTGCAGTCCTACTGCTCAGCACTGATGATCTGAACACATTGGCTCACTGCAGGTGAATGCATGTTAAATTTGGTTTGCTGCTGGGCTGCCAACAAAGTGTGGAAAGTAGAGGGCAGGTGTGAAACACTTTTTCATAATATTCTCTTGTTAGTTCATTATAGATTTCTCTTAGCATCATACACAGTTGCAAAGGGAAGGGTATGTCAGCATAATGCTCTGCTAAACCTGTATTCAACAAGATCCTATGTTATTAAATAAAAAGATACCTATATAGCACCAATACTGTATTTTAATACTGCCATTATTGTTAAATGACATAAATACCCTGTATCTTGTCTGGGATCAGTATTTCCTAAAAATCCCACAAATCCTGTGCTTTTTTGATGTTAGGTCATTCTCTGGCACATGCAATCTGCCACGCGTGGTTGTGTTTCTCTAGGACTTCCAAACCTTTACAGCTAACTCAGTTCACCTTTTAAAACGTCTCAGAGATTCTCCTCTTTCATGATATCCCCACACCAAAAGAACACACGAGATCAAAGACATAAAAATGCCATGGAATAAGCCCAGAAGCTTTTGGCCACAGCCTTCCTACAAATGTTGGACCAGGGACTATTGCACTGTTGTGAAAAAAATATATCCTTCATGGCATATCCCTTTGGTTCTTTACCAGTATACATTTCTTTTAGCTGCAGAATAGGGATGGAGGCAATTTTAGCAGTCGTACTGATAGGCACTCTATGGAGATATGGAAAAGGGAGAAAAAATCACACAGCAAAACAAAAATACAAAACTGTATTATTGATTCACTCACTTCAAAGTGTGCTTATGCATCTCTGGTGACTACAACTATTATTTGCAGTGATGAACTATTTTCAGACAATGCTGAGCACAAACTTTAATGCAGGAAGTGGAGAACTCTTTGGGGAAGAAGAAATACAGCAAAAACACTTCACTCTCTCTCCTGCAGTGAACGAGCATGGAGTGAGCGGCTTGGAAAGTGTGTGTTTCACATATGGCTCATGTACAGCCACCAAGAACCCATCTCCCCATTTCTTATTTCAGTCAAATACCGAAACATAACATAGTTTACTTCCTTCTGAATGCAGGACATCCTAAAAAAATTCTGGACTATTGTGGTTGTAGCTCCTTGTATAAACAATCCCATTAGTCCAGTGTTGGATTATTGGATGCTTCTAGACCGTGGAAACCCTGCACTGAAGCTAAATCCAGTACAAAATCCAGTGCAGAAAACCTAAATTTTGATGTCACCTGGGACTCCCACAGCCTGTGGTGAACACTAAGTGATTTAAACTTAGATTGACAGATACCTCAGCGTGCAGAAACTCAATAAAATGTGTTCCTCTTGTTGCACTGTGCATTGGGATTGCTGCTCTTGATATATGTAGGGAAAAAGGAAATGTGAATCGCTGGAGCATTTCTAGCTCAAAAGCTAACACTCTTCCCCCTTCCCACTGCTTCCTTCATCTCACCTTGCGTCTTACAAGCTTTTTTCTGATTGTGTTAACCATCTTGATTCCCTTAAAGAAGAGGAATCTAGGCTTTGCCTCTACTTTTTTGAGATATTTTTGCAGGATGGGATCTAGCCATCTTATCCACATAATGCAGGACGTCCACTCTCCATCTACATGGCAACCACCAGGGCAGGGAAGAACAACAAAAGAAAAAGGGGGGAGAAAAAGGAAAAAAAGAAACAAACTGGGATTTTCTCTCGTTTTCAAAATTAAAAAATAAGAAAAGCATATCATTAGACTATAATATAGCTTGAGAATAAGTACATAAAAGATAGAAACTTGTGTCCACACCCACAGCAGAAGTAGAATTAATTAAAGTTGGGAGACACTATGCTCCTTAGTGGTTTAATTATCTGGATTTGAATTAAACAGGGATAGAGATATGTAAGTTTTTAAAAACATGTCAAAAGTCGAACTGCATTTCTGAAAGTTGATCTCAAATTCCTTCTTACAGATAATCCAGTCTCTTGGCCATGTTTATGCTGAATGAGTGAGCAGCAGAGGATAAATAAAATATCTCTCTATGCTGTACTGTAGTGAGCTGAGACTCTAATATTCAAGAAATGCAAGTAGAAGAAAACAAAAGGATCAGTATGCGGTTGCATTTCCATACTGCTTCATATATCCATTATACGATTCAAGCTTTTCAACGGAGGTAGCCATGGTTATCCTGATAGTTAAATTACTTAAAGGACTCTAAGACGTTTATGACTACCAAAGAAATTTCATTATCAAGCAGATTGTCTGTCTCATATTACAGTCTGGCTTTACCAAGCCAGCAGTCCTTTGCATGTCGAGCAAAGTTAACACTGAAGTGAGGGAGACATATCAGCTTAGAAGAAGAGGTCTTCAACCAATGTTTCAAAAAAAAAAAATGATATTTGTTAAAACATTTTGTGAGAAACTATCTGCCTTGTGTTCCCAATGTTGCTAGATGTTAAGTAAATATATGCTGATTGCAAAAAAAAAGTTGCTTTGGCAACTCTCTGATTAAAATGCATTTGTAACCCCCATCTGTCATGAAAGTTTTGAAAAGTTTGTTTACTTTGGATAGCCGCCTTATCCAGGGTTACCCCAGCATACAATGATAGCAGTCTTCAGAAGTTGTGTGAGGAACAAGCCACTGGGGATCCATTTTTGTTTTAACTGGCACACACAAACACTTTTCTGGTCTGTCAAAAAGATCAAGCTAATATGCATGGCGGGTGTTATATTCTCAGCTTTTGGGAGTAGTAAAGCTCCCTTTATTTAAGTAATTTAAATGATAGACTGCAAAAACTTTGCAAGTCAGAAAAATGTTTTATACTTTCTTTGGGAATATTTGTTTTAAGCAACAGAAAATGTTCTACATATCCAAAGATGTTGAACCTTATGTTATAATTACCCTGTTTCTTCTGACTCTGTAAAAATTACTGTGAAAACCGAGTATTGCAAAGAGGCAACAAACAGATCCTGTGTTTTCACAACTTCCACAATATTAGCAATTGTAAGACCAATTGCTGCCAGATGTTTACAGGAAATGTCTTCAATTGTGTAGCCTTGTGGTAACACCGACTTGCACATCCATTTTCTGGAAACCTTTGTGAGGTCATAATACCAAAGCAACCTGCTTATATGAATAACTTGACTCTTAATGAAATCTAATGTTTTGGATATTTATATCAATGCCTTTGAAGTGGATTCAACAGTCTGAATTCTGGGGATAAAATTCTACAGGATTTTTCTTCAAATGAAACTGTATTCCAACAGTGATAAACAAATATGTATATTTTCCAGTAAATTTCTAGGATTGAGTTCTTCCAAATATTGCTGTAGTAAGACAATGAACTTTGGGACCGTTAAGAAGAAAAACATATTTTAGCTTAATGCTTCTCTTCTGCTGTGCAATAAACTCATAGTATATGTAAGTTTTTACTGAATTGCATTAATATTAGTGAAGAGAGAATTGGATCTTCCCTCTCCACTGTGAGGAAAATCACCCTTCATCTCTGCTTGTGAAAAATTTCAGAAGCAGACGAACTGATTTATATCATTTGTAAGGAAGACAATGAACAGGAAGGATGTCATGATTAAAGCAGATTAGGTCCCAACAGACCCAAATTCCTTGTTGGGTTTCAAGATATAACACTGGAGAGTGTCTCCCTGCAGGAGGAAAGGATCAATGATTTGCTGGGGGTATGGGCTCACTTACAATAATTTGAAGGAATGGGTGACTATTCTCCCTTTTTTACACAGTGGTCCAGATCTATTTCTTCCTTCCTTGTGTGAAAGAGAACACATGTTGTTTGATGGAAAAGGAAGGAACACTCCTGACAGGCATTAAGAGAAAGTGAGGAGAAGTGGAAGTCACCACAGATATGGTAAGCGAGAAAGATGCACCCCAAAATTGGTTACAGCCAAAAAGCAAGAGAGAATAATTAAGACACAACTCATGTCTGTGCGTAGACAATTGCGTATTTTGTTCACAGACGAAGACTTAAGGCACTGTATGAATACCTACTGCAAGCTACTTCTCTCCTTGGGGTAATATTTTACTGTTATTGCTTTTACAATCTGAAGCCATATATTACACAGCCGCATACAGAGATATTGGCAATGGTTTCTTAAAGAAGTCCCTGCCTTTCTTAGCTTTACCAGCTGGACAAGACCTTGTGATAAATGGTCCTCCTGTCCAATTTTATATGCAAGTTATAACACTTTATGATATATGTGAGCAAAATTCAACATGATAAGTCCTCCTAACAAACAAAAAAATCAAAGGGAGAATGAATGCTCTAGTCTCAGTACAAGCCAAAGATATATATTTAAAATATATATGTGCTATGTGTGAAGATTTCATTTTGTTGACTCTTATTTTAGCGAGGAATTTATTCATCGGTAGCAGAGCATTTTACAGCTATATTATTTGCAGGCAGAAGCCAGTACTAGCTTCGAGGATTTCATTTACTGACACATGTCTCCTATTAATAAGTGCTGAGATTGCACAATAAGAAAAAAAGAGATGCTGTTATAAGTATCTTTATACTTACAGTAATGCATTTGGCCATGATTATAAGTGTTTATAAAACATTCAAGAATTGTTCCTTGTCTACTTACACTAATGAGAACACCTGTTAACTTCAGAGCTGCACAGACTTATTTGCATTGAATTCAGGTTTTTGCACACTGTACATCACTTTTTGGAACAATTAGATGTTTACAGAGAAATATAGCTAAAAGAAGAACAGCAGCTTGAATGCCCTCCAGCCCAAGTCAATGCTAATCCTGGTTTGAGTGAAAAGCAGAAATCTGGTGAATTATAATACTGACACAAATTCAGTTAGCAGTGAGCAAAGGTGTACCTGCAAATCCTCTGATAGCAGATGTTACTCGTGGGGATTGATACCTGCTGTTGAATAAAGCATCTCTTAGAGATGAAACAGCACTACTAAACAGGATTTTTCCTTGTTCTGCTTATTGTTTCCTTTCCATTTATTATTATTATTTTTTAATTTCTTATTCAGAGCCTTTTCACGTACAGAGTGGGCAGAAAATGCAGTCATTTCTTTAAATAGCTGTTTATTTTATTAACTTCCTAAAAACCAGTGCAACAACTCAAGAATCCTCCTACTGCTAGACATAGAAAACACCATCTCTGTCACAGAGGGTTTTATGGCCTGGAGCAAAGAGGCAGGAGGTCCTTTTCTATGAAAACAGGTCTACTGAACGGTAAGTGTAATATCCTGCTGCTACACAACCATGCCTGCTATTGTCTAAAAACAATGTAAAACATCAAAGTTCATCCATGATCTGAACACACACTCTGCCAGCTGTGTCAAGCTCCTGAGTATTGCAGGCAGGAAAATACAATGGTTATCATCCTTCCTTGCATGCAGGGAAACAACAGTGCATAACATCTTCTTTCCATCTTTATTTGTACATAAATATTAGGAAAAGATAAGCCTCAAAAAGGCTGTTGTGATAATTCAAGAAAAATAACAGCAACTTAAAATATTTCCATTACAAAAAAAAAAAAAAAAAAAAAAAAAAAAAAAGCAGTGTTTCAATAAAAATTATGATGTATGGACAATATGTACAAATATATCCAACATCAAATATTTTCCATACACTGTAGCTATCTAGGTAAGATCTGATGATTAATGGTCTTAATAGAAAACTTTCACAGGCAATAATATACATGCTGTACTTGGCTAAGTACTGAGGAATATGGAGACTTCAAGTTCAAACTGTGAGTATTTCTTAGAGCTTTTGCTTTGGTCAGTCATGTCACTTTAAATAATAAGTACCACAGCATAGAAGTATGGAGATCACATTTCATTTAAAGAATAACATCTTCTAATGTCAATAATTAGAAATTCTTCTAATCCATAAAGTTAACATTGCATATCTCCATATTCTCATGATAGTTTCAAACAAGTTTTCCACTGTTAGAGGATTCTGGATCTTCTTCTTTATTTATTCTAGAGCTGCACTCGCAGCAATGAAAATACAGCGGCCTTTAAAATTATATGCTGCTTTAAGAAGTAGAGTAGTAATGAAAAAAGGTTAATCAAAATGTTATTTAAAATTGTCACATAGACAAAATATCAAATTATCTTTTCACAATAGGTGTCATAGGGGTTCTTCTAGGAAAAGACAATATAGTTCAGATCTCAGTGATTTCTGTACACCAGCTGAATTTATTTATCTAGCAGTAACTGAGTGGAAAACTACTGAATTATTTGACTATGTAGTTCATGAACACGGCAACCTACACTGATCAATTTTGCAATGCATTGTTTTTTAATAAATACATGTGGAATTTGAAAAAAGCAATAAGAGATACGTACTAAGGCGTTGAGTTACTGGCATGCACCAGGATACGTCAAATGCCAAACACTGCAAGGCCTATATATTATTTTTTAAATGTCTGATTTTTTCCAAGTATCTGAAATTTCTGACTAACGTAGCCCTTTCTCAAGTGTTAGATCATGATGTACACTTTGACATCTGTCAGTCAAACTTCTGGCTAACACACTGGACAATCTGGAGGGACACACCAGAATGTGATGTGTCATGCAGAAAAATTGAAAAACTCTATTTTTTCCAAAATAAAAATCACAGCTTTTAGTTTTAAATAGAGAGAATGATTGCAAAATATTTGGCCATCTAGACTGTAAAGATTGAGGTTGGATAATCAATAACGTTTGTTGTTGAATTACCCACTGATAACAAGTAATTTCCTGCTATTCGTGAGGGGAGTTGGGAAGCTGTTTTTTGGGAATTTGGCAGACTCTCTCCCTCTTTTCTAAATATGCTGTGTCTGAAAGCCTGGTATGCTTCTCTGTCACAAGCTTTGGGATGGTGCAGTATAGCCAAATGGAGGTTTGGGGTGACAGCTCTTTCAGGAACTTAGGAATCTAAATATAAGGAGATGCTAAAAATATACCAAATTACCAGGCAGATAAATGGCTGAGTATTTGGGTTTTGAGTCCTCCATAATCATAATACCATATTTATCTGGAGTCTTGCAACACCGTGACTGTTGCTCAGCTTCTTGTCACTAATAAATGTACAGTACACGTGACAGGGAAATAAACAGAGTGTTTTAAAACACATTCCAGCCTTCTTGTCCAAAGATGTCATCGTTGCATATTAATTCAAGCCCTGTGCATGTGCCAGGCAATTCATGCTTATCCAGCACATGAACTGGAGATACAGAAGTTCTATGACCAGAGTATCTCCACATAGGCCCTGATCCCCGTGGGCTCTGCCATTCTCACCATCTTATTAAAGGCACCATATGCACTATCAGTATCATCAAAGTGAATGGCATGTGGCAACTAAAAAGTAACATCCAGCTAGTAAGATATATTTTAAACGGCCAGGTAAAATGGAAAATCTTAAGCAAAACGGAATTTCAAATTTTAGCTTCTGAAAGAGTTAAGGCTTTTTTAATTTTTTATTATTTTATTTTATTTTATTTATTACAGTCCTGCATATGACCTAGTCCTTATGTCACTCCCCAGCCACTAAAACAATTCAGAATGTTAAGATTCACAAACGAAAGGAAGAAGCCACTTCACAGGGATTTGGGGCACTCTCATTAGACCATTGCTGGAAGAGCTGACTCTATCACTCATGTCTATGAGCAGAGATGTGTAAGCAAGTCTGAACTATAAACAGAACCAATTACATTAACATTTCCAAACACTTTCAAGAATAAGACTAAAAGGTTTTGTTTGTTTTGCAAAAACGTGATCCTCTATGCTAATAAGACTAAAATTTGATTAAAAGAATAACATTCAAAGCCAAACCTGGCAGTACAGCTTCTTATGTGCTTTTCTTTCATCTGCTGGAATACGGCAGCCCTGATTCAGCAAGGTACTTCATTAAGCAACACGCAACATCCAGAATGCAAGCACTTGCACTGTTTTCAGTCACAAGATTGAAATGAGTAAATCAGTCAGAACAAAAATAGCAGAAAAGTTATATTTATTCATACAGTGAATATTTCAGGGAACAAAAGACATGTTAGCGACAGTCAGTAAGAGCTGCATGTAAATTAACAGCAGAACCACAAGAAACACAATTAGCTGTCCCTTACAAACCTCACAGCTAAGGAAGCTATATCCTTCTAGCCCTACTGGGTGAAGAGAATGGATTATTAAGATAAAGTAAAACCAACAAAAATCCCACCTGATGGGAAACTGATGTTCTTCACAGTTATATGCAAACCCGAACTGGTAATTTTATCATAGAATTATAGAACCATAAACGTTGGAAAAGACCACTCAGTTCACCTACTCTGGCCATCAACCCACCCCCACCATACCCACTGACCACATCCCTCAGTGCCACATCTCCACAGTTCTTGGACACCTCCGGGGATGATGACTCCAACATCTCCCTGGGCAGCTGTGCCCATTTCTTTCAGAAGGAAAAACAAACAAACAAACAAACAACTACTTGAAGAATACAGTATCAGAAAAAGAATATGATTTTTATGTATCTCTGGTTATTATAACCAAGACACTGTCACATCAGCATGAAAAACTAAGAGAAAAAGTAATAACTAAGAAATTATACCTAGTCTTCAGCTAAACTTAGTTGCCAATCTTTCCCATAGATCATTAATTTCCTTCTGAGAATAGATGAACTTATTCCCTATCACAGCCAAGCTCCCAGTGTATAAGATTAACTAGAAGTCACTCATTTAGAAGAATTAAGTCATGAATTAGATATTGTCAGAAATTGAGAATTGAAAGACAAAAAAAAAAAAAAAAAAACCCAAATCAAAACAACAACAACAAAAAAAACCTGACAGTTCAGGGTTTTAGAAATTCAGTTATACCATTTCATCTCTTACTTAAATGCAAAGACACGCAAACAGAAACAAGGTGGTACAATGCACAGAAATAGACCGTATCTGAATAAACAAGCGAGAAATGTTAGAAAAGGTGAATATTTATCAAAATTCTCATGTAACAAAGAAAGAGCACTGATAGCTCTATATTGCTTAGGAAAGCTGCTGTTATCTCGGGAGTGAACAGGATTCCATTTTCACGCTTAAATCTGAATGATAACTCATTGCCGTTTTTCACTGCTTTTGCTTGATGACAGGTCATTCACCTCACTACTGTCATGCATTACAAAAATTAGCAACCAAGAAAATGAATCTAGATCGTTTCATTCTTTTGAACTTGCTCGTTTGCCTCTATGCTGTTTCCTACTGAAAACCCCCTCCATGCATCTCTGCACCAACTTCGCAGCCGACACGGAGCAAGAGAGACGGAGAACCCTGCGAATTTTCCCAATGTATCAGACTTACAGAAACACCTGTGCTAAATAACTTTGTGCTGAGCTACTGTGAAAAGCTGCAGTGTTAAATAGCAATCACAGTTTCTTATTTTTCACTGCATTGGTTACTCTCTCGCTAGAATCCTCCGAGCTGTTGTACAGAGCCTAAATGGTACCCATTTTAATCTCACTGCCTTTCTGCTTTTGTACAATGCTAAAGTCACAAATTTCTTTATTTATCTGGAAGTATCATTATATCAATATAATGGGAGTTGAGCAGTGCTTTTGAGTTGGAAAAAGATCTGTTTATAAATGCCTTCCATTTCTGAATAGAAACCATTCGTTCACTGACCACTACAGGAAGATGAGATGGGTTGAGGAAAATCCTTTAACACATTTGATTTAATGTATTATTGAAAATGTTATTTGTCTTCTTTAAAAAGATCCCAAGTACTTTATGTACAGATCAAACCACTGCAAAAATTTACAAACATGCAAGTCTCAGTTGATCCATTCCTTATTTAGGACTATAGACCTTACGTGTATAAAAGCTCTGCTTTCCACTTTACAAGGAAGCAGTTCCCTTAAATCTACAGAAAAACTTCAAAAAGATGCATTTGCATGTATACAGAGCTCTTTACAGACTTTGTTAATTAATAGAAAACTTGTTCAAACAAATTATTGACTCTGCTAATGGAGATCAGAAAGACAGTAAAGATACTGCAAACAGGTAGAAAAAAATTGCAACTATTGTTTTTTTGTCAGAATTATCTCACTTTGCCCATCACTTTGCCCAAAAATAAAGAATCTGAGAGCAGGAAGCTGTCTGATATCCGCACACAGCCAGCATTCAGCATCACACTGCCTCTAACAACAAGGTTTCCCCTTTTCCAGCTATACCCCTTTTACTTATGCTTCTTGCCGACACAACCATCCTGCAGTGTTGTTACAAGAGTGGCCCAGTAAAGTGGGAAAGGAGCTGTTGATGATAATGATTCATCTCTAGAGATGTCTGCATCAGTCAGTTTGGAGGCTGGAGATATGTTTAGATACTACACTCAAGACAGAACGAGCCTAAAAAAGCATTTGCTTAGCCAAACCTTTTGAAACTAGGGGGAAAAAAAGAAGGAAAAAAAAAAGAAAGTCGCTGGAAATTTACTACTCTTTGTTGTAATCAGAATTTTAAGCAATCCCGGATTTTCACCAGACTCAAGTCAGGAGGGCACAGCTCATGGTATTTAAATTAAGCTCCCACAACATTTTGTGGCAACACGATATTTTATGGCAGTGAGTGCAAAACACACCAGCAGCAACATTATCAACTTTGAAATGTTTTGAATAATATCAAGCACCAATGGCGCTGCCAATAGTGTTTTAAGTACAAAACGTAGAGAACTAAAATTATGCAAGCAACCATTTCCCACACAAGTAGTCTCAATGATTTCAGACAGGGGCGATAACTCCTATGAAGATTGCAGAATGAGATTCTTGAAAAAGTATATAAAAAAGTACTTTCCAGTGCAAAGAAGGTAGCAGCATCCGGACTCATGTTTAGGTAGGTTGATTGCATTCTTGTGCTTCTTGTTTGCTACCTGTGTAAGGCATGCTTCAAAACAATAATTCATAGGTGGATAAAGTGAGAATTTCAGTGTTTTTCTTTCACTAGAAGCCTACTATGAATGGCCTCTGAACAACTCTCCCAGCCAGGTAATTTTACCAGCAGAAAAGATAGGCAGATATGTTATTTTCAACCGAGTCCCAAGGTGGCTCTCAATTAAGAAAAAACAATTGACTGATGTTTCTCTTTTTATCCAGGAAGCTCTGTGTAGTATTTCTAGAGCTTTTCCTCCATTCTACCCAACATGTGGGCTCCGTGTCAAGCTGTGAGTTTGTAAATCTTTTTCAGCACTTATCAGAGCTCAACATGAATTATGGTATTGCCAAATCTGCTCTACAGTTGTGTTGTTTTGTTGGTTGGTTTTTTGTTTTTTTTTTTACACTAGAAGAAAACGTACAGTTTTATGGTCAAAAAGAAATGCCTGTGTACTTTTAATGGGAAAATGCAGGCAACTGTGATTGAATCCCAGGAAAAAAAAAAAAGAAAAAATAAGAAAAAAAAAATCCCCTTAATCCTATGTATTTAATGCCTTTAAACTTTGGAAACTTCTGAGCGAGTTCTCGAGCTCTCCGTGGTGCTCATGATTTCTCTCTATACCTTTATTATTGAGATCTTATTAACTAAGACTACATTAATGTAATGCATGTTTGAAAATCACTGCTGCTTGGGGGGATGATCTAACTTAAAATGCATGCTAATCTTCAGCAAAATATCTTCCTTTTTGTTGTGTATTACTTAGCACGGTACATAAATCAGCCCTTTTGTTGAAGGCTAATAAAGTTTGTGAGTGTGCATGCGCGCGTGTGTGTGATTTAATACCATTATAATAATATTATATGGCAGGCAAAAATATAATGAAAATGATAATTTGCCAAAAAGATTTAAAAAACACTGAGGTGTTACCTATCAAAAGTTCTCCTTCTGTCTATGATACAGCACAGATTGCAATCGTGACAGTAAATCTGGTGCTATTGTTAATGCCATGGCACTTTGGTTTTTGGCTTGCTTCAGTCCAATCTGTGACATGCTTGTGAATATCTTTCTTCTGTTCTGTCTGTATGGCATATGGATTTCTGGGATACAACGTCAGACCTATCCACATAACAAGTGTTCAGAGCACCTTATCATTTTAAAAAGCCAATTACTCAAAAAGACAAATGTGAAATGTTTCACATTTAATGATGAGCAAATCTGCAAAACAAATGCAATTTTGCTTCATTTGAAAAAGTTTAGTTTAACTGTAAATATTGCAATGGAGTCCCTAGCAATACACACCACGGGTAGGGACGGGCTCATTTTATGCATATTGTACATCATCACTGTCACTTAAATCTGCAAGATTTTCCATGCTAAGATGTTTTAAATAAATAGAAAGAAATGAGATACAAAAGATTGAAATATAGGCTGCTGAATAGACTGTAAAAATGTCACTGCTAACACTGAGTATTGGACACTTAAAAAAAAAATATTTTGAAAGTCTCACCCAAAAAAACGAAAACTGCATATGCCTGCAGAGGTAAAGGTCAGTAATGAAACAATTAACAGCAAAAATACCAATCCATTTTTTAGAAATATTTGTCAATACATAAAGAATGTTTTGTACTGCACATAAGTGCTCAATTAATCCTGGATTAGCGGCCGTATGTCATATTCCCAGACTGAAATGATGTCAGCTGAAGAACTTAAATACATACCGGTTTAAAGCAAGATCCCGTAAGGACCTCAGTAGAGCAGAAATTGCTACTTTCTGGTGTTGCACTAACAGAACTCGCAATTAAATGGGAGCTCTAAGAATATGCATTATATGCTGTGCCACTGGGGTCAAAACACAGCACAGTAGATTTATGCCTATGTGTGTAGAAAATATATATGCCCATGTATATCAGCTATTGCTAAATACAACGCAACGATTTTCAGTTGTCTTGAGCATAGATGCTGAGCACCAGAGAAGAAATTAAAGTGATTATTGTTAATGTAGGGGTATATTGGGCTTAAAGACTTGCAGAACAGCGGCGTTAGTAGCAGCAAGGAAAACGGGTTTACATGCCATATTTCCAATATATGGGAGATGTGTAGATAGATTTTAATATTGAAGATTTTTATTTTTGTGATTAATTTGATTTTTAAAACCCTCTCAACTAAACTGAGAAGGCTGGTAACAAAACACTGCATAACATGGGAAACCGAATGCAGCTGGCACCGGTAATTTTAGAAGAAACTAATGGTGATATTTATATCATCGTGCAGCAAGCGGAACAGTTTTAGCAGACTAGAAGTGTTGAAATAGAAAAAAGTTCACCTTTCAGCTATTATGCTGCAGTTCTACAGCACTAGAAAAACCCCAAATCAGACCGTTACAAGGAAAATGTTGTAATGCCACACAGCCATAGAAATACCTCGCTTAAACTGCCTCTGCATGTATTGTATTTTATATTAAGTTTTTGTAATCCAGCTCAGGGATTTCACGTATACAGCCAAAAAATCAGCTTGTAAATTATATTTAGCAAGACAGAAAATATGCTGAGTTGTAATATTAGATAAAAACCTTAATTTAAATACATTCCCTGTATTTTTCTCTTTCTTTCTTCCTTTCTCTCTTTCTTTCTTTCTTTCTTTTTCTCTTTCTTTCTTTTTTCTTTCTCTCTTTCTCTCTTTCTTTCTTTTCTTTCTATTTTTTTTTATTTTTTATTTTTATTTCCAAGCACTTTCAATTTGGGGTTTGATGTTTTTTACCTGTGGAATGTGAATTACAGTGAACTAATAAATGATCCAAAAAGAGGGTATTTTACCCTTAATCCTGGGAACAGCTGTAACAATAATTCCCCAAATATTTTTTGCTATTGCTGCACAATAATAAGCATAAGTGTACCTAGCAATCTAAAAGAGAATGCAATTTAGCTCACTATTTCATTAAGGTATTTAATTTCCACAATTTGGGATTGTGAGGGTAAAATAAACATTTGTAAAGCATAATAGACTGAAACATTTCATACACTGAACCACACAATGTGTGCCACTCCAAGTGATTTACATCAGAGGTTAATTTTCACCGGTATCTGTAACGTTCAGGAGCAATGAACGTACAGGAATATACAATTTTAAAATGTACAGCCTTAAGAAAGGAGGAGATTTTAATTTGCAGGAGACTGTGCAAATGTTTCACATGGTTTTATGCTCTGTGTTTTTGTTGTGCTGCTTCTCCCTTTGCACACCCACTCACCAACTCCAGCGCTGCGTTTCCAATTTGAATGAAGTGAAAAGCTCAATGGGTAATTGTCAAAGTCAGTTCATTTCTCCCACTTTCTCACTAGAACCAAATAAAGCCACGGGAGCCTCCCGCTCTTTGCAAACACCCCTAAATCAGCAGCAGCCACCTGAAGCTACCAAAGAGCACAGCCGTATCTCTCGGATGCGATCTGCTTTTGGAACTGCACAGATACATTTGGGAGCCAGCACATTTTTTCTCAACTTTCGAGTTTGGGTGTCCAAGCTGCCCGCAAGCAAGTTCCCGCAAAAATCTGTTTATGCACATGATCTCAGCTAGCCTTACCAAAAAGAAATGTCAGTAATAATCAAGAGCGGGCGCTGAATGAAAATCCCAAATAGCTATCACTCACAGAGAGCTCGATACAAAAGTGTCAGCGTTACATCCCCAGATTGGGGCTGGTGCGGCACAATGAGGAGCTGGGAGGGAAGCAGACAGCTCTCCACTACAGTACTTTCACCCCGTTAATCTCGCATGTGCTTTGTCCCGGATTTCTTGATGTTTTATCTTTAACCTCTGCTACCTTGTGGGAAGTGGGCTGCGCAGGGGGTGCTTGCAGGCAGAGCTCTGATGTTACAGATGGATGCAAAGTGCTGTTAAATGAGAGATTTAAGAAGGACTTTTTCAATTTACTTTGAGCTTAATCTGAAGTGGTTTAATCACAGCTTGTACACATCTTCTTAAAAATTGTTCTGAGGGGGGGAGAAGTAATAATCATGCAGGAAATCATCATGACAGATGCTGGTCCCCGCGATCCCATTTACGCTTAACATTATTAATGACAACCTATCTGGGCAATACCTGTGTCAGGAAGGAGTCAGGTGGTCATTTGGCAAGACATAATAGGAAGGAATTAGATCAGCATTTAAAAAATGGCTCACATACTTTTCTTTTTCCTTTTTTTTTGTGTGTTTAGAAGGTTTTTTTTTCTTTTCTTTTTTTTTCTTTTTCTTTTTCTTTTTTTTTTTTTTTTGCACCTGTTATTCTAAAATTTCTTTCAGTTACATTTCAAAACACTACAGTTGGGATCTCCTTGCCAACCTGAGATGGCATAAGCCTGGGTAACAGAACAAAATGTGAGAAGGTCCTTCTGTCTTTAACGCCTGTTCACCAATGAATCAGCCTCCAATTAATCTGTTTCTTCAGTAGGAGTTTAATAAAAGTCAAGCACACACATGTTCAGTCTTGTTTAGTATTAAAGCTGTGTTAACATTATCTGCCTAGCCAGGTCAAAAATCTTATATAATTAAATGCCAGAAACCATTTCAGAATTTTAAGAGCTTTACAATTTTCTGTAAGTAATTGATTATGCAAGGCAGGGTAGTTTAAATTTAAAGCAGGATAGTGATGAGTGTGATGTCACTTTTCATTACATATTTCAGAAAAGTTTGTTTCATCGCCAAACTACACATAGAACCTAACTTATCAGATTTGCTATTTTGCATTTTTATGAACTAGGGAAAAAGAAAGAAAGAAAAAAAGAAAGAAAAGAAAAGAAAAAACACCTCAGCAACCCAGAGTTCCTTTCTGCATCATGAAATATAAACTGAGTAGGTTGAACACATCCTGAATTCCCACACTGTCAGTCCGGCTATGTGCTATCATCGCAGAGTAGATTCTACAGTACTCAGCTGTGCCTGAAGCTTGGTGCAGAAAAGCAAGGTATTGTCATTCTGGGATTATAGTACTTCACTCCCCGGGGGAAATGAGAAGGAAGTGGAACCCATCAGGCCATACAAAGAGTAAAATAACGACAGTTTGGGGTCTGAATGATACATACATCTCAATCTAAGCAACAAGCCTAGGAAATAGGTGAAGAAAGTCTTTGCTCCAAATAAATACAAGCTCTGATTTGTATTTATTAAAGTTTGGCTGTTCACAGTTCCAACCTGCCTACGGGTTTTGATCAGCAAAAATGAGGTTGAGAGAGAATTAAAAAAAAGGAAAAAAATTATTGTAAACATGACAAAGTACATATTTATGAAAGGACAGATCACAACTAAAATCATCTACTCATTATATTCCTGTCAGTAGCTCCACAGACACCGCTTCTAAATGAAGTCAAGAGAAATTTCATTCCATCTACTCTGATGTAGTTGAAGATGGGAATTTGGGCACTCTGCTTCATCCCAAGTCCCTGTCAAGGTGGCAGTGAAAAGCTCCCTTGTTTTCATCCCATGGCTGAAAACCAAATCTACTGCAGCCCTCTTCTCACACAGTCTTCAGAAAGAAAAATTCAAATTCTTAGATCGAGATACCACCACTCCCAGGCACAAAGAAGTTAAGCATATATGTTTTAGACAAAATAAGTTCCTAACTTTCAAATTTTAAATGTTAATGGCTAGTAAAACAAACAAACAAACAAACAAACAAACAAAAAGATGTAAAAAGAGAGTCAGACATATATGAAAGAATAGGAAAGAAAAAAAGCGATTAAAAATAGAGCTACAGAAAACTGTGGATGATTATAGCAGTGGAGGACAGCCAGCTTTGGATAAACAAAGACAGTTATGGAAGTGGCACTGTAAAAATAGGTCAGTTATACAGATAAGTAGAAATTAATATGATGGAAATGATTTAACAAGCCAATGTACTGTACTTCTTATTGTGCCATGAACATTAAGCAAGGGAAAAGGTGCTAATGTGGTAGAAGGAAAGTGGCATATAAAAAGACAAATCAATACAATAAGCACAGACAAGAATGTAAGCAGAAATAAAGACAACAAAAAACAACAGTGCTTTTACTGCAGTTACCCTATAAAATAAAATTGATTGATACACAGGTAAAGGAAAAAGCAGTGGTCACAGCAGACTGAAATCCAAGCAGGTATCAGGTTAATGATAACATACAAGTCAGTGTCAGTAGGGCTGGTCTGCCCAAATAATCTACAGGACTGAAAAAAAAGGAGCTCCACACCAATAAAGCAAGGAATAATATAAAAATGTCAGACAAGTCTAAACACAAAGGGAAGCAGCCCTTCGATCTCTTTTATCTTGGTAAGCTTACACTCAGCAAGTCTCAAATATAAAAGTTTCTGTTACTTTCTATTAAAAACATGATTAGACTAATAATTTTCAGTTCCCATGACACGGACATCTGGTAGCCATGGCTAATAGAAAAAAGGCAGATGTCAAAGAACTTTAATTATGACCTGAAATGACTCTTAATGTTCCGTTATTTGGTTTGTGCAAACAGAAAATGAAGTACAGCAGTTTTGAGATGTGAGCAAATGAGACTGTCGAACACGTTTTTAGGCTTTGTTCATGTATGCACTTAAACCCAGTTCTTTCCTGGCATGCCAGGCACTGGTAAAACCTTTTCTTTGCAATTTACATACTAAAAGCATCCTCCATTTTTTTCTGTTCCTGTATTTTTCTATGCTCATTTAGTTGAATTCAAGAAACCTTTTTTTCAGCTTGTTTTTAAAGTAATCAAATTGAAAAGGAAAAGTCTGCAAATAAATGACTTGGTTTTAAGTAGAGATCATTACAAAATAAAATAACCATTCCAATAAAAGTACATTAATTCAATGCTGGGTCTGCTGCCTTCATGATACAAGGACATCTGGTGATCTGGGCAGTGCATTTGCTGTGGTGGTATGTGAACTTTACTTTAGGATTAGAACAAAAATGGCAGCCTCATAAATATATCCACCATCCTTCAGAGAATAGCAGGCAACTTCCTGAACTACAGTAATGAAATATTGCTGTTTTAAAGCAAATTTTAAGGAGAGGGAAAGAAACTCTGTCTCTTTTGAGTTAGTCAGGATGTCGTGCTCAATGTAATTTTTTTATAGATCATTTAAAGCTTTAACAAATCCTTTGCGCACGTGTGCAAGCGTGGGTATGATTACTGACCATCTCCATCCCACTGGATTTGGGCAGATTTCTCCCCGCTGATGCCTCGCTTGTTTCCTAAGAGGCAAAATTTCAGCAAGTCAGTGGCACTAACTTCTTTTCCTCACCAGGGAGAGGATGAGCACTCTCACTGTGATGCAATTCCTTAATTCTAGGGACCGCAGATGCTGTGGGGTCACCTTTTCCCCCACAGAGTGACAATGCTCAGAGCATTCCCCATCACCCCATCAGGGGTGAGCTCTGAATGAAATGAGCTGACCCAACCACGGTGAGCAGCAGGGCGAGAGATAAATAAAGCACGGGGTGCCTCAGGCCTGAGCTCTGCAGCTCTGAATCTTTTTGCATGGCTTTTCCAGGGTCTCCGTTAACAGCCACCGCTTCCTAAATTATGTCCTGACAAGTCCCCGTCACCAGTGTTAGAATATATAGATGTATATAAGGGATTGTGTGTTCACTGTGGGGTGGCTGTGCAAGGAGCATCGCTGAAGCAAAGCATTCCTATTTGCTCCTAAATGGAACAATGTGATTAATACTCCTCTAAATGAGGATGTTAATGAGGAGAATGTGCTGGCAAAAAGAAAAGTCTCAGACTATGTAATAAAAAAGATATATTTCTAAAACAAAAATAGTTTAATTCCATTCCTGTGCCTCTTCTGAAAATAATTTTACTCCTGCAAAAAGGAGGAAAGACAGACAGACTCGACCCCAAAGGAAGACTCTTTCGTGGAAATGATATTTTCCTACAATACCACAAACGTTTCTGTGCAATCAGATCTCACAAAAGTATCACACGGGTACAAATCGACAACGGTAACATATTTCACTATAGTTAATTATCCTGATTTATCCCAAGAAACTAGGTTTTAAGCTGTAATCTGTGAGGAAATCTGCTGTTCTAGTCCTAAATCCTTCCCTCAGCCCGGTGATTATCAACCACATTTTTGTACAGGAGGGAATTAATGCCACATACCGCCTAAGCAGCTTTCGAGTCAAAGGACCCAGACCTGTAATAACTTCAGGGCGCAGTGCCGGCGGGTCCGGGTGCCCCATTGCGAACCTCTGCCTCGTCCCCCAGCCACACACCCCCGGCACCGGCCTTACAATGCAACCTGATTTTCCCATCCAGCAACAATCAATACGGCTTTAGAATTTGACAACAAGCAGCCTTTTCAGAAAAATAATCGTGTTTGCGGTAAAGGGCCGTGCACAAAACGGAGGTAATTTTGCTTGTGCGGCGATTCGAGTAACATTTACATTTAATTTCGTTATTAAACACAGTGATTTGGGTGTTGCGTAGATGCGTGCACACACTTTGCAGAATGCCGCTCGGAAAACCCAAACAGGGCTTTTGTTGGAAATGGGAAAGTGAACTGGGAGGAGAGAGGGAAAAAGGAAAAAAAAAAAAAACAAAAAACAAAGCAACAACAACAACAAAGAAATCAACTATCCAGAGCCATGCATTTATTCAAAAGCATTTCAATCTGTGTGCACATCTTCATCACTTCAGTGATAATTAAATCTGGGAATCACAGGTGATGTCCTCACACAGTCTCTGCGCCGGGCTCCCACCGGGCCAATGAAGCGGGGCTCCCTGCGAGGCCTGTTAGCACAGATCAGGTGGTAATGTGGAGGGACAGATGAGCGGGAGCTGACAGATGGCAGGATGACCTGGAAAACCTGCCCCCTTTTCTGGGATCAGGCAGCAGCTGACAGGTATTATTTCATAAAATAACGTCTAAAAGGAATCGCCAGGGTCTTCGCATTAATCTGAGGCTGCAACCAGCCATGTAACGTTTATGTCAGAACAAATCTGTCTCTATGCAGGAGAAGGAAAGTGGTTTTTGATGAAGTTGTTCATAAATTTTAATATAATATGCCTGATGGTGTCAGATATAGTCTCATATCTCTTTTATATTTAAAAGCTCTAGTGAAACATAGAAATATTCAATCTCCAACAAGCTACTTTTAAATAACTAAAAAGTTAACCAAGGATACCTTACTGCTTTTCCCCATTTTCAATAAAGAATTTGCATGCGTAATCTCCATGTTTTTAAATGAAAACATCTCAATTGCACAAAACCCTTTTTGTAATTGGTGCTAAACAAAGGCACCACTACCGCTTCTGCAAAGTTGTTTTACAACAACAAATGAAGAACTGACACAGAGACATAAAAAGCAGCCTTATACAGAGCTGCTTATCAGCCACAACTTAATTAAAAACACCTTTAAAATAAATATTTTTTTTTCTCCTTAAAAACTTGGGCTATGTCTGCTTGGAGGAGGGAAGCATTCCATTAAAATGCCCTCTCCAGACAAATGACATTTAGAAGTTGAGACACAGATGAATATTTGGGGAATTCAAACACCTGGATCGGGTCTGGGCTTGCCAGCCCTCTGACTCTTTTCTAAAGCAGACAGAAGCAAGGTCGTGCTTCCCACCTCATTCACTCCTAAACGGTACCAGTTAGTTTAGCTACACCCTGATAAATTCAAGACTCAGTAATCAGTAAGCATTAATATGCAAGCAAGTATCAATCCAAAACCTGCTAATGAAAATGATTACACTGTTATATTCATTTGAATCTTATATGAGCTAGTGAGGGGCATATACCAGCAATATGCATGTTTCGCTGCCTTTGCAGTGCCACCTTAAAGACCCCTTGTTCACTTTTTTCTATTTTTTTTTGTCTTTTAGTTGTAGAGAATCACCTGCTTAAATATCTCTAAGGGTACTAGTAAAAAAGAAAAACAACATACATAACAGATGCGCAAGTGAACCTTGGGATGAATGTATTATGGATACAGAACCATCATCACACACCTCATAATCACTTTTTCACCTGCCCATCTGGTGCAGACCTGTGGCTTGTTAGTAATGCACTCGGATACAGTAAAATGTGCTTATCTAAAAAGAACAATTAAGCAGAATCTCAAACAGTGCACTTAGCGCAATCGGTGAAGAAAAATTGAATGGAAGAAAACAGACAAGGCATCTTGCACTTTGAAAGGTATGTGCCAAGCTTCCACAGCTGCAAAAGTTGGATGAGAAGTGCAAGTCTTTCACTGAAGTTTAATGAAAGCACAATGCCTTTTTTATAATGGTCCTAAAACATTTCAGCATAATACCTTCCATTTACTTACTAGGTACGCACAGAAAATGGAAAAGCAATACAAGCTTCACCTCCAATGCACTGTGATAGGTCTAAGTCATGATACAGAGAAATCAACTTTAGGCTCAAGAGGTTGATTCACTACAATTTGGACTTGTAGTAATGATTTCACATTATTGACACTTTTCAAATATATACCAGGTTATCCTTTCACTGTAATCAGAATAGGAAGGCTTTTAATCGCCAGTAAAACAGACTTAAAATCAGCTGAAGAAGGGTAAGAAAAAATACCATGGTGTCACTGCTTTACAAAATTACTCTGCCTTTGGTCTCTCTTGTTATTTTTACTACAAATATCTTCTATATCAACTAAGTACCTATATAAACTTTTTTTTTTTTTTTTTTTGTTATTATGGGTGTTTGTAAAAGCAAAACCTCATTTACCTTTCAGGCACTGAACATCTGACATAACATGGGCTATTTGTGACACCTGCTTTCCTCAACGAATTAAAGCCATAATTTCCATTGATATTCATGACACCTATTTAGCTGGGTTTACTACAGTACAGTAAAAAGAAGAGAGAGACAGACAAGAGACAGACACTCTTGAGATGTGGGCCAAACACATGAGGTTCAACAAAGGCAAGTGCAAGATTTTGCACCTGGGTCATAGCAACTCCTGTTATCAATACAAGTTGGAGGATGAAAGGATTGAGCACAGGCCTATCAAAAAGGACCTGAGGGTATTGGTGGATGGCAAGGTAGACGTGAGCCAGCAGTGCGCCCTCACAGCTTAGAAAGCCAACCATATCCTGGGCTGCATCAAAAAAAGCAGGGCAATGGAGGTGATCTTGCCCCTCTGCTCTATGATGGCAAGGCCTCAGATAGACTACTGTGTCCAGATATGGAGTCCTCAGTACAGGAGAGGCATAGAATTGCTGAAAGGTGTCCAGAGGAGGGCTACAAAAATGGTCCAAGGGATGGAACATCTCTCCTGTGAGGACAGCCTGAGAGAGCTGGGGCTATGCTGCAGAGAGGAGAAGGCTCCAAGGAGACCGGACAGTGGCCTTTCAGAATCTAAAGGGGGGCTGTAAGAAAGAAGGGTCAGACTCTTCAACAGGATCTGTTGTGCTAGAACAAGGGGAAATGTTTTCAAAGTAAAAGAGGAGAGATTTAGATTGAATACAAAGAAAAATGATCAAACAGTAGATGTCCCTGTTCATTGCAGGGGAGTTAGACAGGATGGCCTTTAAACATCCCTTCCAACTCAAAACAATTCTATGATTCTATGAAGATATTTCACGCTATTCATCCTGTGTACCTGACTTAAAATCAGATAGACAAGAAGACAATTATTGATTATAGTCATCCTTGAGCTTATTATCTATTATCAGGCATAAACATGTATGATAAATCAGGAAATTTTGCCTCTTTTCTCCCTATTCCACCCTATTAGATACACAGAGAAAGGTAACTGGAGAACTGCTTATTACTCATTTCTTTTTAAGAGTCAGTATCATCTCATAGCATTTTCTCAGGATAGCATTGGTGTTATAGAACAAAATATCACCTGCATTAATTTACAAACTTTCAAATGTGTTAAAAAGTAATAATAATAAAGTAAAACTTGAAGGCAATTGATTCCACCTTGCTTAGCTTTAAAGATGCTTCACATGTCAATGTACAGACATTGCACCATCAAAATACTGGGATCTCAGTGGTTCCACAGGTAGTTTTTAAAAGACAAAGTTGTTTAAGTGCAAGTCCTCTCCACCCTGATAATGAAAATTACAGCATGTCAGTTGTAAGGAAACCATTTGTTTTTATGCAAAGACACAAACTGGCCTTGAACAAGATTCCGTCTTAATGGCATCATCAGAGAGTCCCAGTGTAGAAGTAGACCAAAAAGTCTACTTCTGCAGTTCACAACACTAGGCCTGTATTAGAACGTCAGGCTGGATGCAAGGTCTCCAAACTCTCCAATCACTTTTTCTTTCACATATTTTTTGCTGTTATTAATAGGTCTACTCAATGAAAATCTGTGAAAGATATCTCTATATATGCAAATGAAAACTGTTTTTCAAGCTTGTTCAATTAGTTTTATAAGCTGTCCTTATTAACAGGCTCTGGTTGGCATAAGCAAAAGAAGTCTTCTGCTGATGTTTGAGCACACCATAGTTTTGAAGTTATCATATAAACAAACACATGGAGTTAATTCTATCTTACAATAAAAATAATACTGCAGAATCATGATTTCCACAAGGGAAAACTCAATGAAAATCCATTCTCCAGTGGCATGAGAAGCACTGACACAGATTCTACATACATATGAATAATTTGTAGTAATAAGACATTCCAAGCCCATCTGAAAAATGTTGTAGAAAGTACATATACTCCTATTAAAAACTCCAAAGATATATTCTGATTACTGATGAGTTCATTAAGAGACTTGATTGCTTTTCTTTAAGAAAATTCACTAAAATATTTGGTGTTTGATACTTAATTCCAAAATCTAAATCCTAATCAATAGACTGCTCTTTGTCTGTTCCAGGATGGACAAACAGGTCATACAAAGACTTCATAGCTCTTGATATTTATCTCTGTATTTTACTCAGTAAGGATGCAATCTGTATTCTGTTCTATGTAGGAGACTGAAGTATGATTCTTTCCATTTTTCTGGCCAAACTTCTTTTTGATCAAAATAATACATACAAAATATGTTAAATTATTAAAATTTGGTAAAAGTTGATTGATGACTTGCAAAAGTTTAAATAGTTGTATTTGGTGGTGGCCAAAACAATATTAATTTAAAGAAGGCTAATACTGTTTTATTTATAGGGTATTAGTTATTGAAATTGAATATAAATACATGGTTCAAAAAAACACTTATTTTATAAATTAATAAATGATTTCCATCCCTCCCGATATTTCAGGATAAAAACTGAAGAAATTCATAATCAAATGGCATTGTGAGGGTGTGTAGGATACCTGATGACTATTAAGTACATGAACCAGAACCACATTTTTCTTGTATATCAGTAAAAACTTGTAACTCAAACAACAGAAGTATTGATGAGAAAGAAACTCTGGAAGGGGGCTTGTTCAATATAAAACACTTTAAGAAGTATTACTGCCAATGACAAATGAGGTCAGAAATGGTTTTGTCTGGCTGAGCCATGAAAGCTGCCAAGTGTGGAGATACAGCCACTCAAGGGCCCTGTTTCGGTGTGCTGTATTCTTACTAAAACATTTTCCTTTTGTTCAATCTGAGCCTTCTAAGATGTAAATTGTGACAACTGTCTGATCTGCTGCTACTGAAAAGGTCATTTGTCTGCTTTCTTTGTAACTTCTCCTAGTACTCTCTTCATGAGATGATTAAAATCCACTACCCTCCACTTCATTTATTTGTTTATTTAGACTTTTCCTCTGTTCTAGGCACCTAGGGCAGGCAAAGAACACCTTCCAGGCTCTTCCTAATGAGGCATATTGTGCTGAATTCACAGTATGAACACATGGCAAGCCTGACTTTAACCGACATTAGCCAGGCAGTACTCTCAGGTTCCTTCTCAATAAACACAGTCCTCCACCAGTTAATTACTAATGGTTTGCTACATCTTTACACTTAGAATCTTCTATTTCTGCCACAAGCTACTGAACTATATTTGTTCAGAAGATTGTTCCTGCAGCCATTTGTGGCCATGGGGTTTCCAGACCTTTGGTGACACCAGGTTACAGTATAATGGCCAATAAATCTTAAATCACTTCCCATTGTGAAGAGGCAGGTTAAGAGTTTATTCTGTTTCTTAGACAGAGAAGAGATATTTCTGGCATGGCTAGGCTTGTTTCCTTAAATTTTACTTTCCATATGCTCAGGATAGTTATTTAGTTTGTCTCTGATACTGAGGTGGCCAACAATGCAGTGCTATTTCATCTAATAGAAAAAAAGAGAGGTACAAGGTATGAAAACCTTATTCTAAAAATGAACAAAGCAGATGGGATATGCAATTCTAACTTAGTCCATTTGCATGTGTTTGTTGGTGTTGTTTTTTTTCTCTCCCCCTCCCCCTCTTTCTTATTTTTTTGAGTTCTAGTAGATTTATCTACTTGAAAAGGTCTGCTTGCAGCAGAAAGGATTCTTCCAGCTTTAGGGCAGGAAAGTGCATAGCTGCTAAGGAAGAGGAGAGATTATGCACATAACATCCTCACCTCCTACATTTGGCAGCTCCCTCTGCTTGGAAGCTGTCACCCAAGGCATCCAGCCCAGGGTGTTCCAGTCCTCGATATCCTCCTTGCACAGTCTCCCACTTCCTGGAGATGAACCAACACTTTGTGTTTGACTTCCCCCACCAGCTTCAGTGTTTTATACCATTGCTTTCCTTGTCTCCCTAGCTGGCAGTATCAGAAATGGCTTATTTCAAATTGCAACTCCCTGAGACCTGTATTATCACTGTATTGGAAGGAGAAAAAAAAAGTGGTAAGAAGACAGAGAAGGACAGAAAGAGAAAAAAAAGAGAGAGAGAAAATAGAGAGAGGTCTCAAAGAGCCCATGTGTAGGTTAAAAAAGCCTCTCTTGACTGCAGTTGCTGTACTTGAGAAAGAAAACTGTTTTCTCAGCATCCCTTAATAGATGTGTGATGTCCTACAGGAAGAAACAATAGGCGATGCCATATTCTGGGTACTTGTATACAAGCACTCAGAAAAGATTGCTAAAACCAAAGAAACAAATCAATAGGGTTGGGCAGATTTCTCAGATCTCAGCATAAATATATATATATATATATTAATATTTGGCTTTAAATTTCACTTAGCAGTCAATGGATGATGAATTCTGTGAATAGATAATTAAAAGAACGTGCAAAAGGAAGGGCTTTGCAATGCATTTCAGTCACTGACTCTTACTTTACCCTTAAAAAGACCTTCATTCTCACCAAAGTTTCAAAAAATTCTCCCAAGTTATTTTGTTGTTGTTTTTTTTTTTTTTAATAGAGTTTCAGTGAATTCCCTCCGATCAATTACTGACGGTGTACAAGAGGGTTCAAGATGCAAGTGGTTTGGTCTTTAAACTTCAAACATTTAGAAATACTGGTGATAGTAAGTATCTTAACAGAAAGAAAAAAAACCCTACAAAAAGGAAAAACTTTCTTGCACCTATCTCACATTGCATATTCTCTGCTTTTGTGTGCGTACAAATATATTAGAAAAAGCATTTGTGCCTATCCACTGGTTTTGAGCTTTCCTACACGAGTACTGAATTTAATATTTTTGCAGAGCTGATAGCCTTTTCTATCTCTGCAGCTCCCTCCAAGCATTAGACTGAATCACAAAAAATATTTTTCAATGATTGATTGAAGTAAAAGGGCTGTTGAAGAGCATGTGTGAGAAGAGCATCACACCACTTTCTCAAGGCCCTTGGAGGGTGCCTTGAGCACTGTAAGTTAAAAGAGGAGGAAAAATAACCCTGAGTGACTGTTACTATAGTCACATCTTCCAGGCTGTGCTGGATATCTATATATTCGCTTCTTTCTCATTTTAGATTTTTTTCTTCCCCCTCCAAGATCATTATCAGTTAACAGGCTTTTTGGGGGGGAGGTTATTTTACAGAATGAGAGGGAGGGATGACTATTTTGGTTAAATACAGATCTCTTGATTTACTTATGTAACTACAGAACAAACTGACAAAGCAGAAAAGTAAATGCAAACAAAGACGACAGCAGCCAGTGCCACTCTGCATCCCATGGGATTTTCCAAATTGCTAAAAGCTGTCACCATAGCCTGAAGTATCAAGTGTGAGGCACATGCTGCTGTTAGTTGTTAAGTTTAGTGCCACTAAGGGCTATTCTTTAAAAAAATAAATAAATAAAAAAAGAAAAACAACAAAACAAAAATAACCTACCACTGTCTAAAGCAGTCAGCATCTAAAGCAGGTATTAATGATTGATTTCCCTGTGAAGAAAAGGTAAAGTACCAAGATACACTCTTAACTCAGGTATCACAAGATGAAGGAATTGTCAAGAAAATCAAAACGTCTCAAAGATTCACAAAATGGACTATGTGTCCCAGCAGAAACTACAGGGCATTTGTAATGGGCAACAAAGTGCTAGCTCACCATGTAATACTTGCTCCTCATTTCATCTGATAATGTGCATTAAAAGTTGGCTGTCACATGCTACATGTTTTCTGAACATTAATTTTGTATTCAGCAATATCAGTCATTAGTGAAGACGTATTTTGGGTTACCAGTGTCAAATAAGATAGTTTACACTACTGGAGATGAGAAAGCATATAATCCAGCACAATATTTTCTATATTGCTGTGAAATAAAGATTGAAAGTTGCATCTCCTGTTCATATACACTGAATATGCTGAATATGCTGATTCTCACATACCCAAGATGCCTGATGTTCAGGGAAATGGTCTCAGGTCTCAGCAAAGAAGAGATGTTGAGAGTTGTACTGGAACCCCAAGGTGGCTGGCACAAGGGGCAGTAGGAAAGCAATACACCTGATACAGCGAGATATGATAGAGGACTATGGGTGAGAAGTATGAAAAGGATCCCCATCCAGGGACAGAAGTGTCTGTAAATCCAAGTGTAAGTACAGAGAACATGCATTCCCCACTGGCAGGACCTTGCCAAGCGGTGCCAGCTGCACAATGGAGGCACTCAGGAAGTCTAGGATTCCTCAGACATCTGCTGGTGCCATTAAGGATGAGAAGTAAATCCACACTGGCATTGCTTGAGATTTTTTTTCCACATTAACCCCAGGACCAACTGCCAAGTTTGTACTCATTTGCCACAGAAGTAACCACCAAGTAGCATAAGAATGGGAGCCAGATGAGAAACTAGTTATATATAGAAAAATCAGGATAAGGATAAATTAGTGGAAAACATGAAATGATTGATGAATAAAGAGAAAGAAATATCAAGGTAAGGAAGGCTGGAGAAAATATATTCAGACTTCTCTTCAACAACTGCTATAACAAGAGGTTATACTATTGTTTCCACATCATCTCTGCAAGTGTGAGGTCCACTCAGAGGAGAGGACTATAACCTTATTAGCGTGTTCATTCTTCTTCTGTTGGAAATAACAAGTTATTTTCACCCCCATTTGGATTGTTTAAAAGCTCTTCTCTTTTAGTACTAATAGTCCTTCTACCATATGATCAAGCAGTGTTCAAAGCAGAGAAATGCTCCTGGGTCTATCTAGTGCCCTTCTGCACACGCTACATAAAGATCTCCCAGCCATATTGTGTCTTACAGTTGAAGCAGCACCTAAGTGTCATATCTCCGTGATGATTATTTCAAGGTCATGATGGTTTCTTTCAGCATTGTGAGTTAAAGTTTCATAAGCGTTTTTTTCAGCTCAAGTCTGCAAACAAAATCTGCCTTTTGAGTTACTGGTCTTCAATCCTCCTTTCTTCTTGACATGCTACTGGCAGTTCTTTTCAAAGTTTCAAAGTTTCTTCCCATCTTTGTGGCCTGCATAATGCAAATACTACAATAAAACTTAGATGCTTACACTTTGGTTTTAAGTTCCTCTTCCTATTCATTTGAGAAATAATAATTAGAGCTGCTCAGTTCTGGGCATTATGATGTCTGCGGATTTTACCTAGATGTTTTAGAAAAAATCCTGAACAACAGCAACAACAATTCAAAGCTGCTGTTCAAACTTTTCCTGATTGTGTTGCCTGATTTAGTCCAGATAAATGGAACAAAGTGTAAAATGCAACCTTCGTGATGTTATTAGCATGGTAGAAATATGTATTGCACTTTATCTCGACATACACTAGAGCAGAACCTGTGCCATAGCCAGACAACAGTTACTACACCATTGGCAGTAGGAACCATGTTGTGGCACTGGTCACAGTTTTCTGCCTTTCAACATTATTCAAAACTAACGATTTTGGCCCCTGGGTACAAACTTCTTTCAAGCCAACTTGTTATATTGAAATTTCTATTCATTCAGCCTATTTCTGTTCCTAAAGTACTCCACAACTCCTGTAGGCCTCAGCACAATATCACTGTAGCAACTGCAATATTAAATAAAGAGCACGGGGGAAAAAAAATACAGCATTTGCACCACATTTTGATGGTTTTCCTACAACATCTAGGCAAGGAAATTAGAACCACCACTCAGCATCATTTACAGTGAGATGACATTGGTGAATTAAGCAAAGTAGACTGATGACATCGATGATTATATTAATCCACTTGACTGAAAGTGGATTCAGCATTCATTTCTGGAATGAGACAGAGATATGACTGGATAGTCATCTGTTGCTGGAACAGCAAGTGGAAGTGACTGCAGAGAACCAGACCTGGGAAAGCTTTGTTTAAGGCTGATGATTAATAACTGGTTCAGATACTTGCCTTCTATCAGATTTATAATAAGGGTTACATCATTGTCACATTCCAGCTGTACCCTTATCGAACAGGATATATGCTCTTAGCCAAGAAGCTATTATTATAGGAACTTAAATGGAATCGCATGTTTCATTCCTGCACATGAAGTTCTTATTTGGATAGGCTAAAGGATTCCACTCCATGTCTCAGATCTACAGAAAAGTACTTTCAAATTATGTACAAATACACAAGTCAAAATGAATAGCTTGCATGAAATTTTGACTCATGGGACAGACCTTCAAAGGTTGCTGAAGGAGTAGATATCAAGACAGATCATGCAATTTAAAGACATGTTGCTGCAATTCATTATTACCAAGAAACATTACAGAATGAGCAATTTGGAAATAAATAGTTTAAATGGCAATAATAATATCTTTAATTATGGTTATGTTAATATTGTTTCCTGTTAACCTTATTCACAGACAAATTTCACACAGGTAAAGAGTCCATTCAATGCTAATAGCAAGACTTTGTGTGTTTACCTACTGTAAAGTTCCAAGTACTCACAATCTTTTCTATCTGAATGAAGGATTGCCTAATTTTATTAAAAGACTCTGAGTAGGAAATTAAAAAGAGGACATGTTAAAGGGCTGTCATATAAGGTCCACATTATATTTCACAAAAGAATGGGAAGAATTTTATCTGTGTCTGAAAAAGCCTCGTTCTTCATGTATATTCTTCTTGGGATTCCGATTAATGCCAAGTTCTAGTAACCTTGCTATAAACTTCACATTTATTTAGGTTGCCAAAAACTGATGATAAAAAAGCAAATTTTCGGAATCAATTATAGGCTATAGATCCTAAAGGATCTAACAAAGATTTAATCATAAACATGACTTCTACACTATGATAATATGATTTAAATTAACAGGACTCCTAACATGTTTTGTATTGAAGTTGTGAGTAATAGCTGGACTGGAATAATGGTGAATTACTGGGAAAATAAAGTGATTAAAATGTAGAATGTAATTTCTTTCTTCAAACAAAAGCAACATGACAACTCCTATAAGGAACAGGTCAGTGATAAAATTTGAGTCTCCATTTTCAGCATATATAGCTGTCCTACCAGAAATTGAATGATGAACATACATATAGAAATTATTTTAATTGCATATCTTTTATAATTCAATAGTATCATTGTTGACACTCACAAGCGGTAAGTTCCTAGTTTCAGCCAAGAAAAAAATCTTTGTTTTCAGATTACAGTCCCCAAGAAGAAAAAATTATGTTTTGTCTTCCAAAACTGTTCATGAAAACTACTTAAATTAGGATGATACCTAATTTAAGTAATCCTGACCTTGCATATATGCACAGTCACATCAAGCTAGTTTCACCATCCCTGTATCCACAGATGTCAGGCACTGAGCAGGTTACTCACTAGAGGACAGACTGTAATTTAGAGTTGACCATGAATCCCGCTGCATGGCATAAACTAGGAGGGTGTCAAGGAAATGCAGTAGATCTGTCTGGAGAGTGGGATTATCCTGGACAACCTACTGGACTACTCCAACCTACACGCAGTAACACATCAATCATGTCAACAGGCAAGACAATGAAGCAGCAGGGAGATCTGTGCATTATCAGTACATCAGTTTCATATCATTCTGTTTTTCCAAAAGGAACCATGTATACACCAAAACACATGTCACCATTTGGGGTGATTTTGCTGCTGATGCTGTTGATATTCCTGACCTCTGTTCAACTGTGGCTGAAAGATAATAAACACTCTGTGTACCTTCCAGCTCGGTTATACTGATAATTTTGCATTGCAGCAACAACAACAACAATAAAGGTTGCTAATGAAGGCACATAGGGAAAGTTGATGAGATGTTGAGAAGATATTCATAATAACTTGTACTATTTCCCTATCTATATGGCTTATGTAATCCATACTCTGTGATAAACTCTTAAATGGTTTAATTTTAAGTTATTCCATATGTAGGTTAAACTGTATGTATCACATCATCTACTCCTTTTGTGTGCATGCTGAACTGTAAAACATTTAATAATATATATGGGAAGTAAGCCAACTCTGACTGCCATAGAAACCCTGGAGATTGGTGAATAATATATAAAACCATTTCTTCTCTGTTAGTAGCATGTGTCCTGGCTTATTGAGTCCTATGCTGATGTATCACTTTTAGGAATTCACTTTGTCAATCAAACTTAAAAATCCTTCCTAAACTTTCCCCTAGCCTTTTACAGAAAAGAAAGAAAGAAAAAAAAAAAAAAGCAAAACAAAACAATAAGATAAGAACTTCCATGTCTGAAATGAGACCTCTTCTTACATCTCCTTGGGGGGAATCAAAGGCTGACAGTCTGAATGTGCAGCATGCACGAATCACAATATGGAAATCATGCCAAAATGTTTAAAAACATAGAAATAACAGATAAATAAGTAAATGGAATCTGCTGTCTAATGCAATAACTTGGCACCAAGTCAATTTTAACCTTTCAACTTTTCTAATTTATGCAATGAGGGATTCTGAAAGTATCACAGAGACATTATTTTTATCTATGGAAAGAAGAAATGAATTCAGGATTCAGGTAGATATTTTCTACTAATCTCTGGTTACTAGGAACACTGTGAGATCAGAAACCTATTAATTACTATTGGTGAATAGAAGAAAAGCTAGAATCAGATAAACTTTGAGAAATGGACAATATAATTCAGTTTTCAAGGTTAAGTAAAAATACTGCCATAGAGAGGTACTGAAAACTGTCACAGTTAATTCCTGTTTTCCTGAACACGAAAGGCTGGGGAAATAAGTGACACTAAGACAAAAAGACAAAGACAACAGAAATATTGAACTGTCTCATTTACTGTCTTCCTAGAAAGCCTTTAAATAATCATAGTATGTCTCCTTTAAACTAGGAAAAAGAGATATAAGAGCAATGACCAAATCCAAGCTCAGGTATGAAGAAATGTCCCTTTTGGACACTGCTCCTTTTTGGAAATGTTTTGTAGGATACAATAGCAGTGGGAACCTGCAAAGAATTAGAGCAATGCAACAGGAACCAGGGGGTCCCAAAGGGCCATCCCCAGCACTGCCCATAGCCGCGTGATGAGGAGTATCTGCAAAAATGGGTTTCAAAAATGAAACACAGTCCCTATGGCTTTCTATGTCAAAGAGAACAACTGACACAGTTTTACTTTTGCCATCTCACAAGTGAAAGAGGAGTCAGCCTTTGAATTTCATATCTGGTTAATAAAATCGGGCACAAAACAAAATATAGGAATATGAAAACACTACTTAGAGCATCTCTATTTGCCCAGAATTAGCAAAATGAGTGATATAATTTTTTTTTTTTTTTTTTCTCCTGCTTCTGGAAAGAGTGAAAAAAAGAATGTCTGAGACAAAGGAATAAAATAAGAGGAAACGGAGGGCACATTCAGAATCTTCTAAATATAAATCAACAGGAGTGTGTGTGCTGTCCATCCAGCACCAAATGGAACAGCAGTTAAAAAGGCCAATTAGCCTGAACAAGGATGTGCAGAATGATCAAGGGAGGTGCGCGAGGTATGTAATATCAGATACAGAGGGGAATGGAAAGATTACAGGATGAAGTTGAGAGTGCAAAAAAATGATAAGAAAAGCAAAGGTGGAGAATGAAAGGAAGATTGCACAAGATGATAAAGATAAATAAAAAGACATTTTTCAAGAACATATAGTCCAAGAGGTCAGCGAGGAAGACAGAAGATCCTCTAAAAGATGGCATGGGTAATTTATTGACAGCAGAGGTAGACACTGATAAAAAAAATAAAAATGAATTCTTTGCCTCACTGTTCACAAAGCAAGCTGGGGGCAACACAGCAGAAATAGACGTACTGCACATTTCCCAGGGGATGAAAAAGACACACTGAAGGAAATTAAATCACTGTAGAATAGGTGATTGCCTATAGTTTGACAATGCTCTGGACAGACAAGACTCTGAAGACTGCTGTGCGTTAAAAGAAAATCTTTATTACAATATACCCACAAGCCTGCTTTGAAAGCAACAATCACATCAAACCACAGGGCCAAACTTGGCCCTGTCTTTATAAGCTGTTCCCTGTGGGTGAGGGGGAGCTACCTGAATGTACTAAGGGCAGAAATAAATCTGTTAAAGGAAGCCATTTAAATGACCTAATCCAGTGTCTTTGAAATCAAATCAGGTAGGAGTGAAATTAGCTCTGATTGGTATCGGCAAAGTCCACTTACTCTTACCACCTTACGCCAGCAAATAATCCCATTAATTTAGATTTAATTATTCACACCAGTAAGGCAAGGAAAGAATAGAATTCTCTTTTTGTTCATCACATTTAGTAATCTAATTTCATTCTTTTCTCATGTATTCAAAGAAAGAAAATTGTACGGAAGACAGACAGGTTTGCTGTTGGCCCCAGGTAGACACCCTCTGCACCAGCCCCAGAGAGAAGGAGAACCTGCACAATGGTGAAGTCCAAAGGACTTCATTTCAGAAACCAGTTAAGGAGCTAAGTGAAAATAATGTCATTGTTTATCGCATCACTAACAAACCTAAGTGCTTAAAGTCAAGGAAATTAATATTGAGGACATTCATAAATCTCAGAGAAAACATACGTTATACCCACTTACAGCAGCTGCTGAGAATCTGGCCCTTTACTCTCATTCAATGTAAAATATCTACGTGTTGTCTTCTTCAACGCAGTAGTCTTAATTCTAACCTAAAAATAAACCTTACTCTGTATCAGTGCAATTTCACATGCACAAATCTTTCAGAAGGAATTTCAATTAAGTTAACATTATGTATGCACCCATTACCAGCATGCAGTGATTGGTCTCTGACAGAAGTGAATGGACATATACACTCCTAATATACTGCAAATGAGCAATGCCATATATTTCTCTATTATTCTTTACAAATAAATAACGTTTCCAAATGTAAGTGATTTTAACTGCCACTTGGTTAATCCATTAACTGGTGTTTCCAAATAACAATATCTTTGAGAATAATGCAGTTTTTTGGACAAATAAACAAATATATGGAAAATCCCAAGAGGCCAATGGTCAGAGTTAAGGGTATGGTGCTCACATAAATTAAGCACGTCTTTAGGCTTGACCAGAATATAACTTCAACTGTGTTCCAACTAAAATGGATTATGTAATTAACTATTCCTTTTTAAAATTACTTTACATCTTTAAATGGTATGATAGATAAGTTTCACAGAACCCATAAATGATTTATGAGAAATATTTTATTACATTAATAAAATGCTTAGCAAGAGCTTAATCTCTCAAAATTTAATACAGTGATACATGTGCTTTAAATTAAGTCCATAGCTAAACACTCTGTTACATCTCAGTACAAAGGTTCACCTTGTGTGGAATCAGTCCTCGTTTACACTTCGAGCAAAAAATAAATGAAATTTCATGTATAAGATACAAACAATCACACCCATGCACACTGAGCAAGGCTTGTGCATATTCACTGTGTTTCTGTAATCTTTTGTATATGACATTCCCTTTTACCAGATATTTACATTAAACAGATGGCACACCCTTTACTGCAGTTGACCACAATTTGGCTGTTTACTAAATATTTTTTGAAATTATAGATTTTTGAGGATCACTGTCTTGATTTAGGAGAGATTAAATATTTAGAAAGGCAAGTCATGCTGTGACGATTATAAGCAACTGTTATTTTTCCTGTGCATGAACACTGTGCTTATCATTACATATTAGATACTTTTTAAATATATAATAATATGGCTAATACTCACTCACTAAGAAGTTAATTAAATAATTAATTAAATTAATCATCATCAACGTTAGCTAAAATTCTATATAGATGTATATTAAAAAAAAAAAAAAAAGCAGCAACGACATCCAAAATAAAAGCACAGTATCATAGAGAGGCTGGCTTAGAAAAAGATGTTTTTCTCTCCCAGCTCTGAATACAAGCATCCTTTAAAAAATATTCAGCAGCTCTGTGCAATAAAAAGAAAAGCAAGTTCAGTTTAAATAAGTCTCTTTTTACTAACTAGTATATTATATGTGGCTTTTAATTATTGGTTTTGATTATTTTTGAAGATTTTTGTATTTAGATGGCACACACATTTTCAATCATGTCTTAATTACTTTTAAAAATGCTGCACTGGCTTAGGGACAAGACAGATAACTTGTTAAGCATTTGAAATTTCTGAGCTGTTTTCTCAGTTCTGGCAGTCAATACCCAAGTCCAGATTGTAACCTCCTTTCTGCCTCCAAAGCCTGCCTTGGCTGCGTGTCCAGTGAGGGATTATGGATTTAGCAAGGAAGGTAAGTGTGACTACAAGCATTGGCTCACCATCTGCTCCCCAGCAGAGTTTGGGCCAACCTGCATAGCCTGCAGCAAGACCAGGGCACTGTTCTCAATCCAGCCCTTTCCAACCTGGCTCAAGAAACACATCACATTCAGTCAGATGATTAGGTCTAAGTAGTCCATATGTAACAGAATATTTTTCCTAAATACCAAAATGAAAACAAAATGAATGCCATTTTTTTTTTATTCTCCTTACTCGATACATCAAGTTTTACACAAATAAATACTCTCTTAAGGTTTATGCAAATTATAGAAAAATAAAACTATGCATTATTTAGCAGTTCTCCTATTTCAAGATCTAACAGACTTTATTCACAGCATGTTTTTCCCTAGTTTATGTTGGCCTTCTTTTCTGATTCTACTTTTTAATTCATCTTTTTAAATTATTCCTTTTTAAATCATTATCTTATGTGACTTCATAGATTTTCATGTATTAATCTATTATTAATTTTTTTTTTTTTTTTTTTTTTACTTTTACTATAGTCAACTTAAATTGTTTAAATCTCTTTTAAGTGTAAACACTTGAACACGGACAGTTTTTTAAAAATATGATGCACTTAAACATTTTGGAGCATTTCTATTTGTAGTTCATAACCTTGTTCAAAAAGTTCTTGCTAAATATGCTTTCTTCTATTATAGGTACTATTGACAGAATTATCAAGCACCACAAGTGACGAGCAATAGTACTGGGTAAGGGAGGAAAAAAAAAACCAGCACACATATTGAGAGGGGGATACATTTTGTGTTACTGAAAAATATGTTTGTATTTTACATTAAAACCTGACATCTGCTCAGTGAATATAAATCGAGATTAATACACCCCCCTCTCCTTTTACTCATTCAGTTTTCTTTATGCTGATTCAGGTTAAGATTTTTTATTTCCATGAACAGCTACACAGAATGCTGTTAAAACTGGCATTTTACTTGCTCCAGCTCAGCACTGAACATGGAAATAAGCTGAACAAACATCTTGCCCTTTTTACTTAAACTGTTGTCTGCCCGACTGCCGAATGCACACAGAAAACAATCTAAAATTGTATAACCCATAATAGAGTATATTAAATTACAACATTGGTCAGTAATGGAAACTTATTCCCAGATATGAATTATTTACAGTCCATTTAAGTAATCCATATTCAGGTGTGGCAATGAAAAAAAAAAAAAGTGCAATATAAATCTTTAATGTTGACCGGTTGAGAGAGCAGAGCTGAGGATTACAGACATTTTAAAGGAAGAAAAAAAAAGAAAAAAAACCCTAAACGAATTGATATAGCCTGTTCAGTGGCTTACAGCACCGGCGTGCTAATAAATTGACGGATGGCATGTCAGGGGTAGGAGCTGAAATCCCAGCATTTCTAACCAGGTTGGGATCTAATAGCAGTGCACCAAAATAAAGAGTTTCTGGACCTTGATGTCACAGGACATAGTCTGTGCCTCGGTTACAATATCCTGTAGGTGCTTGGCATATGCTATTCCTGCATAAAAAACAACGCTTCTTGCTTTAACCCCATAACTGCATTAGACATTTTTCAAAGCCACTCACGACACATATTCATTGTACTGCAAGCTGTCATTTCACTTTCTTGTACTTTATATTTACCCTATTTTATCGTGCAGCCATCACAGCGTAAGACAGACCTACTGAACCCACACACAGCCCACTGTCCCGGTTTCCCTGTGAGAGACACTGTGTGCTCCTCCCCAAGGCAGGAATTAAACCCACAGATTCTGGGACATGTTGCCAGGTACGGTCTCATCACTGCTATTGTTGTTGCCTAAAAATCAGTCAGCTTGGGCGCTCCTTCAGAACGATGTAGCAAGAGATCATGGTGGGGGAAAGCTCTCACAACTGCAATTTCTTTTGTTTCCTGGAGCAGTACCTATATTAATTCATCTTACAAAGATCATTGCTCAAGAACTAAATTTTGCATACATTAGAGAGCAGAATTAGCATCGCGCTGTGTACAACGTTCCAGGCTAACTTCTCTCTAAGCAACCATTAAAGGTCATGTTTTGACGACTGAATGGCATGTCGGCACCTTGGCTCCCCAGAGAGGCATTCCCCAGGTACATGCAAAAGGTTATTAAATTACCTTCCAAGCAACACTATCTCCTCGGATGAAAATAATTACAGGCTTTTAGAGGCATCAGAATGCTTTCTATTTTTTTTAAATAAGATGAAGATGCAGTACCTAATGACCATTTTTGTGTGTGAGTCATAGAGCCTGTCAGTGGTGACAGGACAAATGAGCATAATGGCATAGCTTAAAGGGGAAAGGTTCATTTTAAATAGTGACAAATAATATTTAAATGGCATTGTTGGAGACCCATCATGCTTGTAAAATGTAGTTTGTATCTCTTCTTCATCCTTTAATTTCATCACTGTCAAATGGTATTAGCTGTTAACATGCAACATCAGGTGCAGATATAATTTTTAACTATTAAATGTGCCCATAACTAAACAATGCGTCTTGATTGTTCATATATTTTCTGATAGAATAAATAACATACTTTATAATTCACTATTCGCTCTGCCAAAATGTTTTGTTGTACAGTGGGGATCTGTCCTAGGGGAAGATGGGGGGAGCAAGACCAGTTTAAAATACCTCAAACAAATTTCTTCTTGCCAAACATGCTGAAATGGAAATGACTTTCTTTTTAGACTAATGTAATTCACAGGTTTGAAGAGCCACAGGCAAGATCGTGAGATTATAGAAAATTGGTCAAAACAGACCTAGGCAAACCAATACAGGCATGTATATACTGTATGCGCTACGATAAAAGCAGCTGACAAACTTGGTTGCCCTTTACAATTTGGCCCTAATAGAAATGTCTAAACCCTCCCGGCGCTCCTGCAGCGGCTTAGGGCACAAACAGAAAATGTTTATTTTAAAATATTGAAAAGCAATCATTAAACAATGTGCTGCAGACGTGAATTCTCCTGCACAACTGCGAAGGCATGACTCAAAAAAAGTTATTCAAAAGTCAATCCCGCGCTTACTAGAAGGATTCAAGAGGATAAATGGTCACAACATGCAGGTAATAAAATGACAGTGGGAAGCTCTTGGCTGGGAAATCACAACTTCTGGACCTCAAACTTTCAGAAAAAAGCTTCTAATTTTTTAAGTATTTTTTCACAGCTTCATCATGTTTATTGCTATATTATTTTCAGATCACTTACGCCAAAAACGTAGACAGTTTAGGTACCTTTGAGTTGTTAAAAGTTATAGCCAATTTTCTGAAAAATTATACCAGCTAAAAACACAACATTAAATATTTACCCTGTTGGATGTTAAAAAACGCTTACAATGAAAAATGTTCACATATTGACTATTCAAAATGGCCTTCACTTTGAAATTGTGAAATGGAAGGGATTGCAGATGTACAAGAATAAATATAAAAACAAATGAGTTGACTTGAAGTGTTGCCGGCTTTCATAAACATGCTACTGCAATAACATGTGACATTAATATTTAATTACAAAAGCACTGCTGCAAAATCTTTGAAATTAATGTTTTGCAAAATTAACATTCAGTGCACAGAAGCAAAGTCGTTCCAGGCGCGACTGTGATTAACAATGCCATTCACTTTACATATTATATTAATATATTATTCAAGCTAAGAATTAACACCTCCTAATTTAAATAAGGTGCTACATATCATGATGAGCTAAAATGCTTTTTCTTAAAATGGCCCATCTGATTTTAAGCAATCTGTGTTTATCATTTAATATTTTGTTATTGAATACTGTTCCCTGTAAAAAAACTCCTCGTACTTTAATTCCAAGATGAAGAGATCTCATTAAACTAGTGCCATAAGATTCAAGAATTACTGAGCCCCAAGAGCTGTGTTTGTTTTCCTTGCTGGTCTACCTGGTACTGCTCCTTTATTCTCTGGCATCAAGTTTTTCCTTCCTCACCTGTACAGCCTCCTTAGTTTCCCAACATTTACAAAAAAGCTACATGTTTTCTTTTCTAAACCGTTGGCTGGATCTTCAACTGTTAGGAAGGATTATAAATTCTTTTACAGCTACGTTGATTTACATCAGCTGATGATATAGCTCATATTGCCAACATTATCACGTTGCTAGTACATTTTGGGGATGGCGATTCCTGGCTGCTCTGCATTCTGTGCTGTTTCTGCCGTGTTGTAGGAGGGTAAAGACAAGCTAAGGGCTCTGGGGAGGTGGTGAGTCTAACACTCTGCCTATCTCGCACACAGCTTCTCGCCCTCCAGCTCTACCTCTCAGCTACGGGCATTCAGGCTGGTATCGAATTCTCTGTGTTTTGAACTACAGAGAAGTACAACTGGTGGGACGTGGCTCAGCAATCAGGCCTGGAGGACATTAAATGGGTTGACATATTCTCCAGCAGGTCAGACAAACTGGTTATTTTTGTTCTAGGAAAATACTGATGAAACAGATGGGTACATCACTTCATTTTAACTACACAGAACTTCATTTGCCATCTTTAATCTACTGTAATTGTTTGGGATTCTTATTTCTAAAGCAGAGAAGAAACATATTTCAATGCCTTTATTTGCATGTGTCCAGCAGACTTCTAGTAAGCAAAAATTTTTGATTTGTCTTACATCAACAGTTAGAATTCATTGTCTATAATTTCAATTCTGTTAATTATAAAGATTAGTTGCAATGCACATGGATCTTTTGTAGTCACACATAGGTTTGTAAGAGCCCACAAATTAAGATCTACTTGTAGAAAATTACATCTGTACACCTTAAGCATCTGTGTTTAGCTACTAAACCTTCATCTGGCTAGATAAAATCCCATGATCTTTCATAGCTCTTTTTCAAGAGTATCTTAAAAAAAAAAAAAAGAAAAGAAAAAAAAAACAATTAAGTTGATTTGATCTCTTATTTCTACGTTCTCTTGTGAATTATTCTAATTCTGGTCAAAACAGAATTATTGGGAGCTGGAAATACTGTCTGCAAAGATTCAAGTATAAAAGATGGAGATTTCAGATCACAGTGAACAAAGGAAATGTTTGCAGAGAAGACAAAGCAATACAGGACAGTTGCAGGCTAAGAACTCCTTCCATCATTTGCTTGCCAATATCTTCAATACTTTGGTCTGTATCTTTGCAGTGAGCTAAGCAGGGGCAAAGAGCAGAGGGACACGACTGTATGACACCACATACGCCTTCTGCTTGGTGACCTGCACAGACAGCCTTCTCTAGATGGGAGTGACAGAAAAGTTTGTCCACGGACATTGCTTGTGGATCCCGGTGCTAAAATGACCCCTCCACAAACAAGTCAATGATTTTGGGGTACACAAAGCAACATCACAGTGAAGGCAAACCGATTCTTTGTAGAAAAGAGGCATTTGTGCCGTAATGCTAAAGCCATCTTAGGACATATCAACACAAAGACAATGTCCTGCTCTTTCAGTTGCTTTCAAACTGGATTTGGGCCTGTTTTATGACAATGACGTTACAGCTATCTCCTGCATCATTTTCTTTATAGAAAATTAGATGTGACATAATAACAAGATATTGTCTTAATTATGGTTTAATCAAAAATAGAAACTTTAGGCTTTTCCTTCTTCCTTGTTACTGTATCTATTATCTAAAATTGAGAAGATACTGAGAACGTTTAAATATGGAAACACCACACTTGGTGTACCTTACTGAAGATCACTTTCTTGCTAACTGCCCCATGATGAGACAAAACCAGCTGTGCACTAGAACAACTTGAGTTGTTGAGCACTACACACCATTAGCTGATGGACCTACATTTTAATACTTCAACTAAAAAAAATCTCCTCTGATCACAGCAGACAGTAATGTTTCATCTAGCGGTTTCAAATATTTTTCTGAAGTCACTGTATTTAAAGGTTTGTTTTAATTTAGGACTACAAAACCAAAACAAAATGTAGATGATAAAAGATATAGAAAAAAAGATTTCAACTCAGAAGCAGGTAGTGAAGTATTTATTAGTGTCTGCTTGTCTAAAATCTTCCCCCCCCTCCACTTCCAAAAAAAAAAATTACTAAAAGAAAGCACTCTAGAAGTCAACTAGAATCAGAGAGCCTTTTAGAACTGCAGATGAAACTGTACATATGGCATCCAAGTGTATGGTAGAATTTCCTTCTATTTGAATAAAACATGGCATTTCAAAATAAATTAAGAGAAAACAAAGGAGATGAAAGTGGGAATACCTTGTGACCTTCTTGAAAAATGTTATTTCTTCTGTGCAGTAAACATATTCAGTGCAAAGCTTGACATCAAAATACAGATATATAATATTCAGTTAACTAATTACAAATTGCACGTGTATATATTCACACAAGTACACACAGCCCTTGAAAAATTTACATTTTAGTGTGAAAAGCTGGGAAAAAGCCATGGGTGCATTAGAATGACCTCTCCATAGCAAGTGCTCCTGGCCTTGGGAAGCACTGAAATAACAGAATGGCTGAGATGTAAAGGCACTCAAGTATCAAAAGTGTTGCTCAAAATTTGTGCCCACTGAACTCATGAGCCTGTCTTTCCCAAAGCCCTGCAAAGCAGAGAGGAGCCATGATTTCTAGTAGGCACAATGCTATGAAAAGGTCTTGCTTCTTTCAAGCCCTGAACAAGACCATCACTTGCATTTTGGTTGAAGTTCTTCCCATACCCATGCCACAGTCAGGGGAGCACTTTGCACACTCAGGGAAAAGTATTCTTTATGTAATTGTTCACAAGTTTTTACTTTCCTCTCAAATTACTTTTTAAAAAATTATCTCTAGTTTAGCTACACTAAGCTCAATATCACTGCACCAGCCATGATGAAGAACAGTATTTTGGCAACAGCACACAAATAACTCTGCCTACTTCTTTCCTAGAAAGTAGTAACTAAAAAAAAAAAAAACAAAAGACAAAAGAAAAAAAAAACTCACAAGGTGATAACATTCACTCTTTTTGTATGAATTCTCCCTCACAGTATGTCCAACACTGAACTAAAGAGGCCGACGCCTCTTGTCTCCACTGATTGTAAAGGAGCATCTACTGCATGGAGACTAAGCACATTTCATCACAAAATTAACTTTATCCCTGTTTACCATGATCAAATTCTTACCTACTGAGGTAATGATCTCACCTGCATTTCTATGTATAATATGAAATCATTTACAAATCATGACCTGCAATTTGTTGCTTGGTATATGGAGGGAGGAAATACAAGCTGGGCTCATTCAGGTAGGAGTCAGCATTGTTCTTTCTGTCTTCAGCTTACCACTGTCCTCTCAAAATGCTGCTTTCCACAGCAAATCACTGTTGCTACACAGTAATACAGTGGAACTTTGTCTAAATAAATTCTGACTAATATACAGAGAAACCGTTGTGGTCCAATGATAAGCCCAAGTTGTTACTAGTGAGGGAAAGCCTACCTAATTAATAATGATGACCCTGGTTGATAGATTTCCTTGACAAACTACCTTGAGTGGCTTCATTCTGTTGTTTCTTTTTTTTTTTTTAATCAGTGTAAAATCACATAATTTGGGCCAAGGCTTTTTTAATTTATAAGCCTATCGTAGAAATCTAAAATTACTGAATGCCAACACAAACATAGAATGAATGTTTCTTGGGAACGTCATGCACTATCCACTGATTTCTGTATATTACAAAGAAAGAACTGAGACCAAAAAAAAAAAAAAAAGAAAAGAAAAGAAAAACAACCAAATATCCTTATACCTGGAGAGTTCTCAAGGCTGCAGAAGTAAATGCAGAAGATTTTCTGTTATTGATAAATAAGATGATGACCTCTCTGGTCTCACATGCTTTGTGATGTAACCTGTGATTTCTGCCAAGCACTTCTAACAGCTCTCATCACAATGTGAACTGATAGTGTGATATGTTAACATCACCATTAATGTGCACCAGCATTACACTTTTCTTTCTTCATTACACAGCTTTCCTTCAGGCCATTGGACACTGGAGGTATGTATAAAAATGTACCTCTTCAATGCAAGCAAATCCCCCTGAATTTTAAGGGGAGATTTCTACATGAATTGGTTTGCTGATTCCTATTTTTATTTGAGATTGGGTCCACATGACAAAATTTAAATTCAATTCTAAGTTGTTTAAGGACCAGTGGAATTTACATTTGCTCTATCTTTCAGATCTATAAATAACATTCAGTAAAAGAAAGGAGATAAAAAATAAACATTTTAATATCCTGTTTTGCTATTCTTCTTTATTCTTTTCTAATATCATATAACCTAATAATACAACATATAATAAATATTTAAGGGGAAATAGCAATGAATCTGCATTGCGCTTTCTAAAGTCTCTTCCTGAAAGGCTGATTACTCACAAATTGTAATGGGTCTATTACTCAAAATTTATATTTCTTTCATGATGTGATTCTTTAGCCTTAATATTCACTTGATTCACACTGATTACAATAGAATATGTACAGGAACAACAGTAGATGAGACCAGATGGAGTTATAGAAATACTCTCTGCTTTTGAATTCACACACACACTTCAGGCCCCAAAAGCAATATCATATCTTAAAATATGCTCCACGGCCCTCATTACCAGCCTAACAAATATAAACTTAATGAATGCATAGATTGCCAAAACTTTAAGCACTGGACCAAAGAAGTTTTATTAAAAAAAATAAAAAAAGGTATAAAAAAGGACAGTGCAAGCAAAATGTTTAAGATCTGACCACTCTCAAACCATCCTGGTCAAAACAGTATGGCACTGTTTTTCCCTTCTCACAATGTCTCCTATACTTCCTTCCAGTAATTTTTTCACAAGTAGTTGAGCCCCAACACACTCAACAGTTTTTAATACTTCTCTGCATATTCCTCTGGACAACAAAGACAAAACACGAGTCTTCCTTCAGTCAAATCTGCCTTTTACTAAAGTTTTCAAATGTCATATTTACCCGTTTTCCTTCAACCAGTGAGGGAAATGTAGATGTTCAAATGCCACTGGTTGGATTCCTACCTGACATAACACTACCTAATTAAAGCTATGGGTTTCTCCTTCAAGAACATTTCCTAAATGCTTCTATTTTTTCTTTTATTACCCTTCCTACCTACCCTTTTATATACCCTTCTCAAGCAGACAATTTCCATAATATATGAGAATAAGGGTGCTTTAAATTCCCTTCCAAGGCTGTAGTTCCTCTTTTAATTGTCCATGTAGGTGGCCAGACTCTGGGACATCCCATCTCATTTCTTCTTATAAGAGAAACCAAACATTTGCCCCTTAAACGTATTTTTCAAAGTAATATGGAGCAGATAACTCATCTGAGAAGACGTACAAACACAGCAGAGCACTGCAGAACAGTGCAGTAAGTGAACATAATCACACAGGATTTCACATGCACACAAAAAATAATAGTAGTATCTTTATGCTAGAGGCATTCTCTGACATTGATATCTTTAACATTTCACCAACATGGAAAACCACAAAAGCATTAATACACACAATGAAGTTTATTGTAGCTCCCAAGCATGATCATAGCAGCACTTCAGTTAATAATACTTCATACGTTCAAAGGCAGAAATACCATTATCATCTGCTACTGAAACAAACACAAAAAAGCCATTATTTGCAGCATCCACCTCTACTCCCAAAGCATATTCAGAAAGAGTTAAAATATGAAATAAAATTATAAAGGCACCAATGATATTTTTATAACAGAGCTATCGCTAGTAAGCCGTATTTTAGAGAAACACTGCACATTTTGATGACTGTCAAAATTTACATAACTTACTCTCCATGAATTAACTATGAGGTATAAAATGCAACTTTGGCTAAATAAACCCTCAGCAATTGTAAAGCAGTATTTCAAGCATCGCTAGAAAAACACCAGACTGAAACATTAAACAAAAGAGATGAATATCGAGAGAAGTGATCTCCCCAATATTTGGTTATTGTTTTGGAATAAATCAAACAATCAGAGAAGATAATCTTTTGAAATACTGATCATAATTCTAGTTGCTATCGTACTTTTTACTTTTATTTTTAATGAGTGTTTGTCAATTTAGTGCCTACAATCAAACCTCTGACATATTAGGGTAATGAACTGAGTCCAGGAATTACCAGAAAACACATAAATACTTGAATTTCTTGAAAACACAAAGTGTTAAGAGAAACAAATTCCAGTCTTTAACATCTGTCCTACAGATTCTTACCATTTATCTGCTGATCAAAATTTCGAATGGTGCCAAAAAAAATCATGAAGTCAAAAGGACTTGGTGGGGGGATCTTTGTTTCTCTCTAAAAGCCTAAAAGTTATACTCAACTGCAGCACAAAGAGTAAAGAGGTTGTTATTCATATTAACTACATTTACATTCCTATCGCAACATCCAGAGAGCTAATAGTGGGGTTATTAACATAACAAACGTAAATGTTCTATATAAATAATACTGTTTCAGGCCAGCAACCGCTCATCTGACAGCATTTAGGCACAGGCTCAACATCTGTTTATGAACACTTTGCCTAATGATATCATCAGATATCATTAAGTGCGGCAGAATACAGCACAGAGGCAGGTGCAGCTGCCTTCAGTACCCATCACAGAGGAAGAAAAGAGCTGCATTCCCGATCCGAAAACCCATCATTAGGACAATTTTCTTCGACAAACCAGCCCTGTGATTTCAATCTGTATATCACCTGTAATTGTAGTTTTTAGCAAGAAGCTGATTCTATACATTTAGCGACGAATCACGTTGATGGCCTGAATACTGGAAACACATTTGTGCTACCAGCTGCGGCAGCTTTTTTTAGAGCCTGTGTTAACAAAATACTGCTAACAAGGCAATGCTTGGAGTGCAGCTTTGTTTCTCTTTCTTGTTCATAGTGTTTAGATGTGCATAATTATGGAGATTAGCAATTGATTGCTTCTCAATAATAATTGATTATTGGTCACTGAACCTTCTCCAAAGCACTTCACCGAAGGTGAGGACAGGTGATAAGTTCATTTGTAGCGGATCTGGAAAACTGGAAGGGAAAGGTCCAAAAGAACCTTCGATTTGTACATCAGTTTCCATGATAAACAGACCAAAGGGATAATAGAATATCCCAAAGCCTCGTTTGCCCGGAGGCAAATTGTAGAGATCATAGCAAGCCTGCAGAATTCTCCCTGTGGACTATGTAAGAAACATACATCATTTTTATATATGTCAGTTGTTCTTTGATTTGAAAATATTTCTACCCATTTAATTTATCTTTTTCAGTCAGTTTTCTTAAATTGTACAATTTAGGGGTTATATCAAAGAATGAATATCATTTCTGAATACCCCTAAAATGAAACAAACTGACAATATAATGCAAGTCTCTTTAGTAGGAATGTACAAATATTGAAGCATCTATTGTCATTGACTTCAAAATCACTGTACCCTTTTGATCTGCTTTATATCCATCAAAATTTTAGTCTGTAGTGACTGCCTTGATGCAACGTAACATAATGTTGGGAATATATCACAATGCCACAGCTAAAATTTAAAGGCGAATGCTCTTATTTTTGGCTTAATCACCCACTGTCAATTTGGACAGCAGATATCCAATTTAAATTTATTGGAGTGCATGGAAGCCACTCAGACAATAAAGTATCTGTAGCGTTTGCAAAATGGTAAACATCATTTCTTGTTGGCTATCGAAAAGTATTTTGAACAGTTCAGACCAGTTTTTCTAACCCACTTGTGTTTACAGAAAAATGTAATTGCAAGCCTGACATTCCATACCATCCATCTTTAGATAACTTTTTTTTTTTTCCCCCATACAGAATTTTACAATGACATGTCTCCTCCACGGCACTGAACTTTACAACCTGATTCATGAAATATGCAGCTTGTTTAAAGTTAGCCTGCTCCATTTCTATGAGATTTTTATGCTAAAATGAGAAACAGATTGCACACTTACGATTCAAAAGAAAAATGCCCAAGATAGAAGGTGAAAATTTAAGTAAGAGAAATCTCTGGGACCAGAGTCCCTTCTTGCTCCTTGCTCAAAGAAGTGCCCTGTATAGTGCATGCACTCACTTTTCAGATGGTCTCACTCAGCCTTTGGGTTGCTTTCCTCAAAAGCAGACCAATGGTAGCAAATACTCAAATTGCACATCACACCCATGATCCCAGCCAGCACCAAGACCTGAAGGGCTATTTAGTGCTTACACCAACTGCCTTTCACCTGTTCCTACCCGTGAACCTGAAAGAATAGGGAAGTATTATAAATAGCAGAAGTATATTGACAATCTAAGAGTTACATTATCCAACAGACAATCTTCATGTAATATATCTGTGCATTCTATAGAAGAATTTTCTTTTTAAAGCAGCTTTAATCCAACTTCTGTTTGTGCAGACAGATGAGAAGATAATTCCCAAGCACAATGACTTGCAGGTGCAAATAGTGATATAGATAACAAACTATCTGATCTGTGGGCACAGATAGATAGTTAGACATCTACAATCTTTATGTGCAGCAATAAATAATTGCATCTTCAATTATTTATACAAATAAGAAGAGAAAGCTGGCCTAGGGAAAAAAAAAATGAAGAAAATAAATAAAAAATAAGCAAAACAGTAGTTGGTGCAGTATAAGCTATTTTCTGTGTTAAGAATCAAGATTTTCAAAATAGAGGCAACATTAAGCGTCTGCATTACTACCCTTCCTACAGTGACTAAAGAGAGAGAATCTTTTGTCTTGCTTTAAATGCAATGCCTGTTTAAATTTAAGATCACTGTAAGATTTGCATGACAGCAGATGAACTGATATAGCTGTTCTCATGCTGAATGAAGGTATCAGCCAGTAATGTAAACAGTGAATTGCTTCACTGCCTTTGATGGCTGCATGAAAATAGTTCCTACCACATTTTACATTAGTTTTTAATGTTTCAGTTAAACAGGGGCAAGAATGGAACCGTAGAGATACCTGACATTTTCCTCTTCCTAAAAACAAAAAACATTCCCCAAAACAACACATTTACAGTACACAGAAACTAAACAGATTCATATTTTTCAGAAAAATGGGAAGAATCCCACCACAGAATGCTCAGGCATATATATGTGTGCAATATAAAATCTTACACAAATGGTACAAATTCTAGATGCATATGCAAAATATTATAAATATTATGAAGTGTGAAAAGCCAATTATTTTGAAGTCTGCATAATGCCTGTGTGATCATTATCCATTCCCCACGTGCATATACATTCCAATTATCTTTAATCACATGACCACACAGACACTTTTTCCATAGGCTCCTGCCTCATTCAGAGCACTGAAGGGTTGGTTTGATGCAAAGCTATACAGCTTCTCATTTTGTCCCTACTGTTCTCTCCTTGATTATTCCACAGTATTTAGGTTCCTCTCTGAATTATAAAGGCATTTGTATCTTTTCCTGTGCATTCACAGAAAAGAAACTCAAGTGTTCTCATTCTTAATTCATTTTACAAGACCCACTGGAAATAAGAGGGTGTCATTCTCTGAACAGAAATTTCCACAATGGGGAATTTAGGGAACAAAGAGATTAAGATCAAAAGTATCGACTAATTTGGTGCATCTACTACTACTTCTAGTACAAAATAATAATAATAAAAATAAAGCTGCCTTTTTTTTTTTAGAGTAGTCAAGATGGTGTTTTATTGGGTCAGCAGCACAACCTCACTGACTTCTGATGCAGTCCAAAAGTCATACAGTGGGTTCCTTAGGTCTCAGGTCAGACCTTCAGAAAATGCATGATAAAACAATAATAAGCTGGAAACACTATAGCAGGAATGAAGGATGGGAAAAGCTGATGGGAGTCCAGTGAGAGAAGCCTGATGCAGCTCTTGTCATAGTACCACAACATTTTTTCACACAGTTCCCCCGCTAATTCATTATAAACTTTCAGCAAAGGCAACAAACAAGTCAAACCCCTAATTGACCAGGAAGAGATGCTATATAAAGGCACTGTACACATTTTTCTCTCCACATCTAGAACCAGTACCAGCACCTTCACTCTCCTATTCATGTATGCCAACAGCCATTCAGTTTTCTGCTCTTAACTTTCCTCTATGTATGTGCCAACCCATAGTCCTGATCATTGAAAGTATTAATTAGATAAGGAAAAAAAATAAGCTTTAACGCTTACATGCTAAAATCAATTAATTATCTGTGGGTCATGCAAGCATATAACTTTGTATATGGACCTTCTCCATGGGTACTGCATGATATGGGCTAAGAGGTATGAAAGCACTCTTCTTACTCCCCATTTCCTCTTAGGCATCCCTCCCTTTATCCTTTCTCTTCTCCCTTTTTGTCTCTTATCTTTTCTTTCTGTTACTAAGCCTGCCTGTGTCCTTTCCCTAAACTTTATATTATCCCTAGAATAAAGGAGCTAAAAAACAAAACAGCAGAAGCATACAGCTGCAAAGACTGATGTCTTTAATTGTGAAAGTTTTTCCTTTGTCTTCCTTAACATATATAGCTCTCTTCAAATGGCAATTACTCAGGGCAAAGAAAGTCCCTGGGCTCTAGATGTGTATCTTGGAAGTGCCTGGCATATTTTTTCTCTTACTATTGGATAAAAACCACATGGTAATAACAGTCATTTTGCTTGGTTTTATTTCCCATGTTATGCATGCAACTATTACTTTTGTGAATGTGTTGCTATGACAAAAGGCTTTCCCCTGTGCAACAAAATTTGGCTTTGACAGCCAACTGCAATGGCTGGAGAGGACCATCATTTGATGAGGTTGCCTTTTGTAATAGATAGCTTACTGCACATCATTTTTAGGCAGTCCACTTAAAAATATTATTTGCAATAATATTGGCCACCTGCTCTTCATGCTCTATGACGTTGATGGAATGTAGCAAAGAATGTGCATTATGGACGACTTTCATGGTTATTGGTGAATTTTAGTCTTACATTTTGTTTCAAGAATGTATTGGGGAAAAAAAAATGCTGCAGTTGGTAGATAATCTTCTGTTTATTCTCTTTCAGCACAAAATCAAAAGTTTTCTTTCTTTCTCCCCTAGGAACAGCCTGGCCTCAGAGGCAAAATACAGTGTAAGACATCTAAAACGCTCAAGCAAGATATCTGATTTGTATGTAGTTGTTAACTGTTACATTGTGTAAAAGAAAAGGAACGTTGCTTGAAAACCTGTTATAGTCCAACACAATAGTGCAGCCTTGAGGAGGGTCTGATAATGATGGCTGTGAATCTTCACACAACACAGTATGTGGGGCTCAAACTCTGTTACAACCCAAGGCACTCCTGCACTCTCTTATAAGGTCGAGCCTCAGCCATTGCATCCCACACAGAGCACTACAGCAGGTCTGCTCTGACAGTGCCATAGGACTGCTCCCCTAACTGAGCTGATGGCTCTTTTTTCTCCTCCCAATCTATCTATGAATGGGAGCAGTGTGACATCAGTCACAGACCATTAGATCTGCTCACATTGCTGCGTTGCCCACAAACTGTAAAATTCCCTTTTCTTGGAGCACAAGGCTCCATGTAAACATGCTGCTGTTATAAGTTCTTCCTATTGCAGTGGTGGCTCAGCTGAGCTCCAGTGACAGGAGCGGAGCCTGGGGTGTCTATCAGGGAACACTCATGCACCAAAACTGCATTCCCAATATACTGCCATTAAAATCTCGTTTTGGTTCTCCAAATATCAAACCTTGCCTTCTGGAAAGCAAGTAATATCATTTCCACTATCTATCTTAATTTTAGTTTGATACTGTAAGAGAAAACTTGAAATAGGAATAGAAATGGGACAAATCAGTATCACAGCCCTGGGTAATTCAAGCTTTCAGTTGTTCTAAAGCCACAGCTGAGTTTAGATATGAATTTCCAAAGAAGCTGTTAATTATTTACTGTCATACACAAGATATAAGGATGTCACCATTCTTAGGAGTCCCACAGTAGCAGACTGCCTAGACAGGTCATAGTCCTCCAGAATGGGATTCCCTTAGCAGGGCTTTAAAGGAATCTAACGAATGTTAAACCAATTTAAACTTCTAACTTACTAAAACTTCTGTTCTCCGTGTTTCCTTAGGTGTACAACAAGAAAATAGACTCAACTCATTCGGATTGAAAAAATAAAAAGCGATCATAATTAGGGTTTGAACATTAACATCGTATTTTTCTCATTACTTTTTTTCAAGTAATATTTCTTACAAGAAGCAATACATTGTCAATACAAATTCTCAATAGGAATGTGGCTTAATACCATACAATTGGCTTTTTATCAAATTCCGCTGGAGCAACTTCTCTGCCATCTGAGCAGGTTTTTTGCTAAATGCCACTGAAGTGGCGGCACTTCAAAACAACGCTAGGAAAGGTTTTGTTTGGTTTTGTGCTTTGTTTTTAGCACACAAGTGGCTTCAGCAAGAAGCACCGCTGTCTGGAAGTCATAATAATAAGATGTGGTACATAAGCATTAGCATGGCCAGGTAGTAAGAAGTTCATGAGTTACATTCTTTCTCTGGGATAAAAATACAGTCTATTTGAGACTGACATCCATATAATATTGTTACGTACTCAATAATAACAATCCACCATATGTCACACAACCCTGCCTACACTGTTTGGAAACCACTTAATACTTCTTTGTTTACTGCCTTATACATGGAGGAAGGAGGAGGAGGCTGCAAGTATGAAGTTCCTTTTTTCTATTCCTTGAAAAGCTTCAGGTTGCTGCAGTAATCCAATGCAGCAACACTGATTCACAAGTGCATTTGAAAATAACTTACAGACTTCAATAGCTTTATCATGTAGCAAAACACGAAGTGCCTTCAGATACATTTGCATCTCTCATTCCCTTTATGTATATTGGTGCAAACTTAGTTCGAGACAGCCATAGTGAATCATAGATAAATTGCATTTCCTATCACTTAAGATAGGAAAGATAAGATTTCAGATATTTGACATAATCCATAAAGTTAACAGACATTATGATACCTGTACTATTTATAATTATCTACTTGGGAGGAACCTGATCTGCCAAGAAGAAACTGAAAATGGCATTTTCATCTTTTATTGAGAATTTCTCACACTCACCTCCAAACAAAATTTTAGCAGCACAGTATATACACTATGCTTCTTCAGTAGTAAAGATGTGCCTGCAGAAGGCAATTTAAATCTTTAAAACCAGCAGAAAAAAAAATCTTTTTTAAATTGAAAACTCAAACTAATTGATCGCCAAAAAGAAATATTCATACATGCAATTTTGATTTACACTGGTCATGTTTTGAAACAACGTTAATTTAACAGACAAATCAGAGCAGTGGATTTGTGAATGCATAAACAGGTATTAAAGCTTTTGCAGAATTTGGTAGGAAGATTTTTTATCTATTGTTTCCACTTCTAATATACATGTGTAAAGCATTTACTAGTGTACAGCTTTATAAACAGCACAAGATGGAAGTATCTGAACACTTAGGTTGTCACCTTAAAACAAACTGTCACACATTTTTCTTCACACATTTGAAACCCAACTTATCAACCTTAACAAGTGTTGTTATCAAAAGAATTTTGGTGCCTTTGTTCTTTCCCTTTTGCAAGCAAATTACACTTTTAGGATTTATTAAGACAAGAAACAATTTTTGAATAGCAGGTCAAAACTCTCTATGGAAAAATTCTCATTACTTTCTAGCCTGAAGCAGTATTTACCACTCCAACTTATCCATCTTTTTCCTGTTTTTTATATATCTATATTTCCAGAATCTTGTTTCTGTGCCTAATGCTATAACATTGCAGCAGTTTGTTCAAAGGAACACTCTTATTTTTGCTCTTAGCCGGTGCTATACAAACCCTGATCAATTATTGAAGTGTAAGCCCTGAAGTAACACAGCCATTACTGCAGCAGGCAGATAAAAATGGAACACTTTTAGCTACAGTATATTTACTTTAGAGTTTCAGCAAACAAACCAACAAGTTAAACTACCTTGTCTTTCACTTTGTTTGATGTACTAATATTTCCTGAATGTTCAAAAGTCTTTCTTTTAAAACAAAGTTACTGAAATGCTATGGCTGCTTGCTTGTGAGAATACCTAAGCTTAAATATGTGCATGAAAAAGCTTTGAGATATAGAAAAGGCAGCATTCAAGTTGTACAAATCTAATACAGAAGCTGCTATCTGTAGTGCCATAAGAGCCAGTTTTTTTTATGAGCTGTTTGGTATTTTAAGTTCGCCAAACTGCAGAGCCTGCATATTGTAATGACATTAAAAATGATGCTGGGAGGTATCTTAAACAACAAACAACATCACTGAGAAAAGTATTCATTAAAGGAAAAAAAAGTCAAATTAGAGGTGTTGGAAATTTCTTATGCAATCAACCGCTAATCACTTGTGGACTTTTCTCATTCTGTAGCAAACTCCTTTACTCACAAAGGAATGCCCAAGATGTAATTTTTTGTTAAAAAAGCTTTCTTATTTAATTATACAGAGTCTACTTGAGAGCGATGCCAGTTCAAGACTAGAACTATTCATCTTCTGATGGTGCTGCATGTGCATCTGCACAGAAGATACAATGTTTTTCAGTTTAAATGTCTGTTCTGGGTTTTAAGGACTAAATGATAGTGAAGACGACTGGAAACTTTCCAGATTTTCCTATATAAACTGCTTAGCAAAACCAAAAATTAGTACTTATGCTACAGAACTAATAATGTTTGACATTTGCATTTTATCACTTATGGTATGAAGAGCGGGAAGAACTTGTCCCAGGAAGTTTGAGGGAAACTATAACAACTCAGTTTTAGAAACGGATGTTTAAAAAAAGCTTGTATAGTTGTGCTCAGTTCTCAGCTGCTCTTTTCTGGTTCCCAGAGGAAAGCAGGCTGTGTGGCTTGCAAGCACCATACGTGAATAGATTATGAAAAATGATCTCATGAATGCATAAGGATGTCATCATGTCCCACTAGACGGCATTTGATAGCGGGATGAAGCAGCCACGGGTAAAAAAACTACAGGTACTCTGATGTTTCCATAGGTATGGACAAAACAAAATGGTATTACAAAGATGTACTCATCTTTTATTTTGTTTTAAGTACAGCGGAGCGTGTGCAACATTTGCATTTGTGGGAATATTCATAAACACTGTCACTGTCTTAGAACAACTTGTTCACACAAATAGGGCCCCAGTAATACAGAACACATACTTTCCTCACATATCTGAACTTCCCCAAAATTTACTCAAGTCTAGCAAATATGGCAACACAGAAACCATTCCTTTTCAGCCATAAAGTAAAGAAAGTTGCTGGTACTGCCTGCAATTCATAGAAACACAGTGCTACCCTGACCTTACTGGACAAACTGCAGCTGAGAAGCTGGGTAGTAATACTGTTCTTACCTAGATACATGGATGGATGAGCCCCTTTTCACACCTATTTTTGCTTCCTGTTGAATACTGGATGCACAAGCCCTTCAAATGTAAGGTAGACAACCCAAGTACACATACATAAAGGTATGCATCCACACATATGATGCAGAAAATACAAAGTCATACTTTCATAAAACTATAACTCTATAACTAACCATGTCAAACTATCCCTTTTTGTCCTTCTTTTCAATACATCTTATTTAAAAAAAAACAGAAATCACAACGAATGTAAGCAACCTCTTTATCTTCCATTTTATTTTATTTTTATAACCACTACATCTGAGCCTGGTAACATATTCAAGGTATGCCGCAAATACTTGGAAGCAAAAACCTTTTCATTTGAACATTCGATTCACTGAAAGTGAGGTAGCCAATTTGTTGTTGCAAGCGTCTGTGCTATTATTTTTAGAGCTCTCTGGCAGACAGCTTATGAAAGGTGGTTTGTATAAAGCAGCAACATAATTTGAAAAAGTGCAAAAAGGGAATCTATAGTGATGCATGCCTTTGTGAAACTGCTCTTTATTTAAATATTACACTGGATAGTAGAAACAGGCTGGCTGGATTTATGAGGTGTGAAGCTATGTCTCATAATGATTAACATTAGAATCAAAATTTAGACCTGAGGTCAGTCTCCAGATACTACATTTACCTCCGTATTTTTTCTTAGAAAATCTGGAGCTCTCATTATTATTACAGTCTTTATTAAAACAAAGATGCTGTTGAGTTTTCTGCCTATTTCAAATGAGTTGGGAAAGTGAGATCAGGCCTTTGAAACTTCTGTTCATTACTACCCTCATCCATGCATAACTTTTCCCAGAAGAGCTATGTTTACTTATGTTATATATTTATATATATATGTTGTTGTATATATATACATACATACACACATATATATGTATAGAAAATAATAAAAAACTTGAGTAACCGTTCTTAGAGCCATCGACCTCACACAGATTTGCAATGATATAGACAACATGGGTTAAATCACAAAAACAGCTCTCTAAACCTTCACTGTTCTGTTATTCTGGGTGATTGTCCTCAACGTAACACTTCTGCTTGTTTCCTACTGTTTGCAGCAGTGTTCTCTATGAGCACGGGGCAAGAGCCAGCAGGAGGGCAACATTGGGGAGAGGGTTGCAATGCCACACCTAAAGTACAGGAGTTCATTGAATCATAGGAAACCCTGAGTTGGAAAGGACCCACAAGGGTCATAGAGTGCAACTCCTGACTGCACACAGGACCAAAAGGATCTTCAAGTACTATGCATATCTCGTGATCTGTATGGTTCAGCTAGCTTAGGGATGGAGTGGAAAATCAATAGATGCTCTATTTCAACCTTTAGCCCACAGTTTACATTCCATCAGCAAGCATTTCTTTATCCCTTTAGGTGACACCTAAAAGTCCCTTTCCTGTAGGCAATTTGACGACTCGGGAGTCACAAGAATTCTTTGAGTGCAACGTGTCTACATAGACTGATTATTCTGAGCAAGAAACAACTTTTTTGCATCTTACAGGTGCACAAAATCTCTTGCACATGCATACTATACTCCTTCTGCATACACTTGGTACAGCTGATGCTCTCTGGAGCTGACAAACTTACTTGTTGCTGTATGCCCAGAAAGATTCCTCAGTCTTAGCTGCAAATGGAAACTTCCCTCCCAGCCCTCCAGGAAGAAAACTGAGGGAAAAGGAATATTAGAATAGCCACTGTCCAACTAACTGCTCCACTATATTGCAAACAATTATTAAAACAAACAACTTCTCTGTACCCCTCAAAAAGCAACAAAAGTTCTGTAGCCAGCTATAGCTACAACTCCTGCTGTTCACACTACTCCCCCTCCATTTCTTTTACTTTCAGAAATATTTCTTTCATCTACAGAAAAAGAAACTGAATCAAGTAATTTATATCCACTTAGTTTCCAATTACCTGGATCTGCTTGTAACTTAGAATATTATAGTATTTATTGAAGGTTACAAATAGCTTTAAAATATAATCATAACGTAGATCCACATTTCCACAGTCTAAGCAAATGACAGATTAATGATTTTATCAGGAATCTATGACTATATAAAATACTTGCAAGATACCAAAATCACTGTGGGACATCTAGATGTTTTCCAAAGAATAAAGTAAGTCACTGTAGAGATCATAGAATCATTTCTGCTGGAAGAGCCACTTGAAGATCATCTACTTAAACTCCTCTGCAACGAACAGGACGGTAGCAAGTTATCCTAAATTTTGACTGTGACAAAATATTTTGAAAAGACAGCAATCCTAATCATCTCCATGCAGCATCATCACTTAAGTGACAGATTGCATGTCTTCAAGTGGTAGCACTGTGTTTTACTGATGACTGGACTTTGCTGCACAAAGATTTGGGATGGAACACTTGTAATTCTGTAGGGTGTAACTTCAAAAGTTGTTTTCAGGGAAAAAAAGTGTGATTGCCTTCCACTATCTATGAATGCAAGGAATCCTCAAAGACAATTACAATATTTTCATTTTAACTAGTTATCCATTCAAATGAAAATTGACACTACTTAATTTACACTTTTCTTCAGCAGAAGTTCCAGAGCATATACCATGTGAAATATTCAATTCAGAAACATTTATACAACCTCTAGATTGCATACTAAGTATTCTCTTTATCTTACGACACTTGACCCACTGTGAATACAACAGAGAATAACTCTTGTTTTGAATATTCATTATATCTTTAAAAAAAAAAGCAACACAACATTTTAATGTCAGACAGCAACAAAAGCTATTCACGGGCCAAAGCCTAGTCACTTAGGTTTACCCTACACTGATGATTATACATCAAAATGTCAGAAGATATGTATTTACCAAGTTTGATGAAGAAAATCTGACAAATACTGTTTAAGATAAGTGGCATTTTCTCCTAATTGTTTTCAGATGAATGAATGAGAACCTAATGCCCTGTTACTTCGGTGGAGCACTAAATGGCTTAAAAAACTCATGTTTATACAATGTATTGGTGCATACTTTAAAAGGAGAATGGAAACAGTCACGTTCATTTACAAATTGATTTTAGACATACGTAGCTGGAATTACAAAAGAAAATGGGAAACAGATCTCAAATAAACAAGTCATTTTTTATTTATGTTTGTTGTGTTTCTTCAGTTTGCTATGCCTTCTCATTCACCCTCATACTTTGGTGCAGTTGTGGTTTTTAAAAACATAAATGTTTTGGCTAGCATCAAATTTACTCTAAGGAATCATCTATATGGGTGAATCATATACCAAAGACAAACTCTCCTAATAGTCTTTCAGGGTTCTGTGATACATGAAGGTACTCTGCAAATCAGCAATCAAATATCTGCTTGCTGTGCTTTGAAAAATATTAGAATTTTATAATATTAAGCAGCAGAGATTGCCACTAGGTGTAAAAATGCATTAAAAGAGATTTGAAAGAGGGACTTCTCATATTGTGCCCAAACACATCATCCGCTATTGTGACTCTAGTTGTATGCATCAACGTATATATATGAACACACCAATGTGTATGTATATATACACACATATTTATAGAAATAACTGAGAAGGCTTAGATATTTGAAGAAAGGCAGCGATAGCAGAAAGGACTTTCTGCCATCTCCAGAACATCAGCTGAAACATTTAAAACTATTTTGTTTGTTGTTTTTTTGTTGTTGTTGTTGTTCCTTGATTAGTCTTGGGACAAAGCAATCTGCGGTGACCACATAATTCTCTCTATACTTTGCTCAATGCACCAACTGTTGATTCTAACTTAAGTTTTAAATATTCTGATTCATATCCTTAGAGCTGAAAAATAAGTTTTTGACAAAAATCTTAACAAAATCCAGAACAGATTTTTTAATAACTCTCAGAATTTTCAATTAGCTTTGTATAAATCAGTCGTTTGATTTTGTACAGCTCTGAATAACTCTTCCTGGAATAGTTGGAATAAGAAACATTAAAAGCGACTTATTACAAGGCAGTAGTCTGACTTAAGAGGAAAGTACTACAGGTTATAACGGGCACTTTCTAATGAGATGTCCAGCTGAATTTTTCATGTCAAAGATTAGGTGGTTCTTGGTACATTATTCCTCTGAGACAAGGCCCTACTCCAGAGATCTATGGTTGGCACTTCCAGATTTTGGTTCTGGGAAATAACTCATTTGTTCAATTAACTGGAAGACAGAATGGCAAAGGGCTGAATTAGGCACAATGGAATAGAAGGAGTCTGCCTTCCACCAAATCTGTTAAATGCAATTATACTCAGACAATTATAATAATTAATCAATATCTATATCCTCTCTTCCAAGAAAACTGAAATACTTCTGTTAAGCATTTCACTATAGAAAGTTCAGTGCATCACGTCATCTGCCTCAGCGCAAGGGAGAAATGAAGGTAGAGAAGAGCATATTGTTTCATAATGCACAAAGTAATATCAATGGGCAAATATAGGTACCAAAGCTGTGACAAATCCTCTTTTGCAACTAGATGCAGATGACAGTGGGAAGCTAGAGGTGGTCCATCCACTATTAGAAAATAATAATTTGTTTCTGATTTTGTACCATCAAATCATTCTCCGTTTTCCACCTTCAAAGGTCCAGCAGGAGCCCATTGGGAAGTCTCACTGCAATGCATTACAAGTGAAGGCACTAGGGCTCTTGGCATTGCAGAAAATGAGGCAAGAACTAAAACCTACCAAAACCAATAGAAAATCTCCATTCATTTAAATGGGACTTGGATCAGTTTGCTGGCAATTGGTATGTCAGACATCCTAAAACCCACTAGCAATGTCAGGCAGTGGTTCACAGCTACACTTCTTTCAGGTAGGGTAGAAGGAAATAAGAGTCTCACAACACCAACTCTCATAGCACTGAGGATGACAGTGAAAGCCTGAATATCAAACCTCCCACCTTGGAGAATGTAAAATCAAATCTACAGCAGCTCCAACTTTAAAGATTTGATTTTCAGATGGAATAGATATATGCATTATGGGGGATGATCCTTCCATTCCTTTGTTACACTGTTAGGAGATTGTATGCAATTTCTCTGACACGGAGAGTCAAATACATATGTTTGGTTTGCTTTCAGTAATGGAGGATCTCTTTAGTTAAAAGTAGTAACGTAAACTCATTTAATTAATGACTGGACTAAGCATAATCGGTTGAAAGTATTTCTGATGTTTTCATTCTCTTTGCAGAGCCCAAAGCTTTCAGTGGTCTCTTACATACTAGGCAAAAAATCTTTTGTCCAATTAGTACTAGTTGACTCTTTTCAAATATTGGGTATGACCATGAAGCATATATATACCCAACATATGCAAATGATTCATAGCTTTGATGAAAATGTTCTCTATAAATGCAAACATTTGTATTCTACCACTATATTTTGTTTCTACACAATGAGAGAGAAAAAAATAAAATATAGCAGAGAATGGTATTAGAATGTGCTCAGTTGTGTGATCATTTGGCAAAATGGGCAAATGTCTCCTAAAGAGTATGTTGAGGTTCCCCAAACAAATTTTACTGGTAACATAAGGCAGGTTGGAGTAAATTCCAGCCATGAAACTCTAGTTCATTAATTTTCTACACCAACTGTCTCTTGCTAATTCCACTCACATAATAAACAGCCTAATAAAAATATACTTTCCTTCTCAGCCTACATCTGAGAATATTTATAGATGCTGCGTAATATTGACATGGACTTGGTATTTTCTGTATTTTAACAGAAATTTGAAAGAAGGAGTATACTTGAATCAAAATACAAGAGAGATGCTGTGCTTTGTGATTCTAAGGTGATGTAATTTGTCTACTGCTGTTTCTGCCAACTGGTGACCAGACACTAGAGCTGACTTAACCAGTAAGCAGAGTCTACCATCTGGTGGCTGGAGTTGCTGAATGTACGTCCTACACATTCCTGCATCTAGATTCAACTGGGACTTTTGTCACTGGAAGACAGCAGTTTTCTCCAATGACTGGCGGAATAAGACAGTTATCTTCAGTCCGATAACAGTTTGCCTTGAGGATTTTTTTGTGTGTGTGATTTACATCTCCATCTATAAGAGCTTTTCAAAAAACATGGATGACCTTGTTGATCTTTATTAGGCCACTCTTATACACTCCGATTAATAGCTGTGCATAAAAAAATAGTCATGAATCAATCACCAAAATTTTTATGAAACCCTAAAGTGAGCCTAATTTGATAACTTTCAAGCTCTCTTCCTTGCCATTATGTATTTCTGCTATTGTCATTCTCAGAATACAATACATCACAATAGGAATTGCTACTGAAATCAATGAATATTTTTGAATGAATAACCATTAGTTTGTACAGATTTTAAACACACATACAACCAAATGACCAGAGGTATTTATGCACATCACTGAAGTAGTGAGGGGTGATCAAAGTAAAAATCAATAGAATAAACTTGTTCTTTGTTTTTAATCAACGTGTTCATGTACTTCACAGTCACCAAGACATAAAGGGATTAGCAGGTATAATATGATGTCAGTCAACATAAGAACTAAGACTTCATTTATCTCTGCAGGTAAACTTTAATATAAGAATAACAGAAAGATGAAACTATCTTCATGTTAAGGTACAGCACTAAAAAGTCTGCAAATAATTTAAACCATGTTAGTGTATGATAATATTGACAGTAAGATAGAAATGACTGAAACAATCTAAACAGCAAAGGAATAAAGCGACTTTTAAGTACCTAAGGAAAAGATCACTGCCAACAGAGATATCTAAAAAGCAGAAAAATGTGTGATGTTCACAAAAGATATAAAGGATGACTTCATCACAAGTTTCTATTGTGCCTCTCAACGCACAGGCTAGCATTTTGCATATTCTCTTTTCTATGCAATGACTACACCCGATTAGTCTCTTCAACACATTCTAACAATAGGAAATGCTATCTACAAAATGGGCTATTTGACACAATAAAAGAAAATCTTACTGAACTATCTTCTGAAAATGATGTACAAAAGGCTATTAAACAACATGCATCTGGCAAGTCAAATGGTTCAGATGGCATACAAATAAATCCACATACTATTGCTGATTTCCAACTATTAAGACATCTGCTGAAAATCCTCCAGTTAATATGAGCACAAAAAAGCTTCTTCCAGACTTGACTATTTCCCTTATCTATCTTGTAACCATCAAAGGAGAGAGGATCAATCACTGTGTATAACAACCTGTTTGGTAGCTCTTTCCCAGCCGCAGTGGGCAAAGTCATTTTTCCAGTGGCGCTGTTCTGTGGCACATATTTTTCCCCAGTTCATGTTCAATCAATTTCTAGGGTAAGATCAGCAGAAATAGACAAAATGTCCTAATTATGTTTCTTACTAAATCCATTGTTAACTGAAGAGGCAAATTCCCTTACACGGCTTTAACTAGACTGAGTTCTGCTTAGGTCAGGCATAAATAACCAAAAGAAAAAGATAGGAATGTGCAACTATACTGTAGAAGAGCAGAAACCCTTCAGCATCAATGCCAGATCTTACTGCCTTAAGATTCATATCATCTTCCCATGGTTAATGCTTTACTATGATATTTTGACAAGGAGAGGATCTAGACACCGAGGTGTAATGAAACTGATTAAAGCAATAACAAAGTCTTACAAAGCAGCATGCAGAAATTGCAACTGAAAATTACTGTCATACACTAAGTAAGAGTCATTTAAGGACACAGACATTAGCAATATTATACTATTCATGCAAATATAGTCAAAGAACAAAAAGCTCCTCCAGTACATGTGCCAGCCCTTACCAATCTTCCGCAGCCCCTAAGTGTAGTATTGGTGGCAGAAATGGTTTTCTTATGCTTCACTTAAAAATTACTGGGGTATATTATAATTCACAGAAGAATATAGTATTTAGAATAATTTTTGTTGTACAGAAAGCAGAAAGGAAATTGCATGATTGTTTTTCCACATTCCACCTAACAAATGGTGGAAGATTTTTATAAAGAAATATAAAACTTTTGACACGTCTATAACCATCACTAAGAGTTCTTTCAGATAGTATGAAGCATTTGTACTGAAGTATATTCCTGTGAAATTATTTAAATATAAAATTATTAACTCCAATTAGAGAAGTTACATGCTCATAATCTGTGCCTACATCCAGGTGCCAAGTAGTAGATAGCTTCAGTTTAATCAGTTTTCTAAAGAACAAAAACTAATCCAGTAATTTGATACAGTAGACAGAGTCATCATGGACCTCTTAAATTCCCTTTATTACAGGTACTTGCATAATCTCACTTGTATAACTTGTAAAACTGTACAGTGTTTCTCTAGGATCACTTAGTATTATCTGGCCTATCAATCATCAGATAAATAAACATTCCTGTTTCTCTCGTTGTCTCAACTCCCTGAAGGGAGCAAACTTAAGTGTGCCATTTTCATAATTTTCTCACAAACTGCATTTACTTCCATTAAGCTTATCATAGCGGTACTACTTTGTTAAGGTTGTGATATTTCTTTCACACCTTGACAAGGTAGATGAACATTTTAAAAAGCAAAGCAGAAGCAGATGTAAGACAGTACAAAGAAAGGAAGACTCAAAGTAGAGAGAATAAAGGAAAAAAGATTCACTGAGGCATTTATGCCTTACAGTTAAGCAACAAAACATCATTACAATCAATGAGCTCCTGCTAAAACAACTAAAGATGAACTAAGAAAGGTTCAAAGGAAGATGAGCAACAGACTTAAGACTTTTTTTGTGTTTTAAGATTTAAGAGTGATGAAAGAGCATCCAGAGATCATAACAGTATCAATGCTGCTTTGTTAACCACTGCAGTTTGAACTAAGACACACTTTTGTACAGCGTATTCTTATCCTTCTACATTTCTTATTTTCTTATTGCACTAAAATCTTGTTCATCCCCTCATTTTCTTTCACCATTCTCATAAAGCTGTTACTGCTATAGACTTCTACTTGCCCTCTACATAGGTGCAGAAAAGGGACAGAGGGCGAAGGCTTTGACACCACTTTAATATCAAGAATGAAAGAGCAGAGAAGAGCATTGAAATAGCCACACTTCTACTCACTTCCTTTCCCACATGAACACTATTCATTATGACAGACTAGTAATAAACTTCTAAAAAGGCAACAATAAGATGTATTTTTTTTAGATGGGCATCAACACACTCAAAAAAAAAGTTCACATATTCAATGATAGAGGATTAAATTAAAACACTGCACTCTACAATGAAGCTCAGCACTAAAATGCTAGAGCTGATGTAGAGAAGTAAACAACAACAACACAAAGTGAAGCAGCACTGTAACATCTTTATGTTGCAGCAGGAGTAGCATTTCAGAAGACTTTTCTCTTACTCAGACTAACTTGCACCAACCCCAGTGAGCTAAAAAGAACTCCTATCTGTCTAGAAGAAACCACTTGCACTCTGGTTTTCTGTGAGCAGCACTTTGCTGCTCAGTCTGATATCACAGAGCAAGCACTGACATGGCCACAAGGACCAGGACTCATCCAGGACTGAGAGACACAACCTTGGTGGAAAATGGATGGAGGCACCAGCTCGCCGGTGTGCTGGGGGAGAGGCTGCTCCCCTGTAATCCCACTGCTTCGAGCTCTTCAGGGAAGGTTAAGTACATGTAAATTAAAACTGCAAGCTATTTTTGTATGAAGTTGGTATTACTAATTTGTTAACTATGACAATTTCACACAGAAACCCTTTTGTTGGAAACTGAGTTTCTCATGTAATAATTAGCTGTGGAATATTACCCCAAACAGGTGTCTGTAGCCTGTCGAAGTCAGAACAGGTGATTTAGAATTAGCGTATTAAAAGAACTGTGAATTAGCGAAGCAAAAACGTGTTAATTTCTTGTTCCATCTGTTAATATGAATTCACTGCCAAATATTTTACTTTGTAGAACTGTGCTGGGATTGGCAAGAACATACACTATAAAAAAAAAAGTTTAAAGGCCTGAATGTTTAAAAATCATGACATACGTTACTGCAAAAATAACTTCTACATTTCAGCAAGGTTTTTTCTTTTGTATCTTTTAAAACTTCATAGTGAAGAATACCATATAATCCATAAAATTGTGTTAAGAGCTCTCACAAACAAACTTTAGGACTTTCAAAACCAAAGCTGAACACAGTGACGCAAGAAAATATAAGAAAATATTAGGAATAGGCTTCAATAAAAATTATAATCAGCATTTTTATACTGCTTCTCAGCTTAAGACTTAAATAAAGTGTTCATCGCTTAAGATACTTACGATGTAAACATTTAAAAGTACTATTATCTACCTGAAAAATTCTGTCTTGTCTTTATAATAACATAGAATGTATGAACTTGCCTGTCCTGAAAGCCTTTTGTTATAATGTTCTGAACTTTTTCTGTTAGCAACTGAAAAAACAAACCGTGAAGTATCTTACGCATAGGATTCTTCACAGTAGTATTTATAACAGCATGAATGTTTTTTTTCGTTGTTTAATAATAATCCCCACTTTCACATTCTTTCTAATTAGAAGCTGGTGTACTTCTGAGCCAATGGACAGTCTCATACATGGCAGGATGGTGAATACTACAAAAATATTGCACAATGGAGATTAAAGACTGATTTTAAAGAGTATACAGTTTACATTTGCTAATAGTAAAGTCAATGTTTTTATGTCACCATTGTCAAAAATAAAGAGCACATTTTAATGCATTTTAAATATAATTATCCTGCAATGTATTATATATATATCTATCAACTATTAATGAACACCAGGTATAAACGTCCAACTCCTAATATCTGTGACTAATGACTGCAATATATTTTCTAGCATGAGTGTTTCTCCACTTTTCTGAGCTTTGCAGAGAAATGCCCGACTATCTGTTTGCTCCCTGCTGTGCCTTGCTGCTTCTCGCACCCTCTGCCCCACGTTCTTTGGAGCCCTGCCATCATGCAGCAGTGCCTGCTCCCGCCAAGACTCCCCTCCCTCAGGAAAAGAAGAGCACTAAGTGCATGCACAAACACTAAGCCTACGAAGAACTTGCAACATCATCCAGAGATAAATTGCATCACTGGTGTCAACAGCCAAATTCTTCTATTGGTCACAGCATGCCAAATCCCAGAGAATACTACCCAAGTGTGGTCACAGACATAAGCAGTAAGATTGGGGCTCCAACCTGGATTTATACAAAGTCTAACTACTTAAATCCAACAATTTTCCTTCGGCTCTTTTTTTTTTTTTTTTTTCTGGAAGGTGGAAAGGAAGATCAAATATGTGAAACAGGTGAGCGAGAAAGTTGAAGTGAAGGAAATGTACAGAAACCTATAAATGATCTATGCCTTGGTGAATTTTTCACCAAACATATAGGCAACCCAAGATTTGACAAGCTAACAGACAACCAGCAGTTTCAAGCCTGGCCTTCAGAGATGCTAATAAAATTTACCCTAAAATCTTCTTAGTAGACCGATTCTTAAGCTTTTGCTTGCCCAGCCATTTGCCTCATCACACAATGCTGCTACAACAAACAGTTCTATAGATGTTTCCAATGGTGTATACATTCCTTCATGCCTGCATGTGAGTGCTACACAGGGAGACAAGCTCCTGGCCCCAGGCATGTTGTTACTTCAGCATATTTCCTGAAATCTCATCTTCTAGTACAAGGAAACGGCAGAGAAGACCATATTGCCACTTGTATTGTAGGAGAGTGAAAAGATGCACACCCAATTACCACAAGCATTTTGAGTAAAGCTTAGAGATACGCAGCAGGTTCTTAACTGCAAATGATATGATAGGTAGTTTCTCCTCCCTAGTTTTCTGCCACATCCAAGAGATTAATACTTACATGAATCATCCGTAATGACTAGCATAATTTAGGGAAGTGAATGAGATTTTCTGCATTATTTATATTATGAACTCACAAGAATATGAATGGTGGCTTATGTAAATTCAATCCATGTTTACAGTAGCAAAGTGCAGAAAAAGACCAGTAAGGGTTAAGCAGATATTTCCAGAGTTGGAGATCTTTGTATCAACACTCTATTGCTTATTGCTTCAGTGCTGAGTGATATGAGTTGCGGCCTATGATGTACATATGGGAAACTTTTATTGTTTTCCACATTTGAATGGAAAAATAATTATGTTGCTCACATGTTTCACATACTTAGAGCAAATGCATCACATTCTTTCTCAGGGTGTGGGTCTGAATTCTTATACTTAAGAAAAGAAAGCTGCCAAAGTTTTAACCTTCGAGTAATAAAGATTCTTTTTCTTTTCTTTTCTTTTTAATGCTTGATAATTCAACCTAAATGTCAGCATAGGCTTTAAAATAGAGCACATCTATTTGCTCATAATATTTAAGAAATACAATGTCATTATGCTGTTATCAGTGGTAAAACATGTCTAATCTTGATATAGCATCACCTTTAACAAATGCTTGTGGGAAAAAACTAGCGAATGCATAAAACATTTTATGTAGTTTTAAAATATACAATACATTAAAGTTTTAGTTGACTTATCTGAAAAGACATATTTTTGGCACATAAATAAAAAAAGGCAAGGGAAGAACTTGTCAGAAGGCAAATAAAGTATGTAAATTAAATCAAAGGTAAGGCAGCTACACTTTTTGTATAAATAACTGTGTTAACAGATTTTTATGCATATTACAATATATTCAGATGTATTACTTCTGCAGAAACAAATTCATCGCTTCTCTCCAAAAAAAAAAAAAAAAAAGAAAAAGAAAAAGAAAAAAAGGATTAAACCAATTTATTTTATAAAATTTGGATGGATAGGATAAGAAACGTAATAGCTATCTATGGAAAATAAATATAAAAATTATTCAGGCTCCATCTACTTTATGCTAGTAATGAGATGCACTTCATTCAAATTCCTTTCAATTGAAACAGTGCTGAGAAAGCAAGAACATGATTCTGTAGGAAATGATTTCTAATCTTCATGATAACATACCAATATAATACAATTATTTACAATTGACTAAGAGTTAATTCCAATAGTATAACATCTTTCTTGCAAAAATGTCAGCTTTTATTGATGAAACAAACTAAGAATAAAACATTTTTACTTGTAGTTTAACTGTGCTGTTCTTCATTCTGTTAACCAAAACAACACAGCAATACTGTAAACAAAAAAATAGCATCAAACTGGCTGTGTTTGCATGATTTTACCAAGAATCATAAGCAGCGAAGTGAAAAGCTTTGGGTTTCTTAAAACATTAAAAGTGGTATGAGAAAAACAATGTGTTTTTTTATTTATTTTGGGGGTGCTTTTCTTAGGAAGATAATAAATGTGAATTCAGCCAGAAGTCATCACTAATGTCTCTGAGCAGAGAATCGGTACTGCTAGAAAAATAAATACAATTATGCTCCCATTTTTATATTTTAAATGCCAAATAGTACTGTTTTTTGGTTTTGTTTTTTTTGAGAATTAGTAAAAGTGAGAAATAAATAGTTAATATTCAATCCTCCTTTTGTCTACTGCATTTGTGGTCTACATGGCAGAACTCTTTTCACTGGCAACTGAATGTCAGTTTAATCTCAGCAGTTCCCTTGTCTTCGAACACATCACCAGCTATGAAAATCTTGAATTTCTTTTAAGCAAGGAATAGGGTTTAACTAATTCTCTGTCTCATAATCTGAGGGTGTTAGTCAAAATGTGATTTTTCCAAGCACATTTTACGTTATCAAAAATAAAAGCATTTCTATTTGCAGCTGCACAGGTTTTTGTGTGGCATTTTGAACTCCTCTGTCACCACTTTTGGCTGTGCATCCTCTGTATCCTACTCCTTCAATGAGGATTCACCAAGGTGAAAGAATATATCAAGTCAGAAGTTTATACTCAGATTAGTTTGGTCCAAAGGACTGCACGAATCATGAACACTGAGAAAACAGAGCCCTGGTTGAAGGCCACTGATGTATACTTCCGTATTGTGAAGATTGATTTTTATTTATTTTTTTTTTTTACCTCTCCAGACCTGCAGCTGTTTGGAAAGATAAAGTTAGTTTAACTTTTTCCTTATGACAAGGCAAGTAAAAAAGACGTAGCAGTGTGCCAAGACGCAAAACCACAAGTAACTCAAGTTCATAATAAAAGCAGCTGCTTCATCCATTTCACATGGGGTTACGCTCTTGAAGTCCAACTAATATTTGAAAGCATGAACAAGTATGCCCTTATAAACAAAATACAGCAACTCTGCCTTATCTCTTCGCATGGGCTGGCCCAAGCAACTCAAATGCTGAGACAATAAAAGGAAACAGGTGGTTGAGAGAAATATCTTATATCCTCCAAAGCAGCTGCCCTACGAGAAATTCTATCTAGGTATCCTGAACAAACTGCCTTTTCATCAAAGATCACACATACAAGGGATGCACAGTATACCTATTTAGAACATATCTTGTATTGTATTTTCTACCACCAACTGGTTCCCTTTGATTGGCGTAATTTTGGCAGATAATAATATTTGTATTTTTAAAAACAGTATTTAATTTGTTTACAACAGGTGCTTATGCTCCATTTGCACAGAAGAGCCGTTGTTCCCCAAGGCCCAGGGATATGACTGTGTGGCTCACATTACTGCTTTTCTCCTAAGAGCACAGCAGCCATTAAAATGCCCCAAGGAAGCAGCAGGAATGAATGAAATGACCTCCCATGTTTCAGCAGTCTGCGCTACTTGAAGTGTAGGGCACAGAAATACTGTAGTAGGTTGGAGTGCGTGAGAAAAGATATGTGCAGGTGATGAGTGACAGGGCATGCCACTTGGATAAGGAGAAGCCATGAAACACTGTGCTGGCATTTTACTGGGACATAATAATGTTAGCAGCCTTGAAGGCAGAATGGAAGCTGCTACAGGCAGGGAGTAGCTCCAAACATTTTTTTAAAAAGTTGAAATCTTTATTAGGAAGAAAAATAATAATTCCACCTAAACACCACAAAGAATCAATAAAGTTGTGATCTTGTTAAAATAGTTACTTACAATATTAACTATAGAACAACATGGATTTCAATGGAAACACTCTGTAACGCTCCCAACATAGAGCGTAAAATTTTAAATAAATTTAGACTTTTACTTTGGTCCTGAAACATGCATATTAATCTAAATCTGCCCTGAAAAGCACGAAGAACTGTCATTTAGATATGGATAGATACACTACAGATATGTATCTTTGCATAATGATCTCTCTACATTCTTTTTTATATTATCACTAATATATTTTCATTTTCTGTTAAATAGCAGAATGTATGTGAAATACAAACCTATAAATCTGTTTCTTTACAATTCTACAGAGATCACAATGTATAATATATGAGGAAAAAATGTTTAAAGGGTTACAAATTCTAAAGTCATTATAAATCCATCATTTTTTAAGAAAAGTTGTGATACGTAATGCTGGGATATGAGTGCTTCCAGAACTGCTGCGTCAAGGTGGAACAGCACCACACAGAAAATCTAGTGGACAAGTAACTAGGTGAGTTCCTTCAAAGAACTTCAAAGAAGGAACTCAGATGACTCCAGCCCCTAGGCCATTAAGCTCATGGCACGTGTCATTGGTATGGCCTCCATCCCACCCTCACCATGGCTGCAGTGACTGAAGGGAAGTCCATTCTATTATCTACCCTCTGGGAAAGCGGAAGGTGACCAATAGAATAAAGGGAGATTCTCAACAACAGAGGTTTCATATGAGTTATCAATTGCCCTAAAATCTAGCAATATATCCAGGCTTTACACACATGAGGGATGTTACTGCACATGGAGCTGGAAAGAACATTCAGAGAGAAAACAAACAACATATCTGGCAATACATTTATAGTTTGATTTGAGAGTTTCTTGAACACTCAGGTTTCTTCATTATACTATATACACATCTAAAGAGAAAATATAATTATTGCGATAACAAAATATCTGAATTTTTGAAAATAACTACTGATCATAGACAGCAGATCTTAGCTGCAGCTGTTTCCATCACGACACTAATTCCTCCTTCATTTGAACAGGGCTTAATGGTGCTGTCATAATAATCTTATTGTGACACCAGTGGAAGTTCATGGAGACAATGCAACAATGTTAAGATTAAATAAATTGATGTCCCTACTGTGATACGTTTAGCAACGTATTCTGGAATTTCTATATTTGGGGAGCTTAATTATATAGAATTTATTAGTCTGACATATTAACCTCATTTTTATGGGTTCCTCGAAAGCTAGCAGATTTAATTAAATAATTCTCCAAAGCTGCACAAGCTATTGACTTCTCTTGAATGTATTCATGAGTCTTCTCATTTCTACGGAAACCGTAGTGTCAGGCTGTAACAGCAAAGTATTTTTGGCGTGTCATTGCCCTATTACAAATCTAGAAGTCCAGCTGGCTGTGTTTTTTGCCTATATTACATTTGCAAAATCTTACACTTTATGGATGATTAATGAACCACTGTACAGATGGATGCACAAGCACAAAATTTGTATTTTTTGTGCAGAAAGACCAAAGTATATAGCAATAGGTGGAAGAGAACTTTCTGAAATCTGAGAAACCATGTCAAATAAAAAAGAAACACGCAGACAGATTTTTGGAACTGACCACGGTACATATTATAAAAAGATACAAATCAACCCTCAAAACTTTAGACTACAGAATTAATGAGTATTGTTTCCACTGTCAAAAATTTAATCCTATCCTGATTTTATTTCACATCTCTTTGCAAGCCTTATAATGAAAATAATATCAGATAATGTTACTTCAATCTGTAGAAATAATTTCACAATCAGTATCGAACTGGGAGTGAATTGTGCACTTCATTTTTTTAAATTAGTAAGTTTTAACAAATGTCAAGGCAGGAACAAAGCGTTCCCAAGCCCTGATCCTGTCTGTAACCCCAGGTACCCACCCTCCTGAAGGCAGAGGTATCACAGCACTTGACGAGCACTGCAATATTCCCTGTCAATTTTACATTCTGTTTGGCAGCAGTGGAAACTTGACAGGCATCAGCACAGTGATTGGCAGTACCATGACTGATAATGCGAGTCACAGCAATTGGCAACAGCACTATGATCCCCCTCTCAGAGTCCAGAATTTACTTATAAAGTCACAGGTGACCTTTGATGATACAAGCTAGAAGGTCATGGAAAGGAGAAGACTTTATTAAAAGTCCCTTCAGATTATTGTTGGTTTTTACCTTATTAGACATTGAACTAAAGTAGCTATGATCTGGGATACACACAATACCCACTGTCTCACAGGGTGTTTTTGCTCAGATCTAGGAGTAATAACTCTTCCATGCTGTTTGATAAAATATTTGCGTCCTGTTTTTGTATTTACATCTTTCCTTTCTCCAACTGTAAATAAATATAATGAAGCTTTTCTATATTAGGATATTGTTATGAATATTAAAAAGTTAACACACTTATTGAGATCTGAAAAATAAGCCTTACGTTCTTTTATCACTTGATATCTATCCAGGCTCAGATGAACACCTACCATTAGATTTTCATGTGATCACAAGATATCTTTATCCAAGCACTAAGCCATGAACCTGTCTCAAAATCTCCCCAAAATTTAAACTTTGGTATCAGAAATCCAAGAACTCAGTCCTTATGCTAAACACTTCCAAACTAAAACAGAGAAGACAGGGAAAGTTTCAAGAGGAGTGAGGAAAGAGGAACAAATTTGGTTTCATTTGAACACAATGTAGTTGAAGGAAGGCTCAGAGTGCTTTTCTCTGCTTCACCATAACCCTTTCATTCCTAACACTCCAGCAGTCCACCCCTCACTTCAGTGACTTCTCAGCTACACTTAACATAAATATGAAAAACACATCCAAAAAAATTCTCATTCTCATATTATATTTTGTTTATATTTTATAACCTATGTATTCATAACTTAAGATTTTACATACAGGAGCACTTTACAAGTGTGCTGTAGCAAACACTACTTCAGCAGAGAGAGAAAGATTTTGTTCACTGGAAGGAAGAATTAAATATGGAGTAGTAACAGGACTCAGTAAAGCATGCTTTGCCTTGCTGGCCTGCTATGTCAGCACTCTCTGACGTACCCAGAAACCAGAGATTCGAGGATGAATGTCATCTAATGTTATTTTTCAAGCTCCCGAAGCCTTCTCTCTTCACTCTGCTTGTCACCAAGAGAGACCCTTGTTTGACATGACAGTAGGTTTGAATAAAGGCATTTTATATTTCAAAGTATCAATTCCTTACTTTCTTTATAAATATTTTCTCAGTTTTTCCTTTTACACTGAAATTAAAACAAGATATAATCTCTCCGCATTCAATTTCATCGGAGTTAGTTGGACCCAAGAGAAATTTCTCATGATTTTTCCCTAACTGCTCTTGCTTGGCTCTCTATAAATTGGATTAGGTATGTACTGCAGCACCTAGGTAAATCAGAAAAAAGTGAAGAATAGCTTATTTTGAAGCCTGACCACTGCACACCCTTTATGCTGTCCTTAAGTCAAGGTTTATACCCCCTAAACTGCTGTGGTGCATGTTGCAATCCACAAAGATTTAAAATTCATCAAACAGACAAAGTGTACATTTAATACTCACATGAGGGAATACAGAATGCTTTTCAATACATCAAACTCCTAAACCTTTTACATCTTTCATTTTTAAGCTACATGGATTTTGATTTGTACAATTTTAAAAATATTCTGAAGCGTAGTCAATCTAACACTAAAAAGCACTGTTGCACAGTAAGAAATCAAGAAATACAATTCAGCAAACCTGGTATAGTTGGTCCCTAGGGAAGTTTTTTTCCAATTCTGTTTGTCATAGCCCAGATCCATCATGTCATGCTAGCCTAACTTACAACTACTGTCTTTCCTCCTTTTTTTTTTTTTTTTTTTACCCTTTCTTTTTTACCCTTTTTCTGGCACACTCCAACTATTTTCAGTTAAACTAGCGCTGTCACAAGAAAACATATAAAAATGCTCTTTTGCAAACATACTGTTTGGTCTCTACTGAACTCTCCAGAGCCACGGTTTTCTCTCACTGTCTTTATCAGGGGTGAATGTTGACAGATCACTGAACCTTACTGTCAGCGGTGACAGGCTTAAAGCTGTTTTGTGCAAGGTAGAGAGGAAAAAAAAAACAACAAAAAAGGTTTCTGTGCCTTGCATCTAGAAGGTCCCTGATTTAACAACAAAGGCTTATGTTCAAAGATGATTAGCTTAAAGGCATTTCAGAGAGTTGTGATTGTAGCAGCAGTTGGGTGTCTTGCTACTGGGTGAAATATGTATTCCCCTGAGAACAAAGGCAGCAGCAATCCTATTCTGCTGAGATGGCAACTTTAATAACTCCATGTATTTATCAGTATTGTGTCAAGATTTAAGGATTTTGCCCTTCAGGTGAAGTTGGAGGTAGATGGAATGGTTACGGTGCTGAGCAATCCCACTAAGATATACATGGAAAATGTCCCATAATGTCCTGGGGGACAGATGGAAGAAAATCCCAAGGGTCTGAATATACAAAACATAGATAAATGTCTTCAAGGTCTGTGGAAAGTTGAGTTTTTTACATTGGGCTTTAGTCTATGTATAAAGTAATGAAACTAGGGACCAGGTGCTTTTCCCGTGTACAGAGAGCCATTAATAAGTATATTAGGGTAAAATATCCAGTCCTATTTTCAATCAGAAGTTAGAGGAAAAAAGAAATAGGTGTTGGTTTTAACATCTCAAATACACTGAAATAAAGTCGTACTGTTGGATCATTTATAAAAGATGCAACTTGAAACAAATAACATGAATTGTTGAAAAAACTAACTGGAAAGATTAATGCAGCTGATTCTGGCACGGGTAGGGCTCGACTGAGCACAGTTATTACACAGACTAACACAGAAGCAAGACACCTCTTTGCCTTTGGATGCAAAAATGTTTTCTACGATCTTTCCTTATTTCACTGTGTTCAGTGATACCAGGACAGATTTCCTACAGATTTCCTACAGATTTCCTCTGTCCTACAGAGATAATGACCAACAGAGAATAACTATTCATTTGGTGAGAAGAAGATATATATATATATATCTTTATGCACCTTCAGAGAGATATAGGGGACTTTCAGAAGGAAAAGTCTCCTAATTAATGATAGTTCAGAGCCTTATGAAGTGTGAAAGATTGTCTGGAGGAATGTATCGTAAGCATCATTCCAAAGGGCCTGGTACTGCAGTGCTAGAAAGCAATAAAAGTGTAGAACTAATACATAGGACAGGACGGAAGGTATCTGGAAGGAAATCTGAGATTAATTTTAAAGTATTTGAATGTCCTGAAGATGTCACTTTGAATAATTGTAAGATCACAGTATGCCTTCCTCTTTCAAAGCTCAAATATGAAAACATCATACTCCGAGAGGAAAAAAAAAAATGCATTTTCTTCAATATATTTACTCTGTTAAAGTTGTTGAGTTGTTGAGTCCATGTCTCATTAATAAAGAACTCATGATTACCTCAGGAATTGCCACGGCATTACTGGTTATAGTTTTCTTTCCTTGACCTTGCACTGCTGTATTGGTAGGTTGATGATATCAGTCACCAACATAAATGACAGTCCACATTAGACAATTTTCACCAGTATTTGGGAAACATCAGCTTATCCCTCGGCTTTGACTGGCAGAACTGCACCAACAGTCTCTCTATCCCTGGGACAAGGTCCTGCTGCCAGCAGCATGGCTAAGCTGAGCAGAGGGAGAGGCCACATACCCCTGCAATTAATCAGCAGGCTGAGCATCTACCAAGGCTCCATGAACAAAAACTCCCAGATCTTTACGAATCCTAAAAAGACCTCTGCTTTCATTTTATACAAGGTTCACTGATGGTTAACCCAGAATACAGCGGTAAGATCCAGAGCAATCAGTTGCAAGCCAAACTTTTTTTTTTGCTTTATTTTACAGCATGGGGTTCTGGCAACTGTGGGTGCTTCATCTTTGCCAGAATTTAACTACACATTTTCAAATTACTGGCCCTTTGTAATTCAAAAGATATCTGCTTTTGACAGATATTTTTCCCTCCTGAACAGATCCATTATTGAAGTCAAGGCTTTACCCAGAGCCTGCACAGAGATGACCCAGGTGTGGGATTACTGAGGGGCTGCAGCCTTGCTCCACAGGGCTCTACATGCCAGGCCTGTGCCACACGCAGTCTCACCTCTCCTCCTTTCTCTCTGTTCATAGCACAGCTGCTCTGGCCTCTGGATTACAAATGAGTTGTTTTCATTTTTTAATTCAGGGCTGCCATAAGGTGAATGGTGCTGGCGAGGGTGTAGCCAATGGCAGGTGGGCTGTGCTGAGTATGAGGTAGCTCAAAGCAAACAGAGCACAATTCATTTCTAGGGTGGGAGGACCTGCAAATTCCTTCATCCAGACAGTCCTTCATATGGGGACCCCCAAACTATCAAGCAGTCTGGATTTCCAAGCTTACTGCAGAGCAGCTGAGGAACACCAGCTGGAAGCTAATTAGGAGCAGCTTAGCCTGTGCTGTCTTCACATTTTAAGACCAAGGTGCACTACTCTCACAGAAAAGCTGTACCTGGAGAGCATGATTTGAGCCCAAATCGGAGCCAGGCTTTTCTTTCCCTCTCCATCCATGATCCCTTTAGGGTCTTGGCACATAATGGGTGCTCTCTGGTGGGATGGCAATCACTGGTGCTCTGCCATTCTGCAGTACAACTGCTATGCTTCTATCCAAGGACCAGCAATCTTGTTTTCTTAAAAGCCTTTTCAAATGATATGTGCACATGGCATCTGTTTGCAATGTATATTTGCCATTAGTGTTTTTAAGTAGGAATTGTGGGGTCCGTATGGCACAGAACATAAGGATTGCCATGGTAATTAGTCATTATTTGGACTAGCAGAGTAACCGCTCTCAAAGACTCTTAACTCACTCCTGTCCTAATGTATCCGACAAGTATTTGTTTCTGCCCTTCATCAAAACCATTTTTGCCCTGAAAATACTATTGATATTTATCATTTGCCTTAATCTATAAAGAAAAATGAAATAAAACCTTCTTAGGAAAGTCTGACTTCAAATTTGAGGGCTGCATATTTGTTCATTACAAAACATCTGTAAATCATCCCAAGTGAAAGCAATCAAAGTAAGAAAGAGTAACACCTCCATAACCAAGCATATACATATCTCCATTTGATGTGCACTTATCATACACGCTATTCACCTGCAGCTTTTGATCTCCAAAATATGTTTACTCTGCACACAGTCACAGAAACGTGTTTCAGAAAGCCAGATATCTTTCAATTCTTGAGTAGGCAGCAGGTGTTCCCATCCACACCCATGGCTGCACAGTGTTTGTGCTACAAAGGCAAGAGCATTGGTAGCTCAGTGTTCACATCCAGCTCAGAAATTTCATGCTGAGTAGGGCTGTGATGGGAGTAAATACGCTTCAGAAAGGAATATCTTATGTTCTAAGCTGCTCTTTGTCCTCCAGCTGCTGGTATATACCTAGGATACGTAATTCCTGCGAAGTTGCACTTGGTGAAAGTGCAATGGAAACTCCAAGTGAGAACAATTCCACACAAGAAACTGGAGATGGGCAAGCCTACTGCCTCAGGAAGTCCCCTAGCACAACCTTAGGATGGAGAACCACAAAAATCCTCTCTCATTCTAGAAGATAAGGATCACAATATCTCATTCCAGCAGAAGGAAAGGCTCAGAGTCCTCATTCACAGCATTTAATCTAGATTAAAAAAATTAGGGTGGGTATATTCAAGAGGGGCAGACAGTAGATGAAGTGCTCTGATCCTATTGTCTAGAAAGCGGGTCATTTTTTTTCCCGTTAGTAGAAGTACAACAGTGGAAAATTTTCCCTGTGCTTCCTACTGTACAGCTCTTCTTCCTGTTTGGTCACAGGACTCCCAGTCTCCCTCCTGCTTGGGAAGTGGGACAGACACACAGGGTAACAGGAGACAGTTTGCAAGAAACCCCCAAGCCATAGAACCTCAGTGATGAGCATGGGAGGCTCTTAGAGGAGCACAAAGTCTATCCTTTGAGGCTTTGAAGTCTGGAGAAGAGCAAAATGGTTTTTGATGCTTAGTAATTATGTTAAGTGGGCAGGTGGGAGCCAGATGCTGAACAACAACTTCAGATGTGGATCTGGTGCCCCAGTGTTCAGTCTGGACTTGTCTGTAGACATCAAAAATACTTAAACGTTAAAAAGAAAAATTAAGATCTGATCCTGAAAGTGTGCTAGTAAGTAGCAGACTATTTTATATTGGTTGCCATATTGGCTTGTCGAGAGCATTTGGATAAAATTTGTACATTTGTATATTTTATGTTGGATTATCATTTCTTACAGCTTCCACATGTTCTTTCATCAGGAAAATAATGCAAGATCAAATGGTAAATCCTATTTTTAAACTGCCTTTATGCAATTCAACTGAAAATATTAGTTTATCTTGTGCTATTCTGTCAAGCTATATTATACTGATTAAGTTTTTAAAATATTATTGATGCAGATGGAGTATACATAACCTGTGTTTATACTCTATTTCATGTGCTTACATCTTGAATCTCGACAAATTTCGAGTTTTTGACCATACTCTTGTGAAGGATCAGAATGTCATATCCCTTTAATCAATATTTTGAAAGGCTAATTTGCGTGAGTAATTGTATTCCAGTTCAGAAGAATATTAAAATAACTAGTTTATGTGAATACATCCATCCTAATGGAAACATACATTCCAGAAAAGTTGGAAGAATTAGCTTAATATCTCTGCTGTAGAAAATTCAATGACTTGAGCTTTCAGGCAGGGCTACACAGGCAGACTGAAAACATTTTGGCTCGCTTGGGTTTGCATCCACTGTATCTGCTTCCAATCTCAAATTCCAATAAATGAACAACAAAGAAATCAAAAGGAAACTGCGTGGCTCGCCAGCTTGAACCTTGCTTGCAGAGAAACCAGACAAAACCACACAGTGTGAGGAAACAAACATAAAAACACAGTGTAATATGTTTTCTATTGTTTCTGCCAAAAAACATCAATTGGTTCAGATCCACACAAAATCTGCCTTCTTCTGCTTAAATTTACCCCAAGCTGGCTGACGGACTGGTGAGATTTAGTGAACTTTGAAGTGAATGAGGCCAAGTACTGACTTAACCTTCATTTTGTTTCATTGTAAAAACACCACACACAGCCATCCCTCAAAATCAAAGAGAGAAATTCCTAGACAATTAAAACAAGCCCTTGTGCTTAGTTTGCCTCTATATAATGCCTATTATTCCCATGCATAGTTGGAAGAAAATTGGAAGCTTCCATCCAAATTAGTAGCTTAAAATGTATTAATAATTGTACAACAGCAAGAGAGTGCATGAAATAGTGCAATCCTCAAGGGTTTACGTCTTAAGACTGGTTTTAAGCTAGCAGCATCAGCAGTATAGGAGCAAACCTGATGGTAACAAAAATGCCTGGCCTATATAACTTGCAGCTATGGACTGCCATTCAAAGCATACTTCACTCTACATCAGAAGAACACTCCTCAACACATCATAGAAAGCTTATATTCCTTTAAAATACATTGGTTCAATTAAATACTAGTTTTAGAGAAAGTTCTAGATGAATGTCAGGCCTTCATTCATGGAATGCCTTTTTGTAAAGACCTACAGACAATATACAGCCACGCAGGTACTACCATCTGCCACCTGAGCTAGCTACTATAGCATGCAAGCCCTCAGAAAGGATATCAAGACACTTTTATGCTGTCAATGCTAAGCTGGCATCAGTGCCTGGAGATGTCATTAGACAGAAAGAAGCATTACACTCACACATGTACAACCATATACGTCCAGATGCATTTGTTTCTTACTTCTGGCTCGATGCTGATTTCTTAGGAGAGCTGATGACTAAGCTGACCATATCATACAGCAGAATATTTGGGGTTTTTTTTTAAGCTGTTTATGTTGTTTGTTCAAAAGACTCAGGCTTCCATACAGAGGAGAAAAGAGAAGTAGTAAGTAAAGAGCACTGTCCTCCTCAAAGTTAAATATTATTACAGATGGGAACAGAAGGACTTATTGCTGCAGGACAGTGATGTTACAGTGCACATCTGGAGCACTGTCTACACCCAGACTGTCAATGGAAACTGAATGCATCAGATGCCATTAGTCCGAAAATGTGTTAGCAGAAAGAAATTATGATAAGTGCACAAAATGGTCAGATGTAAGGAAAGGCACCATTTGTAGATTTGTTAGTCAATTAGGCTTCATTTCAAGTGATTCCCCCAAGGCTTCCTGGGGTAGGAACAATTATTTTCCCTTCGTTTCACCTAGGTTTGCTACAACTCAGTGACTGCAGACTTCTGTACAACCTCAGTATTTTTATCTTCAGAACCACAGTCACTCAAAACATCACCTATGCTTTGATCTCTCTATTTCTTACTAGACAACCGCATATTATCTAAATACAGATATGACGGAGAAGCACAAAAACAGTAATGTAAAAGACCATCAACCTTTGTATTGTGGCTGTTTTCAACCTTCCATTAATATTATGAATAAAAACAATAATACAATGTCAAAATTTTGTTAACAAATAGCATAAATTGCTCACAATAACCATGAGTTACATTTTAGGTGATGTACAACCTTCTTAATATCTTACTCTCAAATTGAATTTGGGGTTGCCAGTATTTAAGGGGGAAAAAAACCTAAAAACAAACAAAGAAACAAACAAAAAAGGAAAAAAAAAAAAACCTACCTCTATTAAGCAATGAAAACTCTGTTTAGAAATAAAAGGCACTTGTGCAAAATCTAATAATTTTTATGCTCCAGGTTTTACCTGACATTCAAAACTTTTCCTTCCCTGGAGAGTACGTTGAACACAACAACGCTACATTGCAGCTAGAGAATAAACTAGGTGACTTGCAGTATAGATCATAAACTCAAATTAGTTGGCATCATTTGATTAAGCTGACGTAAAATATAAAATTGATTCCATAGCTATCTAAGTCTGTTTGCTATGTGAAAGAAAACTGAGGAAGTTGAATGTTTCATTTGTAATGCGTAGAGTAAATCCATGTTGAATTTCAGTAAAAATACTTGAGATATTTCAAAGTTACATATTTACCAGAAAGATCTTCAAAAATCTTTTTTAAAAGTAAAATGTGTGCTTAACTTTTCTGACATTTACAAAAGTAATTAATTAATATGATTAAGCAAATTAGACTGAGCCAAAGTCTGACTGATTGTAAAGCATGCTGCAAGAGCCACCTGTTTGCTAGAAAGATTAGATGCTATGGTGCTGGCAGCTAGAAAAAAAAAAAAAGAAAAAAAAAAGGAGAAAATTTTGAAAGATAAGATAGAAAAGCATCTATATATACTGATCTTTCAGATTTTTAGTTTTTAATACATACCAAGAGCCAGCATGCCCAGCTTTGAAGGACTTAGAAAAGACTAGCAAAGGCAATGCAACATACAGCACAGACCAGTTACTGAATCACTAACCCAGAATAGCAGGTGAAATTAGTACTTAATTGACTTATATTGATAGTACTTGATTTTGAGATTCATATTGATCCATTGACTGTTCTGACCACACTTCTATCCATACAGAAGTTCGTTAAGGTGAACTTAACTACAAGACTATCACACATCCAGATTTGAGTGTAGAACTGTTCTCCAGGCTCCAAACCAAGCAGAACCATTTCAGCTGCAACCAGAACACATGCAATCATATCAATTCCATTAACTTTATCACAGAGCTGATGTCTTAAGGCTGACTCTATGCCCTAGTAATTAGCTTAGTCTAGAACAATGCCTTGTACATTAGGTCACCGTAACTGAAAAAAACCAGCACAGTAATAACTAATTTTGCAAATTACAAATCCTGCAAAGAAAAAGTGCTAACAAATGGGCATCTCAGTGAAAAGAAAATGCCGGATATAAAAAGTAACAGAGCTGGCTTCTATCTAGGTAAACTCAATTAGGAGCGGATATATAGACTTTTTTAGAAATAGCTTCAGTCATGCTCAGCCCTGCTGCTTGTTTCATACTTCTGCCTTACAGATTAACTAAACACAATATTAAAGATGCAAAAAACTGTGATTTGAAAGTTCTGACATAAACAGACCCTGAAAAGGAAGCAAACAGAACGCACATTGACTATGCCATTTGTGAGCCAGTAGATCTAATGGTTCACTTACTTTACAACCTGCTTTGGAATAATTTGGCACATCTCTAATTTTAACAAGCTTCAGTGGGATTAGATAAAATGCAGACTTTGTTTACATCAATTAACACTCAAAGAAGTACAAAAGAACTTGTTAACTGCATTTATGAACAAAAAGTAACAAAGTGAGTGTCTGTCCAAGCAAAGTTACTGTCTGACTTACTCAGATTGGCACAGTTGTCTCTAGAAGACAAAAATAAAAAAAAAACAACAACTAAACATCATTCTCAAAGAGGGCAGATGTATTTTTAATTACACCGGTAGATATAATCTACATTTACAATAACAGCATTATCAGTTTTGCATACATCAAATTCATAAAAAGGACTGTTTTCCCTTATATGTCATGTACATATTCATTGAGTTAAGCAGAAAACCAAAGCCACTGTGGCTGAGCTAACAAACGCATTGACCATTGTTATGTTATTATTTCTATTTCCAGTTATTTTGACTTGACTGATTATAAGCACATTCTTCTCTGCACACTACAGAGACGGAAAGAAAATGTGGATGACTTCAAACTCAGCCTAGTACACTAACCATCCCCAGAGATAATAAATGGATACATCACATACTCCACTGTAAAAGGTTTGCAGTTAGTAAGCGAATGAAGAGAGATATAGAGAGGCAAAGAAATAGCTCTTTTACTAAAGAGTAAGGACTCAGGATTTGGGAAAAAAACAGGAATGGAAACGTTCCTCTAAAGTGAAGGAAAACAGACTACCTTAAGAAGCAAGTAAAAAGTATTTTTATGCATTGTTATGGCATTACTGCTATTACTTTTTAAAGTAAGTGTCGTGAATACTACATACACCAACAAGCCCAATGGGAATCTTTTTTCTAGTGTTCAGTAAAACAAACATGTTACTGCAGTTGTGGCAATCCAAGAAAACTACTATGCACACACTTCAAGTCATTGTGTTCATAGTGACTACTTGATAAAGTACATAAATACTAACATAGATATTTAAATGAATCAGAAGCTAAAAGGATGAATATTTACTTGCGTGAGTGAAGAATTACAGCACTGGTCCCCATTTAAGGGAGCATTCAAGTATTGTAAGAGTTCATCGTATAGTTTAAATCTCAGTATCATCATTGATGCTTTAGATTTGGCATATTAAGTAGACCAGCAATGGTTTCAGTGTCATAAATAATCTTCCATAGATATGGATCTACATTATCTCAGTCCATACCCTCAGGCAGCCTGTTGCTTTCCAGTGCAAACCCAAGCTGTGCTAAGAAGTCCCTGCGTTGAGTTGAGGTGCCCTACGAGGAACAGAGCTTACGTGAATGTGACTACAGGACTTTTGCATTGTAACAGGCTCCTTTTGCCGAAGGATTTGCCTTCAATACCAGATGTAACACATTTCTTGTCTAAGAGAAGAAATCTTTGTCAACAGACATGAGAGAAGCATGGCAAATTTGCACCTTAATTAAGGTCCTGTGTTCTCAGCAAGAATCTTCATCTTAGAAGCTTGCCCAACTGCCTCTGAACTGTACATTTATGCAGCCAGTAATATGTAGGTTAATGCTTCCTGCAAGAGATCTGACTCCAAAATTCTGTTTAAACAAGACAGACTCTAAACACAAAAATATTACAGCACGTATAGATAAATTCCTGGTAGGTATTCAAATCTTGGACAATCTAATAGCAGCTTTCACTGATTGCATGCTATACAACAATTTAGTTTGTTTTCCATTAGCAAACACCTCAAATTACATGAAAGGGAAAAAAAGTTCCCTAGCTACAAGCATTAAATATTTATCAGCCTTATGTCTGCTCAGTCACCACTCCTCAAAAAAGTCCATTAATTAAATACTTCAGAAACGATTAAAACACTTCTTTAGAACTTATTGGCACCTGTTAATTCACTGACCCTATGAGGCTCTGGCAGTAAATGTCTTGTTTGATTGCTTCTCTTACCACTAAGTCAGCAGCTTAAAGACAAAGGAGACATGATGCAACTTCATGTACCACAACATTGCCTTAAAACACAAAAGCCAGTATCTAGAGGCATAGAAAAAGAACATTTATGTAGACAGGGCAGCACAAATAATCTATTTAACCTAATCTTTTAATTACAGGAAACATCTCGTAGCAAGACATACAAGAGCAATGAAATGACCCAGAGCTAGAAATCAAGATGATATATTTGTGCATGTGAAAGTAACACAAGCAGAATTCATAAAAGAAAACCTCCTTGGGCATTATTATCTTTCCATCAGGATATACTGTCATCACATTGAGAACAGGAGAAAAATGACTTAAAATATGTTATTAAAATACAAAAATGTAAAACGGAGTGTAACAGAAAACAAAACAAGACCAGAGAAAAGTAAAATTAGAAGGAAAAAAATTACAGGTGAAGAGAAACCCAGGTTTGAATTTTAAAAAAGGAGCATTTGAAGAGGGGAGGAGGGGGGAACGGCAAAGAGTCAGTCCCTAATAGCCTGACATAGCACAGCACCTACTCTGAAAATCCTGCCATGATTTCAGTGTCATTATTTACTCAATTAAGCACTATTCAGCAGAGAGGGAGGGGGTAAATATCTGGCCCTGCTTGGGCAGTGTGCAAATCCTCTCCCACTCCTTTGCAAGCTTTAAGGATAGCTGGCAGAGAGTCCCCTGAAGAGTTCTGGCAATGCCACACTCTGTGGTGGGAAAGAAACATCTTGCAAAGAACCCCTGAGATCCTCCTACCCCCTCAAATCTGCACAAGTGGAGAAGTGTTGCCTGGAAGGGGGAGCGAGACGGAATGTGTGTTCAGGAGAGAGAATGAAAATAAGACTTGTAATTATTAAAGATTCCTGAAACACCAGGAGATGGAGATAATAATTGATCCCTAAAATTAAAAAGAAAAAAAGGAAAAAAAAAAATTGTACGTCTCCTTTACAGCTACATATATGTTTTTCTGATCTCATTTGTGATATTCTGACCCATCATTCCAATCCTCTATTTTGCTATTTCTCAGTTATTACTTAATACTTGAAAAAATTGGCTTCCCTTCCTTTGATTTTCTATGACATTGTTCCTACTCCCTATACAGTTCTTCATTCCCACATTTACTTCTCCCCATTTCTTGGTTTATATTCAATTTTACCATTTTCCTTCACACTTTCCTACTTGAGTAAAGTCTATTTTATATTCCAATACACATTAGTCTGTCTTACTCCTTACTTTGCACTTTTTTTCTGATTATGTAGATTACTTGTTACCAGAATGGCCATGAAAACTAGAAGAAAATGTATATAATGGTGAAAACATGTTCCTTTTCACTCCAACAGCAGCTTTAGCTGTACCACAGTGTCATTGTTTTCCTGCAGAACTTCCATTTCCAAACCTGGGAATTCCCATCAGTCTGTCTGACAGAATTTTCCAGCTTTTTCTTTTCAGGTGTGCATTTATCAAATGCCACTACAGAATTTCCCAAGAGAAACAGCTTGATTTGAGGGACTCTTATTCAAGAGCCTTAGTTACAAAAAAAACGCCATTTGAAACAGAAGAATCAAAACTTCTTATTTACATTCCGTATATCAAAACAAATCTACAACCAATGCATTTCAAAATATTGCTATAATTATATTCTACAGGCTGATAAATTGCTGGACATCCCTTCCTTGTACACTGGTTGGCAATTCTCTGAACACTAAACAAAATGTTTATTTAATTTTAGATCGTGAATGTAATTATTAAAAGTGTGATTCCAAATCCAAGTCATTAAAAATAAAGAGAGTGGGGGAAAAAAAAAAAAAAAGAAGAAGAAAAAAAAAAAAAAGGTGTATATGCAGCTCCATTTCAGTGTTTTCTTGGCCCTAAGGAAGAGGTTACATTACCCTGTGTCTAAGTTGCTGACAGCCCCAAAGGAGGGCAGAGCCAGTCCCCATAGAGATACAGCAGCCTGATGCTGGTTACAAAACTGGAGGTCACTGTTGTGACCACTGTGCCACCCTGGGCAATAAAGTGCAGGAAATCTCTTTCAGCAGTCACAATGCCTTTCTCCAAAGCTCATTACAATGAGAGAGGTGTAAAGCTGCACTTCCCTCGCTTTCCTCAGGATGCCTTACTCCAGTGGACAGGAGTCCATTTATAATCTGAGCATCACGACCTTCATTTCTCCAGTCACTCAGCCAATGGTTATTATAAGCAGTTGAGAGTCATAATAAAGTATTCAAAGCACGGAGAAAGAGACACCCATATTCACACCCAGGAGTTTCCACGTGCAGCTTCTAAACACTTAACTGGGGCTGTGCTAGACGTGGACAACCTTGCACAGGCTCTGCCCTATCTGCTCTGAAACACAAGAGCATGGTCCTGCTTATACCTGCCCAACTGCATAACACCTACTCCTGGAGTAAACATTGGCAGTCTGACTGAAGTGAGCATTGCATTTCAGCTGATGGCCCTGTACCATGACAAAGTATTGGCCTGGGACTGGACAAGGCTAAAATAATTAAAAGGCAGGCAAAAAGATAAGCAGTTCACCCTACACTGATATAGGTACTGCAGTATGGGGTATTAAAACTGATAAATGTGAGTTATTCCAATATCTTGCTCCATGCTTTGTGTCTCCTTTTAATTTTATCACATCTTAACAATGTGCTTGTTCCTAAATTAATTCAAGAGATCCAAGACATTCGTGGCACTGTATGGCTCACAATTAAAAAATACCCAATTTTCATTGTTTTTGAGAAGTAGTAATGGTCAAAGCACAAATCTGCTTAGTCTGTCTGAGTGGTAACACATTATTTCAACAGTTCAGGTTAAAAATACTTCACTGAACTATGCAGTATCAGTGCAATTCATCTCAGCCCATACCAGATGACACTTTCAATAGAATATGTAAAGTATGCCTCCACCTAGTGATGACTGTACAAATAATAGAAAATAATAATTTTCTTACTTTAGAGAATCTTAGTAATTAGATCCTATTCCCTTAAATTAAAACATACTCCTACACAAATATTCATTAAAAAAAAAAATGCCTGTCATTCTGAAGAATTAAAGTTCAATCTGTAAAAGTTTACCTGCAAACTGACTTAAGAGGTCCCTTGACTGAAAGTGTTGAAATTTTAAACAATAATGTATTTATAACAATCATGACTATGAAAAGAAAAATAAAAGAAGGGAAGATTCATTGAAGTGTTGTGGATTTTAAGTGTTATCTGTTAGCTTAAGTTAGATATTGTATATTGAAATGAAGTAGTAAGTAAATCAAAGCAAATCATATCTTTGCAACTTTGTTTGCCAAAGAAATATTTTCTGAGCTTCTCGGGTCACCCCGTATTACAGATGCAGTTACAGATGTAAATACATGAAATTGCTAGGAGTTTACCCACTCCAAATTGGAGATAAAGCAATGTAAAAAAAAAAAAAAAGAAAAAAGAAAAAGAAATGAAAAGATAAAAAAGAAATCATGCCAGAATTCAAGCAATTCAGCCCCTAGACTCAGACTCTGTTTTAACAACTCTGATAATACAAATAAAAATACCCTATAAGTAGGACGATTTGGAAGGGTGTCTTTCAAATCAATGAACTCGAGGAGGTTTGAAAAGCGAGGGTTACTTGTCGAAAATGCCCTTCGGGGTTTTCCTTTTCTCAGGTTGATGACGCTTGTATTACCATTTCAAGAAGTCTCCCCATCCCATCAACGACCTGTGAATCACAGGCTAAGAATGACTGCTCTGCTGAAAACACAGAGGTGTATTTTCTAACAGAGAGGGCAGGTCACTATTTGCATTTCTCTTATGGCATTCAAATTGCCTGCCATTGTCCATTTAATATCCTGAAACATCCCAAACCATCGTCCTCCCAAACAATGTCAGCCATACAAATCACTCCCACACAAAAATGTGAATCCCTATCATATCCTCTGGCATCCCTTTGCACACAAATGCGAGGTGCTGTCTTTCAGAGAGAGGACAGCCAAGGCTCGCCTGCCCAGCCAACTTGAAATATCTGCCTCACTCATTAAAGAGAAACACAAAAATGGAGTAAAGTGACTTAGCCAAGATTTTTAAAAATGTAGTGGCTGAATACAGAAATACCAGCACCAAACATGTAAACAAGTCAGACTTGATTATCTCTGAGTGAGTTCATTTAGGATTCATTTTTCTCTTTGTTTTTTCAAGAGTTTGATAGATTAAGAGAACGTGTGCAGTATTTGGGTACATATCAAGACATTTTTCTTTTTTTTTTTTATATTAACTTACATTAAGAAGGTTGAAAAAAAAATCACAATGCTTTTAAAAATAATTCAGCTGGAATTTTCAGTCTGGAAAATAGAGAAAACCTCAAGCATTAAAGAATAAGGAAACCCAGAATCCTTTCATCTTTCTGCACTTCCTTTGCTGATTGCCAGCTCTATGAAAATAACATTTTCCCCACTTTGTGAGTACACAGTGGCACCAAAAGTCTTTAGTGTGGCCCCAAAGACTAGAGCTAAGGTAAGGGTTTTATTGAGGTGAGCAGATTGGATATCCATAGTAATAATTCACATTATATGCTTTACCTTGAACAAACCCATCCTTAGGAAGCTATTTACTATTTCTCTATCAGAACGTAATCACTGTTTTTAAACATAAGGGCAGATGTGACACAGAGTGATGTAAGGGCATGGTGGGGATGGGCTAATGGTTGGACTAGATGATCTTAGAGGTCTTTTCCAATATTAATGTTTCTATGATTCTGTTAAACTACCACTGCATGCATAATTTGGAGATTACAGGATTATCAGCAGCACTACTCCTTCCTATACCAGATATCGCCTCATTTAGCAACCAGCTAAAACACAAACTATTCAGGCAGGCACTGATTCTTCCCTCAAAAGATGCTTAAAAGCTGCTCCCTTCCACAACAATTGCCTGGCACCACTGGCCTTAATGTCACCTGCAAGACCCTCACCATGCTGCCTCACGGTCCTCACGCTACTACTGCCCACCATGCCTCCTGCAAGGCCCACAGCTCTGCCCGCCAGGCCAGGCCAGCTTGTGTGCTGCCCACGAGATGGCAGCAATATGTTTATGAATAATGCAGCAAGAGGCTGCAGCCCGCTGCCATTTCACTTACGAGCTGCCTCGCTTCTCTGGCTTTGGGGGGGGAGAAGAAACACAGCTCAGCCCATTATCCAGTGCACAAGGTGCTTCTTATGCGCTCACGTTTGTCCAGGCCCTTCTGCTCAACAGTACTTCTGACCCTAAATTATTACACACGCACATTAAGCATTAACTGCTGTTATGTTTTACTTTTGCAATGCAGAAAATGCCTGTGGCTTGAAATAAATATTTTCTTTTCTGATGGACAAATAACATCTGCACTTCTGAAAGCTGCCACGTAGCTGTCAAGAGCTAAGTGATTCACATAATTTCTTAAGAAGCACATGTGTATGAGCATACACAGACACTCGTACCTCTCACATATCAGTGCTTACATCCGTCAAAAGATGGCCTCTTAAAAAAGTGCAGTGAGCTATTATTATAATCATTTTTGGCAGACATCTATGTACACAATGTCAGATTTGGAGAATGTATGTTCTGCTTTCTATTTTTTTCTTTTCTTTTTTTAATCAGTCGGATTTTCACAGAAAGCAGGCTTGCTTTCCATTCTGATTTTGGAGCTCTCCACATCTGAGAGAGACCTTGAGCCCCAGTGTGCAATAGGAGCTGGTTGCCCCTGATTTTTCATTGCTTTCAGTGAGTGCTATGGCAAAGGCAATCAACACTACCAATAGCAGCTCTTTCTCCACCCAAATTTTCTGTTGCCTTGTCAATACCTCTGTGAGCTGTTCAAGTTACATTTCTCAAGTGAATTTTTTCCAACACAGTGAAATTTTCAAGAAATTTAACAAAGCAATTACAAAGGAGAAGAAAAAAAAATACAATTGTCCAGCTAAAATTATATTTAATTGCCGATCAGATGAGTAATAATTAAAGTTTTATTAAGAATTTTGAATTGCTTTTGAAAATAGCCAGTTACGACCTGGGGGGAAAAAAAAAAAAAAAATGGTATAAGAAGCAGCCTTCAGTATTTTGTATCAGGAATAAATTTTTCACATCTTTAATAAGCCAGTGAATAGAACTTATTATTATTTTTTTTTAATGAAAGTTTAGATGAAGTAGAAAGCCAAAGATTTGCCTGTCCTCATTGTAGTCACAAAATATATAAGGCCTCTGCTGAAACTAGTGAAAGTTTTGTCTTATCCAATAGTAGAAACAAGAAGCATAGAAATGAGAAGAATACTTTAGCTATAGTTTTGTAGCCCTGATATTTTACCTGCTCAATACCCACTTTTATGAACAGAGCTGCACTGCTTGACTGTTCCTTCAATCAATCTCCTCCCTTTAAAGAGACTAAGTTTCCCAGAGCCCTTTAAATGCATACAGTTGTCAGACCAGTCTCTACTTCGTGCTCTGCTGAAACGCTGTCTGCTTTCTTATAAGCTGTTGGACGTAAAACACCAACATTTAGGTCCATGTGATACAGTAAATGCAAAAATGTTCTTAAGGTGCCAAAGTGTTTTAACTTCTTTCTGCTGGTTTTCTGTGTATGAAATCCAGGGTGTTCCAGTTTATGTATAAATCTTTGTTGTCACTGCTTATATCATAGGACTGCTGAATACATCCCTCTTGTTTTAATCACCTGTTTATTGGTGGTAGTTGTAGCTTTATTAATATACTTGAACCACTTGTGTTTACAAAGCAACCCGAGCTGCTTTCACTCTCAAAATCCACTCTTTGGAATAATGTGGGGAACAAAAAATCTGAGAGAAAAACTGCTGAGAGAAGGAAAGCATGATTAAAGCTTGATAATTTCTCATCTAGCACTTCTGAAACAAGGATGAAACTGGGTATCCCAAAACGTACACGAAATACTCAGTTTCAAGTCCATTCCTTACAGTGGACTAGATGATAATCTTTTTCTTTCTCACCCAGCATCTAATTTTTATGCTTTCTAATAACCAGGAATAACTCCTCAGGAACAGCTACTGTCAGCACAGGTAAACCAATTACCATTAAATCTGCCCTTTTCTTAGGGGAAAAAAAAAAAAAAAAAGAACAAGAAAACCCACACAACTTTCCCAGGTATCTAAATGTCTCTCCTCTTTATCACCTTAAAATGTCATGCTAAAATCTCCAGGAGGCAAATGTATAATGTTTACAACACGTACTCTGTGCAATTTCGTATTGTCTTCAAAACTTTCTGCAAGAAGAAGGTTATTATTATTTTTTTTTCCATGTGTTATGTACAATTTTACTTATCTCTTTTTTTCAGTGAACAATAAGAACTAAGCATACAGGAATGCAGAGAAAACATAGCTCTTCTGTCATTACTTCCTGAATCAGTTTCCATGCCATAAGAACAGATTCCACTAAGAAAGGCTGTGCCATGAACTGTATTACACACCAAATTTGAAACCTCAAGGAAGCAGCACAACGAACGACAGAGAGCATGGCTTCATTTGTAACTTAAGGAAATGAGAAGATAAGAAGGCAATCAGTAGATATTAGTAAAGAGTCTTTAAAAAAAAAAAAAAGAAGAAATTCAAAAAGTGTCAACAGAAGTTCACTATTGTAAAAGTAGAGCAAGAGGTTCCAAAATTCCAAAATTAGTATAAATGCATGTATTTAGTGTCCACTATCCACACCTCTCATTCTGCTCTTTGGCTGCATATATGTCAAATATAGGAAATATTATGTGGCTTTCAAAAGAAAAACATTATGAATAAAGACAATTATGTTCAAGAAAAAAAAAAAAGCATTCTTTTGATTAGAAAATAAGACAGATCATATATATGAGGACAGAAAATTGCCTACATCCACCCATTAAGTTTTACTGGCAGGTCACTAAAGTAAGTCAGTATCGAGACAACAGCAAGAAAGAATACAGAAATGCTCTTATACTGCCACATCAAGATTTCTCAGCTATCCCACTAAGAAACCTGCAATTCCTACATAGATATATGCACTTGAACATCTGCAAAATTATTATTAAGACCATTTCTTGTATTTTTTTCCAAAACTAATTGTAAATTTATTATAAGTTTGTTATTTAAAACACCTCTTGCTGACACCAGCTAATAACTGAGTGATGCAGCTCAGTTTTTTAATTAAGCAATTATATTTTCAGGCCCCTGTTACTGAAATTAAACCTCAGTGATAGCAGAAAGCTCCAGAAGGGGACAAAATGCGCTACAGTTTTGTAAGGTTGGTATATTTGTAAAATAGCAGCAGGTCCATCTAAAGCACAACTAATTCAAAGTCAACAAAGGTTACTGTACATCTTATATGAGCTGCAGACAAGAGCATTCTCAGGCTTGGAAGGCAGAATTCTCTAGAGACTTTTGGACTGGGAAGTAGGCTCCAGCTGCTGGTAAGGACCACCAGAAACTTCACATCCATCTTAAATCAGCTTCCTCTATGAAGCATTTGCATTTAAAATCATAAAAAGAAATCCAAACACCAATAACAATCCAAATCCCTCCACAATGCATTGTCAGTAATTCCTTTTGAAAGAAGGAACAGAAAATGATCCCTCCCATGGCAAAAAGTGGAGACTTAAAACATCACTGGGAGGCATTCAGATCCTATACTGATCCCACAGTATGTAGAACAAAATAGCTTATAATTCAGATTATGTTTATGGACAAAGCTGGAGTAGCTTCAAGGCCAAGCCAGTTACCCTAGATCAGTGCCATAAATGTTATTATATGTGAAACAGCTGCGAGATAAATTCTTTCATATCATACATAGGTATAGTTGTACTTTCAGCTGTCTCACTGTTGAAATACAGTAAGCATGTTGTAAACACAGGTTTTCCTATTCATAAAATGCATTTATAACTCTTAGTTGCATATGAACAAGTGGCTCCTTGTAGCTGAAGTTCATAAAAAAAAAAGGCAAAAAAACAAAAAACAAACAAAAAAAACCCCACATCACACCAAGACACATGGGAAGAACCAGGATATCCAACTTCAGGAGCAACACATATGAAATATTCCTAAAAAATGACCTTGGTAAACAGGGGAAAAAAAAAGAAAAATCACTAAGCAAACTTAATTAAAAAAAAAAAAATACTGCTATTAAGAGAACAAAGCAGTATCAATGATCCGTTAGCATGTTGTTCACAACCTTTCACTGCAGCCTTCACCTCTCTCCTATTTCTCCTTTTCTTTTTGGAATTATCCAAAAGAAATCTTCCAAAACCTCTTCAAGGAAATAGTCTGCAGCCACAAGATTTTGTGCTAATGAAGCTCAATGATTGTGAAGCCAGAGGTCGAGAGTACATTTTCTATGTCTGGGCTGAATTTGAAATTAAAAGTGCTGCTTGGTTTAGATCCAAGGGTGAGTAAGGTGAGGGGAGGAACAAACTTCAGTGGAAAAGTTTACTAGAAGTAAAAAAGAATGAATATGGAGAAATGCTACAAACTTATCCAGTTTGTGATGCCTCCCCAATCTTATTAGTACTGACTGCAAGGCAACTCACTGCGTTAATTTCTTCTTTGGTAACTTTTATTGAAAGGCAACTAGTCAATATAAAATTAAACTAAACAAAGGAAAGAGGAGAATGCCAGAGTGACATAGGTGCTGTTTCTGTTCCAGTTGCTGACTGACAACACTGCCATCCCTTAACATGGTTTTATTTAGTTATTACAACCATCTCTCTGTAAATGACACTTAGGATTATTTAAGATTATGTTGTAATCCTTTTAATCCTCAGTGCTTTAAATTTCAGGCTAAACACCAAAGAGCAAACTAGCACTTAGCAGAAATATTTAAAGCATGTGATTTGAACATAAATCTTCTTTTATTCACCACTCCTCTGATGAAGACCTAGTGTATCACGTCATTCAGCCAGTGAGAACAAACAGCACAGTATCTCACTGCAAACTGCTACATGTAATGCTGTTTCTAGCCAGTTCTTTTCCTTGGTGCTAGCTAGAACATCAATTAAATAAATGAAGTAAAATCAGAAGGTTATATTTTATGACACACGTATTTTTGGTTGCTCTCGAGGAATACTTGTAAAAACCCTAATAAGTTCATCAAGAACAGAAATAGAATGCATGCACAAATTAGATAGTGTGAGAGGCAGATCAGATTTATCCTGTTAAACAGGGAGTAGCTCAATTAAAACGAATAGAGTAACGCTGCTGAAAACCTCATGATCAAGACCAGAAACCCAAATCTTCCTGTCTGAATTTCATTTACTTGCAGTTTCCCCTTTTTTTTCCCTGCATCGATCATGTTTCCAATTAATTTTCTTTATGATACCCCTATACTCCATCTTCTTGTTACCATCCATTAACTGTCATCGGCTTAAATTTTAAATTCAAGATTTCCTTCTTTTTCTTCAAGCCAAAATCACAGTACTCATTTCCTATTTCTAATCTATAATTCATGAACTCAAATTGAGCACCCAGGCTAAATCAAACTCAAAGTTTTGCACCTACATCTAGTGCAACACATTAGCAGAAAGCAACATTTCTCTGTTTAAAACAGAAAATGTTTTATTGTTCAGAAAGTAATGAAGCAAAAAACAACCATGCTTTGGAGATAAAATTATACTTATTTCTGAACATCCCATAGTTAGTCAGTTAATGTATTTAATCAAATATTAATGCTATGCATCTATATTTAGGTTGGAAAGAAACAAATAAACCACAACAAAAACCAAAACCGTCCTCATTCTTTTCATTTGAACAAATTATGAATGTTGACATATATTATCAATCGTATTCCTATTTGTTAGGAATAGGTAGAGCATCAGAAGCTTTTTCTGAAAAATTCATTATCCAGGTACAAACTGACCTCTTCACTTTCAAACTCGCTTTGGATTCCCTCCAGACTATCTCATAAATCTTCTCTCCCTCTCTCTAGTCCCCTTCCCACTCTTTCTGCTCGTGTAGCACCAGTCTCCCTCAGCCCTTTCCCAAAATGTCACCACTGCTGATGCCAAAGCCTTCTCCTCTTTCACTCTTACCATCTGGCATTATCTTCTCGTAGCTCTCTGTCTAAACAATGCCCCATCCCTTTTCAAAATGTGTCTTAACATATGTCCTTCCTCTCATGCTTTTACTTCTTAATGTCTCTCCCACTCACTTATTGGCTTGATGAAGACATGTTTTAATGGGTTCAAACAGTAGCACATGAATTTCCTTTCTCACATTATTCTGATTCAGTGGAGTTACACCTCACACTAAGAGAAGTGAGAAGAAAATATATTGCAAAGTCTTCACACAACTAGGTTGGATAAATCAATAACAGAGCTTCATTTGTCTTTGCATTGGAAAAGTATTAGCTTAAAAGAATCACCCCTGCAATATGCATTTTCAAACAGAAGTTTTGCTTAATGCAAGAAGAGAAATAAACCCTAGAAGCTCAGAAGACTTGTCAGTATGCTCAGGGGGTTTCAGGAGTGAAGGCTAAGGTTATACTTAATCACTCTGGAAGTGAAAAAGCTGAGGATTGACAGCAAAACCAAAATATTTATTCTAAAAATACCTAGGAAATGACAAACCTCTAAGTGTTGTTTCAAGACAACTGAAGGATATGGGGGGTACAGAAGCGTAATTCTGTCTTGGAGATGAGGAATATTTCTAAATATTGCATGCACTTTGGAAAAGATGGCTAGAAAAATAAACCTTGAAAAACTCTCTGTAACACCAACTGAGCCAAAGAGGTTTCTTCTCAACAAGATGTGTATGATCCCTTGGGGGTTTTTCTGTGTGTAGTGATTAAATCCCAGAGCCAGGTACAGTTTCACTTGGTGATGATGCAGAAGGACTATCCAATAACTAACAGTATCTTGACCCCAGCACGTTTGCTTCTATGTCTCTCTTCCCTTTATTATTTAGATTGTTAAAAAAAAAAAAAAACCTTCATGTTAGAACTATGGGAAACAACTCAATTCATAGAGAATTATATTTTGATGTGACTTGATGCAACTTCCAGTGAAAAAGAAATCTTTCTAGTGATATTCATAGGAACAGGATTATGTCGAAAAACTGAAAATGTTACACTGAACTCTTTTGGCTTCTAGATCCCAGAGTGTTAACCTTACAATAACACTCTTCTAATTCTTTCATCTCCTAAGGCCTTGGTCCTACCTTTCAATTTAACAGATTTAGATGTAGTAATTAAATAATATTATTGCCATCAATGAAGAATAGACCAATGAGAAATGTATGTATTTCTATGCTGGTCTTGACAGAAGCAAGCTTATACCATGCTCCACTCCCCCTCCAGAAATGAACCTGGGTCATCACTGTCTGAGCACCCTGAACAGCAATAAAAATAAACAGAGTAACCACACTGTGTTGGAGCAATGCTTGTATAAGCAGTTTGAAGAAGTTGTGTTTATGGAAGTCCTTTGGGTCAAGATTCTAGGCCTGAACTCCAAGCAATTACCTACTAAGTTTTAAAAACAAATTGAATATAGAGCATTAATCAATAAATCAACAGGTTCTCAAGTGTTTAGGAAACTCAGTCATCAGAAATCCTTCCCTTAGAAAAATAGTAAACCGATGCTTGATAAAATGTTACACTCCTATACTAGCAGGAAAAATGCTGCATTAAATCGGACTCCAGTTATTTAAAACCGAGGAAATAAATCCTACCTCTTAGCTTAACAGAGTTTATGCTCAAATGAGCAATGAAATGCATGCATTGCTTCTTACCTGAAAGACATTCTTTCTGCTGGATTTCTCTGGGGTCCACTCAATGCGAGCACCACACAAATCCACACACTCAGGTTTATATCCCGGTTTCTGCAAAGGAAAAATTACCCATGAATATGACCTGACTTTCCGCAAATGGACAAGATCATATAAATTAAGAATAGATCAAGTTTAAGTGAAAGACTATTGTTGTGAAGCTTCTGGCATTACTCAGAAGAGTTCATTGTTCCTTTGTACTATTAGATAACTATTCTCAAGGTGTTAATTCAGAAATAAGCTTCTTTGGAAGAAGCATGCCTAATTTTAAACGTAGTTAGTTAAAAACTAAAAATGTCTAATATACAATAGATCAAAACACAAATGCATACACACACTGACCAGAGTTTTTTTAATTGCTTACTTTTCAAAACCTCATGAAAAGCCATCACATTTCAAGATAATGCTTTGTGGATTTTCCAACTGCAAATTGAAACTGATGAAGCTGGAAAGGACAGAAAGTAGACAAGAACGTACATTGTGTCTGTAAGACAAGCTATCTCCTTTCTCCAAACAAATTATCATTTCTAGCTCTAAAAAATGAAAGCTTCAAGGACATGTGTGACACCCAGAAAGAGCTCAACACATAAGGGTAGCTTCATGTAGCGCTACTTCGATGTCAGCTCGTGCATCCCTGAGCAGCATAGCTCTGCCTCCCCAGCTCCTCCATATGGATGAAAATAATTCAAAGAGCAGTTTTTTTGGATTTTTTTTTTTTTTTTTTTTTTGCCTGTATCATTTATGTTCTGGAAAACTGGTGTAAAGCACAGTATAATAATCCTCATTTACCATCTAAGCTTCTTCTCCAGAGACTTTGCCTGTGCAGCAGTTTCAGCAAAACCCTTGTCATTTAGAGTAGACTTCATAGGCTAGGTTACTAAACTTACTCCATTATTCTTATGACATTTTACCTTAAGAAAAATAAATAGCATTGGCAACCTAATAAAAGTTGCAATGGCCAGTGCAGCATCAACCACATAATCAGTTTTCCAAACACAGAGAACTGAATTTCTCTGATGTTGTTATTAAAGGCTAAAAGTAATGTGTGTTCTGCAGGATGCTTTTGAGATGGGTGGAAAAGGATCTGTTTAGGTTAAAAGAACCAAAGTAAGAAGTCCTGGTCAGATAAATTGCAGTCAGTCATAATTCAGCCATTTCTCCGTACTGGAATTGTAATTATGGTCTCCATTTGCCAAACCATAAAACTACCACGGTTCAGATCCTCTAAAACTGAGGGTCTAGTGTACCTTTGTTTCCTTTTTATTATTATTTTTTTTCTTTACAGAAAAAATATGTTATTCAAAGCAGAAAGATGTTCTTGTGGCTAAACCACTGGAAGAGGAGGGTTTGGACTTTTTCCCCAGCTCTGCCTCAGACTTCCTGTCTGGTCTCTGAGAAGAACTTAACTTTCCTAAATTCTAATAGCAGATCAGAACAACAGTACTGATATTTAATTTTACAAAGGTGTTGTGAAATTTTATGAATTACTATTTTCAAGGAAGAAGCGATCAAGTAAAATAATTATCACTATTAGTAAAAGCAAATAGGGAGGAAAAAAAAAAAACCTTCCAGTGTTGTAGTAGCTCACTCTGCTTAGCCAAGCAACAGCTTAGGAATGCTTCCTCCTCAGTAACTCATGGGACAACCAGATGTGCTGCTCCGTAACCCTCCCCACACACAACACAGCCTCATAAAAGTGGGTCAGATGGGTTTCTTCCAAAACAAAAACCAACCAACCAATCAACATGGAGTCCACCAATACTTGAACAAAGAAGGCAGCTTTATTTAATCAACAGAAAAAGTGGCGCGATTTCAGAAGAATACAATGAGCTGAAAAGAAGCAATTCAAGCATAGACAAAGAACCAGGAAATAGTTTCTTGATGATGAAGAATGCGGGGGCTATAGAGTGTTATTTCCCTCAGGAAAACTACCACAGCATCACACACTGAAGTGAGAAAAACAATAGAAAGCACATCCATTGGTGGAAGTTTTGCTGGACAGAACGGTGAACCCCAGAGGATTTTACCATCTTTAATTTCTATGACCGCAAGTAGTGGTAGAAGCTGAACTCCTGTGTGTTCAAGTACATACAGTTTGCGGCTTTAAACTGGAGTTCGTTTACTGCTCTGGTTCTGTAATCAGTAGAAGAAAAGGGCAAGGATATTGATCTCCCTTTCCTCAGGGTCTTAAGAAGATGAACGCACTTCTGCTGTGTGCTAACAACTCAAAAACTTCTCTTCTGGGGAACTCGGCATTTCTGACTACAACAGGATAGGAGGTGTCTGTGAACACCTCACAAGTCACGACTATGGTACAGTATATAAAGCCCCTGATTAAAACTGCAAGCAAAATCATTCAGATCTTGCAGTTCTGGTTGAGTACGTCAGCCCTTCTGCAGCACCCATGGAGCTCTGCACAATGGAGACTAATGACTACTGCTTCAACCCATGCAGTACTCAGGAAAAAAGCCTAGAAATTCATTCTGGCCTAAGCGTTGTCCTGTTACATACTGTCTGTTTTCCTCAGAGATATTGCAAGAGAGTAAACTAAGGTTAACGTGAAAGCCTGAGCACTCCATGTCCTTGCTTTGTGTTTTGCAGTCAGAGCAATTATGTTATATCAGTGTTGTTGGAGGGAGTTATGCTGTAAATTGATACAAGTGTCTACTGCAATGAAATCTTCCGCAACATGAATATGGATTTCAGCAGCATTTTCACTCACTAAATTACTTTGCAGATGGGCTAATAACCTGAGGTTAAAATAACCTCTGTTGAATAAACTATCTCCAGAAATAAACAGTCTAGTTTTTCTTGGTCAGAGAGGCCAATCGATAATAAAATTTAACGCTGGTTAGAAAGAGTGGAGCTGAGATCTGTTTCAATCACAATGTCCTTAATTTAAAACAAAAAATAAGTTACATTCTTATGAGCACTAAAAAAAAAAAAAAAAAGTATCTAAAGCATGGTAACAAACGGTCAAAGCAGGAGGAAAAGACTCATTTAGCTATGTGGGATGCAAACTTGCATTTTCAGCAAACAAGTACATTATTATGGATCTCTCCTATATGTATTTTAATGACTAGGTATAATATCAGATATAACTACCTTCTCTAGAAAGCTACAACTCTCAGACATCTCCATTGAAATCAATAGAAAAGGTCTTACATGTACAGTTGTACAAATCAACAAGAACTTTTCAGAAAGACTAGTTGTTTAAGTTTGAATATTATTAAAGATTTTGGTAAATATAATGTTGGTCACTTCTAAATGTTACCCTATCATCAGAAGAGGTATGAATAAAGTGTATTATCACTTCCCTCTGTTACCTTTATTGTGAGATTTTCCTCTTATAATGATGCTGTCTTGTTTTAAATTTTCACATAATATATTTAACAACAAGTCATTAATAAATTAATATCTTTATAATACAAAGCAATCTTTTTGTAACATCACAATTTTCCTGCTAACAATAAAAATGCTTTGTTATATTTAGTACTGCAGTGAATGAGCATTGCTTCTATTACTTTATTAAATTAATGGTTGAGTTCCTTTTTTTCTGAAATAAACTAAAAGAAGATTGGGAAACGAATGATTTTTAAAGAAGCTTTTTTATATAATTTTGATAGTGGAAAGGAAATCCTATCTGGTTAAATGGTTTAAAAAGGAAATAAACATTGCATTTGCTTGATCAGTTGAAATGACCTTGCTAGCTTAGCTTTGTTTTTGTAAAAGTGTGAAATTTCTGCTTAGAAAGTTGAGTTGAGAGATGAGTGTTCGTTTGTTTTTTGGTTTATTTTTTTTCAAGTTTTGTCTAATTTACTTATTTCCAACTGCATAGAAGTTAAATGCAATAGACAGAAAATGCATCTTCAACTCATTTAGAGTGTACAACCCTATTGCTCAGATCTAACATAGAACTGAATTCATTTACCATGTTGGCATTGAAAGACTGAACGTACAAAGCACAAGGTGCATCCAGAGCTGAGCTAAGCAGCCCGTGTTCATTTTGGCCCACACTCTACAAATTAGAGCCAAGTGGCTCACAATCACATTGAATCAGATCCTTCAGATGAGTACCAAAAACATTGCAAAAGCTTCCTTCCTTCTATGCATAACTCGGCCATAAATGTTTCTCATGAATGTGTCTTTATCTTAGAGATATCTTTATCTTTGCTTTTAGATGCTTTTGGAAAAGAAAAAAAAGAAACATTTCTTCGAAATGATCCCTTTGATATCTTCTAACTTGCACTGCATTGAGGAAGAACATATTCTGGAGTTTGTTAGTTTAATGCAATTTGAGAATAACATGAATTAGTTTCCCAAATATATCGATTCTATGACAGCAACACTCATCCAGAAATAAAAGACAGCTAGTAAATTATAAGATTTGTCTTAAAGGACGTATTTTAGACTCACAAAAAAACAACTAATTAAGGTAAACATGACTTTGGAAAAAAATATATTAATTTAAGCTATACTGTTCTCATGGCTTCAGAAAAAGTGTTATTTTTACTGATCTACCTGCACAAACAAGCAGATAGTGTCAGATTCTATCCTTTACTTATTTTTATTATTTCCCTTTTTTTAATTATTTTAAATAATTTTTGCTATAACCCTCACTTTTTGAAAAAAGGAAAGCATGAAAAGGCAATATTTAAAGCTGATTTCACAGCAGGAGATAACATTTAGATCAAGAACATATAGGCTAAAAAAAAGAAGTTAAAAAAAAAAAAAAGGGTTTTATCACCTGCCACAGAAAAAAAAAAAATAGCTTATTCTTTGTGACTCCTGCCAAAGACAGCACCTTTGTGGCCACCCATCATGCCAATAAGATATGACAGGTTTGATCAGGCCTTGAGAGCCTTTCACAATAGGGCTTTGTCAAACCTGTCCTTTTTCTGCTCACAGTGTCACACATTTACCAAAATCCCCTTTTGTTGCCCATGTTCAGGTCTGTAGGCTCGAACTCCACAGTAACTAGCACTGAAGGGATACACGCGATTATTGCTTGCGCAACGTAGCTGTCACATCTCCAAAGACTAAGATCAGTGGTCTTTCCTTGGGGCACAATAAAGAGGTACTGCAAATTTCACTTTGTAGTAACTACAGGCTACAGAAATTGCATTAGCTGCATTAGCTGGAGTCATAGAAATATTCAGGAAGGTTAGCAGGATATGGTAGATGTCACATTTATACTACGATAAAAAATCACTTTGCTAACTTACAGTGTTTTCTGCTTTGGTAACACCCTGTATTAAGGTGCCATTTATAAATAATTTATTATTATTTATTAATGTATAAGCCACTTTATAGGATGGTGGATAACTTAAATTCATGTATTAAAGATGCACATACATGGTTTTAATACAATTTACATCTCACAGTATCCTTTGCAACAGATTCTCATCGCATCATCTGTTAAGCATTTATTACTAATGCATTTTATAACATACTTTATAATACATTATTTGAGGAAGTAGCTGCATTTAGTGATCATTTTCATAAATAAGAATAAAGCATTTATAAATGACACCTTAATTTAAAGTGTTACCTTCACATTACTGGATAGTCACTCACAATTTGTCTCACTTCACAATTATTCTCAAAATGCACCTCTTAATAAAGGACGTGCTAAGTCCTATTTCTTCTCGTACTCTACATCTGATTAAAAGTTTATCAAGGCATTTTCCTTCAGCTGCTCTCAGGTCTTTGAAGGTTGCCAGTTCATTCTGAACTTGCCTAATATAAGTAGCAAAGTTTTTAACAATGAAGTAACAGTTGCAGAGAAGCTGAGTATATTCAGTAGCTGATTGCCTACCAGATTGGCCAGCGCTGGCTGTTTGGATTCTTTGTAGAATTCCATTTTCCGTGAAGTAAGAACAATCCAAGAGGTGGACCAGTTTTTCCTTAAAAATAAAATAATAAAAATTATTAGCAAGACACGCAAGCAGGATGTAAGAATTGTTCCATCTGTAGACGTGGTTTTTAAACATTTCATTTCAGAAAGAAAAAGTGATCTGAACTCAATCTGCCACTAGCCTTGATGAAATTGTACCATCATAATTACGATACAAGTGTGGCCTAACAGGAAAGCATGAAGGCTTTGTTTCCCTCGTTCCCATTTTAAAGCCCCTCTGCTTCTTTTAGCGCCAAGGTGCCTTAACCACAGGAAAGCAGACGGATTATTCACGTGTGCTTGAAGTTCACACATGCTAAGAGTGTTCCAATAGCTTATGCCCTTCTGATAACTACTACTTAAAATAGAATCAAGAAGGAAAAAATAATTTGGTCCAATTGCATGGGCTCAGTAAAGGGTCTGTTCTGAAAGGTTCAAAATACTTTCTCTTGGTTCAAAACAAAAAAATCCACAGGGGGAAAAAAAAAAAAAAGAAAGAAAGAAAAGAATGATATTTCAGAGAGATTTCAGTTTCTGTAAAACGCTGGGAGGTTATAGTACAGCTTAGTATGCTGGAGCCTGGGAGAAGAAACCAAAATACACATGGATAATGGAAACGGTATCTCTACACAGAAGAGCACAATAATCAACTCATAGAGAAATTATATTATATATATTACATATAATGTGATATTTCAAACCACCATATAATCATAAACAAATGCATCTTGTCTGACAGAAGTCTATTTTTAGGTGAAAGTCAAGTTTGTCTCTCTGGTTTTGGGGTCATAACATTTCTTATTTACAAAAATGCTCATAACTTGTCTATTTGGTTTATGTGAATACAAACTGCAAATCTTAATATTTTAGAACAGACTTGAACATGTATGTGGCAAGCAGGTTGTTTCACCAATATTCTGTAGAGTCTTAAAAGGAGGAAGTTGACTGTTATCATCAGGAGTATTAAAATATTTTTCGTCCTTATTATTTCTTCCCTAATCTCTTCCAGCTCCCAAAATTTAAGTATCCTTAACTAAATCAAACACATTCATTTTTTCATTCTAGCTATATTGGTCTTAGTGTTTTTTTTTTGTTTTGTTTTGTTTGTTTTTTTGTTTTTTTTTTTGGAATGTTCATTTTTAGATCCATCTCAAAGCTCAGTTGCATTCAATATGGCATCAAACTGAGCATCAAGCACAATAACAGGTTGTTTCTCTTTTAATTATCTCCCTATGTAATACAAAGGAGTATAACCAGTCTTACAGATGAAGCCCTCATTCCGCTGACATTAGCAGAACTTCTGCTCATTTCTGTGTGAGCAAGATTTCACCCAGCACAATAAAGTTCATCCCCAAAATATATCCTACAGGTGGAAACAACGTGGAAAACAAACAACACTCTCAATAAATTAGAAGAACAGATTTGAATAAAATAAGACTGCATTTTTTATGTTATGCTAATGGAGGAAAAAAAAAAAATAGACTAAGAAAAATACCTGACTGGGAGGATATATTATTCCCCAGTGTTTGTAAGTCACTTTGAAATCTCCAGCTAAGTTTATTACAACTATGAAGTTGTATCCATAGCTAACGTGAACTATGTTCTGTTCACAGCTGAGGACTGTACATATTGGCATTAAGAACACTTCAACCTCAACTAATTAGTTTTTACAGTGTCCTTGTGAAACAAGTACTGTAGCTAACAATCACCATCAAAGCAAGGAGTACAAGTTGTCTAGTGGTAAGCACAGCTTCAGTTCTTAATTTCTTCTTTTTTTTTTTCCCCCCTACTCATAAAAGGTCTTGCAAGTAAGCAGTCAAGCCTGCTGTGTACTGATTTAAACAGACTTTCCTATGGGTTGGATATACTGGCTAATTATGGATTACTAAGGGATTGAAATCCTTAGTACACAGCCTAGATTCAGCACAACTTACATCAAACGCTTGACATCAGGCTCAACCAATATCAAAGCTGTACACGTACTCAGAAATATACGGATACACACAGGATACCAACTAAAACAGACGAAAAAAATCTGCCCCAGCAGCACTTACATGCAGGACTAACATAAAGCAGACACAGTCAGGACACACGCCATTCTGCTCCAACAGCTGGAAGTAGCAGAGCTCACTCCAGCACCTCACACTGGGATTCCCACTGGCCCCAGTAGCAGGAGCTGACATACCAGTTTGCCAGTAGCTAGCAGCCTGAACACAAAATCTGTAGGATTCTTTCAGATGCAGAGAGCTACGGTCCCACCAGCTGCTGGTGCCAGGACCCCAGGAGCCGGCACCAGAACCTGCAGGCCTGTGCCCTTCTCCTTATTCCAGTAGCTGCGACCAGTTCACGTCCACACACACCCACAGGTCCCAGCAGGAGCTAGCATGTAGCCCTTCACACAGAAGGAAGTAGGAATGCATAAATAAAGAGTTAATAGGACAGACTGTGGTGATCAGTTTCAGGCCTCAGCCAGCCTGTACTGCCTGGCTTCCTTTTACAAAAGGACAGGCACTTTGTATCGTTTGCCCTCCTTCACTTCTCTCCCATGCACATCCCTATAAGTTCGCAGCTCTCTGCAGTTTCTACATCTTCCCAGGCTGGGGTCCCTCAGTTCACATCTTATCTTCTGCAAAATCCAGGCTGATCTTCACAGAGATGACACCTGTAGTTTGATAGCCCATCAAAGTTCCTATCTTGTCATTGTCTCAATTTTTGCTTTGTCAAGACTGTTTCTTAGCATTTTACTTACTGTTTTCCCTTTTCTTTCTATTTTCCCAACTGAGAGATCTCACTCCGATAATGTGCTTGAATCAACACCCCCACATGCTGTCTCCTTTGTTAGTAATTAGTGCAACTAAGCAAGATTTTTTCTGGCTGTTGTCTTTTATTTGGAAGTCCTCAACCAGATAAGCCTGCTGAAATAAATACGCCCTCATCAAATACTGTCACTGACCAGACTTGGTTCCCATCATTGCCTACCTTTTCCCATTGCCACATTGGAAAAGGTCTTCACCAGATACCCTCAATGGGAGCAAAATGCTCTTCTTCTACTTAACTTTACAAAGTATCTCTTAAAAAATGTTGGATAAGAGGTTTTACCTAAACTTCATTCTGAAATTTAAGGGGAGAATGCTTTAATTCCATGAGAGAAAAGAATATTTAGTGTTTTGGCAGGAGACTATAGGAAATCCCTTCCAACCTCTACAATTCTGTGATTCTGTGAAATGTATTAGTGATGAGAATGCATATGAAATCCACCATGGTATCGATATGATATTTTTTCCTCTATATTCAAATTCCCTAGTCCTTTTATATTACAGTCGTTTCATTTTAAAAGTTACATTTTAAAATCAAGACTCCACTGTTTTTGTGACCTAAAATTAAGAAATATATGGACAATCTGATAAATATCTTTTCTATTTCAAGCATTTATTACTCAGATTTTAAAAGAAATGAAATTCCTGCAGGTGCATTAGTCTTTTTACAGATGGGGATGCTGTATTTGTTCCCATATAAGCAGTGACCTAAAACTTTCAATTTCTTTAGAAAATTTCATTCACAATATTGTAGGTTTTTTTTTTTTTTCCCCCAAATCACAATAATGTAGTTTTGGTTTTTTTCCACATCACACTAAGGTTATTCAATAAGTCACCTCTAGTCAATGAACAAGTTTAGGGAAGTGAAAGGAGGAATCTGATAAAGTGTACACAAAGTAGATAAATCATTAGTACCCATGCTCTTTGTCTGCATAAAGACCCATAACGTCAGTACACAGAGAAAATCCAGCTAGATTTAACAAGCACATTGCTTGAATTCACCTATATCCACGACATTAAACTTATAGTTTAAAACACAGACAGCTCCTGAAAGCGAACCACTCCTGCACTGAAGTGAGTCCTATTTGAGAGCTGCTGCAGCATTTGCATTCTGTCAAACGAACACCTGATGGCAGCACATTATAGCTTCAGTGCTGCTTTCAATTTCTAAGGCTTTTTTTTTTTTTTTTTTTTTCTTTTTGCAAGATATGAGATCATTCAGGACTGTTTAAAACAGCAGCGGTCATGCTAGGTTGCCTCTTCCCTGTGCCAGTGGCAAACTGATGTGCAATGCCAAGCCGTGGGGATGTACTGTGCTAAGGGTTCCTATAGGCATCAGTTCTTACTGGGAAGTTAACGCTCCTTTCTGGTCTGGCCTTATTGGCAGATCGTGCCACCCTACACGCACCCTGCAGAAGCTTTGGCCCAGGTGTGGTGTGAAGTATTACTGGCTTTGGTGCCTTTTCCCAAAGTGCAAGTGCCACCAGTCTCTGATGTGTTACCATCTGCAGGGTACCCATTAGTAGAAGGTTTGGCCATGGGTAGACAGCATTCTAGTTTGAAGTAAAAAGGCGGATGGACATGGTGACATCCAGACTTAAATAAAATCTCAAGATCTTTACAGATTATCACTGTGTGTACATTAACTTATTTCTCCAGGCAGAAAATATAGTACTTCATATTAATCTCTAATGATCATTGGTAATGTATAAGACACTGATCACATACCACTACCACTTCTATGTGGCTATACTTCTATGAATAGCTAATATTCATATTATTTTTAGCAGAAGTAACGTTAAGCAAATAAATGCTGACTGCTGTTGATAGTCTTGCCTAGGCATCCTCACATCCTACATCCCATCCTTGACTCCTGAAGCACACACAGAGCACCTAAAGTTTTCCTACTTGAAGAAATATTAGTTTGTGTGGTGTCTTAAAGTTGTCTTTAATATGCATATGGCATATAACACATGCTCATCACATGTAATCAGCCTGCTAAATGTTGTTGCTTGCACTCTGAGACTGTAACACTCCAAAAGCTGATCACATACTGGGTTAATGCTGAAATAAAGTCATTTTGGCTGTAAGCCACAATAATAGCTATTATATACTTAAAATTCAGAGTGGATATGTGTTTACAACTGATAAGTTCTGTAACATTTACATATAATACCTTAATTTCTTGCCACCGTCTGCTATTTTAGCTTTTAGAAGATATCCTTCTTTCTCCACCACCTACAAGAAAGGAAAAGAAAAATAGATCAAAACCATATCATTTACTCAGGTTAATGTATCCATTTAGTTAGTACACACATAAAAGTCCACATCTAACTGATCTAGCAGGGGTACATTTTATCATTAATTCTCACTTTAGCCACTTATTTTTCTGTTACAGTCAGTTCTTTCAAAAATACACAAACAACTTGAAAAGTCAATTAGCACACAGAATTAATCTGGAAGAAAATTTTATTGGTTGAGTTAGCAGAAACTTATATTAATGCATGTGAAGTTTCTGGTTATAAGTTAAAAAAAATTAAAATATATTGTAAGTAAATTATGTCATTTAATATATTGAGTTGTAGAAATTTATGTTTCCTTAATAGCTATCATGAAGCTATTATTATGAAACTATTCTGTAAATAATTCTTGATTCTTACAGTCTAAGGAGATTTCTGTTTAGGGCCAACCAATGTCATAGCAATGCCAAATATGGGTACAACAGGAAAAATCCCATTGCCTCCATATGTGCCACATTTTGCTTTGAGTTAGTACAAAAACAGAGCTCACTGAAGATGCTGGAAGACATTGTGTTTTTAAGCGGTGCTGCCTTCTGGATGAACTATAGCATTGAGGATCTCACCCTCACAGCCTTTAAAAGGTCACACTTCACTGGAATGTGGGTGACTGTGTGCAGGGAAAACTGTCTTCAAGTTCCCAGCTGAACTAAACGATCTCATGCTACAGCAGAAAACCAAATTGAGGGGTTGGTCAATTTTCAACATAAAATCTGAAACTGGAATTATAAACAGAGGAAATCACACTGTGCATTTTCCAAAACACATCCAAAGAAGGCACATACAAAACAATATGTGATACTAGCAATCTGATATCACCTGTGTAAATCCCCTGCTTTGCTATTGTAGTTTGTAACATGATGAAAAGCATAATGGTGACAGCAGAGCAGCAAGATCCCAGTCTACAACAAACAAGGATTCACCCAAATGCAACAACAGTAGGTAGAGAAATAAAGGAAAAAAGCTGCTTACCTTCAGAAGGCTTAAGGTACACAAAGATCTCCAACAAGATCCCCCTACCCTCACTGCCAACCCTTACATGAGGTCTGGGGTAGATCCTTGCTCCACCCCTTCCAATCACTCTAGTATATTGCTTGCACCTGAGCTCCACTGGGTTGGCCCCGCCTTCCCACCAGGTGTTCAATCACTGGTTCAAACTGTGACTCAGAATTTCTACTACACAGTTTCTGAAATTTGACTCCTTTTTTTTTTGTGTGTGTGTGTCTGAACAGGCTACAAAATGTTGGATAGACGTGAGGTTGCAGCACTAGATTGCACAGGATCTTTGTTACATTTGAGTTTTGGGATACTAGAAGTGAATCCTACGCTTGTTCTTCAGTTTTATTTCTCCCTTTCAATTTGTTGTCCTCCATAGCTCTACACACACTCTAAAACAGCAAAAATAAGAAGCACTTGGTCATCCTTTCTGTACAATCAGCTGAAACAATCCTTATGAAGCCGTGTATATAGGCTTTGGGATGTTTCAGACGACTATGTAAGTTTGTGTTAAGAAAAAATAAAAGAAAAAAGAAAATTATTCAACTAAACCCACTGAACTGCTATCTGATTAGTTTAGGATGCCCTGACTATGTCAGTAATGGAAAAAGAGAACACAGGGACACCTCAGCATTTCCAGAAGTAAAACTGATTCAGAGTGAGCCTGCTTTCACTTTCAAACACTGCTGAGTCAGCGCCTATCTGGAGTATTAGTAACTCCTTGTGGTCCTATAGGAAATTTCATCAAGAGATGATTTTGTACCAATTTCAATAGATTTTTTTCCATCTGCAAAGCTGGTAAGTGGCAATAAAATATGCTTTGACCTGCAACATGAGAGTTTTTAAATAAAGCATACCTTTTATTTTAATTACTCAAAATATCAATCATGCTATTAACATACATTTGATTATCACCATAGATTTTGTCTGTTGCTTGTAATATAGAATATAATGAAATATATACTATGTACATATCTGTTAGTACCAATGAAAAGGTCTGTGGACAATGATCTAGGTGATATTCTCAAATGTGTACATGGGTATTAGTGTGTGAATTTTCTCTAATTTGTACTTATCTCATGCAAATTCCTGTCATGCATATCATTGCCATAGAAAATCCAGAGAGAAAGTTATGAGGATTATTGTGCAGAGTCATGTCACTATTTATCTAGTGATGGATGGGTGAATTATTAGAACTAAAATAAGACTTAATCCCAAGGTCCATATACTTTTTTTTTTTTTAACTTTTTTTTTTTTTTTTTTTTTTTAAATACACTTATTTTACATCTTTGGAAAAAATGTCTTCCCCTCCTAACTGTTCATTTTTGCAGCATAAATCTTCTGGTGCTTGGCCAGGGCCAGAGATCCAGAGATGCCAAATAACATATGAGAAAGGTTATTCTTTTAATATTTCTATCCATCTGGAAACAGAAATAGGGAGGAGCATTGGCTAACCACTCAAGCTGTTGATTGCTTCTCTGAATCAGACCCAAAATTTCATCCTTTCAAAGTTTACCAATACTCTTTCCAGACAGTTATTTTAACCAATCCAAAACTAAAGGCAAATGTGATTTTCAACACTGGATTCGAATCACCTCTGTTCCTACATTTTGGAAAGTTAAAAATTGGATATGTTTCCAGATGAAAATATTGGTGCTCAATCATATTTTCCATGTAGCAGTCTTGAGCTAGAATATCAAATCCACTAGCAAATGTGGGGCAGATAAGATATACCAATTTAAGTCCTGTAGTTCAGATCCATCCTTTGTCAAAAATCAAACAGCTCAAAACTAAACAGTTCAGAAATACAAGCTATACATGAGACACCTATGTGTAAAAGAAGTCATATATATATTGGTTTAACTAAATTAGTACAGGTGCTGTCTGTAAGAAAATAAGCACAGTCTTCATTATTCAATAATGTGTAAAGTGTTCTTTGTAATTAGCATACAGTGTATTTACAGAATTACAAAACGACTTTATAACCAAGACAAATAAATGATTTCAAGGATGACCCCAATATTTATATAATCCCTGTTCAGGGAGCTGTATTTTCCTTGTCTAACATCTGTTAATATCCCTTTTTCCATGTACAGATTTAGAAGGAAATACTTCCATGATGGCTCAGGATTCTATTGTAAATGGATGACATTAGATTAAAAAGAATACCAAATATATCTTAATGATATGCTCTGTTTTTTTCCTGTCTTAATAAATATCATCATTTCTTGTCAAGATGTTGCCCCTTCTGCACCTTTTTGACATATGGAAGGTTGAGAATGTAACCCAAAATGCCCTGAAAGAATTAACATAGAAAAACATTGGCTACTTCTGTTCTTTGTTGTTCCTGCTGTTGTTTCCTTTTAATTTGTTATTTAGGGAAAAAAAACAATGAAAATTTGTACGTATAAATATTTGAGTTTCTATCTAATGAACAAACATTAGGAATAGTGTAAGAAACAGTAGTTACCTCTAGGTCACATACAGGTTCCATAATTTTCTTATTTATACGAATGACAAGTTTCTGAACCTACCTAGTACTTAAAAGTCCATATACAAAAAAGTACCATGTTTAATTAATCTGTATTTGAATATTCATTATATTTTCAGTCTAAAAAATAATAATAATAATAATTCTCTACTGTTTTCATTCCCCCTAGATTATTCTAGTTTCATGAAAATTGTGGTAAATGTAGTGCTCCCTTTTATTTAGAAAAACTAATATTAGAATGAAAAACAACTTTGTGTGGACAAAGACATGGTTACATTCCTTTATCTAGAATATTACCACTGATGAAATAGCCTAGTAGGACAGAGTTAACAGCAAAGTCAAGCCATACAAATTGCTTTGTATCTTTGAATATTATTCTTTTTATTGATTAATCAAAGTCCTTCAAATCCCTTAACATCTTGAGGCATCCAAAACCTCGTGTATTTATTCTTTAGTAAAACGTGCAATATTTACATTGTAAGCTTTTAAAGAGCAAGAATGATTTATCAGTTCTGTAAAGCAATCTCTCACCGTGTGGTCTGGTGTACTAATGATGTCTGCAAGTGTTAAGTTATGTTGGGAATGATTTCTTCTGTGACGATTTATCTAAAAATGGAAAAAAAAAAAAGTAAGAATTTAATTCCAAAGAAAATTCAAATACATAAAGATGAAGATGGACCAACAAATACAGCTACCAGGCATGTGCATCCAGGTATTGGACGAAGTTTTGGAAACCTGGCTTCTTTTAGTACAGCTTTTCTGTGAAAACTGATTTCACCTCAGTATTTGGTAACCTTCCTGGATATTAGAAAGGCACAGCTACTAAATCCTAAAGATCTTTATCGTGAATGTGCTTTTTTGTGATGTGACATTGGAAAAGTAAGCTAAAACTTGATTTAATTGATAAAAATTGTTTCAAACTGAGACTCTTCCATCAAGTATCTTCTGGTTAGGTGATCTTATGCCCAATTTACAGGAAAGGGAAAGGTGCTAATTGGAACCTCGAGACTACAAAGGAAGTCTCTGAAGAAATTAAAACATATTTGGGAATGCATATGGAATATGTCTTACGTTTTAACTGCTCTAAAGGCTATTTCTAACTCTCCATGTCTAGAAGGCTGCAGCAATATTGTACTCTCATTCTACAATTGCTCCCGAGGGTTGAGTCCTTGTTTCCTCCAGTTCCCTCTTTTCCAGAAGATAACTGTGATTTAACTCTGCAAAATCAGATTACACTATACCAGACATTGTTAAGACTAAATAAAAATTGGATCACAAATCAAGGGTTTCTGTTGAAAAGAACAGGAGGAATTTTACAAATCTATGACAAAGAATAAGTCACCAAAAGATATGTGTACATTTTTTCAAACCTTTTACTGCTTAAATTTGGTATTACTCAAAAATAATATAGTTTGGATCCTGTAAAATCCAGTGACTTTCTCATCTTTTAACAGAAATCAAAAAACGAATGACAAAATAATTTCAACTAGTTTCCACTGTATTCATCATAATGCATTCTCTTTTTCTCTACTGAAGCGGAGTTAGCTGAAAGTCATAATATATTCTGTTTATATTTAAGTGTCTGAATATAGAAAATGTTCTTAATTAATCCAGAGGGCCACGCTCAAAAAGCAGTTAAACATATTATGATCCCATATTTTTTCTCCACATATTGCTTTCATGTTTATTTGTAAGCGCTAACATATTTAAGCCTTGAAATCTATATCCTAGATATTGCTCTACTCTCCTAGTCAGAGCTAATGAGCTTAATGAATTACCAGTTCTAAATTTAATACAAACATTTCAAAGAAAGAGATAAAACATTCTTCACAATTCAAAAGTTTCTCTGACCTATTTATGAAGAATATCACTTAACAATTTCATTAAGGGTGAGTAACAGCTGGTGACATGGCTGTGTCCTAAAGTGTTTTTCTCTCTTAATATTCTGCATCTTAAGCAATCGAGCTTTCATAAGAAATACTTTAGTTAGTGGCAGTCCCTCCTTTGGGGAGAAAAAAAATGTCAGACCACATTTTCTGTATTTTGCAATCTTGTTTTCAGGAGTGTCATGTTCCTGTTTTATTAGCATGTAGGGTAAACAAGAATGATTTGCTGATGCTATTGAGAGAACTTCTAAGATTACAGTCTTCCCATTTAGATTTTGGGTGGAACTTAATATTAATGCAAGCAGAGACATGTCTATAAATTCAAAATAAATTAATTCAATTTATCTTTTTCTTTATCCTTACTACCCAGCATCTCAAAGTCCTATAGTGCACAAGACATATAACTAAAGTATTCAGGTCTAGATCATAGAAAGCATTTTTTACCCAGATCCCCACTCTAATTATTCTTTAACATACAGCATAGCATACTGCCCCATGATGCTTTCCAAAATATATGCTTCACTCATCCAAATTAAGTAACAAGACACACTACTACTCCACAGCACTTATTTTAACATTCACTTGTTATCTCCAGGAATCACATGTGTCTGTTGGGAGCCCTGTGTGCAACTTTGTGAAGTGCACAGCACCGATCAGAGCTTTTGGTCTGGTCTTAGACTCAGTGATCAGAGCATTACAATAAAAGAAATGCTCACATTTGGTACATGCTAGAAATAATACCGGAGGCATCAAATCCATCCTCAATCAAATGATGGAAAGAGATTGTAAAATGTACTTTAAGTAGTGCTAGAAAGTTATTCAAGGTAGCAAAATTTAAAAGAAATAAAAAATTTCAAGGAAATATAAAAAGATTGAATAAAAGATTTAATTCTGGGTGCAGATGGCATTATGTATCAACCTCTTCGCTATCTGCAAAGCAGAAATGATAGGGAAAACTGCATATGTGCAGTGAGAAAGAATAGACTTGATCATCTAAGTGATACTTTTGCAATTTTGCTTGAATTGTAAATGTTTCTCTTACAGGACAAAAATGAAACTGCATTGTTGCCCAGCAGTGAGCAATGCAATCTCACGCAACCAAGTCCTGGATCTCCCAAATGAAGTAATCAAAATCTACCTAAAATATTTGGCTAAAAAGTGGAATTAATGGAAATGTGAATTTTCTACCAGCATTTTAGTTTAGGAATGGACCTTCTGAAAAACTGAATCAAAGCATCTTGAGTCAAAACTCAACAATAACATTCTTTAATAAGTTAGATTTCATTAAATTCCAGAAGGACTTCTATCAATTCACTCAATTACATATCACAAACCCTACCAAATGAGTTAACTGCATCACTTCCTTTATGATAATATTCAATCCACTGTTCAAACACTCTCAGTAAAAGCATCTGATTGACAATTAGGTCAGTACACTCAAATTTCTTCAAAATTCATCAGTTTTCCCTTTAGCAAAACCAAAAGTCTAAATGAGAAGTAACAATTCTCAATTATATGTTTTTGAGTTACCCAAATACTCTAAGGAAAGCACTGGCTTGATTTCAGTCTTTCCTGCAGTTTTTTAATAGATAGACTATAAATTAGATGTTTTCAGATATTTTTCTCTCTATAGCTCCATTCAATTACCCTAAGAAACTGAAGCAAAATCTAAATAACGTCTGTCACAAGTCCTCTACCTCACCTCCCAGGATATGATGAAAGGCAGAGATACACAGCAGAAGTTCGTGAGATCCCTTTTTGGGAAAGTCAGCTTATCAGCAGTTTTCTGATTTGATGAACATTCTTCAGTCAGCAACAATGTCACCTGCAGCATTAAAAATCCGCTCTGCGAGCGTTTGCAAGTCTGTGGGCAAGTCTGATTTTGTTAAATTCAGCCTCAGCAGCCCTCCCTTCCCCTTAGCTAAAGGGTATCCATCTCTTACCAGAGTTATTCCAGCATCTAAACATTAATCCATCATTATGCTTTCTAGAATGGCAAAGCCTCCATTACATATGCCTGGTATCCCGGTGTGAAGGGACAACCATCTGACAACTGCTACTTTAACATTAATGGAATAACATACCATAACCTGATGTCTAATTCCATTTCTTTTCATGTACCTATTTGTTCTTTAATTTCTCCCTCTTTCTGTGGGAATTCATCACCACTATCTCATTGCAGGTCTCTTCATATAGTGTGGTGTTGGCTTAAAAAAAATCTTGAAGGACTGATTTGGATTTTTTTTTTTTTTTTCCTTATTATAACCATATTTCTGACCTAATTCATCCAGGTCAGTGAGAAGCAGCATATTTATGTCTGATTTCACCCAAACATAATAAAATTGACCGGCATCTCTCAAAAGGTCCAGACAGAATGCTTTAATGCAATCTACAGACGGTGAATTATTTCCTGAAACATCAACCTGAATTCACTCTTATCCTTAAGTAATTAAGAAAATTCTAAGGCCTTTATAGGTGGTTTCCAACATTATTGAATAAATTAACAACCATAGATTATTTACACACAAATCCTCCTGTCAGCAGACTGAGAAAACCATAGCTTGCTCAAACAAAATACAACTAGTGCAGAAGAGCTCTGCTTCGGATAAAAAACCCTATGGTGACATCAACCTGCTATTTTCTCCACCAGCCATTGTACTGCTCCACCAAGGAGAACGTTCTCATGGAGGTTTTTCTTAGCATTCTACTCAAAAATTACCTCTTTGTTTACACTTTGACCTTTCTTCTTAGGAGTCTAACTATTGTTTATTTTCATTCTACCCACACTGCAGTCAACTAACATGGAGACTCCTTCATAAATACCCAAAAAGAGAGAAACCCCTGCTGTTGAGAACTTGCTCCTGCATGTTGCTCAGCTCTGGACTTGATCCAGCAAAGCACTCTGCAATCCACTTAAGTGGTTTTCTGGATGAAGGCCAGAACACTCAATTCTTTATGGGATCGAACTTACTGGTGGCAGCATTAAAGTTTGCAATAAAAGTACAAACTAGTCACATAAACTTTTGTGAAAACCATTCCCTCAACAGAGAAGGAGGGGTGATACCTGATTTAGTGATGTCTGTGGTCATTTCATTCCCTGTCACTCCGATATGGCAGTGACAGCTCATAATTGCTTAGATAGAGGAACTTAACAAAAACCTATTGTAGTATTTCTTAAAAGACATCTCTTGAAAGACACCTTGGCTATGGGCAAAGGAAAGGAAAATCCTGTAACATTTCATTCACTGCAGGGCTTCAAGCAATTTGTTTTGAAGAACCACTCTCAACCATTATAGCAAGTCTACCATTTATCTACAGAAATTATTCGTAAACAGCTCTGGTACGATAAGGTTTCTCTTCTGCTGTGAAAGGCAGTAAGAAAATCCCATGGGACTTCCTACTTGGAAACGCTCCATTGTCATCTCAGTAGGCAAGGGTTTTCTATCCATCCTCAAGAAGTAAGAGCAATCCCCTTCACACCTGACCTCTGATACAGATGTTCTCAGTGCATTGGAGCCTGTTCAGCCTTGGGGAAATCTTCCCATGTTCCTGCTGCTCCTTGCCCATGGCTGTATTCCTCCTGGCTTGCTTTGGAGCCCTCCTACCACTGTCTTCCAAAGGCTGACATTATAGTGATAATAGGAGATTTTCTCCTTGCTTGTCCAAAGAGATTTGTTCAGAGGAAAAAAAGTAACAGTGACTATAAAGCAATATAACTCAATGCTAGCACACAATTTTTTGTTTGTTTGTTTGTTTTTTCTGAAGCTTTCAGGGAGAGATGTGCAATTTCAGACCTGTCCCCACCAGCCCTCCTTCACTCTTTGCTCTCCCTCCCCAGCCCCAGGCCTCCGAAAATTCAATACAATACATGTGACTGGAACTTGCATGGATAGAGCCTTTGTGCACCAGCTACAGAATAGATAATCTCTCTATGCATCGTTTAATAAGAAAACCACAGCCCTTATAGGCTTGAGTTTGCTACATACAATATGCTCTTAGTAGAATCTGCAGAATGAAACCAGTGGGGGAAAAAAAAACACAGGATTGTGTTGCATTCCCTCTGCATGGCTCCCTTTGAGCACACTGCCCTCTATATTCAGTTCAGATCTCCAGAGTCCATGAAAATAATGATAATGGCTTTGCTTCCCTTGACCTCTTGCTCTCTTATAAATCAGAACCCTACAGACCTTTCCCACAGTGAGAAGGCCCTCCTTCGTATTGTAGCCTGTGATGGTTGGTATTTTATATTAAGGCAATTTAATCACTTGGGCGTGCTCTCTGGCTTCCAAAGTTGCTGTAGATAAGTGTCATGGTGCTTTTCCCATGGAAACACCTCAGTTTATTCAGATGCTTCATTCATGACATAAGAGAAAATTCATTATTCAGTTCGCAGTTTTAATGTCAGGTGGTGTTGGGATGAACTGTGTGGTCAGAGAATAAATAATCATGATTTTGATTACAAAACTATGTCACCTTCTTTCCCAAAATTTTTTGGAAGATAATCCAAATTTGGGTTATCCAATTTGGGTTAATATTTAAACCCTAAGGATAAGCTTACATGAGGCAGTAGGTAATTTTCTCCATTATGTCTTGGTGAATCCCAGGAGCAGATTTTCCCTAAGTGGGAGCCCTTTTGTTCCTCTTTAGCTACTCAAATGAACTTTGAATTTTGTCCAATTGATCTGTGCTTTAAGGGAGTCCCAGCTGATGTCGCTGGCTTCATTTATAGCTTTTTCAGGAGTAGGAGATCTGCCAAAATCGTATCTGGAAGAGGATACAGCCACAAAAGGTTCTTACCATCCGTATAAGTCAAAGAAATTCTAAGGCTGCTCTAAACTTGACTGTGGATTGCTCAGATTCATGTACCTAGGGATCAAAGCATTGCAAAGGGACCAACAGCTGCAGAGCATCTAATCCTAAGATTTTCCAACTGGAAATCAGACTGGAACCTGGTATCAAATTTTCAATACATTCTAATTGTATTAAATGCAATATTTACTGATTCAAGAAAAGAACAGTTAAAGCAAAGCTTTTTTACACAACCCTTTTCTATGTTACAGCCTGCAGTATGTAACAAATACAGGACCATTCACATTGTGACACCATTCATCTAGTTATACACTAAAACGTATACTATAAAATATGTTGATAAGTTTCCTATAGATAGTATAGTTCTTTCTTTTGGTTTACCATATTATCAGAATATATTAACCTTTACTACTGCACATGCTTTGATAAAATTACGGATGAGCAGTGTGCACCAATGATAGAAGAAATAAGGAGTAAAAACAGCAGGAACAGAAATGCAAATTGACATCAGTATTTCAGTTTCTTTGCCTTTGACATTCACATCTTCAAAAATATGTTCTTTGAGGATGTCTATAAAAGGTAAATATCAGCATTAATACAGTCAGAGAAAAACGGTAGATAATCTTTTCACAACCCCTCTAGATCCTAGGGAAATAAAGACAGCAAATGTGGAAACTCAGCTAAAACAGCAACTGTATCAATTGCTCAGGCTTGAAACTGCACCCCAGAATAGTATTCCCAGGACAGAGGGGCAAGAAAAAAAAAATATCATTAAAACTTACTGATTTAACTGTGCAAAAACATCCGGAAGAATTGCCTTTAGAAAATCACACTCGGCATGTACACTACAATCAAAATGCACTAAAAAGCTCAGCCTCTCCTGAAAGGACTGCCTTAATAGAAAAAGCATAATTAGCATTGATGTCACATTCCTGTAAGTCATTAGCTACTATATTCCCTATAAATGCCATTGTATAAAATATTGTTAATATTCCTAAACAAATGCACAGATCTTTCTACTAGACTCTAGTGCACATCTTTATTTTGTTTGCCTAAATATTTCTCTCGGATTAAAACAAGTCAAAAACTCACCTTATGCTACTGCAGAAGCAATTTTTATTTTTGAAGGTTAATCCAACTCAGCAGGATTTAGGGATGGCACTTTTGCTTGGTCGTAGGCATGTTGGCTCAGGCCAGACAGCTGTTTGGACATTCTCCACTGGGAATCTTGCCCTCAACACCCACAGTTGATGCACATACATGGTCTACTGGCTGCCTACTTCCATGCCCATCTGTTCAAATGGCATGGTGCCCACTCACAAGTTCGCTGGATCCTTGCCCTTAGTGTGTAGATGCCAGGCAATGATGGGCTTAGATGGGCAGCCTGCAAAATACTGAAAGTGATCATTTTTTTCCTGTAGGAAGTCCTTCCTCTGTGATAGTACTGAAGCATGGACACCACATGCTACCCTACACTTAATAACACCTGTGGACGTATATGTGCCAGAAACACAAAGGCGGGGGGAGGGGAGGGGAAAGAAATGATACAAGGAAATTGCATGGATTCCTGTGTAAGAATCGCTCTATGTTGCAAATGGCAATGAAGGGATATCCAGGCAGTTGACACTGCATCCCTTGGCTGCCTACTTCCAGTACACACTGTCACTGAAATCTGCCTTAGGTACTGCATGCCCCCCAGTAACAGTAGTGTATAAAAAAAATCTGAGGTAGATCACAATGAAAGCACTGAGAACCAAATCCAGACCTAAGATTTCTTACCATCAATGCACATTTCACCTTTACTTAATAAAATATTCCCTGGAAAACAACAGCGCCAGTAAAGGTGCATAGGAAAAAAAAAATAAAATAAAATAAAAAAAGGCTTTCTAATAAATAACAATTTTAATTCATATTATTGCCCTGACAAATAATAACACAGGAAATCTTACTTACAAGGAACTCTTATTTTTTAAAATAAAAGTTAGTAGAGTTGAAAAGTTTCCTTCTTTGTGGGTTTTTAGTGTCCAATAGCCAACCTTCCTGAAGATATTTTAGAATAAAGTAATAATATTAAATTCAGAATATTTTATTCCCAAAGATATTTTAAGAGAAAAATTAAAACTTAATTTTATTACTTTAATTAGTAAACTGCTTTAAAAATAATAATGTTGTTAATTATAATAAAAGAATATGCTTTATTATCATTCCAACTGAAGATATTTCAACAAGCTTTAAGTACTTATAAAACCCATATAATTTTCACAGATCATTCAAAACGTTTTTTGTCCTTTATACATGATAAGAGGGTCATCAGAGTTTCTGGTCTTTGATTAGATGACTGAAATTTTTAAAAGAAAGAAAAAAAAAACACCAGGATTCCAACAGCAAACATCCAACAGAGTCTTCCAGGACTCCCAGTTTCTTCCAACGCTCTGGCAAGTGAAATATCACTTACTAACACTCGTGGAAAATTAATAAAATGAGTTGCAAATCTCAATGAAACACAAAATTATTCTAACAAGGCTTCCCCTACCCCCTTGCTCTCCCTTCCCCTTGCAGAGTGCACCCCAACACTGCTTTAATGATTTAAAACGCTTGCTAGAAGGCTGAAAAGAGATATAAAAGCAGCGGCATGGCTGGATCCACAGCCTGGCTTGGGGCTCTCATCTATTCAGCAGTGGAAGCCTGTGCTGGAAGGCACATTTAGACTGTGTCTAACTTAGAGTTTATTCTGGGGTGACTGGATTTGAGAGTGCTCTCCCTACCCTAGAGAATTGTTTGCTGTGCAGAGACATCCGTCTTGTCTGTGAGTATGCTCCGCCGAATCAGTCATGTGAGTCTCCTTGATCTGTTTTGGTCTGGACCTATTTTCAAATCGTTGTATCTAAGTTTCACAGGAGCAGTGCCGAAAAAGTCCTGGCTCCCAAATAAAATTAGATTTATATGGAATGCAAGCCAAAGAAGTCACTATGAACATCCAGTGGCAAAATCAAGGAACCAGAACAAAAAAAAGAAGCATTTTTTGCAAAGTATATTTTTAATGAGATTGGAAGGAACATATTCGAACACAAGTCACAAGTGAAAACCTCATAATTAAATGTTAATAAAAACTATTCGGAGATCAAAATGAGAGGCTGTAGCACAGAATCACTTGGATACCTGTCAGCTTGCTAATATCTAGATGGCCATCTCACTTGCCACCTGCTCCCCTTTCCCTTTGCACTAATAACTTGAATAAGCTTGTGAATGCTTTTCCCTCCTCTGCTGGCTCACATTAGTCTCTCATATAATCAAAAACTGTAATCTCTCTCCAAAGAAGTCAGTATTGCTTATTAACGTTGTTCAGAGGACTAACGTATGCCGCAGAACAAAGAATGATGTAAAGTTTTCAAGCAGATTTTCCCAGGTGCCATTATAATCACTAAGATGAAAGAAATAGAGTAATCAAAATAATAATTGATCTGCTTCAAGTAGCTTTTCAAGTAAAAAGGTAATTTTGCAAAGGTCAATTAGCAGGATGACTCCTTCGTATTCTATGTGATATCATGATATGTTAGAAAAATAATGTAAATATTTAAAGTCTTAAATTTTATTATCTTTGCCTTTGAGATTTCTCAGCTTAATCACAACTTTGCTGCAAAGTAGGTAGAACAGCAGTGATTACTAATGTTTACTCAGCTCTGGGATTCTCTACGTGCAATTTACCTTTCTTAATATTTTAACACCTACCAAAAAGTGCTGACAGAGTAAAATACATTAATACTCAGGTGGTTGTTGCTGTGTTGTTGTGTTTTTTTTTTTAGTATTGTTAAATAACAAAATTATCTCCTCTCATTTGCATTGGTCTCCAGGGCTCTTTTTTTGATTCTTTGTTACGCAGATTATTTATATATATAACCACAACAACAAAAACAACCAACCATATGTGTTTTGGCAAAATTTGTTGCTAAACACTGTTGTCCACATTGTCTAAATACTATTTTATATTGTTCCCTTTGTAAGCCAAGAAACATTTTAAGTAATACAATGCTCTTTTATGCTCATTCCACAATTTGGTCCATATTATGAAGGCAATGTGCAAGAGGGAAGTGTGTAGTTCTGATCTAAGTACACTGAATCTCTTGGTTTTATTCTTGTGGCATTGATCTGACAGCAAATCATATAACACTTATACAGAAGATAAAGAAAATGGAATTATCCAGTTTGAAATATCTAGATAGAATGGAGATGGCCTTTGATTTGAGTTTCTTTGTTTTGATAGAGAACTCATCTACCTTGTGTAAAATAAAATACCGTCAACAGAACCAAACAAGAATCACCCACTACCATCCAACACATGGGCAATGTGCAAGCTGTGATCTGGATGTGCTGCCAGAGAAGTCATCAGCCTTATTGCAAAAGATAAAGAAAAAAGTACCTCAAGAAAGGCATTAGACAAGTGTTATTAGAACCATCTTGATGTGTGAAAACAGAAAGTCGACTGCCTATTTCAGTTTGAATAAACTGATGAATTTACCAAATCATTCTGTGCTGCCTTATTCTGCTACATTAAAGAACCCATTGGTGCCCAGTGTTGCTGCTGCACATAGGTAAGCAGGAAATCATTGCCTTTTAATTTCTTTTGGGTAAATCAAATTGGCTGTAGGTTCTTCATCAACAAGACATTTGTCACAACTCCTATGTTTATCACAGTCAGAATGCAACTCTGTTTCACACTGAATCACCTAGAAAAGCTATGTTTTGCAGTAAAACCTCATAGTACTGTTCCTTGTTCCAGAAAAATGTCCTGTTTTCCCATATACACTTATGTTTGGATAAATTAAATACACTTTCAGCCATTAAGTAATCCAGATGACTCTCCACAAGTGTCTTTACCCAGCCTTATTTACCAGACCATCAATCTTTGCTTTGTAAAAAAAATGTTATTAGAACCGTTCTATTTACTTCCATACCATACATAAAAAGAGTGATTAGTGTCAAGCTTAGTACTGCTCCCTGGAGATCAACTCTAAAAATCCACCCAGTTGATGATGATTCTCCAGGGACTACTTCCTGAAACGTGTAAATTAATCAGTTCTTAATCCATTTAACGTGTGCTTCACTGATACAGCACATTGCTAATATTTAATCAGAATGTCACGTACTATTAAGTCGAGTCACTTACAAACTTTCACTGTACTTCATAAAGATGCTTGTTTTTCAGTGAAACTTTTATCAGAAAATAATGTCACTTTATTTGATTTTGTTAGAAAGTGGTTTTATCATTCAAGTACAGTGATTGACTTCATTTCTTTCTATTTAAACCCTATAACAACTTTTCCATTAGTTAATCCAATAGTTTCTAAGATTAACCTACATTTTTTTTTAATCATGCCATTTTTTCTTTTTCTTTTTCTTTTTTTTTTTTTTTTAATTGAAGATGTTTTTAAATCTCTTGTAATTTCTATGGCAATCCAAAATTATTTATGTTTGAAATGAACGGGCAGGGATTACCTCAGAAAAATCCTTAAGGCTCTAGCTTGACTTTTATTTAAGTTTTGTTAGATTCTGCTAATTTTTCTATTATTGGTATCATGGCTAGATGCCATTCCAGATATTTCAAGTCAATAATACCTTGGAAAATTCATCATCACATTAGCAAATTGTTCCTGATTCACCACCCTGTTCCCAAAGAAATAATGTATTTGCCTCACTTTGATAGTGTGCTGGGCAGTTCTAGCATTAAGTTCTTACAAATAGAGGTAAAAACAAACTTTTAGAAGTTTTTCTACTTTCCAGAGCTCAGAACATGGAGAATTTGGAAAACTTCAGGGCATAATAAAGGCATCAGCTTGGTCCACCACTTGCAGGATTCCCTTCACTAACATAATATCTGAGGTGAAGATTTTCTGTACTGTTTGGTATTTGGCTGCTTTTCTCTGTGTAATCCCTCTCTTTCTCTAAGAGAACAAAAAATGCTTCATTAATATATCTCTGTGTACACCTAGACTCCACAACTACAAATATATTAAACAGTGAATACACAGCAGTGTTTTACAGAAAGAACAGAAATATCTGCAATCTACAGCTTTCACATGCTAAAGTAATGAAGTTTATTTTGCATTGTATTTCAAGCAACTCTCTCTTTGTCTGTAAGGAAAGTTGCCAAATCAAAAATGAAATATTTTTTGTCTCATTGACACGGGTGCACGTATCTTCAGAAAGGCAGAAGTAAGCTAGCACTCTGTCTCATGCCAACTTTAAAAACATCTACTCATATCATCTTGCAATATTAAGTATTTGGGCACTAAAGTGGAACACCATGGAAGACAAATCCCTCTAAATTATAATTCTTCCATAATTTATTACGCATTGCCATAGAAACTAATTTGCAAACTATTTTCTGTGTGGCTCTGGAAGTATCAAAATTTAAACAATGCTCTGAGTAAACATCTTAAAACACTCTAACATCAGCACGCAAAAGCCCATTCTCTTCACAGCTCAAATATTCCAAATCTGGTAAATGGAGATTGACCTAGAAAACCCTACTCTGGGTTTGAAGATTGCCAGCTTTACTACAGCAGCATATTTATGCACAGATGTAGAGGTTGATACAAATGTTCAGAAAAAAATAGCATAAGAGCATGCGTATGTCTAATAGGTGCTTAAGCATAACCAGTTGGGATTGGAAATTGTTGCTCATGTATATACTACTGTGCAAACTGATGTATTTATGGTGCAGTTACACACAGAACTGTACAATTGTGCTTTTTTTTTCTGTTGAACTTAATTCTTCTACAATAGCTACTGAAGGATTAATAGGTAGTCAAATGGTTTAGATAGACTTCTCTTAAAACTGCTCTTATATGCTTTGTAAGCAATATTTTTCTGAGCCTAACATCCTCTGTTTTGTAGGATATATCCAGACTGTGTGGCTACTGAAAGCGCTTGTCCTTTAGCCTTCTGCCTCACCACATGATTGAGCATCCATATACCTTACAACCATACACCCTGTCGAGTGCTATTCTCTTACACATCACAATTTACCTCGCTTTCTCCACTCAAACATGCAACCAAGCTGAGCAACAAGCTGCTTCAGCTGCCATGTCATTTCAGTTTTTACACGTCTTCCCTTTTTATGTGTGCTCCACATCTCTGTGATGTCTCATCTGCCCATTCCACTGCCATAGGCTATGAGTCAGGAACAAGGCTCAGGCTCAATGTCAAACACAGGGAAAATGGGAAAATATCATAGAAGAGAAAATTAATGGGCACAAACACAGCTGTAAAACTTCCACCCTAATGGACTTTGTATCTTTCCCTCATTCCCTGGTAAATCCCTAAGAAAATAATTACTATTGAGTAGAAAGTGCCTAATAAAGGTAATTAGCTAAAGAAAGTTCAAGACAGAAAAACTTATACGTTGATAGAATTCTTCTCGCATATGAAAGAACAAATAACTCTAAGAAGCATGCAAACTATCCCCTTTCAGCCACAACATCTTGTTGGACCCCCATGGCTGGTGGAAGAGCATGTCTTCAAAAATGTCTCAGCAATGTCCCAAATCACACACTTGGGAATGGAGTCTCAGGTGAAAACACAGCTTCTCTGCATGGACAGAGACCTTGCTTTCATTTCTAAAAGGGAATCCTAAAGGTGAAAAACATGCAAAAATCTCTTTAGTCACCAATTCTCTAGTCGCCATTTTGGTTTTCCTGAGGAACTTAAGATGATCACGATCTGTTTTTGTACAAAAATAAAACAAATCACTTTGAAATGGGTTGACCTAACCGCACGTAGATGGCAAATACTCAGACTTCAATTTTGTGAGAGCAGTCTTCGGCATCATTAGCCATTCAATTATGATATCTACTTTATGACGCAGAGTTTCCAGAGCACACTAAAATGTAAGGAAAAGTGGATATTTTGTTTTTATTCTTGCACTGCAGAAAATATAATTTTGTTCAGAATCCCCTCTCTCCTAAAACAAATTTACCCTTCAAAAAAACAGTACTTCTCTTTTTGCAGATCCCCAAAATCACACACAATACTGTGTAGTATGAGAAATATTAACATTGGCATTTTATTTGAACCCAGATTTTTGATTTATAAATGAATTACTTGATCAGCTAAATTATTTATTTAGGAGGAACGCCATGTTTGACAGGGCCTTGTTTCATCTTGCGTGCCCTACTTGAACTTGTAAGATTAATAAACAATTGAAATTTCAATATCCCATCTTTTTCATTATTTGAAGTGTATTGTTTATATTTTGGAACTAACATTTTAAAAAACTGATCTAAATGCAAATAAAAATTATTGTTTTTTTTTTTTATCTTTTGAGGAAGCAAATAGCAGTTATAAAGTAAAATGTTTTTTTTTGGGGGGGGAGGGTTGAATGCATTCATGATGTGCATTCAGTCTGTTTATTAAATAATCATATCTGGATACAAGTGTCAACACAATTTATGTTTTGAATAATATGAAGCAGATAACCTCAATTAACAAGTAATTAGAGTCATTTTCCTATTAAGCAGTTTCCCTAATTGTTTTTGAAACCTGGAACTAAAATTGTAATAAATAATAAGCGGGGAAAACATGTCCCTGCATTAGCTTAATCCAGGCTTTCCACGGAGCCTGGGAAAAAGCAGAAGTAGGGGCTGAATACCCGGGGTGCAAGTGGTACTGTGGGACAAAGCAAATGCTGTTTTGTGGCTGTAGACCTCAGCATAGCCCACAGTTTTCTGCACTTTTTTCTCCTTTTTTTCTTTTCTCCTCTTTCCTTTTCCTTTTTCTTTCTTCTTTTCTTTGATTTCTTATATGAACATGCAATGCAGGAAGCATTTGACTTGTTACTGTGAATTAACTGGAGCTTAGCAGGCAAAAGCCATCTCACTTAGGGTATCACCTCTACTTAACCACAGTGCAAACTGATGCATCATGTTCTACCACAAAAGCATTATATACCTCTATTTATGTAGAATGATAAACATGAAATGATTTTCCCAAGGAAAAAAAACAAACAAAACCCACATTCCCTTTGATATCAATCTTTAAATATCATCATTCAATATCATTGAAGAATAGAAAAACATCACATGTATTTTTCTGCTTATACTACACCAATTCATATAAATTACCTATCTTGCATTGTAGCTGTTGCCAAAAATGAGGAGAAAAATAATCTAGTTAAACCCAAAAAGAAATCCAGCAGCTGCTCTTCACTCTTAGCCAAAACAAACAAACTAAAATCTAACTCAATCTAGCCCAGAAGTTCCAGAGGGAAGAAAAAAATTAAAATCAAAGGCAAAAATATTCTCTTCACCCACAAATTCCAACCTTATTTATTACCTCAGGCCTGTGTCACAACGGCAGCTAGAGAGCTGATAGGGTACACCATTTTCCCCTGAAGGTAGGGGAGAGAAATTTCTTACAGTCTATGAAGGAACCAAAGTACATGTGACTGCCCAAAGTAGGCTCCTCATTAGTTCACATCTAACTCGACTGCCCCTTCCCGACAAATAACTATTGGTGGTTGTCTCCACCTCTACAGGAATTTTTTTTTTCAGCCTTGGCAGAGCATAGGGCATATATATTCATCATTTAAAAAATTCTCAGTAAGGTAATAAATCAAAAAATAATAAGCCAACACCCTAAAAAAGATACTCAGAGAAATTCCAGGAAGAAATCTGGCAGCCATAGGAGGACATGAGCTGTTCAAAAGGAATACAAACATTTAAATAATATGTCCTGCTAGAAATTAGGCTTTGTGAGAAATCCCATTGATTTCTCTTAAGTCATTTTATTAAAAGGTCTATTAATGCTTGCCTTGCACTTTGTGGCTATGAGAGATGTTGGAACGAAGAGCTATCAAAGGTGGCTATCAAAGTTTTTTTCTTTTTTTCCATTTAACTTTTCCTAACTATTAAGCTGCTCATTTTGTGGAGACAATCATTAGTGTCTTTAATGTGAAACAAAGCTTCTGGATAAGAGCTGCTCGCTGAAGATCAATATGAGAGATATCATTTCAGTTACAGCTTTAATAACTGTAACAATAGGGAGCCTGGCATTGCTGGCTTTATGCATTAATGTAATTTAGAATCTACCAGGTACAAATCTTATCAAGCATTAGCAGCAACCGCGCTGGGATTTTCTAGGTAAGGAAACTGTGATAAATGGGAAATATTTTAAAGGTAAATTTTCATGTAATTTGGCTCATCTGCTGTAAAACTTTGAAAAAAATGACATGAAGAAAAAATAAAAACAAATAAGATGCTAGGAATAGAATGGCAGGTTTTCAGTAACTTGCAGTGCTCAGGCGTGTAATGTGCTCAGGATATACTGGGCTGTCTCTCTTGTTTAGATCATCACAAGGCTCACATGGCACATGAGATGGAAGGGATAGGAGCTTTAGCCAAATTAATCGTAATTAAATATATTCTGCTAACCTCCATACGCAGATATCCTCAACTACCTGAATACACTTTGCAGTTTTCAGCTAAGACTCAAGAGACATAAGGAGCTCCTTCCTACCTCGCACCTCTGAGACAAGGACCAGGCTCTTCCCAACAAGCCAACACAACACCAGCTCTGCAGGTGAGGAGGACAGCTCTTCCTCAAGCCAATTCTCACAGCTGCAGCAAATTCAGCCCCCCACTCTGCATCTCCCAGCCCAACTGCTTCCAGTTCCCCAGTCGCTCCATGGTTTTCATAGCCACTGACTCATTGCCCCAACGTTTCCCATACTTTTGAGATGTTCATGTTGCTGCCATTTTTACTGTCCTGTAACAGTTTGTTGGTGGTCACTTTAGTTCTTTTCCAGCTTTTCAATTCCTTGATGAAATATAATTAAAAAAATAAAAATCATACCTCCCACCTCCCCAAAAAAGAAAATCAGTACTAAAAATGCTAAAACACACATTTTGGATCTTCTCTGCAAAGTTATTCTTGAAACCTGATGGAAGCGATTGGCAGTTCTTTAAACAATTTGTTTAACTTGTGTCCAAATGTCTTCAGGTTTTAGTGCTTACAGGTGGCCACTTCAGATTTACACTTTAATTTTGTGAAAGATCTAGACTGGGAGCACTGAATTTTCAGTTTATCATTTGCTGATAAAAAATGGAAAGCTCAAAGTTGAAGTAGCCAACTACCGAAAAAGAGTTGGCACCTGGCACTTTAATTTTTAAACATTGTTTGGGGTTTTTTTTGTGTGTGTAATGAGATTATAAAATAAGAGTCTGACTTCAAATTCACATTCAAGAAGAATGAGCTCTTAAGGATAACAGAACTGCTGATGTAAAGCTCAGTTGGTACAAACCCCAGGTCTGGTCCAAATAAACAAACAAAAGTTTGGATGCTTGTCTGGGTTTTCTACCTGCCTTGGGGCTACGAATGTCATGAGAACAGATTCGCTCATCACAGCTGCACTGCTTCCATTTCTGGCCATGGCTGAAATATCCAGGAAAACAATCTTTCTTGCAGAGCTCTGGGAGGCAAAAGGAAAGGAAAATGTGATAGAATATTTCACAGCCCTTCAAATTTGATTCCAAAACTGGAGGAAGATGCAGACATTAGAAAGGATAGAACGTTTTTGCTGGTTTTGTTTGTCGGCTGTACTTCTAAATGCAAGTTTTTACTGTAACTTTCAGACTGTGGCAGCTTAGATAGACAATAACTGGGGGGAAAAAAGAAGATATTACTGTGTTCTGAAATGTAGCCACACTCAGTACTCTATTATTAGTCTCTGAAATATTAAGAAGAAAAAAAAAAAAAAGGCAAATACTCTTTTTCTTTTGTGGGGCAGAGTTTTAGGTTCTTTGAGAGACAAGGCTTGGATTCCACTTCTACCATGGATGTGAAATTGCTGTGCAGGTATGCACAGGCATCCATGAACAAAAAATCACAAATGATCAACACCTGCTTCCATTAATGATGCAAACCTCACCAAACAAGAAATCGAAAAGAAAATAAAATGTTGCTATGTTAACATGGCTGGATCAGGTCCTGCAGTTATTTTTCCTGCAAAAGAACCGCTGGCTTCAAAGGGGATTTGATCTTATTTAGGGCAGGAGAATGCTGCTGTCAACTGTCTAAGAATAGGCACACTGCCTAACAAGGACACTCCGCTGTCTGTTTAAAAACCTCTTTTCCATGTATTAAACAACATTTAGTGTTTGTGTGCCTATATTGTGCACTAATGCGTGTATTTAGGGCATGCACAGAATAACTTGATCCCCATTTCATCGCATCAGTAGTGCAATAATTTCAGTGCAATAATAATAAAAACGCAAAAAACTGCTTCTTTACCTCTCCTGTCATGTTGTATTGGGTCACTTTGTGTCACATGATGTGATGTAATGTAACTCAATGCAAGGAGACACATGTCCCTTCTCATTGGAAATTTAAAGAAATGGAGCTTACTTTTCCCCTGTGGGAAACTATGCAGGTCAGGTGCCCAAGACTAGCTATGGGAAGTTTGATATCATCTCAGTTTCAGTACCTACATATTTCAAATCTTATGGCATTTTGAAAGGAAGCATGTTAGATGCCACAATGGAGCTGTAATACAGTACTTAATAAAGATAAAATAAGAGAAACATAATTCCACAGCTTATGTTCCTTGTCACAGTGTCCATTGATACATATTACCAAAGAGACTCTCTTAAACTATATTTTAACCGCATTTTTTGAAATACATATTATTAAACGAGAAAAGCCTGAGAGAAATCTAGCACAGCTAAAAAGCACATGAGTATAGAATCAAGGGAAAAGAGCTGATTAATGAGGGAGCCAAAACAAGATTTTTTTTTGATGAAAAAATAGTGAAATAGTTAAGCTCAGTAAGTATAGATAAGGAAAATGTACAGGGCCTGGGGCCAAGTTCCCCTCTCAGTTACACTAGCAATAATTGTGGAATAATTTTGTTTCAATTAATAGAGTTAATATGATGAGAATAGAATTATCTAAGTAACAAGCTTGATTGAAATGTAACAGTCAACCCAGCTCTGAGGCAGACTTTGGAATGCGTACAAAGCAGATAAGCATCATCCTCAATCCTGTAGAGAATCAATCCTCAATTCAGATAGAGAAATAGAAGAAATGACTAAAACATTTGACCAGGCCAACATCTACGTTGGGATTAGGAGAAACCTCACCAAGTTCTTTCTCCACTTGTTTGTAATGAATAAATACAGGAGCAGATTGTCATGGAAGCCAAGCAAAATGTTAAGCATACAGTGTTTGTTCTCTAACACTGTGGCATGTTGTTACCTCACACCTGTAGCAAAGAGTATAGATTTAATAGAACCATCTACCTTGAGATCTTTAAATCCAACCATCGATTTGACCTACAGAGTCTCATCATGAAATCATACCCTCAGCCATGTCCACTCATCTCATAAATCCCTTCAAATTGTGGTCTTGACTACTTCCACAAGCAATCACTTCCAATGCTTGACCAGCTTCTGTTGGAAGAAATCCTTCCTGATATCCAACCAAAAAATACCATGGAACAACCTGAAGTTGTTTCTATCTCTTGAGAAAAGGGACTGATCCTCACCTTTAGTTTTCCTTCTAAAAACAAAAACACAAAGATGTATGGAATGGACTGTGAAATAATAAGATGGTGCAAAAGTTTTCAGATACAAGTATTTAATACAAACTCATAATCGTCTTTTGGCTCTGAACAGGAAAGAATGAAGGTGTAGGGGTAACTTTTCCATTTTATATCAGTTTGGAAAACCAGAGTTTACTCTCTGAGTGTCTTGGGGGAAAAAAAAAAAAAAGAAAAAAAAAAAAAAAAGATTTACTGATGGAGAAAATAATGCATTGTTTTCCTTTTCCAAAGAAACTCAATAAGGCAATTAAACTTTGTAGCAGTGTAGCAGTGGACTGAATCCAAGAGCACTGGAACCATCACATTGGATAAAAGGTCCACGTTTTGGGGAATCAGCAGATGGATAGGCAGAGGAGCAAGGACAGTCTGCCATTGCATTTCTAGCAGGCACATATGCCCTGGGGATGCCAAATGAGGGTGTGAACTGCTGCAAGCAATCTTGCAGGGTGCATATTGGGTGCCGCCCTGAGCACTTGCATCTATGGGCACACCCCAAGAGCTGCTTAAGACACAAAGGGATGGAAAGAGGCAAGCACAGATACAAGGAAAATACAAAACAAGAGAAATAAATACTTTTTTATATGGTAAATGAAATATTTAGCTACTGACATTTCCCCCCCCTCAGGATATGAATTAGAAAAGAAATGTCAAAGCTGTCAAAAAAAAAAAAAAAAAAAAAAAAAAAAAAAGCCTCTGCTGTTTTAGTCTTTTTTTAGTTTATCCTATCAGTTTTAAACTATATATATATATTTACATCATTATCTTTCTGAAACTCAAAGAGGTTTGTAGGCTTTGAAGATCCTGTCAAACATTCTTGAAACTGCAGACAACTATATTAATGGCAATAGAAGCATTTCATCCTTTCTCCAGATCTTGGGAAAATAACGGAGAAGTGTTAGCAAAGAGGATGCAAAACTTACTAGCAATGCATTCAGTTAGGAAGATATTTCATTACCATTTCAGGTACTCCTGTTTTCAAGTAACAAATAATGGGAAGCTCCAGATTTTGGAGTCAGTGGTGATTTTCCCATCTGGCATCACCTCAGCTATAAATAAATAAATAAACAGGGGGAAAAAAGGAAAAAAGAAGGAAGGAAGGAAGGAAGGAAGGAAGGAAGGAAGGAAGGAAGGAAGGAAGGAAGGAAGGAAGGAAGGAAGGAAGGAAGGAAGGAAGGAAGGAAGGAAGGAAGGAAGGAAGGAAGGAAGGAAGGAAGGAAGGAAGGGAAAAGAGAAAAAAGAGAAAAGAGAAAAGAGAAAAGAGAAAAGAGAAAAGAGAAAAGAGAAAAGAGAAAAGAGAAAAGAGAAAAGAAAGGAAAAAAGAAAAATCAAAAAAAAGAAAAAAGAAAAAAATAATATAAAAACGATAAAGAAAAGAAAAAAGGAAAAAAGAAGGAGAAAAAGAAAGCCATTTGGGCCAGACTTGTGCTCCACAGCGGCAGCGCAGCGGCCTCTCCAGCCGCGATCTCCGGTGCTGCTCTGCCCCCTGGTGCTGCTGCAGCTGCAGAGCAGCCGCTCTCGGGCTGCACACCCCGCTGTCACTTCTCACTTTTCCGGCAAGTTCAAGGTCAGTGCCTAGCTATTTTCAGCTCATCTCTTCTTGATCCATGCAGAGAAATGACAAGGTAACGTGATTTGGGGTCAGCTGTATTACAGGAACCGTTACATAAACGGAGAAAGTGGAAATCAATCCTAGCTGACAGTGTCTTCAGGATAATCAGCGCTCACTCCATGCCGCTGTCAGCTCTCCTGCATCAAACACCATGTTACTTCTGTCAGATCTCTTTAACAAAACCTCTTTCTCACTTTTGGCAAAGTAAATAAATATTCCACTCGGGCTTGCATTTAGCTCATTGTTTAGAGAACTTTAGCACTCTGGACTCGCAGAGTCCCCATTTCTGCAGGAATGGACGTCGTACCCTGTCACGTCCATCACTGCTTACAGAGGGTGTTGGCAAAGAGCCTGATGCCGTCCCCCCTTCTTCATGGCTTGTGCCTGATCTCTTCCTGCAGACGACTGTCCTCCAGTTCTCCATTCCGGAGCTCAGCTCTCGAAGTTCTTACCTAACCCAGCCACATCAGGGTTTCTCCTCTAACGTCTTAGGGCACCTTCCTCAATTTGTCTGATTACCATTACTTTCTCTGAGCCGTCTCCTCCCGTAACTAGACATCTTCCCTACCGCAGGATTATGAACATATCATGTCACAAGATGTGCCGCGTCCGCCGCGTCGCGGTGACAGCACATGGTATGTCAGTTTAGGGAAAGCACAGCTATTCCATCCCACCCACCTTGTGCTCCCATGGAACTGCCAAGCCCGCAGTGCTCCGCCGAAGAACCATTTACCATAATATTAGTTGTCAGTAAATTCAAAGACGGAACTCCTGAAGCTATAAAATGGATTAGAAGCAATTTAAAAAAGAATTAACAAACTAGAGTAAGAGTATACTGTCAACAAACAAATGCTTCATCATAGCACTGTAATTTGGAATTTTAATTACCCCTCTGCTTCTGTAACAAAACAATGTCTGAACTGGCAGCCATTTGAATCTCTCACAGGTCATTGAGCATTCTAGTTAATTACTCTATGAATAGCCTGTTTTTCTCCCCTCTGGAAACACGTTTCTAATGGCAGTCAAGGTCTGACAAATGTGTCATCTACATAATTAGCTAGGAAGCAACACAAAACATTAAACATGCTTTGTGCCGACAACTATCAAAACATTTCATTTGTTGTCAATTATTCATTACTTTGTAGGTTCTGAAGGGGTTGTTATTATGGAAATAAGTCCAGATGCTAACAAGGTTAGAGTTTTTTATTCAAATTAGTAATCAGAGGGCTAACTTTAAAAAATGTATCCCATGCACATTCATGGCACCGTTCAATCAGTACTAAATTATAAACGAATTCAGTCAAGTTCAAGTTAAAATAGCCATGGCAGAGCGCATACACTAATTTGTAGAGTTGCATCTCTCTTTGAAGTTTTAGGATCTAAGCTGAAGTAGCAAACTTTCAGAACCTTTGGCAAGGCTAATTTGTGCTTGGTAAATAGAGTAAAGATTTTCACAGCGTGAGATAATGTAAGATTGAAAAAAAAAAAAAAAGAAAGAAAGAAAAAGAGAAAGAAAGAAAGGAAAAACCTGGAGGTTTTTTGAACCCTTTTTTTCTATCCCTCTGTCACTGAGCGAAAGTCAAAATCAGCATTTCCGACTCGTCTGAACTTCAGTTTGGTTTAACGAGGAAGCCAAACCAGCTACATTCACCACTCCCTTAATAGAGCTGAAATGAGTTTATGCTTGCTTTCAAGAAGAAATAGGTAGTGGTCATTTCATTTTTCTGTGATCTCATTATGGTGCTGTCTATCAAGCAACACAGCTGAAATAGTACAGGGAAAATGCATGGATGGTAAACAAAATGGGCAGTTTAACAATAAAATTAACTTCTTCCTTTTTAGCAAAGATTATCTTGGCTGAAGTCTTAAAAAATATACAACACGCAACAGAGAATACTTTCTCACAGGGTATACACAATGAAAAAAAAAAAAAAAAAAAGAGGAAAAAATCCACCAGAAAAACAAAAGGCTTTGTTCTGAGACTTGTCCTGATATGGGGCTGAAATAATGCCTGCAGGTTAAGAAAAAGACCCTGAAAAAGGGTTGAGAGCCAAATCCCATTGCTCCAATGGGGAAACTTGCTCATTGAAGTAAACGGAACCCTGAAATATCCTCGTGCACTCAGGTTCATCATCAGCAGGATGGATGGGGAAACAGAGACATGAGAGGGGTAAGTGGGGATGACACACAGCAGATCTCAATTCTGAAGGTACAGAACCAGGCTGAACACAGCAAAAGGACATATGGCGTGTTTCATTCTCATTCTCCTGCTCCAGGAAGGATAAAGATAATGCTGCCCAACAGATATATTTGTTTTTCCAATTGATATTTCTGTGTTTTGTGACAATATTTATGTCTCAGAATTAACACTGGACCTAGGCTTATGGACTAGTACATGATTATCTGGGGAGAATAAGGCCTGGACATTCACTGTTAGAACATAATAAGTCACCTTCCACTCCAGCAATGAAAGCAGGAGGTTTTCTGCTCCTAGAAATATTTTGTCAAGATTTGTCTTTTTTTTTTTTTCCTCCAGGAAAAAGAATAAACTGGGTAAAAACAAATCCTCAGAAACTTTCCCTAAATAAACTATATGATAAAAGAAGCTGTGATGATCTCTCAGAGATTGAAATAATCCATTTTCAGCTGACACTACCCATAGCAATGAAACCGAAAAGAGGGCTGGAGCCTGTCTTGTAATTAACATTAAACAGATAACATATTTATGAGGAAGTCAAAATATTTTGGAAGCCGATAATCCTGTAAGCCTTAACATGGTATAAAAACAACAAATAAATGCAAAGTGTTACTGTTACACATGCCTGCCTGATCAATGGTTTTCACATATTGATCTATAAATGGAGTTGACAGTCTGTGTTGGCTGCACATTTTCCAAGCAGCTCTATTTTTGTACAAAACCAATACGGGCAATTACCTTTGTTTGAGATGCCAAGTCTTATCAATTCAATGTGATTTAGTGTCATTTTAATTAAATATCAGGATCTACTTCAGGACAATCTATACAAACAAAGCCTCAAACTTGACTATAAGCTTGATTTGAAGTAAACATGTACAAGCCCCGAGATTGTGAAATATGGCTCAAAAACTCTGCTAAACAGAAGGCTTATATTTTTAGCAATTTTATTTCTGTCTTTTTGGCTAGCCATAACTTTGGCAAGTGTGCTACAATCACAGGAGTAAGAAACAAAGGAAGATTGCTTCCCACTCCATGATAACGTATTAGAGGGAGAAATCAACTTACCAGTTTGTTTAACCTCATCAGAAAAAGCTCTAATACATTACCATTTTGGAATGTCTAAATAGGCTCTAATTCTTAATACAGGCACCAATAAAAAAAGACGTTTCATTGTTTGAAGTTGTTCTGAATGAAGCAAAATGCACTTCCCTGGGGTTTAAGAGATGAAAATAGCAAATATTCATTTACGTTCCTGGTTCAGACACTAAATTAAGCACAGAGAGAGCCCTTGCTTACCACAGTGTGTGTCCAGCTTCATGATTTATGCTCTTTAAACTCTATGTTAATATCCATTTCAACCTTTGCACAATGCTCAAGCATTTCCGTAGCAAATAAATAACAAAAATCCCCAAGAATCCACATTTCACTTTTGCATGAGTTAGCTCCTGCCTCCCCCATTTGCATCTTTACAACCACAAAACGCATAAGTGCATATGGCCCCGCTGATGTATGATGCATATCCTTCTTTGTCACACTGCCGAAAATAATCTGTCCACCTTCAGAAGTATAGCCCCAGGTGTGCTTAGGAACATCACAGCCAACAGTGTAGAATACAACAAATCCCTTTGAGAAAACTATGTATTTTCTTCTCCATAAATCACCGGCGATCTTTCTAGATTTGCGTCTGGTTTTTTTTTTGCCCTTTATGCCCAGAGTGTTAATTTTATTTTTCTTTCAATCGTGTTTGATAAATATATAGTTCTGCTGATTGTTCAAAATGTGCCAAATGCTGATTGCCTTAATCCACTGGAGTCAGTGTGTTTTGCATAAGTTAGGTAAAGAGGATTTGACCCATTTATTAATAGAATTATAGTAGGCATATTCCTAATATGGGCAGAGACAGAGTAACATGGAGTCTTTTATTCAGCTCTTTATAGGTGCAGAAATAAAAATCTCCCCGACGATAGGACAAAAATACACAGTCGACGTAAAACTGAAAATAAGCAATGATCAGTGGATACTTTGTAATGATCTGAACAGAGGCAAGCTCTTCAAAAAATTGAAGATTTCCAAACAGAAAATCAAGATAGATCCTTTTTTTTTCCCTTCTAGCACAAAATAATTGGCTTAGCCTGGCACACGAGTAATACACATCTTTCAGCAGGGGTCTGCATGCTTCCAAATGTAAAAGTGAGGTTTGTGAGTGTACCAAGAAAGTATGTCATGAATTTTTAAAGAGGATTACTGAATTTGAATGTACCTGTGTATGTATGTGCGTATAAGCTGAGCCCTGCTCTTTCCAGACTCCTGGATGCCAGGGACTGCTCCCCCCCATTGCTTCTCCCTAAATCCTTCCCAAGTCGCATGCACAGATCTGCTGGCATGCAGTTGACACATGCAATTGAAATTTCAGTGGTCTTTTAACTCAAATTGAACGGCGTATTATGCAAGTATTTGAAAACATTGGGATCCATAGGAATGTTGCTTTCGGCTGGGGTGTCACCAAACAACTTTAAGGGGCTTATGGAAGCAAATACGCCCACTTTCAGTCTGTCAATATCTAGTCAGAAAATTCAGCGTGGCAAAAAGAGATGAAAAGAATCGAAATAGGAAGGGAATTAGTAGCACGGCAAGCATTCATTCTACTATACTGGAGCCAAGATTGCTGGGAAAAATGACATATACATAGTAAAACTGTGCTTTTAGATAATTAGCTACTAAACAAACGTGGCACAAAGCAACTTTTCAGCTCTCGGCCAATGAACAGATATCGTACCTGCAATGGTTTTTGGGATGCGGTGGGAAATATTTATGTCTCATTTAACTTTTTAGAGCCCTTGCTCTGTAACAGTCCTGCATACTATCCCCAAAACTAAAGTTATGTAACAAGGTAATATCAACAATGAGAAACTGCATGATAAAATCCTGCCCAAAAGTGAAAAATGCTAATTTTGTCTCATTTAGCAGCTGGATACAGAAATGCTCATTAGTTTTAAGAGGGTTAATCCTTTTAACTTTTGCATATTGATATGCCAATTATGCCTAATTGTACAAGAGGCATCAGTCAAGGTAATAGTGCATAAACACATGAAAGTTATTAAGTACATCCCAACATGTAATAAAGTAGGTGTTAATTGGTAGCTGAGTTCTGCAGGCTATTGAGGTGGATAATTCATTGAGAGATGGATCACTTGTAATTTCTCTACATAATTCCTTTTGCAGTCTCATGCTGTGATGTTTTCATGCTTGTCAAAAACAACTGCAGCCTAGTGCCTTTTGTTAAACACAGCCAATAAAATATGTTAGGCATCATTAAATATACTTAACTTTTAAACTTCTTCAAAGGTACAGTTCTTCCCGATAATACATTATAGTATTCCCAGTAAATTACTATAAACATCATCTCAGGTCCGTACTGGTGGAACATTTTGCTTTGGATAAAAAGGAAGAAATATGTGCAACGTGTTGTGGGAAATTGTAAGAATTGTTCAAACTGATCAGAAATGATACATATAAAGAGATTTTTGTTCTTTGCAGAAATACATGTCCCTGAAATAGGTTCAGGTATAGCAGAGAAACTCGGGAGTAACAAACGTATTTCTAACAAAGTTTGAATTTTAGGGTAGAGAATTCAGCTGCTATTATTGACTTTCTCCACTTAGTAACTTTTTGAGAAAGCTGATTATTTCATTGGAATGCAATATATGAAGAAAACAAAAATTAATAGCTTACATGGTTGTGAAAAATGACCGAGACTTGGGACTCTGTCCCCAGCCAGCAGAGTTTTCTCCCTCATTTGCATTCTCTGAAAACAAAATGGATCTGGAGTCCAAAAAGTGGCTAGCACTGCATAAATAATTTTGTAACATTATATGGCCTCAGCTGCAACTTGCCACTATTATGGAAGGAAATTAACCAGGGGAGACTCATACCAATCAGTTTGTTTAGCAGCTCAGGAGGAGTACAGGGGCAGGGACACAACTGGCGGAACAGTTCATTGCTAACTACCTAATTTCAAGGGGAAAAAAAAGGTAATAGATAAAAAAATGAGTCAGCTCTTTCAACTCTGTCGACTATTAAAATATTAAGGTTTCTTCTGTGCTTGATTTTGCAATTAATTCATTCTTACAGCAAGCCTCATTCTTCTTACTGGCAAAGTTATCCTTTATGTACAGAACTGTAATTTCCTTTTTTTTTTCTTTTTTCTTTCTTTCTTTCTTTCGTCTGGTTTTCACCTGTTTAGAAATTGACATATCTCTGATACTGTATTATCCCCCTACAGCAGCTGTATTTAAGTACCGTAACACTTGAGAGTTCAAATGTGGTTATTCTGGCCACCAAATTCTGTGTTTCAGCAAAGGAAAATTGTTCTTCCAGTGCCCAGCCATACACTTAAGAATGTAATAGTGCCATTAAATCCCTTTGTGCAAAGGACTGTCATGAAGCTGGTGTCTTAACCACACCCAAGATAACTTTGTGACTTCTAAAAACTTGGAAGACATGAAATATGAGGAGTATTTTACTTACAGGCTCAAGGACTTTCACATTCTCAGACAGAATCATAGATTTGCTTTGGCTTAGTCTGTCATGGTGACTGTTAGCATTTTTGATCCTCATCTGAACAGCTCCAGTACTGTGGGAAGGATTCGGCTTTTCAGAGGCCATGTCAGAAGTTGCAGACCTTTCCATGGCTACTGGGTTGACCTGAAGAACACAAAATGAGAGCATTAATCAAGAGATCTTTCATGCAAAAAAAGTATCTGTGTTGCCATTGTAATCAAGAGAAGTTATTTTGCTGGCAACTTCTTGATCATCTTTGAATACCAGGATAATATCAGCTGTGTCATTCTGCAGTTCTATTATTGTCCTTATCACTCACCCATTCAACTGCCTTGGAAGACTTGGTTTATGTAAAAGATTATCCTTATCTCGAAAGCCATTCTCCTGCGTGTATAATCTCCCTGCAAGCCTCTCTCATGTCCAGCTGGCAGCCACTACGCTTTGTCTTTGGCCCTGCTTGTACCACACATTTTAAACCTTTCATGGAAAAATGACATGTTTTGGAACCAATTAACATATCTTACCTCCACAGTTTGATACATACACATTACAAGTGCACTAAAGAATCACATTACAATCCGAAACTCAAACTCTAAATCTAGATCTAAAACAAAACAAAACAAACAAACAAACAAACAAAAACAGACACTTTTTTTAAACTATTTTAGCAGCAGCATGGATGAGATTTTTGATTCTGCTCTTGGTTTTAAAATTTTGAAATGAGAAGATGGTTGGGCACATTAGCTCAAGAGCAACAATTGGGAAGCAAGGTCTTCCCAACCCCTGAAAATGAAACTCCCTGATTTCACAGAAGTCTATTTCAAAGAAGGCTTCAGAGCAAAAGAAGATAAGGTGACGAGGTACTAATATACACGAGGAGTGCTACAGCATGTCCTACTATAGTATGGACAAGACTACGGGACATCGTTGTGGTGGGAGGACACAGATCTCATACCTTTATCCTCTCCTGGTCCCAGAAAATCATTTTCTTCCAGAAAATGCCCTTCAGCTACAGATGTGGAAGAAAATAATGACAGGTCGAAGTACAGCAGAATGGCTGAGAGGGACTTCTGGAGGTCACTTGGTCCAACCTCCTGCTCAAGCTGGATCACCACAATGCCCAGAACTGAGTCCAGATACCTTTTGAATATTTCCAAAGGGATTTAAACTCATACAAGCTGAAGATACAGAAGTATGAAGAAACACAACTCTCTTGAATAAAGTAACGAGAAGGTAGTGCTTCAACATCACTCACCTAATGTTATGCGCCATGATAGAAACACTAACTTCCAGGCAAATAGCAAAGCTCGTGCTCTTTGTTTCCTGCACTTAATTAGTTATGCAAGAACCCCTACAGAAGTTGAGCTGTGAAAGGAGAGGAGAAAATACTGCTAAAGCTTTTACCTGCTACTCAGTTGTATTCAGATCAATTTTTGCTGCAGTACTGATATTAGGACAACCTACTGATGTGGACCTTTTGGAAATGGCACTGAGCGCTCTTCCTCCCTGAAGTGCTTCTCCAGATCCATCAGAGCATCCACCACTCAAAGCCATGGTGCAGAGATGCTCTACCATTCTGGCAGTCTGATCTGCAGCAGCTATATGCAGAAAAACATTTTTCCTTCCTTTGAAACTTGGAGAGTCAAACCATTTTGTATTTCATGTTGGTGTCAAAGCAAAATCACTTCCCAACAGCTTTTCAGAAGCCTCCAGGCTGGAGAGCTGATCAGACTTGAGAGACTAGAGCAGAGCTGGCTGTGTCCCCGCTCCAACGCTTGGCTCAAACACATCCTTCAGACTTGCTTCTGAAATCCTCCACCTGTAAAACTCTGACATATCTCCTCTTGGGAGTTTATGGGGTTGTAATTAAGTATTCTCTGCCTGATGTTTACAGTACATGATATTCTATTAAAAAATAAAAATAAAAACAAGTAGAAGCTTGTGCCCTGGATCTTAAGTAGGAGCACCATCAGTAAACTCCAAGTCTGCAAAGACTTCTTGATTTTAATCTCACTGAGCCCCAGCTCATTTTTTCTGAAACTGAAGCTATTTCATACACATTTTATTATAATGTGAAACACCAAAGTTACAAGAAACAACACAAAAGAAAAACAAACTCTCAGCATTTCCTCTCTCAGATTTTCTTTGTCTGCCTGTAGAGCACAGTGAGATTGTGCAGAATCTGAAAGGCATAAGGTACAGAAGCTGCTGCCTTGGGATTTCCAGGTAGAAACCCTTTGCTGCCCAGTGTTACCAGCTCTGTGAGCCAGTAGATGGCACCCTCAATATGAGCTCTGCAAATGCTCTTGCAGAAAGAATTTGGTAGTAATCAAAATCTGTCCTCTTTTTTTTTTATTATTTCCAGAAAATTACAGAGAGGGAGACAGTCAGCAAACAGACAAAACATTAACAGAAAGGAGAGGAAGAATCCTATCTGATGCTTTTACAATCTGATGCTTCCAAACAGTTATTAGCATGGCTGGGGCCAAGCTCAGGCTGGTTTTGCAGGGGAATTTGTTTCCCTTACTTTGGAAGACAGAGCTGCCAAGCCCTGCGCAACTGCTTATGAGGCACTTCATGTTCATTATATAATTAGCTAATTTGCCTTTTGGCAAACAGTTAGCATCTGGATATAAATTTTAGTTTTGAAACCTCCTACCGTTGATTTGCTGGATACAGGCATTGAACCAAGGCAGACTTTTTTTTTCCCTCTTTTTGTTTATGTGGGTTTCTAGAGCAAAGGGGCAGCAGAATTTTATGGGATTCACCTCAGAGAAAAGGAACAGGGGAAAATGCTGAAAACCCTCTTAGAAGTTAATCTTCAGAGGCAGTTTCAAACAGAAGTAGCAGCACAGATAAGGGTGGGAAAAAAAGTCAGGAGGAAGTACAGGTGCACAAAAAAAAAAAAGGACCTAACATGAGGTTGGATAGATAACACGGGAGGGGAAAAGTGAGAAAGGACAGCTTTAATTTCTAGAAAATGAGGAGATCAGATTACTTATGTAGCAAGGAGAATCACATAGATGAAGGGACAAATCACGTTTCTAACTGGAAGAGCAAAATCAAGTCAGTCGTACACAATCTCTTTTGGAGATTGCCTTGGGAATTCAAATCTTTCAGTGGAAGAAGGAAGGGGTTTTACTGACCATGTGAACAGTAGTCTCAGGGGGTCAGCATCTGGGGTTACTTCTCCTGGGAATTAGTCCTCTTGTTTGGGATGCTAGGAAGTACATACCACAGCACCTGCATGGTGAATTTGGCTGATATGAAGCCAGAGCTCAGACATCAACTAAAGGTGTCATGTGGCTGTCAAATGGTCAAGGGACATTTTACCCATCTGGCAAGTCAATGGATAATATACTATAACCCTGGTTTCACTTCTGTGCACATGGTGTGGAAGCAATGAGCACTGCAGAGGTGAGCAATTGAAAGGTTACAGTGCATGCAAATCTGTACACAATGTAAAGCCATCCCATTTCTGAGAATCAGGCTCAGACTGGAAGAGAAATACTGAAGACTTGCAGAGAACAGATCTCTGGCTTCCTCACTTAATGCTAAGTCTTGATAAAACAATTAAAAAAAAAAAAAAAAAACATTTTCCATAATATTCCTTTCAAAAGCACTGTTTTCACAAAATCTTGCTTGATAGCAGTCAAAATACTTCAATTATTTCAAATGTTCCTTTGATGGAGAAAACTTATTTTCTGTCTCTATTACCTTTGTAATCACTGTTTCTGAGATGATAAAGGAAGCAAAGTAACATTGTTAACTTTCCAACTAAAGAAAAACCCGTAATGTTTTCAGTTTATAGCTTTCTGCAGGAATTACAGAAGTAAACAATTCATCTCACTTCTATTTGTTCGTCTTTGGTAGCTTGATTATGGCTTCTATCTCACAGTGACAGCCAGCAAGCGTTCCTCTCCTGCAGCAGCTCATGGAACTAGAGCAAGTTTCATCCTGCAGTTATCAGGTTTTGAATTCATTTTGACATGTTGCTATGTCCAGAAATGGAGAGTATATAATGAGCAGGGTGACTGGTATTACCCAATAACTTTCCTGAGTTTTTGGTACAGTATCAGTAATATTTGTATGTGGGTTTTCTGTGAAGCAACACTATGCAATGAAACAGAAAGAAATGCAAAGGCAATTCATCAAGAAACAAAATGATAGCAGTATTTCTATGTTTTGACTCGAATTATTCCTATGTTTCAATGTCAATTCATCTCAAACCAGGTATTTATAACAAGTACCATAATCCAAGAAAGGAAAAATATGTGTGCGATTAATATAATTTGTTGCATTGTTTTTCAACATGAAGAAATTAAAACCATTGCATATAATTTTCAGTATTTATCAAAACCAGCTTTTAATTTCTCCCAGCTTTGTTCCTGGGGACGTTTTACAGCACCAAAGTCAGAAGCACAATGAATACGAAGGGATTCAGTGCAACATGAAAACATTTTAAATCAAAGTGCACCTGGTTACAGTCACTAATTGCATTCTTTCAGCTGAAGAGCAACACTGTACATGAAGAACACCCATCAAAGCCTACCAAAATAATATCAAAGAAAAATAAAATTCAGCACTAGGGTCACCATTATACTAAACCCACAGGCCTGAAAGGCTATAAAAACAGAAGAGGAAGTAGGTTAACAAATGCAAAAACAAGCTCACGCCACACGCGGTGAGTCAGAGCATTCTTGCGAAGTAGAAAACATATTGCTGTGTCTCTGAGAGAAGTGTTTAAAATCAACACACCTAGATAAATATTTCTGCCATTGGATTTTGCTCTCAGCCTTCTCCACGCTGTACATTATCTCTGCTGAAGTACAGCTCAGGGGCAGGAAATGCTTAACGCACAGCTGATGGAAATGAAGGGGGACAGATGAAACACCTATAGGTAAAGAGAGAGGACAACAAGTAACCTATCATACTATTTATTATTTTTTTTTTACTCTTTTGCCTGCTGTATTCCACCTTTATTTTTTTCTTCCAGCCATCTGCAGCATGCCACTCTCACAGCTAACATGTCACACATTTGCACCTAGGGCACAAACAGCAGAGAGAGTCCCAATGCCAGCTTAGGAAACAACAGAAAATTCATCGTAGTGAAAATGCAAAGCAGTAGTAGCATTCCTATGCCTTTTCCATTGTAGAAAAATATCATTCAGAGTGGAATAATTTGTACTTAGGAAGTAGATTTTATTTCAGCCATCAGTCACATCTCTGATCAGTGAGGGAGATCAGGAATAATGCTATTTCAGCACCGCCTGGGTCTGTAGTTCTGTTTTAGCCCTTTGTATCAGATGGAGCAGAACTTTACGCAGTTTGGTCTGCTGAAAAATGTTAAATGTCCTAAACTTAACAGCATCGTTTCACTTATCAATTAAACTTGCAATTTCATCAGTAAATAGCAGAGAGTTCCCACTTCCTATACAGCCATGCTCATTTACAATCATTCCTCCTTTTATAGGGCTAATTATTACACTTCCTTTTAATTTTTTACCTGATAAAGCCATGTTAGACTTTCAGGGATGCCTCTCACAACAAACTGCTTCCTGAGCAAGGACCACAGAAGTCATCTCACCTCCTGTTTCTAATGGCTGTCCTTGTAGTCACTTTTTTTATCCCACAGAGTTCTACAGACAGCTCTAATTTACGTGGACAGTTGTCCTGTATCTCTCATGTCAAAGGGAAGAGTAGAAAATCTTATCTGTTCTGTTTGTAGCAATATTTCACCACCCAGCATTCTTCCACTTCCATGTGGAGAATAAGGATTTCAGCTTAATATTCCCGTATTCATTTATGGGCTGATACACATAATCCAGTCTCTATGAAGGATGTACCTAAAGAAAAAGTTTGGCCTAGCTTGGCCAAAATCATAGTAGCCTTCTTAGACAGTATTTCCAAGCATTGTTGTTAAACAACTCTTAGGACAAAGAAGCTTTCATCCAGTGAGGTTTTAATTTGATCCTTGATACGATGATCATGTCAACTTTATCTACTCTCTTCCTAATAAATAAAACTTAGTTAATAACAACATAATTCTCCTGTACCAACTTAATACCTAATAGGAAGAAACTGTGTTATCACCTAAAATAACATCACCCTAGTTTGAGCATAAGTACACGTAGCTCCAAGCAGGTCCTAAAGTCCTGATTCAGATCTCAGGCTTAGGGCAATGCAAGAATAGCATCAAGCATGCCCAACGAGAAAAGTAAAAAATACTTACTGCAATACGGAGCCAGGTGTGGAGATATGCTTTATAATAGATTACCATGCATCTGAGTTATCACTTGCAATGTGCCACAGACCCACAGGAGTGCACAGTCTGTACTACAGACTGCAACCTACTAACCTGAGACAGTTACAGTTGGATGCTTCGGTGATTTTCTGCCTATTGACAGCAGCACTAAAATACAAGGAGTACCTTAGTGCTATGAAGCTTGACTGTAGTTTGTTCTAAATTTTTCTACTAGCAATAACTCCTTTCACCATAAAAAAAAAAGGATAAAATACAAGTGATAGAAGACTTATACTGAGTCCTACTTTCTATCAGATGGCAGCAGAATATCTTAACCAAATACACAGTTTTGGTGAAAATATTAATTTTTATAAGATGTTGCTCTGTTTCTCACAAGGATGGGATGAAGAGAGACAGAATATGAACAGACGTACTAGACTGTCAGTCAAACTAAAATTAAGCAGAGACCAACAGTCTTCCTCTGTGTCATTCTGAAATCTTACACTAGCTTAAAGCCCTTAGGTCTCTTCTCTGCTATGTGAAGGCCATTAAAAACAGCAGGATCAGTCAACAACAACAACAACAACAACAACAACAACAAATCTGAATAAACTACTTGTACACTATAGGGCAGAGGTATGTTATCTCTGGATTTTTTTTTTTTTCCTATCTACAATAGTAAATTTCTTAAGAGCTAGAAAAGAAAGAGAATGGGGGATGTTCTTCCAAAGTTTTGCAGCTAGAAGGACCAACTTTTCACATCCGTATTAAATGACTACAAATCCATCTGCAGTCCACTATGATCTGCTAACTACAGGGCTTCCCTGTGCAAATAAAATTCTGCTAGGAAGTATCATTATAATGATACACGAATCAACAAAAATGCACGCTTTTTTAAGGCAGCAAGAGACTGCATATGGCCATATCTCCTCTTGCGTCACTTAGTTTCTTAATTATATTGCATGTGAAGGTCCCAGGAAAGGTAACAGTTGTTTCAAAAGTGTGTCTGTCACAATATATCATATGAGATAGCATAATGGAGTCTATTTTCATCATTCCTATGTCAATTTAATATCTCATTTTCAAGTAGAACTTGAAGCTAAAAGTATTCTTTGTGTATGGTTTGGCCTACATATGTTTTGAGAACAGTTGTCCATAGTAGAAATTCAGTTGAATATGTAAAAGAACATGCCTGGGGAAAAAAAAAAAAAAAATAGCTCCTTCTAGGTCTTCCTGTTGGCAGCACACTGCATCTCTTTCTGGAGAGCATCTGATCCACGACACCTGCCTCCATTTTCCGTGCTGTGCAAGTTGAACTATAACGTTCCAAATGGCAAAAACTCATTGTGTATACACAGTATTACAATAATTTTTTTAAAAATGAAAAATTTTGTCTGATGTGTATCACTTCTTGTGCATTCTAAGATACTGAACAGTAGAATGAGAGTGGTTCAACCACTGAGCCAATGACAGGAAAATATTCTGAGCATCACAGAAATTCATGGCAATTGAGCTGATTTAAGACCAAATAAGATCACAGAAGTACGAGAGGGGATGAGAGGAGTACTGTTTGGTTACTCATGACCATCCTTCACCATCCTATCAGGTGAGGAAAAGATAATTTCCTCCCACTTACATCCTTCCTGCCAAATATTTGTATGCTACAAAGTATTGCAGAGTAGAGCCTTAGAACCACCATGAATAAGACTGGCCACCTCTGAACTCATTTTACATCTGCATATGACGCTTGCCACACAGCAACTTTTTAGTTTAAAGCCATCTAATTTTGAATTAAAAAAAAAAATAAAAATCCAATGTTTTCTCTAGGAAGATCACATAAGAATCACAAATTTTCTCCAGTGCTTGAAAGAAATCTGTTTCTATAGCCTAAGTGTTCAGAAAAGCGTTGTTACTTTTGATGTTGCCAGATCTGAAGTGATGAGATACTATAGGAAAGGTTATTCCTGCTGTATTTACAGATACAAGCAGAAGCAGAAGTGACAGAAATCTCAAAGTAAGACTGCTTGAAATACTTCCAGCTCAATTTTGCAGAACTTCTCCCCACAGAGATTCAGATATTCATCCAAACTTTCCATGTTTACCTGAAGCAGACATGTGGTGATGGTAATTTTGGAACATCCCAAACTCTCTGGAAAAGTGGAAGAGTTAGCACCACAAGACAAACTGAGGTATTAGAAAAAGAATTAAAAATGCAAGCAAGCTTGCCATGAATAGCCCAAGAAACACAATTTCCTATGAGCTGAAGAAACAGAAACTTTAGTTTCAGTTTGACTGCCACTACATAAGTAATCCATCACAAGGATAGCTTGGGTAGGACCTTACAGCACATTGCTGACCTGCACCATGTTCATGTCCACACACGTTCCACATCAGACAACAGTTGACTTATGGTGGAGGAAGCACCTCGTACTCACCAGGGGGTAAGAGTACACACAGATTTTGACCTCTAAATTATTTGGGGGGCACAAATCACTGCACATTTGCCATACTGTTATCCATTCTGTAGTTCTATAAACCCATCAGCCTGTAGATCATTCTGTCAAACTCAGTTTACTGAACAGGAAAGGCTTTAAACTTCTCAGACTTTAAAAACAATATTAAAAGGAAACATGATAAAATAACTTCTCTCTAGCACAACTTGTCTTACAACAAGAGGCCTGCTTCTTATTCAGACAGCCAGATCCCCTTCTGCCCACTGCCTGCTATAGCATCCGATCACCGTGCTGTGCACATGGAAGTGTCGCCTACCCTCCCTCCCTCCCTCTCCATACATATCTGCAGCAGTTCTCAGCTGTGATCCTACAGCTGCTCCCTTCCTTCTTCTCACTGCTCCCACTTCCCATCTGAGGGGGGAAAATACAGCTCCAGATACATTTGATCTGTTCCCACACTCCATTTTTCTTTTGCAGAGCTCCCTTGCTGCTCTTGCAAGGGAAGTGCTGTGAAAGGCAGCAGAGATAGCACTTACAATTTACAAGAAAACTTTGAAGCTGCAGCAGGAACTAGAAGGGGAAATTCTTTGTGGTTTGCCTTGGGTGAGCCCCTGTTCTGCCTTTGGTGGGCACCCGTATTACTCTTTTTGCCAACCACCTCTGATGGGCCCCGAGAGGAGCAGAAGGTGCCAGCAGTGCCTGCCCTGCTGCGCTGCTCCCCTGCACACAAAGGGGTAGAACAAAGACGTTGGTTTGATGTGATGCTATCTCATATGAGCAGCTAAGGCATCCGCTTGCAGAAGGTAAATACCAAGGGTACAGTGCTGCTAAAAATAGAATGTCTTTGATTATTTGAGAAGTCTGAGTACAAGCTCCAGTAAATGCACCTAAATTTATGACTGCAAACTTGCTTTGTTTTGTGATGGATCAGGCATCAAAATGTTATTTCGCAAACGTGACTCAAGATGATGCCAGAAACCTTGTATGCATGCTCTGTTCATATGAGGGGAGTAGAGCCACCTGAACCCACAGTCCCACACAGATGTGTTGCACTTGGTAGGAGCAGTCAGAGCCTGCAGCAATGGCAGCCAAAGTGCAGCGATTCCAGGTCTGGTGAGTAAACCCCAACAGTCATAAATGAGAAGAGTGGCATTCACCTGTCCCCCCCCCGAGGGGGGCTGCGAAGAGCAAAAACGAAAGAGCCAAATGCATTTAAATAGTAAAATTGAGTTGTGGTGTAAGTAGAGTTGATGTCCTTACATTTAATTTGCATGTTCTAACTGATGGCTTTCAAAACACTCTTTTTAAAAGAAGGATCTGATGCCTTTTCAAGCCCTTTTTGAACGACTAGTAATTTCTATTTAACTTTCCATCCTACCAGATCAGGTTGTCCAAAGTCCCATGCAGACTGGCCTTAAGCATTCACAAGAATGGGGCATCCACAGCTTCTCTGGGCAGCCTGTGCCTCACCACCCTCATGGTGAAGAATTTCTTCCTAATGTCTAATCTAAATCTTTAGTTTAAATCCATTCCCCTTCATCCTCTCACTGCACTCCCTAATAAAACCATCTCCTTCAGACTCTTTCCTTCCTAAATGCATAACGTGATGTCTGAAGGCTGATTATTCCTTCCTCCCAAGCCCTGAGGAATGGACACAGTGAGGGGTCAACATCCTACACATCTCTCCTCCCCATCCTCTGAGGCTGTGCAGCTGTGCTCACTGTGTCTTACATTTGCCGTTGCTGTGTGCATATAGTGTCCCAACTCACAGAGCTCACAGAGCTCATATTCCTCATTGATTCCATCTGGGTGCAAAGCGAGCCCTGGGAATCCCACCTACCCAAGTTAAAACATCCATGCAGTGCAATAGCTTCAATCCTCGAACATCTGTATGTGATGAAAGATGGATCTCTGGTAATAACCCTCTGTGCTTAATTTTTTATTCTATTATGTTATAAAATTTTTGCTCTACATCTTAAGAGGTTCCCTTTCTTCAATCTTTTGCACTCTTGGAAAGATACAGTAGAAAGTTCCAAACTCTAGATGAAAAATTAAACTAGAAAAGAAGTTTCCCAAACAAAGTCTGTAGAGCATCTCTTAATATTTCAAGTCTATAAAGCTATGCACTACTCAATCTGGAGCCACTGCAAAATTCTCCAAGGGAAATTCAAACAAAATTCAAACATGAATAGAAGAAATGATCAAGTCAAAGTCGCTGTTAAGACTGAGGGCAACCCTTGCCTTCATTCACACCAAGGGCAAGAATTGAGGAGGAATTGAGATGCTTTTACTTGGGCTGGCTCCACTTCCTTTGCCACTCAAAGTGCCTCCTCCAGAAAAAAAAATCATCGTGGGAATTTGATTAGTGATGATTAATCTGCAATAAAGTTTGTCTGTTTTTTGTTGCTGTTATTTTGTTCCTCCTGATAACGGAACCATTGTGCAACATACCAGTGATATATTAACCTTTCCAGTATAAGCCTCTCAACCCAGAGCAAAAAAAAAAAAAAAAAAAGCAGTACGTGTGAGAGCACTTGGCCATTTGGAAAATCTGACATAATATTTTCCTTCTGGAAAAAGTTTAGTTGTCTGTAGTAAAATTATTCACTAGAAATGCATTTTGACTCATAGAGCCTGGAGAAGCTTCTGTTCTCGTTTGCTGTGGTTGCCTACAGTGTTACAATCAGTCTCTTCTATAGTATGCGTTGGGGTCTGGCTTCTATCAGCTTTAACATGCAGGCTGAGGATTCCCACATGAATGCCAGCGTTGAATCCATCTCCCATTGTGCATTACCTGGCTCCTTCTTATCTGATGGATGACGTGCAGTTCATGGCAGGGAGTTGGAACTGAGTAGGCTTAAAGGCCCTTGCAACTCAAACCATTCCATGATTCTATGAATACTGAGATCATCCTTCAAGCTGGACCTGGACCCACCAACCATGAAGGTTACTTTCTCAGAGCCTGAACTCCAACACTGCAATATCTTTACAAATTATCTATGTCATTACGCTCCTTGCCCACAAAGGAAGAAAGTTTAGTAACATCCTGAGCAGCAAATAAGTTCAGGACAACTATGCCTGGTCTAGGAGGAGCTTCAACATCTGGCTCAGGCACTTTGGTATCTGATTCAGCAGCAAATACAGTGGTGGTTTTGCTCAGGGTGGGGCAGGAAAAGAAGAAACAAAAGGCAAGCACATCCTTAAAGCACATCTCCTCAGCTCTCAGTCATATTCACTTCTGGGTTTTTCTTCCTCCTTTTCTCACCCACCTCCCCTTTTCATGTTGCACTTGTGCTGAAAAACTGGTGCGTGTCTTGGAGGAGTCAGAGGTCACTTCATTTGTTTGTGCTGGTTTAGTTCATAGGAACAAACTTTGGAAAAAACACACTACAGACCCACAGTACTCAGCTCAACTACAAGAGAATGATTCAATATCTGGAACGTCATGATGTATGTGCCTTAAACAATTATCAGCCTAAGCATCCAGCAACAGCTAACCGCATACACAGACTGAGTGCTAGTAGGAGCTGCATTTGCCTCATTCAGGTTGCAAAAGCAAGCTCAGAAAACTCACATGTGCTTTTCCCATTTATATAACCTTCTTAAAAAACAAAAAACCAAAAAAAAACCAAAACATTTCCTCCTAATCCAGGCAGGAAGTTGTCACCTCACTGTCCTTCAGGTTGCAATAAAAATGATGGGAGTCCGTAGACTCCACAATACAAGGTCTCACTCCTATGTGAGTGAATGATCACCTCTTTTGGATGCTGATAAAAGAGCTACCAGTACAATTAAGACTGAGACCACTGATAGATGCAGATCAATTTTGTGAGAAGGTTTCTGAAACAGATAACTTTAAAGAACCCACACCTAGAACAAGTTTGCAGGTTTCCAAATACAACCTCAGCAGGAGATTGTGCTGTTGTAAATGAGCTGAAGCAAGCATTCAGCCTGCTCTTAGGCAAAGATGGCATTGCAGCAAACAGTTTCACGGTGACAAAAGATGCTGGAAGTCTCCACAGGAAGGAAAAAGGAGGTGGTTTTGTGCAGGGTGTGCTATCAGGCTATCAGGCAAAGAAAACTGTTATTGTGCTCTGAATGGCACTTAAATTATCATGGCAGATACATTGTCAAAGGCCAACATTTCAACTCATCTCAGTGGTACAGGACTAAAGCTATCAACAAAGAAAACCATGAAAGTTATCAAAGCAGCTTCATTCAGATGGCATCCATCACCACCTCGGAAATGGATTAGGTAAATCCATGTAGAAGTCTTAACTGAGAGATGGGATGCACAGAAACTGACTGGAGTTCCAGTGATGCTCTGTTTTGTTTTTAAAAGATCAATCCAAGCTACACTTAGATACGCCAGGTTAGGAAGGATCAGTACAAACATCATGTTTCAGGTCTCTGATTAACAGTACACGTAACAGAGAGACTTCTCCAGCATCAAGGGAAAGATTTTACAAGTATGTGGGCTTCAACAATGATTAGCAACTCAAAGCAATTGAGCTGATGCAGCAGAGATACATTTCCAGAAATTGCACACTGTGGGCCTCAGAGAATTTGGTAGACGTTGCACCACCTAAGCACCATGTGACCTGGTAGAAACAGGCCACGAAGAGGTACCTTCTCCTGCTGCTAAAAGTCTGTGGGACTTGATAGCACAGAGATGAGCTGGAGACTCTGGACAGCACAACAAAAGCCATCTTTTGTAATTTCATTGTAGTATACAGCATAAATTTTAAAACACAGAGTTTTGGGGCTATTTGTTCCATTTGAAAAAGAAAATGAACAAATACGTGCAATTGATGTAATTGGATTGAGAGGTAAAGAAAACCAGAAATGCTGCTTTTAAATGAATTTCCTTTGGACACAAAGAGCTAAACGGCAAAGAAGAGAATTAAAAAAATGAATCTGAGAATCCAAACTTAGTTTACCAAATCTCACAGCTCTGTGAAAAAAAATGCATTTCAAATCATTCTATAACATTGAGGCAGTCACATAAAAACCACTACAGACAGCCCAGGAGGACAATGTGTTCTTTTTATACAATTTCCCTGTCTGTGCTGTGTATGCAGGCAGGACAACTTTTTTTCCTCCAAATATAGTATAGAAAATCTGAAATGTAGTCTTACAACGCTGCTCCAAAATCTGTCTCCGATTACTATACGTGATTTCAAAATGAACTTAAAGCCATGTGTGATTTCTTTCAGCTCTGACCCATATTTCCAAATGGAAACAAGTTGCTTCTAATGGTAAGGTTATCAGTTACAAATATGAGCATGTCACCAAGTTTGCAAAAACTATGTATTAGCAGGAAAACAAATCTTGTCCCTCCTTTGTTTGGTCTGTAATTAGAACACTCTATTGTGTTATTTGAACATCTTCCAACCTTGTGATTTTCTAAAAGCCAGAAAGTAGTGCTTACTTATGGAGAGAAATCTAAAGCTAATTTTGCATTTTCCATTTTGTTTGTGGCTGGCTCCAAAGCAGACGACAAAACAAGCTGAATCTAAATAGCTTTATGCAGAAACATGCTACTGTTGCATTTCCACCAAGCAGTGGTGGAAATACTCCATAAAGAGAAGTGTTGAGAGTCCCCATGGGTAAACCAGGAGTATTTTTTGTACAATGACCCTTACACTTCCCCATGTCCTATTTTTACTGCAACGACTGATGAGTAATAAAGTAGTACCAAGCTAGTTACATGGAGCAGGGAAGAGACTCTTTAGTCTCCAGCAATACCTACAATCAACTAGAGACGAACCTCCACCACTCACCGACTCTTGCAGAATCCACCATTATTGATCACAACCCTCACGGTCACCAGCAAGGAAGCCAGTTAAACACACAGTGTTAGCTGCAGCCAGACAAGGTAAGGAGAGGGAAACACGACTCAAGTGGTTTTCCCAAACAGTATTGCGGATCTTTTCTACTTTTGAGGATGACTACTTAGAAGTGATACAGACAGGAGAAATGATCATTTGTTCAGGATGTTACAGATGATTAGATATTGTGGATATCTGAGGATATACAGGGTTTTTTTTAGATTCTGAATATCAATTTTACATTTAAAAATTAGCACCCTCCACGTTGTTTTCAAATGAAAAAAAAAAAAAAAATCACAATAAAATAGTCATGCTAATACAACTTGTATTGAAGCATACAGAACACAGTTACAGATATTATTAAAACCATTATCAGATTTCCTGAATTAGATGATGATGAATTTAAGACTCCTTACCTACAGCCTCACAGACGTTGTCGTCTCATCTCAAACTGTCATCAACCAGCAACAGTTTAACTGTTTCAAAAAACGGAAAACTTCTTGGTCACGTGTCATAGCCAGCATTTGGGTTAATCTCTCTCAGCTCATAAAGATAGAAAGAAAGCTAGAAAAAAAAGTTAAGTCAAACCACTTCCTGCAACAGCAGAAGCTAACCATCTCACCCAAGTCTAGGGCAAAACTTTTCTGGATTGGAGAAAAAGCCAAATTTTAAAGTATGAAAATATCTGTTAAATTTGCACCAAACAGGTGGTATTAGATTTTTGCAGAAGGTAAACATGAAGTTTAAAAGGAAATGCTGAAAGGAATTACAGATCTAAGTCTCAAGACAACTTCCCTTTTCAGACTTTCAATGAAACCCTTTGAGTACTGAAACAAATAGCTGGCAACAAATCCGCTTTGGTGCTTTGATATGTGGCTTTGCTAAGTGTGACGCTTACCACACAGTTACTTACTATTTATAAAATAGCAAATTCTGGACAATCAGAGTCTGCTAGTAAAGAACAACAAGCTTTAACTGTTCCCCGCTGAAGTTCTCTCAGATAAACACTTCTGTTTCTTTAATTTTCTATTTTAGCACTTCTTCATAAAGAAGCACAGGAACACACAGCTGCTGCCTTGCTCCACTTCCTGCAGTGCTCACACCGATGTTGTCCCCATTGGGCAGGGGGACCCTGAGAGAGGGACACCACACAGCCCTTTTTCTTTCCTTTTGCTCAGAAAGGAACAATAATATCTTCCCAGTACTTCTAGCTCAACTTACAAAGCCAGCACCCATCTCTCCCTGCAGGAGCAGGGTTCCTTGTTAGGGCACGGAAGCTGTGGTGCACACATGAGGACTAGTCAGGCTGCAGAGCCCTCTGTTGATGCTTTGCAAGAATTAGAGGTTGGGTTTTTTGGTTTTTTTTGGGTTGTTTGGTTGATAAAGCAAAGATCTGCCATACAACTTGAGAAAATCAAGTCCATGATTATGGCTTTGTAGCATTGACAGGTAGTGCCAGTGGAGCTCCTTAAGAAGATGTGTTCCATCAGTGCAGATATCCAACAATGAAACCCCTAGGCACCCCAGTGGAAGAGCCTGAAAAACACCCCAGTATTTGGGGTGAGTTATCTCTCAGTGAGATTTGGGCAGAATGTTGTATTGCCAGGTCAACAGCAGTGGGAAGAGAGTGAGAAGGCCAGAGTGAAGGATAAATCAGCAGGGCAGGCTTCAGGATGTAGCCCACAATTATTTTCATTGGAATTTTAACTTTCCTCCTCCTCTCGGAGGCCTCATTCAGCAACCTTTCACACCCAACTGTTCCTACTTTCTCCCCTGATTTCTAGGGTTGATTTTGCCACCTTCAGAAAAATTGGGACAATATTTCTCTTATACGAAAATCAAAAGACAGATGCTGAGTGCCCAGGTAACCAGAGACAAGTGCAAGTTATCCTCAGCTGTCCAGCTCCTATCAGCATACTGGCAAACATCCCATGTGAGATTATTTTTCTTATATTGAAAGAAAAGCAAAGTGCTAAATGCTTCTGAAAGTCGAAGTTTTGTTTTGATACAAAGATGAATGATCACAATAGAATTAAGAGAAAGGGCAGAGATGGGAATCAGGCTAGGACTGAGGCTGGAGTAGAGCTAAGAACAGCTTAGAAAGGGAAAATGACTGATTTTACAAGGCAGCAAAGAAAAACCTGATTTGCAGGCAGACCATTTCCCATTGCAACAAGAAAAGAAGAATTTCTATAAAGAACTGCTTTAGTGCAACATGCATTTTCTGAAGCACATGGAAAACAAAAGCTTCAAGGAACCCCAAAAAATCAGAAGGAATCAGGTGGAGCATTGCACTGCTGAAGAAATAACAGAGCTCTCAGGCTCCAGAGCGACCTTTACGTTATTACTGATCCTGTGCTAACTTCTAAAACATCTATCTTACAGTTAAAGATCCAGTTATGCTAAATGTATGGAGCCAAACGCTGTTCTTGTTCTTAGCTGCTTGCTTCCTACTCCAGGAGGCAATGCACACATGTGGGCAGGAGAGGAAGGTGATAGCATGGCAGCTGGTCTTCACAGTTCTAAACCACCAGTTTCTGGTAGGCATTGCAGTCTAAGGATGTGTTTTGAAGATGGACTTGTGGACTATCAAATTAGACAATTTGTGTGAGTAATGATGGGTTGTTCCTTCCAGATGTGAGGATAGAAAGCAGTTCACTGTTTTCTCCGCAAACTAACAAAAGTTAAGGTTTAAGGAATTAAGCTGTTGGAATTAATTTATTGATTCTATTATTATAAAAGCTATATGGTTCAACAAATTTCTGGGAATCACTAATTTAAAAATCTACTTTAGTTGTACATCTCTAAACACTTTCTTCAGATGAAACCAAAGACATTTTTACCGTTAGTAAATATTAGTGGACAGGGTGGACAACACAACTTCATCACTTAGATGTGAAGCGACCATCAGTAAATGTGTAAAATACCACAGCAGAACTTGGCTAAGTTACCTTGTCGAAAACCTAGATTACTAAGGACATGACATTTTTCATGAAAATGTCTTTCACTGTACACCTAACATTTTAAGTCAAGTTGCATACTCTGATTTCCTTCACATCCATTTGACAGTATGTCAGCAGTGACAAAATTCTATAAAAAGATGGCAGCTTTGCATACTGCTGAAACTTATGCAGCACAAGCTTCCTGTGTGATCTCTGGAAAACTGAAAATAAGTTTGTCAACGGTTTACGGGCTGGTTCGGCCCGGTTCCGTGACTAGAAGGGCGGAGGGATCCGCGGATCCGCGCCCCCGGAAAAAAAAAAAAAAATAAGGGACCCCGAAATAATTAAAAACAGTGGCAACAATCTGAGGTAAAACAAAGTAATTTACTAAATATGGTATCAACAGAATTTTATAAGGAGAGAGAATGTGAAATTGATGGTGGATCGGCCTTACCACAACGCTGAGATGAGAAGCGCAGGCAGAGAAGCGCAGGCGAGAAGCGCAGGCAGAGAAGCGCAAGCGAAGCAGCGCAGGCAGAGAAGCGCAAGCGAAGCAGCGCAGGCAGAGAAGAGAGCATCAGGTGACCTTGCCGGGAGTTATATCTCCTCGCTGACCGCAAAGCCCCCTGGGGAAACGTAGCTGCTCTTCTCCGCTGGACAGGCACCCGGAACTTGAGCATCAGCAGTCAAACCCCCAGTACATTGCATGATGTTATGATGTGGAATACCGATAATGAAAAATCATGAAACCATGACATTCCACCCCTTATTCCACATCACTACATCATGCTTAATATAGACAAACAAAATATAAACACACGCACTAGGAATTACTGACTGCACTCCCTCAACATCAAGTTCCCTTGCGGTACACATTGAACATCCCCGTTTTCCTGCATCACCCACCAAGTGGACCCAGGTCCCTGGGCAAAAACAGTTCCACGAAGAGGTTTGTCCTTCTCAGAGGCTGGAATAACCCAAACTGCCTTTCCCAACATATTCTTTATATGTACAACAGGGACTTTATCTCCCTCTACGGTATGTAGGGAGCTGGACTGGGTTGGACCACCACGATTGATAGATCCTCTGGTATTGACTAACCAGGTGGCTTCTGCCAAATGCTTCTCCCAGTGCTTAAATGTACCGCCTCCCATTGCTTTCAGCATAGTTTTTAACAACCCATTGTATCGTTCAATCTTACCTGAGGCCGGTGCATGGTAGGGAATATGGTAAATCCACTCAATACCATGACCTTTAGCCCAGGTACCTACAAGAGAATTTTTAAAATGAGTCCCATTATCTGACTCAATTCTTTCTGGGGTACCATGTCGCCACAGGACTTGTGTCTCAAGACCTAGTATGGTATTTCGGGCGGTAGCGTGGGGTACTGCATAGGTTTCAAGCCACCCAGTTGTTGCCTCCACCATGGTGAGCACATAACGCTTACCATTACGAGATCGTGGCAAGGTGATATAATCAACCTGCCATGCCTCCCCATATTTGTACTTTTGCCATCGCCCTTCCTCCCAGAGAGGTTTCATTCTCTTGGCTTGTTTAATTGTGGCACACGTGTCACAGTCGTGAATGATTTGCGCAATAGCATCCATAGTTAAATCCACCCCTCGGTCTCTAGCCCACTTATATGTCGCATCTCTCCCTTGATGGCCTGAGGTCTCATGGGCCCATCGGGCTAGAAATAATTCACCCTTGTTCTGCCAGTCCAGATCTATTTGGGCCACCTCAATTCTGGCAGCTCTGTCTACCTGATGGTTATTTTGCTGCTCTTCAGTAGCCCTATTCTTGGGCACATGGGCATCTACGTGACGCACCTTTATAACCATATTCTTTATTCGGGCAGCAATATCTTTCCACAGGTCAGCAGCCCAAATAGGTTTACCCTTTCTTTGCCAGTTGTTTTGCTCCCACTGCTGTAACCATCCCCATAGAGCATTTGCCACCATCCACGAGTCAGTGTAAACATAAAGCATTGGCCACCTCTCCCGTTCAGCAACATCCAAGGCCAGTTGGACAGCCTTTACCTCTGCAAATTGGCTCGATTCTCCTTTTCCTTCAGTGGCCTCTGCAACTTGTCGTGTGGGGCTCCACACAGCGGCTTTCCATCTGCGGTGTTTCCCCACAATACAGCACGATCCATCTGTGAATAGGGCATATGTCTTCTCATTTTCGGGTAGTTCATTATATGGTGGGGCCTCTTTAGCACGTGATATCTCTTCTGCTGGCGGTGTTCCAAACTTTTTGCCTTCAGGCCAGTCCATGATCACCTCTAGGATTCCTGGACGGTTGAGATTCCCCATCCGCGCTCGCTGCGTAATCAGCGCAATCCACTTACTCCAAGTGGCATCAGTAGCATGATGGGTGGAGGGACCCTTTCCCTTGAACATCCAGTTCAGCACTGGCAGTCGAGGTGCCAGAAGGAGCTGTGTTTCTGTACCGATTACTTCGGAAGCAGCCCGAACCCCCTCATACGCGGCTAAGATCTCCTTCTCAGTTGGAGTGTAGCACTCTTCAGACCCTCTGTACGCCCGACTCCAGAATCCCAGGGGTCGGCCTCGGGTCTCTCCTGAGGCTCTTTGCCACAAACTCCAAGTGGGACCTTTCTCTCCAGCAGCAGTGTAGAGGATGTTCTTCGCATCCTGTTCCATCCGTACTGGCCCCAGGGCCACGGCACGGGCTATCTCTTGTTTAATCTGCTCAAAAGCCTGCTGCTGCTCAGGACCCCACATAAAATCATTCTTCTTCCGTGTCACCTGATAAAGGGGGCTTACAATGAGGCTGTAGTTTGGAACATGCATTCTCCAAAAACCCACTACACCCAGGAACGATTGTGTCTCTTTCTTATTAGTGGGTGGAGACATGGCACTGATTTTGTTGATCACATCTGTTGGGATGTGACGACGGCCATCTTGCCACTTTATACCTAGGAACTGAATTTCCTGGGCAGGCCCTTTCACTTTGCTTCGCTTAATAGCGAAACCAGCACGCAGAAGGATCTGGATTATTTGCTCTCCTTTCTCAAAAACTTCCTTTGCTGTGTTGCCCCACACGATGATGTCATCAATATACTGTAAGTGCTCAGGAGCACCTCCCTGTTCCAGTGCAGCTTGGATCAACCCATGGCAAATGGTTGGGCTATGTTTCCACCCCTGGGGCAAACGATTCCAGGTATACTGAATGCCCCTCCAGGTGAAAGCAAACTGTGGCCTAGATTCTTTGGTCAAAGGAATGGAGAAAAAGGCGTTAGCAATATCAATGGTGGCGTACCATTTGGCTGCCTTTGACTCCAATTCATATTGGAGTTCTAACATATCTGGCACAGCAGCACTCAATGGGGGTGTGACTTCATTCAGGCCACGGTAGTCCACCGTCAGCCTCCATTCTCCACTGGCTTTACGCACTGGCCATATGGGGCTGTTAAAAGGTGAGTGAGTCTTGCTAATCACTCCCTGATTCTCTAGTTGGTGAATCAGCTTCTGAATGGGGAGCAAGGAATCCCTGTTGGTGCGGTACTGCCGTCTGTGCACCGTTTTTGTAGCAATCGGTACTTGTTGCTCTTTCACTCGTAGCAACCCCACGGCAGATGGATCTTCTGACAGGCCAGGCAAAATAGACAACTGCTTAACACCTTCTGTGTCTACAGCAGCTATTCCAAAGGCCCATCGATACCCTTTGGGATCCTTAAAATATCCCCTTCTGAGGTAATCAATACCAAGTATGCATGGAGCCCCTGGGCCAGTCACAATAGGGTGCTTTTGCCAGTCTTTACCAGTGAGGCTGATTTCGGCCTCCAACATAGTTAGCTCTTGGGAACCTCCAGTCACCCCATGAATATAAATTGATTTTGTCCCTTGGTGACTCGAGGGCATTAGAGTGCACTGTGCACCAGTATCCACCAGGGCCTTATATTTTCGTGATTCTGATGTGCCAGGCCATCTAATCCACACAGTCCAATAAACTCTATTATCCCTTTCCCCCCCCTGGCTGGGGGCAGGGCCCCTCTATTTGTTACCTTCATTGTCTGCAGCAACTGGAGCAATCACCTTCTTAGAGAAGTTCACCTTGGTGGTTGATTTGTCTTGTTGAGATTGAAGACTGTTGAGTTTGGATTGCAGGGAGTCTCTCTCAATTCGGAGGGCATCTCTCTCAGATTGGAGGCTGTTTCTCTCGACCAGAAGACTCTCTCGCTCATTTTGCACTGTTTCCCTGAGACTCTCCTTTTCAATTTCACAAACTCTCTCCCTCTCCAGGATAGTATTGAATAAGGCCCGGTAAGCATTAGCCAGGCCCCAAATAATTTGGGCCTCCTCAGATCTTCCTGAGCCGCGACATTCCTGTCTCAAATATCTGTTTAAATTTTCAGGGTCTTTCAGGTGTTCTGGAGTAAAGTTCCATGACACCGAAGATTTCCATCTCTCTAAAGTCTCACCCAGGCCTCTCCACATTCCCTGCCACTCAGTATTTACTGGTTTTGGGGCAGACTTCCTCAAAATATAATAAATACTAATAATAAGTGAAATGGTGAGCAGTACATTCACGGAGATTAATAACGTGATCAGGTGAGCATTGAAAATCCGCATAAAGAATTCAAAGGAGAGGCTGGAAACCTGCTTAAAAATCCCCAACCCTGTAAAATTAGCAGCTCCCTCTGGAATGGTATGCCACATAATATGCAGATGCCACATAGTTATTTCCATCCATGTTTTCAATTGGCTATATATACCTATTGCTCCATAGAGCAAAGTGGTGAACTTAATTAAGGCCCAGTATGTTTTTAGCATTAAGAAAGAAGAGACAGTGGCATGCAGCCCCTTAAAAGGCAGTTTCAGTAGAGAAAGCATTTTTTCTCTTTTTTTTTTTTCTTTTACAGAAACAAGATAGCAAGGCTCAAAGTTTACAAATATCCTAGAGTATTGGCCGTCCGCCTGGACTTTTCAAGGTCACGCTTTCAGACAGTACTGGTGAAACAGATAAACTTTCCCAATGAAGCTGTCTGAGAGCGGAGAGAGAGATTTGTTCAAAAAGCTAAAAAGCAACTGTTGCCCGCATTCTCCACCAAGAATGTCAACGGTTTACGGGCTGGTTCGGCCCGGTTCCGTGACTAGAAGGGCGGAGGGATCCGCGGATCCGCGCCCCCGGAAAAAAAAAAAAAAATAAGGGACCCCGAAATAATTAAAAACAGTGGCAACAATCTGAGGTAAAACAAAGTAATTTACTAAATATGGTATCAACAGAATTTTATAAGGAGAGAGAATGTGAAATTGATGGTGGATCGGCCTTACCACAACGCTGAGATGAGAAGCGCAGGCAGAGAAGCGCAGGCGAGAAGCGCAGGCAGAGAAGCGCAAGCGAAGCAGCGCAGGCAGAGAAGCGCAAGCGAAGCAGCGCAGGCAGAGAAGAGAGCATCAGGTGACCTTGCCGGGAGTTATATCTCCTCGCTGACCGCAAAGCCCCCTGGGGAAACGTAGCTGCTCTTCTCCGCTGGACAGGCACCCGGAACTTGAGCATCAGCAGTCAAACCCCCAGTACATTGCATGATGTTATGATGTGGAATACCGATAATGAAAAATCATGAAACCATGACAAAGTTGAATGTGCAAAAATCCATTTAGAGAAATTGAAGAGCTCACTAAAGTAAAATTAATCAGGAAATGGAAATTAGAGAGATATTACCTGGAGCATATTTCTGGTCCGTAGGTTGGTCTTTGTGTGTTAACTGTGCAAGACAGAGACAGAGAATCACTACTGGAACTCTGATTTCTCATCCTTATTTCAGCAACTCATGGCATCATTGCTTATGAGATATGTCATCAAGCTGGTGAACGTCCAGATTTCCATATCTCATAACTGAGAGCACAGAGACTGAGGCTAAAACAACATTTTGTTCTAAAATTCATTGCTGACTGAGAGTGTCCTGAACGCCCAGCATGTCATAAATCCAATGAGTATTAGAAATTTCATCAAGTTCTTGAGCAGGCACTCAAGACTTGATCTGGACCAATAGCCACCCGAGAGAGAAAATTTGACTTATTTTTCGTCTCGTTTTGTTCAGTCTTTCTCTTTTGGAGTGACTGACAGGAGGTCGATAGTATGGCTTGTAGAGCAGACAACCTCCTTTAGCAGAAAATCTAATTCAGAGGGTAAGTCAAGCTATAAGAGACGCTATGTATGTGGGCAGTAATCAAGGACAATCCTGGAAGAACTATGCATTGCATGCAATCACTTCTTCCTGATGAAAATAATTGTTGTAAATGAAAATGAATGAAGTTCCAAAACTTTACAGTCCATTGGAAAAACAAATAAATGAGCAAAACTCACTAGAAAACTAGTAGCCTAAGTGCAAAAGATTTTTTTTTTTTTTTTTTAATTATCACAAGTGGTAGAAAATAGAACCTATGAGCTTCTCCACATGCTTAATGCTGGCTATATAAAGAGAACATATGCACTGTGACTCAAGGTCTAAAACCCAAATCATTCAAATTTTAGAGAAAAACAATCTTAAGTTAAGTCATCTCTTAATAACTCAGCTGCTAAGGCAATGAAAACACGTATACTTTACAAAGCAGCAGAGAAATTTAGGGTAGAATTCTCTGAACCTTTACTTCCAGATAAAGATTTTGCCTTATAGCAAGCCTTGGATTTAGGAATATTCAAAATTATGAACATTTTATTCTCATAACAGATAAGTTTTTCACCACTGAAAGAAAGAGAACTACTAGGTAAGAAAGTTCTACAGAAATCCAAGCTGGTCCATTTCTCTCTTTCCCAGGTATTTTAGGAATCTGGACACTATTTAAAGGCCAGCTTAGCCTAAGAGTATTTCAAATAACTTAGAAAAGCCACTCCAACCCATTACATAGCTAGACTGTACTAAAAAAGAAACACAAGCATATGTTGATGCATTATGTAAAGACTTTCTCTGACAAGATTTAGTTACATGCAAGCTTTAAATGCAGTGTAAATGCATTTTCTGGAGCGTTTGGCTTCCAAATGCTAAAAGTGCTACAAGACCCAACTGCCAAAATGGTACTTTTACATTACACCATTGCAGACCCTAAAAGGACAAATGAGTCATGCACTTTGTATGGCAATATATTAATCCTTGGACCTGTGATCAAGTCAGAGGTACAAACTGACGCTAGCACTGGTGTCCAATATGGCCAATTATCCATGCCAATAACTGTCCAGAAAAAAATGGGGTTTTTAGGTCTAGGGAGTAATTTTTCAGGCATTCTGAATTTAAGAAAGTGAGAGTTAGAGACATTAAGACATTAGATGTGACACTGCAGTCGGCAGTCCCCAGTACTTTGCCAACCAACATGGACAGAACCACATCTCTGCTGTAACCCCTGTGTTGGTGAAGTCTCAGTTAATTACAATCCCTTTAGCCAGCCACCATGATACCAATTCACCTTCATATCAAGCTTCGATCACCTTGAGCTTTCCCAGTTCTTCCGAGTAACTGACTGTTAGACCTGTTAGGAAAAATATTCCCTGTAAGACTTCTTAATCCTGATTCATTCTTCCTTTTTATCTAGGGCTACTCATTACTCATGTATCCTCAGCTCAGAACCCTTAGATGGCCTTCAGCAGCAAGTGGGTGATGGAGGCACCAGCCCTATTTCAATCATGAACAAGCTTGCATAGCTGAAGTATGATCGTAATGCAAAAAAAATTAAACATTGGAACTCTACAGTCTATGCTATTATGATATATGAAATGCAAAGCAGCTGTTCTGAACGGATTTGACATATAACAGGGGTAACGTAATTTCGCACATATCACTATGTTCAGTATATTAAATTAAATAGATTAGAATTACTCAGCAATGTCTCTTATGTATCATCTTATGCATACATTTCCTTATCATTATATTCTAAGGTGTTCTTTTTCTCCTCAATTTTCTGGACAATAAACAGATAAGTGTCTAGAGGACTAGAAGTATAAGCCCCTAAGTTCATGGCTGTTGAACCTCTTCCAATGTAAGCAGCTGAAAGAAAGGTACACAAGAGGAATAGAAAAATACATCAATTTTTTCCTGATCTTTTGAGCAGTGATTGTTTTGTTGTTTGTTTTTTTTTTTTTTCCCATCCTACAGGATGAGATTCTGGACTAATTTTTCCAGCCAAAAACTTTAAAGCCTAAAACTCATCAAGTATCTTCTCCTCAGAGACAATGTCATCTATGTTCAAAGAATGTACAGCCCTGAAAAACTGATGTTTTATTTCAGAGTTAACGACCCTGCTTTCATTGAAAGTTTGATTTCATCAAATTAAAATTCTTCTTATATAGTCTATAAACATTAAAAAAAATGGAAGACAGAAACAAATCTTTTTTGAAAAAGAACACACATACATAAACACATGTAGAAGGATATATATATTAAATGCATTCAATTAGTACATATTTCAGTCATTTTATAATATTTTTAGGATAGATTTACTGTAGATTATGAGGTTTTCTGTGGCTTTTTTTTTCCAGATGATTTTGAAGAGCCTTTGAATTCAAAACAGAAGTCTTGCAAAGCATTAGACTTAACGAACATCATTATAATTAAGGGCATGATTTTCATAACTAAATAAAAAAGATTTTTTTTTTTTCAAGTAAGTCTGGGTCTGATTACTGATGGAGGAACTTAAAGACCAGTTTTGCTAGGCATTTCAATATTCATTCAGAAAAATGTCAAGATAACAGACTTCAGCATATAATTTTGGTGATTCACAGTTTTTTTTTCCCCCTTGTTTTATCACTTCAGTTTTAATATTCATTTAAAGGAAGAAAGTTTGAATAAAATAAAAATACTAATGAAAATGAAGCAGTCTTATGCTTCTTCCATACTTGTACAGTATTTCAGATCTTCTAAAAATTAACCATTACCTTATTCTTTATCCATACCTGAAACAGAAAAATAGTCTACACCTTATTAGTTAAATTTGTGAAATTGAGTCATTTCTTCCAAAATTTAGTTTTCACTCCTGCACTGATCCAGAAGGAATTTACCTTGTCAAGCTCGTGTTCATTCAACAACACATGGAGCTTAGATGACAAATAGGTTCATTAATTTACCAGTGTATCATGTTCAAGAAGGAAGTCATAAATGATGATAATGAATGGGATTTTCAGATCAATCTGAGTCAAATATCAGTATTTTGAGCATGTCACTGTACACAACAAATACATATATCATAATAAACCACTTCTGCACAACTGTATGTTAAGCATTATGTGACATAGGAAAAGAGGAAGCCCAAACAACAAAGACTGATATCTAAAAATGCTCCTTAACACATCTCTTGATAGCAGGATAGTGAAATGCAGAAACCAGGCTGTGTCATGGGGTTCCCTTCCAGGTGGAAAAGAAATGAGGCACCCTGAAGGGCTGCATCACCAGCACAGGAAACCAAGTTACTAGCAGTTACCTGAAATTTAGCAGTGAAGATTCTGTCTACGTTCTTGTCCTGCTCTAATGAGTATGGCTGAATCAGAAGCTCCCATAGATTCCTCTGATCACCCTGATCATAGTAGACTTGTCTCGTGCTTAACTATGCAAACAGGACACATTTTTGTTAATAAATCGGTTGTTCTGGTGGTGCCTCACAGCTCAAAAAGAGCAGCTTCTTTCCTTTGTCAGTTCTGCCTGGTTTCTATGTCTCTTTTACACTCGGGCACCCCTCCAAGCTGCAGCTCATGGTTTATCTGCCTGTCCTCACCCACCATCACTCTACACAATTACAGTCACACATTATCATCTATTTTTAAAATTGGACAAAAATATGAACTTACTTCCTTCAGGCAAATGTAAGTGGAACATATTGGGCTCCCCACCTGCGAGCTCTTCCTAGCAAGAGGTGTCTCCAATACTCATTCTCTACTACCTGTTCTTGCTCTGGTAGACACTGGGTTTTATCTTGTCAAGGTGTGCTCGGGATGTTTTCTCAATACTTGCTTTGACTGGGCTGTTCTAGAGATCTAAGCAGTGTTTTGGTTCTGATCATGGTGAGCTATTCCTTCAATTTCTTCCCAGTTCTAGTGGGTGAAGCCTCCTTCCAAGTTGATGTACCAACAAACTTTTAGAGAAGCCTCTTATAAAAAGCCATATGTTATTAATGGTTGTATTTATAAGGACTTTAATCCATCTGAAACTCAAACCCAAAGTCAAGAAACAGAGAAAAGCTTACTGACACATTTGGACCTCGTAGAAGAACAGAAGCATCATGAAAAGTATTAAAAGCTGTGTTTTTAAAATTAGGCAGTTTAACATGAATGGCACCTCCTGTGGGCAGAGGTTGGAATACCACTGCTGGTGCTGTTATTGTACCTGATGAGCCATCTTACAGAGGCCTTTAAAGCTGAAGTTTTCCTTTGTCTTAATCTGCACAGAACCAAAGAGCCCTGCTCCTATAGCTTGTATATTTTATTGCTGCTGCATCAAAGTCATTTTTTCAGCCTCAGTGATATGCAAACTCAGATGTGGAAATAACCCTTCAGAGGCAGTTAACTCAGAATACGGACTTCCATGTATACACATTTTCTTTAAGGAAATCTTCACCTCATTTCTTTCCATAGGAAGTATCAGTTCAGGAAAGGATAGAAGCATCTTTGCAAATGTACACTCATTTCCTTTAAAGCTTCATAGTTGCAAAGGATTACTCTAAAAAGGGAAAAATAAGCAGAATTAATGACCACTTTTCCAAAACTGATTTAAATTAGATACTGCACAGAAGAGCATCAGAACATTTTACATAAACTTTCAACTAAGACACTAAAAATGCTTCTAGGCCCTACCTGAAAGATTGGTATTTCTTCCAACTTCCTTTCACCTCCCAAGTGCAGCTTCAAATAAAGCACTCATTAAGAAGAAACACAGTGTCAGTATGCTGGACCTAATTCACTGCAAAAATAAGAATATGGCAGCACATTTCTGCTGAGATTCATTAATGACCTTTTCACAGCTGCATATTCTTGGCATCCTGTGCTCAACGTCGTTGCAAGCTTTGCGGACATCAGCCCTCCTTGCAAGAACCTCACCGCTTTGTACTCCCTCCTCGGTGGCAAAGTTGCAAGCTGTACCCAGGAAGTTTGATTCATACTCTACAACCACAAACGCCTACACCACTCAGGACAGTCTCTCTAGTGTCAGGGATCTTGCTTTGCATTACAGTAGGGGAGCCCATGAGCCAGGCTACAGCCTATATGGGTATCTACACATGCTATGCTCTTCCAGGTGGGTGGCATCCCAGAAGACACAATACTTTTCCATGTGCAGTACCTCCGGTTCTCAGATGCTTTCTTTCATTCAGAATGCTCTCTGTTATATGCAGGAATTGGAAAAGTTTTCATACAGATCTTTGTTTCTATACCTGGCATGGTGATAAGACTGCCACTTGTTTTCATTTCAGATAGCACATTTTCAGAGCTGTGTGGCTCCATGATTATTTCAGAACCCTGTATAAGTCTTGTCCCGTGTGGGAATTATTTCAAATGTACTAAATAAAAGTTAAAAAAAAAAATAAAAATAAAAAAATCTGTTCCTCTTCCACTTTGATTGAGCCTCTTAGGAGAAAGAACTATCATGGATATAAAACTTGGTCATGTTTTAACAATTTGACAATCTCTTTAAAATCTTTCAATAAAATATAAAAGGTTTTTTTTTTTGTTTTTGTGTTTTGTTTTTTAAGAAAAAACTTCTGCAGTTGAAAAGGGGCCCCACACCCCCTGACAAATTATAACATAGCAACTTTCTGAACATTTACTTAAAAATTTGCATTTCGTTTCATAAAGCTTTTTTTTATCATTTGATTAATTGCTTAAAACTGTACACAAAGATAAAGGGAACTTTGAAATTCATACCTTAGAGTATTAGCACGTACTCAGGACTAGATGTAAATGTCAGAGAGAAAAAAGATCTAATGAACTCTTTATTGGTGAGATACAGTACTGCAACTGTCTGGAATTTTAAATGATTTTTGTATCAGGCTCCAAAGCAAAATAACTACAGAAGTTTACTTACAGTGTGAGCTCTCATTTAGCATTTCTAACGTCTTCTTCCAGGGTGGATAGATGCCATTTGTTTTTCTAGAAGTTGCAGCCACTTCATATCACTGAAGTTTTGTGAATCCTCTTTATGTTAACAAAGTGTCCACGGGAAAAAAGTAAAACTAAAAAAAAGTAGTGCAACTGCAGAAGTATTTTTCTGTCTAGAAAATTATACCACCGTAAGTTTTCTTTTTTCCCTGATGTCTTCTCTGCCATAATAACGGCTTCAGGATTTAAATCCTTTGCTGCTATTGTGACTTCAAAGCCTTAAAACTGCAATTGAATGAAGTAGTTCATCTGTCATTATTCAAATATGAAGCAATTATGATGAAATAAAGATAGAACTCCATTGAGAAATGCTCCAATCAATTCTCACTTATATTTAACTAGAAGCATAAAATGATGCTTAGCAGAGTAAGTTTAGGTAAAAAAACTTGGAATATAAAGAAGTATAAATTGCTGATCTATAACTTATTCATTTCTGAATAAGCTTTCTAAACATATTTCACAAATATTGACAAAAGTTTAAGCTTATGATGCAAAACTGTCTCTCAGATGGTCATAAAGACTGACTAGATTTTCAGAAATGTGTTTTCATCACTTGGTATGCCCAGAGGTTCATATGGGAACCTACTGAGAATTTAAGGGACTCTGCATAGGTCAGCTCGGTCTGAAATAAATCAGGTTGAGACATGTTGATTGGATCTGGAAATAAAAGTGGGCTTTACAAGTGAATATATGAAATAGCATCCCTACCTTGGCCATATCTTCATCCAACTGCCGCCACTGCTTTGGTGTCTGCACATTCTGTAAGCCCTTCTTGCCATTTAGCACAGGAGGAATCTTTTCTGGGGTTCCTTTTGAAACCAACGGGAAAACAGCAGTAGCATAGCTTAAAAATCTTGTCTCACTTGTTTTTTTTCCCCCCAGGAACTTAAGATATTACAAAGCCAAACTGGTGGCTTGATTTCTTTTTCTTGCTTTCCTTCTCCTTGCTTCACTGTTTAATTCACTTTCTTCCTTAATACATTGCTGATAAAGTGAAAGCAAAGTGGACTTTGCAGTGATTAGAACAAGGATTCCCCGTATTTTACATCTTCATTCTCTTCATATGGTCTCATTCTCAACCATGGAACAAACCTCAGTTGAAAAAAAAAAAAAAAATGCACAGCATACATTTTCCTTCACTCAGAGTGCATTGTTCTTTTGGGAAACAAAACCATTCTTTTCTACCTTGTCTTCTCTTTAATCTTGCTTTGGTAAAGTAACAAGGGGAAAAGAAGACGCCAATTGACCCTATCGTATTTCTCCCTATTTTTTTCAGCATTTACAATTGACTTAAGTGATCCGGACAGTATTGAATTGTGGTGCGCTGAGAAAGATCACATACAAACAGGGATCTACTTATTCACAATTATCTTCATTTTATAGGCATTTCCTACCTGAGTATCAGTTTTCTGTGCCTACATACACTTACGTGTTGTAGGGTCATCTGAAAAATGTAAATGTGATTTCTTCAAACAACCCAAGAACTCAATATTACCACAATTAGAAAACAGTAGTACTTAATGCTGAATTTTAAATTAGAGAAGTAACTACCAGAAAGCATTTGGGGCATATACAATTATTTCACACATAATTATTCCCGATATTACTCTAACTATGATAACTTAAAGCATTTCAAAAAGCAGACTGTAATATTCCTTTTTTTTTTTCTTTTTTTTTTTTTTTGTACAGAAGCTCTTTCACTTGATAGTCTCTCACTAAATAATATGTAAAATACTGACACCTAATGTTAACTTTCAGTATTATTCATTTTGTAAACTTTTACAAGAACTCGGGAAAGAATGTATAAATGTAAACTCATGTGTTAATTTTGTTTCAGACTCCTCAACTCATGCAAATTTTAAAAATGTATTGATGATGTCTATAAAAGCAAGGAATCTGATGCTTATCTTCATTGCTTTATATTTATCTTCACTATTCATACATAAAAGAGAAAGTAACTCAAAAAACTTGACTTTCTGAAAGTCATCCCTCAGATGAAACATAAATGCTTGTAAATGAAGTTAATACCTGTACCTGTACCCTGAAGTGACGCTAAAAAAACAAAATACTAATTAACCATTAATTTAACTGTACAAATTCAGGAAGTACTTTACCAACCTTACAAGATTCATTTTCCACAATCCTCAATACAAGAAGTTTCTTTCACAGACAGCAAATTTAACACAGATGCCAAACTGCTCTGCAAGGCCAAAACCTCACAATTCACCATTGTTCTCTTCATAAATTCCAATAACGATTCTACTAATTTGATTTCTAGGTGCTATTTGGAAGTGCTTTGCTTCCTCACAGGATATGTCCAGTTGAAATCAAAATAAGGTACGACATAGTATGACTCAGTGTGGATTTCTATTAAGCTTGCTTAACTTTACAGTGAAGACTTAAGAGAGAATAATCCAGTGGCACAAGTGCTTGGAACTTACTGGCAATGAAATAAACCACCTTTTGCTATTGTGGCCCATCACACTTTTATACTTGGTGCTTTCCCTCATCAACTTTATGGAAAACAGTTCTTTTCTAAGATCGTCTCACTGACAGATAAAAGTAGCTGTGCTGCAGATGTACATATAAAAGTAAAACCCCAGGCATTGAAACTCAGATACTTGGTCTGCAATACAATGGCACAGCCCTGGCTGACTTCAGAAGAGATGACGTCAATGCAATCAGAACCTTTTGAGTGAGCCAGAGCTGCCCAAGTGTACTCTTTATAACAATATTCATACAAAAGGAGTTCTTATTTCTCACAGGTGCTAACAATACCAGCAAATTCTTTATTTGCTGTTCTTTCAGCTTTCCTTTTCACATAGCAGATGATGAAAAAGGTATTATTGAGGCAGATTTTTTAAAACTATCCTTTTTTGGGTACTTTTACAGTGTAGGCATCCACTATAAAGGTTTCCCATTTGCAGAAGTCCCAGCATGCACTGAGAGATGCTCAATTATGCAAAAAGTTTGAAAAGAAGAAATGCTCTTGAGCCAAAGTGGTTTGGAGTAGTCCTCACTTCGCCCTCCCAAATCCTTTCTTGCTCTTGAAGTGGAATAAGTAGTACTACCAACAGTAATTCTCCAAGCGTTTCCAAGCAATAACCGTCAGAGAGAAAGGTTTCTAGATTAACAAATACTTGAAGAAAAAGATGCGTATAGAATAGCTACAGACTTAGGAACTCAGTTGCCATTCAGGTCAAGGTGTTATTTATTTCTCAAAACAGTTCTGCCTATAGCATTGGTGAAATATAAGAAGTTTTTCTTCATTGCTCTTAGCTGCCAAGTGCAAATCTCTGTAAATATTTGGGCCACACTGTGAGTAAACAATGAAGTTTCTCTCTGCTTTTGCTGAAACAATCCAGATTTCATTTATTTTAATCCAAAATAAGCCTTATTAAAACCTCAGTATGTTCTCCTGTAGCCCTTCACAGTAGGTTACATGAATGTAAAATCCTTCTCAGCTTTCTCAAGCCTATCAACTCCAAAACAACTACCTAGAAAGATAAAAGATGCATTGTTTTAGGCAACTGTATCACAGAAAAGAAGGTATCCACAATGCAATTTAATTCCTCAATTAAATCATTAATTAAACAAATTTTTGGGTCCTTTGAAAAAGTATGTAGCAGCTAAGAATTATTAAACAACTGATTGTTTAACTTTTACTCTCCTAGTAAACCACATATTTTAAATGGGATTGATAAATTAAAAATGTAAATTGGACTGTATCTTTTAACTGTTAGCGATTGGTCTATTATTTTCCACTTTTTATTATCCATCATTTTTATAATAAAGAAGGTGAGGTTTTTTTCATTCCTGTTCTAGTTGATAGCGATTCCTCCCTGCTTCTCAAAGCCAGTGTAATAAAACTACATAAAATGTTTATGAAAAGCCCCATTAAAATATACAAAGCATACTAATTCATGAAGTCAAAGTCAAAGCAAAGTGGAAATATGAGCTTTAATAATATTAGGTCTGTTGTAAATAACTATTCAAGCACAGTCATTTTTTTTTTGCAAATTGCATGGGATATAGCTTCGCTTACTCAAAGCAAGGAATCGCTTAGTGGGATAAATGCATCTTATTCAGAAGTAGATTAAAAGATATGGCAGAGCCATCAATAAGAACCAGATAGTGCAGTATTGTTTGCTGTTTGTTTTGAAGAAGTAATTGCAGATCCCAAGATTTCAATAAATCTGTGCACATCCTGGAAAGAATTGTAGAGAGGAACTGGGGCAACACGAAGAGCATTTGGTTCTCGCATGTCACACTGCAAAATAGAAAGGGAACACTTAATAAATTCAGGTCACTTTTAATTTATTTTATCAGACTGTATTTTTAAGAGTTACACCAAGGAAGAAGGGTATTTGTGCAGACATAAGTGAAAATTTAGGAACATCCAAGAAACTGTTTGGAGGAGCGTTACTCTGAGGTGCAGAGCAAGAAGAATGGTGTGTGGCCAAAAAGGAAAGGATTCAAGGCTTAGGACAGCAGTGCCAATAGGCGCTCTAATTGGCTACGCAGCCCTGTAATTTATGCTGAGGTCTACCTTAGAACCTTATAGTAACCCATGGTTGAGGAAGCATACAGGTGACTAAAAAGCTGCCACAGTAAGATAGACTGTCTTGAACTAAAGACATAAGTAATGTCACAGGGCATACAGTAATTTTCTTCCCCTCTCTGTGAATTTGAACATTTTGCTGAATAGAATAATCTCTTATATTTGAAGCATATAATTGCATCGCGAAGACAAGCCAACAGCATAAGGCCCTCTTAAAAGCTGCAGTTCCTGGAATTCCCTGGCAGCACCAAAACAGCAGCATATTTCACCTGTAGAGCTGCCCTTTGGGAGCACGAGTTACCAGCAGAAATAAAACTCATATATTATTTATATGGCATTAGGCTATCAGCCTCACCTCCCAGTGCTTCTAAGTCATGAAATGTGTAGCCTTAAATTTAGTTTTGCTTCTTTGTGAGCAGCACTGACTGATAACCATGCTGTTAAATGGCACCACTGGTTAAATGGCATTCTACTTGGACCATCTTTAAGTCACCTACACCATTGTGCACCAGTGAAGCCACTCACAGAAGTGTGAGAATAAACCAACAGAGAAAGGACAGCCTGCAGACTATCAAATAATTTATAAAATAATACTGCTTTCTTGATCATTTGCACAATTAAAGATTGAAGTTATGTAAGCACTTTTCATTATTTCAAGACTTTCTTGGCCTTACAGAAGAAGAATAAAAGACAAATGATTATTTTCATAGGGCATATGCTCAAAATGCAATGAACAAGAAGTTGAAGTTTGATTTACTCACAGCTACTCCTCTCTTTTCCAGCTCCTCAAACACAGATTTTATTGGGAGAGAAAAAGTTAATGTGAGTTGGCATCCTCTCTCTTCAATCCGAGGTGGTGTGATGATTTTTACAAAGGGCTTCTCAGGATTTGCTTTATCCTCACTGTAGTGATGATTTATCAGGTATTCCAAGTAACCAGTAAGCAGAATAGATTTTCTTCTCAATGCTTTCATTGTAGTTTGACCAAAAACCTGTAATGATTTTAAATCATTAGAATGGTAATGCATTGCAACAGAAAATAGAAAAAGTGAAGATGATTAAGGCCATTTCTGAACTTAATAATGACTTACATAATTATTTTTTTCTTTTAATTTTATGACTCAAGTCTGCTGTTGTTACCACACATACAATCTTTGGACTGAAGCGTTGATATCAGGTAGATATTGTTGGTACACATTTTAAGATTGGGTTCTTGGAAACATAGCATAACATTACTACTTTGAGGTAATTAAAGATGTCTGTCTGTTATTAAAGATTTCTACACATCTACATAAATTAATTTACATACATACACAAAAACTGTTTTCTAAGCATCCATTTGTAAATCTGAAGATATGCAACAAGGATGCACAAGGAAAAGTCATATAGAACATGGTATCATGCCTCAAGAAACAAAAGTTAAGGCCCAAGGCAAACATTATGACTAATCTACCATTATTTTCAAAAATACAAAATATGCTTTATTATGCCCCGAACAGAAAGCTTTTCAGAAGCTCTGCATCTGATAGCCCATATAAAGAAACAGTATTTGTTTGACTGGTTTAATAGCTCTGTGCCCTAATGCAGTTATAAGAACTAGTGAGCTTCAGCAAACAAAAATCTGTATCAGAACATCATGAAACAAAAGTAATGCTTAAAAATGACATTCCTGCTTTGTCACATACAAAAGCACAGTGCGGCACAGCAGTATGGAAGGCCATGCAGCTCCTGTTCCTCTCCTCCTCTCCTGCTGGTGCACATGGAAACACTCAGCTACAGGGAACAACAGAAAATGCAACTCCTGCCTTGAGCAGATCTTCCTTATTTTTCTTTCTATACAAGCAGTTGCTGGGAGAAGTGGCAAAATAGTAGCACCAACGTACACAATATTCTATCTAGGCTGCATTGTGGCTCATAGCTTCAATATAGGTGCTCAGACAATCATGTCTCCACAGACTGCAGCTGTAAAATCAGAGGCAAGGTGAGGTCCTGCACAAAAAATCCACCATCTTCTTTCTCATAAAATCATTGTTTCAGACTGAAGGAGTCACCCTTTCAAGATCAATATGTATAGTATTACCTTACACATACCTCAAAAGCATATAAAGAGGTAGACGAGAAGTCCCACCAGAAATACAACAAAGTTTGGTTTCCAGCAGCATCTGGAAATTTTGTAGAATATTCCAAGAATATTCCACCCTGCCTCTAAAGGCTGCACAAAACTACATTTTCCTTCTGTGATCCCAACTGTTAAAATATGGTTGCCATAAGACAGGCTTTGCAGGCATAGAAATGAATGTGGCAGAGCCACCAGCAGCTCCTAGACACATGTCAACAGAAATCCAGAGGTACTTTCCTCACCACACAGTGGGCAGAGTATACCCATGGCCATTTAGCACATCACTGGAGGTAAAACGAAGACCTGTCTCCTATTTCTCTGTGCGTTGCAGCAGGATGAGGGATGAATGCAAAAATCTGTCTGCTCAGGCTTTGTGCAAGGAATATCTGGTCTCCTGGGTAAAATTTTCAAAAAAAAAAAAAAAAAAAAAAGATCTTTTAAATGGGGCTGTAGAGCACTCTCCTTTTTTCCATAAAAGGGAGCAGCAACTGCCATAACAGTCACTTTAAGCATTATTGAGGAATAACAGGCGCTAACACTTGCAGTTTTCATTGTTTCCATTGGAAACACTGCCTTCTGCTTAATGTGTCCCAGTGAAGGTGGCATGCAATTTCACTAGCCATCTCTTGCCAGACATGAAAACTATTTTGTTTCCCACTGTATTAGAGCAATTAGCACTGGGAAATCCTGGCTGTGCCAAAAGGTAATACAGGCACAGAAAGGGGAGGTGATGGAAACTGCTCAGCCCTCATTGTTTCAGGCTCCCCGCAGTGGGCTAAATGACATCAACCCACACAAACTGGAGCACTGACAATCTGGGTCATAGCAGAATAGCTTTCAGCTTATCTCGAAGGTCACATAAAGTTTAAAATATATTGGATGTTTAAGGACTAACAAAATAAATTGTCGGGGAGAACAAGAAGCATTGCTGTGCCCTTTGCAGTCCTTCAGCATTGCATCTAAGCAGGAAAGAGCACAATTGGCAATTTTCTGATTTTGTTTGTTTAAAATACTGTTTTTTCAGTCAATAAGGAAGAAGGATGTACAGTGTACAGACATTGCTCTTTGTATCAGCAACAGCTTTGCTGTTACGCTAATGCTAATGGAATGCTGGCAGAAATAAATTTCTGTCATTATGCTTGTGGCAAAACCTTGCTAACCAAGGCTGGCTTGAAAAGCAGCTTACACAAAATTTAATATAGGGAAATCAGTGTAAAACCATCCTGTTCATCTCCAAATATCTAAAGTCTCGCATGTCAGGGGTGAACAGTGAATAGTTCCACAAATGGAACTGTACGATGGTGAAAGGCAAAAGTCCAGATCCAGAACACATTGATGAATTGTCCTTTTAGGAAGCATTAACAGACAGTTTCTGTCTTTTCTGTTTGTGATAGAAGGGATTACAGAGGATGACAAAATCATAGAGCCATTGGTTAGTGGAACACCCAGCTGCCCCATCTAATTTTTCCTAAGAAGCTAAGCCTGTTTTGCACAGGGAAATATGTATAGAAACAATTCCTGATACAGTCCTTTGGGTTTACATGATTTCCTCCTACAGAAGTTTCTTCTGGTGTCCTTCACATGAATTGCATAGAGACAAATCCTAACTGCCTGCATTGGATAAGCTACCCTTTGAATTGACCCCCTAAAAGCCCCAGCAGTCAGACCTGTACAAAAACTGAACAAGCAAACCATGTGTATCCCAAATCTGACAGCAAAGTTTATGGGAATAGTGAAGAAACAAGTAAGATTTGTAAAGACCTTGGTTTCCCAGGGTTGGATAACTTTTGGTTATTTGTTTTCACCCTACTTGGCTTTTTAGCTTTTCTGGACTTTTAAAAGGGAGACAGCAATAAAGTCCATAACATTCATTTAACATTTTATATTTGCAAATTCAGGCTCAAAATAAAGCAGTTACTTACCTCTAAACCAGCTTGGAGAGAACAGACTAGTAAAATTGGAGGATTTGATAACCGAAATCCATTAACTCCTTTACTTAGTTGTAATTCTGGAAAATGAATAATTTATGTTAGTGTTTTTGATTTCCTCCTTTTAATGAATTGGACCTTATCTTGAAGTCCATCCTCATGCAATAACACATTTCACTAACGTGGCCTGTAGGAATCGCTCATTAAAAGGAAATAGTAATCTATTCACAGCTAATACTTTTAACTTTGAGAGAAGCCCAATTTTATCTGGCAGAAGACCTCATTAGTAGCTTCATGGGAGCTAAAAAACTGCAATTAATTTGTTTAAATGGTGTGTGTTAAAACCACCTTTACACTTGAATCTCTTTTACCACTGGCATAAACCAGAGAAATTCCAAGTCAGCAGAGGCACGCTCGTGCGAAGCTGCGGTGCACGGTCAGGGAATCACATCCCTTGACTTTATTAAACTGACGAGACACGTGGGAGCATGCATTTGCAGCTAAGTGTAGCTTCAGGCCACGTACAGAAGTTGCATAGACTTTAGGCTGTGAAATTTCACGAAATCTATTTAATAAAGCCATAAAGCTTCGCTGTAAGTTCTGTGTCATCATTTATATTTCATGCTCCAGCACCAGAGGATGCTGCGGAGGAAATGCTCTTCATGCACAGCAGACTGGCTAATTTTATAATGATTATTGCCCAACTTCTGCCTCTGAACTGTCCATGCAAATGGATAAGCAACATTCTTCTTCTAACATTATTTCAAGGTAATTTGTATCTTCTGCTGGCTTTGTATAGTGCCACTCCTAAGTTTGGTCAGAAAAGAATCAGACTGAGACTATTAGTGAGGTGTTCACCAGCCAAAGTCACATCAACAGGGGCCATAGAAAATTAAAAGTATATTAAAAACAAAACACGTTATATTAAAAAAAAAAAAAAAAAAAAGCAGCTCCTTCCTCATCCTGATCTCCCAGGATAGTCTCTCTGCCATGATTTTAAATGGAGCCAAAGAGTCTAGCCGTCAGATTTAGAAAAAAAACCTCCTCATTTCATTGTGCTCTAGGACAATAAATATTGAGCCTATTTCACAGCAGGTTTTTTTCTGTCTTATATTCCCTCAATTGTTAGTGCAAAAGATCCAGAGATGTTAAAAAAATTAAAGCAATTGCAAAATTTATGTCCGGCTGCTTTACTGTTTCCCATTAATTCCAGTGGAATTAATCCTAAATATATTATCCATGTGAATAGTAACAGATCCTCACTCAGAACCTTATGAGTTTAATGCATCAAGGTGATTCAAGTCTTTCATCCATAATCTATGCCTGTATCTTATCAGCAAAGTGTCTGGAAATGGATAGTCAGACACACATGTCCAAATTTATTTTATTGACTGTACAGTACTATATATCTGGGATAAGTCTAGCTGAATACCTTTAATGTAAGCAAGAAAACACAGAGGTTCATCCTTTCTGTTCAAACTTAGGTAAAAACTATGTTGTTTGTGATAAACATACAGGTAAAATTGAAGGTGTAAAAGTACATACTGTTTTCCATGAGGAATCGTGTTTTGAACTCATGACCCCACCAGCCGATTAACCTAGAATTTTATAAAGTAGATGAGTAGCAATCTTACTATAATATCTTTTAACTTACGTTTCAGGAATAAGAAATATATACACTTTTAACGGATTGCAATTCTAACAATGACATAAAAAAGCAATAAATTCTATAAATAGATAGCTCTAAATACTTAATTTTACTGTTTAGAAGTTTCCCTTTGACAACTAATGATAAAATGTACCACATCTTTCAAATTAACTATTGATTTCTAAGAATAACCATTTTGTAGGAATTCATTTTGCAAAATGAGAAATAGAACAGAAATATTTCCTCAGTTTTGTTCCAAAGCATTTAACATAAGCCCCCAAATTTACTTTATTGAACACGGAAAGCTAAAAGGTGGTATAAGATCCAACTGAAGGAACTAGTGATGGGCAGCATACCGCCAACTAAATAAAGACTGTGTTGGCATTGCCTTCTCCATACTATGAGATAGCCACATGAGTCCTGTACTAAGTTTTTCGACTGAACCGTTCTTATTACTGAGAAAAGATGCTTCAAAAAGAAAAACAAATCAATTTAATCCAGAAATCAGTTATTTAGATAACATCCAGGAAAAAATAAAATGAAAAGATATTAGTTTGAAAAAAAATTAGCCAAGCTTTTAAATTAAGTTGACATTAGATTATTAATATTTCTATATTTGTTGAGAAATACCCTCAAGGACATTGCTATAAACAACTCACTGAAGCAGATGGAGGGACTGGACCACCTGGTGTCCAGGACACGTCAACCTATACTGCAGACAAAATCAACACTTCAAAACAAAGGACTGTCGGCCCCACGTCCCCTGGGTTGTGTCCTTCTTGACTGGAAACATCAATGACTAATTATGTCAATATTAATTGAAACTTCCCAAACATCAGTGCTATTACAATATTAGAAATTTCTTCCTGACCTCCTGAGCTCTCCAAAGAGAGACAAACAGACACCATTTCCTTCAAAGCTTTGGCTTTGCTCGGTTTCTTCTATGTCAGGTAGCAGGGCTGTTAGAAATAAAACCTGTTCTAAAATCCTAATAGGAAAAATCTATAAGAGAAACCACATGGGAGGTCAGCATTTTCAGAAGTAAACAAAGAAAAAGAAGAGCATTGACTATCTCTCTCTGAAGCAGGAACACTTCTTTGCAGCACGTTAAGAAGTGTTTAGCTCTACAGAATGAAGACCACATTTGAGTAGAAGACTTCTGATCTGAATACTGCATAGTGTAAAATAAAGTACTTTGTACTTCTGTATAACAACATAGGTTTTATGTTTACTTCTATGAAAGGCTCTGAGCTGCATCTAAACATGATGTATACAGAAAAAGCATGGATTATTTTTTTTTATTGTTGTGTGATGTTTTTACTATTCTAAGGCCCATGAAAATCAATAGTGCAATATACATTCATTTCAAATGAGATACTCTATTGCCAAAATGAATATACCCAATATAAAATATACTGCTGCTTCTGCCCAAGTGCCTTAGTTAGTGATGCTTTGAATCATAAAAGATATTTCAACTATTTAATATGCACTGTATATCTATAGGACATTTCACTGCAGATCCCAAATACTGGATGTTACTACAACGTACTAGTAATGTCAGTAACACACACTACATGAATTTCTAAAGTTTTAAATAGCAGAAGAAAATGTGAAATACATTTGGACTGTTACTCTCTAGCAAGGAAAAATAAAATACAGTGTCCCATGTGGACCACATCATACAGTTAAAGAAAAACATCAACCAGACTTCTGCCCCAGTAAAACTCAATGGAAAGCACTCTGGTTGTATTTGGAAAGCTCAGAACTCGCTAACTCTGAAGCTGGCTTAAAATCAGACCTCTGCTGCAGCACCGCGTTTGCATCTTGGAAACTGAAATTTCAGAACTTTTCCAAAATGACAGAGTACATGATTTTTTGAAGACAGTTTTAGCTTTCTTGCCCTTTTCTACCATAACATTGACAATTTTTATTATATGTGTGTGTGTGTGTCTGTGTAAAAATTGGCTGTTCTAGATCTTTAAAGGTGTCACTACAGGATGTGCACTTTGAAGCAGCTCTGTTCTTACACTATCATTGATCTAATAGCCCATATGGATGTCATTTTATTTGACATTTAATCTGACAGGCTTCAAAGTGTGGACTCCCAACAAAATCTTCATAAATTGGCAATTTGCTGTTTACCACTTCCTGTGAGAAAAAAAAAAAAAAAAATTGAAATGAGGGTTGCTGCTGCTATGCCAAATTTCAACCTGTTATGATGGGAAATAGCTAAGGTGTTAAACCCCAAACATAAGGCTTTGTAAATGCTCTCTAAAAATAATAGGCAATAAAACAGCACGTTAAGATGCTTCAGTAAAATCTCTTGCTAAAGAGTCATTACTCTGAATGTAAAATGAGTATTTTGAAATGCAATCACCATTTTGATTATTCTAATTTCAAAAACAGACACCAAAATCTAAACTAATTTTGAATTCCCAATCATGATCTTTACAAAATATTTAATATAGAAGGCTCTTGAACCTGTCTAATATACTCTTGTATTTAAAAACACCTTAGAATTTGATGTAACTGGACTTGAGAGTTAAAACTGTGTCCAGTTTTGGGTTCTACGGTCCAAGAAAGACAGGGAACTTCTAGAGAAAGTCCAGCAGAGGGCCACAAAGCTGATGGAAACCTGGAGCATCTCCTGCGTGAAGAAAGGTCTCAGAGACCCGTGCAGCCTGGAGAACATGACTGAGGATTCTTATTGGTGCTTATAAATATTTAAATGGTGGGAGCTAAGAGCACGGGATTAGGATTTTCCTGGTTTTGTCTAGAGATAGGACAAGGGGCAATAGGCAGAAACTGGAACACGGGAAGTTCCATACTAGTGCGAGGAGGAACCTTGTTACTGTCAGAGTGATGGAGCACTGGAACACGCTGTCCTGAGAGGTTGTGGAATCTCCTTCTCTGGAGATATTCAAATCCATCTGGACATCCAGGAACCTATACCAGGTATCCAGGTGCTCCTGGAGCACTCCTGCAGCTAACTTTTTCTTCAGCACTAAAAATAAACATGAAACCCACTGCTGGCATGTTAAAAAGGAGAGTAAGTTAGAGCAGGAAGAGCTGTGTGTTTTCTGTGGGGTGTGTACATTTATATAAAGTTAACTTTCATAGGAAACAATATTTAAAATAACACATGTTCTGTTTTATCCCACAAAATAAACCCATATCTTTGTGCTTCAAAAGCACAGGGACTTTCCCGGTAAATTCTGCCATTCTCCAATCTGTGCACAGAAGTCATTTTTAAACAAGCAACATGTAATTTAAAGCAAACAGTTACTTTGTGTAACATTATGCAAGAAGTCACCGTATCATGAATACTCCTGAAAGATTTTTCATATTATTCACTTTACCCCAGAATGTTCTCTTATTTTTCAAATCAATGAACAAAGATTTGCTGGGTTTGGAAATGACTCCAGAAAGGAACGGTACCCTCTCATTTAACTCTACTCCCTTTAAGAGTATTTACACCAGGGAACAATCTCCTCAATAAGCATTTTTATTTAGCTCATTTCCCTCCTTCATATCTGCATCCATTAGACTAAAGCACTAGTTGTTCATAACTTAAGCCACCTCGTTTGTAGTTACATGAATGATGCAAAAGCGTGGGCTATAATGATCATGATGCATGTGCAGCGCAGACATCAAAGATCATCCAGTTAAAAAACAGAAAATATATAAAAAAAAAATTCCTCTGACCTTTGTGTCGAAGTTACAAACGATCGTTCTACCCATTATAATTTACAGCCTGAAGCAGCACAGCTCTCATTTCCCTTCTTCACAAGAAGAAAAATAAACTCTTGAGTAGTGATACAGAAAACAAGGAAAAATTATTAATGCATTTTGACTTGCGCAGTCCAGGGCAATGCACTGGAAGCATCCTTTCATTACATTGTGTGAGAGATCATTTTAAGTCCATGAGAAAGCACATTAAAGAGCTGCAATGGGAATGCAGTGTGAAATTAGTAGTAAGCTACATCACATTTGCTGGCTTCACCACGCATGCATTTCTTCACTCCATAGTCAGGTCATAATGCTATCTAGAAATTTTACATGCATTGCTTCCACAGTGTCTATGTTAGGAGCATATACCAGCAAACCAGGCTCTATTGTACCACCTCACAAAGCCATAATACATACTACTATGCAACCACTATTGGAAAACTGGGAGCAAGCGAGAAAAGAAAAGGAGTAAGGCAGCATGCATGCTCCCACCCTCCCAAATCACACACTAACAATGTACAACACCGTCTCTGCTGCCAGGGGACCACCTACCACAGGGGTGATGTTGAAGCACATGGAACTGGACCATAAGAACATAGATTTCACCAGCCTGGAAGTAAGCTTGCTTCCCACAACCTCTAAGCACAGACATGATCCCCAGGCTCAATAGCTGAGACACAGTCTTTGCATTCTAGTCTGCATTAATTTTACTGCAGTCTTTAACAGCAATTACTTTAAATTTCAATATCATATTGTATTAATTGCATTGCAAGTGCAGGAGTATGATTGCATTTGTTTGGATTCAATGCCAAAATTTAGAATAAATAGTGTTGGGAATCAGCTCTCCTAAAGAAAGCAAATAGAGAAGATGCTCATTACTTTACATAGCATATTTTTGGCTCGCTGACTGAGTTTGAGGAGTTTCAATTTTCTTATCACAGACTTCTCTGATCGCAAATGAGTAATTTCATCGTTCTATGCCTCAAGCCTTCAGATCCAGAAATACCGCTCAGTATTGCCCTAACTCTCTGGTGAGTGGTAAGAATATACACGTTAACATGGTTTCATATACTTAGTAATGAGGTTCGTGTAAGGATGGAGAAACAGATTTCCTTAGAGTATTTTATACTGATTTTTTTTAAATACAGATGGGAAGAGGGAAGCTGTAGGCAATGGCTGATGCTACTCTTTCTCCTCCTCTCGGCCTTTTCCCAAATTACTCTCTCAGGCTCAAAAGTTGTTGCCAATCTCAGGTTTCTGTTCAGCTCAGAATTTAATATTTTTTTTTATCCATGTCATTTAACAGGCTTTTATGGCAAGAAAGAAAAAAATATATATATTTTTTTCCTTTGCTTATTGCTACACGTTTTAGAGCTGTTCTGAAATAAAACAAATTTGCATAGTAAGACAACATTATTCAACAGTCACGTTTGAAAAGAGAGCTTGCTAAACAAACTCCCATTAACCAAGCCTGTCCCAGTCTTCCTGCACTCCAAAGCAAGGTCATGCTTCAACCCAGGTCTTCACTGCTGACAGTTTGCTGGAAGGGAGTAAAATACTTACATTTCACGTAGGCTTGAGGGGTCTGTTTAATGAAATTAGAAAATAATTGTGAATTAACACCCAGTTTCATCATGGAGATGCAGAATTCAAAGATTTTAACCCTCACAAACAAGTGAAATTCTTCAGATGCTGTGAAGCTGTCGGTTATGAGCATTCTTCATAAGGAACATACTGAGGTGAGGATCCGCATGAGGAGTTAGCAACGAGTCCCCATTGGGCTCTGGTAATGTTTGCAAACTTAACTCTCACTATCTCCTTCAGAAAACCTTGCTAGGATTGCCAAAGCTATATTACGGAACCTTCCTGCCCAAACCCGACTTATATCTATTTAGTCATCCTTTTTCCCAAATGATAAGAATGGACTTTTTTTTTTTTCCCCATTATTCTCTTCCATCCAGTGGCTATAGTTAATTTTAAGCAGAATCTGTTGTTAAAGAATTTGTAAGGCTCAGGTAATTACTAGCCTCAGACTTATGAATTTTCAGACTTCCAGACGCTGTGATGCTTTTCAATTTATTACCTAATTATTAAGCACATGCAACTTGTGAGCAATGCCATGCATTATAAACAGACCAGTTTCTTAGAGCTTAGTGGAAAAACAATCAAATCCTTATGAAAAGTTGTTACTGTGGAAGTAGTAACTTTTCATGTTTAATATCAGTGAGGCTTCACTTTGGCAAATGACCAAAGTAACATGACTGCATTAGGGGCTAATAGTGTGATATTTCTATTCAGTAGCTTGCATTTTTGGTATCAGCAAAAAAAAAAAAAAAAAAAAAAAAAATACTTTGAGGACTGTCTTTGGTTTAAAAACAGAAATTCATTTTCTGCCTACCATCAAAATTTTTTGACTTATCATGAAAAGCCAGTTTCATAATGGACATAATGACATTTATTGAGAATATAGCTGCAATAGCCGAAATGACAAAATCCTCCAAGCTCTTCCTCCATCTTTTTTTTTTTTTTTTTTCTTCCTCCAAAGGTAACCAGGCAGCTCTCAGCTCCTGTGCTCTCAAGGGTGGGGAATTCAATGCAGCTGTTGCCACAATTAGAGAGACTCTTGGGTGAAAAACTGAGGCCGTTCAGTCAATCAAGCACAAGTTGATTTACGGCTGGTAGGTATTTGAAGACAGAGGTTGCACATGCTCCTCTTGCATCGATTTTTTTCCTTGTTAGTCTTTTAGGCTTGACACAAGTGGGAATACACCAATTTCAACATGTCCCTCCATATTACCCCTCCAGGTTAGAAGGAAAGGAGATTGAGCTCACTTCTGCAGCAAGAGACAAAGTGCAGAGGAAGAGGAATGGCTGCCACTGTCCTGAGTGCGATCAGGGCCAGGAGGACTGACAGCTCTGCACCAAACCTTGTGATGAGGGATGATAACTTCATTTGCCATCATCAGGCAAAAGGAAAGCACGATCAAGCAGCACTCAAAATTGTGGGCTAAACTAAATTCTGGGAAAAGTTCTTACAAAAACAACAAAAAACAATCCCTCTAAGGCTAATGAATTAAAAACTTAAATCAGCTTATGAACAACTATTAGCACAAAGTGCTCATATATCACTTGCGCTAGAGAAATATCAGATCTGCGAAAAGGGGAAATACAGCCAACAGTATGCTAACACACTTAGCAGAGGTAAAAATCAAATATTCTCCCTTGTATCAGAAATTAAAAATCAAGCAGGGAGCCAACTAGCGTATAGATATATTAATAAAGTTCTCAGCTATTTTTATAAAGTATTGAATAGTTCCCAATTATATTACGGTAGTAGAAACAGCATATTGCATTCTTTCAGATTTCAGTAAATTTTTCTAGGCTGTTTCAAACAGATTAAATTAAACAAGAAACAGAAGCAACATTCCCTCCAAGAAATACTTCTAACTGTTAATTCTGACTTAAAGGAGAATTGGATGGTTTTGATTATTTTGATGCATTTACTATACGGTCTCCTCAATCCCTTGAATGGATCTTTGAGGGGATAATATCTAGATAGATTTCTAAATAATAAATGTACCTGACTGAACTATTATATGAAAATTTAAAGATCTGGGAAGATGTGCTTCCTTGAGTCTTTGTTGTTTTTGAATATAGCAATCACAATATTAATGCAAGACCTTTATCATACTGGAATCCTTATTAGCTAAAATGCAAGAGTTATCACCTCTGCTCTTTGCCTGAAACAAAAAGCAATCTACATTAGATGAGCGGTTTTGTTCTAAATGTATGTCGGAGATTGGAACTAATTAAATTCAAAGTTTTAAGCATCAGAATAGTTGCAATGGAATGTTGTAGTTGTATTATCAAACATTTAGTCACTAAATGCCACTGAAAGATTCAAACTGATGTTATTGAGCTGAAGTCTAAGACGAGAAATTAAGGGAGCTCCCAGATTGGATTCAAACTTGGAGAAAGAAGGAGACAAGAGAGGAATATATAGCGTCCCTTACAATATCGCACTTCCCTTCAGGCACCAGAGTGAGCACAGGTATCTGCATGGAGTCACAGCCAACCCTGAACCTCATAGAATCATCGTAGAATCATGATTTGGGTTGGAAGGGACATCGAGGATCGTGAAGCTCCAATTTCCCCATCCCCCTCCCCCCTTACCCCTCTACCCACAAGCAGGGCCATCAACCTCCACATTTAATACTAGACTAGGATGCCCAGGACTCCATCCAACCTGGCCTTGAACACTCCCAGGGATGGACGGGGCATCCACAGCCTCTCTGGGCAGCCTGTTGCACCATCTCACCATGCTTATAGTAAAGAACTTCCCGTGATATCCAACATAAATATCTGATATCTTCCCTCCTTCAGCTTAAAACCATTTCCCCTTGTTCTGCTATTATTTACTCTTTCAAAGAGTTGACTCCTTTCCTTTATCTAAAGGCTCCCTTTAGATATAAAAAGGCTGCAATGAGATCACCCAGCAGCCTTCTCTTCTCCAGCTGAACAAGCCCAGCTCCCTCAGCCTGTCTTTGCAGGGCAAGTGCTGCAGCCCTCTGACCATCTTTGAGGCCCTGTCTTTGGTCCTTCTCCATCAGTTTTTTCCTCCCTGAGCAAGAGTGCATACTGAAAAGTAAAGAGTAAGAGAAGCATAAGAGAGGAGATAATATCTCAGTGACCTAAGGTATGCAAAGGTAGCTTGCCTTCCATTTTGTTGTATGACACCAATGTGAGTGCTATGTCTCAAGAAGCTCATTCAGCAGGAAGGAAGCCAGCTCACTGCATTCCCTTACTAGTAGAATTAAGGCACAGCAGAAAAGAGCGTTCAGAACTAACTGTCTCAAGGATGAGATTGGAGGTGCAAAGAGCAAGCAGCCAGCAACACATATCTTTTGAAGTGGGAAAAAGAGATCACAGCAGCCATAGACTCCGAGGAGAGCCCCAGGATTTCTTCCTCGCTAGTTAATGGGGATGCAAGAGTTGCCCTTAGGCTACACTCACTTTTCCACCAGCCTAAGCCTGTTGGGTTCCTTTCATGTGTTCAAGCAGTTGTGACTTACACCAGCTTATGAGAAAAACTTCACGCTTCAGATGGGAAATTGCCCCTGTGAGAAATGTAGTGCCTCTCCTCTCACTTTCAAGGGTAGAGGTGGGAAGGGGCCGTGACAGAGCAGAACAAGTGGTTTGTGTCCTGCCAGCATGGTCCAGAAGGAGAGATTGAAAATAAATTGGAACTGGCTCTGATCTATCATGTACTCTGGTATTAGGTAATGAATACCATAAAGAACTAAAAGAATTTGACCAGTATCAGGAAAAAAAACACTGTGAGAAGAATGCTTGAAAAGACATCTCTTCATATTGCTGGAGTTTTGGACAAATGAAAAAGCAAGTGATCAGGCCAAGGTTTAAATACACATAAAATCCCCAAATCTGCCTGTAAGATATCTGTAGATGTCTGCAGCCAAAACAACCAATGCTATAAATGCTGCTTGCGAGAATACATGACTCAGAGAGGCTAAGTGCTTTTGTTTGCCTGTTTATCTCTGCTTATTTCAGCATTTTGATGCCTACAGTCAAAAGCAGATATCAGTTCAGCACCATGCCTTTTAAAGCTCCTGTACTTGAGAAATATAAATGGAAACACGTCTCTGATTTTCCACACGCTCTATTGCTAAGATTAAGAATTCAAAACTTACAGTAAAGGTCTGTATATCGTGGGAGGACACAAAGGGAATGATAACAGTGCATTACTTTCCTACACACTCCAGCTGCACTATAGGGGATGCATACTTGATATCCAGCAACTTTGCTTGTACATAATCCCTTGAATTTACAAGGAGACACACACGCCCTCTCTTGCAGACCTTAAAACCTAAACAAGGCAGTGATGACAACACATAAGGAAACACCTTCAGGGAGGAGAAAATGGAAGGATTATTTATAATGAGAAAAGAAGCAAGACTGCTTGAAGATGAAGCTTAATTACAAGGGAAGATTTGAAGGAAGATAGAAAAAGTTTGACAAAGAACAAGCTAAAAATCATGGCAGTGACATAAAAGGATGCACAGAACTGAAAAGATGAAAGTGGGAATGCACATTAACCTCTCTTTTTTGTCCCAAAGACTTATTCCAAAGTTAAAAAGTACTACTGGATATTTGCCATTCAGCTGCTGAATATGAGAACACACCCTTGCAGGCTCATCATGGCTCTAGATTGGCCTAATAAATCACTTGTCCCAAGACAATGCAATTAAGCCTAATTAGCCGATGCCTTTATTCCTAAACAGTCTTTTCCCAAGGGAGGTATTAACTTTTGGTTTCTAAATTAGCTCAAGGATCTAAATTGCTCTCATCTCCTTGGCAAAGAAACAGTTCCTTTCTACCTCAATACAGAACACTTCATGCACTCCGGGGACATGTGTTGCACTCCACAAAGACATTGCCTATACATCACTCCACAATTTGAGTGCACCACGACAGGCCCTTCTGCACACAGCAGCACAAGCTATCATCTGTGACCCCTGACTTTCCAACACACCGTGTTCAGTGCAGTGTGCTGGAAGTCTCAGCATTGCTTGTTCAGACCGACTTGGCCAGGCCAGGGTGCTCTAACAAGTTTTCAGCAGTGTCAAGATATTCAGATCTGACAGACTACAAGGGCAACAATTGGAACATCAGTCCCCTGCTCTCAGAAACATTTTAACCAACTTTATTTCTTTCTGGTACTGTAGTTGTAAAGCAACCTTCCCAACATTTCTGTTATTCTCCCTCACGCTTGACAATAATCACCTCACTCCAAAGCCATATTGCTCTCAACGTCAAAGAAGCTTCAGCTACTTCATTTGGGGATTAAGCAGCTCTAATTCTAAAAGGGATAATACGGTATCTCCCCAGAAATCGATAGAATAACTGAAGGAAAACAACCAGATCTATCAACCCTGGAAGGAACTGAGCAACTACTTCCAAAGTAGAGCAATTGGGAAGAGAGAATTTGGCATGGGAGCAGGGTGGGGACCAGGGAGAGGAGGGAAGGGGAGACATCAGGCACTGACACAGCTTACATTTATCACATATCACTGAAATAGTTCACCTACCAAAGACATGCAGGTCTACATAAAAAGGTAGAGAGAAACCTTTTGTCCTCTGATATTTTCAATTTTCAAGAAATTCAAAAGAAAAGAGATCTAAGAGAAACGGTTGATTTTTCACCTCAATGTACGAAGAACTTGTCTGAGGGTATCTTGTCCTTCTCAAAGGTACTATGAAATGGTTGCTTTTTTTTTTTAATTTTTTTTTAATTTTTTTTTTTTTTTTTTTTTTTTTTTTTTTTTTTTTTACCCTATAGCAAAAGCAGACGTGATTTGGACATCAGCAGCTTCCTGCACATACAACACTTCTTCACATCACTCAAACTTTTCATTTTTAACCTCTACCTGCTGCTAGTCTGTGCTGAAGTCTTGATAAATCCTTTTGCTTTAAACGCTAGGCTGTGTACAGTTTTCATTTAATCCTCTGCCAAGTCTTATCTATTATTCTCCCGACTACTTTACATACATTTATTTCCCTTTCATCTTTTTAAATTGTGCCTTACTTTTTCTTACAAGGATTCAGAGAAGACTTTTGTTCCGTTCCTATCTCAAGACTCCGAGAGTTTGTCCCCTACCCATCCCTTATGTCAGCTGACAGCAGGATTAAGCTCATCATGCATTCACAGCTGCTATGAATACCTGGCTGCTGCTGTACCATATATCCTAGGTGCTTGCAAACTTTCACATTTCTGTAAAGAATCATAGAATCATTAAAGTTGGAAAAGACCGCTAAGATCATCAAATCCAACCACCACCCCCCACCATGCCCACTAACCATGTCCATAATGCAGCTAACCTGCATGGCAAATTATCATTATCCTTCTTTTCATAAATGGAGAAATTGAGAACTGGGGAAAAAAAAAAAAAAAAAAAAGGTTTCTGTGAGCTCAAAATGCAAGTCAAGCTGATTTTCAGTATTAGTCTGTCACCTTAGTGTTGCCTTTGTCTTGGAAATCTACACAACAGAATTCAAATGGAAATTTAGTAGCCTGGGATCAGCATGCAGCCAGTGGTCAATGCATCAGCAGTGTTCCGTACTCTGCCCAGGTCTACTGCCACAGAGAAATGGCTCTAGCACAATTAGCCAAGAATATATTGCTCTGTGATATATGTGATATAGATAGAACAGGTATTAAAAAGAGCCATTCAAGTAATAAAATGGACTTCAAAGGAGCTGAGATCATGAGAGAATAGGGATATATGGGGCCCATATATGTCAGATTGATTAAATTTTACTACTGTGGGAAGAAAGATAGTGGACTAGTGAAGGACTGCCCAAAATACTCAGGTACAGATATTAATTAGGATAGTTACAAAATGTAACTTTTAAAGTCATGGCCCTGCTATGAGTTAGAGGACCATACCTAGCTAAGCTGAAGCGCAGGATAGTGTTTGGTGACACAGAAGAAGGGGACAGATAAGCTTGTGCTGCCCATACCTTCCACCTTCTGATCACCAGGCCCAGGGATCAAACCCAACTCTTGAACTGGTGAATTACTAATTTCAGAGAAGCTAGTGGGAAGCTTGTGCGTAAATAGAAGTGAGACTGGTGATTATTTCAGTCTCTTGGGACATGGTATTACTGCACAATGCAGGTTTGGAGGTGTTAGATTTGCAGTTAGGCTGCCATAACGCCTCCGTTTGCAGAGATCAGTCCTGAGATGGCCCTATCTGCTGTGAGAAGGCTACTAAAAAAATTAATAAATCTCTCTTTACATACACATATGCATAAAGATAGAATACAGAAAGCAGCAGAGTTTTCACTGTTTTCTAGTCCAGGGAGCAACTCTGGATGGAACAACCTCTGTGGGGAATATAGCAGCCATACCTACAACACCAATGTCCATTTGCTTGCAATGTTCATATTAGCAAGACTCTGGGCACAAGGAAAAAAGCACACATATGGAAATAAAGGAAATTAAAACAACAACAAAACACCTTTAAGTGCCTTTGATGAAAGGCAGTAGCTGTGCTTACGAGTGTCTTAGTAAAGAAATATGGATTAAGTTGTTTAATTTCCACTAAGTACCTAAGTCCTTTTTGCCCCAAAGTAATAGAAAAAAGCACTTGGCAAACATTCTGGGTTTTGTCTCTCTGAATTATGGCCAGAACATATTTATATTTTTTTTAATATTAAAATATGATATATAATTCCAATAGATAAATAACTACCTAGTCAATAACTTCTAAAAAATATAAAGGTTGAAACAAATCCATAGAAGTGGGTAAAGTGACATCCATAATGCTGATCATGAGCAAAAAACCAATATCTCAGGTGCTTTAAATGACAAAGGGCTATCAGCTGGAATGGAATTTAATTAGCCTTTATGTGTAGATGTGGTGGAAGTGAAGAAAGTGTTTAGTGCTTCGGTTTTGAATGAAGTTGTCTGGCCACTGGGTGTCATCCTTGATTCAGACGACAGCCAAAGACTTTTTTTAGATTCAACATAAAAACTGCAACTTCCAGAGCAGTTAAATTCCACTCTATTTGATTGTACAACATACAGCAAATTGCTCTGCATTTAAATCAGCTATAAAATTGAATACTTTGACAAAGACAAATTCTCCTTTGTCTCACTGTCTTATTTGGAAACCTGAAAAGGCTGGTTTGGTAGGGAAGAGGAAAAAAAAAAAAAAAAAAAAAACAGGGTGTATTAGCTACAAACAGTTTTGAGAGTGATTATCAAATCTTAAGAAATATGAAGTAACTGTGATTAAATAATGCAGAAGGTCTACACAGGAAGCTTGGAATCATATTCTTAATTGAGTCTCAGGTTGAAAAAACTTTCATACAAGCATTTGTATTTAAGGCATTCAGCATCCAGATCCAATACACAAGTTAACAATTATGTATGAAGAATAAGTTCAGGAAAAACCTGCTTTTAAGCCCTTCCCTACACTACCAAGCCAGTACCCTCCCTGAAGTTCCAATGTTTCATCAAGGAGGAAGAAAGACTTGAAGTTCTTGAGACTTTTCTCATTCATTCTATTGCTATTCTGTGATTTCCAGTTGGTCCACTTTTTCCACCGCTGCATAGCATCTTCCCTACATCCCACAGCCAAAGCAGGAGGCCAGGAGACCAAGCCTGCACCTGCTGACTAAGGGTGGACTAACAGACACCTTTCCAGCAGCGCTATCCCAATATCTGGAATATTTTGCCAGCATTCACACATGAAGATCAAATCAGCTCACAGCAGGTCATATGTCATCCTAATGAGTTTTCTGTTATGGGTGACTGAGAAGAACTTATCTGCGTTATTTTGTTATCTCCTGAGAGTCTAGACAGTCTGAAACCAACACATAGCACAGCAAAGCTGTTTATTATAATATTATTTCTCTGAAACCTGATTTAGTTTGCCTTCCTCAAGCTAAAATGAAAGCAAGTGCCAGCAAATTCTCCAAGCATTAAAGCCAGACTGTGTTTACATTTGTCAATGCATTAAAAGTATTAATCCTACTGTTCTTAATATACATAAAGGGCAGACATCATGTTTTAAATTACAGGTATTTTTTTTTAATGCAGCTAACTTCAGTTCTGATAGCACAGCTTTTCCTGGATTATAAAGTCTTTGAGAGCACAGATCTCCATGTAATGCTTCCCAGCTTTACCAGTGGATATAATTTTAATGAAAACATGCCAGTATTAAAGAGCTATTAAGACACAAAGTTGAAATTGCCTTTGATTTTGTTCACCAATAAAATACTTCAATGATTAAAAAAATCCATTTTTAAAAAGAAGATATTAAGTATTCTCTTTACATTAAGCAATCTCACAGGCATGATTTGGGTTTCTTATTTTTAATATTATAAGCATTCTCTTTTATGATTACACTTAGTTTAGAATAGCAGACTTCAAGGAAAAAATATTGAAGATGTGAGTTCATACACTAACAATTTCAAAATATACCCAAATTAGCATAAAATAACCCTTCTGAGACAACAAAGTCAGATAACCAGATTACCTAAACTTGCACTACCCTCTTCATTAAGGCAATAAGTCAGCAACAAATATTAGTCTAATAATCTTCTTTGAAGCAGGGAATTTTTTTTCTGCATCCATCCATGCAAACATATTACAAGTCTATGATCAGGAATCCTGTATACCTTTGCAGCTCCCTTTATTTAAGTACAGAAATACACTTACGCTGGTTGAATACTCTGGGAATGCTTCTCATGAATGTAGGCAGCAGCGAGGCCTCCTGCTCCAGAATTTAAATACTGGAAAGAATAAATCAAAATATAAGCATCTTTTGTGCTCGTTATCTGTAATGTATAGCTTTTCTTACCTCACCCTGCTCTATAAAAGAGACTAATTTCAATATTTCTCATGGTTTTTAAAATGGAGATCTTAGCACTTGTCTCAAAGTGCTAACGTAGGTAGAAGTAGATGTATTTTTTCAAATTAGTTCTAAAAATATTCTTGGCTTACATATCGTATCTGAAATCTAACAGACAAAAGGCTGAAGCAGACCCACATTATAATATACAGAGAAATAATTCATTAATCTGTGTCTATTGATTCTCAATCTCAACAGAAAGTGAAGAAAGCTAATAGATACCCTGCTGCATGACCTGAAATTCTTTGAGTTTAGGGGAAATTGCTCTAATTGAGGGACAATTTACAAAAATCCCATAGTGGCAAGACTTCCTCCGTGTGGGAAATAAGAGGAGAGCCTTTGGTTCCATGGCCACAAATGTGAATGTGCATCAGGGCAGATGTCTAGCCACTGCTAGCATCTATCCACCAACATCCACTAACACTAACAACAAAAATTGCTGCTTACTTTTTGGAACTTCTCATAACAAAAGCACCACTAAAGTCAGTATCCTTCAAGAGATGTTGCAGCTGGTTCAAAGATTCAACCCAAGCTTTGAATAATAACATCTGAGGTATAGCTCAGACTCATCTTACCTCTATAAATGAGATTATAGAGGACCTCATACAAGGAATCTCTTTTACCTTGTAGGTGCACCAGCATGCAAAATCCACTCCCCAGTCATGCAAATGGAGCTCTATGTTCCCAACAGCATGAGCCAGGTCAAATCCAACAAAGCAACCCTGCAGGAAAGATATTTAATGTATTGCTTATCAAGATAACCAACACCTTAAAGTTACTTTGAAAAAGTATCTTTAGAGTTGTATGTATTGCTCTCTATACAGGCTTGATAACAAGTTCCATCATCTACATATTTTTTACTATGAATAAAAGCTCTATGCTGTAGGTATCTACCAAAACTGTGAATTGTTTTATGGGCTTGTCTTCAAGGACACTTGGAGATAGTTTAGATTTCTATTTTTTTTTTCCCCTCATACAGTAAAGTGGAATCACTTGAAATAAGCACTCAGAGAAGCTGTAGGCAGAGGAAAAATAGGAATGTACATAATGACATTATTCAGAGATGAGCAGTTAGATTTTACTGTTTTCTTATGTTTAAAATCCCCTCAATTTTCAAACCCTGGTGTTGCTCTTTGGGAATCCAAATTAGTGAGATAGCATCCTATGAGACATGTTGATTTTTAGGGATTTTTGTATTTCTTAACACACTACAATTCTCTGTTAAAAGTAATGTATTTTTACAACCAAAACTTGTGTGGGGCACTATGTAAGGAAGGAGAAAAAAAGACATAGAATGCAGATGTATAGGTCACAAATAGCAGTTTTACACACAAAACAGCCACTGGATGGCAGCATTCTTTAAACTAAGAAAGTCTTCTTAACTTTGCTATTTATTTAAGCACAGAGAAATAAAACTGCCTTTTGTGCCTAGACTACAAATAAAATGCTATTTTGCATTTTGCTTTAAAAACCACAAACAGCCAGCTTGAAAACAGCATGGTAGGCATAAGAGTGAGAGCCCAGGCTTCCAAAAAAAATCAGCATCCAATAATAAAACAAAGGATTTTTCTTTTTTTTCCAAGAATCTCTTGCTGTTTCTTGCACGAAGGGAGTCTGAACTGAATTATTTAAACAATACTTTGGTATATTTAATCCTCTGTATAAGATAGATAACAATTTGAATGAAGCAGCATTTTAAGAAGATCCAACGGTAATTCCAGTGGAGGAACTAGTGAAGTTATCAGCTGGAAAAACCAACCCAAAACGATGGGAAGAAGAAAATCCACTGCCATAGTATTTGCTTAATATAAGCATCTGCTATTAAACAGAACCAGAATTCCAATAAATATTCCAGCCTTCACACACACTGCAACTTGCCTTCATAGAGACGCTCAGGAGTAAGTTAGGACAAATCAACGTAAATGGTGAGGTTAATGCAGAGAGGCTGAAGTACAGTGGATGCCCATGGGAACACTCTCATTCAGAGATAAAATGGTTTAGGTTCAGAAAATAAGATACTAAAGCCAATCTGTTAGTGAATGAAAAAGCTTAAGACATTAACCCGGCTTCAAAACATCCGTTGTCTGGATTTAAACATTTACATGCATATGAACTACACCAATTTTTTAAAACTGCTATAAGAAATTCATTGGTTACAGTGAAAGACAGACATACTACAATATGTTAGGAGTCTTGGAGAATTAGTGTGGCAGCACATTAACAATATTAATACAGAAGTATTTGCTGCTCATGAAAAAAGTCAATAAAAAATGCAACCCTATGGTAAATGCTGTCTTGAATTCATGTGTTCCTTCCTTACATGTAAACGATAATTTCTACAATATATTTAAGTGCAAGATGAATAATTGAGAAAAGATAGTAGAGTGAAAATAAGAGAAGATGGTGAAGCACCCAGAGAAGCTGTGGATACCCCATACCTGGAGGTGCCTAACACCAGATTGGATGTGGCCCTGGGCAGCCTGATCTGGTGGGGGGCAACAAACACACAGCAGGGGGTTGGAACTGGATGGGCTTTGAGGTCCATTTCTACCCAAGCCATTCTGTGATTCTGTGATATGATTCTGTGACACCTGGAGGTTGGATGCCCTTGCAGTCACGGTAAATAGATGCTCCATAGCCAGAGCTACGCCTGTAACCTCAGTATGTCCCAGTGTTTCTGAGCACTGATGCCAGCTTGTAGGTGTTGCCTTGCATCAATGCCATGCACCTGCAGCCCACCAAGCAGACAGCCACCAGCATGCCACCCATGGGACATATCCTCAGCCATTTCAACCAATCCCCACTGTTTTGAAATGGTTTGGCAAATCCCACAGTGCGCCATTAAACTTCATGAGCCTGAGAACCTGGGTTCTGTGCTGGTTTCCTGCACCACCTCGGGAAATCCCACTCATGTTTTGCTCAAGTTGTCATCCCCAAAAACGATGATGCTGCTTGGCTTTCCTAGGAAGGCATCTGGCACGAGTCGCATGAACAGCAAATGTTTTGCCACACAGATTTCATGGAAGAAATAAAACAAACTGAAACAGCTCTCCCCACACACACCACACAGAGCAGGGACTGCGTGGGAACGTCACTTCCCCAAGCACAGGGAAAGCAGAGCTCTCCATCTGTTATGGGCAAAGCAAAGGACGCAAGCACTCCCCTGCCTCTTCCGTTTTATTTTAACATCTAAAAGTCATTCCTACAACGTGTCTGGGTAGCTGCTGATAACCAGCAGGTAACAACTCAGCATGGACAATGACATTTGCAGCGACGGAGAGAAATGACAGCCTCACACAAGCAAAGCTGGGACATTTAGAGTGAGACGGGAAAAGAAATGAAGATGAAGGATCTTAAATCTCCTCCTACTGGGACTCAAGAGATTAAAATACTTTACATACTGTACAGAGACAGTGAAAAGTACAATATAACTTATAAAATGAAAATCATATTTGAAAGGCAGTCTCCTAGAAGTCAGCCATTTCTTTGCTTGCAGAGGAATAAAACAACTAAATCTCCTGCAACCTCTACAGCAAGCACAGAAATGTGGAACAAGAAAAACTGTTACATCCTCTTTCAGCCTGCTGATGGGTCTCTAGCACAATACGCTGTAATTTTGATTTATCTGAGAGACCTAAGATGGAAAAATAGCCTGAGGTAATTTTTCAAGCTTAATTTAGTTCATTTAATATTTAATGACTTAATGAAGCTGTCTATGTGCAGAGCTTTCACTCTGGGAAGAATCTTAACGTACGTAGAGAACTTACGAAATTGGCTTAAAAAATGTAAAAGGAAATTGGTAACTTAATTCATAAATGATTGACCTCAAGGATCCTAGGACATTTTCCAGACCTCCAGAGCTTGTAGCTCAGACCTCTAGCTAAGCCCTGATGGGGTAAAGCACTACAGGACTTTATTTCAATTGTCCATTACAATAATTAAGACCATCTGTTGGACTTTTTTTTTTTTTTTCCCCTCAGCCACACCAGTTGACTAGTGATATTCTTCCCCCTCTTCTCAAATGACACTGTCTCCTATTGTCTTCTCAATTTCTTGTTGTCAGCTCTCCACAGCTTCATTACTTGTGCTCAGGAGCATGTGACCATTCACTACTCTTCAATACCAGTAAGGAGAGCCTTGTATTTCTGTTGTCAACATGACTTCTCAGGCACAGTCTTTTTTTATGTACATTTTAAAGGACTTCAGCTGTTCTATGTTAATGTCATGTATGAGACAGTCATTCTAACCACTGCTGGTTTCATCAGGTCCAGAAGCTCTTGAAGAAGAAATGGTCTTCAAGTTATTCCTGGGCTGACACACTTTCATAAGTACTATACAGAAAAGAAACCTATAGACATTATATGGATGCTAATGACTAATCCCATCAGGCAGTATTATCACATGTATCTAGCTCTGCTTGATCTGTTCCATGGCATTGGAATTTCCCTTTGAGTCACCAAGTTGACCTTTTAAGACACTGAAACATCTGCATGACAAAAAACACTCGGGGAGAATTCTGGATCCTAAGTTCTCATAACATTCCCTAACTGGTCCATAAAAGAGGAAAAGACAATAAAATAAAAGCAAAGTACTTCTTCAAACAGCATATGGAAAAGCCCTTGTGAAAAAAATAAAAATAAAAATAGCTGCTTATCATAACTACCTGGAATCTGCCCTAGATGGTTGAAATCTCAGTAGCCTCACTGTCCAGTGTAGTCAAGATTTGTTCTAGTTGACACTGCATGTCAAGTTCAACTTGTTTCAAAACTGAGGACCAAAAGCACCGGATTAAATCCAATCCAGGTTAGTAATCTGAACTCAAATTTCTTAAGCAGCAAAGGCTGTTTCCTTTTCATCACATCTCCTCCTCTCTCTAAGGCTGGGTCAGCAGTTGTTCCTTGCTCTCCTCTGGCTCAAGATCAGCTCCTAACATCAGTTCTGACCTGGGAACTGAGGAGAGGAGCCAATTGTGTTTGAGGACCCAGCATTTTGCTTTCAGTAACCAGAATCTCCAAAATCAAGAAGCAGCAGCTTACAGGAAAACAACTTACTGCTATTAACACAGCAAACTCTCCATGAATTGCTGATTTAATAGCTACTCAAGTAAATATTTGCAGTATGCTGATTGTTTAAGTGTGGTGAAACTGTATGTTAAAAAATAGTTTTGTATAAACATATAAACATCACTTAGCCCAGAGGCAGAATCCATAAGGATATGGAGCTGAATGTATCTGACAGTGGGGGAAAAACAAGAGCTGCCTTATGCTTTGCTTTTAAGGCTATCTAGTCACTCAAGCACTTCTACAGACTTTATTACTATACTTTAAACACAGTAACATTCCAGGTCATGAACGTACTCACTTCCCAGTCCAACACACACTATCCATGAACAGGTTAATTACTTGTGTGCACAGTTTATGTCTACATTCATTCAGAAACATTCACAGGGACACAGCAGCCCACGCACCCTCCTGCTTGAATTAATATTTTGACTTGCACAGCCTTATGGAAACATTAAGCTCTCTATAACACATCCTGGTTATCCTCTCAAATAATATAACCATCAAGCCCATTTTTGCTCTGTATGAACAAACTATCAGTGACTATTTTTCCCCTGGAACATGTCTCAGCATGTCACTGAGTTAGTTCATAGCTTTCACTGAAGCCGCAGAGCTTCTGCTCCTTGAAATGTATGCCCATAGTCCACTGAGCATCTGTAAGAGAGAATGTGAAGAGAGTTTTCCAAATCATTCATATATACAGTGAAGAGAGATCTCAGATTTTTCAGACCCTTCACAGAATGAATTTGGAGGCATGGTTTGTATGTGGGTGTTGGTAGCTGAGCAAAAAGTTCTGCTGCGACAGAGAGCATGAGTGAGCAATGCACTGGCTGGCATCACCCCATCAATCACCTGTCTGCCCTTCAGATGTTGCAGTCCACCCTTCTAACTGCTTACCTTTAGAAAAACACTGGGAGAGGAAGGCACCACAAAGGTGCTGATTTTAGAGCTACTTGGAGCTGATGCACAGACCTGCTTGCCCCTGCAGCTGATTGCCTTCATTTCTTTCTTCCTCGGACCTCTACATCTGTGTCACCGGTTGGTGCTGTTTTAAATTATGTTCAGGACCAGTTCTGTCATCAAGTGTTGCTTAGTCAGAACCCCCCTCTTTTTAATAATCCACAGCCCCTGCACCTGCTCTTCTCACATCTGCTCTGCTCTTTACTATCATTTTTCAGAGCCCAGCTCCTTACTCCCTTGACCTTCAGAGAAACGCCCACAGCCAAACCTACAGCTGTGGAAGACACGCTCTGATATGAGTCAGGAACATCTCCAGAGTTAAAACATCTAATTGGAAATAGTTAGCTGCTTTGCAAAAGCCCAGTGATACTAAATAAATTCATTTGCAAGTGGTTTAATCTTCACTGAGATAAAAGGTACATCTACTAAAAGAATGCCCCTATGCAAAGCCTGGAAACTTCCTGGAGAGTAGACTTGATTAAAAACTGTTTTCTCTTGGATTCCTGAGGCAATTGAGATGGTTAAAGAACTTTTGCAGCTATGCCCATGGAGAACACTGTCTGCAAGTTCCTAAGGCTGAGTCATCACTAAAACACAGTCATCTTGTGATGCTGATGTGTTCGTCTCTGGAAAAGTGAGCAGCAGGGTTGGAGCAGTGCTGGCTGTGTGGGAGCTCACCTGCCTTAGGGGTGAACACCGTCAAAGTGAGGCCACAGGGAAAGAGGGAAAACTATGGAAGTCTGCCAAATGAGGAGAAATCTAGCACAAATTAATCTTTAAAAAGAGACAGAAGCTATAATTTCCTCCTCCTCCTCTACTACATTGAACCTCTTGGAATTCTATCCTTAAGGGAAAGCTTGGTAGAAATCAAGTCACGCATAATCTCCATAATCTCCTCACATACCTTAAGACCTACCTATAAAATCGGCTCTCTCAGCCCTCTTTCTTCCCGCAGCACTCAGTTCCCAAATGATCTGTGCACAGCATGCTTTTACCTTTTATCAGAGTCCCACAGCTTTCCACATACGCTCCAGTTTGTTCCACAAAAAGAGGAAATCAAAAATATTTCACTATATATACATTTAGGCTGGGCTTGGAGCAATCCTACCTACCTTTTTTTGGCCAGCTTTTGTTATTCTAGGGATGTCAAACAGCTGGCCTGTGTAGTACTGCACCCCACTGAACAGAACAACAGCAATGGAGTCCCCTTCCTCTTCAATCACAGCAAGAATATCTTCAATCCTCAAGGTCTCCTCCCCCTAAAACAAAGTTAAAGCGCACATTTTACATCAACTTTGGCAGTAATGAAACTGTCATTTCTGATTTCATAATCTATATTTTAACACAAGCCACGCTGCTTGCATAAGGAGATCAAAAGCAAATCCTTAGCGCAGTAATGATATACAAAGGTAGAGCCATGAAGTAGCCTCTGAGTAGAGTTACTTCAAAAAAGAAAATTAGCAAACTTATCTCGAAAGTGCCAGTTTTTAAATGTCTGTTCACTTCATATTTTAGCATGTTTCATACTCTAATATTTCAGACAGCTTTAATTTACAAGCCAGCATATATGATTATTTTTAAATATCATCTGAAATTTGTGACATTCACAAGGATTAAAAGTTGTCCAACAGTTTCATCCTATACTTTGTTGATAAACTTCATATCCCAGAGGAAACCATTATAAGTTTGCTATATTTCTGTTTCAAAAACAATAAGTCTCGCATCATCAAAGCGCAACAATCCCCAAACATGGGGTCATTACATGTAAAAGAATTTTAACAAAAAGTCTCTCATTCTTGATTCTTTATGGAAAAGCAACTGCCCTGTCCTCCTTCTGTCTTCCTAGCAAGGGATTGTATAAAACATACCAGCACCTAGGGATCAATTAGGCAGTGAAAAGCTAGAATTAAATTAGACTTGTTACTGAAAAGAGCTAGGGCAAGATTGTTGAATTGCAAGTATTGCAAACTGCTGTTATCTCAACCATTCTCACAAAACTATCAGCATTCAGTAGTGGGCTCTTTACTTACAAGATGATTCAGATTTCAGAAGCAAAAGGTCACCACTGGTTTATAGTTAGGTGGCAGAGTTCTTAATACTGCAACACTGAAGCAAGGCAATCTTTCAAATTACTCTGTGCTGCATATTATTCAAAGCAGACCTTTTCCTTAGCCTGTGCTGATAAAGGCACAATGCTGTTCATGTTATGGCAATCTTTTACCTCAGGACACTAAAAGGACATTAGGGTTTCTCAATGAACTGTTCCATTTTTGCAGTTCTCTCAGGATGCTGTTAGCTTTCTGCAAATAGGAAAAAATGGGGTTGTGGGGGGGAGGGATGGGAGGTCACATTTTTAAGGCAAATGCACCAGTTGAATCAGACAATTGTAATTCTGATTACAAAGCTGAAATTCTACCTAAATATACATTAAACTTGTGTAAATTTGTCCAAATACTATAAAAGCATTATAGGGAACGCGGGACTATAACTTCTGCAGGCAGCTGCTAGAATATTTGCAAACATATGCCTTCTCTTATATGAGATCCACTTCTGCCTTAGGACTAGCAAGGAGAGCTGACGTGCATGTCACCAACCTCCCGTGGCCGCAGCTTGAGCATGCTTTTCTCCACATCGAGTCCATGAAATCGAAGCTGGGACTCAACAGCATACTGCAAGAGATTTTTATGCAGAGCACATTAGCCTAAGTACATGATAAAGCAACTAAAAGAAAAAAAAGCCAAGCACAGCAGAACTTCAGAAAAGCAATTCAGATGCTTGCCTTTCACTAAAATTAATGCTTGAAGCCTAATCTAACTTCTCTGAAAACACTCTAGATTTCCTTTGGTTTGAAAAGATCAGAATTTAATTCACATCAGATGGCAAGGATGAAGCCAAAGCCTAAATTCTGTAGGATAGGCTCATGGAGCAGAATGAGGTTGGAAACAAGGCAAAAGATGCACTTTGCCACATGTCAGCAAACAAAACCTGCACAGATAATGGTACAATGAAATCACAGCAGCACAATCTATAGCTCATTCTGCTAAACCTGGGCCGTGGGTATGCACGTCGCTTGGCACACACCAACTCCCAAGTTGTCACATATGCACTGCTTTCCATGCAAACAGGTCTGACTGGCACATATTCTTACCCATGTTACCCTCACGTGCTGCACAGCCAGGAGGAAATGAGAGTTCTAAATTCTTACACACTGACTTTTTAAATCATGGTGCTGGAGATAGCATAAAAATTATCAAATAATACCATGAAATAGATTAAAATTACATGACGAGAACCAAAGTGGCAGGAGTTGCACTGACTATTACTGAAGCACCATACAAATTTAAAAAGATGGAGTCCCAGCGTACAAGTGCACCTGGAAGAAATGCAAGATTAGCATGAAATTGCCTTTGTTTGGAATAAAGGCAATTTGAGGTTTATACAATTGTGCTGCCTTCTTCAACACAAATAAACTTGTAAGTAGTTTGAGTGTGTCTATCACACCTTAGAAATCAAATTTGTTACCAATTTCCATGAGTTTACAGAGCTGATGATAAAGTAGCAGTGGGTCACAAATGCAAAGATTAATTTTCTGTAAGCTATGATGCATGGACAATTGTGCCTCATTTTATAGCAGACAAATTATGTTTGAACTAGTAATCCAAAGTGCTAAGAACAAACATTTCCATCTCTGTCTGGGGATACATAAGTGTTAATGCTGTGAATTTGTATTGATTTGGTTTCATAAAGTAAAACAGCAACAAGAATTAATAAAACATTTACAACTCGAGTTGATTTAGGCCAGTAGTTTGCTCGATGTCTTTAAAAAGACTAATAAATCAATGTGCCCATTCAATCTTTTCCTCTTGTAACATTTTTTATTTGAACAAAAGGAATAAAGTTACGATCTGTAAAATATGCTTAGCTCAAAAGCTTCTGACAGATTTTTTTATTGTAACGTTTCTTGGACAAGATGAGCTAATAAATATTCAAATCAGGCTACTGATATTCTTAGGAAAAATATGATTAATAATACAAATATAGTAAAATATTAATTTCTTACATGGTCAGAGGGAAAGGCTTTGGCTTCTAGAAGAATTTTATAGCGTGTCGGAGTAGGCTTAAAGAAAGATAGCTGTTAGGAACAACAACAACAAAAAAAAGATATGTTGAAATGTACCTCAGCAGAGATGCTCCCAGCATGTAACTTAATAAAGACTGTTTTACTTTCATGCAGACTACAGAGAATCCCCCAGAAATCACAAATATTTCTCTGTCCGTATAACATTTATCAAAGTAGGAGAACATTATAATACTGTATTTTATAGATTCATAATGAAGGTCGCAAAAAATCCAATAGTGAAAACTTGCTCTTACAAGAATCAACGGCAAAGATTTGACTGCAGACAGGGAATAACAAACAGCACAAAGAACTGCATTTCCATCTCAGCTCTAAAACATTAGCTATCAAATCATTGCCTCTGAAACAAGCTGGATGAAAGGATCAAGCTTTCTGTAAAGACCTCATTCTGACCATCTCAGCACCTTCAGGGGAATGGCCTTTCCTACTCATCATCATCACCAAGAGGAGGAGTAGGAGCAGACTTAGGAGCCCTCTTGTTCATGACAATGATGTAGAGATGGTTCCACAGGGCTCAGTGTAGCCTGTTTACTTGAGTTCTAGCTGCATTGCACCTAATTCTCAGCAAAGCAATTAGGTTAATTAGCTTATACATAGCCCCACCCTGCCCTGCTTCAGGTGCCTTAATTTGAGAAATTCAGAGACACATTACAGACAAGATCTAAATGCTAATATGTTTATTCTACATGTTGACCATGCAAAACCTCATGTGATCGTTCATTTGATCCAAACTTTGGAATCAATGAAGAACCATGGATATAACTGTTGAAGGAGCTACTTAAAAGGAAACCACGTTTAAGGCCACGGTGTCATAAAACCAACAAACAGATGTTTTGCATTTTGTAGTTATATAAAATGCAGGACTTAAATAATGATTTGACATGTAATAGACATTACTACTCCATCTTTACTCATTGGTCTTGTCTTTCTTTAGCTCTCAAATTTGGCACAGAATCCAGAGTTGAGCAGCTATTTAGGATGTTTAATTACCATCAATTAATATTCTCATATCCTCTGTGAGGACTGACATACAGCATATGCAAGAAAAGCTCAAACTTTATGAAGTCATAGAATAGAATTATTAAGGTTGGAAAGAACCTCCATTTACCACCAGTACTGTCCAGTAAATCATGTCCTGGAGTACTACATCTACCCTTCCCTTAAACACCTTCAGAGATGGTGACACTACCACTTCCCTGGGCAGCTTGTTCCTTGAAATCATCTTTCTGTCCAGCTTTTCTGTTCTAGTGGAGCCAAGTCTTGTACAGAAATGATGTTTCTCAAGATACTATTTCAAGGGCTTAAGGAAAGTTAAGTTTTTGCCTGGTGTTGCCTTCATGAGATCCCTACAAAACAGTTTACTTACATAAAAAAGAGCGTATTTGTCACAGCCATTCACAAATAAAGGAAAAAACATTTGTCAACACATCAGATAAACATCATGAAGACATACCATAAGGAGGTGCAAGTTAACAGTTAGTCCGTTCATTAAGGCTACTTCATGTCTTTGGGCACCTGAAATAAAAATATATATATATACTGTTTTGGATTTGATTCACAATTTCAGAGAAACCTTGTGAAGTGTTGAGAAAATAAAATAAGAAAAATGTCTTCAGTCAATGTTTCTCTAAAAACAGGAAAGTAAACAAATGTTTGAGGTGTCATCACAGAGAAGGAAAAAGATTTCTTGTCTGACTCACTACACCACACTAGCAGGAAAATATTTCTTTTTCAGGTCAGCCACAGAAAAACAAAAAGCAATGAAGTATTTCCATTTCTTGGCAAAACACTAGCAGATTTATTACCATTAATACCTCAGACAAAAATCAGGTCATAAGCCTATACGTAAAGCAAGATTTCAGACTTATTTTTGTCGTAAGTTTATCTGTAAAACAAGTAAGAAAACATATTGAGACAATCATCTGTCGTAGGTGGCAGCTGTGTTGTCAACATAAACCTCATCTCTAATTAAAAAAACAAGCCAAAATGGCCTAATGAATATAACAGGCCATTATTAATGTGGCAACTTAACAGGAAGCAGCCATAGCTACATAGCTCTAGGGAGGGGAATAACAGATGCCTTTTGGCCACAGTTAATCACAGACAGAGCTAATGGAGTAACAACTAATTGTTATTACAGAGTATTAAGCAACGAATTCTCAAACCTTTATCAACCATTGGTGAAAGGTTTCAGGCAGGATGAGGGACTCTTAGGCAAAGTACTGTGTTGAGATATGGAGAAAATCAATTCCTATTTCTTTCTGTTTTGCCTGATGTCTGTTGTTGAAAAGTAGTAATTCACCCTTGACAAATCAGTGCTTTGAGAGTTTTCTTCAGCTGGAAGGAAGATAGGCTTGTGCATGTTGCTGTAGTCATCACCCATCAGTGGAGTTTGCTGAAGGTGAAAAGAGGCTGAAGACAGGGAGAGATGAAGGCAAAGCAAGCAGGCAGGGAAGGCAGCAGCCACTCTGATGGAGAAAGAGGAAAGGAAAATATGTTGGGGCAAAAAGAAGAGGAGCTGCAAGGAAAGGAGAAGCGAAACCTGCGTTTCTCCTGTCCTGGCCCCCAATCAACACAGGAGAGACACTCCCACTATATCCCAAATAGTATGGCTTCCCTGAGCTACAACTTCACCAGCCTTGGAAAGAGACATAGTCATGGGCTGAGCTCAATACAAGGAAACTTAATCAAAGAACATGGAAATCTGTGAAAAAGAAGAGTTTATTCATTCCTTGCCAGGCAGGTCTCAGCTTCTGCCACCACAGGAAAAGCCATGAACCACCTTGATTGAGAGGTTCAATGACCTTCTTCATGTTGCTGAAATCTGTCATTATTGAACAGCAAGACCTGCTGATAGCTGTCAGTGAGCCTGAAGAATCTGTTCAGAGGATGATCCTGAAGGAATAAAAGATGTTTGGAGGAGGAAAATCAGAACATGAGGAACTTGGAGTTTGTGAGAAGAAATACAAATGAACCTAGTTCTTGAGCAGAAAAAAATAAGTTTTTTCGTCACTTAAACTGTTCTCCTCTGGTTTTTGTTCCCTCTCATAGCACTGCATCCACAAGCTCCATGCTGCTGGAAGAGGTCACCTTGTGCCCGTTCTACTGCAGATACAAAGACAGCTAGCCAGTGATTGCAGCTCAAAACAGTGTTATTTGCAGCCTTAATGTTTCTATGGATCTTTTGAGGCTGGGAAAAAAAAATAAAATCAAAAATGGTGCTTTCCTTTCTATTTCTGCTCGTTCCAAGAAACCTGTGGTTTTCACAGCAAATTCTGCATGAGCAATCTTTTGCTCACTGCACCACTCCCATATCAAACTAATGGTTAATCTGTAGATCACTTTTAGCTGCATGCTAGCATCCCAAATTAAATATGACACTACATTTGTCATGTAAGTCTTGGTCTTCCGTAAATTATATATTTATTAAAAGCTTTCCATTATTGAATTTCATGCCCACAAAACAAACCTCATCCGTGTCATTGGAAAACTGTTACCCCTTATAACCTGCTCTGTTTTCAGAAAACAACCTTTCTGTGATCCAATTAACCTATTACAATATTCAAAGACCCAGCACACAGGAGACAAAATTACGTTTGCTTGCTTTCTTTCCTAACTTTATACCATATCTCCAAGACAGGCTAAAACCTGTATGTTCTGCTTGATAAATCTCCTCTTTAATAAAAGGAAGCAGCATTTGCAAAAGACAACTTCAGAGACAATTATGATTGTGTTAGGCAGGCACTGCCATCTTTCTCCTCTCTGTCTGCAGCAGGAGATTGATCCACAACAGAGTAAGTAAAAAGCATTCTGTGAAATGATTGAAAACAAAGACTAAAGGCTCCCATTTTATAAGCAGTTTGCTTATTTCAAATACTCCTTATCACTCAAAGTCACTACAAATCTGCTCGGTGTTCAGTCTTCCCTCAACAGAGACCTGTCTGAGCACATCGTGGAGCAGCAGCCACACAGTTAATCTTGTTCCATCGGAAGGTGATCCTGCCAAGGTTGTAATGTTTTAATAAAGTCTGGTAGGAGCAGCTGAGATTACCAGCATCGCGTTATGCCGCTTGGTGTGAGGGTGGAAAAAAGCTCTGGCCTCCACTAACCTTGACTCTGCATTTCACAACATATTTACTACTGTAACTTTCATTGAACAAGAAAATGGGACCGCATTTAATAAGCAAGAATGTTATAGCACCATAAACCATTAGATGGGCAGAAATATTTTACAGTCTTTAGCCCATTCCTGAATAAATATTTTTCACTCACTACCACTTAGAGTGAGAATTGACAATTCCTCTTTTCCCTTAACATATTAAATATGGAATAAAAGCGGCATAAAATTATGTTTACATTCTTACATCAAAGTCACTATAAAGAGAAATCCAGAATTCACTCAACTCATACACTGCATCTTGCTGGAAGACAGTACATAATAATAAACAACATTTTAGCATAACACATTTCCTGCATTTATTCTCTTTGTCTTTTTACTGATATAGACAGGTTAATGCCATTTTTATAATGCATCTATTATTTGCAAAATATTAATTTGTTTACCTTCTAAGGATTACTTCCATAGGTTCTGAAAAATGCTGTAAAGATATTATATAAATAAAAACCTGCTGATGTGTGAATGTGCAGATCAAATTTCAGCCCAAAACTTATTCCATTTTTTAATTAAACACATCTGAGAAAATTCTGGAGGACAAAATCCAGTATGATAATCTTGACTATACTGCTGAGGAAAACAACAAGAGAACAAAAAGCTTCCCACTGAAGTGTTTTAAAACTAAAATAGGTCAACAGTAGGGTGACCTCAGTCACCATAACTTTCATAGAAAACATATATATATATAGAGAGAGAGAGTTATACACTCTAAAATGAAACAAGCTGTTGTAATAAGTTCAGGGTACTTTGGTCCATTTGGTATGAAAAGCATCCGTGTCACTCGGAGTTTGGAAAAGGAAAGAAAAATAAGGAGGCTGACAAGAAATTAGAGAAAATTTAAGAAAAACTCATTTCCCTACTCCTGCACCCAAAATATTTTTTTAATTAAACAAATAAAATGGACTGAGCTGGCAGCCTCAACAGATGGCAAAGGGGAGAAGACCCCCAAATGACTCCTAGCTCTTTGCAGTGACATTAACCTAAAACTGTGCCAAATTGAAGCTGGCACGTATGGGAGATCAGTGCCCAGCTCAATCCTGCACCCCACAAGGTGATCAGGAACCCTATTTTGGGAACAGATCCATAGCAGACATTCATGATATCATTCAGATCTGATGAGTAATGAGGCGTCCATAGTGCCCTCCAGTTAATGAAGTTCAAGGTTTACAACTGAAAAGCCCTTCTTATGCATCAAAGTAGTTATGTAACTGATTGCATTTCTCCACCTACCCACAGCTCCCCATTTCAACACCAAAAGAACAAAAAGCATCAACTTGCCAGGAAAGACTGGTCAAACTACGGAAATCCCTAGGTCATCTATGTCCAGCATTTCAACACACTTCCCCTTTATAATCTAACATTTTTGTATTCTGTGATAGTTATCAGATACATGTACGCTGAGCTTGCCCTTGTACATTGTGAAAGCAAAAAAAAAAAAAAAGCAATTTCTTCACTTTCTTGGGAATACTAGGTACTACAGTAACAAATGCCAAAATCAAAATACAGGAGGACAGAAGAACAGATCTGCATTTTGGTTTTCATTTCGTTCTGCAAATGGGATTGCTCCACAAAGCACACTGATGCTCATCATAGCCTCACCAATATTTATATAATCTTGTCACTTACATAACAGATAGGCCCAGTATAAAAATGTGTTCCAGTACTTGTTCCTCTCCAATAATAGTCCAACGTTCTACTGATTTGGAAACTTCACAAAGAAGTCAAAGTTGGCACATGTTCTCTTTATTTGCTTTGGGAATAAAATAAATTTATAAGTACACTTGTCATTAAACATTCTTTAATGTCTCCCTTTCCTGCTGTTCAGAATCCATTAGCTTCGCCTGAAGGAGAAAAACACACCTTTCTCATTGAGCTCTTGTCTAGACTTGGAGAAGAAATTACACAAGACAATATCTAGCATACGAATGGTCAACAATAGTAATATTTTATCCTTACAGAATGCATAAATGAACACATGATAATTTGGTTTAAGTGATCAATATTGACAATTAAGCTCAACAAATAAATTGAAATACTGGACAAATCTTAATAGAATCTCCTAACCTAACCTTGACAGCAGCTGTAAGGACTGGGGAGAAAATGGGTCTGAGACAAACTATGTCAGTAACATCTCTCCTCCCCCCTTCTGATAGCAACAAATCTTAACAAAATCCCAGTGAAAGTTATTTCAGCAACAGCAAACAGGCCAGAATAAGAGGCAATAGAGGAAATTTGCATTCAGACTCAGATGACTGCTTTTGTGGCTGGCAAAATCACCAGGAGAAGTCTCCAGGGCTACTTTTCAATCTCCAAAATAACCAGCTGCATTTACTGCCCACATCCTGCAGCACTTGGACTCCTCAAGGAGTACAGTAGGGTAATGGGAACTTACAAATAGCAGGTCCTGCCCCAATTACTTGCTTCATTGACATAAGCAGTTCTCAAATATGAGGCTGGATTTAGTGATGAGGAAAAAAGGAAAAGCAGAAAATGTCTAGGTAGAAATCATTTCTCAAAAGGGAAAGTTCACTATTACATTTTTAGGAGGGAGGATCAGAGTCTGTAATGCCAAGTGCTCTTTAAAAGGACTTCACATGTTAGACCAATTGGTTTATGAGGCTCCAAGAAACCCTTTGCTGCAATTAGATCTGTGATATGCGTATGCTCGTATATTATTGCCTACATTCATCTCTTAAATCACTTGCAGTCTTAAAACAAAGTGTTACTCCATGTACTAGGCAATAAGAAAAAAACTACTTCTACATGAAAAAAATACAAGGAATTAAGAGCTTAAGGGCTTTCCATCTTAAAAGAAGTTTGTTTCCATTTCTAGAGAAAGTTTTCCCTGCAGTTCACACCTACCAACCAGCTCAGCCATCAGGTCCACGAGGCATTCATCCGCCAGTGCCCACGGGCGCTGCCCATTGAAGTGGCCATGAACCCCTCTGCAAGGAAAGAGAGGTAAGGCATGAAAACATACTGCTCCGTTTGGGTGGGTCCTAAGAAATATACCTGGTTAGGACAATTGGGATCATCTAGTCCAACCATCAACCTATCGCCACCACGCTCACTAACCATGTTCCTCAGTGCCATATCTACCCCTTCTCTTAAACAGTTCCAGGGATGGTGAATCCAGCATCTCCATGGGCAGTCTATTCAACTTTTCTTGTCAATCAATTTCTGTTACACAAGTCTACTCTCTGAACTCACCCATCTGCATAAAGCTGCCCAAACAGCTATGTGTAAATTGCTTCTTTTCTCCCTGTCAGATTATTCTAGATATGCAATTAGATGTCTTTGCTTTAACAGAGGGTATTTTTAAACTTTATTTTGAAAACTGTTCCTGCCTACAGTGGATAACGCAAGCACTATAGATCTGAATGCATCACTATTCCAAAGAGACTTATCTGTTCAGTTCTGGATTAAGTGCCTTTATTTATTTATTTATTTTTGCTTTGAACATGACAGAATTTAATTTTTAAAGAAGTCACCAATGCATACAAAAATAAAAAATTGTAAAGTTCCTTAAACATACAGGAGGTGGCGTTCAGATTTAAATGCAAATGAAAGCAGATTGAGAAAAGCAATAATGGTGCTAATCCAGGGGAACATTGCTCTGGGCTTCCATCTCATTCTATCTCACACTGGATGATTTTCACATTTGCAGAGCACCACAGGGTACCTGTGGAGTCAGAAATGCCAGGCTGCATGGGAACCAAGTATAAAGCAGCTTCAAAAAGAAACTGAGACAGTAGGAAACAGAGTAGAAAAAATAAGCCTGAAAAGTTGCAATGAGAAAAAGGAAAAACAGCACGTAAGAAACCTTTTAAAGAGGAATGAGCCTACAATATTCACTTAAAATCAAGAGAAGACTTCTGGCAGATTAAGATGTGACAAAGGAGTGCGTATGAGAGAATCCCAGCCAGCCCCCCATGCCTTCACACTATTTGTGTGGATTGTTTTTAACCCATCCACCTCCAAATTTCCTGCCTCAGGCAGAATTTTGTTCCATCTACATAGATAACCTGAATGCTTTTACAGTCAGATTTTCTGATTGCCTTGTCTCTAACTCACACCTCTTAGGGGTATTTCCAGAAGAACCACAACCCCAAGCAAAGAAAATACAAACTGGCACAAAGTATACAATTTGTTTCCAACATTTTTTGCCTATTCTTTGTGAAATACCAATTGATTTTGGGCTAGTTACCGCTTAACACAGGCAATACTGAACATCTCTTACAGACAAAATACAGTCTCCCTACATTCAACCAGTCTTACTCCACAGAGATTAAGAGGAGGACCTCGCTCCTTAATTTGGATAAGGTCACAGTTCACCAGCTGACTGCTTTTCTCAGTTTTGGAATTACTCTCTGATGAGATCTTGAGATGAGGAAGCGGGCAGGTGAAATAGTGTTCATTTACAAGAATATTTCATAGATGAAGAATAAGAGCAGTAGCTGGGTAAATGGAGAAACACAGTTCCTAGCTTCTCCAATCAGGACATAATGCAGTTGCTTTCCCTAAAGACAGAGGTATGTGTTCCACAAACAGCAAGACACTTATAGCCAGTTTTCCTTCCTATCCTTAAGTGTAATACAGTGATCAAGAAAATTTGGCATAATACAGATTTTTACTTTTTTATTTTTTAAAAGAAAAAGAAAAACACAAACGGATTTTCAGTGGCTCCTGGCCTGAAGGAATCTGCATTTCTGAAAGAGAATACTGAACATAATCAGATAGGAAAAAGAAGCCCTAACTAGCTATGGGATTCTCGTTCATTAGCTTTCTCTGATTTTATAGCCATTAGTGTCCTTCTAATGAGAATTTACTGACAAAAGCTCACTCTCCCAACATACAAGAGTAACAAAAAAATCAGAATAAATTTCCAAGTTATCATGAAGACAGATACAAGATATTAGCCATGAGATTATTTTATTTTGAAAAGAAAACACACAAAAAAAATTGAGTACAGTGAAAAAGGGGAGAACCAGCATTAATTATTATTCATATTATTATGGCACATCTTACAGCTTGCCTTCCTCTTGATGGCCAATATAAATGCCAAGAGACAAAAATTATTGCAGCTAAAATGGTAGTTAAAGGCATATTCTTGGACTTTTTTTTTTTAATTTTAATCACATGAAAGTCTGTAGCCTTTGCTGATGGCACAATACATCCTATTCCACTTAGGTTGTAAAATTCTATGCTCTGCCTCAGAGAATTTATCTCTCTGTATATTATGCCACCCTCTCTGAGCTCTGGTAGACACTGGGGGTAATAATCTTTAAGGACAACGGCAGTGCTTCTGGTGTTCCCCTCAGACACAGGTAACCTAACTTATTTTTCTTCCACTGCACTCTGGATAGCAAGAGAGATTTAAATTGGAGTACCCAAATTAATGGATACAAAACACATCTCATCAAATAGTAAGGCGTCATATAAATAGATCCATTCCTTAAGCTACTGACAGAACTTCTCATTCTGCAAATTAATTTTTTGTCAGTTACCATTTTGTTGTCAATTTGGGAAGAAATCTCAATGCCACATTTTGTTTGCTGAGGCCTGGCTGATTTAAAAGTCACTATGAAAACTAAAAACACTTTTTCTGATATGATCCCACGGCTCCAAAGGAGGTAACAATAGGGATTTACATTAACTGTCAGCTTCAGGAATCTTCTGCACTCATCCAAATCTTGTTCAAATGGACATTTCCTTCTTGCTTCTTTGCCAAAAATGATGCAAGCTGCTTAAGGAGCCAATTCAGACTCTTAACTTTCTTGTTGGCTTCAAGCAAAGAAGTAGTCAAAGGAAAGGACATACCCAAGGAAAAATTAACTGTACGGAGTAATAGATTAAAGATAAAACTGAAACACGCACACACACACACACACACACACACACACACACACACAAACAAAAACAGTGCAATAAGGGAGACATTTACAGTCCTAACATACAGTGTGCTAAAGCGTACAATACAGAGATGACTCTTACAGTATGGCAGAGAAGTGGCTTTGCCCAAGCTGCCCTCCTGTTTACAGGGCTGTTATGTACTGCAGGGTGAGTTCAGCATGAAAGACACCTTTTGATGCACTAAAACCAGCCTTTTGGTACTGCAGGTGCCATATGGTAAAGCCCTCATCAGACTTGGATATTTTTTTCTATTATACCAGAAGGTTGTTACTAGATTGCTTAAATGCTTCCTAGTATATATAGTTAATTAGTTTCTACCATGAGTGTATTAATTCTCAGTTTATATTTTCCATACCAGTATGTTATTTCACATGCTGTTCCTTCCCCCCTAATGATTATATCATGACACATTCAGTAATCCTTTTCCTTTCAGTCTTCATTTTGCCCAACTAAACAAGCTCAGTCCTCAGACTTCCATATCACAGGCTCTCCCCTCCCTTGCCATCTCCTTGCAAAGCACAACTGACCTACAGCAGACTTCATCCTGATTTAACAACTCCACTTCAATGAGTTATTGCAAAAGGCAATTTTTTTAAATTATTATTTATTTGTTTTTAACCTTTGAGTATGTTTGCATGCAATTATTCTATAAAATGCATTAATTGCATAAACAGCTTTGGCAGATGAAGAGGAAAAAAAGATACTGTAAAGTATCTTCTGGCCTTCATCCAACCAGGCAAGTCACTGGAACCTTGATCTTTTAGATTTCAAACAGTGGACAAGTAGAATCTTGGAGATTCTTGGAGATTCTAGGCTAAGCATGGAGGAGACAACCCTTCATCTCTTTGCCTCCATTCAGGAAACCTAAGATTCAGTAGAAATCAAAACAAGCAAACAAAAAAGATGAAGTCTCCAATGCTCTTATTTTAATCTACACTAAGAGCATCAGTGGCTTAAATCTCTATTATCTATCTATCTCTGAAGTCTCTATATATTAATACAAAAGAGAAGAAGGAGGAACATGGAAAGAAGAAAATCCCAAACCAGAAATTATGTTGGAGTCAGAAAAGCCAGCAAGGAAAGCAAGCAATAATCCCCCACTTGAACTGTGTGTGGGGGGAACGCAGTGCCAGTGTGAGAGGGAACACAAGAAAGAAGAAAACACGTGAAAGCCTTTTCCTTTCCAGGCCTTGTGCTAATGAGTTATGGCCATCAGCACTCAGAGTCACAAGCTTCTCATCCCCAGTGGTGGCTCCCAGGTAATTGTCCCTTTCACTCTTGCCACCAGCTAGAAGCAGTGAAAACATTTTAAATAGACAGTGCAGCAGCTATTTAAGATGAGTCCCATGACATAGCAACCAAATTGGTTTATCACGTTTTCTAAGAGAGACAGAATCTGTATCACTATTGACTTGAAGGATGTTTCTAATTCATACACCATTTCTTAGAGTCTTGCTACTTATTTTTATCCCAGCCACAGCCACTAAATTCAACACTGCCAACAGAGAAGGCATTGAGCAAGCTTCAGCTGCTCTCTTACACCGGATTTTGCTAAGCTGACCTTGGTGACCAGAAGAACAATTTGTGTTCCAGCTCCCTATCCCTTTGCAGCCCCCATCAATTGATCCTCCCTCCCTGCCACCATCATTTCCTTCACACAAATTCCTTAGTTCAAATTTTGCTCGATCTCACCTTGACTGTCTCAGTTGCCTTAAGTACATCTGCAGCCAGCACCATTTTGGAAATTTTTTTTGTAAATTTATTTTCTTGAAATCTTTGATGTATTCCGGGTAATCTGTTTGCCAAAAATACAACTCAGATCCAAATAGCCTTTTTAGGTTTGCTGCCTCTCTTCTGGTGGCTAGAAATCACATCCAGCCATATTTCCCCCTTGGATACAGCTACTTAAGGGGCTTTTGATCTTCTGGAGAAACATGCTGCCTACACTTTTCTTTCAAAATTTTATAATCGTTGAGGGGGAAGAAAAAAATATATGCTTCACTGTAGCAAAGACAAACCTAGGGATGGAAGTGAACCAATAAAAAGGTGCACTGAGGGAGCTGAAATACATTTGCACTCGCGGTGCATCACTAACAGATAAAATCTGCTTTTTAGCTTTCGAAAGAACTCAGCTGTTTCTCTGATAAAGTACGATAATCATACAGAAATGGACAAGGTTGCAATTTTTTTCAAATGACTGTAGAAACTGCAGTGCTGCACTGAATGAATAACCAGCAGGAAAGAGGGCTTCCCAAAGTTCAATCCCATTCCCATTCATTCTCAACCTTCTTTTCACTTCTAAGAAAAGAAGTAATAAATAAGAAACAGTAAACCATTTTTATTAGTTCACAGCATCCATCTATTAACAAGGCAAACAGCAGCCACAAACTTTTCACATTTACATCATGCAGCCTCCATCTGCAACATCAACTTGGGTCAAGAAGAAGTGCTACTGGGGAGATATCAGCATTTGTACTCTGTGCCATTTCAAGGGGAACTGACCCAACTGTAGATTCCTTCAAGTGAATCACAAGCAGTTAAAATATGAATTAAAAACATCACAAGTCCTGAAACTGAATCATGTTCCTTAGCAAACTGCAGTAACCACAAGGTGCAGTAAAGTTCGTGCACCTTGTGTATAAACTTACGCAGCAATTGGATGGGGATGGTTAAACTGCACAGCCCTTCAGAGGGGTCAAAGCAGAGCCATCATGAGCAGCACAGGTCATCATAGCTGAAAATTTCTCTCTGCCTCCTTTGCTGCTCACACCTTTTAAAGGAGATTTAAACAGTTCTAGGAAAACACTGAACATTTTATTCCTGTGCTGGGGAGGGTTTAGCACACTGTTCTTTTACTCAAGCATTTCTAAGGCAAATCCTAGAATAAAGCAGTGTGCTCATCTAAAGCACAGGGTGGTGTTTCACAGGGTCTACTTACGTTCGAGCCCACTTGTCCAGTTCTTCGTCCAAGTAAGTTTTAACTTTCTTTGGCTGGAGTCCAAGAGAATTCCCAACAAAGTATATGCAGCTCTCCTCTCCATTCACCAGGGTCAGGTCAGCTGCAGTGGGAAACCACAAATAACACAAGTGGGCACAAGGAAGGAATATATCCACGTGCCACCACCCAGAACTGCCTCCATCAGAGCTCTCCGCATGCAACATCCCAGCCTTCCTCCTGCCGTACAAGTGACCTCATCATAAAAGTGTCCTCTTCCAAGGTGGAGGACAGCGGAGCAACATGCAAGTGGTTATTCCCTCACACTCCTGCAATTTGGGGCCAAGTGCACGCACATCCACTTTGGAACCAATGTGAGTTCAGGCAGAATTAAATCCCCAGGTCTCTCAGCTGTATGGAAAGCAGCCACCAGTACAGATTTTGTCAGGTTCGTAATCAACAGTGAGTCAAAATGGAGCATTTCCCTGGCCAGACCATTCACTTATTCCATCATCAATATATCACTATTTTGAGCTGTGAAACTACTTCAATTGTACGCTTAATAGAAGTTAAGACTAGGTAAGTTTGTGTCTTTCATTAAGATCTCTCTGCATGAAATAAATTGCTATCTAGAGAAATATTCATTTTAGGAATATTGTAAGGCAATCACAAAAGTTCTTGTCTTGTCAGCATATATAGTGGGCTGCACTTCACGTCATCCTCTGGTGAGGAGGAGGAAATGTATGTTGACAAATTCTTTCAATGATTAGGAGAAAGCAAGGCCTGGAAATTTATAAATAATAGCTCTAGCGATGTTCTGAACAATCTAATTACCCCATGCCATCATCTATCAATCCAAACATGGTCTTTTTCTGTTATTTCTCACACTAGACATCCTTGGAGGGACAGATGATTTTCTTGTAAGCAATCTGCATGCATGTATACAGGTACTTACAAAACCCTAAGTTAACATTACCTGTATTTTTAGTAAATGAGGGAATATGTTAAGATGCATGCTAGAATTAAATAAGTCTGCATTTCAGTCTGAAAATATTATTTTAGAGCTGCAGAAAAATAGATTAGACGTCTGGAAGAGGTCTCTTACTACCTTTCACACTAACAATTACCAACTTCATTGAACTTCACCAGAAACACATATTTCAGAAGTATAGGCAACTTAAGTAATTTATTCCTTAAAGCTTTAGAAGCTTTTAAAAAGCATAAGTCAGAGAGCAATTTCAGCCTAATCTGTTTTACAGATACTATGTCTGTTTTTCATCCATATTTTAATAGGAATGAAAGCAGAGAGGTATAAATATTATCCATGGTCCTAAATTGGTTCTATTAACAGTTCTCTTCCTATCAAGAAGCACAACAATATGGTCTCATTGGGAACAGCAAGAAGGGTCTTCGCTCAAGAATTCAAGCTCTAAATCTCACTGTTAGTCTTTATTTTTCAATCAAGCATTAAAACAGGTAAGGAATTATAAACAAGGCAGCTTTTCTTGCACCACAGATCTCTCTAGATAAAACACCTCTTGGGTTGCTGTTGGAAAGCAGTAGCATTACTTCTTTGACAAAATGTATTTTTCTACTTTTACATCTGTCACTTTTGATATTTATTTTCTGGCATGCTATTGCCTTTATATGAGGCTACACTCTTCCTTTTCACAAAAGGCTGTTTATTTCCTCCTCCCTGGCATCATTAAAGTACTCATTTTGGACCACTGCTGCTTCTCAAACTATTCTAGGGTTTTGTTTGCTTCATTGTTTAGTTTGTCTGGTTTCGATCAGCATATCGCTATATTCCAAGATTTCCACTGTCATTGTGATATCATCTACAATCAAGTTTAAGACAAGTTATCTTTCACCAAATTACCCTTATTTCTTGCAGTACTAGCCCATTTTATTCCTAGTGGAGCTGTGGTTGACATAAATAGATCTATGAAATATTCTGATAAGCAGCAAGATCTACTGATGAGATAAAGACTGGTACAAAAAGATAGATAATTACAGAACCGTGTCCTTAGAGCAGGATAAGGTACATGGACAATGATTTACCTAAAGATTTATTGGATACATTACCAATGACTCCTACATCTATTCAAACTCACGTGGATTGGTCAGACCTACATAATTTTTCTGCATTAGAGATGTATTTCTATACCTTCTAAACTTCAAAAGCAAGTATGTTTTCAGAAATATTCAACCCAAACAAAGAGAAATAATATTTTCATAAGCCAGAAATGGATTAAATCTGCTTACAAGTTACTTGAATTCTACCCCTTGTTGAAGGATGAAAGATCAGCTCTTCCATATCTTCCTATTTCCCCACGCACACATCCCCAACAAGCCCTCCAAACAAAGAGCCACATTTATAAGACTAACAGTACCTTTAACCATCTCTTCAGGGAAATACAGCTTACCACTTTCACTCCAGGACAACTTCTTATTCACAAGAAAAGCAAATGATGCTCAATTCCTTTTTGAGATGACAAAACATGCCACAGCCTTAATCATACTGACGATTTGGTACCTGAACACAATACAGTCATTCCTACCTCTCTCAACATGCAAGAAAAAACATTAAAGAGACTATGCTGTCATCTCAGAGAGATATGATATGTGAATATTTCCCTAAATCTTCTCCTATTATCTCTTCTTATTTGCTCACCTGTGCAATGTCCCTCAGGTTTGCCCATAAAACCTCAGATTTGCCAGGGAGTTAAGACTGCTAGTTGTTTCTACCTGATCAATATAACAAATAAACATTATAGACAGCTGAGACACTTTGTAAGCTGAAAACAAAATTAAGCTACTATACTGACTTTCTAAATATTTTCACGTATGGGACCTTACAGTTGTCTCTTACGGATGTTCTCATCTGCTTCTTCTAAGGCTTCATTTTAAAACCTCATCGTACGCTTTATGTAAATATATAAAAATGTATTTGATGGCTAATTCTTGTAATGACATTTATCTTAAGCATGCTATCTAGGATCTGCTCCTGTGCCAAGATAAATGTCATGAGAGATCTCTATGCTGGCAGTGTAAATATATATATTTTTCCCTACCTCTACTGTTCAGCAGGGAAGCTGCTTCTAACAGAGACAGGGAAAAAGGGGGGGGGGGAGAGAACCTTCAATTTGCGAATATAAAAATGATGGGTTCTCTAGGCTGTTCAACTGATACTATCAGTAGGCTGCTTAACTTCACAAAAACATTCACAATCTCAGGTATACGAATTATAGTAACTTGGGTAAAAAAGAAAAAAATTCAAATTTAGTCCAAATATGCTAATTGACAAACATATTATAGAGGATGTTAGAAAGGAAGAAACAAATATTGTCACAGAAGTATCTCGTGAGTTGTACGTAGATTTTGATACTTCTGTTAATTTGAAGCTGCTAAGGCATTGCACTGGAGTTCAACTGCACCTGAGAGTGAAACCACTACACTGCATTCCCAGCATTCCAGATTACTAGGTAAGGAGATATTGAAGTAACACACATTCAAAAAATGTTCAGAAATTCAAGAAATTGACAGTTTTCCATTATGGACCTTTTCCAAGAGTAATCTCATGAGTGGAACTATAATTTTTCAGGTTCCATCAGTACTATCCTTTTCAGAAAAATCTGCAGAAATTGTACCTGCTTTTATTAGCAAAAATATTTTGCAAGAAACCTGTGATTTTTTTTCTTTAATTTTTAATAAAAGCTTTCTGCCATAAAGGAGCGTGTTGGAGAGGAGGACCATGCATAGTCATAGCCATTCTCGCCATCCAAGGTAATACCAGTTGAAAAGACTTCAAGTTTTGTCCCCCATGCATTTGACACTAGATGAAAATAAACCCAGATGGGACTTGGGAAGTAGAGCAGAGCCTAAGAGCACATTGCCTTTGAAAGTAGATGCTCACACCAAGTTTCCCTGCTCGCTTGTGGCACAACACAACACACAACAGCAGTAGCAGCTACAGAACACACTGGCTGCAGTGCCAAGCACAGCACCAGAGTATCCAAACATGGAAATGCTTTGCACTTTCTGTCAGGAGTGCTGATAACAAAAGAAGCAAAAGCATCCCTCCTGGATTAGCCCTCTTGGCTGGCTGCTTACACACCAGGTCCTCTCTTAACAACCTGACCAGAATTTCCTCTGTGCGCACATCCAGTCTCCTCAGAACAACCTACATATCAGGAGCAAGTCAGAAAAAGGTAGAGACTCTTTTGCATGGCTACACTGAAACATGCAGTGATCTGTTTGTAGGCAATTCATGAGGAAAGCAATCCTCAAATAAAGGCTTTGTCATGAATTATTCGCTGAGATCAATTATTTGCTTTAAGGCACAGTCTTCATCTAGTCTCAGGAAGAAAATCATCTCCACTACTAGCAATAAGGGAGAAATGTGAAGATAACATACATACTGTCCCATTCATTAACTAAAATAATTGCAACTAGACAGATAACACCAAGCTGTATTATACTGAGGAAGTAACTGTGCTGAACTAGAAGTTGTAAGCGACATTGCTGTTTCAAACCATTAGCTAGAAAGGCTTCTGCCTATAATTTTCAATCAGTCACTATATTGTTCAAAGCAGCTGACTGACAGCATAAGCACCATGCAAGCACTGTATCCTCACTTTTTATTCAGGAAGGGAACGAGAGCATAAAGCTTTTGGTGCTAGAGTAAGTTGATGGATTGATTTAGCAACACCAGGGACACACTGTGCTCAGATATAACTGCAATTGCTCAATTATCTCATAAGTGACAATGATTTCCAGTGATTTGTGGTAAACATATGCAGAAGATAAGAATCCCCCATCCTCCCCCGACTCTTCCACTGTAATTATAATTCTCACTTGGAGGCAGATCCTTGACTTTCGGGATATAGAAACATTCACGAAGATGCTTTAACTCATCTTCTTCATCTAAGCAAAAAGCAAGTTTCTTGTCTGCTGGGCTGCATCCTAGCCGCGAGGCAGCTTGCTCTATAATGGTTGCTGGTAGCGCAGTAGGAGATGGATCCATTTTCAGATCATTCAATTTCACCTTAAAATGAGAAGTGCCACAGTTTAACTTCTACAGAATGTATATTCACGAGTCGTTGATAAGCAGCCACTAAAGCTGCAGTATTCAAGGCCCCACATTTTCTTGATTTAAAGCTTTTAAGCAGCGAAATGTGAATGAATAATGGCAAAATTGATCAATTCAACTAAATACATAGCAGCGTATTTCTGTTTTTAAGGCTTTTTTTCCCCCCAGCTCCACAGATACACTGCTGTTGCCTTTTTAAGCTATATCAGCAGCCTCCCAGTTCTCCCACCAGACCAACAGCAGTTACAAACACTGAAGCATCATTCACAGTTGCTGGATCTGAAAACCAGAGGCAGCATTGTTGTTATTACAGTCTGTGCTCCTAAAGATAGCAGGTGCATAGCTACACTGAAAGTTGTTTCCAGGTACAATGCTCAGACTCTCTTAGCTTTTTTTCCTTGCCAAATAGGAGGGGCCCATTGTGCTAATGTACAGGGGTAGACAGAAACCATACAGGTAAAAAAGACATTATAAGATGCTTTCAAAAGCAAGACCTTAAAATATTTTAAGTCCAGCTACATCAGATATCCTGTGGTCTTACCTCCCTTGTTCCAAAAAATGGACAAAGCCCAAGCCAAGCAATAAGCACAAGAGTGTAAATTAGTGAGTTTTTGTTGTTGCTTTTTTCTTTAAATCAAGTTTTAATGCCAGCCCCTGAACATCATCCAAAAGAGCTTCATCACCACATACAGGAAAGACAATTGTGGGTATCTCAATATAACCCTCTGAATAGAGCAACTCCATTAGTGCCAATTAATTCAAAGCTCTTTATACTCTAGGTAAATGGCCAGCATGATGCCAGTTATCTGGTTTAATCATTTGATTTATGATCAGAATGTTCCTCTCCAGAGTAGATACATTTCATACTATTATTTTTTCCCCCATCTCAGCAACGCAGAGGGGGAAAACAAAAAGCTGTCATTTAACTGATAATCACTTTCTCTTAGGGACCTTTGGAGATAACCAATTGTTGAACATGGGTCGTTCACGCTTCCTCATCATCACCAAACTTATCATCCTTACCCAGTCATCCTAATTGCTTCTTAGCTACTAAAAAGGAAAGGAATGCTGGAAAAGTGATAGAAAGATATTCAAGCATCCCTTTTGTCAGTGTTTTCTATGGCTTCTAGGAGGTGAGCAGCTACAATGTGACGAGTTGATGGGTGCAGCGCTAAAAGAGCAGCTGACATGGGTGAAAACAGTTCACACCAACCGATCACCCCCGGAAGATACAGTAGGATCCGTTTCCCAGCACCTCCACAGCTGTGCAGCAGCTTCTGGACCTTGCATTTCCCAGTTCCTCTGCTGCGGTATTGGTAACATCTGCCATCTTCTATAGGTCAGAAGTGTACTCTGGACCCTCTTGGCATTCATCAGAGAATATTGTTCAGAGATCTTTATTTCCTCCAGTAGATGCAAAATATCTAGGAAAGCAAGCTAGGATCACAGGCATGGTACAGATACCACCTGCACAAGCACCTTGTTATTGTATAAAGATACTGAGGCAAAAGTTTACACTTCTCCCACTTATAAATTTTAAGAAGGCATGGGCTTAACCAGCACTATTTTCAAGCAATATAGGAGTCAGCACTTGGAAAGTTCCAAAGATTTTTTTATTTGCAACGCTATCATGGAAAGAATGTCCAGTACACACAAAAGCAAGATATAATTGGTTGTTTTTTTGTTTTGTTTTGTTTTTTAAATTGAGATTTAGTGCACACTGAGGAAGGAAAATCCTTGAAGATGGAAATATCTCCTTCCTTACTGCCTCATTCCAGATAAAAGAGCCACCCAGCAGCCTTTCCTACATCCAGGCTTCCCTTTCCTCTCATTAATGCCTAGATTTGTTTGCTGCTCATGAGCATAGTTCCTGAATTAAGACCTCAATGTCTGTAAAGAGCTGAGGCTCTTTACGTAGCAGAGCAAGTGTACTTGACAGGGAGTTGAGTATCACAGAACAGGTCCACAGGAGGGGTAATGTAGACCATTAGTATTGCCATCCCCACCTTCTCTCCTGGATAAGAAACTACAACAAATGTAGCTTCCACTAGTTAGCTCATACAGGTAATGCCAGCTAATTCCATTGCAATTCATGACCAGCAGGCGTGTAAGGATGTTCGAAGGATAGTTTGGTGGGGTTGTTTGTTTGTTTCTGTTTTACACACCAGAGCCCTCTCATCTAGGCTCTGATTCTTTGTTTTCCCAACACAAAGACATGACAGCATCCTTCCATCTGTCTCTTTCTTATTTCATTGTAAGCACATAGAGTTATTACAGTAGATTAATAGCTATCATAATCCAGGTCATCCACTGACCTGTGCGGAAAGCCTAAATGGGTTTTGTATCCAATTGTGGCCTGACCCAAAACCCAATGAAGTCAGTAGGCATCTCTTTATTAGAGACAAATTTCTGGATGAGGATTCTGGCTCCCTGTCATTGCTGTAGTTAGTTTACTGCATCTGATCAATGAGTTTTGTTTATTATAATTCTTATATTAAATTTTGACAGCAAATATAATATCCAATGCAAAGGTCTAGAAGCTAAAAATGATTAAGTGCTCTGAGGTATCTGATTTAATACAAGCATTATGAAATAAGACAAAACTACTAAAATAAAAATCAATCAATCAAAATCCCACTGAGGAATGAAATCCCAGAATCGAACTCTGAGACCAGAATAAAAAAGCACTTTTGTTCTTCCAGTTGAAAATTAGACTTCAGAGAAAAGTCCTTTTTAAAAAAAATATATACTTTATAGCATTTCCTAATTGCAGTAGAACAGAGTGCCATCTAGTTATTTCACAGTAAATTATGAATTATTTTCTACATGCAGATTTTTTTTTTTTTAAATCAAAAACAGTACAGCTTTATTCCACCCAATCATCTTCACTTAACTGAGAACTATACTCTGCATCCTCTTCAAATCAAAATCAATGCAAAGTATTCTTCCCACTTCCCCACATCTCCTTATCAGGTTGTTTTTTTTTTTAATATGACTTGAAGTATAAACAAACAATACTATGAAAAACCTCTACGACTCTCTCTGAAGTATAATAAAAACGTCAAGCATTTTCCTCATTTCCTTCAAATTTCCTGGCGCTCTTGGCTTAATAGAAAGAGGACATGAAGTCAGCTTTTTTTTTTTTTTTGACGTCTTCACTACTTCCCCTACCGTAAGATTTAATTCTTCTGCAGCTTTTCTTTTTGTTCTCCATCTCTTCCTGATGTTCACTAGTTTCTCCTCCCCGAGGTACTCTCCACTTCTGCCCTTACTTCTCCCACCCTCTTGGTATATGCAGGAATTCACTGTAAAGAACTCACCAGCAAGTGCTGGCAGTGGCAGCTTTCAAAAAGAGCACATGCAATCAAAATTAAGAAAAGTCATTACGTGTTTGATCAGCACAAGTACCAACTCATTTTGTTCACAATTTTCAACCCATAGAAAACAGTGGAAAGACCATAAAAGACAATGGATGAGGAAGTCAGGCAAATGACATGGACGTGATTATTTCTCTTTAGTCCTTTATGCATAACTTACTGACTAAACAGAAATAAGTATGAATATTAACAAGCTATCCTATCAAACTCACACACAAAGGTCCATTAGGCTTAATTATAAGAAAAATCTCCTATTTTTAGATTGCTTACTGTATTTTTACAGTTCTACTCTGCCTATGTTTGTATTTTGATGCCTTCAATAAAAGAACTGTGCAGTCCCTCAGCCCCTTTAAACATTCTCTTCAAGCATTCCAAGTTTTTACTCACAGTCTTTCTACCCAAGACAGTGCTGACACGGGCATACAACGAATCCCTAATTAAAAGCTGTGTCAGTAGCCTCAGGGGAGAGTTTACCAAGAAAAAACAGCAGATCCTGCACTTTCTGCCCTCCAATGGCTGTCCAACAGGTTGCTAAACATGGCTCAGCCCACAGACCTTTGAGTTTTTCAGGTGACCCTGCGAGTGAACTCTGAGTATTGGGATTATGCACCCACGTAAGCATACAAGTTAACAAAACCGATCCGTGCTTTCAAAACACACCCAGTGAGAGCACCAATGGCATCATGGATTGCAGCTGTTTGAAACAAAGAAAACCTGCAGCTATGTGCAGTGCGTAAGGGTCGATCCTTCCTCCCATCTTTACACAAAGAAAGATGCCTTCGCGAATACAGAAATGCAGAAGGCAATCCTAAAATACACAGCCCAAAGCAACGCGTTCTAGATTATTTCAGGTTAAATACACTTCAATTAATCTGTTTACGTTACAGGAATGCAGAGGGGGGAAAAGAAATCTAAATGTTCGCAGCGTACCCAGCAACAGTCAGCAGCAAACACAACGTGTAATTAAATAAGTTACAGAACAGTGTCACAGCTGTAACAAGGGAATGCGACAAAGGGATTAGAATAAACTCAGTTACTTAGAGCAATTTAGACATACATTGACCTTAACATCGAGCAGTGACTCAGTGTTACAAGTAATTTCACGTGTAAAGCTCATCTTTCCCCCTCCACAGAGAAGTGACATTACCCTGAGATTGGCAGCCGTTCCTGGGAGAGGATGAGGAAACCCTTGTGCAAATGCATGAGGAAAGAGCTGTAGTCATGTATCTGCTCTGTCAGACTCTGACCTGAGCAGAAGCTGAGCACGTGACCCACCCCCCCCCCCCTCCAGAGTTAACCGAAAGCAAGGGCTTGCATGTATATGTGGATATATAAGTTTATATATAGCTCTTCTTTATCACCGTTGCAAAATTAAAATCTCTGATTAAGATCTTTCTCCCATAGAGGTGCAAGAACGGGATCACAACCAACCATAGTGAAGGAGGTTTTAAACTAAGCTGTTTCACTTTAAGGAAGGAGCAGATCGATAAGTAGCAGCCAGGAGTCAGTAAAGTGTACAAGAACGTGGCAGGGCGAGCAAGGGAAATTTACATGGAGCATGGATTTGGCAATGTGGGAAACAGAAGAATCAGAGGTGAAATTAGAGACAAATAGAGTTTATACCCCTACTTGCTCTCCTGTAAAGATCACCTCAAGCTACCTATGTATTCCTATTTCAGCTCATTCTCCACTGTCTGCACTAGAGTTACATTCATTTCTACACACAGCTAGAGCATAGTCACCTCAGCCAAGAATTTTTACTTTTGCCTCATTCAGCACCAAAAAGTTTTTTTTTAAAAATCAACATTGAGGAGAGATAAAGGAGTCAGAGTTTTATCTCAAATTTACATTTAGTCTGCAACTCCAGCATGGACTTATGTGCACATAAGCCTGTGCTAATGCTGATTTGTTATCTATATTTCCATTTTCAGTAAACGTTACTGTTTTTGACACTGCTGAACTGAAACACTTCCTCTCATCTCAGAAAAAAAATTGAGGCACTCAGTAGAGACACAAAATAAAGCTAACTTCAAGCCATCAGTTCTTGTACTCGCTTCATATTGTCAAATGAATTTTTAGACCTGCCACTACTTGTCTTGAGCAAGAGTCCAAGTGTCTTGATAAGGGACTAAGCAAGACAATTTGTACCACCAGGAATTTGGGCCAAAAGAAAAGCAGGATGCAGGGACACTCCAGGTGCTGAAGTAATAGAATAAACATCATTCTGCCCAGAGTAGCATTTATGTTTCTTTTGGTTGGCCATTTAAATCACAACAAGCTAAAGTACAATGCAATTTTTCAGCATGTCCTTGGAAATAAAGAGACAACAACAACAGACTGCAAGCTTTCTTACTGCATTTTCCTTTGAAAATGGTATTTTGAGTTTTATCCATGATTGTCAGTGACAGCACAAAAACAGCTATGCTGGCAGAGACCAACTATGGTTTTGTAGATTTTCATGATAGTAGGAATATTGACCCCCTTTTCCTGGCTATTCTTCTCTACTCTTTAGATGAGATGAAAGAAAAACAATGACAAAAACCTTTGCCATAAAATTCAAGGCTAAAGAAATCAGTAAATCTGTCAACTTAAAAAAAATATAAAAAATGTTTGAGAACTAACCCAACGACCTGTCTTCTCCCCCCCCACTCCCATGATGCTGTTAAGTAACTAGTGGACAAGAGATGAAACCACTGTGAACTGTAGTAAGAGCAATGTGCAGATGCCTGTCATTGTTACAGAGAGTCAATTCTCTAACAGGTGAGTTCAAACAGGAGAGGAGAACAGCCTTATCTGCAGAGTGAGATTGCATGAGATAGAATTTCAGTGTGCTAGGAGAGAAGGAAGGAATATCATGACAGGAGGGGGGCAGCCTCAACTCATCTCTCAAAGGAGCTATTAGGGGATAAACAAGAAGGCTCGTTCTGATGTGCTCAACTGCACTGTGCTCAAGATGCACAATGCCAGACAAGTCCATGAATATGCTGATACAGCTTCATCTCATCTTTTACACTATTCTTTTGCTGCATCCACCTGTTATTCACCCACAGCATCACTCGAATACACCCCAGGTCTTACAACGGAAGCCTTGGTCCTGGATTGAAGAAACAATCTTTTTTTTTTTTTTTTCTATGTAAATATTTACATAAAATTCATTTGTTACCCTGAGGAATCTTATGTGTTATTCTTAAGGCACACAGCAGCAAATAAGTGAAGGTGTTCTCAAGCTCACCCACTTTGTGATGGATGGCCTACTAGGACACCTGGCACATAAGGTCAGCAAGCCCACAGCACTCTTGCTATCAGTAGGATAAAATAAACTAGAAAAGGGCTCTCTTTAACAGAAAAACTCTTGTCTTACCCAGGATAAAATAACCTGGAAGGCCCTTGAGCAGAAACACACCTCAGTTTCTACAGTCAAAAAAGTAGCAGTAAGGCAAGGACAGCAGCCCACACCACATTGCTCAGCACAAAGTTATTGAGGAAAACTAAGATTATCAGCGTAAGACAAGTCCTACAGCTATTTTTAAAAGCATAACATGTACCCATCATACCTTTATAACTGCATGATACAATTCATTTCAGACTTAACAGCAACAACTGCACAAACAGCCAAAAAAAAAACAACAAAAAGAAAACAAAAAATACCTTTGGTTTTCTATCTGTCCAGCTTGATGTACCAGCATTCTTACCCCTGTTGCTATCCTTCCACCTACACACCTGCTCTGTCCAAAAAGCTCCTACTGCAGCTGAGGTCACATTTATACCCTGCTTGATTAAAATATCCTACAGCTGCCGTCACTCACCCTATCCTCTCCCAGGCCATAACAGCTGTGTTTTGTTTCTTTAAGCAAGCACGTGTATTTGGCCTGCTTGAGTGATGTTGATGTGGGGCTCTCCCTGTCTAAGTTAGTTTTCCTTACAGAGAATTGACCCAAAACAGTGGATTTTTATTTTCTTTTTTCTCATAGAAGAGTTAGTGATGAAATTCTTAATTATTGGCTGCGTTTTGGGTAGCTAAAGTGAGCTTCTGAAATCTTTATTTCATATATTTCCTTTTCAATTGGACTGTTAGGCACATCTCCAAAAATGCATGCAGATTTTTTCCTTACTTTCTCCCAACATTGTTTTTCTCTGCACTGAATATCAATTATCATTTTCATTTCTTTCTGAGTCTTTATTCTTTCTAAGAATTTATCTTTTAATGTCTATTTTTAAAGTGGAGTCTCAGTGAAAAATAGATGAATATAAACAAAAAATTATTTACTTTCCTGCAGTAACATTTAGAGAACAATATACCATCACTACACTAATAATGGTAATAGTTAGAGGAGGACAATAAGGGAATTGGGGTCAAGTGATTTCCACACAAAGAAAAACAAAAGCAGTAACTCCCCCTGGCTTAGATAATTCCATGGTAGCTGCAACAGCAAGAAAATATATTTTGAATAGATGAATCTTCCATGGATCTCTCCAAGTCAGCTGCTACTAATAAAAGACTTCTGTACTGCTGATGTCTTCATCAAATTTCCAGGCAGGATGCACATACACAGATGTTTTAAAACCCTTTTGCTATAAGGAAGTGTTTATCACTGTCTATCTTAAAGAAGTTTTGCAAGAGATAGGCACTCTGTTTCCCCTTCCCCCCTCCCCTCCCAGGTCAAATATTTGTTGATAATGTTTGCTTTGGGCAGCATGGATTTTCAAAGTCATTTCTACCAAAGGCAGGGGCAGGACGGGACTGCAATTGGTCTTTCCTAAGGGACATCACTATGACAAAAAAAGAGGCATTTGAGAGACTGAAAGGAGAACAGGCACCTGGCACCCATTTTTCTTATGGCAGCTGCTTGGTATGTTTCGCATAACACTCTCAAAAATAAATGTTGCTGCTTTGGGGAGGGGGATTTACAGTGTTCCCAGCCACCCTTTCTCCAGGATCCTCTCCAAGGCAGATAGAGGTGTCTGTATCAGACAGAGCCTCCAGGCATGGGTAGATCTGCAGCTCTCTGTCCACCAAATGACCAGCTGTGTGTCTGGACACAACAGGACAACTGCCAACTTCTTCATCAACTCACAGCACATTTCCTGCCTGCAGTCAAAGAGCTTCTGAGAAGAAGGAAACCAGAGTTCAGCTACAGGCCAGATACAACAGGATAACAACAACGAGACTCGACCGTGAGGCATTCCATAATACCAGAGCTTTTATTTTTTTAAATGTTTGTGTACCATGTCTTTATGATGCTCTTTGTAACACTACAGGTTGACTAATCACCGAGGACATTAATTTAACTCAGCTAGACAAACGACACTCCTGCAGTTCCCTTCTCCTCTGCCCCGTCTGGAGCTCCATAAAAGTGAATGTACTTCACACTTTCGATTTTATTTTTAAGCTCTTGCAGCAATTACCTGGAGTAAGATTTGGGGTGGGGAAGAGAAGACAAGTTGGAAAATAACAAGCTGAAATGTGCAAAAAAACCTGAGTGCCACGTGGTGTGTTGCTGGTGAGCCAGAAACACCCAGCAGACCTGAGCATTTCAACAGCTGGAGCTGCAAAGCTGGCTGTGCCTGATTGTATCAATGGGCTGCTTTTCAGAACAGCCTCAGAGCAGCAGGGAAAGCAAATAGTATGTATGTAAAGAGTAGTAGCAGACAGCAAGGTGAGGTGTTACACCTGGGGATACCACAACAGCAGGTAGTGGCTTGGGAAGGGTATGCACGCCTGCATATTCTTCAGTCAGAATCTCTTTCTTCGACTTCTGATCAAATGTATTAGCGAGCCCAGCAGGTACAATGGGTATCACAGGTAAGAACCAAACTCAGGCTAAAAGAGCAAAGATACGTGCTTATAGAATCATAGAATAGAAATACAGAGTAATTACACTTGGGCAAAGACCATGAAGATCCTCATGTCCAACCCCAACCCTCCCCCGCCATTCTCACTGACCATGTCCCTCAGTGTCACATCTCAACAGCTCTGGAACACTCCCCTGGGCAGCCTGTTCCAATGCATCATTGCTCTTTCTGAGACTAATTTTTCCCTAATACTCAACCCGAACCTCCCCTGATGCAACTTAAGGTTGTTACCTCTTGTCCTATCACTGTTACCTGGGAGCAGAGGCTTGCCCCCACCTTTCTACAACCTCCTTTCAGAACCTCCTTTTTCATGTCTCAGTGTCCTTTCTGCATCTCATGCTCCCTCTTTCTCTCCCTGTCCCCATTATTGAGCCTCTCAGCCCTCCCTGACTGCTGCAGATTTAATCCTCCTTTGATTCCCTAATAAAATGCTTATATAGCAAATCAGACCACAAACTGGCCAAGGTCTGGACGAAGCTGTGTCAATAGCTGACTTCCTACCGATATTTATAATCCCCAGCTCACCCCTTGCTTGAACCTCGGGGTGCAGGCAATGACTCAGCAGACACAGGGCTCATATTAGTATTCTCAGGGCATATCCAGAGCATTTTAAACCGGCTGCCTCCCCTGTGCAGTGATCAGACCTATCAGTCTGTGGTGAATTGCTCTGAGGAATGTTACAGGTCTCCATAGGGACCGCTCATGATCTTTGAAAAGTGCATTTCCCTCTAGCAAGTCATAAATGCTCAGGAGAATTGCTAAAGATCACTCAAACTATATTATTGAACACTTTGATGTCTCGCATTCATTCTGCGTTATCATATACTTTAAGTATATTAAAAGGTTCCCTAAATACCAACTGCATTTGTGTGGAATAGAATTTATTCTTTCCAAATCCAGAAGAAAATAACTTTGATCGTTACAGGATGTGTAATGCTTCTTCTGCAATTCTGCAGAATGGATTATAAACTTGACAGTGCTGTGTTGTGTTGTCTTTTTTCCTACCCCACCTCCGACGACCGTTGTGATAGACTTTAGTTAACTTCTTTGGATTGTTTTTTCCTTGCCAACAGTCCCCAGTCAAAATGAAAAATAAGAACCTTCTGGATCGTGTCTTGATAAGGTCAGATTGTAGAATTTTTCTTTCCAGCAATTTAGCCAGACTTTCTCCTTCCAGAATACATTTACTCAGTAATAAACATCTCCAGACAGCCGGACTGTACAGACTGGAAACAATTAAACCAAAATTGGGGAAAGCAGCACATGAATAAAGTATTTTGCTTTAATGAAATTGGACTGAAAAATTCAGGAGCAAAGGAAGTAAAAGCATTTTCAAATTGTATTAATTAGACATATTTGTAAAAATCTGTGCTTATGCAAGTACCTTATCCATTTTTCCATATCAGGCTACGCAGAAAACAGGCAGGGTAATTGCAAGACTACCATTGTAATGATGTGGTCAGACACCAGGCACACACTGACGTTTGGGTACACAGCTTAATATCTAGAAGAAAAAAGAGGAAATTTAGCCCATTTTCTTAAACTATGTAACATGCAACCTGTCAAAAACAGGTTAAAAAGGTTTTTTTCTTGCTAAAGTGGAAAGAGTTTAAAAAACTGCTTGCAGAAATGAGGTAACAACTTATTCTTAGAAGGAGCCTCATCTCTCAATTAGTAAAACAATTAAGTAAATGTGCTCAGCTCTCTCCGCTTGCTAAAGATCCAAGTAAAATCTGTGTGAAACAACACAGTTATTTTCTATTATCCCAGCTATTTCACCAGGTCCTAAATTCTATAGTTTTCCAATTTTTGCATAAATGCCTTTACCACTTAGACATAACATACTTCATTCTAAATCTATCACTTGTTTACTTACAGGAAGAGAACAAAAAGCACCTGTGCTATTATTTTTAATTAAGTTATCCTCCTACACTTCCTCTGCCCAACATCATCCAATAGTTTTTATATAATTCTAAAATAATTTAGAATTGAATCAATTATGCACCATGGTTGTGACATCTCTCAGTGTAGCTTTCTCAGGAGACCCACAACTTGTACAAAACTAAACTTGGTTTTATAAAGCATTATTTCAATTTGGAAAGTTCACAGCATTTTCAAGAGGAATTAATGAACGTGGCTAATAGCTGGATCTGAGTTATAAGGCATTAGTAGGACACAATCATGAGGAAAGGCGATATATAACCTTTAGAGGGGACAATTAGAGATCAATTATTAGAGCTAGAGAAGAGCATTCGAAAGCAACTTCTTCATTAATCAAAGATTACCTCAAATTAGAATGTTTAATTATTTGCCAAGGTGCTTTGTACATTCTTTTGTGCACAAAAAGAAAAATAAAATAAAAAAAGACAGAGACTTTTGGCAAATTGCTTACTTCTGGATCATTTCATCTGAATGTAGTTTTAAAGATAAAATACAAAATATTTTAAAGAATGTGTAGCACAGCCAAAGTAGCAGAACTCAGAAAATGACATTGAAGATGTTGCAGCTGCTGGGTTTTATTATACCAAGCCTGGTGGGGATTGTTAACTATTTGGGTGTGTGGTTACACTGAAAAAAATGTTTTAGTATCAGTGGCAAGGAAGGAAAATGTGTAAATATCCTACACAATGTCATGATTTGTGGCAGAATGCTAGGATATAATGCAAGGTTTAGGTCAAACTTGTAGCATCTGAGAAAATATCCCAGAACCAGGAGAAGGCATCAGGAACAAGCACAGAAAGGGAGGTGGCAGTGGCTTTGGAGTTGGAAATGGCTTTTCTATATTTTCTATAGGGGATGCTGGGGTGATTTCCACTGATAATAGAGACAGGAGTTTAGAGTTCCAAAACTCTGCTGGCAATGTTAGCAGCACAAAGCAGAGGATTTTACCCTTTCTGCACCAAATCGTGATGTGAGAAGGATGCCATGTGTACCTTCACCCTTTTATTTAATTGTGTCACGTTTTTTCTATGCTTTGAATTCTGACGTTCTACCAAATGTAAGGTATGATGATGGATGGCTACTTATGCTGTGCACTGTTTGCTGCAATTAACTTCAGTTCTGGAAAAAAAAAAAAACAAAAAAAAAACCTTGGTCTATTTTTTCCTATATTCTGGGAGCATGAGTCTGTAGCAATATGAGGTGCTGTTTACATTTATTTGAATATTCCACTAATAAAAGTATCTGACATAATAATTAAACAGACATTACCAGAGACCATAATCAGAAGACATGTCTAGGGCAATGTCATGCAAACATACATGAACATTCAAAGTCATTACCAGGTCTGAGGAAGGAGGACAGTGTCCATGGAATATCTCACACCTTATCGATTCCTGGCTGCCTTGGCTGCCCTTTGAATCAGTCACTAATTGCTTTGGTGAGAGCAGATATCTGGACGCTCAAGGTCAGTGTCGCTCAACCAACCATGCCAAACTCTGCTCTGTTTGTTAATTATTTATGCCTCCTCACAGCACAAGTCACACACACCATGATGCCCTGCACTTCACTCGCCATTCCATACTGCTTTATAGGTGAGATACATCTCTCAGGTTGAAGAAAGGAGCTAAAAGGTTGCCGTTCCCCACTCATTTTAAGTTGGTGCAAGGCTTGGCTGCTGCTGACAGGTCTGATCACTATATAAAGTGTGCATTAATGTTCCCTACTTTTTTTGCTAACACTAGCACTTCTATAACCAAATCATGAGCTGGAGCCATATATACTGAATAGCTGGATTAATTTTCCGCCATATATCTGCACAGGTGCTAGAACTCATGTGGGCAAAATAGTAAGAATAAATAGCTGGTCCAAAGTAGGGTCGTCCAGACTTCGGTTCTCAGTGGCATTGTAGCCTAAATCAACCACTGCACCAACGAGGGAAGTGGTTAACTGTGTTATGTATCTCCATTTCCTGAAGGTGCAGTTTAACAACGTGCCACTAAGGCATACATAAATATCTGGACCAGCAAAGAGCAAGTTAATCATGGTAAGATGTCCACATATTTGAAAGCAGTTAAACAAGCAAGGTCATTTTTTCAAGTAATAAATTCATATATTTCTAAACTAGAAAAGCAAAAGCCCAGAATGTTTCATGGGTCACAGCTCAGTGAAAGGAGCCACAAGCGATGAGACAAATTTAAGGCACACACCATTCTAGGTATTTTCTAGTGGCAAATAAAATTTCACATATAACATAGTGGGATCTCAATAATATCGTATAGACTAAATGCTTACAGATGAAAACAAACAAACGTAGAGATGAATTACGTGATGGTCACTCTGAAATCTGAAAGACAGCTTGACAGTAGGTACCACTCAGCTCCCTGATACAGACTTATCTTTTGTGGCAGAAGAGCCACCTCTTAGAGCTGCCCATTGACTTCAGCCAAAGGATGAGCAGGAACTTTCTGCTATTTATCTGTGTGGAAAAATGATTTGTCTCAGGTTTTAAGAAAGTATACGATTTACTTTTGAATTACAAAAAAGTACACCAATTCTACCGTCTATTGGCATGAAAATTGCTTATTGATTTGAAGAAAATACTAGCAATATTTTACATAAATCTACTGTGATAAAACTAGAGTTTAGAGCGCTGAAGACTTTTGTGAGGAGTCATTAAAGGAAGGAAATGAGTTTTATGATACAAAAGGATAAAATAGGCTTTTAAAACATTTCACAAAAAATTAAATGCAGAAGTTTATTTTTTAAATAAATTTATTCCTTCTTAAGAAATACAAATGTATATATATTGTTTCTTCTAGTTCATTTTAATTTGTTTTAAATTCATGTTATCTGTATAAAAATGCAGATTTTTTTTTTGCAGAAAGCAAAATCATTTGTAGGAATGCAATGTGTCAAACAAAATTACTCTAAGAAACAATTCAAGTATAAATGGGAGAACTGTGTCTGTGCTGCTGTGTATCAGAGGTAGCTCCAAGCCTGTTCAATCACTTCAATTGTAGAACCATCGAATAACCCAAGTTGGAAGGGACCCGATAAGGATCATTGAGTCCAAACCCTAACCCCACACAGCACCACCTAAAAATCAGACCATGATACTGAGAGCACTGTCCAAATGCTCTCTGAGCACCGGCAGCTTGGAGCAGTGCTCACTGCCCTGGGCATCTGTTCCATGCCCACCTCTCCCTGATGCAGAAATGTTCCCTAGCCTCACCTGACCCTGCCTCACACAGCTCCATGCAGTTCCCTCAGGCCCTATCGCTGTCACCAGAGAGCAGCTCTCAGCACTGCCTGGCTGATTCTTAAGAGGATCTGTAGGCTGCCATAAGGCCTCCAAGGGAGCTTCTTGCCTCTTTGTTAATCCTGGTTTATCACACATGATCCATCATTACCAAAAGTACGTCCGACACAGAGCAGAGATAGGAATCTGGAGATGTTTGGGCTCCAGAGGCCAGCTTGTGTCTCCCCGCTGGCTCAGGTGCTTGTGGTTTCTCACCCTGCACATCTAATGGGTAGGATTACCTGGGATTGACCTTTTCTGTAAAAGGGAATCTAGAGAATAAACACTGTCAAACAGAATTATTGTCTTAGTTGCCATGTTTCTACTCAGTTTAAGACAAAGACACAGCTCTGCATGCAGTTAAATCCTCTTTTGCACAAGGGAGATGAACTGGGCTTGGAGAGTCCCCTGCACAAACACACAAAAGAGGAACTATAAAAATCCCTCCTCCTATCTTGTTTTTTATCTCAGAAATATGATTTCCTAATCTTATTTTAATGAAGCAAAAAGCATAATGTGCTTTCTACCACCATAAGCTGAATAAACTTGCACCAGGCAGAGAATTTGAGAACTGAATGACAGAGCCCATAAAAATTACGTTACCTGACAGTGGCACCAGCAGCACTTTTCTGACAGAAAGCAAGTTTCACTTGACTTTGGAGAAAAACATTCCCAACAACTTTTAATCTAAGGGCTCATCACCATATACATCTCCATGTGCTTTACATGCCAGATAGTTCTTCGCCTTCCTTCTCCCATAAAGTGGAAAAAAATGAGGCCACGAATTCGATCAGTTAAATTAGAGATAAATCTTTTGAGTTAGGTCCATTTTTTCATTATGGATGTGCAGAGTCTGATAGGAAAGGATCCCAATACTTTCCTGAGACTACTATGAGCTTTTACAAATATAATAATGATAAATAATTGCATCAACACAGGTGCTGGAGCTCTGGTCAGCATTTCCAGTAGGTCCAATCTGTTAGATAATATCAACCCACCTTTAAAATGAAAATATTCACCTGAAGGAAATTCTCAACTCTTCCCATTTTGAAAAAAATATATATAAATAAATCCTAGTTTAGTTATTTGAAAACTTGTTGCACACATGGTGAGGTATTTCTTCACTGCGTTAGAAATAAGTGAACATGTCTCCCACTCTTCCTCTGCGCTTTGTTTCAAAAGCCTGAAACCAGGGCTTATCAAAGAAATGCTTGATCATAGCTTTACAAAAGACAACACCATAATTTTGATGTTTCTGAGGTAGACTGGAAACGCACATCACCACAGGTCATTGCAAATTTTTGTTAGTCAATATCTAACTTCGCTCTTTATCGCACTTAAAATATTATTACTCTTTTCAAGACTCTCAGAGCAGTGCTGAGATGCAGTGTCTGCAGCTTAGGGGCAGCCTAGCTCTCAGCTTCACTGCAAGCTTCTTCTACAGCTCCTGCAGTACAAAAGAGTAATAAATGTCACCAATAAAACCTCTCAAAAGTCTTCCCACTACAGGGCAAAAAGTCTTAGTTATGACCTACTACTGTACTTATGACCTTCCTGCCTCAGAATGTTATCCTTGTGGACAATAAAAATAATTTTTAAAAAAGATGCATAAATAAATGTCTTCAGTGCCATGGCAAGTACTGCTCATGAAAGAGTTGAAACTGCTGAGAGCTACAGCAACACCATTGGTGGCTGAGTTGGGGTGAAGCAGCTGCTGAACACGGAGCATCACAGAGATAGGAAGCCATGTTGTCCTCTCCTTTGTCTTTATGAGAGGGGATAGTGATAGGATCAGGGGAAATGGTTTTAAACTGAGACAGGGGAGGTTTAGCTTGGATATTAGGAGGAAGTTTTTCACCCAGGGGGTAGTGATGCACTGGAACAGGTTGCCCAAGGAGGCTGTGGATGCCCCATCCCTGGAGCATTCAAGGCCAGGCTGGATGTGGCTCTGGGCAATCTGGTCTGGTGGTTGGTGATCCTGTACTTAGCAGGGGGTTGGAACTGGGTGATCACCGTGGTCCTTTCCAACCCAGGCCATTTTATGCTTCTATAATTCTCATGCACACATCGGCCTCTAGAGGGTCCTCCATCAGGAACCTGCAGTGGTTCCATGCACAAGGTAATTGCAACATAGGGTCCATATATTAGACTTGAATAAAAATGCTAGTGCTAATTAAGGAGCGATTGATAATTAAGGAGAATGACCATGATGAGAACAGCCATGTGTGTTCAGAAAACTAAAGTTTAATTTCCAAATCAGTGCTTTAACGCCAAACCTCAGTAAGAAGGTAAGATGTTCGGATGTTAGATTAATTAACAATGTATTGTGAAAAATTACGTACACTTTTTCCTCTGTCTTTAGAAGGACAAATGTGATTAGCAGAGAACACATCCACCTGCATAAGAACATTTTCTAATTATTCACATGGCCATAAATGACCTCTGGCAGCTCATAACATGGTGAAAACTGAAGGTGATCAGTATATGCCACTGGGAAAATAATGCAAATCCTTCTCCATTTTCCGTGATATGAATTTTTTCACTTTGTTATTATAGAGAAATTAAATAGAGCACACAGTTTTATAACAGGTTTCCTCTCTCATCTTGGCTGCATGCACCTAGACCCTCTCCTATGCCAGCACTGATATTCACTGGGGTGATGTTTTTTTCCCCTTTTCTCTCTCTTTTTTTTAATGTACAAGAAGGATAGAGGTTAGACACAGACAGAACTGGGGATGAAGGGAAGATATATTCTATGCTAATATAGACTTAGACCTGTTCAAACTAGCTACAAAATCGCAGCCTGATCCATCTGCATCTGATGTCCATATTACAGGGACATATGGGCAGTGCAATTATAACTTGCAAAAAATCATCATCTTTCATGTTATGTTTGTAACCATTAACTGCAGCACAAACAACACACAATATAATAAATTAGTTCTATCTGAAAATAGGAGAGGCAAACTTGTTAGATAAGATGAAAGTCTTTGCATTTCATTTGAAACAAGTCTTACAGCTTAGTCATAAATACCTAAAAGTCTTGTTTTCTAATAGAAATGCCATATAAGTTAATGTATAGCACTTCTGGCTGGCATGTGCAGCACTTCAGTAGAGTTTTCCTGCAGCATCCAAGTTCAAATGAGCCTTTGCTGAGAATTAAGTCAGTCACTAACTCAGTTTATTGAGGCAAACACAAATAAATTGTGTTACACAAGTATTGCCACCAAATTATGGTAGATTGTTCTGAGGTAGCAATGTAAAATATCTATGAACTTTTCAGTGTAGTGATGTTGATGAGTGGCTATTTCACAATTTGTTTTGTCCAAGAAGAAGGTTTGTCCTATTTGCAGATGAAAATATTAAATTTCTCTCATTGTTTTTTTTCCTCATAGAAGATTATCTTTTTTCTCCTATTCAATTTCACCACAATAATGCTACACGGAGATAAGTTTTAACAAGTTAGCAGCCATTTAGAGAAGAAAAAGAAAACAACAAAAAAATCTAGGCTATTATTAAAGTAACATTAGATGCTTTAATAATAATTTTTGATCAGGTTATACTTGTTATAACCAGATGCCAGAGTAACTTTAAATTAAAAATAGCAAAATCACAGTCAGCAAGAAAATTAGATGTCTTACCAAACTTTGTATTGCAACTTTTAAATTCCCTGAGAAGGTTTTACTGGAAGTGATACTTAACCTTTATATGTCATGATCTTGGAATGGCAAGGTCTACACTTCTATGGCCAGGCCAATTACCTTCAATTAAGCAATAAATGTGCAAAGCTTGTTCGGCCAGTACAAATTCCTTAGCTTTATTCTATACCCTTAAAGATACACCAAGAATTAAAAAAACAGAATCACCTTCCAGGAAGACTTTAATGAAACACTCTTGTATGTAACTTCACCTTTTAATATCTTTCATTTAGATAAGCTTTTACAGCAGCCTTAAAGAATAAAACTGCTTGGCTACCTTAATTTAAAATAGAAGGCATATTGCCCTGGTGCCTTACAGGGATGTCTTAACTGTCCACCATGTATATTTCTTCTGGACAATGACGATATAAAAGATTAACATGTTGAGTGTGTTCATTGTAAAACACGAAATTTATCGGTGCAGTTCATTTTTTTAAAATTTACTATAAAAGATTACAATCCCCTACCCTGCAGGAACAATGGCAATATATCTGCGACACGGCTTACTCGCATGGTTCTTTTCCTATGGAAGAGATGTATGAAATACACCTAACCAGGACACACACTGAGATTTCTTAGAGGTGCATCAAAACTATTATTTAATTTTTCTCAGAAGTAACATGTTCTACCGAAGTGCTCTTATTCGATAAAAGACCTTGATTACAAAGGTATGAAGTGGTGGCTGCACAAACTATTCTGACATTACCAGTGCACAACAGGAAAGATCAAAATAGGTAAGAGAAAAGTGACATATAGTGCTCTCTGGGAGTTTCACTGAGTGTGTATGGGCCACTCATGTCACATTTTGCTTTATAACATAATCCCTACCTGTGCCAAAGTTTTAGAATCTGCAGAAGTGCTGTTATGCTTTCCCTGACCCCAAAACCATCAACAAAATTGTAGTGTGTATGGACAGAAAGTAATACAGGGGAAAAAAAAGTAAACAGTAAATGATTTACAAAATGTATCACTGCATTTGCTACCATCTGATGCGCTCTTTCAGCCAAATAAAAAGATGTGTATCCAAAAATGAGCCTTGCAAATGATAATGAAATAAAAGACCACAGCAACCACATCCTTTCCCTTTGAAATGATGACACCAATCACTTCTATTTCTGCCTTATGTGTCGCCACTACTCTATTCATGCATTTTTCTACAAAATTCCAGGGCCAGATCAGTCCTGCCACCTCAATACACATTCACCATGGTTATCCATGGTTCACCTGTGTGCTGCTGGCTTCGCAAAGACACAAAGCAAAGTTACCAAAGGCTTTGAGAGGAGAAGGCTCTGAGAGTACAACATCAGAGAAACACGAAGGAGCTATTTGATAGTAAATGGCCCCCAGTAAGGAGGCTCAGGAATCCTGACATTAAAAGAGAAAAAGGAGAAGCAAAGCCCAGGTTGAGTCCAGCCTCCAAGAAATATCACCAGCTGTGGGCAGAAGGAAGAGAAAAAGATGCAAAACCACAGTGCACAAACCCATGGCAGCAGCTCCCTGCTAGGATTCACATTGGCTCACAGTCCCTCTAACAAACCCCTAAGCTGTCTAAATTAACAGGCTCATGGGTGAGTTTCTCCCAAGCCACATCAAGAAGTCTAGCCTGCCAAACTGGCAGGCACCAAAGTTTAAATATTCAAAATATTTAATTCTATTTGTGTCTGTAAGCCCACTGCTGTTTCATCCATTGTTTTCTGTGTTTTGCATTGCTATCTGCCTGTGAAATAAGTGCATGTGGACTGGCGCTGAAAAATCTGCATTTAATCACTCAAAACAGGCAGAAAGGGCTCAAAAGTGCCAGACAGCTGGGCAGAGGATGACACAGCTTGTTGGATGTTGTCACCAGCCACATTTCCCTACCCTCTAACTTACTGGCACAAGAGAGCACACTGGATTGGCATTAAGCAAAGGAACCACTAGTAACAGCTACCATGCCATCTCAGGAAAAAAGAGACTTCTTCATCTACACAACAAAAAATGTTCGAATAGGCTCTAAATGTATTCAAGCATTTTATGTGTCATTCTTAAATAATCATTAAGTAAAGCTCCAAGGCTGTAAATAATCACTATCCTTTATTCAAACAATCCCCTTTTGCTGACATGATGTATATTTTGCTTCAAGGTTCTGAAGCATATGTGTACATTTTACATCTTGTATCTTCATGCAGACATACTATGATCATCCCACAGAAGTAGATTTTAATTTGACTTTAAAAGAATTTGCTAATTGGATTCTCCTGAGATTGAAAACAGTGGAAACTTGCTTTTCCTCTGAACGTTGGAACGCCATCAGCAAAGTAATACTCAAAAGACGCTGTTGGATCACTCCCTTAAAGTGCTTTACTTTGTACCCAAAGAGATGCACATATTATGATGCAGCCACAGAAAACTGGAAAAGGAAGGGCTAAAATCCACACGGTATTCATGCCCCTCTCCTCCCAGTTCCGTTCCTTGTCCATTTGAGTGGTGAACCTGTCAGACTCCTCTCCTTACTGGAAACTTTTCCAAGAGTTTTAAAGCAGCTATTGAACACATCTGATAGCCACACTCCTCTCAGTGTCTTTGAATCCTTCTGACAAATTGCTTTACCTTTCTCTCAATAGAGATGAAAAGGATTCAACTAAGAATCTGTCTCACACCTCCTCTTTCCTGTTGCCCTCTCTTTCTCTGGACTTAAAAAGCAAAGTAAATGCTGTAGCACAGGTGTGATGGTGTGACAGAAATGTGGTCTTTACTTCCGATGGAAGGAACTCAAGCAACTTCCTCTGGCAATGCTGAAGATCAATCACAGTAGCTAAAGGAGTCTGTTTCTCAGATTTGCTCTTATTTGGCTCCAGCCCTTGTTAACAAAATTCCTGCTGAAACAACAGTACCATCAGTCTGGAGACTGCCAGTTCTCCCAACAAACTCAGTTTGTAAATTTAGTCTTTTTCTCTCACCTCTTATGGTGAAATGAGTGCATTGTCATCAAAATCCAACCCAGACCCTGCACTAACTTTTCTGGACTGCGTGATGCACGCTTAGATTCAACTCTTCCAAGAGATCCAGATATCATTTTTGAGGCATCTCTTCCCAATAAATGAAGTTGATAGTGATTTTTCTTTAGAATGGGACTGAAGAAACTCATAATGTAGTCAGAGCTTTGTATGCACTTTAACACATCTGTTGGACGTAGAATCATAGAATCATGGAATCACAAGGTTGGAAACGACTTATAAGATCATCTAGTCCAACCGTCTTCTCATTACCACTGCTACCACAAGCTACCAAACTATGCCTCGCAGCTCCTCATCCAGACGCCTCTTAAACACTGCCAGGGACGGCGACTCCACCACTTCCCTGGGCAGGCCATTCCAGTGCCTGACCACTCTCTGAGAGAGAAAGTTTTTCCTTATGTCTAACCTAAACCTCCGCTGGTGCAACTTGCAGCCATTTCCCCGAGTTCTGTTCGCTGCCTGGGAGAAGAGGCCAAACCCCTTTTCACCCCAACCTCTCTCAGGAAGTTGTAGAGTGCAACAAGGTCTCCCCTGAACCTCCTCTTCTCCAGACTAAACAATCCCAGCTCCCTCAGCTGCTCCTCATAAGACTTGTGCTCCAGACCCCTCACCATTTTCATTGCCCTTCTCTGGACACGCTCCAGGGCCTCAATGTCTTTCCTGTAGTGAGGGGCCCAAAACTGAACACAATACTTGAGGTGCAGCCTCACCAGTGCTGAGTAGAGGGGGATGATCACCTCCCTGCTCCTGCTGGCCACACTATTTCTAATGCAGGCCAGGATGCCGTTGGCCCTCTTGGCCACCCGGGCACACTGTCAGGTCATGTTCAGCCGAGCATCGACCAACACCCCCAAGTCCCTTTCCTCTTCACAATCATCCAGCCACTCGTCCCAAAGCCCGTAACGCTCCATGGGGTTAATGCAGCCAAAGTGCAGGACCCAAGACTTGGCCTTGTTGAACCTCATCCCATTCACCTCAGCCCAGCGATCCAGCTTATCTAGATCCCTCTGAAGGGCCTCCCTACCCTCAGGCAGATCGACACCACCTCCCAGCTTGGTGTCATCTGCAAACTTACTGAGGGTGCACTCAATCCCCTCATCTAGGTCATCAATGAAGATATTAAACAAGATGGGCCTAAGTACTGAACCCTGGGGGACACCACTTGAAACGGGTCACCAACTGGACTTAACTCCATTAAGCATTAAACACAGGGGAGTTAGCTGTATCATTAATGCAGCCTTTAGTTGGCATTTCCTGATGGTGAGTTATTTTACAGTGTAGTGTAAAACAATTTATTGGTGTGACAATTATACAGCATTGCCAAAAAATCTATATAAAACATCAGAAATATGTCTTTGAAGTCTTTGTGGAAAGATCAGACATAATTTCGTCAAATCAGTCAGGAAGGCAAAGAGGTTTCCATACCACGTTTTTCATTTTTCCTAAATTATCATTCGTAGCTTGAGCACACCTGTACAACACGTTAGATAGATGACAGTATTCTTGTACTTAACCACCACATGTAACAGAGCCTATAGCAAAAACATATCTAGAATTCCTGGCAGCAGCACTGCCCCATCAGTGTCATGATAATTAAAAGTGCTGTAGGCTGACATCTTACATGCTTCTGCTTCCTTTCATAAACCAGCATTACAACTTCTCTGTTTCCAAGATAACCAGTGTGAGGAATTACAAAACAACCAAGCAGGAAGTATGGTAGACTTGGCTCGTGATAGTTCAAGGATGGAAGAAGGGCAGCAGCCACAAGCCTGGGGCAAACAACCTGACTTGACACTACACCCTCACATAAAACAGTTCTGTTGGGTGTACAGCTCTTCAAAGAAAATAGTGGTAAAAAGTCCTGACAAAGTGTTGTAACTTTTTTCCCCAGATCTGAGCCATCACTGCTGGCCAAAGCAAGCTTCCTTCCTCTCAAGGCTGAACAGAAGGTAAGCAAAAGCAGACAGCTGAAAATTCAAGCATAAGAGCACCTCCAAGGAAATATTATCATCATTGTTTGAGATGTCAGAATTCAAAAAAATTGAATACATTCTGAAGCATTAACAGTTTTTTCAAATCAGAAAATAAGCCTGTGGCTTTGCTTCAAAGAATCTTCACATAAGTTCGAAATTCCTTTTTGTGTAGGGCAACAATAAGGACTATTGAGGGATCAAACAAATGAACAGAATCAGCAGTGGCACATGGTTGTGCTTGGTACTGCGAGGTGACTGTCAGGAGCCACATCTGTTCATGTCCACTGTCCTCAGGGTCAGGTGAAATCTGACATGCAGAAGAGACATGCAAAAGAAATGTTTCAAGAAATGTTCAGATGCTGTATTAAGAGACATGAGTTAGTGGGGAAATACTGGTGTTAAGTGGACAGATGGACTGGATGATATTGGAGGTCTTTTCCAACCCTGGTAATTCTATGATTCTATGAAAAGAACAGAGATAAAGTTTCATGGACAAGCAAGTGCTAATTGTTTTTGTGTGTTTCTATTCATTCCACTTTAATGTTCCACTTAGTTATTTTTTATTTCTTTGTCCTGCTTTGACCAGGCTCATAACTGATTTCAGAATGTGAAACCACTCCATGTAAAATGCCTGTGACATGATGCACTGAGTCCATGCTTTTGAGAATATTAACATGAATAAGGGTACAAAGCTTTCAGCACATATCTAAGGCTTCAAATTAGGATTACTTTCAGCAACTCAAGAACAGCTTTTTACTTCTATGATGAGTATCTATTTCCCTTTCAAAGTGAGAATTCTTATAGAAGACCTCCATGTGTAATAGATAATATAGGAATTTGCCACAGATAATATTTATAAATTCCAAGGACATTTTTGAATTGGCAGCATGAGGCCAATAGTATTATGTCACTCAAATTGAGGTCCTCTCTGACAACACAGCATTTTCCCCCAATATTACTGACAGATGTCTACAGAGTATGACACCTCTTACTTTCAGTGGTCTGTAGCAGACACTCTTCTTATTTCATATGGCCGAACATTAATCCACAGTCATTTAAGGCAATTTTTCTCTTCAATGGCTTTGAAGCAGATAAAGCCACTTGTAACACAAGTCAGACAATTTTTACACTGCAGTGACACATCACACGTCCCACATTTTTCTCATCTGCAAGAGTTTCTCTCACAGTAGGAACAAAACACCTATTTAATATCATCCAAGGTAGAACTCATGAACCGTTGTGTTCAATTTACAAAGAAATGCAAGAAGATTCTAACATTTAAAATAAAGACACCCTATGATGTTCTGTATCTTGATTAACATTTTGCCAATTAAAAAAAAAGTCAATAAATAAATAAATAAATAAAATAAAATTAACAGGTGCAATGATTTTATGAAAGATTAAATTTTCCAGGAAAAAAAAAAATTGGGCTTCCAAAATTTGCTTGACATAAGGGAATTAAATATTGGTGAAGGATGGAAGTTCATTAATTAAATCCTGTAAGGGCTTTATTAATAAACTTACCCACTAGTTATAAAGACAAAAATGATATTTTGCAACGTTTTGAACATTTAGCATACCTGTAGGAATTGCCTTTGTTAGGAACTATGTTCATACTTCACTAATAAGACAAAAACTGCTGAAATCAGTATGAAAAAATACAAAGCAGTAATTTGGGCAAAGATGTGCTTGCAAGGAGGAGTAGTTAATGAAAGCACCTGAGGGTAGTAATCTGGATTTTTGGGGGGCAGGATCTATTGACCTAACAGCATCTCAGCATATCAGACAACATTAGAAAGTTGTGAAATAAAAAAAAAAGTTCACCTTGCTTACTGTGCTCAGTGACTTTGCAGAAACAACTACTTGGATTTTGGTAAATGAGGTGCAGACTAGCTCTTCACTTTCTGCATAGCAAACCTGCTTATTGCCATGATCAGTCAATGAAATGCATTAAGCTTCTCTCAGAGAATCTTGACAGTGAACACAATATTCTGGGAAAATGTCAGGTTTTGTGGTTGAAGATTAAATTTACTCTGATTTTCAGCGTACAAAAACATTACCTGGGATGCCTTTGTTAAAGGTTATTCTATTCTATAGAAGGAAACAAGTAGATGCAAATATACAACACCAACAGTTAGGTTATCAGAGAATTGCTCTTTCCAGTTTCAGCAATAGAATCCCTACCCAGAACTTTGATGCATACAACCTAACACAATGTTTAATATTAAATAAATAAATAGATATCACTGGAGGGACAGACTTTTTACGAATGTTCAACAGAATGGAAAATATATGCTTTTCTACTATATATAATCCTTAATTTTCAGATGTAGAGTCTACTCTCTTCAAAGTTTATTTTAAATCTTTCTCTTTCTCTGCAAGATCTTTCGACACAGAATCTGGTGAAGACCTCAGCAAAGCATATTATTTAAAAATAAATAGTATGTTCTATTTTGGTGCTTTGTTCTAATTAATTTTTGTAGATACCATGACCAAAGTCAGAACAATGACTTTATTTGGAAAGACCTTACTGTACAACCTCCAAATGATCTCCACTGTGCTCTAAGCCATCTTTATGACTGTTGAGTAAAAGCAATCAGGCCATATTTTCCACTCACACTTAACGTAAATCAAAAATAAATCATGTGAAGCCAGCAGGCACGACCCAGTGAAAACAGGTTCCCAGCTGCTAACTATGAGCTTAGTCAGGAAAGATTTGTTGGATTCTGTAGTTTAACACTAAATGCAAGTAAAGAGCAGATTTATCTTTGCTCCTGGTTTATTTAACATGCCTGGGATTTGGGCTTTTGTAACATACATTATAATTTTGTTCTCCCCTGAATATATACACTACACTAATTGCTGTAAGTAAAAGGAATCACAATCCCCTCCAGAATCTCCTATTCAGACCCTGATATTCACTGGCAGCCTTACCATCCTCTTTTCTACACTTATCGCTCACAATTGAGGCAATTTACTCACAAACTGCAGAGCTTTACAGAGAAATAATGTATTCCCTCATTTTACCATGCTTCTGGATTCACTTTTCCAGGGATTAAGCTCAAATTCCAAAACCCCAAGCAAAGTCAAACACCTGACCCTTCTTTCCACTGCATTTTTCTGGCCTCCCATTTCAGAGCTGGCCTTGCAGACGGTGCTTCAGACAGGAGAAAAACCACAGGACATCATGCCATTTCTTGATGTCTTATTTATCTGTTTGCAAAATATGATAATCATAGGCTATCTATTATGACCTGATTTACCTTGTGGCTACTCTGAATACACAAGTTCATATGTCTGAGAAGATACAAATAAGTCTGTCTGGGCTGAGTAAGGGTAGAGTTTATAGAGTTTACTCATACAGTGATGGATGAATATACATTCATCCTCATAAAGACAAAGTGCATGCAAACATCAAAATCAAATTTAATTTCTTCTCTATCAAATAAAAGAGAGCATAATATATTCTTCAAGCAATCGGTATTATCTACTCAGGCACTGATATTTCTGATCTAAACTTTGTTAGCTTGGTCTTTGGAAGACTTTTCTCTATGATTAGATAGTAGATGTAATGTGGTCAAATGAATGCTTGTATCAGTTTATGTACACAACTGCTGATGTCTAGGAATTGATACTGGGAATATCAGATCCCTTCTGGTCTGCATCCTAACAGCTGAAGAGAGAACAGTGGTTTCTTAAATGAAATAACATTAAGATAGAGATAACAGGATTGTCTTTACCTATCTTCAGTAAAATTACTCATTACAAAAAGACATACAATAACAAACACTAAATGTTACTTTCCCCTGGAATCTGCTGAACCACTGATTAGGAAGGGTATAAATTGGATTAAACTCAGGTAGCTTTTCCCCCTACTATGGAGCTCACTGGGGAATAAAAAAATATATTTTTGAATAACAAAAAAAAAAAAAAAAAAGCTATCTTCCAAAACTAAAGTTTCCTTTTGATAAAGCAGATACATCAAGGGATCAATGCCTTATTCAATCTAAACATCTAAATTACTTAAAGAAATGTAAAACAGAAGCAAAATGTTAAATAGCAACCAGCAGTGCTGAGCAGCCATGGACTTATCAGGGAGCTCCTGGCCAATTTACATCAGCTAGGCTCAGCTCCCAGGGCTCCACAACTGAAGAGCTGATGGGAACGTCAACGGCTGATGCTAGGCTGAGATTTAGAGCAGCTCACACAACTCTTGAAGGTATAAGAGCTCAGTCCCTAAATATTTAAGTGCATTTATAATCTGTCCAGTGCAATTGCACCCACCACAGCTCCATCAACGTGCTCCCTGTGCTGAATACTCACCCATAAGAACTTGGGATCTTTTCATCCTACCACATGCAGATCCAAGCTCATGCTTCCACCTCCATCAGCCTTTTCCCTGCCGTAGTCTAAAAGCAATTTAATTAGGGTCTGGTGTCTACCTTTATGACTATTAGCATTTGTTTGTTTTGCTTGTTAAAGAGTTATATTTTCCAGTAATAATTTTAATATTTTTCTTTGTATGATTCTCTTTTTTTTTTTTAACTAGATGTAGCAGCAGAAAGCAATAGGGAGATTTCAGATCTTTTCAAGTCCTGGGATCAGGAATCATTCAAGCAAATGAAGTCAAAACAGCTGCAGTAATTGGCTAAAATTGCCATTTTTAATGACACAAATTATACCAGAGTGATGTTTAATGAAAGCTACAATTCCCAGCTTCTATAAGCAAAATTTAAAACATTCTCGCAAATTGTATTGACCTCTCTCATTTAATACCCTGCTAATCTTTGAAAATTGAAAACAAATGCTTCAATTAAGAGACAATTAATTGACAATTAATTCAACAATAAGCAGATGGCCAGAAAGATCATTCTGCTATTAAATGAATTATGTGTGAGAGGGAGCATTTGACCTTTCATATATAACACCCCCCCATCTTGAAAAGAAAAAAAAACAAAACAAAACACCACCACACTTTGCTTAAGAAAAAAGAGAAATCATGTGGATTTTTTTTTTGTATCATGCTGTGCAGAGCTATAACTTTGAAAAATGAAAATAAAAAGCTTATTTACATCACTATTTTGGTCTAGGGGATAGGAAATGTGAATTAGGATAAGAATAAAGAGAAATAACATGCACAAGTGCAGGAGGATTTACAATAGCTCTTGCACCCCAAGGCCCAATATAAGAAAATAAAGCCGCCATTATCATCAGAACTGCAGATGATCTCACAAAGGGCTCGTCTGCATAGGGAGGTCAGCACAGAAAAAGAGCTGTTTTGAATTTAAAGTGCAACTGCAACTTCACTTTCCTCTCTGAGCAAGCACGATGGCTGCTTTCCCATGGTTACAAACAACAAGGCTCCTGAGAGGCTCAGGATAGAAATGCCCTCTCTGATCGCTGCTCATTAACAAAAACTGGAGGAAGTCACTGCAAACATAAAGCAGAGGTCAAGCATGTGGTGCTCAAGACACAGCTGGAGAAGTTGTTGACCTGAACTGAGACTTCCATTTCTCAGTCCCACACCCTAGGAAGGGACGAACAGGGCAGGCTCCTTACATTCAGCTTCCTACCCCTTCCCCAAATATGCACCCATGAGAGCCGGCCCATGGGTTTGTTATTACATCTTAGTACACATTGTTTTTCAGTGGGGATGAAGAGAATGGCTCAAATCTTGAAGTCCTGAAGTTAATGACTTCACTCTTCATCTCTCAAAAGATCAAAGATTACAAGTGACATTAGGGTATTCTCAGATATATCCATGAAATGGTCCTTCCAGTCTTTGCTTTGTTGAGAAGAAAATAAGTAAAAATACTATTTTCTCTCAGAGAACCACCGTATGTTTAGAAACAATTTTGTGCTGAATGCGTAACAGAGTGCATAGAACAGAGAACACAGCCCATGCAAAAGACTTATGCTTATGGATCACAAAGAAATACATTTTATTAATAAAAGCCAACCTATTTTCTCACAAATAAGTTACGTAAGATAAATGGATGAGTAAAGATAAGGTTGACCATGCTGAAAGTTTCTGGCACAGAAACCTATAGATAAACCAGTGTTTCTATTTGCTATTTTTTTTTTTCCAGAAAAAAAAAACTATATGAAAACACTTAATATAATTAGCAACTGAGACACATAAATAAAACATTCCAGTCGTCTTGCACATATCACTGCAGGAGCTCTTATACTCCGTTTCATTTGTCACTGTGTTTTATGCAGTCTGGCTATGACTTCAGCAGTAATTTATACTGCATAAACCTTGACACTTTGTGTGGCAGAAGCAGTAAGCCTGGCTTTTTAGGGCTCTGATATAGTAAAAGCAGGCAGAGTTTCTTCTACTTGGAGTTGTATCTGTTTTGTTAATACCCATCAGATACTCCTGCTCTTTATTTCAATGTATATCTCTTAATCCCACTATAAGAACAATCAAGCACAAAAGCTGGAGCAGCAAGACTGTTAAGCAAATTCATGAATACTTTACTCATAATACTCATCTTTCATATGTCAATATAATAATGATGGTTTTTTCCTGTAGCATTAATAATACATTTGTACTTGAAAAAAGGTTTTCTGAGATATTCTAAAAGTTAAATGACCAGATAGAAATTGCCTTGTGAAATCAAACATTTCTGACATTAGAAGACATTGGTGGAACTGGAAATAAACTTGAATAGCATCAGAACAACTATTGTAAGCATCAATCTTTGACTGGTACTCAATTTTCTCTTTCTCAGGCATAGGGCCTGACACTATTCCATAACAACAAATTGTAAATTGACTTATGATGTGCAGAATCATAGGGGAATAGATTTGTACATCTCCGTATCTTCACACTTGAAGAGTAAAGATTTCATGATGCACATTATCAGCTTAATTTTCAAAGAGAGAGATCTTACAACTGATCACTGATTTCTTTTGCTTTTTGCCAAGTCCAGGCGGAAGACTGTAAGTCTAGTTTACTTTAGCTAACTCCACTAGGTGGTTTTAAACTGCTTAAAATGTGTTGATTTCACTTTCATTCCTTCATTAGGCTTTAAGAGTCCCAGCAGTTTTGAGCCTGTCTCTTTTTTCTCAAATAGTTCTGTCAATTCCTGATCAGCATACTGCAGACGGCTGAGGCTGCATATTCATCAGCAGATGCTACATACTAGCCAAAGGAAAAAAAAAAAAAAAAAAACACCCCAAAATGTGCTGAGTTGATCTTCACATCTCATTGGAATTTTATAATATTTTAACTATTTTCCAGTACAAAAAAAAATATTGAAGGAAAAGCTTTTCTTGGAAATGGTAAATTTTGGCTAATTTATTGTTATAATTTCCTTTACATTGGAAGTAAAGGAAAAACATATTTTGACTAATTTTGACGATGTGTTTCCTCTTTTGTATTTTAATATATCTTTTGGAATATTATGTTGTTACACAAGAGCCTAAAAATAAAACACACAAGTCAAAACAACAAAACATGAAAATACAAAGTCTAGTTTCGTATGAAGCACATTTTCTTGGGAAGTTTCCTAATTTAATTTTCATTCTTAGATTATTTAAAAAGGAGTACAGCATAGATCCTTCTGCTCTACAACAGATCAATAGTTTCATTCCTGTGGTAGTCAAGATATTTAGAAAAAGGGAAAATTTTCAACTTGGCAGAGTGGTTGTCAGAACCAGTAATATAACTTATATCCGTAGTATTAATACAATAATGAATATCTATGTTATTAGAATAAGCCAGGCATATTCGAAATGACCAGAAAATATCTGGACAAAACATCAATATGTTAATAGAGGGTACAAGAACATCTGTGTAATCACATTTCTTAGACTTTGGTTCCACGACCAAACTGCTTCTCTAATGGCACCAAAATTAAGGGTTTACCTTAAACAACACCCCATCAGTCCATAGGAACCATTACCTTGAGCAAACTGATGAGCGCTCTTCAACACTACACCAAAATCAAAGAGGGAGATTTTTAAACCAGAAAACTGAAGTTCAGAATATTTCATTTCATTTCATTTATCAGTGAGGGTTATTATTTACATTTCAAATAAGGCTTCTATCTACTTTTCCATTATTAATGGTCATTACTAATGATAGATAAAGATGACATTGTATTTTACCTTAACATTCATATGGATATTGGAAGGGAACTGTGCTCAGTAATGAGTTATTTTTCTTTGCAAACAATTAAAAAAACAACAACATTCTTTCTAGTCTTTTGCCCTAATTTTCCTTTGTTGTTACTGGAACATTGGTTTAACTGTTGCGTGCAGCCCTTCATCCAGTGTTGGCAGTTTATCATCAGCTGCAAGGCAGGATATGGGTTAGCAGGTATTAGCAATGCATTCTCTCCACTTGAGACCAAAACCATGTCTAATCAGCTAATGAAAGATATACTAGACTTTAGCAGTTATTTATAAATCCTGTGCATTGTATTATAAACCTTCTAACAAGCAGGTACACTCCTGCAACTCTCTGATCTGCAGTAAGGGACTTTGGGAATGCACCATGGATAATGTTCCCTTTTAGATCCAACTCCGACTCTCTGCTAATCTCCTGTCAGCTGAATTCTCCTTGCTCTTCTCGGTTTTGTACCGTGCTTCATTTCAGAAATCCTTAATTGAACATCAAGGCAGGTTTCAAAAGTGTGACATCACTGATGAGTCAGCACTTCAACTAACAACTGCCAAATTTTGGGGGGTTTTTTCTTTTTTTTTTTTTTTTTCTTTTTTTTTTTTTTCCTTCTTTCTTTTTCCCCAAATCAGGGAAGCTCACTCTCAGGGTCTTTGAAATGCAAATAAGGAAGTCCAATAGACTGAAATTCAATCTGAATTACTTAGAGATGTCAGAACAAACAAGCCTTTGCAAGCTCAATGCCCTATTTAACAAACCTTTTTAAAAGATCATGGTGGAAAGCCGTGGAGTTAGTCACTTGAAAGTCTCTAGTCACAGTTACCATACCTTTTTCAGCAAGATTTTGAGCATACCAGTACAGACATGTTCTTAGCCAAAATACAGTCTGCATCCAGTTCACTAAAAACAGTTTACTCATTTTATACAGTATGGTGTCAGGGCAAAGATGAAGAATTCTGCAGTGTCTCTGGATGCAGTAATCCTGTAGCTGACTTCACCAATAGCTTTCCAAGAGAGAAGGGTCAAGTCATCTGACATAGGTTCAGCAATTCACATTGAGTTTCACTGGTGCAAGTCAAAAGCGATCTTAATTTCAGTTAAGCCCCACTTCTATGAGGAGAGGTGAGCAAACATTAGAATCTATTGAACTGGATACTTCTCTGACAAACTGTTTCTTCTCATGCAGTAATTAGCAGGAGCTAATTCAACGTACGAATTTGCTTTGCTTTTATAATACTTTTTTAGCAGCATGGGCATTCAAAGAAAAATCTTACACAACCATGAAATCTATGATTTATCAGTTTTAAAATATAAAGTCTAAGTGAACAGTCATTTCCAGGGATAGAACATCAGATCTCCTCCTTTTCCAGTTTGAGAGCCACATCCAGCCTGGGCTTGAATGCCTCCAGGGATGGGGCATCCGCAGCCTCTCTGGGCAACCTGTTCCAGTGCATCACTACCCTCTGTGTGAAGAACTTCCTCCTAATATTTAACCTAAACCTCTCCTGTTTAAAACCACTCCCCCTTGTCCTATCACTAACGATGCCCAAGCAACTGCTCATGATTTACTCTTCTTCTACCAGGCAAATAGTCCACACTGTATTATGAAGTCTTTTCAGAGCAGACATGAAGTTTAATCTCAAGATGAATTGAATGCCTTGCAACATTACTGTAGAAGTCTGTTTTGTAACCCACTGGAGTTTTCCACGTGATGGCAGATGCCATCAGGGCTTGGACATTGCTTTGTAGAGCTCTTGGGTGACACTTGCTCTGCACTGAGGACAACTACCTGGGCAAAGAGTGACATGTCAGGGTTCTTCTGTATTTCTGCATGGTTTTACCCAAAAGAATGTTCTGTACAAGAAATGCCTGAAGAAGTACAGATGCCATCACAAGCCTTCCTGCAGCCCCTTGCAGAGCTAAGCTGGTATTGCCCATCAGGCTCTTCTACCTTACATCTCACAAACCAACAAAGATAGTTGGGTACTACCTAATTTTCCACCTACATATACCCTAAATACAGCAGTTTTCCTAACACTGTTCAGAACCCATATTCAGATGACAAGAGCAACTCACTGCTTTATTTTGATGTGAAGACTTAGATTAGCGTTTTGCTGCTATGATATGCAAACCCAGCAAAGGTCTTTAAGAAATCAGACCATCTTAGATCTAATTTTAACCATCAGTGAGCAGTTTGACTCATCATTCATTCTCACCAGTCGGTGCCTGTGAGCTCTGCCATTTCACTTCACCCAGTAAGTTACTACAAATTAGTGTTGTCAAGAATACAAATAACATTTGATTTTACCCATTGCTGTTCCACCTGCTCCAATGGCTTCAGAGACTGAACATCTAGAACAGTAGAGAGAAATTTATCCACTTGTTTGAGTCTGAACAGCTGTGTACCATCCTACTTGCATGATGATTGCTGCACTCACATTCCAACCACTGCATCTTCCTCATTATTTGGCAGCTTGAAAAAAATACCTGACAAACCACTGCATGCCAACCTATGGCTGTCTATTCATCAGCAGCTTATGCTTAGCCTTCTCATGTATTTCAACAACATGAAAAAGTAAAACAAAACAGACTCTAGGAATAAGGAAAGATTACACCAAGAGATATCTGCCCAGAATAGAGTGATTAAATCAAATTAGCATAGGGACTTCGGTGGACTACAATAATTAACGTGAAAAATAACTTCATGCTAGAATAAGAAAGGAGACTTAGTTCCTATATTCTTGCAGTTTGGAGGAGGGGTGAATACAGTATTTTTATGGGGGTCTAAGCTAAAGGTTCATCCTTAGTGTGCATTTCTTTAGCCCCAGTCTTTAACCCCAACGCTTTCCTCTTCCCAAAGGACCTATTGCTGTGCTGGACCCCAGTGCCTTTCCATCCCAGCAGACAGGAGGCTTCCCTCCCTTCAGCAGCTTGCTTGGCTGAGTCACACCTTCTGCAACGAAAGCAAACAGCCACAAAGATAGTGCAAACAAACAGGGGCTGCCACAGACATGTTTTGGAAGAGCTTATTCCTGTGTGGGAAGTGCTGCAGTGCGATAAAGAACTTTTCTATCTGCATAAGCATAATATGTTGGGATGGCACCAGCAGCACCAAAGAGGGAGAAATTCTCATACTTAATTAAGCTAGGTAGGAAAGTTTTGTGGAGACCAAAGTTTGATTTAATTAATATTGCTTATTACTTACAGAGCACGCCTGTGCATAACACTGAAATAGAATGAAGGACATCCTATTTTCTTTGCTTGAGCTGATATGAATGATTGAAATAGCAGTCTTCGTGTGTGCTCAGAAGGAGCCCAAGTGCTTGTACAGAACCATAACCTGAGGCAGCTCTGTTTTTGGGCAGTAAACAAACACTTGAAAATGTCTACCTGCCCTCTATGCAGAAGGACCCTGATTTGAAGTGCCAAGTGGAATTCTTTGTTTCTACCATGCAATTTTAATGAATGGGACAATGGCCTGATGAAATCCAAGAAGTTTATGTTAATCAGGATCAATCAGTAAATACAAGCATGCAAATACCTCTGTTATCCTCTGTGGCAGAAGACAGTACCTTTTATTTACCTTAGCATAGTGGAGTTACTGAACTGATAAATAAGTAATAATAAGTAGCACTGAGACTACTGTCAATATTATGCACCAAAAGGAACATCACATGACATTTACCAGGAAGGTAGACAAAAACACCTTGCAGAGTATGGTTCGGAAACTAAAATTCACTATCTTCTGAAGTAATCAGCAAGTGCAGGAAACGCATAAACATAGGGAAAGGAATATGTCCCCTTTCTGCATTTCAGATGATTGGCCACACTCTGGATCAAGATGTGAGCCCATGAGCCCATGACCAGGCAGTGTTACACCACAGCTGGCAGGATTTCACAAAAGCACAGCTCTTCCACAAGGGTGAATTAGTTGCTCTTTTCAACTCTGTTCATTCTAAAACAAGCTACCTGAATCCAACTGGAGACATTGAGACACAAGGCAGCTGGGCTGTCAGGGATCCTGTTAGCCCAGATCTGTCAAGGTGAACGTGTGAAAGACTTACACTTTCTTTAGACTGGTTAGCAGGAGAAAATTATATGCTGTCCAAACTGTGCTGCTGCCATCGAGGACTCAGCAAGCTCTCAGCAACATCCACTGGTGTTTGAATATAAAACATACATCGACATTTTCTGCCTGCCACGAGGATGCAGCTTTTGGGTACCAGTTGAAGGGGATGCTGCCACGACAAGATGCAAGAAGTAATGGCTTGGTGTGTTCTGTGGAGGGAACAGTCACAGTTGTTTCATACTTCAATGGCTTCTCTACCTGGAGGGCACGCTGTGTGGTCCAGGCACCTATCCTGGTAGGATCTCTGGCTGAACCAAAGAGTCAGCAACCCCACAGCATTAACTCAGCTTTTCAGCTTTCTGCAGCCAAGATGCCTTCAATTCTGTAACCAATAGTTGCTGGTGTTCTTTTGGGGAGAATGTTAAAATGCGGGGCCTTGTCTGCTCCACTAGGACATTAAATAGCTGATGACATTTTAGTTGCAACCTAGAGCTCACCACAGTCTTCCTAGCTTCTTCCAGAGACACTACTTCAAATTTTGACAAGATTTTCTATGAGAAGTCATTGAAGTCAAAGTTCTGCACAGTTTTTTAAGATGTGTGCATAGATAGAAACACAGTGGTATGTGTGCTGTTGTAGGAAAGATAAGAATTCTACTGAAATAAGAATTGAGAGAACACCAAAAAGAGATACACCGGTAAGTGGTATCCTGACTGCACGCTCAGCAGATCTCTCTCAGATAAACCTAGTCAATACAAGGATGAGCTAAGAGAATACTCAGAGAAAGCAATAGGTGTTTGCAAAATGGATGGGCCATTAGCAGCAAATAATTGAATCCTTGTGATTGAGAAGTGCCGCTGAATTCAACGGGACATGCACATACATCTGAAGTCAACACATGGTTTTGACAGACAACAGATAAAGTGGTGGGGGAGCAGCACCTTTCTGAGCAACAAAAGCACCACTGCCTTACAATCAAAGCTGAAATTACAAAAAGAGGCTCAAAGATCTTCGACGTGGACAAACGTTTCCCAAAGCAACGACAATTTTGGATGGAAATGTGCGACTCATTTTGTTGGTGCTGCTTCGTAAGTAGTTAAAGGCTGTTCCCTCAGGTCTGATCTGGGGAAAAGCAAAGCACTATGTTGCTCACTAGATGTCTCAGGGGAACAGGTATGCAGGTCTTCGGTAAATTTTCCTTTATCATCTAAAACTTCTTTTGGAGAATATATATACACCATTAAAGAGACTGGGTTTAAATCCAGATTCTGTTGGGTCACTTCACTCCCACGCGAGGAGAAAGTAAGCTGTTCCTACATCATAGTATTCCCAATTGTTCAAGAATTTTGGCATCCTCTAGACCAATAAATGAAGCGTGTCAAGGATTTTAGACAGCTTAATATTCTCCCATAGGGAAATGAAAATATTCACACAGAAAGAGTTATTCTAAACCTGACCCAAGTGGTTTCCGGAACACAGACCTCAGGCAAACACTGGCAGATAGAAGTAAATATTTCCTTCCAGTGATATTCAAACCCCATCGGTGTTACGGGGTTGAGTTCTGCTGCCTTGAGTACATCTCACTGCATGTAAGCAAAACCCAGATAAAGTCTCAATAGCATCTTAAGGCAATAATTATCAGTCAAACTGTAATGAACCTGTACAGTGATGCAACACAATCAACACAGAGTTGTTAGCAGCTCTTCACTGGTTTATAGGAAAACATTCTATCTGGTGGGCATACATTTGTGCCTGTAAGATGAGAGCAGCATTTAAATTCAGAAACAAGGCTTCCTGGACTTTCTTTATTACGTACATCCCAATTTTCCTAATACACATGTGAAAAAAATCACTAATTGCAGAAGAATTGTGCAGAACATAGAATGCTTTCTCCTAATTAAATATTTATTATTTGTATTAAGCATTTGAAATATAAGCTTAATTTTTGCAGCTTCAGAATATTACTTTCCTGTTCGTTTTGTCAATCTACAAGTGTATTTCACTGATATTTCCCAACATTTCTCTAGTATTTCAGTCTATCTTTGTAGGCTTCTATTGTTTATGTGGGAATCAAATGTTGTTTCTGCATTAGAATTGGATAATACATATTATTATTTCATGATCTCCACTGCCATAGTTCTTTCTGGGAGTCTTTCTGCTTAACTTGGGGAAGAACTCTGATAGTTTACGTCACTTATCGTCTAGACGACCCTTCCCAGGGACGCACGCTCTGTATATAGGTGTATATAGGTGTATATATGTATATTTTGTCGTACACACTGCAAGAATATCCTGCACCAGATCAAACCAGAGAACAAGTCATGGCATGCCCGAGGAAGCGCCTGAAGAGACATCGGAAGGCCTGGCATCATCCCTCGCCCCGGTGATCCTTGTTTAACGAAGACTTGGAATCAAATCACCATATCAATACGACAAGAAGAGCACTGAGACATCTTGGAAACGACAGGATGGCGACTGACTGACACCAGATAACAAACAAATTAACAAGTAAATAACAAATGTAAATCCTCTGATAAGATTGTGAACCTGGAGTACCCACCAGTGGGAAACAGGGAAGAGGGGGGAGGCAAGGGGGAGAAAACAGGGTATAAAGGCTGTCCATAGGTGCGCTCCTGCTTGCGGGACGCCCGCCATTGCAGTCGCGAATAAAATCTGCTTTTATCAGAGATACCGTCCTGACAAAATTATTTGGATATTTCCAACATTTATAGCTGCAAAACACAAGCTTGCTCATATTTTCCTGAAGACAGTGTTGGGACTAAATCTATAATGCTGTTCACAGCACATCTGAAAGAGACAGAAGTGAAAACTTCAGAGACGTCACATGTACCAGTGTCTGTACTGCATGATGCTTCACAAGCATTTTCTCCAAATTAAAAATGATTAAATTAGTCAAACCTTGGATTTTGAATCTTTAAGGTGACTATTTACCAGTACAAAGGAGACTGCTTTATTGAAATCGGGGTTGCTAATCCAGCGCGTACTTAAGTACATTGAAATAGCAAAGGGCTATCTCTGATCTTTGGTTGTGCTTCAGCCATTTTGGTGTAAATAACTGCTTTGCAGAGCTAAAACAAACAAACCAAAAATCAGACAAAGACACAAACAAAAACCAACCAACCAAATCAATCAACCAGGGAAAAAAAAAAAAAAAAAAAAAAAACTGATAGAAAATGGTTATCAGTGCATGTTTTAGATGATTCAAAAACCTGCCATTTTCACCAGTTTTCCTGGCTTTGCAATTGAAGAAATAGAAGGGAGTCTAGAACTGGGCTTGTTTGTACAACTATCCCAATGATCTTACAACTAAACACTTAGAGGTGATTTATTGATGTCTCAAAGGTAGGATGTAGATGTAGTCAAACTTCTATTTACAGATTATTCCTACAAAATCTCTAGACATCATTCTTTTACTGACATTGTTCTCTGAAATTGAAGGTGTTATACTTTAGCAGATGTAACAATCAGAAAGATCAATGCCTTAGAATGGCCATACAGGAGGTAAACTGACAAAGAGACTAACACAATGGAAAGGTCTTATAAAGAAAAAGGAAAAGTGCTCACCTGTCTCTGAAGATTTAGAATCTCCAACCAGAGATCCTTCCAGAGTGACAGTCAGCCCCTTAAATGAGGTCTAAGAGAGGTGCAGCCAGGCTGCACTCCTTCCAATCACACACATGAATTGCCTTCACCTGTGCTCCCAGGGCTGACCAGGTTCTTTCCCCAGGTGCTCAATCAGTGGTTCAGGCCGTGACTCAGCAGTTACCACACACCATAGAATCAGTCCATATCCTAAATTGGAAGGGATTCATATAGATCATCGAGTACAACTCCACACAGGACCACCCAAAAATAAAACCAAGTCTCTGGAGAGATGCTGACTATTAAATTTGCAAGCTGTATGATTTTGCTCTTCGAGTAACAACAGTACAAACTCTTTTTAGCTCAATAAATATTTATGGAAGACTCCATTAAGCAGACAGTGAAGAACAAGAACACTCGAAGGTAATTTATCTCTCTCCCTAACTTCAGCTTAGTCTTTGTCTTTTCCTAAGAGGTCTTAGCTAACAGCTAGCAGCTTAGCTGTTGAGAAAAAAAGCTCACAGAAATTTGACACGTTTTAGAAAAAAAAAATCACTGATTTTTATTCTTGCAGCTGACAGGGAGGAAATTTCTGCCAACCATTATGTTTTGAACAATTGGAAATGCCCAGTGCAAGTGTGGAGGTGCCAAAAATGCTACCTATTCTGTAGTGAGCAGTAATCTTTATGAACAGCAGCAACACACCGCACCTTCCCCACCCAAAAGCATTAATACATCAGAACACAGAAACAATGCAGTCTATAAACAGTCCAGTTACATTCTGGCTAAGAAGGCAGCCCGTGTATATGAAAATCCAGCACAAAGTGCCATGCAGCTCTCCGGTAGCAGTGTCACCAAGAGCTGTGCCCTTCCCTGTATAGAGCATACATATATAAATATTTTCATTCAACCCATCAGAATTTGTGCTTGTGCACTGAGAATTCATCAGCCAGCTATAAAGCGTAACAATAGCTGGTCAAGGACAGAGCACACAATGCCTTTTCATACGGGGCAAAGGCAATCAAGAGATTTCACACATATTTGTGCTGCCTGAGAAACATACTTAATGTGCGGGGACACAGACAAGGGTAAGAGCAAGAAAGATAAATTATCTTGCTCCTAGCTACAGTCAGCCTGTGGATAGAAGCAGATTGACACAGTTGAGTACAAGCACCAAGAGCCAGAGACTGTAAATACCTGTTAGAGCACAAGCTGGGCTGAGTGAGGAAAAATGCCTTTCTCCTCCTTCCTAACCCTTCCACTCATCTTCATCTGTCTCTCCTGGTAGCTTTATTATCCTTCTCTGAGAGCAAAAAGGGGATGGAAAGGGTAAGTGGCATTTCTACCCCTCAACCCTGGATATTTAAGGATGAGGCATTTAAATTTGTAAGATAGATTTGAGAGTCATCAACCCCTAGAGACAAGCTCTTAGATGAACAGCCCTAAGAACTCCTCTGGAATTACAGCTAAAGAAACTCATACAAAGCCTCCCAGTAATCCCATTTTTTGCACATTTGTAAAAGTAGATTGAAGAGGCTGAGAGATATTCAGTCATCCCTGAAACCAAGTAGCTTAAGTGGCTATCGCTGCAGACTTTGGCTAATTACATTACCAAGCATAGATCTAACAGAAGATTTAGACCCAGAAGAAATACGTAAGAAAATGTTGAATAGTCTTTGAAATATTCCTACTAGCTCACCTCCTAAATCCTTATGTATTCATCGTATGTTGTAAGACTGCGTCTGCTTCTTTAGGGCTGTGACTTTTTTAGGGAATTGAAAGAATACAAGGGCCAACCCTTAGGTTTTGTTCTATTGAGATGATGTTGTTGTAGCACAAACCTCAACACCGTCAGGTCAGTGGAAATTTTGGATCTGATATGGGATGTAGCCCACTGTGCTGCTTTCAGAGGATGGTCCCTTAAGATGTCACCTGTTTTCATAGGGCGCAAATTGCTTTAGTACTGCTGTGTGGGAAGCCAGAGCCAACAAAAGCCCACTTCCAAGCTGTACTCCATCATACACAAAGATACAGCTTTCCTTATCTTTAAACTAAAGAATGGAACACCCTTTTATTCCCTCCAGGACACTTTCCCTTCATGGAATGTAGGCCAGGGTTGAAAATAAACTTTGTCCTGCCATCTGTTCATTTGGGATATGGAAACCTGAGATTTTTTTTCCACTAACTTCTGCATAACTCAAGCTTAACATAACTGGGACTGCACTTGGGGACATCCCAGAGAATGACTTGTGGAGCCTCAGCTCCACGAGCACTCAACATCCAGAACTTACTATGAATGCATGCAATGGGCAGAAAGATGGGAATCTTGCTGTAAGAGATGCTGATCACTTTGTCTTCTTACATTCCTGCTGGAGGAGATATAAAAGGTCTCTTTCTATTGGGAAACTGATGTCCTGAAATCCTGTCAGTGTCCGAGACCAGCATAGTGATCGTCTCCACACACAACCATATGGCAGGTCGTACATGCCAGGTGATAGTCCCAAGAGAACAGTTTCCACCTCCAAATATCATGGTAATCACCCTCCTCCAGATTGTGAAAGTCAGGATAAACAGGATCCCATCAGACTCACAGAGAAGGCAAGAAAAGAACCAGATTATACTGTATAAAGAAAATTTAGTGCAATCCTGAAATAGAAAACAACAAAATAATGCTATAATCTATTTTCAAATGCAGCTGTAATATTCTCTGAGAGTCTCCAACTGAATATTCTTGTTTTGTTTCTCTTGAACTTTTGCATTTTTCCTCACTTTCTTATTTCATGTTAAAAGATTCCAGCACAAAACAGAGAGGAAAAAAAGCTCTTCATCAGTCAAAAGCAAACACTTTCCATTTAGCATGGAAACACAGCTTCTTTTAAAAGCATGAAATGCTGATCAAAAGAGAAACATAATTTTTTCTCAATACCAAATATTAGTGATTACTGTAAGGATCATTGTAAATACCACACAAGTACTCAAAAAGCCCATTTAGCTCAGAATCTGTTCACAAAATCAGCCATAATAATAACCATAAATTAAACCATAGTTTAATGAGTGCTAAGGCTGCTGAATGTTAAATAAGAATCTTGCAAATTCTGACACAACCACTCATCCTCTAGATAAGCCAGTAAATGAAATCTCCCCCCAAATGTACTGTGGAGTTGTGTTTTCATTTCTGATTGAAAAACAGAATGACTCCATGTTGTCTTAGTTTTATCTCCATAGAGAGTCAAAGACAGCTATCATCAGCCCAGATGCCAAGTTTGTCACATTTGGGATATCTTGCATTGGGAGCCAGATAAGTATTACAACTTTTAAGTAAAATCTTCTCAAAAGCAACCTACATGCTCTGAAAAAATCTTACCAAGAGAGGAAATAAGAGAGCCAGATCCTTAGGTTGCAAGTCAGATGGAAAGATACACTTCTTCACCATTTCACCTCTAGAGAGAAGAGGAATGCCAAAAATCATAATCAAACATAGCAGTTTATGACTGCAACACAATTCAACACAAGCTCACAAATAATATGTGCTTACTGCAACTGAAAGCAAAGGCATAGGGCAAGCTACCTTGCAGGCAGCTCTCACTGTCTGCTACCCATCCCCCTTTAGATAGGGGATGACAGAACACACTTGAGCATCACCTAAATGCAGGCTAACAGAGCGGCCTTGGTGCTGCTGGATGAGACCATGAGCGGAAACATCTGAGCAGGGAGATTTTCAGGTTTTTGCTGGACTAAGCTCATCAGAAACAATACCCTTGACTATTAAAAATTAATTCTCTTAAGCAGTGTATGACACTGAAACGTAAATTTAAAGCTCAGTCTTTTAAGGTGCTGAACCGCATGGCTTTAATCCATAGAGGCGTTAATGCAGGTGCTTAAACTCTGTATGTGTGCAGTCTTATTGCTGTAAGCACTTTGCTAAAGGGGCAGATTACAAAACCTCTTGGAGGATCTAGCCCTCAGCAGCAAAAAGAGGCAATTTAGGCCAAAGGCATCGGAGTAGGCTGGAGCCCACGTGTTATTTGCATTTTGAATGAAAGCGTTTTAATAGTTTAATCACATTCGAAAACCTTTGTAGAACAACGATCCTTAGTCATTTTGGGAAGCTAAGTCCTCTTAAATTCTAATTCTTACCCTTCTGCTTGTTCACCAAATAGCTTTAAGAAATATCTTGGCACGTCTCAGCTTTTCCATCTCCACAATGCTTACCTCAAAGGGCTATTGTGCATGTCATTAAATAATGCTGGTAAAGCACTCTGAAGATCTGCACTGGTATATATATATTCTAAGAAAAATGATTATTGTAGTGTTTGTACCATGCAAAGTTTGATACAAATCCACGAACTACACCATTGGTTACAGTTCTTTAAGCACAATCTCCAGCATAAAGACATTAAGTGTTAGAAATAGTTGACTACTGTAGAACATAGTTCTGTAAAACCTTTATTCTTATAGCTATATTATATTCAAATGTCAGTACAAATCCAAACCTCTATTTTTATTTTAAGCTCAGCTGATTTATTGATGGCTGTGCTTAATTTTTAAAACATTTTCCCCTTTAGAAATTAGTCTTCTGTCAACCTTTCTAATGTACACAGTCTGGAGTCACAGTGTTCATCTTAAGCAGCTTAGCATTAATGTTTAATTCTGCAGGCTTTACCCTAGCTGTGCAGAACAGTTTGATAGTTTATGTGCCTCTGCCATCAGCAGCTAACATGTATTTCTGTATTCCCAACAATGCTCATAGCGAGTTCCCATTCTTCTCCAACCGTTTTCCCTAATTTTTTCCCCTGTAATTTTTTAATACCCTTATAATTTTTCAATAACAGGTAATTTTGGAAGCCAGAAATGGAAATGCTGGAATACAAAGGCTCTGTGACTCTCTTTGGGAGCTGGAGTCAATTAGGTGGTTGTGCGAGCTCCTGTGGCTATGGCTGCCATTTTCTGCTCTGGATCATCCTCTAGACACCAAGAGCTTTGTGTCTTTGGTGTTACAAGCAGTTCCTTTCCCACAGAGCTATACAGATACAATATATGTTCTGGTCTTAACAAGCAGAAACAATATCCTACGCTTCCTCATCCTTCCTGTGCAACTGAAATTAATGCAGAGTGCTTTATGCACTGGCTTGTACTCCCCAGGGCATTTGAGTTAGATTAAATACACTTTGCTTTTCTTTATTTTTCATATACACATATATATTTCTCATAAATTCTTCATCTTCTCTAGGTTCTGCTATCTGCTAGAGGCCACACTCAAGAAAAAAAAAATCCGTCATACTCTTATAGATTACAAAGTTTTCTTCTCTGAAACATATAGGGACTGGAGAGATCCAATTCAACCAACTATATGCTTACCATTAAGCTGTGCTTATCTTCTATTAAGTCCAATAGGAGCAGGCACAAGCTTAATGTTAATTATACACAGATGTGTTTTATGGATTGGTCCTGGATTACTCATTTGATTACCATTAGGCCTGTGATTGCATGCTCATTGAGCTGAGGTTGCCCAGCAGTAAGTCCCTCTGCTTGTGCAGCAGGAAGCACCAGCCTGCAGCACCCAGGGCTTTTCCTTCCCTTGCTGTGCTGCAGGGATGAATTCTGCTCTTTCTACAGGTTCAGCTTCAAAACCTCAAGTACTACTACTTTTTTTTCCCTGTGCCTTGCAACCATGTTCAGAAGAGACAGAGCAAACGTTAGCAGACAGACAAGGAGACCGTCCTTACAACTGTAAAAGCAGAACACCCAAGGGAGAAACTTCAACCCCATGAAGTACTAACAGGCTTAGAGCTGAGTGTGACAATGGCAATTTAACAGCTGACCTTGCAAAGTCAAAACCAACTCATCAGCAGGAAACAATATTAATTAGAGTGGCACGAAAATTATGCATTTTTAAATCATTTTATAGAGGGTAATGATTATAAAGAAATGAACTATTTATGAAACTTTACGCAAAGTGCCTCTTCTAGACAAATACATGAAGGAAAGCTGATATCCTCATCAGAACGGTCCTGTGGGTGAGAGAACAGACTGGGAGTCGTTCCTGAGGTCTGTGTCTTTTTCGTGTCTTATCTTTGAGAGAGAGGTCGTGAGCCAGTTATCCTCATTGATGAGCATTACTAGCCCTAGTTGTCCCACACCAAATAACGATGCAGCCCATGTGCACAGCCATCCGTCACTGCAAAAAGACATTCTCATTGTAACCTTTAGATTGCATGAGATGCTCAGGAAAGTTACGATCTCCTCCTGTGTTTAGCACACAGCTTTCCCTGCAGCTGCTGTGTCAAAGTATCTGCAATATAGGTAAAGATAGCCACAATGCTAGCCAAACGTTATCTTTCTAAGAGATTTAAGTAAAGGTTACTGCAGGCAAAATGTTAAATTCTCATGGCTTTCTACTGAGTGTTTTCAGTATTTTGTATAGTTCACATCCCTACGTATATTTCAGGCTTAGAAAAACAAATTCCAGACAGAAGTTACAGATGAAAATTAATATCTAAATACTGATTCATATATAAAGGGCTTTTTTTTTTCATAAATGACAGTCATTCAAACTATCAGTTGTTTGGAGAGGAAGAATCAGCGGGCAATCTAATTCAAGGAATTAGATTGTAGTGCCTGATGTAGATCTACAAGTTAATTTAAATAATGAGTCACCTGGTAGGCAATCAAATCTAGGTCAGGACATTTAGCAGGCTGAAAATAATGAGTCTAACAGCAACAGAGCTCACAAAACAATCCACATAATAATGGCAGCATAAGAATGACAGTCCTAACATAACCAGACAGCATGCTCAAACTGTAAATAGACAGAGCAAAGAGAATGAACTTGCGTGGGGAGGCAAAACATATTCTCCAATGAAACTATTATAGAAGAATTATGTTTGGTTAAAAGGCAGCACACTGACAATCACAGTGAGGACATTCAATATTTATGCGCTCTTATTGCATCTGCGATATCGGTGAAAGCACTCTTTTCCAGCTTTTTCTTCTTATGCACGTAAAGCAAATAGAGTCAAATGTGGTTGTTGGTTTCAGGGAAGCTAGGCAGACAGGCAAGATTTTCCTGGTGTCTTTTGCTGGCTTTTGCTTGCACTGGTTGATGATCTTGATTTTAAAAGCTGTTTCTTGGTTCAAGAAGATAAGAATATCAGGGAAGGAGAAAGTGAATGTTCAAACGCAGCTCCCTCTGCAGTCCCCTTTACTTCAGTCTGCAAAAGGATAGCCTTTTAGAAATATAATTAGTACAAACAGGCAATACAGAGGAGAAACTTCAAGCCTTCTCCCTCTGCAACTCCCTTACAAAATGCATGCCATGGATCTCTGTGTGTGCTTCGAGCCCAGGGGCTGCCACCAAATCCAGATCCTTCTGCTTTTTGAGAATATATCAGCAGAGGATTTGTTTAAGCAGAAAACACTAGATGTCAGCAGTCCTCCTCGCACCTCGATGTGTGCTCTTGCTCAAGAACACAGTACTCATTTTAAACTAATCCAGTTCTTTCAGGGCAGGAATTCACTTACCATTTTATGTTTTTTTTTTTTTTTTTTTTTTTTTTTTTTTTTATTATTATTTTTAATTATTTTCTGAACCTGCTCCAACAGCTGCACATCTTTCTTGTGTCCGGAACCCCAAGCCTGAATACAGGGCTCCAGATGGAGCCTTATGAAGGCACAACAAAGCAGGACAATCCCTTCCTTGCCCTGTGTCCTCTTCTGTTGTTGCATCCCAGCCTACTGTTGGCCTTCTGGGCTGCAAGTGCATGCTGCTGGCTTGTGTCAAGTTTACGTGGTTTGGTCCAGCATTTTAAAATGCATTTTTGTATTAAGAGTAGTTCAGGCTTACCAAAGGCTGTACTAAGTTATTAAGATAAAATGTAGAATAGCAGCAGATTTACCTATTGAGAGTCATTTTATAACCAGTTAACCATACGATGCTCCAAGCAACTGGCACTGTTGGCTTGTTACTAATGCTGGTCTGTTGAGTTTATTCAGCTTAAACTAATAGGGAAACATATAAGAGATGACTACCAAATAAACATTCTTCCATTTTGGCCTATCATTATGACTTAGCATGGCACAATTCCAAGTAGCTAATATTGAATAGCTTTTTTTTTTTTTTTTTTAAACTCTGTGAGCTGTTTTAGTTTATAATTGCAAATTCCATTGTTAAGAATTGTTAAGTTACATCCAGAGATTCAAGAAAGGATATTGCTTTGTAGCTTAGCTATGTGGTTCCAAAGTTGTTACTGAATTCTCTGCCCCTTCAAGAGAATCAGTGGGAGCTCTGTGATGCCACCTATTGTGCTTTTATTTCTTTTCAACATCAAAAGAGAATGATCAGATTTTATTCTTACTTTTATCAGTGTGAGCTGTATTTGCCTATAAGCAGTATCTGCTGTGGCAGTAAAGACATATCTGGTGGCTACCTGGAAAAACTTCATCAGGCTTCAGTAATGCAAAATGGATGACAGAGAGACTAAACTGGATCTTATGCAGTTGTTAAAATGTCATTTTTTATTACAGTCTCAATCATTAGCTTATTGTTATCTGTAATATATATATATATATATATAAAACTTTTCCTTCATTTTCACAAAGACAAAAATAGCATTGAAAAGCATTTAGTATCAAAAGAGCAAAGGCTCTTCATTCCTGCAGCAGTATGAGTTGAATCACATCTGAATAACAGCACCTGTGAACCAGGACAGCCTGGTGCAATGCTCTAGGCCATGGATGCTGAATTAAGAGATCCGAGCTATTCCTCCATTTCTGCTAATGTTTTTCAGTTTTTCTTCTTTAAATTACTGCTATTTTGGGGAAAATTCCTCTCTCCCTCTCTACTTATATTGCAGATTTCCTTTTGGACTTGTGAACTATGCTGCAATGTGAGTGGTACCAGTAGCAAGAGGTTGCAGAGATATATCCATCTTCTCTACATCATGATAAGGAGGGTATTCACAGTACTGCAAACTCAGATATCTTTGCTGTTGTTGCTGTTATTCTGTTTTCAGTTTTATGTTAACCAGTTTTATGTGTTCTCAAAGTTAACAAGAAGAAGAAAATGAAGAAGAAAAGTAGAATTCACTATGAGTGGCTTTGAGGTCCGCTTGGATGAAGGGAGCATTGTAAATGAGAACTGATAACCAAAGAATGGAACAAGATGAAAAGCACCAGCCTGTACAGGCAGGGAATCACAAGCTGATGTCTATTCCCTGTGTATTTCACCAACATCGGAGCCAGTCACACCTAAAATGTTTTTCAAAAGTTGGGAGCAGAACATTTAAGTTGTTGGTAGCAAAAAGATTTGTTTGACTGACTTACTAAAATGATGATCCTCGATACAGCAATTTTCCTCACTTTAGTTACTTGGATTTTACAGTTTATAAATGCCTGAAATAGTAATGCCATATGCAACCCTTTTTAGCCAGACCTACTTAAAATGCTCATTCAAAAGTAATAAGCACAATATTTTTCTAATCAGGTCCCCTTGGAATGAAATCACTGGAAAAATGTTCCTGCCAGTTCGTGGTGATTACCTGTGTGTCTCATTATTCCAAACCCTATCTGACAGCCACACAGCCATAACTGCCTTTCAACAAGAACCACCACTGAGTCTTTTAAAATAATTTTATTTCAATTTCTAGCTAGTTCTAACTTAAACAGCACACATAATTGCCTAATAAGCAGTTCATAAGAAGAACATAATTTCAAAGTGAAATGTTGGACCCATCCAGCCTTTGACAGTAACAGAAATTAGAGATGCCTTTTAAGTTCTCCAGTGCAAGTTATTCTGCAACAGAAGAATCAGCAAACTGGAAACTTGTTAGAATGCTGATTAAAGTTTCAAAGTATGCCCAGAATTTAAAAAAAAAAAAAAAAAAAAAAAAAAAAGATTGTTAATATTAAGCAACCATTGAATTTAAAATGTAAAAATCTTTTTCAGAAGTAGTAGCAGGCTCCAAAATTATAATAAAATCAAACAAGCCAGCTAACATAAAAACAAATAAATGAACAAACAAAACTGAGCAGGTTGGATATTTGAAAGTGAAATCCTTTCTTACTACGTGAAATAACTGTTATTTTCTTAGCAGATACTGTATCTGCACACACAGTTCATGTATAAATAAGGTCTAATTTTGACTAATCTCCTATGTAACAAAGGTCACAGAGATTAATCCATGTATTTTTATTATTTTAGCACACTTATTTGTGCCTGATGAGCTCAAATGGCAAAAAGCCACATTAACTTGAGGACTGTCAGAGATGATGGTCTCGACGAAGTCTTGTTAAGTTCTTGAGCTTCTTTGGGACATTTCTGAAGGACTTATTGCTAGTTCAGTCAGCAGTGTCAGGTATCTCACCTCCACTGCTTTGTATTCCTGTCTCCCAAGTTCGTGCATGGGAAGCAGATCTCTCTATTTCCCCATCAGCCCAGGCCTGACCAGAGAAACCAGAGCACAGCAACCTCCATCGAAATTGGAGGTAGCTGTAATATATCTTGGAGTTATTCATATCCCAACAGTGCCTGGGCGCAGATATAAAACTCTGCAGGTTACAGATGACTGAGTAAGTCCCTCCATTTCACCTTCAGGAAATTCATCTTTGCCATTTCCTTGATTCCTCAAATAATTAGATGTTAAAATATGAAGCCAGAAATAGAGATAATGGATATATGCTTAATCCCCTGATTTTTACTTAAAAATGGCAGAAACGGCAGAGATGCTGAGTACTCATTATAACAAGTATAATTCCTACGTTTATCATTTTTGGATAAATAAAACTTTTTTGGCAAGGACCACAGGAATCAAAGGTAATTGGCAGATCAGATAAGCTACAAGCTTGAGTGTTTATTTAACATCAAAGACAGCTTTATTTATCTGGAGATACAGCAAAGGAAAGCAGTAGGGTTGAAAAAATATTGACTTCTGAAATTTAATACATTTTGTAAAAATTCCTTCATTTTGATAAAACTGCAAATAAAAAGGAGTTAAGGCCCAATGTTTTTCATGAAATCAAATGCACTCAAATATGTCTATTTTATCTAGAATTACTTATCTATATTTACAAATTGGAAGATGTAAAAAATTCTAACATTTCTATATTTTGTTTTTTATCAAAACATATAGGAGATTCTCATCTTCATTTTAAGAGATATTATTGTGTTCCAAGGGTGTTGAGAGTGTTGCATGAGGTTACAAAAAAACTTCCAGGAAACTATAACTGAATAGAATAAGTATCGCATAAAGAGAAATGCAGGTGCATAATCAAAACTAGAAGGCATAAGTTAATAGAGGAAATATTTCTGAAGAAGAAAACCTTCTGCCATCAGTTCAAGATAGAATTACCTTTGATTTTACTCCCAAAAAAGAAGAAAATAATTTTGTCTTTGAGCAAGATTCTTTAAATAAGTATTAACATGAAAATGTACACCCTGAAACCATAAATCAAATGTAAGAAAAATTTCAGAAGTGATCAAATAATAATGTGTTTTCTGCTATATACCTGTCTATAGCTATGTCTGTGACAAACTCCTTTAACTTGCTTTTCCATATGATTTTGGGGAAGTATTGTATATTCAGTTCCTCAACAAAATTCTTATTAGGTAAAGCATTAATCACTGGTTAATTGTAATTACTTAGCCTGTGGAAAATTTGGTAATGGAACTAGACTGTGGCTGCAAGTCAAATAAAGTTTGCTTTTACTATTGATTTAAACATTTTTGAGACAGATGTTCAATACAATTTGCTTAGCAATTTTTTTTTTGTACTGCTTGGTCATTGTGCTGAATAATAATTGAACTCAGTTTTTACACCAATTTTTGCACCACATATAAGTTACCTTGTAATCATCAGTGTTCTTAACAAGAGAACAACACACAGATTGCTTTTCCAAAATACCTACAGAAATTTACAAATATTTTGTAATACTTTTGAGATATCATACATTTTATGGTTCAATCATGTGCCTGACTGTTCAAAATCTTTTAAAGTCAGCAGTACACACTTTGCTGCCTTTTTAAATGCTTCTAAACTTTTCAGAGTCACACTCCAATCCCTATTTTTTTAGTCTCTGAAAAGCTGAATTTTGCTCCAAAAGCCAGGCACTTCTTGTGCTTTCAGTATAGCAAAGCAGTGCAAGCTCTGCCTGCATCTGGCACTGGGTTTTTTTTCAGTGATTCAGGGCAAGACTAGAAGATCAAGGGCTTAATCTTTCTCTCTAATCTTAATCTTTTCTCTCTTTTTCTTCTTCTTTTTTTTTTTTTTTTTCTTTTCTCACTGCTATGATGAGTTCAACTATGTGAAAAAAAAATATATATATATTAAGTTCTTCACTGATTTGGTCATGAAGTGACCCAAGTAATTCTGTGAGGTAGTTTCCTCCTGGTCCTCTATGTGTAGCAGAATCTCTTTATGAGTCAGGCTCCCAAAGTTTTTTCTGCCTCTCAAAGATCACCTGGAATGTAGAAAGTTAGTTCATGAGCACTCAAACAGCCAGAGTTTGGTATCCATTAACTTTGTGCCTCACAATGCATGGACGTTTCCATTGGATCATGTGGGTCCTTCTATACGAAGAAGCACTCTTGACATGAATAATACAATAATAAATAAAAATGTGTTGCTTTTCTAAGAACTCTTTCCTATGAAGTAGAGTAGTAGTTGTGAGCCTGACAGACTTTTTTAGACACACACACAAAGGCAAAGATTCAAAGTAAAAACTTTGAGAGGATGAATACAGTGCAGCAGATGCCAAGAGCTGCAATGTAACTATAAAGCACAATACCAGAAAAACATTGCATCAGCTTCTCTAAATTTGGTCATGATATAATTAATCCAGTCCAAATCCTTTTGTTAAAGAAATAACTAGGAAGATAACTTTAATGAGCTTTAAATTGCATATTATACTTCACATTCTCACTGTATTTAAATATTGGTAATAATTCCTCTTCCAAAATGTTTTCTTCTATTATAATTTCAATAACTACAGTGCATGTAAGCCAAGATACGCTTTCATGGAAGAAAAGAAACTTTGGATAGTGTATCATTAACCTTAGGCCATATGTTAATCTTCATTTCTAAAGGCTTCCCTTTCTGCACAGTTTATTCATTACACACTGCCCACTTACAAAAATAATAAAAAAAAAAAAAAAACCCAACAAATCCAGCACATATTCTTTATCAGAGTTCCTTTGTAGGCTAATGGCTGACAGTGTTTCTTGTTGTGCTGTAGAGGACAAACCAAGGATTCAACCAAAAATAAATGGTTGATGCCCAGGTTTGCAGTCTGTTTCTTTAAACATAGTGGAAATATCCTTAAGAGCTTCAAGGACACATGGTAAAGTGTCCCAAGAGGAGACTAATTCCTGCTCTCACCTTTTACCAGTTTGGTTATAACATGGATTCAATTACCCAATTAAAAAAAAAAAATAGAGTAAGAGGAAGAAAGCAAGTGTAATCCATAGCACTATCATCTCAGAGCCTCTGATTCTTGAATTGAGTTATGCCTTACTTACAGGCCACAATAAGCCCTTAGAAACTAATAAGACAGTAGGATTTTTTGTGAAAAACATCTCCTCTAAATCAAACTTTTAAAATCAGCAGCTCTGTTTATGAAAGTGTCACTTTTACCCATTATATAATATCTGAATTTTATGCTCACTCCATAATTCTGTCTCCATAAATGTAAATATACATGTGTTCTCATTTGAAGGAAGGAGGAGATTCGTTACATCAAAGAGTAAACAGTGCACTTCTATCTCAGTAAATGAGGTCATTTTGTTATTACTCCACTATATTTTTTTTTTCTTTCCCTGGATACTGAAGTCTAAAACCAAATTATCTGCTCTTCATATTTTAAAGAACTGAAGAGGCTTCTTTTGTGTATATCATACTGCTTTTAATAACCACAGGGGTTTAAACTTTGTAGTTTGTAGGTAAATTTAGGACTTTCTTTTAACTAAAAGAATATTTTATACTTTTGTTAGTATTTCAGTGTATTATTTATGTGAATTACGCATTCCTTTTCTTGGCTATGTAAATATTGTATGAATCAAACAAAATCCAATGCATTTCTCAAAACACAAAAAAATATTATCCAAAACTTTAGCTACATACAAAAAATATTTACAAAAATATCTACACATTTTAAATTATTTGGACACTGTGCTATTACTACAAGTGCTGGATATATGGAAGACATTCACAAGTCTCTAAATTGAAGATGTTCACTAAATTTCACTAATTCTCACTAATTCCTATACTGGGCTTTTTTGCTTGGTCACCAATGTCAATTTGAGCTTTGCAAATCAGAGAATGGTACCACTTTTAAGTCTGTAACAGTATGACACTGGGGAAGATAAAGTCTCCTTAATACCATCAATCACCAATACAATACAAAAACAAAGAACTTTCAAGATATTTTTATCTAACCAGTTTTTATTGTAAAAGAAACACAAAATTATCTTGATTGCATTAAAGAGAGATGCTAATCTAAGTTTAATGAGGTCTCTTACTTGAGTAACAATTACTCATATGACTACAAAAACTTGAAGGAGCAGCTGTAATATTTGTTACAATTGTGTAATAGCTTTCATGAATAGGAAATCATTGATCAGTTTTACTTTTACAAGAATTGATTGCATTTTATTATTATTATTTTTATTTATTTATTTATTTACAAAATTCCATCATTAGTCTTTGTAAAGAATGGCTGGAGACTGAACAGAATTACGGTATTCTGCTGTCAGGAAGAGAAAGATTAGATTATGCTTAATATTTCATGTGAAGAAAATTGTGGCTATTTTGGTCATAAATATAGCCTATAAGAAAAAAATTACTGAATTTGGATAGCCAGTGCAATGCTATTATGCTGGAGCTATATAATATCCACACTGATATGATAGGTGCTTTCAAGAAAGTAAAGATATGTAACATGATACAGTGAACTCTGTAGATGAAACGTTCCCTCTTAATATATATCCTGCATAACAATTTCAGTATAATAAATGGTGGGTGGATTTCTTATTATTGATTCTGCCATTTCAGTCAGTTGGAGGTCAGCATACATTTACACAGGACTACCTACAAATCCCAGTAGTCATAAGTACACTGCTTCAGCCCTTTTTTATCATATAGTTGGAACAACAGTAAACACAGAATAATAATCCTTAGTTCTTAGCAATTTCTTTTATTGTCCTTTTATTATATACAATCTTTTGGTGTGAAAGCCCTTAAGAGAAACAAAATCAATAGGACACTATGAAACTGTAATAGGAAACTGTCTACAGAAATCACTCTAAGAACCATCAGCTATAATAGAAAGTGATAATATCTCCATAGGGCTTTTGTTTCTAGGTTAACGAATTATTAAAAAAAAAAAAAAAAAAAAAAAAGCGAAAAGCTTGTTTCCTTTTTTCCTTTTTCCTAGTAAATTGTCTGTAAGGGCCAAGGAGAAAGCTTCTGAATGTGTTCTCAAAGCGAAAACGTAGATGCAAGGCTCCCAGCTGCACATGGCAGAGAGGATCAGCACTCAAAGGAGGGATTTACTGAAGGACTCACAGAAGAAAACACTCCCAGAGAGTCCACCGAGATGCAGGAGGGGTGTGTATTTATTTATTTATTAAGGAAAAACTAGAATGCCTTCTCCAGTGATCTGAGATAACTGGGTGGTCATTTTCTAATGTAATCTCTGAGATGCAATGCGGCATCAAGCCCCTTAAGAGAATAAACAGATGATACATCTCCCTTAAAGAACCACCAGTGTTTTTCTATTTATCCTTTGGAAAGAAACCCAGAGCAAAATGGTTTACTTTTCTGTACTTTTTTTTTTTTTTTTTTTTTTTTTGGTATTTGTTTTTTAAGTTAGATTGCATAATTTTATCACAGTTTGATAGCTTTAGCTGTGCAAAGTTCCTGTCCATAAGAGCATATCCCAATGAATAGATTACTTATACAGCGTACAATAGTTACAGAACTAGGAGCACCACAGAGTGTTATTTTTAATTTTCATGGTTAGTGAAACTCTCAAAGCCTTTCAAGTAGTTTAAATGTTGACAGTAGTATAGCTTTTGGTAAAACTTACCTTCAGTCAGTAAGAACTCAGACTTCGATTTGTTTATTTAATCCTGTTTTAGCTATATAATAAAGCCAGTGCTGAATTTTAAGTATTTAAATGTTTCTACTAAATCTGATGAGCTTAACATTATGTATACAAATTCATTTCCAAATCAGGGTATATGTTAATTATATTAAACACAGACGTAACATCTCCAATAGGCTTCCTTTGCACAACTAATAAATTCACAATGGAAAGACTCAGAATGAATCCTTTAAAATTATATTCAAAGATAAAACTTCAATGATATGCTGGGTTAGAGGCTGGAATATTTCCTGTCAACTTTAACACCTCTGAAACCTGTAACCGTAGTCTCCTCTTTGTATGGCTTAACTTCAGATATCTCATAGAGGTATTTTAAACACCTATATGCAGGCGCCTGTCTTTCCTATGTAGCCTACTCAGGCTCCTAGCTTTGGAGAGCTAAAATATCTGAGCTAAATTCCCAGAAAATCTGAAATATGTGGTGTATATATTCTCAGTCAACAAAAAAAAAGGTGTTGTAACACCTCCTCCTCTTCCAAGTCGGTACAAATTTATGTAACTGAAATGAGCTAAGATTCATTTGCACTACAACTTGGTCCTTTATTAATTCTCAAATCATTTGCGTAGCTATCAGTAGAACAGTGTTTGTAGTTTTGTGTCACACTTTCCATGGTAAAAATGGCATTAATTAGAAAGAGATTATTCTTTTTTTTCTAAATCTCTGAAATGGTCCAGACCAAGTGCCAAACTGATTCATTGCAATGGTAATACTGAGAACATTAGTGCTCTATTTCCTTTCAGTATTTCAGCCCTGGAAACACCAACTTCAGCCCATATATTCATCAGAGTGTTTTAGTGTACCTTTTATATTTTCATTATTCTCTTTGCTCCATTAATAGAACTATTTGCATGAAAGAAAGAACAAATTGTCTTCTAACTGGTCTATTACAAGGTACATTAATGAATATAGGGGAATTTTATTAGTACTTTTATCGTGTACCCGTTTGCTTGAGATTGTCATCAGTGTTATTGCTGTAATGGGTTGCTTCACAGATGTCTGAAAGCACTGTTAGGTACAACAAACAATGCATTGCAGCACAACATTTACACCTGTACTCTTCTCTTTCCTTGTAAAACAAGCACTTTTTAGAGGAACATTTACCACCAGTTATTTGATAGCAACTGATATTTAAGAATCTTAACTGTATTTGGTAAATCAGGTGCCTCAATTTCTGCAAGTCACTGCAAAGTTACAAGTGTTTTTTAAAGATAAAAGCAGTAAAATAAAATTTGAAGAGCACAGTACTAACTTAATGTTTTATCACATCACAAATAATGTCCTGTTCAAAAAAAAAAAAAAAAAAAAAAAAAGTTTTCTATAAAGTACTGCATTAAAGATAACACAAGATTGAGCATTACAAATGGGTATGTTCACTGTAATACTAGATCCTCACTAAGAAGAAACTTCCAGAGACACCTTTGAGTATTTGTCTGCAGCAAACATGGGCAAAGTAAACCTTACTTTAAAGGGGAAAATGATCTGAATCATACATAAGCCTTCTCATTTCTTAAGGCTGACAGTCATCATTCTTATCAAAAAGGAAAAGGCAAATTAAAATGCCAGGCTAACTGTTCACTCTTGTTTTCCACAGCTCAGCAAATGCTATGGTCCACCAAGGGTTGGGCTGGATGTAAATGTCTTGTACAGGATGTCAAACTTGCTAATCCTACAGCAATTTCCCACATTCCTCCAAAGCACTATCACAGCTTCTTTTTCTCAAAAAGGTTGCAACTCTTTTGTAGTCCAAAATAACAGGAACAGAAGTCAAAATCTTAATGAAGGATAGTTGAGAAGGATTTCACATATGTGTATATATATATATATACACACACACACATATATAAAACAATGTATTACTCACATATGTGAAATTTCTATCCAATTTTAGTAAAGTGATATTTTAACATTATCATTCAGTTCCATTTTTTCATCGTCAAAACATTGTTTGCTTTAAATATAAACTATTATCTAAAAGTAAATACTTTCTTCTCTTCTTCATTTCTGAAAGAAATAAGATTCCTCTATCCAAAAGTCAGCTAAAAAGCCTTCTACAAGATTATGACACTCTCTTTATCTGATTTAAAATGAAGGACTGCAAGTGGGGCAGGAAGATTTAGAATTGCCTTGCTCATTTGGACACAGCAGTGACAATGATGGGACTGTGATAAATATTTACAAATGTGCATGCTACAGATAGCTCTGACATGACCTTATTTCACTTCATATTCATAATCAGTTCATTCATAATCATTTATCAACTTGATTTTTTTTTTTTATGAAGTACTGTTTGTCAGAAAGGTTTGAAGAAAACTTTGTCTAGCAAAAGGGTTTAAACATTTCAGAAGTACAATAAGGTTGAAGTCATCACTGATGTTTATATTTATGAAAATCATTATTGTCTGAGCATTTCATGCTGCTTTCTTTCCAAGCTGATAACATAGTCTGACGTACCATGATGCATTTTTTATTAAATGTTTGATTATTCAGTTTGATTTCCTGAAGGCTTTAGTGTCTAATTTACCAAAGGAGAGGATCAGATAAAACTTTATGCAGAAAAATGAGAATGATACCTTCCATGAAGACTTGTTGGGGTGTGGCATGATTATATGTAGCCAATCTTTGGAACTCCATAGAAGTCATCTCACTTCATAATAAGCGCCAGCGCGGCAGAGCGTATTCTGTTACTAAGAATACTTAAAAAGGAATATAAACTTTATGTAAAATTCTCAAAATTTAAAGAAGAGGGAAGGAAATATATTGCCACTGGGTTTAATTTCCATTTTGGTGTTGATTTGGCAACAATACATTGCAAAGGCTAAAGTGTCTTACAGCTATAATTATACAGTTTCTCATTTCAATGGTCAGCATTATCCTACCGATGCTCTCCAATCTACACAGGCAACTATTAGGTAGCACAGTTTTATGTTATGTGAAATTGAACCCAACAAACCCTTTTCTAATGCTAAAAAAAAAAAAAAAAAAAGTAACATTTCCCATCTTTTCAAGCTTTACAAAAACATATTCCAGTTTTACTGTCATTATCTAGTAGCTTGCTTTCAATTGTAGGTTGAATATGATTTACATGTTGCATAACATGATATTAATATTTATATATATATATATATATATATATATAAATTAAGATGGACTACATAACTACCACTGAAGAATTCTTCCAGAAGTAAAGAGAAAAGGTTTATGTGAAGGAATAGCAGCATCAAATCTTTGTGTTCTTCGTCTAAACCGTGAATAGTGTTTGGAAAAGAGGATATTCACAGAATGAAATGTAGATATGCCTCTCCTTTTATTTATTTGTATTGTTCACAACCTGGATAAAATCCAGTTTAACAAATGTCTTCTTTGGGGATGGTAGCAGAAATACTGGAGGCAATGCAGCTAAATGTGGTGACATTTCTTCCTTATTCTTTATTTTGATATCATTTATACTGCTATTTTTGTTAGAGATGTTTAAAGTACCAAAATGATATATATATATATCAAGATGTATGCATGCAAGAAAAAAAATGCTATGAAAAATAAATATATATAAATTTAAAATGCAACTTAAGGCATATTTATCCATTAAATCTGGGAAAGTCTCAGGTGTTTCAGGGAAATTAAGTAAAAATATATTATTAATATATATTTTACAGATATAGATACATATATCCATAACAAGAGACGATTTAGGATAGATGTAACACAGAAATTCTTTACTAAGAGGGTGGAAAGGCCCTGGCATTGCTGCCCACGGCAGTGCATGTGCCCCATTCCTGGAGGCGCTCTAGGTCAGGTTGAATGGGGCCCTGGGTAGCCTGAGCTGGTGGGGGGCAACCAGTCCATGGCAGGGGGTTGGAACTGGATGATATTTGAGGTCTCTCAACCCAAGCCATTCTGATTCTACGATATACCTAGTAGGAAATCTGGAACTGGAGTAACTTATGTGGAAAACAGCCAGAAATTGAGGTAAATTACATAAACATAGAAATTAGGGTAAATTACATAAACATAGATTTATCTCTGTATTTCATCCAGAGATATGTAATATTAATGCAATTATTTACACAGGTTATTTTAAAACAGAGAGCACAGCAATCATGAAGAACAAAATAGAAAGACTCAACCCATTTTCTTCCATTATTAAGCTCCTGACATTCATAAATCACTGGGAAGGCTGACCAGATATTCTGAAACCTGTCCAATTCATCACTGCACTGGTAGGTTACACTTTCTAAACCTGCTTGTTCATTCTGATCATTATACTAATTTGAAATGGCAAGATAAATGCTTGTATTGATTTCATTAAGACAGTATTTTCTGCCATTAGAAGCACAGTTTAATTTTTTTTCCCCTCAGGTTTAGGCACCAGCTCAGAAAAGCATCTAAGCATAAAGTTTAATATGTACTTTAAGTTTAAACATCTACTGAAAGCATGAAAGCATTTAAATAATGCACTTCAGTGCCTTTTGCATAGAAATTTCAATATCAGCATTTTTTATAGCAAGTATTGATTGCAGCTGGCCTTGCTGCCCACAGTTCCTGACTCCCAGAGCAGCCCAGTTCCTGTTCCCAGTCACAATTCTCCCTCACCAAGGCCACTTTTCCCTCTGCTTGGAGAAGACCCACAGAACTGATCAAACAACATATTTCATCAAGCTTCAGTACCTGTCTTTACCTTATGGGCTAAGACCAACAGACAATAGTAAGCCCCTCCTCCAGTTTTTGTGGATGGTATATAAGCTATACATTAGAAATAAATGATGCTCCAAATGTTCCTTGTCCTAATTATACAGCTGTTTAAAGAGCATATGACATTTATAGAGATGCAACTTGTCAAAATTTAGAAATAATGCCTCTTGACAGGTCAGTGACTCAGAAGTCAACCTACAGTGTAAACTCAGATAAACAGTGCCATAAATAGCAGAGGGGATGGTGGAAACTTTGCTATTTACCAAGGAGAGATCTCATTCAAATAATTTTCTTTTTAATTTTTTTTTCACTAACCGTTCTTAATAAAATCTCTCAGAGAATTTTCTCATATGAACTGACGAAGGAAAGAATTTTTCCAACACATCAACACAGAATCAGTGATAATCTTCAATTTGATGCACATCTCTCTCTGCTTTCCCTGACTGAGCTTCAGCCAACAACAACATCTCTTTGCACATCATCACATATCTTTGTGCTAAAGCCTCTTTGCAACCCTTTTTCCATAGTTGACTCCTGTCATTAGAATATTTAGGATGTTCAGAATGCTATCAAGTAGTGTTTCTAAGGTGCCTATTGCCTTCCATTAGTAATGAGCAGATTAGAGCAGATCTGACTAATTCTTCAAAAAAGAAACTACAAGATAAATTGCCATATTAAGGATGGCTTAAATTATTTGTTTGTAACTGAGTAGCACCCAGGAATATAAGCCAAGAACTTAATTTCCATTGTGCTAGGCTGACACAAAATTAAAGGGTAATTTTCCTGTGTGCAGCTTTTAAAATGGCTGGAATAAATGATTGATATTTTTTTAAATAGTAATTAAGCTTAAGTTTTTTTGTTGTTGTTGTTGCTGACTAACGATTTGTTAATTATTCTACTTTCCTAGAAAACTTCTTAAACTAAAGTTTAATTTTAATATATTTGACTTGATTGGACTTAAGCTTGTATTTAATTATTTGCATCAGGTTCTACTAAATAGCTCTACAAATTTTGATAAACTGTTTAATCTTTTTGTGTAAGGAGTGTGATCATGGAAAACACACCAACAAATGAGAGTCAACACTGCAATGAAACAAATCCTTTTGCTGTCCAGGTATCGTTTGCTCTCTGCACAGTGATCCATCTAAAAGACTCAGTATTTGAAAGACTGTCACTTAGCAAGTAAAGAGAGAATCCAAATATGTTAATCTCAAAGGATTACAGCCAGCACAAATGGAAACAAAGTTTCTAGCTCTTTTCTAAATTAAACAATTAACTCTAATATTCACATCCTCTGAGACATTTCACTTGAGCTAGCATGTCTAATTTATAATCAATGATTAACAGAAGATGCAACTAATTTGTCTTTGTTATTTGATTTTACCCAGTCAAATTTACTCTGTGAAATGGATTGAAACAATGCTCTGAAAAGTGGTGAGCATTGAATTAAAAATCTGGTGTGGAGCTTCTTTGTAAGCCAGAACTAGATAGATGTGATACAGGGCAGTATCTCTTGCATTAAATAGTTTTAACAAATTAATTTTGACCTATGAGCTAATAAATTCTGTTAAATAGACCCAACATCTCTGTTAAGTTGAACAGAGAGTGAATATTTAATATTTTTTTTAATTGTCTGATAAATTTGGTATTGAGAAAGTAACAGCCCTGAAAGTCTTAAAATATATTTTCAGCCTTGTGTGTCATTAAGCATTACTCTACTGATTTTATTGCATTCAAGAGGTTACAAAGTCAAGCCCAGCCACCCTTGATTGAATAAAAATTGCACATTAGTTCAAGAAAAATAGTTTTTCAGAGGTTAAAGTACCAGTCTAGGGAAGCCAAGATACATTTGCTGGAATATTTAAAACGGTGATTAGGTGGTAGAAGAAATAACAAAGATGGGCAACCTTAATAACAAGAAGATACATTGTATTGCCATCATTCTTATAGTAAAGAAATGTGAAAGTTCCTCATATGTCATCTACTAAAATTTCACTTTCAGTCATCTTTAGTGCTAAACATGTATTAAAGAAGAGGTAATGGTGGCAGAAGTGTGCTGGTAGCTATAGGCTAGCAGCACTTGCCCTCCCAATTTCCACTGACACAAAGTCTCTGCACACACTCAGCAGTCTTTTTTAGGTTCTTTTTTTAGATTTAAAAACCTTCTTATACAAACTTACTCTGATGTACTTCAGAGTCATGATTTCACAGAAACATCTCATAGCTGGAACATCACAAAATGCTGCCATTGACTTTGTCCTGCATCTCCAGATGCTGGCATCCACCCATCCCCAAAAGGTCTGCTGAACTGGGTCAGTGAATAACTGTATTGTCACAAAGCAGGAAGATGCAGGGAATAGAGAAATAGCAGGGATGTAGAAACGCAATTAAACATCTTAATAGTTCATCTTCTTATTGAAGAATATATCAAGTATAAAGTTTATGAACAGTCATATTGCTCAGAAAACTAAATTGAAGTTAGTTATAATTAGGAATATGATATTTCTTAAGCAGCTTTCTCACTGTTCTGGAGTGATACCATAACCTGCAGCTTTTTGTTTAAAATGGCTCAAAAGGAAATAATCTGCAGTTTATGGGCATGCAGTGCAACAGGCCTCTTCACAAAATCAGGGTTTTTTTTTTTGCTTTTTTTTTTTCTTAATTTTCCATAATAATCCAATAATCCAAACAGAACGCTAGTCCTAATAACTCCAGCTGAGTCATCTTATCTCTTCAAGTAATTGTTTTACTGAGAAAAAAATATTTGTGAAAGCTCTGTCTCCAGAGGATGGTTCTGCTCTGGGCACAGAAGGACAGATACTAATCAGATGCAGTAAAATATAAAGAACAGAAAGCAGCTATGGTCAGTATGCTGAGAAGCCGTTCCTGTTAAAATCAATACTGTGATTAATGCTGAAGAACAGGAGATCAGAATCCATCATGCAATATTTTTTCCTGTCTGTTCTGTTATTTTTATTGCTTTAACTTTGCTATGCTGATCTGCTTTGTTTCAGAATAATTGCTGGAAACCAGCTCCAACCCTGTCATGGGGAACAAAGAGGGGCTGAGGTTCATGCTTAGCTGAGAAGAAAGGATGAGAAAGAAAAATGATGTGAACACAAATCTGCGTTACTTTTCATTTCTCAGATGAACTTCGTATAATGAAATAAACTATACAAGCTGGCAGACAACTCCTACTGAAACAGGCAAAATTTCTCAAGGATTTCTGAGAGAAAGTCACAGTCCCTGTTGCAGACACCATTGCACTGGTGGAGCTGGAGCCCCAAGACTAGCTGAAGGACCTGTGGCCTTCAGGAAGAATCATGCTCTTGTTTTCTACCCTATGGAAAGCAAACACTGAAAACGAACAGGATCAGGTTCGTATCATTACAAAGTGCCTATTCAGAATAATTCAGTCTTATTATTTAACATCTTTGATAACAATGACCTTGATACATAATAAATATGGTGATTCCTGATAGTTTCATAGATAAGTTGCAATCTGTGAGTCTGTTTTACAAAAAGAAATAAAATTCTGCTAGCCATTTATCTGCAAGGTTTGGTTGGTGACATATCAATACTTACTGTGTAGAACCTTATACAGACTGACACATCTTGAAAGAACAAAAATAACTTTTTCCATACGCGAAGTTATAACCAAGGAATTAGTCATTAATTCCAACATTCCCCACTTCCATCTACTTAAAGTGAATTAGCATGCCCAGGTATACCTGGCCAGAACGATGCTGAAAAGTAGACAAGTGAGTACTAGCAACCTCAGAAAGAAGAAAACCTAGCATAGAAACATCTCCATTTCACACCATTAACTTCAGAAATTCTGCCTCATACAGAGAAACTCATTATCTCAGCAGACTGAAAAGGAGTAAAGATTAACTAGGAGCAACATTCAACATCTTGTAAAAAATATCGTGACAAAAACATAATCTGCTCAAAAAAACGAAAGTCCATAGGATCAGAATGACATAAGGTGAATAGAATAAGTGAGATGACACAACATATTTTTTTGTTAAAGTTATTCCCTAACTTTCTGCTTGGTTGGACTCTCTGGAAGCATCTATTTCTGAAAAAATAGAAGCAGATCCCAGAGACGTATCATCATGGTCGTTAGAACATCCCTCTTAACAATGATAGCTCAGAACATCATTGGCTTTTAAATAACAAAAGTTACTTACATTTGCCATACAGTTGACATGAAATGAACTTGTTTTCAAAACCTTCCTGATCTTTTGATCTCATAATACTAATACATAAGAGCTGCTGATGGGTTGTAGGTGAATATGTCAAAATTTTGCTATGTTCATTATTTAACCATTGTTAATTATCACAATAAATGATTTCAGAATAATTAGAAAGTCATATCATCCCGAAGAGGCACATATATTTTCTACACCTAGCAGATTTTATTAGACAGCTAAAATGGGCTTTGCTTTTCATCGTGTGCAAGTTTTCACATCAAAGATTTTAGTTTGACACTTGCTTTTTTCCCCCATTCCATTTTATAACATTATTGATGTATAATTTAACGATAGAAGATTTTGAATGTGTTTGTTGATAAATAGACGAGAAGCTTTGTTCTCTATAGGATCATTGCTTTTTATCTTTTCTTCATCGAATTGTCAAGACTGCATACTTAATCACAGCTAGATGCTGGGCCTCATCTTGAATGCCATGAAGTCAATGAGAGCTTTGCAACTGATTTTTATTGGAGTGGGACTGAGCACACTATTGGTAATGTGCAACTTATAAATGCCATTTACACACATATCAATTTTATTAACTCCCTTAGTATGAAATTTTCAGAATGTAATAGTTTGGCAGGCATTATTTTAGATTTATAGTGCTCCAGGATGACACTATTAAGCCACGTTCACACCTCTGAAAATTGCTATAGCAACAGACTAGGACCAGTTCTTCCTCCACACTGGTGGGTGAGAATCGTCTCAGTAACTGAAGCCTCTCCTGCTGTGTTTTGGGGGATATCACTTAAAAAGAATTGTTTATGTCAGATGTATACACAAATACAAGTGCACATAAACAAATCTATCTGGAAATAGTATGAGCAGATGGCTGAAAACTCAAAGGAAAACCAGAAACAATATGAGAAAGTATGGGATATGTGGGACAGATATCTAACTGCTATAATGGAGTTCTCCTCTTTGGGTAGGTGCATTCTCAATCTTTTGTCTTCTACAGATCCAGACATATAGGACAGGAAGTGAAAAGACTGTTCAGAGAATTGCTTAAAATTATAGCAATTCCTACAAAAACAAAATTGACTGATGAGTCTGGCTCCTAGTGCTGTCTCTAAAACTTCCTACACAGAGCTGACTTTGCCAGAGCCTCCTTTCTGCCAATGCAGGGGAACTATTCCCTTACTTCATCCTCTTGAGGCTCCAGAAGTCAAAAATAGTTAAATCATCATAGTCCTGAGTACCCTTTCAGTTGCTAACCATTGAACAGAGCATGCAGAAGATCTGAACAAACAAGAAAATAAGAATGTGAGCAATGCAGAAGATGCTATTGGAGAGGAATCTCATGCCTGAAACTCTCACTCACCTTTATGGAAGAGAAAATAATCCAGATAGAGGCAGAGCTGAGCTGCTGAACTGATTTTTCTAGGGAAGAGCATGGGGATTCTCCCTTCATCTGAGAGAATAGCAAACCAAACCAATCAGAAGGAATGGCAATCTCTTTTTGCTTTTTTCTACGCTACAAAGTTAGCCTTTCTTCTGGCTGTCAATCTAGCTTCTTCGAAACTGAAAATGAGGAACTCCTTTTTCTTTGTAAAGATACTTTTAGCTATATCTTTACATTTCTACTCATCTAGTGAATAAAATGTGGTTGTAACTGTAGAGCTATGTGAGGTTATTATACTTTTAAAGTATACTTCATAATTAGCGCATGGGTCCATCTCTTCTGTTGTTGTACTGCATCACTCCTGACTGATGCTGAATCATGCTGGGAATGGTATTTGATAATTTGTAATGCAGCAGATGAGATACATGTAGTAGTTTCACAAAACCATGATCTAAGACTTACTTCTTATTTAAAAAAAAAAAAAAAAATGAAACTCATTATATGCTTGTGAGTTTGAAACGTTCTCTTATAGTTACCTAATTCTGAATTAATGCCTTCTAAAGCATTCCTGAACAATCACCTTTTGATAAGATTATTGAGATATAGGTAGTTAACAAACAAGCTTTTGAAATACAGAGATTTAAAAGCCAGAGGAGTAATCTTCTTAGTGTCTGGAGATGGAGTGTAGCCATCACAAAATCTCTTCAATTTTTCTTCTTTGTGAGTTGATTAAAAAGAACAAAAATGAGGATCAAATTAGTGTAGTACAGAACGCAAGCAAAAAGCAGAACAAGGAGGATTTGGTGTTTCAGAGGTCTAGCTTTGGTGGGCAGCAAAGCAGTAGGAGTTTCCCTCTCCTACAGCAGCTGGTAGGTGGTAAACATATGATTGCTTCAAACCAGATGCTTGAACACAGCATCCTGCTTCTATCTGCTTTCTAACCACTGTGTAACAGATTATCTCTCCTTCTGCCATAATATCAGACAACACTCAGAAGAGACTTGCCAGCAGAAGACTCTTGTCGTCCTCCAGGACATACTGAGACAAGCGCTGACAAGGACATAAATGATATCTTAAATCAACTGTGCTGAATCCAGCAAAACTTCTCCTGATTCATTGTGCTTAGAGGTTTTTACTGAAATGTTGAACCGTCATCAAGTCCACAGCCACCAGCTATATCACCTCTCCGGCTCCAGGCTATTCTCTGGGTAGTCACTGTGTGAGCGTAGGATGGTACCAGAAGGCACTTCTTGAAGGGGACATGAGAGGAAGAAGAAAAACATAAAAAATGATTTTACAGCTAGCAAAGGAAGAGAAATGGCATCGTCTTTGGAAAACATCTCCTGTATGAAACCTGAGAGGCAGCTTTTTGCTTGTACATCATTTCTTTGCTGTGTTTGCTTGTACATCATTTCTTTTCTATGGACTCCTCTGCTGATGCATAGCTATGCCCTCCATGAATGAATTTTATAAAGGTAGTTTAGGTGGTTTTTTTGTTGTTTGTTTTTTGTTAATCTGAGTTATTCCTCATAAAGGATACAGTCTCTGTGCAACTTATATTTACTGACATCTTCCTGAAAAATACATTGCATATAAAAAATATGGTATAATTACTTTTTATTGTTGACAGGTAGTCACTGGTAATCCTAGAGATTTATAAGATCTCCCATTCAAAGGAGGAGGAGAATAGATGGAATAGTGAAATCTGAAGACCCAGTCTTTAATGGAAATTACTTTTGAGGAATGCTTAAAAGAACTGAGAATCACAGGCTAAAATTGGAGTCCACTGATATTTTTGTAGTGTAAGCAATTCAATTATTTTGCCATTTGGGGCAATACTCTCTGTGCCAGTGGTAAATAATAGGTATGATCACCAGAAGCCTTCATCTTTTGCCAGCTCAGTTCTGCCTACTCATCTTCAACTCAGAGTTTCTATGGATCAAAGCATGTAGTATCAAGCAACACATAAACTGCATATTATAATCTGAGAAAATACTGTTTTTTTCCTCATTTATAATTTTCTCAGTTAAGTTGCTCAGATATGCTTTCCAAATTTCCTCACTATTTTAGCTGCTCTCTTAAATCTGTTTCCTGCAGACTGATTTCTGATAAAGCTCTTTCCTCTGACAAAGACATTACAAGGATTACGAAGCTGCACATCACTACTGAAAAGAAACGAAGGTACTTCACACATAAAACTCGCAGTGTGCCAAACATGATTTATCTTTAAAAATCTATAAAACATCAGTCTCCAAATAAACACAGGAAATATTCTGCAAAAAGAGCAAATCATTCATTTAGAGAAAAGGTAAATCACAATGCAGATTTCAAATGTCAGAGATTTTCATTTGAGTTTTCCCATTTTACATTGCTGTTATTAATCTTGCACCTAAACTTAAGATCCAAGTCTTTAATGTGCAGAACAGCTTGAAAAATAAGTGTGATTAAATGCTGTCTATACTGTTCTCTACATAAAAACAATCTAATACAAATTCAACTTTCTTTACATTTTCTGCTTTTCTTATGATGTACATGAGCTGTTTTTCTCTCTTAACAAGCAGACTCCTTTAAAAAGAAAAAAAGGCTTGATGCATATTATGCTATTTCACCATAAATTAAGTTTCCTGATTTCTTTTAATCTATCTGTAAACTCTGAAGTCTGCCATTAAGTAACTACATATTAGCTGTGGGTGTTGTAACCCGTCAATCATGGAAGAATGTTTAAATTAATAGGTTTCCTTGACAGTGATTCTCTCCTGGATATCAAGTTATTTCCTTGTCTAGAAAGGTACAATAACTTCAGACACATATATAAAGAAGCCACAAGAAGATCGTGGAGTTTGTGGGTTTATTCCTGTTTATAAGTGTGACATTCTTAAATACCATGTAAAGTTATCTTCCTATGAGTAATTTTCACACTCAGTGATTAAGTTTCATGGCTACAATTACAGATTTTCTAGTACAGACAAAAAAAAAAAAAGAAAACAAGTTGTACTTAATCAATTATCTTGAATGTATGGGTTATAATCCTTTATTAAGAGCAAAGAAAATTCCCTCCTGGGTCCATCTACTCTATCTGGGAGAGACTGTATTACTTGTTCTGATCCACTGTCTTCTCTAACATTCATATTTATTGGATTAGGGAAAATCCAAGTGGAGATATCTCTACTGGGTTCCTTCCTCCAGTGTACTTCTACGTATTTGTTAACCATAGATTTGTCTAATTCCCTTATGAGCGTGCTGGGGTTGTCTCCACAGCCTCCTAAGACAATTAGTCCCACAAGTTCACTACCAGTGGAAAAAAGGCACTTCCCTCTGTATGTTTTGAACAGATTTTCTACTAGTTCCAATGAGCTTTAGAACCAAGAGGATTTTGATATTAAAATACCTCTTTGGTCTAACCAAAGCCCAGACCTCAGAGAGCACAGGACGACTCATTTCTCTCTTTTCTCCTGGTTTTCTAGCGCACGGCAGTGCCTACAAATTTCACTGTCCTGTGTTAGCGAGCCTACAGACTCTTCCACTCTTTTCAGTACTACCACATCACAGCTTACTGGATTCATAGATCTTCTCTTTCAGTTAAGTCGTTCCAGTTCATTTACCTTCAGTTATAGGGCAAAGAGTCTCCCTGTTGCGTAGTCTACCCTTACTCCTTGCATGGACATCAATGAGAGCAGCTCAACCTGAATGCACGGCACAGAGCCATGAAGCAACGCACAATGCGGATCAGAGGCAAGCACTTTGCCCTTGCTCAGATGCCAGCTGGGAGAATGGGACCCTGTAGCACGAAAGCTCCAAAAAAGAAAAGGAAAAGGCAAACAGAGAACTCACAGGAAATGCTTACGCCATAACTTGCCATGGCAAAGACTAATTTAACCATTAAAATTAATATGAGAGTGACCATCACAAATGTAGGAAAGAAACACATCTCTCTGAGAATATTTATTTAGATTAAATATTCTTTTTTGTTTTCTTAGTAATACACAGCAGGTTCCATTAACTAGTATACACAGATGTCTGTAAATATATAAAGAGTGAAAAGAATTTAAATAAATTGCATGTTTTTATCTTGTTTTTGCAAGCTAATTCATTACGTGGACTGTTTCAACTTCTTTTTTTTTTTCTTCATTTTTAAATGGAATTTAGATAGGTGCCACTTGGAGGCACTCTTATACTATTCTCTCTCTCGATGCATCTTACAAGCAATGCCATGCAGTAAAAATCTTTTTAGTTGTTTTTTCTTTTTTCTTTACTTTTAATAATCATCTAGAAATCGGTAATTAACAATGGTTTGGGTAGTTAAACTTTGACATTACTCATATCTATTATCCTGTAAGTTTATCTGAGGTAAAAAATCCCCTATACTTTCAATAAAACTGACCTAATTCTCTTGTGCAACAGATGACAAACTACTGATGCAATACTGTTCCAAAGAAGTGGTCACGAATGACAGCAAACTTATACAAATTATTCCCTGAAAAACTGTGTGGGGTTTTCAGATTTCCAACTAAATATACAGCTTGTAATTATATCCTATATGTGTTAAATTATATATAATTATCTTTGAGAAGCGGGGAAAATTATTTCTGTTTTACAGGTACATATAATCTCTCCATTTTGACTGCATGATAGATATGGAACTTTAGAATATATTTCATTGAATTCGGAGCTGCGTATTTCTTGCACAGATGTGAAACTCAAATAATTATTCTCATCGTAAGCAGAGATGACATTTTGCAAAGCATGTGTGCACCACAGCAGTACTTTTGAAAATTTAATATGAAGTACATGTTAATTTTCCATAGTTCGCCAAAGAAAAAATTAATCAGGTTAAATCAAAGTTTGCCAGTCATTTTCGAGGCAACACAAAGCATACCTGTGAAATCTTGCAAAGGAAAATAAATAATAAAAAAAAATCAACAGCTTGGAACTGTCCTTAATGAATGTTACCAAAATGGGAACTGGTTTAGTAACAGAGGAGAAACTAAATTATGACTCAGAAAGTCAAAGATGGGATCTTGCTTGCTTTGATGCAGCAGGACCCCATACCATTTCATGCCTTTGTAATTTATCAGCCACCCAAGATCTATAACAGGAATGATATAGGACCTTGTATCCTGCTGCTCACGCTGCTGAGAATGTGGCACTAACATCAGGACAGGACCTGTACTGACCTGCACAGGCACAGTCTTATTGCATCTCAGCACCAAGCCAAGAGCATGGTCCTGGCACAATCTTATTTCAAAACGACTGTTTCACACAGCTCAAACGTGCAGCCTAAGACACTCCTGAATAATGTGTGTAATTCAGAGAGATGTATCTCATGTTCATCTTTCCAAAGAAAATCTTGCATATGCTCTAGATATATATTAGGAATTCCTCAGAGTGAAGGAGATTAGCAAGAACTATACTTGAGCACAGTGTAAGCCTAAATACTGAGTGATGAGAGATAATAACTGCCTAGGGAGCCATAAGGACAAAAGTGTACTTAAGGAGAGTGATGGGTTTCAGCAATGTCATAAAGGCAGCAGCAAGTGGAAGCCACCTTGTCGGAAGGAATAGAAGCAGCTGAAAGCCAGGGAACTCATGCTAAAGAGCAAAGGAAGATGGGTATTAACCCTTTGGAAATCTGCCTCTGCTTGCATCCTTATTGTTAGGTTCTATAAACTTCATTGGCTGGCACAGTTTATGACCAGCATAGTTTTGTTTTCCTCATATAGGAGCAGCACCACAAGGCTAGAGCAGCAGCATTAGCTTCCATGCCCTGAACCCAAGAGCAGACAAAAGCAAAAGCCTGCCTTTGCACCATCCCACCAGCAGCAGCCCAGCCCACAAAGCTTGCTTTCCAAAGAACTAGTCACCCTGGGAGATTTTACTTCAATACAAGTGCCTTGCTTCCACCTGAACATACAATCTCTTTACTGTGCCTTTTTTTTTTTTCCCCCCTCCCTGCAACTGCATCTATGCTAAACATATAGAAGCACTACTGACTGTGAAAAAAACAGTGCAGCACAAATTTCCTCAGCATCCTATGGCAGGAGTTTCAGTGCTCACCCCCACACTCTGTATCTTGTTTGTTTTGAACTTCCCACTTCCTTCTTATGAATCTCTTCAACCATTTGAAATAATCTTTTTAGTTTTTTGGCTCGTTTCTCTTCCTTATTTACTGTTTCTCTGTCACTTTATCCTTCCTCTTTTCTTGTTTTGTTGGTTTCCCATAGTCTTTAATTTCTCCTCCAATTTCTACAATCCTGTAAGAAATGTTTCCTGGAAGGTACATTATACTGGCATTACAATATTCACTGCAAAATTAAGTAGGAATTGGAAAGTCATATCTCCTATCAGGCAAGATTTCTTACATGCTTTATGCTGTGCAGCAGAATCTCCTGGCACCAAAGCCAAGTGCAGATTATATAGAAGTCAAATTTCCCATGAAAAAAAAGTGATGGAACAGCATGAATTTCTTATGTTTGTTACACTTAATGAACCATGTACGCATGCTGTTAAGATTTATTCCCCCATTCAACGCAGTCCTACTAAACCTGGCTTTCTGAATCTACATCTGGAGTCAAAATCTCAGCAACAGTTGGATCAGGGAGCAATGAGACCCTGGCATCAAGGACTTCCAAATATCCTCTCCTAACACTTCCATTATTTTGTGGTAGGCACTAAGTAGCTCAGTCCAGCACAGAATGAAGTACAGCCCACGGAAAAGAGGTCAGCTCTGACTAGTCAGCCTCTCTACTTGATGATGGCCAACCTCTCTGCTAGGAAATCTGTTCTATGTGGCTCTGCCTGAACATCTGGGTTGGACTAGATGACCTCCAAAGGTCCCTTCCATCCTAAACCATTCTGTGATTGATGATGTTAACAGAGAACAGAAAAAGCCTTTTATTTTCTTTTTTTTTTTTTCAAGTTAAAAGTTTCCTTTTAGCTAATACTTCATCTACCCTCAGGTCACCAAATAATTTATGCTTGTGATTTTACACCCAAACTAGTGCACGATGTTAATTTGACAAGCCAACTGGTGAATCCTTAAAACACTTTCCTGTTAAAGTGACTAGACATAGTTGAAACTGTGCATTAGGGCGTCAATCACAGAAACCATCTGTTCTAACAGGGTTTTTTTGTGCTTTCCAAATTCAAGCCTTCTGAATGAGATGCTGAGTGTTTTACAAAATACTGACAAGAATCAGTATACAAGGAATTACCTATTCAGCATCTCTTCAAGATGATAATTGACAGTAGTCAGTTAGCAAGTGAAGATATTTTGAATGATTAACACTAGGGAGGATGAGTTATAGTCTCTTCATTAATTCTGTATTAAATTAACCTTTGTAACACTCACAGTTTGAGAATTGATTCGCAAAACATTGCATACAAGCCTGAAGTACAAGGTGTTGTTTCCCATGGCTAGTCACAGAGCCATAAAACAAATCTGTGATGTGGATGAGATTTGTTTTCTTCAACTCAGTATCCCGAAGTAATTTTATTTTCAGTCATGAATGACTTGTTCTCCAATCCCATCAACTTTTTCTTTATCAAGGTAGCTTTCCAAAAGAGATAGAGAGAAAGAGTGGTAAATAGGAGAAAACCCTTTTCCCCATCATGACAGTCAAACGGGAACATCTTGCCCAGAGATGTCACACTATCTCTGTTAGATCCCAGAGTGGGCCCTGCAGGGATAGAAGGTTCTACCAGAGACCTCCCAGGGCCTCTCCCCTTCTGGATTGCTCCATAACACTGATATCCTAGGATAATCCACTTACACCCAGTGCTCCACCATTACATTTTATAGACAGTAGGCTGACTCTGACTTGTCTCAAGAACCCTGCAGCTTCCTGATCCTCAAGTTTAAGGCACAGCTATTGTATCGGTCCAGTTCTCACCAAAATACAAATTACCACTGCTGTCCCCTCTGGCAGAGCTACTGGTGGCTTACAATATCAGGCTTCTAGAGAGAGAAAAAAAAAAAAAGGGAGATGATTTTTTTTTTTTTCCCTAAAATTTCTCCCCTCCCAGACACTCTACAAGAGTACTGATTGACAGCAGAATGTCACCAGAGAAAATACAAATATTTTGGACACGATTACTTTTAACAAATCCTGGATCTCTCAAGAAATTGTAATCAGCATCTTATGGGATACTTGTAGGTGGCAGGGGACACTCTTCCTACCTCTTGTTATGAAGCTGCAGAAAGCATAATTCCTTAACAACATTCACAGAAAACACCTCCAGAGCCAAAACATTTCTAAGAGAGAGGAATATAGAACCTTTCAAGAAGAACTGACCACGCAGGGAGGGAAGAATTCAATTTAGGTCTTCCTTGCATGCATTTATATGCAAAACAAGAACATGGGGGAGAGAACGTGATGCAACCATTTATTTTTCTAACAGTTAAAAGAGGACCGATACTGTTTCCTCTCCTGAGCACAGCTTTACTTTCTAGCAGCAGCCTGCACAGCTCACAATGCCCTAGGTGTTCTCAGAAGAGCTGGTGAACAGACTGCAGTGATAGAACAGACCTCCGCTCTGTGAAATCCTGCTGACAGCTCCGAGCTGAGCGCTGCAGTTCCTTGTACCCTTAAGATAACACAATTGCTTGTATGCAGCAATATCTTGTACAGTTTATGAGACAGTGATCAATCTTTGATTGACAACTCTAATTAGCAGATCTCTTACATGCAAGATTATGGCATTTCGTAGCACTTTTCTGTTGCCTATTAAATCTCTGCAGCCATAGATGGATCATTTGATACCCAGTGCTGTCAATAATACTTGTTGATACTGAAGGGTTTTACTGATATTGCAGCATGCTGGTTTTGATATGAAAAGTCATATCTGTAATACTTAGCGATATCTTCTAAGACCTCAGCATTACTTCTCTACAAAGCTACTGCCATTTGAGGCTGGCATAGAAGGACTACTGTGTCCTGTTATTTCCAGAACACAGTGTTTTTTAGGTACAAGATTTTGTGCCTTATAGAGATGACTTTTTTTCCTTCCAACAGAGGTGATTCATAATATAATACAGTAATCACAAGAAAAATGACAACTGTTTAAAAAATATGGTTCTCTGTTACAGCCACGATGACATATTACATTATGCTTGGTTGAAAACATGCTAGAAAATGGTTTTCATATGAGATGTGTTATGAAATGTCTAAACAGATTTTTCATGGAATAACATCCTTCCCAGAAATCTAGCTGCAAACTAGACAATAATTACACAGCTGGGTCATCCCTTAGCATCTCCATTAGAATTTGTAACGAGTAGACTGAAGCCCATAAGAAATGCTGTAAATAATATTGTCTTTTGGTTATTGAGTTTCTCACCTGCATTGAATATGAGTTGGCTTCAGGTGGGGTGGGTTATTTTTTTTCCGTTTGATATTTCTGTTGGAACACTAGGTTTTCCATCATACAGAAGGTGATAAATTACTAGGAAAAAACAGTATCTTTTCTTGTCATGTGTGTGGATTGTACCAGAGATCCATTTTCCCTTGTGTCCTTAGAGGAAAAGACAGCATTTAAAATAAAGTTTTCCTTCCTCTCCCCAGAAATCCCAGAACAGCAATTTGAGCTTAAATGTTTCCTTAAGCATATTTTAAATTAACCACCAAACACTTACGAAACTAAATTCAAAGATGAGTGATCAGCACAAATTTCATAACAACACCAAAAAAAAAAAAAAAAAAAAGATTGTAAAGTACTGATAAGGAAATCCATGATATATGCACTTGAAATGCTCGATATCAGCAAACAGAACCCAAAGCACAGCAGAGCAGTTACAAGTCAGTGTAATTCATCTCCTAAAAGATAAGGCTTTTCTAATTTTATGAAGTATTTGTCATATCAAATGCTTCATAGTTCCATGAAAAATTTCTTTGATTCCTCTCCCTTAGGATTTTGATGTACTGCATGGTGTAACGTTCACACAAGGATTAATGCTGAAATTATAAATAAAGCACTCAATATTTAGGTGGTAAGTGACACACTGAAAGTTGAATTTGCTCTCTTTGCAGTAACTTCCCAGCGTGGCACAGGACTAGCAGTCTAAAGGGATGACTTTATTTCATTCAGAAGGCCTGCAGATGCATTGATTTCGAACTTATTTTTACAAGTTATCATTAAGTATTATAAATCTTCCTTGTAAATAAAGAACATATTCTCCTTTCCTTCGAAAATTAGTCAGGAGGCAATATACATGCATATGTCTAATACACAAGCACACATTCACACTAAAATATTACTCAGAAAGGATTGCATTACATTACAATAGTAAAAGCAAACAGATTCAAATAGGACCTTCGACGTAACCAATCTCTCCCAATCTTATCGACAGCACACGAGTTGAACCACCCAGGATGCCCCTTAGCTCTGCCTACCTTCTCGCCTTGTCTGCCTCCTCCTGCTCCCTGTTTACCTTCTGATTTTTGGCTCAGTGACACTTTCCTTCCGCTGCCAACCCCAATTACTATCTTTGCTGCCAGGTGCTCTGCATATCCTCTGCTAATGAGAACTCTCTTCTGCTCTGCTGAAAAAACCTTGTCTTTTGCTATTTTGGCAGGATTCATTCCCACACGGCTCTTTCCTTCCATCATCATCCCTTTCCTTTGCTGCCAAAACATGTCTTCATTGAGCCACTCTTCCCCAGTTCACTTCTATAATGCCATGCGGTCATATAGGGCAGTTCAGATGTTCTCTTCTAAATAACCTCTGTGCCTTTAATCAGGGATTGCTTCTCTCCACTGCACACTCACAAATAGAATGTAGTAGCTTTTACATGCCTTTCCATGATATAAAACAATTTGCGTTAAAAATAAATAACAAATGCAATTTTATTGTTATTTTTATTTTTTTTTTTTACCATGAGTGGTGGGGAGCACTTTGCCCTGTTAAGTTTGGCATCACTAAGAGTCCCATAGACAAGACTAAATCTTCTCCCTAATCCACATTCAGGTGCTGTTTGTATCTCTGCTATACATTCTACACTTCTGCTGTTCCTTACCTATTCTGGTAAAAAGATCACTGCATAAAACATGCAACATATACCTGTGGTGCAAACTGGAAGAGTAAGTTTTTTCCAGCTTTGATGAAGGAAAAATGGATTTCCTTCATCTTACAACCTAGGCAGGAAAAGGAAGTTCCACAGTCCATCATTGGAAACGAGAGAGCTGTTAGCTCAAATAACTTAATCCAGTAACAAAGTAAAACCATTTAAAAAAGGTAAAACACATTTCTAATAGTTGACTAGAACTGTGCAACATTCATAATGTAGTAGAAATACCACTACAATTTTTAAAGTGTGGAACTTGTGTAGTTAATTATTACATTTCAGCTACATATATCAGATCTCATCCAAGAATCAAATTTAATAAAAATCTACTGGAATGCCTTAGGTGTATTTTAAACATCCATAGTTTTTCATCCAATATCCTGAGATCTATATCCAAAATAAAAATTAAGTAATGCAACATGGATTAACTTAAAATTTTTCAACACAAATTCTTTTTCTTCCTATTTTATTTGGGTGACAACCTACCCAAAAACAACTTTTCCACGTATTGAAGAGTTAAGAATGCAACAATAATGAATTATTTTAATATTAATTTAATCTGATATCTTATGCCACTTCATTAAAAAAAAATACCAAAAATGAAGTTAAAGTATTTATTTATTTTGCATTCTAAAGGCAGTAGATTTTGTTATTTAAAACTTCCTATGAAACATGTAGAGAAATGATCTTTTGGTATGTGTTCCCTGTACCATGTCCACCTAATGACGTGCCCTCAAAAATTAGCCTCAAAAAGAAAACTATTTGAAAATGCTCCTGTATTTTTCTCTTTGTATAGATGGAAAACAAATATTTCATTTGCCCGTAGTTATTTAGAAGACAACTTAGAAAATCAGGAGGTAAAGACAGGGACTGCATATAAATCTTTCACCTCCTTCTCTCAGATGCATTCCCAATGAATTCTGTTGTGTAGTAAGGCATAATACTTTTAAAAAATAGAAAAAATGAAATAATCATTACTCAGAAGATAAATAGTAGATATGTCAGACAGCAACTCTGCCTGCTACTTTCCCTAGTTAGAAATGCAAACAAGAATTGACCTGTATCACTTTTATTCGTCTCAAACCAGTTACCAGAGTGCATCTCCTCCAGAAGGCAGGCCAAGGGAACTCAAGTAAATGACCATGGATAAAAGCCTTTCCGGTAAACTCTCAATTCATTAAACCAAATGGAGACTTTAAATTGATGACGATAATAATAAATTATTTCTTAATCCTGCTCTATCAATCTATCATACACAGTATTCCAACACAATGAGCAGTCACACTAAAAGCTTTATGAAAGTCATCTCATCTTCATTTGGAGTTCAGTGGTGGCTCAGGGCAGGAGAGGAATTATAACTAGAGGATATAAAGGAGAGCTGGGTCACAACTTCTGAGCAGCAATTTTGGAAGAACCACCTCACATTGGCACTGTGTTGTGACACTCAAACCAATGTCAGCATTTGCAGTGGCCTGTACACCTTCACCCTTTGACAGAAGCTTCTCCCACTGTCTTCTCTGCTCTGTTGCCACATATCCTAACCCTATGCTCACAAAGGGCAGCCCAGTGGCAATACTAAAACACAACATAGGTTGGTAAGAAGCAGGAAGGTGCCACACAGCCTTCACGGAAAAGCAAAATCTCAGCTCTGCCTTACACTCAAAGTTAGGTACAGAAAATATAAAAGCAGTTATAATTTGCTAGTCCAGTTTGTATAAAAGAAACATATCAAAGCCAATTAAAGAATATCGATTGATGTTATGGTATGGAAATTTACAGTGTTAGGATTGGTTTTATTCCCTAATTGCTGAGAGGAATGTAAGAAATAGAAAATATTTACAGTTATTTCTAATCCTTATATTATCATCACCAAGACAGTGAAAAATAGAGTCCAACCAGTCTGCTGCTGACATGTTAGTTATTTGGAACTCTGTTAGGTTATGATTACCATCTGAATTTAGGAAGTTGCTGTAAGCTCATTTAAAATTTTTAAGCACCTACAATATACTAAGGCATTTTTACACTACAGCAATGACTCCATTACAAAATCCCTTTCATTTCATATTAAATCTTAGACACTTAAAAAGACCAAATGAGTTTCACTGTGATACTACTGTTCCTGGAGAATCTGAGTGCTCAGAAAATCTTTACATTCTATGTTCCATAGGTCAACTGAGCTCTCTGTCTACACATCATATTGGCTCTGAGCTGCAACATCTGAGAGATCTAAAAACAAAAAATAAACCAAGAAATGTTTGACTCTGAGTTACATTTCACTGCAGATATTTTCTATTCACTACAAACACTCACAAAAGGTGAATCTGATGGGAAACATTGCATGAAAGGGTATTGTCATAAGATTTCAAGTCCAGCATCGAAGACTCAAAACTTCAGATAAAAACTTAAAGTTCTGAAGTTCTCCTTGTCATAGCACTTCACACATACACAGCTATATAAGCAACTCCAGCTATTTCATATTTCTTATATAAATAAATCCTTATACAAATAATCTTGTGACATCCCTATGGGATGTGCAGCACAGACATTTTACAGATAAGAAAAAACTTAAGCACAGAGCAAAGTACTGAACTATGAAACTGACATTTACTTTCAAAATATAAAATGGACTCTTAGGCATCTAAATGATGTTTAAAGCATTCACATTTTGAGCATCTTACTCCCACTCTAAAACCAGAGTTTTCAAATATAAAATACATAAATATTAAGGATAAACTAGCTGAGACTTTAAATTAATAGCCTTATAAAAAAGACAACATCTACATGGTACATTTTCAAGCAGCAACCCTACAGGGAAGGTAGAGGTCTAAATATTAATAGTAGCTCTTTTGCCACTGGACCTAACGTTACTGGAAAGAGAAGCAATTACATCTAGTTTAGGAGTATGTAACTAGGATGCTTAATTATCATGTCAGAAATAGAAGCATGGGAGACCAGCTAGTAACAATTGTCAAGAGTTGGTATATCTCAGAAGAAAATAACTATGTTCCTCTTAACTAAACAATTATAGTAAGTTCTCTGTAGCAGTGCATTCTTCAAGAAAGCTTAAGACTTTCCATGTGAAGCAGTTCTATGTTTTCCTTAAGTCGTGGACCTAGGCCACACATTTCCTTTTGCTTTTCATGCCTTCAGAATTTGGTGATGCCATCTTCCCCCATGTGCCACTTCCCAAATCTTTTCTTCCCCGCTGGTACAGAAGATGGCCCAAACAATACAATATTCACCAAAATCACCCCGCACCTCCAGTGCCCGCTCCTCCTGCACGCAGGTTGGTTCTGCTAGGGCTCATGCTGCTCCTATCCCTTGCAATAAATTTTAATCAGATACTTTGTACCCAGTTGTACTCTTGTCTGAAACCATCCAAAGCGCTGTTGTTGCTACGGAAACCACTTCTCCTTTTTCAGTATGCTCGGCTCAGCTGCCTCCTTCCCTCCATTTCCCTCTCCCTTTCTATTCCCTCTTTCCAGTTTTCCTCAGCCCTGGCACCAGGTTATGAGCATTTAACTCCCTCTTGGTCTGCAACTTCACTTCAAACACATGGGGAGACACTGCAAATAGAATTTGTGGTATTTAAGGTCTGGCTGTCCTTGCACCAGCTTGTTACATTTAATTAGTCCCTGTGCAGCAAGGGTCAAGCAGATCCCAACGGGCTGCAAGGAGCAGCTCTACCACACTGTGAAAACAGACAAAAACTCAGCTCTAAGGTCCTCTTACAGAAGCTGTAGGAATTAATATACCAAATAGAATGGAGGTGGGATGGATATACAGGTGGTCAGTGTATTTTTTACTAAGCAGTAAAGCTCCAGGACTCTCCACTAGCCCCACTGCAGGAAGAGTTGTTTACCACTTTCTGAGAAATGAAGTCCCCTGAGCCATTTGACTGCGGAATTGATTTTTGACCCTTTTACTTCCTTGCACTCTCCTAATGTTTAAACGTTGCAGCCAACCAGCAGACCATGAGAGCAGCTGACGTTCAGGGCCATGTTCTCACAGCTGTGAGCAGTGCATGCAGAGCACAGCTCCAACACTGCAAGCACATGGAAGAAGAAGAAGAGGAAGAAATTCAGCCTTTCAGCATCCTTACTATACATCAAGACCCAAAAGGGAAAAGTGTAAGCTGAGTCATCAGGTGAAGAAGAAAGGAAAGTGCAGTAACAAGTCAACAAAAATCATCTTTTCTTAGATGATGGTTGGTAAGACATTATTTGAATAAAAATCTCAACTTCTGTTTCGTACATTAAAGGAAATGGAAATACACTCAATGTACAAAACTCCCTAGTGAAAGAGCCCCTTTAACCATCCATTATGCTCTTCACTAATGGTAACTGACACGAGTCAGCATTTTCTACACTTATTACACTCTTCCCCTCATGCTTTTATTTACATTCAGCTTGGTATAGTGGAACACAGAAGAAAAAATGCAAAATACAGAACTAAAGAGTGAGAAACCGCTAATGTTATACAGACTCTCTGGGCTTTTAGTTTTCCAAACTAAACCTCATTGCCATTAGCATTGAGTGTACGGATCCTGCTGGGTCTGTTGCAGTTGTCCTATTGACTTTCTCTGGATGAATAAGTCCCTGTCAAGAGCACCAGTAACTATCCGCTTTAGAAAAGCACTTTTAGCCATAAAAAGCACATTTTCCCTTCTTTCTCATAGCCAGAGCCAGCTTTGCAGAGCAAAATGAAACTGCAGTCCTCAGAGACAGACATAATTATAAGTAAATACTTCATAGGCATTAATTAGCATTTTCTTTTTTAACCTGTGTTTTGTATAGAGTCAAGCATCCCTACACAGTTTGCTGGTGCTCCTGTAGTTGCTACTACATCAGTAATAATAATAATAAACAGTTATACTGCAACAAACCTCAGCAACAAACCTCAGATGCTTGAATGATACAAATCTATATTCTTTAGGAGTAGCTTTTTCTAGTCTAAAAAACTAAGATACTGAGTCATAATCTAACGCAGCTTCTGAGAGTTTCTTTTTACTCAGCAACAAAACTGGGGACAAATCCACAGCACAAAACATCCACAGAATCCAGAATGTGCATTTGGGACTTCAGTTAATTATTTGAAAATAATAATGGAGAGAGGAATGAAGCACTAACTCATCTTCATTCAGCATCAGTGCCATAAGATGAAGGCTGAAGAAAAAAATCCTACAGAAACAAAACTGAAGGAAAAATTAAAGGCTGTCTCTTTATTTGTTTGTGGACTTCTAGAAACAACAGAGAAAACAGTCACCGACAACATAAGCCAGTGGGTTCATATCTGATAGAAAAAAATAAAGCACAGCCAAGTTCTTTGGACAGTCCAAGGTTAAATAGTTTTTAATTGAAGGCTACCACTGTCACTGCCATAGAAAAGTGTTGATACTGTACTATAAAGAAACTTAAATAATTCTTAAAATGATTTTTAAGAAGTTTCAGAATTCTCAACTCGTGTCACTCTGGGCGTAAGCCATGAAATGCATCTTTTCCTTTACTTTCCTAGGTAATCTTCAGAATTTGGGTTCCTACAACAGTGCAGAACACCACAAATCCCACAGACACTCATGCATGCATTGCTCACTAAGTGCAGAAGCTTTATTGCAGTTATCATTAACATTATCAATAAATCTGTTTGTTATACAAAACTCAGAAGCAGGTGGAAGAGAGAGATTTACTGAACAGCTCCCTAGAAGCCTTGAAATACAAAGCACAGTCTTCCTTCAGCTGCTAAAAATGCTAGCTGGGAAGGTGGACTAAGGGAAAAAATTCACTCACATCTGCCACTTATGTCTGTGACTCAGCATCATGATTGTCTTCAGTTTCTATCATATACTTAAAGGGTTCCTTAACATGCAGAGGTAGAGCCTGTGTTTGCATTCCTTAATGCCCTCAGGTTGCTTTACCTGGGGCTCCTGACGCCTAGCTCACCTCATCTCTCAGCGGGGCGGAGGGGAATATGTTTATTCCTGCCTTCAGATTCTTATCTGAGATGTAGAGCTCACTGTTTGAACATATGAATATGTAGTTAAGAGGTAGAAGTTGTCAGAAAATCATGCAGCTAGTCACTGGAACAAACAAGGGAAGAGAAATGTCTTAATACAAGAGCTATCTTGACATTTCTCAGCGCAATCAGATCTGACTGTGGTCTACAAGAAATCAATTCACAGGGAAGCCACAAATACCAGCTAATGCCTCAATTCATAAACTTTTATCCATGCTGGTGTGAAAGTCCAATTAAAGCAAACAGGACTACAGTCCCATTAGTCCAATTTCAAGACCACAGCTGACAGGAATGCTATGGAATGAAGGCAGTGAGGCAGGTGGAAACCAGACCTAAAAGTTTTCACCCATCTAGATTCACGTTGTCCTTATTTTACCTATCCTGGACAGTCTTAAGTAATGTGATTGCTTAGTGCCTTAGCTTTGTAAGGAGTATATAAATATTGATTGCTAATGGAAGGATTCCAAAAGCCTTTTAAACTAACACTTTTGTTCTGCTCTCATTAATTATTATTCACATATTTTGGAAGGAAGGCTTCAGTTCCACTCACTTCACAAATGCTTTTATTAAGTATTGTGAATAAGAAGCTTTTATAAGACTAGATAAATCGTTGGGAGATTTTTATATTTTTCTTAAGTCCACAAATCACTCCTTCAGAAGGGCTATTTTTGACAGAAGGGAAGAAAGGTTAAAATAGTGTATAGCATAATAGCATAAATAATTTCCAACTAATGACCTGAATTTTCAGGGTCAAATCTTCAGTGAATTTATTATTAATCTCTTGACTTCAATTGACCTATGGTTTAGTTAGGGGATATTATTTTTAAATAAAATTAGGGATTTTCTTTAATTGAAAGATATTGCTAGGTTTAGCTGTTTTTGCAGGTTTTTATTGCTAGGAATCTTGATTTGGACTTTTCTCAGCACATGGAAAGCTTCTGGTGAAGCCAGCAATTCACTTCATTAACAATAATCGGGGCTATACCAAAAATTATTCTTGCAGATACTGTAATGGAAATAGAAATAGCCATGAGGACAGACACTTATTTAATGGAAAGATATGCTACATCTAAATGTGCTTGCAATAATTATTTCAGAAGCCTGTAAAAGTAAATTGGAGATGAAGAGGCAGCCCTGCATCTCATATTTCCAAATCTCTGCTCCAAAACTAAGCAAGGTCAAGGATGGGATTAATTTCTTTCACAGAGGTAGTCATCTCAGTAGTTGTTTAAAAAGGTATATAATAATTTAAGTCACGACAGTGCATGAAGGGAAAGTTGAAGAGTGTTTCTTGTTCTGCCCCAGGCTGATAAAAGTCAAAATCCATTGCAACTATCTCTGTAAATTGCTGGATGAGGTACAGGGAATTGCTTATCCAGGTATCAAGGACTGTTTAATTGGTGGTCCTGAAACACAGCAATTGCCCAAGAAGTTTCCCCTTAAAAAACATATCATTGCTCAATTGAAAATGCAACACTAAGTGAGTCTCTTAAAGTCTAAGACAGAGTTCCTTCAGCATCTAATCAGGAAAAGAGTATTTGATTATATGAATCAAGAATATTACATTTGAAGTGATAAAGCCTATTGAAGCTAGATCAAGAGAAGGTCTGATTTTCTATCATATGCCCTCTACTAATAGACCTGTTTTTAGTCCTTGCGCTGAAGGAAAATCTGCTACATTGCAAGGAGTAACTCGACAGGGAAAAAGGCAAAATTTCCTCTTCTGCCAAGACGCTATAGCCCAAGAAGCTCTGAACAGAGCTCCAGCTCTTATGTTTCATCTTACATTAGATTCCTGAACATGTAAAGTAATTCCTATTTAGATGAAGAGCTTTAATAACTGCTTTACTTACATTGTAGGAAAGTAGAGAATTTATTTCTTTAATACATAGTGAAGCCAGGACATCTGTATTAGCTGAAATTAGTTTTAACCATTTATTAGAAATGCAAACTTACACTGAAGCAACACTGTGATTAGTTGAACTGGCCTGGATGTTTCCATCCTGGTTCTTGCTGCATGGAGGGAACTAGCTGAACACAAACCCATACACGCTGTAGGTAGGTTTAGCAGATTAGTCAGCCACATGCTTGAGTCTATTAATATATAGTTCTATTGCCATGGCAGCAGGTTAAAGTTAGAAGTAACTAGATCTGAATAATTTAAACATGCTAAAAATACCAACTTCCAGGTTTAAGTGGTTCTATTTGTCACTACACTGTCACCTATAATGACAATTGCCACCTATGTTAGAAAGTCTCCTTAGGAAACTCATCTGCTGTACAAGTAGATAGTTCTCTTGTGTATTTGTACTCCAAAACCTACGTTACATAGTTCCAGTTGTTTGGAGAATGAGGACCAATGCTATTGAGAAACTACCATTTCTCTCAACTATGGTGACTACATGCAATTTGATTTCTATTGCAAGGAAATAACTGAAAATTGGAAAAAGGCTGAATAGATTCAGTTTGATTCATTTTGATTCAGTTTGGCTTGGCCAAAGAGACCTCCAAGCAAATCTCAGTACTATTTCATAAGTTCCTCCTTCTACATATTTGCCATTACATAAAGACTACAAGTTGAAAAATTAGTATTTGTCAATATAAGAAATCTACTCCTCCCAAGAAAATAAATCAGAGAATACTAAAATGTGTTATATCACATCTCAGAACTGACTATGCACTGGAAAAAAAGAATGGCATTTAGTTTCAGAAAGGTGGTATAAGGTGTTGTTTTCTTACACCAATTTGCCAAAAGAACAAACTGAATACAATATATTTTTCCTGTTCCTAAGAACTCCCAACTGAGCGCTCCAGAGCCTCCAAATTAACCCAGTGCCAATCCCAATCAATATAAAGCACTCATCTAAGTAAAGTCATTCAGGTGCATTAGTGCTTCCAGGACTGCCTGTTTGACAGCAGTGGGAAAGAGACATGGCTCACAATTTTAATAAAAAATAAATACAAAGAATTTATCAGCATTTAGCACAGTCACAGAATTAAAGATCTTCTTGGCTCATCATATTCATTTCTTAATTAAAAGCTAACAGTGAACGTTAAACACCTCCCCACTTCATTTTCCAATACACAAATTATAGTTCCTTGCCTACTAAGAGTAGCATACTGAAAGACGTGGCTCTGTACCATGCACGCTCAAGAAAAAAAAAAACTGTCTTAACATCAAGTGATTGCAGCTACAAATTTAACCTATCAGCAACCCAGTTGGTAAGCTGATCTAATGGAAAATAGAGGGATGGTTTTAAAAGAACAGAAATGAATCTATCATGTAACATGGAAGAGTATGTGATTTAATATAGTCTGGGAATATACATTCTTTTCACCTTAAAGGATGAATAAACTGCTTTTTCCCACTGCTCCTATTTCTTTGCCAAATCTATAGAGTGAAACATTTTCATTTACAAGTGATTTCCCTTCTCCATTAATCTGGATCAATTCTTCTCTAATGTCCAGACCATAAAGCTATGGATAGATACGTATGTATTCTAAATTGCAAAACCAAATCCAATTCTTGCACAGTGATTTACCATATATGCTAATAATGAAGTTCACTATGTGCTACTTGGACTGTCTCTCAGGTTATAGACATGAAAATGACCTGGTGCGAGATAGGTAAGAGCTTTTCTAGAAAGAAAAATAAAAACATGGGAAAGCTGCTTTCATTTACATCTCTTCCATGAGACTCCAATGAGAATAATTAGCCCAATACAACCAAATGAAAGAAGCAACTCAGTCTCTACATCAGTGTCCCCAGTTACTGCCACGAAGAAACAAGGCAGCCATGCAGCCTGTGAGATGATGGCTCAAAGGAGCTTCCAACATCTTGCATAGCTCAGTGTGAAACACAAGATGTTTTGCTGACTTTATTTTTCTGAAAGGAAAGAAAGCAATGAGTGTCTTATGCTTTTGAAGCCAAGATGCTGCCAGACATCCTCAACCAGGTGTCAGAAGGAATGCAGATGCCTTGTGTTGGTAGGTTAACAAAGAACTGAATGGTGTGGCAGGTTTGGCCTACACCCATGGTACGGTCATGAGTGGGAGGAAACCAAACAGTTCTGGGAGGCCAAAGACTCAACAGAAGCGAGCAACAGAAGCACAAGGCAGTTTGTTCCACAGATGGAACAAAAAGGTACTGCTTTTTTCTAAGCCATAGCTGCACACAACAGAAGCAGAGGCTAATTGGTAAACAGGACTGCAGCAAGGAGCTTCTGGGAGGGATTTTGAGGAGAAAGAGAAGAGCCAACTAAGCTTACAGAATAAGCTGATACTGATAGCTGTGTGAAATGCAGATACAGGGAGCAGAAATGTTTTAAATTTGAGCTGCTGCTGCAACCATGGATTTCCAGCACTGCTTCATTTGTTGTGCCTGCTAGATTGCCACTCTAAATATCCATTAGATTATGCTGTGCTGGGAGATCTTTCTCCTAGGATCATTAGGCACCTCTCAGATTAGTTTCCCAACATAAAATGAAAGTTACAATTCAGTGGCATAGCTGCAGTTACTGAAATACCTCTGACTTGGATGTCTGAGGCTTCCAAGGTGGGGAGAGTGGTATGGAAGGAAGGAGAGAGGAACAGCCACAGCAAAGAGGAGTCGGCCAGGCATAAATAGGCAGTACCTGCATGTAACCAATACATAATGCATAGTAGATGCATACTAAATAACCACCTTGAGCATCCAATAAAAAGCAAAACAGACAAAACATCTACTTCCTTTACAGAGCAATTATACTACGTAGCGCTGTGCTGAACAAGCTGTCACACTTGAAGCTGTAGAACAGTTTTTTATACTTTGTATGTGCTTATTCATGTTAGGAACTTGTGTGAATTGTTTTTTTCTTACACAAATGGTTCAACTTTTTTTTTTCCTAGGCAATAAATAGGTATGCCCAGAGCCTAGACTGCAGATGGATTTGCCTGTCAAAGCAGTCTTGAGTCACGCCATTATTTCTGCACACCTATAATTGGCACCTCCTAGAAATAAAAATGTAAAGACGTAAATATTCACAACACAACTGTATTAATAATCTAAACATGAGGAAAGCATATATTTAAAAATGGTAACGTCAGCAATTTTGGAGGAATAATCAAGATTGTCCCTGAGGATTATAAAATACTCTCTAAAGAAAAGTGCAGGAGACCTGATAGATAAAGTACAGACAATTAAGAACACAATATCAAATAATCCTGATGCAGATAAAACAGAATTAAAGAGATTCAGTACCTCTAACAATCCAGATAATCAAAAGGAAACCATCTTTAAAGAGAATTACACTGAAAGCAGAAATATAATTAAGAGCAAGCATAAAAGAATAGCACAAGTATGTAAGAATTGAACTGAAAAGGCAATAACTCAAAGCAAGTTATAACTAGCTATTAACGTAAATAAGAAAGACTAAAAATGCATTATCCGTAACAGAAGATAAAGAACCATCAAGTTCACTTGTTTTAGTCAAACAAGTAACAGAATTGCAGAAAAGCTCAAGTACCCAAAGACTTTCTGAATTTAGTTTTCACTAAGAAGGTTAATTACAGTCAGATACTTAAACAATTAATTTTATCTAGAAGATAAAAGTGTAGGGCAGGAATACAAAAAGGACAGGATGAAGAATATTCAAACTGAATGCAGTCAAGTTTTAGGAACATTTTCAAGTACTCAAGGAATTAACTTAAGCCATTTAAGAACTATTAGCAATTATCGTTGAGAACTCTGAGGACAGAAATCCTCGAGGACCTGGTTAGGACAACAGCACCAATTCACAGCAAAGAAGGTGGAAGGATTGTCCAAAGACTTAAAGATCAGACTTCTACAGCTGGATGTGCATTAGAACAGTATATATAAGTGACAAAAAAAAATCATCAAGATAGACTGCATGGATCTCTTGAAAATAAAAGTAGACCAGTCAATGAAAACAGGTATTTCTGACACTGATAAAGACATGCAAAGCAGACATGCTTCAGTAAGGCAAGATATCAGATACACCTAAACAAATTCTCTTAAGTTTCATAAGCAAACTTTGAAATACAGCCTGAATGAAAACACGAAGTATACAAAACATTCAAGCTATTATTTTTGAGTTAATAAGATGAGAAGATGTTTCTGGAGGCTTCCCACAGGAGGTCTTTTCTAGACATCATACTGCTTTATATTTTCATCTGGGGTAGTAGAATAGTACTTTATAGGACTAAGATATGAAGTGCAAGAGATTTTCACAAATACAATCACCTGAGTGGTCCCGCAGTAGTAAGCTGACAATAGAGTACCATTTTGCTAGAGGACTGGGAACAGTTATTTTAAGTTGGAGACATTTCTGTGAAGGTTGTTTTGCTTTAAATGCTGCATATAGCTACTGTGCTCAGCAAGTCTGATGTTGTTACCTCCTGCTTCTGAAAGAAACCTAGCAGCAGAGCCAAGCACTGAAGTGACAACGCTGAAGACAGATATAAGGAGATGAGGATTTATCAGCTGAGATAAGGGGCTTTGGCTCCTCATTAGTTACAGTCACTGTGGCTGAGCAACTGCATAGCTTCCTTCTTTGGACCAGCAGGGACAAAGCCAGCTACAAATTGCTGGGAATGCTGCATTTATCATCAACTCCAATTCACTTCCAACCTGAGCAGTAGTGGTACAGCTTATACCTCATGCAGGAAGAAAATGTAATAGTCATAATAAAGAAGCAGGCTTTCTGCAGCAGTTTGAGCCAAATAGTGTTTCAGACTTCTAGAACACAAAGTATTTAATAAGATACAGTCCTCACCGTAACTGAAACATTAAGTACATCACAATCTGTAGCAGAATATCATTTTCAACAATCAAACCACCATAAGGGCAAATTCACCCAGCTGAAAAGCATGGTGTTACCTGGGTAGCATGCTGATCTATGGCAAGGTTGCTCCTGGTGCTCAGAGCAGATTTCATTCATGACCACGTAAAGCAAAAAATATGCAGCCCTTTTTTTGTTACCTCTCCTTCACTTCATCTTTACTCACTACCTCATGAAATCGAAGTACCTCTTAAAAATCTGAAACACTACAAGTTTGAAAAAAATCACAAGTAACAGGAGATCACCAGGAACAAAGCAACTAAAGAAAAACAAAAGAGAAGACAAGCTGTATAGACAAAAAAAAAGCATGGTCTCAAAGCATTTGCAGTAAGAAATATAAAATACCAACAAAGTTTGAATAGATCAGTATTACATGTCATGTACAGAAATTTTCCTCTGAAACAAAGAAAAAGAATGGATAAGATGAAGGCTCTTGTTTTGTTTTGTTTTTTTTTTTTTAATCTTATCCTAAGATTGGGCTGAGATTGAGTTCTCTTGAAGCTCATCAGCCACTTTCTCCTATCAGTGTTACTCCATGAACCAGTGATTGGTCATTACAGCATCTTTCAATTTTAATGAGACCAAACTTCTGAAGTAAAACGTGAGCAGTGCTTTCCTTCTCTTCTTTACAAATATTACAACCCTAATACAAAGCAGCGAGACAGGTCACAACCCTTTTTTTGTCCAAGTAATAAAGTGTTTCAAAACTGTGCCCCTCAGGTACCGTACACACATACATGTACAGGTCCTGCTGTGCACTGAGACTTGAAGCTACAATACAACATTAAAAGGGTATTTTTCCTTCAAAGACCATTTATAACTCCCACTAAGACTTACGGATCTATGCAAGCCCATTAAGAAAGATGAACACACTTCCCCCACGAGTATAGCCTTGAATTACAAAGCAAGAAGGGGTACAGAGGTCTGACACTGAGAAGAAGATGTTGAAAATCTGCATTTCTGATAGAGAAGCAGGTGCATCTCTTACTTAGCAGTGAGTACAGTACAGCGTTACTCACCTCTTCTATTAACATTATGCAGATATGCCCTATGGCAAGAGGTAAGTGTCAATAATATTTAAAATCTAATTACAAATCAGCCCTTTCCTTCCTCTCCATCTACATCCATTTGCTTGGATATAGATCTGTCTACAGCATTCAAATACCCATGTGTTGAAAAGTCAAACATTTATTCAAGGACCAGAAAAGTTCAGCAGGTTTCCAGGTTACTTTGGCATTTGTCATTTTCAAAGTCTTTTCTTGATAAACAGTAGTCATAATGAAACATAGTTTGGGAAACAGGAAAAAGAGAAGTCTGCTGACAGCTACTCTTCTCCCACATCCACCTGCCAGGGAGGTGGATGTGCTTGTTATTACCTTTTCATATCATCAAAGCCATTCTTAAAAGCATTCTGTGTTGTTGCCTTTCTCACCTCCAAAACTGCAGATCTCTCAAGGCCAGGTTGTGATACTCCTCAAAAAGAGCTTTAAAGTCCAGCAATGTCAAATGCCTTCTGTAGCTCAAGCACAAGTACTCAATAGGAATGACAATTTGTCCTTTATAGGAAAGAAAGAGGAAGAAATACATTGAAGTTGCTTTATACAGAAGTTGCATACGATCACGCCACCGGATTTCACAAAAGAGGGTTCTGATAAGTGCATTTCTCCAGCTCTTCACTTGCTTTTAAAGAAGATTATGGAATAATTCATGCTACTGTCCTCCTGCACAGTGTCATTGCATGGATTGAAATCATCATAGATGGAAGCAGTCGCAGAATTAAGTGTAATTTGTCCTCTTTAAGGAAAAATTATTTCCTAGAGTAGCTCTCAGGAAACCATAGTTTTCTCACCTGTGTTACCCACTGACTTCAAGTTATTACCACAGTTCCTTATTGCTTCACCTGGAGAAAATTTCTGACTTGAGTACTGTCATATTGCTTTGCCTCAGGAACAGCTGTACATGCCTAACTAGGTGTATTCAAAATGCTGGAGACATCCTGGTGCTAAACCTCCCTGTCAGTGAAACCTCCTACTGCATGTTTTTCCCTTCCCCTCCTAATCTGGACTAACCTGTAAGAAGTTTTTCCACACACACAGGAAACCTTCTGTTAATTTCAACATTTCAGACATTTATAGATAACCTCTGAAGCAAACCCATGGCACAAAGCATGTTCACTTACAGAGAGAAGATAATCTATTAAAACGTAGCAGGTGGTAAACGTGCACACACAGCAACAAGAAAGATTTGTGCCAGATTACCCCAGAGAAGTCCTTTGCTATACAGCTACTAGGAGGAGTGATAAATGTTTCTGCCCTTTTCAAAGACCAGGATTCTCTAGGTTTATCTGAGATTTTTGGTTACCACCTGCCTAGATATCTATCATTTGCTCTCCACCATATACAAATCTACTCTGTGCTCAGTGCCACTGAGGAGCATCCAACTTACTGCCTGCCTGCTTTAAAATAAGTTTGCACATCTTGGCAAACTCAAAAAGCCTCAGAAATACAGGATTTGTTACAGATCTACGCTACAGATGCATTGCAATCACTGGAAATGACTCACCGTACATTTAATCACATCCACTTGCTCACGAACTCAGAAAACATTGTCACTAGCCCACCTTGCTACAAACACACCCCAAATAAGCCCAGTGCTGACCTGTCTGAACTGCTGTCACTCCTGCTATGCTGTAAGCATATAACACACTCATAACACTGATGAATATCAGATCTGCAGTGCTGGTTTGTGATAGTCCTGGATTTCATCCCTAATTAGCCCATCACACTCAGCTGCTGAAGGAAGAAGTGTTACACAGGTAACTAGGCACAGCAAGTTGAATACTGACAGATGTTCTCTTCCACATGCTGGAAAAAAGCCACAACAGTGGTTTCAGGCTCCCTCATCAGAATTCTGCACAGCGCCAACACCACTAGGTAAACCAAACAGCATACAGGAAAGCAAGAGATGAAGGAACAAGTGAAGCAGCCAGTGAAACTAGTGCTTATAAATGCTGTTCTTAGTACATTTCCTTTGTTTCTGCAATGCACTTGCCTTTCACCACTGCCCAGCTCTCTCAGGATGAGTTCCTGACCTCCAGCTCTTTGGAACAGGTCAACCCAACCCATGCATGCATATAGCTCCATGCCAAGGCACAGATGTCTCACATTATAGCTGTTGGCTCACCATGCTGCAACAACTCTTTTTTTTTTTTTTTTTTTTTAAAAGAGGACAGTAGGAAAAGGTGAAGGAGCCTCAGAGGATCCTTCACTGTTTTTGCAAAAAGAGAAACAAAGAGTTTCCTGTAGTTCTGAAACAAGCTACTGCAGGCTGAAGCAGATTTTATTTGCCACTCTGCTTTGGTTGTTGAATCAGAGAAGTGTACATAATGTGAGAGTAGAACAAGATGTGCTGTAGCTTTAAAGCCAGATCTTGTGCAATGCAGGAGCTCAACTTTTTGATTATTTCAGATGGTTTAAGGATGAGCTTTGTTTTAAACTACTAGGCCATGGCAATGGCCTAAGAGGTTGATATTTTAAAAGAAATTGATTACATGGGACATTTTGGTGCAAAACTGAAGTAGTACAGATATTAAGTGACTCTTAAGGAGTGAGAAATAGTCACTGAAACCTAAATGTTCTGATTTGAACTATTTTAACAAATAAACTCAGCTTCAACAAAATATTATTCCAACAAAGGCTGGCTTTGAGGATTGTTTCATTTTGAGACGTTTACAAACAAAAAAAATGGAAAATTAGAAAAAACTTTCTGAAAATACAACTTTCCTACTTTGTTAGCATTTGTTCCATAAGAATTATGGAACAGCTATATCCAATATGTAGATTTGGCAGTCTATAATATCAAAAGTTTCAATCAGAACTTCCATACTACGGTTACTATGTTATAATTTTTTTCTATATTTGATAAAATGAAAATTTAAAAAAAAAAAAGAAACCTACTCCCCAGCAGCATTCATTGCCAAATCTCTGACCTACATGCTTGCATTTACATGGTGGGCCACATTCCTGCTCCAAGATAACTTCACCACTTCAGAAAGACTAACACACCTTCTTGTTACATCTCAAGTAGCTACCTTAACTAAAAGTGCTATTACTTCTTGTCAGAATCCCCTCAGAACAGCCATTAGTTCATTGGAACATCACACCAAGTACAATTGTTTGCAAGACAACTTATTTCATATATGATGTAGAACGCACTCCACTTACCAGCTGAGCATAAAAAGCTCACTTAGCACTCGTCTCATTTGGAGACTTCCACCAGGGAAATGCAAACAGTTGCCATCCAAGATAAGAAATAGACAGAGAAGGCAAACATCATAGATAGATAATTTCCTATGTTTAATATGTTTCATTCACTACAGGTAGCAAATACCAACTATATCATCCAAAATGTAATCATTTCTGATGGCGATTTGGCATATTATAGATGTTTAAATCTTGTCATTAAAGTCATTATCTCAGAGGAAGTCAGTGAAACATCTGTAACTGTTGGTTACTTCTAAAAGTCACTTACAGAAAAGTTAAGTGTTCTTCACTAGGTAACACAAAGAAAAACTTAAATTATACAGTCCATCAGCAGCTAAATAGAAAACAACCTCCAAAACTTTAATAAGAGAGACAGAGCAGGAAGTGCTAGAATAAAGATTCTCCCACTGACCCATGCAGGAAAATAACAAAATAGATAGTTGTCATTCGTGTGTCAAAAGCACTGAGGAATGAGCAACAGCATCCTCTGAGGGAGGCAAACTGAGCTCTGGTTCTTTGGGAAGATCTCACACTCTGTGGTGGCAAGAAGTTAAACAGCTGCATCTAGGACACTTCCTACCTGAACAAGCTACTCTCAAAGTGTCAATATCTCATGGAGGACCAACAAGTTCAAGTGGCATTGAAATGCATCTCAAATGAATCAAGGATAATGAACTTGGCTAATAGGTTGGCAAGTGTGTGAAATCGTGCTCCTGGTTAAGCTTAAGTGGAAGAGAAGCAAACTGCTTTATTTAGAGGAGTATGTGGCCAAGCAAAGCCAAGGCACTTAATGAATGCTGCTAAAACGTGTTTGTTCCCAAATTACTTGAATTCCTTTCTTGCTTATATGTAGATTTTCAAAGTGTTTCTCCTTAACAAGAGAATTTGAGAGTGGAGCTATCTGTATTGTGAATACCCTGAGAGGTGGCCTAAGGGAGTGAGAAAAACACATTCATCACAACACAGCTTCCCACCCTGGTGCTTAGGGCTTGGGAACAGCAGAGACCACACACCTTTTACAGACAAATAGGGCTGCCGAGAGGACTGCTTGTTTCTGCAGCTTCAGAGACACTGTGCCTAATAACAGCTGACAGTGGAGGAGAAAATGCCTTCTGGGGATGGGAAATCACTTCTACAGCAGTGCTTTTCCTTCCTTTTCTGCCACCTCAATGCAAGACTAACAGGACCCCCCTAATGCTGGCTTTGGGAAGCACATCTTGAAGTTAACACTTCCTACATTTTCATATTTTTCCACCTGTGCTCCCTAAATTGTGAGTAATGACACCAATACACCACCGCATATCTTAAATCACAAGCAAGAGGAAAAGCCCACTGGATTCCTTGTATTTCAGACTCCTGAATAAATCAGTGCTATGCCTGGCTATTGCCCAGAAGCCCTCTCAGAAAGTCCATAGGTTTCCGGAATCTCCTCCGCAGCCACTATTTAAAATGGAAGTTTCAAACCAAGAAATATTCTGTGTGGGTTTTTCTGACTATACCTCCTACCTCTGAACAGAAAATATGTTGGTAAAAATAGATTGAAATTATGGACAATATTATTCTTAAACATTCAGAAAGCTTGCAAAAAATATCAGGAAGAAGAGGTAAGAAGTCATTTCTACATTCTCCCTCAAATATGGTTAAAAATAGTTATATAGTAATAGTTATATATTTGAATCAGTGCATGCACAGCCATGTATTTGGCTGCATTTCTTGCAGACCTCCCAGTCACACTGGAGCAAGAGGAGTAATTCACATTCTCAAAGACAATAGATTTACTCTTGTGTATCTTACAAGGAGAATTTTTCATATTATATTGTATGTTTCGTACCATACAGTGAGAATTATCCATTCTCTTATAGAAAATGCTTACCAGACTGTCACTAACCATTAAAGTCTAAACATAAAGCTGGAAGAACTGTTTTTCTTTTATGTAATATAAAAAGCTATAGGACCATCATCCATCATGCAGTTGTGACAAGCACTGCTTAAAGAAATGAAGGAAATATGAGTTATGAGCTCTAATATGAATAGAATTTTTACCTGGCAATAAATTAATAAGTCTACTAGGTAATAGTGGTCTCCTATTAACATGATTTCTTGAAAGCCTTTGTAGACAAATATATGCTGTACTTCAGTCACATATGGAGCTTTGACATTTTGCATCAGAAGTTCTTCAGCAGTGTTTCTTCAGGTCTCACCCTGTGATGTGTAAAATTAATACAGATCTCAATGTGAAAAAAGTTTTAGCCCTTCGTGCCATTTTACACATGTCTAGATTGCTGCGTTACAGCTTCTGTATTCTCTCATTCAGAGGTTACAAGATGTAAACACTCCCTGTGGCAAAGTGTTTGTAATTAAATACAGTGATGAAGAAGCAGCTAATTAAAAAAATGTTTTGATGATAGCTGTGTAATACTTAACTTTCATAGCCGAACAGCTGTGCAGAAAACACCACATGTGTTAACATTGTCGGGAGCATTGCATGAGAACCATGTTTACATGACTGCAGGCACTAAGGACCTGAGGTGACAAACTCAATGTCTTTTGAGTAAGTCACATGAGCTTGGGTAGGTTTTAGTCTCATCTTGGGTGTCAGGCATCATCCAACTCATCCCCAGGAGCCACCACAGGTCAACTCTGTTCTGTACCACCGTTTCCTTACTCAGGCTAACTCGAGTACCCAAAACCTAGCTATTTCCTTTCGTATCAAATCACCAGCCTCTGATCATTTCTGGGACTCTGTAGCTCACCAAGTCATGAATGATCCCATAATAAAAATCATTTTTTCTCCCCACGCATCAAAAGCACAATCAGTTTTCACAAACCACAGAGTCAAACAGATCACTGTAAGGGACAGACTGGAAACAAATTTCATCTTCATATGCACATGGAAAGGAAGACAATGTGAAAATCAATAGCAATATGCTTACTGATATGCGCCTTAGCCACAGGCTGCAGCATGGAATGCAATATACATAAGAAACACTTTCAGTGCAAAACGGTTCAATAAAATGATACATACACCAAAAATGAAGTGTCCCCCAAGAAATGGAAAACACAATATCTGCCCTAAGAAAAGGGTATACTCATGGCCTCGGTAATCAGCATACAGGGATTTGTGCCTTCGAGGCTAGCATTGTAACAAAAAAAGCATTCCTGTGAACAGCAAAGTTTCTGTATACTGAAGCCCAACTGATAGGCCAGGCAAACTAGGTCTACTGGCCAGTAGGTGATGATCAGCAATATTTGTGTGAAGAAACTCAGGAACCTCCCATCCCTATGGGAGGGGACTCACAGGAGAAGGCAAAGCTAACAACTGTCCTTCACACACCCTCTTCGTGGCAATGATCTTTCAAATCAGAATAACATCTTCCCTTTACAGATTATCTTCCAAAAGTGAGCAATGAGAATAAAATAAAAATTAACTTTTAAAAATGGAAGCCTCGTTTCCAAAAATTTTGAAGGGTTATTGTTAGGTGCTTCTCACCTCCTCACTATGAGACTAATTTCCTACATCATCTGCAAGGTTTCATCTGATTGCTGCATGAAAAAGGTGACAAATCAAGCCTCCTATTTAGCAATCAACAGATTTAAAACAATTCCCTCCATTGCATATGGTTTTCAAGAGAGAATCAGTTTGATAGCTCTCACAATACATCCAATGATTCAAAACTTACCTTCAAAACACTTGACTGGACTTACTGCACCAGAATAGAGCAATTTCTTCTCCGCACATCTCCCAGTCTAAAAGCCTATAGTTATCATTATATCAGCCAGCATGAAAGAGACAAATTAGAAAGCTAGTAAAACAACAGTATTATTCATGCTTGTTTTGGAGGAATAAGCATTTTAGTGGCTATAAGATTCTTATTGCAAAGGGTATATTTTAGCATGGCAGAAGTTTCTTGAACCTTGAATGAGTGCTATCTTCCATTATATTAATTTAAGTGAAAAAAGGGTTTCCTGACTGACACTAATTGATGGACTCTCCTGGGGCTTAATTGACTTGAGTTTGTCTCCATAAACCTGCACCGTTAATCAGTTCCTTACCCACTTTGAAAAAGGTTTGCAGCTGAAATGTCAGTAAGAGGTTATAGACAGACAACAATAACTGTGTGTAAGAGTACTTTTGAACACTCTAGTTGTGCTAGTTTAAAATTAATATTTTCCTACGCTTGCTGTAAAGCAGGAAGAGTCTGGGATTCATTTAATGTTTTCTGTTGTTTTGTAAGCATTTCACTCCAGCAAGTGATAGTTGTCCAACCTTTTAGCTGGTCTGTGCTGTATTAAGTGAAGAACGCCCTTGGGTTGCACACGAAACGTAATATAGTTAATGTACGTAAGTTGCAAAACTTCATTACATATATTTCTACATGGCAAAAGATGGTGATGATAGTTCCTTCTAATGGCATACAAACGCTATGGAGCAATAGCAGATAAAAAGGGAAAATTGGCTCACCCTTCCTGATGACAGCTCAAGGAGGGTGTGATCTCCATCCAGAAGCAAGCTGCTCCCTTAGCTGCTAACCCTTAAATGAGGGTGAGGAGTGGATCCAGGCTCCACCCCTTCTGGTCACTCAGCTTCATTGCTTGTACCTGAGCTCCTGGGTTAGCCTTCTTACCTGGTACTCAACCACTGGCTCAGGCTGTGATGACCTGGCAATTCCATTGCAATTTCATACTAAAGCATTTTTTAGAAAAAGCAAGAAAACAGTAAAACTAATGGGATATTTGATCTTGTTGTTCTGAAACTAATACATCTGTCTGGTTCAACAGAAGTGATTGCAATTCTTAGTGAGTTCTTGAGGTGTTCACCAGACTTTTGATGATTTCACTCTTCCTGTACTTCATCCTCGATAGCAATTGTTTACAACATACATATTGTAAAAAAAAAAAAAAAAGACACGAATAAGGCATGAGGAGAAGTACTGGATGGAGGTGGGGAGCTGGCCCAGCATGAGCTGTGCCAGGTCACATGCAGCCTGCATAGACATACCTGCATAAGTGATTCCTTTCACCTACTGCAAATCAGTAGGTTTAGATGGCTAGGTGTTACATTTTGTTTGAAGGTGCATAGAATTAGCTAAGTTCCTCAAGGACTTCATACTTTTGATTGCTACATCCACAGTATTTATATAGTGATAGTAGATTTAAGAAATGCAAGGAAAAAAAAATGCATCCTGTTAGAGATTGGGCAAATCTTTTTTTTCCACAGAACTAGAATCGAGTATATACTGAAACTTTAGTCTACATCCAAAAGATGGCTATTTTAAGAATTTCTTTGTAAGAGCCTTCCTGACATTATGAAAGTTATGTTTCTCCCAACTCCTAGAGACATTTCCTCAAAGAGAGTTTGTTTTTCAACTCCATAATCCTCTGACAACACTTCCACCTTCATGATTCATACTGAGCTACCACAGTTCTGTGCCAGCATTTGCTGAGGCATTATCCAACAGTAAAGAGACCACAGAAGATTATAAAGTAACTTAAAATAGGCATCAAAACAGCAGTATTTTTGTGTCAACTATTAAACCATAGTAACACCGAATTGCCCTAACACCTCTGCCCCTTTATTTGAGAACATGGTTATTAAAGTGTACTTTCTACATTAAAATATTACCTTTTGCTATAGCTGCAGCCCTTCCTCCAGCTAGGGGTGATATGTCTACCTTCTCACTTTAAACACATCGTATGACATTAATTGCTTTACTGATTTCTTAAGATATCCTGTAATCACAACATAAGCCAGTATCTATTAATAGCAAGGCTGCTGTTATTATAAACATCCCTGGAGGCATTCAGGGCTAGGTTGGATTGAGTCCTGAGCAGCCTGATCTGGTGTCTCATTTAGTGGTTGTCAATCCTGCCCACAGCAGGGGGTTGGAACAGGATCATCTTTAAGGTCCCTTCAGATCCAAGCCATTCTGTGATTCTAAGACAGGTAGTAGTCACTGAAAATCTGAATTCCTTCTTATAGTACTTACAAAAAGAAAAAAGTTAACCTCACAGCATTGTCTCCTCAATAAAAAGGAGAAGTGGCAAAGCATCAGTTTTTATTTGATTTATGTTGCTGATTATAGTTTTTTCCCCCACTAACAGTATCAGAAAGCTAGTTAAAAACACTTAAAAAGTGAAGGTGTGATTGATGAAGCAAAACCAATTATTTTACTGCCCACTGCAAGTAGCAGAGATGCTCGGTAGAAATAAGAATTGCTGAGCAGTGGCATTATAGATGACTTATGCAGAGGAAAAGAATCCGCTCTACAATTCAGAAGGACTATTTCTCTCCAGACTAATTCTCAAAAGATGTTTCAGAAGATAAGGTTTTTTATAGCAGTTTTGCTTTAAGTTGTGCAGAACTAATCCAGATGATATTGTCAGGATGCAACTTCTCTTTCCTTTACATATTAGCCCAAAAACTGGGAGCCAGGCCATCTCTGTAGAACTGTTCTTCTACTGCTCTGACAAAAGCAATCCTGCTCTAGTGATACAAACACAACATTGAAGTAAAAAACATCTTACTGACCCACCATGCTGACTACACTGCTCCTCTCTATGCAACCCCTTTAATCGCTACCTTATATAAAAGCATCAAACTAAGTTGCATTCAGCAGAACATCTACTGTAATATCCATTCTGGTATAACAGGAGCTCAGTCTTCTCCCATCCACTTCACATTAGCTTCCATCACCCATCTGTTTTAAACAAGTACCTTCATGGTATCTTGGGAAGAGCACTTTAGAAATACCTGTGAAGGTTCTTCATTATCCCTCTTTAGAACTCTTCATAACTCAGCTGCTGTGAAGCATTTTGGAACAGTAGCTGGATGGTGGAGAGGTTTTTGCCCTGTGTTTCTATAGAAATTTCTATATGGTGACAGAAGTTATATACAAAGCTGATAATAACGGCAGTATTCACAAAAACGTGGAACCATCACCAATTTCATAATAACTTTTTTGATGGAAAATACACAACAGTAAACATATCTATAAAAACATAATTAGCATGTAATAAAGCAGATGGAACAATTCTATCACACTTGGATCTGCATAGATGGCTAAAACATTGGAACTATCCATTGGGTATTGATCCAATAGTCTTTCCCCTAAGACTGGTTGTCTTGAAAAGTGGAGCCAGTTTACAGTATCTTTAGTTTCTTTTTTTCCAGAAAGTAAGGATGGGGCTTCTCAGTGCCTCTTTCAAGAGGCCATTAGTACATTCAGTAGTATCATTAGCCTGGGGGTTATGTGAGATATGAAAAATCCACTGGATTCCTGTATTTCATGCCCATCCCTGGACCACTCCAGCAGTAGTTTCCTTTACTTGATTGAAAAAAAAAAATGGGGCAAATAGCAAAACAACAATTTCAAATCCCAATGGTATTACCCTTTGAAACCTGTAAGACCACTTGAGCTTGCGTCAGCCCTGATACTGTCTCAACTCTTACTAATAGACACTGTTTTGCCTTAGAGATCTGGAACTGATCAGAGCAGTCTAACTGCAAAAAATCCCATAAACTTTTATTATCTCTCAAATGTAGAGGCTGGTCTTTAAGGGCATTATGTTCTACTAGTTGTATGTGGCATATGCCAGAAGCCAAAATGATGATGGTACACCATTCCCTAGTTACAGGCTACTGTCCACAGGGCTTTCATTTGCTCTTGCAAGGATTTAAACATTTAAGCACTAATTTGTTTAATCAGTGCCTCTCCTTCTTGGCTGTTACCAGTGCCGCTCCCAGTACAGTATATGCTATGGCTTCTCCTTTCCTTGGCTGCAATTCTTTTTCTTTCACAAATGTAATAATTCTTTCCACTAAAGCATTGTACTGTTCCCAAATCAGCCCAGTGGGGAAAGGCATGCACTATGCTTTTTCCAACTACTCAGTAAGAGAGGAGCAGAAAAGCACCAGCATTTCGCAGGTAGCCATGGCTTGCCAGTGCTCATACCTTTCCCAGCTTACAGCCTTCTTGGTATACAGCTGAGAAGTAACTTCTGGACCTCTTAACACTAATGACATCCTGCTGACTACACCAAATTAACTTTACATGTTGCCTGTAAAGGGAGAGAAGGGGTGACTAGATTCACCAATACCCCTGATCAAATTAAGGTAAGAACAATACTTAGACATCCACACAAAATCATCACTTTTAATGAGAATCTCTGTGCTACAGTTATCCCAGAAGTATTGTCACTCTAACAATTAAATTTGCGTTAAGCTCTATAGCTAAACTGCATGGCTTGATAAGAAATGAAAATGAGCCTTGCAATTACTCTATGACAGAAAAAGAAAGAAAAGAGAAAATGGAAAGAACAAAAGATGAAGAGAAGTACAGAGAAAAAGAGATCTTGGGTCAGTTCTGAGTTCTAGCCCTGGCCCACTGGCACTCTCAGAATTCTCATTCAAATGTATCAGTCTTGAATCAAAAAGAAGCAATAAGCTTCTCTCTGGCATCCTTTTATTTTTATGCCTTCTAGATTTCCAAGTACACCATCCCAAATTCATAAACAAGAAAGTTCACAATTAAATAAGTTTATCAAAATTAAGTTTGTAGTCAAAACTTTCTGGGAAGAAAATAATGAGGTTTTGGATGAAGGAAGGAATATTTAAACAGAGGAAGTCCATTCCACTGGCACAGAACTCCATTCTCCATCAAATCCTCAGCCATCCATTTGAAGAAGTGACAATGGTCTTATACTGCTTGTATTTGAGACATAGCAAACATGTCACAGGAAGTTTTTTTTTTTGCTGGTCTGCAGTGCAACACAATAACATCACCCTAGCTTTCTCATCTTCCATGATTTCAGTGGATGCACCAGCCTGAGATCAATCCAGGTCCTCAAAAATCTCTATCCTGATAAGAACAATTACAGTCATTTAGCCAAGCACACATGAATAAGGCAACAGCCTTCCTTGTTATCAGACATTTTAAAACCAAGGCAGAAAGAATCACCTCTTGAAACCAAGAATTGTACATAATGATATTTTGAAACTGGAACTGAATAATGCATAAGGCAGTCTGCAAAATTTCCCTTAAATCAACAGTCAATTGGCATGAATCTCACTCATTAAAACACCACCTCTTGTTTTGCACTCTTGGAAGAAATTTTTGTTAAAAATTGTAGAGAATTTTTTTAAAAATAATCATAAACCTTATCTTAAAAAGAGCCTGTACAGGCTCTTTTAACATGGCTTAAAGGTAAAGAAAAATTTTTCGGTAAACACCAGGCTCACCACTGCCAAGAGAAGAGACTTGCTCTGCTTAAGCCTATAGTTGATTACTTTTCACACAAAAGGTGTTCACACAGGGGAAAAGTACTTTGCTTTAATATCAGGTTGCTGTTGGGCATCTCTATAACACTACGCTGTGCCAGCAGCACCTTCAATATATATAATAAAAAGTAGTAATGCACTGTCATACTACACTATGACCTCAGAAATGTAACAGATGTGGGGTGAAAGAACCAGAATCTTAGATATGGGGAATGCAACACAGGAAGAGAAATAAAAGCAGCTCTGCTTCAAGCATGTCAACAAAATGAAAGGAAGTGTCTGAGAGGAAAATTATCAATACACAGTTGAAAATGCAAGAAGTTACCAAATGGAACACTTGGACTGAAAAAAAAAAAAAAGAAAAAAGCTACAACTTTTCCAGTCCTCCTCAGGGTGCTCTATATCCAGAAGGATATTGAGGAGCCAGAGGATTTAAAATTAATCAATTGTCTTCTAGTCATAAGCAGTCATTGCAATGGTGCTACAAAGAGACATATCACCTGACTCTTAATCAAAGCTGGAGAAGCTTCTCCTTGGGCCAGGAAAAATTCCACTTTCTACTTCCACTACTCTTCCTGGGTCTACCCAATCTGTTCTCCCACCTACGTGGTTTATGACTTGTGTATTTACGGAGGAACGCTTTCATGGAGCTAAACCACAAAATACTGGAGGGAAGAGTTACTGTCTGCTCATAAACACCATGTCATAACTAAACAGGTGTCAAGGTTGCAATCTGACCAGGTGTCAATAGCTGACATTGCCTTGTGATAATAGAGACAGAACTGCATAAAGGAGATTCTCCTCACTCTTAAATTAGATTATTTCACCTCTGTCTTATTCAAGGCTTTCTTTATTAGAAAAGAAAGAGAGAATGCTTTTGAGTTCTTACTCATTTGACAAGTGACAAGAGAATTATGAATGCATGGGACAAAAGAAAAAGACTTATTGTTCTGACTGTGTCCCAAAAACCTGTAGAATTTGGAGTAGGCTGTTTCCCCTTGTTCTAGAAAGCGGGCTCTGCTTGCTCATGCCACATACCAAAATGACATTCTGTGGCTGTAAGCACACAAACCTCAAATTCAAGCTTGTGAATGCAATGTATAGCAATGCAAGTAATCCCTCATAATTATGTTTATGATTATAAAAACCAAGAATATAATCCTAGGGAGATTATGGAAAAAACTGGGGTAAGTACTCCCCCCAGAACAAACAAGTCTCATAATACCATTCTTACTGGTATTTTTAACATCACAATAAACTTCTGTACTTTTAATTTTAAAAAAAAAAAGTCTGTTGCAAGGTCACTAATTCTATCAGTAGAAAGAGACAGAAGTACCACTTTCTGGAAAATAAGAAATAAGATTTCCAAGCATGCCCTTGGAAAATGACACTTCCAGTAGCTGTGCTGGTGCTGTTTCGTTATTTTCAATGTTATTCAAACTCCTTCATCTGAGCAAGCTGTCTACAGGAAGGCACCAGATCTTCACAAAGGAATTAATACCTCATAGCTTTATTTGATGAAGATTCCAGGAGCTCCGAAAATTCATTCTCAAAGAATAGCTATGATTGCATTTAAAAAGAAAACAGCGCAAACAGAAACAATATATTCATGGCAGACTCACAGTTACAAGCTATTAAAATCTGCTATTGCAGCCAGAGAAAGAGTAACACATATGAGAGATAAGGTCACAGGGTAAAGCTTTTCTTGTTTCTTCTCCACCTCCAGCCCCAGGTGGAGCATCACAACTTGCAAGAACTAGGCAGAGAACTTGGAAGAGATCCTGTGCCAAATGCTGTAACATACAGGAGGTCTTCCCAAGAGTGGGACCTGTAACTAGACGGATCAAAAGGAGAACAGAAAAGCACATTCAGTACACCTACCTCCAGAGAGGAGGCAGGGATCATCAACTTCATCACTGTGAGTGAAGTCCGAGCCCTCTGCTAATGTTAATATAAGCATGTCTTTGGGGGAACTTGCTGTAAGACATACATATTAACTAAGAAATTCTTAGCGGAACAACTCATTCATGCTACCCTTATATTTATCTTTTCGAAGAGAAAAAAAAAGAAAGAAAAAAGACTCTGAAGGTAACATCAGAATTAGAAGGAAGTAACACAAAGCACCAGAACAGCAGTATCTGCAGAGGTTTGCTTGGATGAATTCATTATCACTTGGCAAGTGAAAGACTCTCCTCTGGAAAATTTTTATCCTTGGGAGTTCTTGATTTAAAAACTATTTAATACTTAGTGGATGCAGTTTCTTCACAAGCCTATCTTTCTTAAAAGCACCTCTGGCAAAAAAAGAAGGACAAAGGCAGAGCAGAGCCAAATAACCAAGGTTGCTCATGAAGAAGATGCCTCTATGCAACAGCCTACTGAGTCCCAGTCACACTGCCAAGAGCCAGATACAGGAGAAGACATAACCTTGACCATAAAGTACTTGCCTAGCCATAATTTGGAAGAGAGCTTAGACTTACAGCAAGGACAAAAACAAACAAACAAACAAAAAATCCTACAGTTGCATTGCCAGTTACAACAAAGCTTGCACAACTATCTCTGGAGAGCCCACCCTCCCCAGTCACATGCACATACCTGCCTCCATGCCAGCTCTCCCTTCACTCCCTCCCCTCTCCCTCTTAAGTGCTCTTCCTGGCAATTACACATGTAATTCCTCACACCTGTGCTGTAAAGCAGCCCCATTTGCCCTACCCTCTAGACATGTAACATCAGGTATATGCTGTGCTACAAGAAATATGTGTTAGGCTGCTTCTTGCTTGTACCCTGGATACAAGTTGGAAAGATGAGACAAGCCAGATGAAGGTCCTACATTTTTTTAAATCAAGAATGCTTAGTAGTAAGTAGAGTCTTGGAATTAAACTGGTGGAAAAACAAACTGGCAACAGGGAATTCACTGTGTTACAACCCTTGTGTAAATGCACCCAGATGAAGATGGTTATGGAAGAACAATAACCTTTTATCCCACTATCTACTGTGCTGAGATGTGCAGTATAGATTAGACTCCTAATGGGAAAGGTCCTTAGGTCTGTTCCTCCTGATGTCTGTCTGTCTGTGGCAGCAGCATCTCATGTGTACCTGAAGGAGCAGTTTGTCACCACTGTGGTCACCATGGGCAATTCTGAAGTCAGACAAAATCCATTGATGTTATTTATACTGTGAAAAACCGGTAGGTGTTCTGAGCAATTCTGGGACTCCTGAGACCCAAATCCTACAGGTTTTTGTGATGCTCTTGGAGACAAGTGTTTCCTTTCTGCCAATTACTGCCTCCAGGAGCACTGTGCAGCTGGTGGCCACAGGAAGTCCCCATTCCTGGCTACTGCCTGCAGTGGCAGAGCTCCCACCTCTGTAGAGGTACTGGACACCCCACTGGCCAACTCCATTTTGGGATGCCAGGCTCTGCAGAGCAAAACTGCATAGATTAAGTCTGGCAAAAAACTGATACAAGAGCAAAAACACAAAGTTTATGTGGCTTAGATGAGTGTGAATACCAGAGAGACTGAACCTAAATATTGATATAACTTATTTCCTTTGAAGAATGTATTTCTTAGCCACTGACTGACCAGTTAATCCTCTTTTTTATTTTCATTCGTTTAGTAAAATTCCTAGGTTATTACAGGCGATATCTGGGGACATAGTATCCATGACTCCCCTGTAGTATATTTTACTGTTTCCAATAAAACCTGTATGAAGCTTACAGGCTGAACTTGAATTGTGTCCTTAGTGGAAGCCTTTTGAACCCCTTGGCTCTGCATTTTCATCCCAGAAGACAAAGATTATCCTCAGAACTATCTGAATGACAAATTAATCTCTTGCATAATTTCTCTTACTTCTACTTTTTGTGCTTTCCCTTGTATTTTCCCTTCACTGAGTCCCAAGCCTTTCTCTTTATATATATCTCAAATTTCGGCATATGCATATACCTCAGTATGGCCCTGTCTTGAATTGCTAATATCATATGCTATACATGTCTCCCATCTTCCCAGAGTGAAAGTGGTAAAAGAACAGAATGCATTTTTCTGAGATGTCATGTAACATAAGATATGCAGATTGTTTCTGATTGGGAAGAGGAGATTATTTTTCTTGTCAAACGCATATGCTTTATGTACACTGCTTGTTAGAAAGATTTTCAACAAACATTTGATTTTTAAAGGCTGGAATGTTTGGAAAGTGTATTTTGTATGGGGAATCTTCATTGATAAGTAAAAAAATGAAAGTACTATACTGCGTATTCTGTTATCCCTTGCAACACAGATAACAAAAAAGGTCTGAGGAGAACTGAGCAGCAGAGGCTGACCAGTTCGTCGATACAACATTGGGTCTGTGGTTTTTTTCTTGACCTGTGTGGGTTGAGGGGAGGGAAAATGAGTGGCAGCAGTGCCAGTCCCGGCATCAGCATGAAGAGGGAGGGACCATTGTTGGGACATAGTGGCTCCGTGCAAGCTCTGTGGTATCTGTAGGATTTATGCAATCTGTTCCTGCAGATGTCTCTTTTATGCATGATTTACCTGGCCATATAGAGCTCCTGCTCCTTCGCCAGTGCTGCCAGCTCCCAGGTTGGACAGTGGCAGTGCCTCACATCTATTCAGCCCATTACTGCCCCAAGGTGGAAGGATAAGACCTCTAGATTGTAGTCTGCTGTTCTTTTTTCTTTTCTTTTCTTTTCTTTTCTTTTCTTTTCTTTTCTTTTCTTTTCTTTTCTTTTTTTTCTTTTCTTTTCTTTTCTTTTCTTTCTTTCTTTCTTTTCTTTCTTTTTCTTTCTTCTTTTCTTTCTTTCTTTCTTTTCTTTTCTTTTCTTTTCTTTTCTTTCTTTCTTTCTTTTCTTTTCTTTTCTTTTCTTTTCTTTTCTTTTCTTTTCTTTTCTTTTCTCTTCTCCTCTCCTCTCCTCTCTCCTCTCCTCTCCTCTCCTCTCCTCTCCTCTCCTCTCCTCTCCTCTCCTCTCCTCTCCTCTCCTCTCTCCTCTCCTCTCCTCCTCCTCCTCCTCCTCCTCTTCCTCCTTTTTTTCTTTTCCTTTTTTTCTTTCTTTCCTTTTTATTTTATTTTATTTTTAGTTATTTTCTAAAGCTGAATATTTGCAATAGAATTTGAGTCTTTGGGTTTCTTTTGTCTTTCCTCTTTTTTTCGACCAAAGATTACAAGTAAACAAAGAAAGCAAAACACAGAAATATGTTCTTTGAGCTAGACATTGGGACAGCACATACACTTGTCATACCTCGATGAAGCATTGGCTATTAAAGATGTAATATTTCCACTATATCTCAATTGCAGTGTAACAAGACCAGCTCTGAGTGAGCGCATGCAGCCGACCTTCTGCGAACGTTTTCAATATACTTCAAAATATCATATTATTTACCCGTTGTGGGAAAGTGTTCTATTGTAGGTAGTACAAAGCAATCACAGTGGCTTTGGAGACTTTAAAGATTTCCTAAGGAGGCACTAGTGTCTGTAAGATACCCTTGGGGCTTCTGTTTTGCACTGTGATTGTGTAGTGTTTTATTTCTGTCTTAAGACACATACAAAGGGAAAGGAAAGAAGCAATCTTCTACAGCTGGAAACCAAATTACAGGACTCTCTTATAATAAGGAGAGATTTTCCCCAAAGTGTCACAGTGGGACGTTAAGTCTTTGATTTTTGATCCTACCTAAATGAACAAGAAAGAATTCCATTGAATTTTGTGGTATGCAATCAAACTCCAAATGAGCTATTTAAAATGTTACATAGGTGAGCTATGATTGTGATTTTCTACATGTTCATTAAGAGTATTTTTAATATTATTTACAATATGAGGTGTTATCCAGTTCTGTGATTATAGCTGGGTGGTGATAAACCAGTGGTATCTCTGTAATTCTGCTGATACACTTACTCAGATAAGCTTTACATTAACAAGGTTTCACAAATGAAGTTTTGTTATCTTTATTGTTGATAACTGTCAGTATGCACTAAAGCTTTCACAACATTTATGCAATCAGCAAATAAAACAGTAGACTTCTGTGCTGACATTGTGTTGGTGCATTTAGGATCCAAGCAGTATCAAGAGGGTTGAGTTCCAAGCAGTTTACTATCTATTCTGCCTTTCAGAAGTACTTCCAGAAAAGAGAGTACAAAAACAGTGAGAAAGAAGAGTTTCTGAAAATGAATTTCTGGCATAAATCCTCAGATGCTCTTTGAGAGTAAAATTTTGACGGTAAGTGTAGTGCTACATGCATCATATTATATTACTGTAATTCACATGGAGGAAATAATTGGACATAATTACAGAAGTCTGTATTTCCTATTTTGGTCCACCGCTGATACAGATGGAACACATAGAGCAGAGCTCAACTCTAGAGGCAATAAGAATTTTACAATGATAATTTTAAACATAAAAAAGTACAGTTTAACATAATGCGAGGAGAAAGCAGCTGTAATTCGCCTAGCTTTACCTTTTTGCCTGTGCTAAATTGTAAAGTTGCTAGCAAGCCAGGAATCTCTGGGTTATACATAGAAGTTTATAGGACACTTAATCACGAAAAAAAAAAAAAAAGAAAAAGAGAGTTCTGCTCCTTGGACTATTTTGCAAAGCCACAGCTGTTTCACTGTAAAGCCTGATCCAGCTCACGTCCATCCTCCCATTCACTATAATGGACTTCAGAAAATGTTAATAATCATAAATTGATATGAGAGCAATCATACATTTGGATGTTAACTGTTGAAGAGGAAATGAGCTAAAATAGAACTAAAGGCTTGCCTTGAGAGATTTTTATAGAAAAAGATCATTCTTAAGTAAAGACTGTCAAGAATAGGTATTCCAATTTTGTGATAATCACTCAAGTTGGCAGAGTAGTGTCGTTTTTCCTGCAGAAAGTGTATGTAGTTTGCATATGTCAGGTATGAAATCACAATATGAGATAAACCATACAACTTCAGGAGAACAACTAATGAGGCTAACTAACCTTTGAAAGAAAAACAGGAGCTGTTTGAAAGCAGTCTCCTGATCATCCACAGAGGATAATGATTTTGCAATTCATTTTATTAACAAAAACCTTGATAATACTCACAAGTATACCCATAAGTTCACAAGTATGGCTTCCCCAAGGACAAAGAAGTCTATATTACCCAAACTGGAGCCAAGCCCTCCCAAACCCTGAGCAGCCCAGAAAAACCCAGTTAAGGTCTCTATCACACATAGCTGCCATTGCTGGTTTTTTTATTATTAATCTTGTTTTGTTTTATTCTTGTTTAACTCCTGATTTGCTTTATCATTTGCTTTTCTATTCTGTTGTAGTCTTTGCATATCTGCATGTGCATCACTGGCTGTCTGGCACGGGGCTCTCAATACTGTTTTCCACTATCTTAGCTCTATGATTCTAGTCACTGATTAGGAGATCTTATGTCTCTTTTTAAAAGAAGCCAAAAGCCTTGACTGCACACAGGCTAACATGCTCTGATGCTTTGCTGCTAAGAGGAGGGAGGGATTGTCTCCTCTGCCCTGCCCTGCCCCTGCAGTGCCCCATATCTGCCACCAGCTCTGCACAGGCTGGGCTTGTCTGTTAGCCATCACCTGTGTCACCTAGCCAGAAGGTCGCATCCTTTTGCTGGGTGCATTTTCCAGCAGGCTATGTAACTGGGCAGCAAAGCTGGTGCGAAGTGCTGGATTGGAGCATGTATCAGGGAGCAGGGATGAGGAGAGTGAGGTTTCCCCTTTCCAGTGGCAATAAGCTCTTATGACAGCTCACTGCCTTGTGAAAATGCACCCGCAGGCACCTAATTGGTACTGTAATATCTTTCAGTCTACTGCTCTCTAAAGCTGTGTTTTGTTAGGGTCGAAAACAGCCAGCACAAGAGAGCAGGCTAAAATTGATATGCTTAGAGTAAAGCTGCCAAGAGGGAGAAGCAGCACACCACGAGAGCAGCAGCTCAGAGCTGTGCTCAGCGAGAGCCTCTGTTTGGCATCATTAATGTCACACACCCTTCTGCAGATACCTCAGCTGGATTCCTCAGGGAATGCAGCAAAAGCTCACGTTATTATTTTTGTTAAAACCACAGAATGAGTCTAGAATGACACACACCTGAAAGACAGTTGTGGATGCAGCACACAAATGGCAAATCCCAGTCCTGGTACCATTCAATTAATTTAATCACTGCATGGCAGCGTTCAGCCTTGCCTCCACTTGGATGCTATGGCTCCATGTCCCAGTTCAGTCAGAGCATGAATCTCTGCTTTAGGGAATGATTATGCAGGTTATATGAAACTCAACTGCATAAATTACTAGTCTTTGAAGCAAGGGCTACACTCCAAGGTTCATTGCTACTTAACATCCAAATCTCAAGTCTACATGAAGCTGTTTTTTTTTTTTTTAAATATATATTTTATTTTATCCTCCTCTTGATATACACTGAAGTATTTTATGTAAGGTGAAGCACCTTGAGAAAGAGAGACGACAAGTGCCTTCACCTCAAGTAGGCTGTATGTTGGTGTCTGGCATGCACTGCACAAAGAGTTCAGGTCTTCCCAGCCAAAGCTGGGAACTCATCATACTGTTTTAGCCTCAGGCAAGTGCTCTCCTTGATAAGCAATGAGTGAGGAAGAGTAGACAACCACCTGCTCTACAAGAAAGCAGAGACTGGAGCCGTGTTGTGCGAAACTCTATGGATCATTGCTGGCAATGTGAGTGCATGATGGGCACAGGGGAATTTATAACTCAGCTGAGATTGAAGTCCTTCATGCAATCTTAGTCTAAAAGAGGAAAGGAAAGAAGTTCTAAATGTTGCATGTTATCACATGGTAAACTGGGGCAAATGTCTTACTGAGCTAGTTGCAGCAGTTTCTGGAAAGCTATTGCATTTAGATACTTTATTAGCAGCTCAGCTTTGATTGCTTGATATGTTTCCTGCTTAGTAATTGGAAGCTGTAAATCACTGTTTAAGCCTTCAAAAATGAAGTGATCTTTAAGTAATTAAGCATTCAGTGCTCAGTGATATCTGATCATCTGAGACATAAAAAAAGGAAATATGTAACACCGAACAACACATAACATTTCTTTAACTATTTCTCTGGAGATTGTGGGGAAGTGGTTGACTTTGTTTTAGGCAAACTTCAGATCCAGTCTCCAAGTAGTGCAAAGTGGGAATAGCATGTTCACAGGAAGCATGATGGCCTGAAATCCAAATAGCTTTTTACCTAAACGTATTTAAAAACACAAGCAGTGTCAGTAGAAATTAGTTGGATCACTGAATTCACCCAGAAATATTCAAAAAGCTGCTCTTTTGGATATATACAGAATTGGAATAGGAAGAATAATCAATCTGTCAATAAAATTGGTCTGGACCAAGCAATAGTCTAATCTTTCTGAAAAAGCATTTGTTCAGTTTGAGAGCTAACTTCTTATCCGGGCAGATGAGCACCTGTTTCTAAACAGGCACTCTGATCAAAGTTGGATACCGTAAGACCTAAGTCAAAAGTATTTAGCCTGAGAATATAGGTTGGACCACAAAACAGGATTGAAGCTATGAATTTATATGTCTAAATCCCCAAAGAGCAAACTAGAAAAGTTTCACGCTGTACGGGCCATCGTTAAGAGATAGATATTAGGAAATGCTAAACACATAACTGTATTGGAACGTGAATATTCTCTGGAGACTAAATGTCAGGCTGAATCAGGTTGTAAAAAGGCACTCTTGTTTCCTCCAGGCTCTACAGTCTGCAGTGTATTCCCAAGGGTATATCTCAAAAGTTTACAAAGTTCAACTTTCCAGAAGGCTCAGCTTTGATGCAGAAGTACCATGGCTCCAGGTGAGCAGATGAAACCCTCAGGGGAGAATCAGCTGGGGGTTAGAGAATGGTTCTGCACCAGAAGGTGATGGGCATAGAGCAGCTCCCCAAGGTCATGCTGTCTGAGACATAAAGTTTGTGATCTAGAATATCTGCTACATGTAAGGGATCATACCTGGTCATCTACTCCCACGATTCCCAGGGGAATCAAGTCTTTGAAAGGGTTGATAACTGCAGGACAAGGGGAAATGTTTTAAGTTGAGAGTAGGAAGATTTAGGTTGGATGTCAGGGGGAAGTTCTTTACTATGAGAGTGGTGAGGTGCTGGAACAGCTGCCCAGAGAGGTTGTGGATGCCCCGTCCCTGGAGCTTTTCAAGGCCAGATTGGATGGGACCCCTGGCAACCTGATCTAGTATTAAATGGGGAAGTTGGTGGCCCTGCATGTGGCAGGGGGGTTGGAGATTCATGATCCTTGAGGTTCCTTTCAACCCTGGCCATTCTGTGATTCTGTGATTCTGTGATTATGATGTGACCAGAAGACATTGGGTGTTCAGCGGGGTGACAGCAGGCCCAGCTCATGGGGATGTGGGGTATGGCTCACTTAGAATCATGAACATGGCTACTGCCAGTTTCCTGACACACCAAACACATTCCTTAGCAAAGGCAAACTTTTATATTGCATTTGAGTTTACGGAGGAAAAAGGGAGAGAGAGAAATTGATTTGGAAATGATATAAAAGTATGGCCTTCTTTTCTTTTCTTTCTTCTTTTTTTTTTTTTTTTTCCCCTTTTTACTTTAAGATGTCTTATTTAGATACATGGTGCTTGTTGTCTTTTTTGAAAGTGAGAAATTTCAGAACTCAGCTGTGCAACTTTGTAAATTTAGCAGAAACTGGAAGATTTAGCTGGAAGCCTTTCTTGTTGGCTGTCCTTCAAAGTTTTTAGTAAGGTTCAATTTCATGTATTCATAAAAATTGATTTGTTTCCTATTGAGTGACAGTCTAGAGATAACAATATCTTTGGAAAACTGTTTTTTTGTTTGTTTGTTTGTTTGTTTTTCTTGCATGTGTTTGCAATGTATTTTTTTTATTTGGATTCCTTAGATAGAGCCAAAAATTCAGACTATTTTAAGGCAAATTTCAAATGGTAGCACAATAAAATTGCAAGAGAGTAACTACACTTGAGGTAATTTCTGTTATCAGTGACATAGATTTTTCCAATGGAAAACATATCTCTGTTCTGTGTTGCACTTCTAACAGATCTTCTATCTGCAGAAGCAAAGGCACTCTTTCCAATGTATGGAGAGTTTAGTACTAGCACCTAATTAGGAAATAACAGTTTAAAAATTGTCTCCTAACTCTGCAAAAAAGTGAAAAAATATATATTAATGTAGTTGTATTTACTGTACCTCCTGTTGAATCCATCTCTGATCTTGTTAGGCAAGAAAAAAATTGCACCTGTCTTTGATGGGGTAAAATACACCATCAGGAAGAATTCTCTTGGCTGTTTGGAACTGGCATGAGAGTTTTTTTATGCAATGTGTTGCTTGATTTAGTTTCTGGCATGAATATCTGTTCCCTTGTTGGATTTTCAGCTGCTTGAGAAGAAGGATGACGGGTTTTGATCTATGTGAAAAAAAATCTTCCTCAATGAAACAAACTGGCAATTTCATCACACTCCAACTAGAATGAATGAGCACCACAAGGATGCTAAGCACAAACAAACAAACAAAATCTTGCTTCTACCATATTTATCTCTATCTCTTGCATTAGCTTTGACTGGCAAAGAAAATATTTTCCTGAAAAAAAAGATGTTGAGTAGGATCACCAGACGGCTTCATGCACAGTCTGGAAAAGAAAGACAGCTTTCAATTAGATGGAGCCTTAAAGCTTATTCTTGCGTGTAATTGGACTCCAGACATACAGACATATGAGTCCTCTACATTTATGGCTGAAACAATGAAATAACTCTTCTTAGAGCACAACTACTCTTGTGGCATAAACAAACTTTCAAATCTACTTATGAACACGTTTTGTACTCCTGTTAGCTTCTTGCAGTTCCTGCTCTTTCTCTTTCTTTCCATCCTGGACTTTATCCACAGTTTTCTCTGCAGGTCTGAGGTAGATATTTACATTCCTCTTAATTATTTCTCACAACTGGCAAGGCCTGTTGAATGCAGTTATTAATATATAGATATATAAATCTTTTCCAACCTAAAAGATACTTTTCATCTTGGACATTGTCGTAAAAGCTCTTTGTATAAATGAACAAACTCAGAATACATCTGATTCTCTTATGAAATACGAAAGCAAGCTTGGAACCTGTATGGCTGAAGTGGCTTAGCATGCCTCTTATTCATATCTAATTGGATATCTATTCTATATGGATTCTAAAGAAAGTTACAAGTAAAATGGGTAGGCATTAAAAATGTTACTTTTGTCCATTTCAAAGTAAAACATATTAAAAAAAAAAAGTTTTTCTTTTGTATCTCTTTTCATTCAGCAACGACACTGCTGCAGCTTATTATGCCTCCCAAGTTCAGCAGTTGACTACCTGGAGAGGATCTGCACACATGTGAAACTGTGTAGGAGACGTCATGAGTCATCACACAGACACAGGGACCATCTGAGCAAGGGGGAGCTACTGAAATTTAGGGCAGCTTGTCCAAAATTGGCCACTGTGTTATGCTGAAAAAAAGTTTAACCAAAAAAAAAAACAAAAACAAAAAACCAACCACAGATTGCTTTTCTTCTACTTCAGCTCCATTTTCTCAACAACAGGAATATCCCTCTGTAATTGATCACTATGGTCTCTTTTCTACAGTCTTAGGAAATCTTCCAAGGTAAATATTATAAATGTTTGAACATTACTCATCTATAAAGGAGGATGGAAAGCCTTACTAGCTAAGCTACATCTGCTGCTTTAATGGCTCCCCCAAGTGCTATCCATCATTCAATAGGATAGATTGCAGTATCAAATATGCCCACACCTCATATCTTAAGGTCAATTCTGGAATGTCCTGTCTGTCTCCGTGCCATCACAGCATGTGATGTTGCAGGTATCATGTGCTAGCATGGTGCTGGCTCCTACAGCCTTCCCATGTTTCTACTGCACAGGACTTTTCTGAATCATGAAGAACTTTTGACCTTTATCACCCCTTTCCTCAAAACACATTACATTCAACCTTTTCTAGTATGGCCCTCAGCATGAAATGAGATGAACACAAACAAAAATGAAATGTGCACAAACATATCATTACTGCCTTAGAGGAGGCCAGCCAAGAGGGGACACATGACTTCTTTATGTGATGAGCAAACGCACCTGAACCTGCATGTTGGTACATTGTTGAGGTATTACTTGGGCAACCAGACATCCACAGGCACTGGGCAGGACTGCTCGTGGCCTTCACTCTGCTGTTTTGTTGAGTACTTTACATTCACACAGTGCAATTGGTAAAGGATCCTGCCAGTGGATGTATGCCCCATGCATGCCCCACAGGAGAAAGAATGAGCCTGTGTAGAGCAGTTGCCACTTGCAGAGCCTGTGCTGTGCCAGCTCAGATGGTGCTAAGAGAAGCTGCAATGAATCTGTAGAAAATTTGATAAAACTGATGACTACATTATTGTCTAATTATTGTATTGGAAATGTACATCTGTTTCAATCCAATTTCTATATAATGGAAACTCCTTACACTACCAAGAAGACAAGAATTTCTCTTATCATATCTTTATGTATCATATCTTTGCATTTTATGATCCCACATTATCAAGTGTAAGGTAGAAGATTCTTTTTCTTTTCTCTGCAATACTTTATAAATTCTCTAGGACTGGTATATCTCATCTTGCATAACACAGCAGATGGGAGAGGGAACAGAGTGGGGCAGAATCCAGTAACATCCTTTGGATGGTTGGACTGGCAGATTGCAGGAAACTGTGTTGATGGTACCTGCCAAGTCACCAATCAGTCTGAATCAATTAATTGTCAAACTGGCACACAAGTCATAGCAGGAAACTCCATGTCTCATTCTGGTTGGTCTTCTTTGTTTTTCTATTTTTATCATTCTAATATCACATTTAGTTTAAAAAAAAAAAACAAAAAAACAACATATCTGTTCTTTTGTAGGAAGGTTCATCTTTTTGTTTAATAATGTGTCAAATATCCATACTTCTTGTAACTTTTTAGATAATGCATCCAAGTCAAGTCAGGCTGAATTTCTGTATAATTTATCTGGATAAAAAAATTGTTTTCAGGAAGTAAAAATATTATTCAAGGGAGTACATGTTTATCTTAACAGAAGTTAAAGTATCAGTGACAATAATCACAGAAGCTAAAGAACCAGTGACAATACTGGAAAAGAAAAATGTTTTATTTCTTCATTAACCACATCCTGTATTCAGTACACTTAACATTTTATTTTCAGTTTTTGTATGTGTCATTCAGTTCCAGCAGTAATATTGCTTTTGACTTCACATAAATGACCTTGCTTATGTCTTCATATTTATTCATAGTACCAAGCTACGATATACTATACATATGTAATATGCACACTGCTAACAACATTTAAATTAAATATGGTCTGTAGCAGAGGCAGCTCTTTCCTTGGGGACAGAAGGGTCTATCCTCATCAACTTCATTTGTGTTGGTTGAATCTTTCTGAGCCTTATTTCCACCAGTGCAGAGGGTGTGCCAACCCCATGCTGGCAGTGCTCTGGTGCAGCGGGCACACTGGAGGTGCTCTGTACAGCCCTTGGAGGCATCCCCACTGCTATAAAGCATTACAGTCATCCTTCATTACGTTTTCTTCTGACTTGTTTTCAGACCAGGACTGTTTCTGCTGTGTCCCTGCCTTCCCAAATGCCTGCAGGGATACAAAGCTCCAGCACCAACAGGGGTGATGCTTCAGAACTCAGTACAAGCATCCCTAATTCTTGTACCTGTTGTCACAAAATTGGAGGTAACACTAATTAAGGCTGCTGTGTCAAGGGCAGAGGCTAACTACCTGGCTGCATCAGCTCCCCCAAATCCACCATATCCCCACCAGTGCTGGGGCAAAAAATAATGTTCTTCATAAGCACACTGGGAACTGCAGTGTGAGCTCTGTGCAAAGAATCACTTTTCAATTGAATTACTTGGCAAAAGGAGTTTATTTCTCGTAAGTGAAACTTTATTTAAGACATCTTTTTTGTCAGTGCAGGGAAGACACAAAATGCTTGTAGAAGAGGAGGCCTGGCCTGTAGGAAGCAGGTGTTCCCTTCCTGTCCCTCCTTGTCATCAACAGTGACAAGACATATGTCATTGTGCATGGAAAGGTAGTCAGAGCTGGAGTGAAAATGCACTTCTAACTAGCTAAGTTCATATTGAAAGGAAAAGATTTGCAAATATTTCAGAAAAGAACTTCATCTAGGAGAATCTTTTCATCTGTGATGGTCTTGAGGATTTGCCATCGAGTAACAAGCGCTAACTGCATCTTTCATGTGAGGAAGGACAATAAGTCCTACCAGACATAGACCAAAAAAAAAAACCTTAGATTTTGTGACAGCGTTATGACAATAAAGAAAGATAAATATTGGATGTCTCAGGATCCAACAATGGTGATGATAATGAGCATGGCATCTCTCCATACAAAGCTAACCTGACAAAAAATTTCTGAACCCATTTGAATTAGCAGAGCAGGTTTGAGATCAGATGAGTGATCCACATAATGTGGCCACAGTGGCTAGTAGTTAGTTCTCAGATAGCCCGTGGTATGTTATACCCTGATCTTAACTTTCTCCTGAATTGTAAATATTATTTTATTTTATGTCAGAATAGAACTGCACTGGAGCAATATTCACCCTATAGGTAGCAAGTCCAGACTCTTGCAGGAGTGATCAAAAGGCAAAAAATCAAGTCTGATAACTGATACGATTTCCAAAAAAATGAAGAATAATGCATAAATACATAAGCACACATCTGCCGAGGAGATTAAATCACTGTATGCTCAACCAGAGAGTTTGAGTGCACATTTCCCAGAGCCAAACACTCACATGTCCAAATATAAAAGTGCATTTTAAATCTTACTAATTTTTAATGATTTAATCCAACCATGATTTTTTTGTTGTTTTTTTTTCTTTGGATATTTGCCACTCTGTTCCCACATCCGTGCATTATTCAATAATCTCGAATGAAACATATTAAAAGTTGATTTGTGTTGAGTGGAATTCGCATTGTTACACAAAGAATTTTTCCTATTTTGAACCAAGTGAGCTGTGACTTTCTCGATACAATTGTACAATTAATTTTTTGTCTAAACTTGAAAAAAATAACACAAGTTGTACTAGTATAGTTGCTGTTATACTTCAATGTGGTGCTGATTACATTATACTACAGAAAGAGCACTGGCCTTCCTTCAAATCTAGGTGAGAAGCTAATTGGTTTCAAACTGTTTTAAATATGCTGAAGCTGTACTTGTCAATTATTTTTCTGGAACAATAATAATTCCTCAGATTGAACTCTGCTTTGTTAAAAGATAAAATAATTAAATATCTAAAATCATTCTCCTTATTTTGCTCTGCTTTCACATTTTTAATCTTTTGGTTTCTGAACTCTAAAACCTGTTAATTTTGATCAGCTTTTTTTTCTTCTGAATTTATAGTGTGTGCTGTGTTCTTTTCTTTTAAATAAGTATTGTATTAATGCATTTTACATTGCTTAAAATTACTTCACAAGCTGGTGCCAACAGAGATGTGGCAATATCATTTAATATGCTTGCTATTCATGCTTACTTTTAATGTCTTCTTACTGATCTAATCAATAGTTTTAAAGCAGTGTAACACCATCTTTGTAGCCATCTCTCATCTAACATTACAAATTACTTTTAATAGATATTCAAGGCTAATGTGCTGTTATAAAACTTACTGTAGAAATGCAATAGTGCTGAATGCATACAAGGTTGCCTTCAAATTTCACTTAAAAGTTATACAAAATTATTATCCAGTCTCCAAAAGGTTTTCTGGGGAGTGGAGGATACAGAGAAAGGCTTCTACAAACATATGGGGGTCATATTCAGAACACGTCTGGTTACTCCCAGAGACAGCAGTCCTTTAGTATTCTCCAGTTAATAGATTGTTGTCACAGCACATTTGTCACTTTTGGTACATAATTATCTGTAAAATAGGGATTAGGATTTTGTTGGATAAGGCCCAGCCTTATATGAAATCGGAACAAGGGTCATTACCTTTAATGCCTTTTTATCTCTCTGGATGCTGGAACAATTACTGTTTGGAAAGAAGAAGGACTGGGAGTGAGAATGGGCACATTCCAAGGTGTTCAAGGCATCTGTTTGCCTGGATCAGTGCAATGCAGAGAAAAAAAGTAAATCATGAGTTTTGACCTAGCAGCTAATCCTTGAAGACAGACTGCAAAACCCACTAGAGGGAATGGAGTGTGGACTGGAGAGGGCTGAGATGCTGATGGAGTGGGGAGGTTGGGTATGCTAATGTAGGAGGGAGGATTTCCTTGGCTTCCTCTGGCCAGAGCTATTTTACCAGTTTTACCAGGAAAAGAATTGAAAAACAATTTAATGTTTAACAGATGGAAATGAACAGCTTTGATATCAGACCCTGGGGGAGTTATCTTTAGTTTTGGAGGGTATTTACATCAAAAGCTCTTTGGAATTAGGAGTATTAGGAATATAGGATTCACCTTGCCAGATCAGATTAATCTAGTATAACATTCATCTATCATTAGCATCTAATACTGATGTCTGATACTGCTCAAATAGGTGTTGGATGTATCTATAACAACTGCTCACCCTGACCCCCAACAGCCAGAGAGTTCCTCTCCTGCTGTGCAGGAATTTAATTCGTTATATATTTCTATTCTCTCAGTTTAACTGCAGATATTTTATTGGGATATTTTTTGTTTATTTCATTTTTTTTCCAATCTTTCTAAACTTCTATATTATTAGCTGTAAGTATGAGCTGCTGTCACTGTAGCTCAGTATGTTTACCTAAAAGGATGAGCTAAAAAAGATGCTTGTGAAGCTAGGAGCGCTCCTCTGAAATGCTGAAGAAGAGACACCTGATCCAATCCCATTGTTATCAGCAGGGTGGCAGCTGGTGACATACATGAGAAGAAGAGGAGATCCTCCAGATGTGGGTTTTCTTGCCATGAAGTTGGGATGAAAGTCTGAGGTGCACGGCTCTTGTGAGCGAGATCCTACCGCCAGCTTGCTGTGCTACCCATGGGAACAGGCTTTCTGCAGCACACGGAGGGAAGAGGGTACTCCATTTTCCTTTCCCACATAGTACCACAACGCCAGAATAAATGCCTTGAAAATCAAAATCACAGTTGCCAAAATACCCCCAGTAGAACAGCCTGACAGAGCGTACCCAGTAGCATAAGGTGTGCTGCAAGTGGGGCTTGGGAGAGAATGGGCTCTGAACAGCTTTTCTTCCAGTTCAGTTCAAAATGTACTTAGTGACTTCAGAGATCAGGCTGCAAGACCCAGAAAGAAAACAATTTCTTCCTCGGATTGAGAGCACAAGCTGCAGCAGCAGCCTCTGCTTATTCATTCTGCCAACACACCACCAGCCTGACGAAGAGAGGCCATGTATTGAGCAGTGCAAGTAATAACTCACTTTCCACACCAATTCATTTCTTTGGCTCCTTCACTAAGATTAATTCTTCTCCTTTGTATTTAATGGCAGCCTTAACTACCACAACAAAACTGCTTTATGAATATCAGCAAGCAGACCCCCAGCCATGCTACCAACTACTGCAGTGGGTTTGCTGGAGATACATCTGTCCAAAGGCAACCTGGCCATCTCAGTTTCTACAAATGCTCATTATTTTACACTCGCCATGGGAACCCAACATGAAGCTTTAAAATCCAAATAGCCTGCTCTTCTTTCTGTGGAGTCTCTGCACAGGTTTTTCTCTCAGGCTTCATTTTCATTATCAAAAAGATACATTTCAGACCCCTCCATAGTCACAACCTCTGAATAAATTAAAATTTCAGCTAAGTATATCCTGAAACTGGAACCTAGGGCACAAATGTAAATTTCTTGGATCAAAACACAAACCCATTTCTAAGTCCAAAACCATGATGGACCCATTCCTCAGTTATACCCACACAAGAAAAGCTACTTTTGGGGAAGACTTCGACTTTTGATGGCAGGAGTCTTAGATCTAATTTCTACAGTTCGAGGCTGAGCAATTCTGAAACATATGCTGTGAAGCACAGAATGGGGAATCTGACCCTCCAACTCCAATACGTCTCAGCCTTCCAGTCCCTAACAGTTTTCTGAGCCCCAGGGTCTCAGTTTGTGCACAAAGAGCCAGCTTTTCCCTCTTTTTCATGCCAGCCTCAATCTCTCATCTGTTCTAAATATGGATTTGGCACTGGTTAAAGCGTTTGGTTGAAGTGTATGTGTGTTTTAACTGGTATGATTTTTCCACACAATTCTTGTACAGGAACATGCCAGGCTGGTTTGAAAATGCCTGATCCAGGGCTTATTTCCCCCTGTAACAGGAAATGGGTTGCTATTAGAAGCACGATATTACACTGGAATAATCAGGTCTGTGCCAATGCAGGTAACTTCCCAGTGTGAGCAATGTTTTCCCCAGCTGACAGCATCACTCCTTGTCACGACAGCCTTTGGCTTTGCCACATTCAGCATCTCTCCATCTCCACACCAGGGTCTCAGGGCAGACTGGACAGTCTCCAGGTCTTTTTTGCAATCCTTAGAACAACTTCAAGCTTCCAGCATGCCCTAGGGCTGGCTGAGCACATCCTTCCATCTTCAGTTTCTAATATGCCCGTGTTTGTCCTTGTTGTACAAGAAGTTCTTGGCTAGACATAACTGTCAACTTTGCTGGAGACACAGTGTAAATATTTTGCACTTGTACAGCAGTGTACTTACTGAGGGAAATTGTACTGCATAGCAGTCTGTGCCTGGTTAACAGCAAAAGCAAGCTTTCTCATCTCTTCGAAGCAGCTCAATCTGTAGTGTGGTGCATGATTTAGCAGCATTTGTGATGTTTCCCTGATTAATTCTTAAATGGGTCTCCTAGCAACAGATGAAGAGAGACCACAAGTACTTCGCTATAGGAGAAACATCTTTGTATTGTGTGGTGTCAAGTATTAGGAGTCCTACTTTCCCATTTATGAACGTTCATGTAGGTCTTTGCTAGGCAGTCACTTCTGCACTCAGATATTCCTCAGATAAAGCATTGGATTAGAAAAGCTTCCCAAACACAAGAACAACAGGAAAAGTAGACAATCTCTTGAAATTCTAGCATCTGGATTTGCAGTTAAAAGTAATTACTTGTTTAAAATATATTTTAAAGAATGTCAGTTTTGATTCTAGACATTTTTAAGATAAATCCTGTTGCCTTTGTGGAAACTCACAGGTGAAGAGCGAGAAGAGCAAGGCAAGACTTCTTTTTGTATGTTTCTGCAAGCAGAGCAATTACTTTTGCAATTAATTCCTGATGTTACAGAACCAATGTGTAATTTTTTTTTCATATTTGAGCTCCTCCTTGATAAAATCAGAAAATACAATATTAGAATTAGATGTTGCATTTTCTATATGTGAAACTGAAGCAAGACCACAATGGAATAAATACACCATTTTCATCATTTCCTTCTATCTCTCAGCCTATTAGTCCCTTGAAAATTAGGCACACTGCCTACTAAAGAAATGTCATTTGCAGAAAAGCAGTGCATTTCCACTGAAACACCAAGCATCGGTAGAACCCATCTGTGACTTGAATTGCAATCGCAGTCAAAGGCTGCAACACTTGTGCATCCTTCTGGAAAAACAAGGATGGAGTCCCGGTGGCAGATTTGTACTGGAAACCTCTCACTGGTTGAAGAAAAGTGGGAAGAAAAGTGGGTATTTCCCTATAGATGTTAAGACAACCAGACAACCCAGGGAAAAGACTTGGATTACTGGAAGCTATTAAATCCTTAATTAAAAGACAGTGGAAAGGAATCTCAGTGCACCAACAAGGTATTTGTCCTCACTCCAGTTTTAATCAAATTGTTGTTTCAATAGACTTATTAATTTACTTCAGGATTAGATGCTTTCCTTAGATGTGTCTTCCTGATCTAAAAGTAAAATTGATGTAACACCGCAGTACAGATACCAAAGTGGAAAAGGAGCTAAAGTGATGAACAACTGAGAAATAAAGATTGTTGAGAGGCTGCATCTTTTTAGGAAGGGAAATCTTAAAAAATAAACCAAACAGCAACAAAAATACCCACAGACCATATTAGTTTTGCTGTAAATTATATCTAGGGAAGTGGGATTTCAAATGAAATTAATCCCAGCCTGAGGGTGAATATTCTGTGTGTATAACTTATTGCTTATGGAGAGATTTGCAAGATTGAGTTCTCAGCAAACGTTCCTGGGTCATTACTTTTACATCCAGCCTTGAAAGCTAAACATTGAACTGTTTCTGAGGAGCCTGTGGGCAGTGTTTGTGAGCAGGAGGGCTGGATGGACAGGTCTGGGATGCCCAATGCTGAGAAGCAGGGAAAGGATGCTGAAGATTGCAATCCCCTGGTTCTCAGTAGAGCTTCCTCCTAGGGTAGACATATCAAAAAGCTGAAATCTCAGCTCCTCTATTTCCAGTTCTCAGCTGTTTTGCTATCTGTGTAGTGAGGAGGCAGTTCCCTACACCGAAAAATAGCTTGACAAAATAAAGAAGTATGTTAGACTATCCATCATTAATATGAACTCTTAAAAGCATATTTAATTTGGTTGTCTTCGGAAAAAAACAGCAGACTAAAATTCCAGCTGCTCAAAATATGCCAGCACTAACTGCAACTGCAGGGCTTGGAGAATAAATCGCAGAAGCCCCATTGATTTATAAACCCTCCTGCTTCTGCGGCGGAAAGCTCAGCCTCCATCTTTCATCACTGGTTCATTACTGGTATATCCTCCTGTATTTGTTTGCTTTTTATTCTCAAGATTTGGGTGTTCCAAAATGCAGAGCTGTAGCCAGAAGAAGCTGTCATCCTCAGGGAGGCAGATCTCTGTTGGAAAAAGCCCATCATAATTTTCCTTCCCATTGCTAGTGGGATGCCTGTCTGATGAGTGCAACTTTTACAAGCCCTCTTTATAGCCTCAGCACCCCACTTTTCCCTCCCAAACGGGCATTTCAGTAGAAAAACAGTAGTGCGGTTTCCATATCCATTCAGCAGATGGCATCAATTAATCTGTCTTCTCAGTCAAAATGTTAATATTTTATAAGAATGAGAGAACATTCACTTATTTTATTCTCCTTCCCACAGGCATGCACTTAAAAAATGTTTCCTAATTTATCTTAATTCATATCTCCTATTTCATAATTACCATTTTACTATATTTTCTGTCCCTGTCATAGCTTAGTTGTGTTTTTTGAAATTTAATCAAATAATAATTAAATTCCGAGGGTAACACCTCTGGTTATCTCTTCATAATTAAACTTCACTTTTTTCTTCAGAAATATCTGAAAGAAAAAGGCAATTTCTTCTAAGAATGCATGCATATCATTTGTGTGCTAGTTTGATGACTGAAGTGACTTTGGCGGGGAATTCAGAGATGCACTTCATGCATGCAGATCCAGGCTTTGGGGGAATTTTTTGTTTTCATTTGGGATGGGTTAGCTAGTTTCGAGAAGTTCCAAACACATGCTCAGCACAAAACTCAAGAGGTTTGTAAGGCTTCTATCTGGAACACTGTTTTTGCTGGGCAGTGTATGCAATACAAATTGCTCTTGTTTCACCTTCCCCTATAGGCAGACTGAATTATGCTACTGTTTAATGTAACTCAAAATTCTTTCCTGTATGTGCTCAAGGAGGAACTATCAATATTTGCATAACGGGGCAATTGGATTTCCACTGAAAACCTGGGGCAAAATCTAAATTTCACTTGTCTGAAGAGGATTGAGATAATGTTACCATGCTATTACTACGGTGAGAGCCATGCCCAGGCTACCATTCTGCTTTGGAAATAACCTTGCTTTGCTTGAGGCAAGGGGTACTTGGCATCTGAAATTCACAAAGGTTGGAAAAAAAAAAAAAGAAAAAAAAAAGGGAACATGACTCTCTCAATATTTCAGAGTTTACATTGACAAAATTGCTCTTAATATTTTATTGGACTATCTCCTCTCTAGATGGCTTGAGGGTATTTTCCTCAAAATAAATAATGGTCAACATTTAAAATAATAGCTTTTTATTCAGCAATTATTTACAGTCCTATGATTAAGTAATGAAACTGGAGGATCTGCAGAGAGATGATTATAATATTGTCAGTGTCAAGCAAGGTAGGTGATGGAGGAGTTTGCTGGTCAGGTACATCCCCAGCTGGGACAGAAGTGGCAGCAGGTAGGACAGAACATCATTTTAGTCTATCAACAATGTAATGTGCTATCTCAAGTGCTGAAAGAGATGAAGAGGGAAGGTGATGGTGATGATAAGGTGATGAGTTTCCCCAAACTGAACTTACATCAGTCCAAAAATGGAGAAGGGCAAATAACAACCCGTGCATGCATTGTGGGCAGGATGATGTGTTTGTTCTTGGTTATGTGGAATAATTGTAAAGGTAAAGTGGGCTGTTAAGTATTACACATCAATGTTTCCTATTTTATTAGATTACAGTACTCTCTCAGAACCTGATATCAGTGCAGAGTCCCTCTCCTTACACAAACCTTGACAACTATACAACACTTAAATTTAATTACTTTAGCTGAAACTGTTCTTGTACAAAGGTTGTTTTCAAATTAATTAATCTGCTTCCACCATATGTCAAAATAATTTTTTATATCTCCCATGATTTTTCAGACACAAACAAAACTCATTCAAGATCCATATGTCTATAATTTGCTGTCGTTCTGCATTTGTACCTTTTTTTTTTTTTTCCAATTGGAAGATACTTTTATTCAACCTTTCATTGAAAAGTCATCCTTAAAAATAATAAGCTTTTAACAATGCCATCTAATTATAATAAGTATATATCTCCATTTTATTTAGAACTGGTATCCGTCTTGTGAACATAAATCCCATTCTTTTAACGAGTAGTTAAGGAAACTGTTGAGTATTTGGCCTTTTAATGCAATACTTTAAGTCCATGAATATCCAGTTTGAACTCCACAGATGACTGTTTGTCCACAGACCAAACAGTTAACAGCTAATACTTTAGAGCAGTTAGCACTTAATCTGATTAATTTTCTTGGGAAAATAAATAAATAAATAAATAAAATAGAGAGAGAGAATGAGTGAGTAAAAGAGAGAGCATTACCTTCCTGTACTGATAATGTCTAATTTTTAATCCTATAATTATCCTGGTAGCATGAGATATTAAGTTATCAGCTTTGCTATTCAAATTAGAACTCTTAGTCTCTACCAGTTGAAATTATCTCAAAATTTAATAATAATAATAATAACAGCAATAATAATAGTAATAGGGGACATGAATCTCATAGCTGTGTTGATTCCTCATACAGTACATTTGCTGGCAAAAAATAAAGGAGTGCCTCATTATTTTCCAGTGAATATTCTTGGAGTCTTGACTAGCATGGGACAAACCCTTCAGTGGTCTCACATTTTTCTGTAGAAAATAACAGTAGAAGTGATTTGGAAGTAAGAAAACTTCTACTGTTGACCAAGGAAGTCTTGCTGCAAGCGAGGAGTGTTTGGACAACTTTTGCTCCCAAAAGCAATAGTCTGAGACATTCTCATTATTGGAAGGTTTAGAGGTCACTGGACAATCAAAATCTTCGCTAATAATGGTCTCAAGCATTAGAAAGTTGTGAATCAATTCTCCCCTACTCTTTCCAGTCATGAGTTTTGTTATCAGAAAGCTGAAAGAAAATAGATCTTTTTTTTTTCCTGCTTGATATATATGTATATATAATCTTCCAGAGAAAAAGGAGCATCTATTTCTTAACTGTTAACCTCTGATGTAGAGCCTTATGGATATTTTTCATAATTTTTTTTGGGGGGAAGGAGAGGTGTTAACATCAACAGTTAACTGTGATTACTACTGTCACAGCTCTGCCACAGAGAATCCGATCTTGTGCCTTCCATGCCATTAATTTCTTTCTATTTAGATCAACAGCTCTTGAATGCAAAGATGTGTTTTGTTTCATCTAGATTTGTTAACATAATAGTGAAACTCTGAGAGTCAGAGGAAGTTTGAAAGACTCCAGACTTTAGGAGAGGTTGATGAGAGGTAGGTAGAAGGGAATTCTTGTTATGAATACCACTGTATGGTCAGTATGTGAGGTCTAGATTTTTCTGGATCCTGATTAATTCTTTTCAAATGTTGTCAAAACAGAGATACTGCATCTTCAGGGGATGCACTGGACTATGGTAGGAATAGAATAAATATCAACAGGGACAGTAACATATCAGCTATTCAGGCCAGGTATATTGTTAGGAATCCATTGATAAAGCAATTATTAAGATGCTAGATAATAACAATTTAGTAAATGATATATAAAAAGTAAAAAAGGAAATAAAAGCATCTTTTACTCCAAGTGTTTTTTTTTTTTTTTAATTCTTTCTTTTTTCCTTTTTTTTTTTTTTTTCCTATACTAAAGACAGGTAGAGAAAAGTATATGGTTTTCACTTCAGATTTTACCATGTAATTCTGAGTACACCTTAAACTATGGAGGATGGGGCATGGAATTCCCAGAATTATCTATGCTGTAGAAACAAACAAACAAAAAAAACAAACAAAGGAGAAGGTTCCAGCATAGTTTTGTCCACAGCTCTTCTTTACAAACAGCAAGCAGAGATGAGAACGGCAAGAGGAGAAGGCAGTGGTTTATTACAGACAAGAGTTCCAAATCTATGGAGTCTGGCACAAGACTCCAAAAGTGACAATTTAAACACATGAAATTTCAGAAGATTAGGAGCCCTATTCTGAATGTCTTATTGAAACAGGTTACACAATCATCTGCCACAGTACTGATGCCATTTAATTTGAAGGCAATTTTAAAATCAAAGTGAACACATCTCTCACTCAAAGTGAATGAGACTTGGCAGGTCCTTTACAGATGAGAAGAGTTAAGCCCTGGTGTTGGCTAAAAAGTTCTGGTTCATAGAGGCAGAAACCCGAGAAGGGGAATAAAAATCTTAGAACTATTACAAAGGGGAGAAGCGTGTGCCCCTGAAAATCAGAAGGAAAATCAGAAGAGTCATTGGTGTGGAAATTTTTATCTTCAGATAAGGATCCAGAAGGATTTCAAGCAATATAGCCTGTTTATGCAAAGAAAACTTCTTCAGAGCACGGAGAAGAAAAAATAACAAGCACGTTGGAGTATTTGCTCTGAGTAGTCAATGAAAAATAAGTATTCATTACTCGAGAAGAAACATTTGCACAGTTCAGCAAACATCCAAAGAGCAGTAGAGAAAAAGATAGAAAGCACAACAAATTTTGAGTGTGATCTCTAGAAATAAGTTTGATTGTTTTAAACTCTCATATGATTTAATGAGTTTGGACTGTCAATGTGAAGGAGACGAATAAATTGATACGTGGGGATCAATTCAAGTGTCCAAACATGCACAGAAGTATTAAAGCTAGTTTTCATATATTTCCATATAACCTTGGCCCTAATCCAAGTTTTCAGGCGATCAAGGGTCAGATTCAATAACCTAATATATATATATAAATACTAATGGGGCCTACATAATTGCTTAACTAATTCCATTGCTTGACTCCTGTTAAAAAAAAAAAAAAAAAAAAAAAAAAAAAAAAAAGTCATTTAATATATTCTACTGACCTTTGAAAAGAAATTGTAAATGATGAGATTTATTCATTAAGAGTTCATTTGCACAATCTGATATGTAAGAATAACGATAAATGCTGTTTGCTGGCATCAGATGCACCTTTTGGCCACCTACAGCAAAGAAGCCTGAAATATCTTTTAAACTGTAGAATACTTTTCATTGTGGCTTTATCAGAATGGCAAGATAATTCTAATACTATTTGTCCCGGCATAAAACTTGAGTTTTATTTTCAGATGAGTCAACATGAGTTTGGCTCCATCTGCACAAGTAAAATTACTTGTAACCACCTTACTGCAATCAAATTAAAAATAAGTATGATTATTAAACTGGAGGAAATTTTCTGGTGGATTTAGAGTCAAAACACAGATTTTCCCTGTTCTTTCCTGGCTGTGGATATTTTTCTAGCCACTAAATCTAAAGAAATAGCAGAGGAATCAACATAATACTCTGCTTTTTCTTTTCTCTACTACCAGTTAAAAAACACTATCCGTGTAGTCTTTTTCATTTTATAATGCTAGCTGGAAAATTAGATGCCTCTATTTCTTTCAAAATGTATCATTTTGAAAATCTACAGGGAAAATAGTTAATAAAAAATGGAGCATTGGCACTGACTGAGCATTAGTGCACATGCTCAACCACTAAGCTGGTTCTGTGCTTTGTACTCAGAGCACTGTATGCATTCAGACCGAGAAAATTAGTTTAAAACTGAGAACTTCTGAATGGCAGATGAAGACCCATTGTCCTCTGTAGAAATGCAGAGCAGTTGTCATCCACTTGATGCCAGTACAATCCAGGTTGTGTTCCTTGGAAATGAATGCTTTGCACTGTCTTCTTTACGTACATATCTTGCTTCGAAAGTAATGCCTCCTATTTATTTCCACAGAGAGTAGACCAGGCACAAAGAACACAATAAGACTCTCTAGTAGACCAAATTCTCAGCTACAAAGCACTATATTTTTTTCAAAATAGTCACCACAATTAGCTATGCATTTTCACCAGGATGAACAAGAGCCTGCATGCCAAGCTAGTAAGGATCTGTACCAGTGGAGGTGACCACTGTTGCTGTTGGCACTGCTGAAACACAGAACCCACTGCCTCACTGTGTTCACATCCACTGTTTAAGTCTCCATAAACATTCAGCAGGTGTCACTGAATGTCAATGAGTGAAATTTTTTTCTGCATGGAGTAATTCAATTCCACACCTTTGCTTCATATGCTCTTCCATGTCAGACACAATTCTGTCACTGTCCCTCTACTGCCATCTGTCACACAGTAACAAAATGTCACAAGATATTGGTGGGAAGGTTCAGCCTCAACTGCTGTACCACAAACATCTGCCTTTGATGTCATAGGCCAACATTATAAAATAGGAGGCATTACATTCAGAGAGGCCTTTGTGCATAGCAGTGGCATGCAATTTTGGTGAAGATTTCAAAGCTGGTTTTCACTATTACCTCTGTTTATTTTGTGCTCACTGACAGTACAGGAAAAGGAACAAAAAATAGTAGGAAAACACTTAAAAATATGTAGACACTTAATGTATAGATCATCTCTGCCCAGAATGCTCTTACTAAGCCCTTGATATCCTTCACTAAATTATACTGCTGTTGGTTCTCTCTGACCTTGAGCTAAACATCCATCTCCACCCAGCCCCTCTTTGTAAGCAGAATTTTCAGGCTTAGGTCTTAAAACAGGTGATAATGTTATTTTCCCCTTTTATTTGTAGGAAATATTTCATTTCTGTAGTGCTTTCAATTAGTAGAACATGGAAAAAAGTGTCAAAAGCATTTCACTTCATTTGAAAAGAAAATAAGCTTCCATCACTAACTTGTCAATGCAATTAACCATATTTGTGATCTGATGCATCTCGCTGAAGTTGTGACTTACAATTTATTGTCAAGGACTACATATCTATGACAAGTTTTTCAGAGTGAGTGAAAAGGTTAACATCTAGTCTGCTTGTGTTCAAGTTTGCATTCAAGTGCTCTGTAAATTCTCAAACATTCCCCTCTCCTCTGTCAATTGGTTTTCTGAGGTTAAGCTTTTCATTCTTATTTTGATGCTGTGGTTGCTACACCTTTAGACATCATGATACAGTATGGGAAAACCCCAAATAACATTGTATTGTGAGTTCTGATTTAGTAACTAACAAAAGAGAGAGCTCTACTGAACCACACAAAAGATCCATGTTTTCTTACATTTAACAAACTGCTGAAAGACCTGTAATTTAGGTAGTAGAAACTAAGAAGTTCAGGGCTCCAAGTGAAGAAGAGATAAAGGGCTATAAGGCAGGGAAAGAGAAAAGATAAAAGAGCATCACTGTAAGATCCATTTTTGATACAATCCATCCCTCTTAGACATCCCTTTTAGCTAAAAGGTCTGTTTACGCCATCCTGCGTTTTTATTCCAAATGTCAAAGTGAATGATATGAAAAGTATAGATTAGAAAGCAATTGCCCAAACACAATGTCCTATGAGTTACAGAAGAGTCAAGAGTTGCTTTATGAAACTTGGGACTGAGGGAACATGATAATTCTTTCTTATTCTAGACTGCAAACCAGCTGATTGTAGCAAACTTCCTAAAACCCCTAAGTCTCCCCTAAGTCCCTACTGGTGTTGATGAGCAATTGCTGCCTACACTGCACCATCCACACTGGCTCTTGAAGATCCTGTCAGTGGAGAAAAAGGAAAATTACTTCTGTATCATAGAACCAGAGAATGTCTCAAGCTGGAAGGGACCCTTATGGATCACCAAGTCCAACTTCTGGCTCCACACAGCATCACCAAAAATCAGATCATGTGTCTGAGAGTGTTGTCCAGATGCTCCTTGTACTCCGCCAAACTCGGTGCCATGACCACTTCCCTGGGGAGGCTGTTCCAGTCTCCTCAGTGATGGACCTTTTCCTGATATCCAACCCGTATGTCTTTGAAGACCAAGTCAAGGACTATGACATCAAGCCAGCAGAGGCAACCACATTCCCACTCCCTGGAGCAGACTGACAAGATTCACACTGCAAAGAATTCAATTTTGCATTCCCATGGGTTACTTATGCTTTTTCTGGCTGCAATTTTACCCTATTTGGTTTACTTTTTTGTGCAAATATTTTTTCAGCACTAGGGCTGTATACCAACTCAGTTAAGCTGTTGTGTACAGTGCGAGTAGATTCGGTATGTGGAGCATTTGAGAGCTGAAGGCATGTAGCGTGCTTTTGGATGGCTATACAAGGAGGAAGGTTGCCAGACTTCATGGGGCTTGTGCACGTGCTGTCTGATCTGCAGTAACCTTAGAGGAAACCGCTCTCAACTCTGCCCAGGTTTTCTTTTGGAGCGAACTCATTGGCTCGCTCAAGGAGGGATCATGGGAGGCAACAGGGATGCACACAGCTTGGGTATCCCAGACAACAGGCTTTGCAGAGAAGTGGAGAACAAGCCAAAAGGTCAGCACAGAACTGAATCCTTTGTGGAGAAAGTTGACTATGTATTTGCATAAGTTTTCCACATTGCCAAAACCACCTTGACATGCCAGGTATACGGGGTCATTATTTATGTGAAGAAATGAATTTTTGTTTTCTGGTGTATAAATCCAGTATTTTATGCTACTTCCAATTAAAAAAAAAAAAAAAAGCCTCTGAAAAGTGGTGGGATTTTTTGGTGAAAATATTACAAATGGTAATTTGTATTGTTATAAATTTTAAATGCATGCATATACCAACTAGTCTCTACAGTACTGAGTGCTGCATCTTGTAGCAACCCTATCTGCAATGTTCTGCTGCTCACTTGAGAGCACCATTGCTTCACTTTTAGAGACATTGCTTGCCAGTTTCCACAGAGCTTCAAAGAGGAGTCCATGAGTTATATAGAAGAGCTCAGTGCCTATGATCCTTGGTCACTGTGGGGAGCCATTACAGTAACCAAAGGAGTTACATTCGGTAAAATTAGCCAAGGCATATCCTTACAAGCACAACTACCAAACGTTAGTATATCCAGATCAGTGCACTGTGTGCATACCACAGACTTCAAGAAATAGCATAAGCTCCAGCAGAGATCATGGGGGCAAAGCAGCATGCATGCAGAGAGGGCAATCAAGATGCCAGCGCTTTGCAATGAGTTAGAAGGCAAGCAAATTCCAAGCCATGGCTTGAATGAAAATGAAGATGTTGGACTGGATTAGCAACAGGTGGGTGTCCCAGCTGCTGTCTATATTCTTGTTTAGAGGGACAGGTCTAAGAGCTGCCCAGAGTTGGGCTGAGCTGTGCACCCCTTGCATTTCTAGCTGCAGTGCAATGATCAGCTCCACTCAATGTAAAGGTAAGCAAAGCAGTTTTAACTCCTCTCCAGAAGTCATTTAAATTACCCTGGATTGAATTAGGAGCAGCTGTTTACAGTGTTATCACTTACAGCTGAGGAGAGCTTCAGAAAGTTGTCCTTAACCCCTCTTACCTTTCAGTTCTTCTTGTTTCCTTATGACTCTTCTAAGGCCAATTCTTGGGTTTTCAAGAAAACTGTGATAATTAAAGAACAAACACTGTCTGAAGGCAGGACCAAGGACCCTGCTGAAAAGAGCAGGGATAGGGCTGGGTATACCAGCAGCTACTCTTAGTCCTTTTGTCCTTCTGTACCTGCAAGTGAGGACGTTTGAGGCTGAGCCTGTTTCAGAGCTGGAAAATGCCATTTCTTTGGTCATACACAAGTAAATTAGCCGTGGAGAGGCATAGCACTGCCAAAATTGTGGTGTTATTGGGAAAATTATTAACAGGTCTCTCAGTAACAATTGTAGAACTACACTGCAACTTTTCCTTTTGACTTCTGTCTGTGCTCACATTTTTGTACTAATTAAGCAATATGTAATCATCTTCACTATAAGAAAAAACTGCAACACTGAGTGCTTGACTGAAATATACTTAATAATGATTTGCATATATTCTTCCCCACATTTGGATTTGGAGTTCTGTCTTAAATGTGTCTCCAAACCGCATGCACATTCGATCAACTTTCGAAATCACATTATCATTACTGTGGTGGATTACAGGAGCTTAATCTGCCAATGTGGATGTGGAGACACTTCACCACCTCTGGTCACCTGCTCAGCTTTACTCTGCAGTGATAAAATGTACTAAAAACCACCAGTTCCTCTCCAGTTTTCAAAGCCTGAGTGGGGAAAAATCAAGATAGAATCATAGAATGGACTGGGTTGAAAAGGACCAAAATGCTCATCTAGTTTCAACCCCCTGCTATGTGCAGGGTCACCAACCAGCAGACCAGGCTGCCCACAACCACATCCAGGCTGGCCTTGAATGCCTTCAGGGATGGGGCATCCACAACCTCCTTGGGCAACTTGTTCCAGTGTGTCACCACCCTCTGTGAAAAACTTCCTCCTAATATCCAACCTAAATGTCGCAGCAGCACAAGAGACACAGATAAGTGTGTGCCTACAGTTAAAAACAGTAGCAATGTAATTAGGATGAAAAGAGAGGCAGAAAGGTAACCAATCTTCACCAGTTTTTTGAGAAAACACAAAAGTGAAATGGGCTTTTTGTTGTTAGCTTTGCTAGGGCTGCAAACTTCACGCCCTCTTAGATGTCTGCTTTCAGTTTTGTAGTTATTAGGAAGAACACAAAATCAAGCAGATTGTTTTCATTGTGTCATGCTTTCAAGAAGTTGCAGTCAAGAGTTGTCACCCAGAAAAAGCATATTTTAATATTATAGCATAATATTTATCTGGTAGCTCATTGCACTATTTCTGTGTTTCCTTCCATATGAGATAATGTGTATGCAGCATAGCAATACATAATGGTATTATTTAAAAAAAAAAACAGTGAATAAAGTTCAATTGCATACAATGGTTTATACTGCCTATATGTATGTGCACACACAGGGTACATTTTATTTCTGAAAAACAGAAGTGGAAATTTGCAGTATTTGTTACACTTATCAGGCTAGAACACCTTTAAAAGGTTTCTTTCGGAAGATGTTTCTATGTGACTAAAAGCAGTTAATAGTGGTTTGTTTTTTCTTGTTGTTGGTGTTGAAAACCTCAAGTTATCTTTCTGGAAATGACTAATACTGCACATCTATTTCAGCCTGGGTGCACGAGAATACAGTTGTGTTGCTGCAAAAGGAGCCACACTTGTGTAGTCAGGTTTGATCAGAACGGCTCTGCTGTGCATCCTGTCTGTGTTTCCACAACAATCCGCTGCTGCTTAATAACAATCCATAATGTTCTGAAAATAATAAGCCTAGGTGGTCTGGAGAAATAGCAAATGGAAATCCTGTCACATTTTATCTGGAGAGAATTGATACATTTTGTTTTGCTCTATTCCCCAAGGGGTACAGCAGATGTACAGGTGCTGGGCTAGAAATTGTTATAATTACAAAACCTGTATTCTGTTCCTCAGAGAGCTTTGAAATTTTCAACATACAGTAGAAAGTTGAACTTTGAAGAGGAAAAAAAAAAAATCCATATGCCTGAAGAACAATACAGTACAGGATGATTTCCTGAATTATTTACTGCAGCAAGTCGATCATTAAGAAATACAGCACAACAAACAAAACTCTGAAGAAGCACTGTAAATCTGAGTGATATCAAAAACAAAACTGCTGGTCCTCTAAGTTTGTGGGTTTTTTTTTTTTTTCCCTATCTCTCTCTCTCTTTTTTTAAAAAAAAAAAAAAAAAACACAACCTTCATTTTATATTTTCTTCATCTAAAGTCTGGTTATATAAGAATCTACATGGATGGACAAAGCTCTTCCTCTCACCATATTTCTATTATCAGCATGCTTGAATGGAGCTACTGGCTTTATATGAGGGGAAAACTCTATTATTACTAAAAGAAGAAAATGTTGAATTCGGTAGGTTGCAGTTAATAATAGTAATAATGTATTTACTTGCTAAGATCTGCTGTTGATGATAATAAATGATTCAGGTCTGAAATGAAGAATGCCTTCTTCTGTTGCGTACCCACCATTCTCCTAAGCCCAACAGCCAAAGATGAATCCTCTGGTTCGGTGAGCTCCAGAACTTACTCATATCAGTATGACATCAGAATGGAGAAGAAGAGGCTTTAGCATGGAGAAGAGGAGGCTCCTGTAAGATCTTGTCATTCTCCACAACTACCTGAGTGGAGATTGTAATGAGGTGAGGGTCAGCCTCTTTTCCCAGGTAACTAACACTAGGATGGGAGGTGATGGCCTTACATTGCACAAGAAGAGGTTTAGGTTGGGTATTAGGAATTTTTTGATCTGAAAGAGTGCATTGGTACAGGCTGCACGGGGGGGTGATGGAATCACTGTCACTGGAGGGGTTCAAGAACCATGGAGTTGTGGCACTGAGGGACATGGGCAGTGGATATGGTGGGGGTGGGCTTGGGGTTGGGCTTGGGGATCTTAGCATTCTTTTCCAACTTTAAAGATTCTATGATTCTATGAGGCTCATAGCTTTTCAGAACTACTGGGACACTCGCATTTTCTTTCTAAATCAAGATGTATAATTTATGGATGTCTTCTGGAAATTAGAACATTTTATGTAGATCTGTCCCAATTATTTGACAATCTGCATTGTTCAAATTTCATCCCTTCCTCATACCAGCTGAAATTCATATGGAAATTGAAATGCACTTTAAGATGGTTTCACATGTCTCCTGGGAGTTTGGTAAAAGTGGAGTTGCCTTGCATTTAGCATTTTAACCCCCTGTTGTATTTCCCTGCAGCCATCTCAGTGTCTAGCAGGGAGAAGCTCAGCATGTTTTGTGCCTGGAGATTGTGGTGCCTGGCATACATCCAAATTACTAATACTGCCATAACAGCTTTAAATTAAGTCCTGCTGTGTACACTCTTTAATCACTGAGTGTTTCTTTCTGCTAGTCACCGTCTCAGCCCTAATTTAGACTCTTCTGTTTTGGGGATTGTACTTCAGTATGAACGATAATGTGGGGAAGAGTCAGCAATGCTGATTGAGAAAGAAGAGGGCAGGAAGCTCAAGGCAACTGCTCACAATAGGGAACAGAGCCCATGGCAGTGATTGTGATGCAGTGTGAAAAGCATTTGGTGACATTAAAGAGAATGGGGAAGGAACTGTCATTTTTATGGTTTTCATATTGATTTCTAGAGTGTTTGCAGATCATTGTGATCCTTTCTTAGCATAGCTTACACATAACAGCTTAATTCCAATCATTGTGAAAATTATTTTATAAATAATCTCTTATAAAGTTAAAATCCAGCTTCGTTGAAAGCCTGAAAGCTATTTATTACACAATGGATTTTTGACAGTCTCATTGGAGCCTACTCTTAAAAAATCTACAGGGAAATCAGCCCCTGCATTGTTGTTCTTATTACATTGCTATTTGGACAAAAGGTTCACTACTGCTGAATAAAAGAGGTTTTTCAGATTAAGAACCAAAATCTCAAATTTTAAAAGCACATTCGGCTATTGCTGTCATTTCTGAGGGACTTTACAGAATAAGAACTTCCCATTCAGTCTCTGTGACTGAGAAAGAGAAACTGTTTGTTCTTCTGTTCACCCTAAAGATAACACTATGTTCAAATGGACTTGACAAGCTCAGATCCATCAGCAGACACCGAAGGAATGCAATGTCACTGCTAACTTTGTTTGTGTTTTGAGCTGGTATAGCTATTTCTGTTATGGAAATTTACTTCTCAAGTCTTAAAGTTTTATATTCTGCCGTACAGAATAGCATGAATTCAATAGTATTGTCTGCTTCCTGATATGTCGACTTGAGAAACAAAGCAGGATCCTACCTTTTAGACTACGACGTGCAAAACACATGAAATGAGAAGCTGAAAATCTCCATAAGTAGCATCATTCTGTGAGCTTTATAGGATTCTTAAGCACAAAGCAAATTGGTTTATCGTGACTGATGAAAGCACTTAAATATAGAGTATTTCAATTTTTAAAAATATCAAAAATCAAACAACTGAAAAGCAACCCTGAATATACTGGCACTTGCATTTCTTAGTTATGCTCCAGACAAGAGATTTTTTCCTCTACTTTTGAAGGAAACTTCTCTAGTAACCTTTTCTTATTTTGCAAAAAAGAATTGCATCACACTGTGTTTCATCTGGCATAGCTCTTCAATCTCTTCAATAATTTCTGCTGCCACAAAATATCTTCATGTAACATAGCAACAGTTTCTGTAACTGTGCAGATTTAAAATCATCAAAAACATTGCACTTGGTCTAAATCACACGGATCTCTTTCCTATTCTACACACTGTATTTAGTTTAGGTAAGGTATTTGAAAATAGCTATCTCCCCAAAGCAAAAGTCAGAATAATAATAAAAAAAAAAGGACTGGATGCTACATCCGATGCATGAAGTCCCTCTGATGTATCTGAGACACACGGGAAGGAAAAAGCTCCTTATTTGAGGGGAAAATATCTCATTTCTTTTTCAGTGCTTAGTAGCAACACATGAAAGATCAGAATAACTGGATAGCAATAAATAAGATGGAAATGCTAAAGTGAGAAAAGACCTTTTGATTACAGTATATGTCCTTTTTCATGCCATGCACTGAACTTCAGGATAAATTTCAAACTGAAGTTCAAGGTTATGTTGCCAACAGGGTGTGAACAAACTGATTGTATTTAGGGAATGTTCTGAGGTGTACCAGAACCTGGAACATAGTTATTCATAAGCAGTACCTTACATGTCAAAATGTAGTTTAATCCTACATTAAGATTAAATAAACACTGCAGTAAGGCTTTAAGGATGTTAGTATGGCTACATATTTAAGTAAGTAGAGATGTAGGATCAACTTGTTAGTATTCTTTCATTACTATTCTCTAAAACTATTACAAGTAGAGTAAGTAGGCTTCAAAGTTATGACTGCAGGGATTCTTTCATCCTAGCAGATGCTCCACAATGAGAGGAGGGGAAAGAAACAGCTGCAAAGCAGAATGAGCCCCTCTGTGGAATGATGCACTGAAGAGGTCACATTGATTCAAAATCAGAGTTTTTGCAACATAAAGTGAAGGCCACGCTGGTCTGAAAACAACAAAGACTGTTATTAAAACATTAAAAAATTGAACAAATAAAGAAACAAAAAACAACTTTGTATTCTGCAGCTGAATTTAAATACCTGAAATCTAGAAAGAACACCCTTGCATGTAGGTGCTTACAATGTACAAATAATGTCCAGGCAATTGATTTTATTACAGCCATGGTTTCTTGCAAACAGCTCCTGACAATATCAGCACTGATAGTAAGACTTCCAACTATCGGAGGTCACAAGAATTTAAGGGCATTTTCCAGTGCTCCTCCCAGAACACTGCTTTTACAAGGAGTAATTATGCAGAGTGAAAGCCGATGGATCGTTCAGATATCAGGGAAGCCTTCACGTCTTTTCACTAGATGTGAAGTATAATCAGAATTTTACAGAAGTACTTCTGAATGTCACTTATACAGTCTTCTTGGCAGCTTCTGAGAATCCATTTCCTGTCATACACAGAAGTACAAGGAGGCAGAACTGTAAAAATGCTGCATTCCTTTGCCTCGGGTTTTTTGAGCAGGGAAAGCTGCTGACAAGAAATAGAGGATCGGATGGACATCAGATGTGCAACACCATGGGAACTTCTGTAAATCTAGAAGCTGGCTGCCTATTTGTTTGGTTGGTTGTTTGTTTTTTTCACAGTCTGATAGTGCCAGCTTGTCTATTATCTCAACTTTTGTTTTGTAATGACAACATACTTAGGCAGCAGTATCACTGTATTGCCATGTTTACTGATGGATAATTTCACATCACCAGCATCCCTTGCCAAAAATGTTGCACTCGCTGCACCTAACACCTGGAATGTGTGATTTACAGAATCCACCTATCCTGAAAAGAGGATTTGGATAGCAATTTGAGACTCACAATGGCTAACAGTGGAGGGTGGCTGAGTGCCATTGTGCCAATGGCAACTGCAGATCAGGGCAGGGGAAGAGCACAGCATCAAACCACTCAATAATTTTTATGGACATTCTACACTCCTGGCCAAACCATGGAGAAGGCTGTGGCCAGTCACCAACTCAATATCACTACCAGACCTTTAATTAAAGTCTATCACTTCTGAATGCTGATATTGCACTGTTAATTTAGTACTCCTAGATGCTGGACTATTGTCATGGACATTGCAGATCTCGTGTGCCAGATCATAAAGAGCACAGCAGCATTGATAACCTTACACCTGTAAAGCTGTCAAACTGTTGGTAATGTACACAGTATTGTCTTGTAAAACAGAAAAAGAGAAAAGTTTATCAACAAGAAACAGTTGTACCTACTTGAACACCCTTGATTGAAAGGGCAAATCCATATTGGCAAGGTGTTCATCAACCTCAGACTTTTTTCTTGAATCAACAAGAGCATTTGTGCTTCTCAGACTTTCTTCTGACTGCCACTCTGCGAGATTCAGTTTCATGTTTGCTTCTCTTCCCGCTTCTGTTTCTTACTGGGAACTTGTACATGGTGAAACAGGCTCTTTCCTTTCAGAATGGACATGTGCAGCACTTGGGGATTGTTTCAGGAGATCTGTATGCATACCAAGTGACCTCACAACCAAACTTGAAACTTTTTTCTTTGCTTTAGTTTTTACAGTACTGTATCTTATGTTTCTGAAAGACCACAGGAGCAACTGTTGCCCAGAGAACAAAAAAAGCAGGCAGATGGTGCCACACACTATAACCAGCTACAGAAGGCACTCTGAAATGGTGAAATAATTCCAGGATTTTTTTATTTTTTTCCTATTCTGATGACATGACTTCAATAGCAAGAATATATTTGAAAATACTTTTAGCTTTGATTTTGTTAAGAATTAAATTAATGTGATGATGACTGCTTGCTGGAGCTATTTTCTCAGGACATCTTTTGCACAAGAACAAAAAGAGAGTTGTTATATTATACATATATATATATATAAATTATAGCGCATATAAATTATGGGTAAAACTATGAACAACACAACTCAGGATGAACTGAATTGTTGCAGTTGTTCAACAATTGTTCAAGTATTTCAAGACATTTATTGGATAGAAACAGCCCAAACAGTTTGCCTTTGGTAATAAATTAGCCCAGTAAGGGCATGCAAAGTTAGTGACTGAATTATGGAGTTCTGAAGGTTTTGCTCAGTCATCTGCATGATGTGGTTGGGTTGTGATATTATGCAGTCTGAAACAGCTGTCTGCCTGCACATCCTATACATGACGGAAACTCCATGAGCTCTTTTCCATGATTACTCACTTCTATCTGAATCTGCCAAATTGCCCCTCCTGTTCCTTTTCCAGTCGTGGACCTTTTTTAAGATGAATTCTGCTGTTCCCTCAATCTTCTTATGTAAGCTGCTTGGCTTTTCTCTCAAAGGCTTGGCAGTTTCCAACAGATAAGGTTGCTATTGCAGATAGAGTTTCAGTACCAATCTAGTCAGAAAGAAGCATAACCAGATGTTGTCCAAATATTTGTATACATGCCAGCAGTGATAATGTTTTTGTAACAAATTTGGATGCACTTTCTAAAACTTCCTTGAGATTCTCTTCACAACGGCAAGATGCTTTCCAAAGTGCTACTGCTTTGTACCAGACTGCTGCACTGGTTGTTTATGGCTTTTGGGTAAGCAGAAAATGTGAGTATGAGAAAGAAAGCTTGATAAGCAAGTATAAATGGTGACAAGTTATATTTAACCTAGGAGATGTTATAAACACCAAGGCAAAGGACATTGGGATCTTGTCAGCTGACAGTCAAGCTATGCAATGCTTTTACCAGACATAAGGCAATTTATTTCTATTCTTGTAACTTCAAGCAGGTCTTCAGTAGGACATAACTATCTCTTATGCTTGCTATCTGTACAGCTGTGAATTTCATCAAGCTCTGATGTAGTACTCCTGAATTTAAAGAAAGATCTTGCAGAACAGCAAAGAGACCGGCTGTATCTAGAAATTCATCAAAAGCAACTTCTCTGCACTTCAGGTGCCTCTGTCTACTTCTTGTGGCTTCTTGTGACACAGAACATCCTAACCTCCTCCCACAGGAGGGTGGGAAAGGTGTTTTCTTTTAAAGAAACATTTTAACTTTCCTTCATCATCTTCAAGGTGTATGAATAACATAGGCAACTCATCCAGCCTTGGATTTTCCAGGCTCACACACCAATATGATGAGAAATATACGGTCTCAAGTCAGTAAGATTCAGAAAGATTCAATGTCAATCAATATCAAACATGCATCCTTGCTTCCAGAATTAGCTGAGTACAATCAAAACTCTTTTCAGTTATAATTCCTGAATTAGATTTCTTTTCCATGCTGTTTCTTCATTAATTTTTATTAGAAAGAACTGAAAATATTTTCTTTGCTGTATGTTTACATGTGCCAACATAACAAAATAGAACGTATTACTTTCAGAGCAGCCCTTATACACTGAAACAAGCTCTTGCACCTGCTATTGCATTTAGAGATAGAGTGCATCAGTTTCCACTGTTCCACTGCCAAAAGCTAAAGCAGAAGAAAAAGGGCAACACTGTTAGTACAATTTTTTCTCAACAAACTGAAGAAAAGAAACCCATCATGAGAGAGAAATGATTCCCATTCTGTGAGAGATAAGAAGATCACAGCTGCAGAGTGCAAAAGAATTTAATTGACCTGTTGTTTGTTTAAAAAGGAAAAAAAAAAAGCTTTCTCTAGAAGTGCTTTAAAAATGCATACACACAGCACACTCATACACAGAAGGTTAATAGAAAGGCTAAAGAAGTTCAGCTGCAAGTAGTGGCTGGAAGTTATACCACTGGGGCCATTATCTCTCTGTATGACAGTGGATGCATCATGGTTGTCTCATTGCATGTCAAGGAGCTTCTGAATGTCTGGGAAAAAAAAAAGAAAAGAAAAGAAAAAAAAAACAGAAATCCCTGTTAATTACAGCTGAGAATGGGAGAAATAAATCAGTGTGAAATAAAAGGAGGGAGGTAATCAATGAGGAGGGAGGATCCCGCTGGTAGGATGCAATTAGACTTCAAGGAAAAGGACACAGTGAGATTGATCATATGATAGCTCCGTGGCTATCATTAAATATTTTGCCTCACTTGCTGTGAGTACACAAAAGTGGTAATTGTGTCCATCTTGCTGTCAAGGCTTTAAAATGACAGAAAGTTGACACAGATATTAGTTGTAAATTTAAAAAATAACAACAAAGCCACAAATCAGAATTGAGAATCACAGCATCTTTCCACTTTTCATTGGAAAAAAAGGAAAATGCTATAACAAACTGATTGCACTAGATGATTTGGTCTCAATAATTAACTCTGAAGCACAGAAGTAAGAGCAGCATTGTCTAGGAAGGTCTTATATAGCAAAGCCAGGAAGAAGTGTGGACAAAGGCTTCTACTTACTTAGCTCAGCAGTAGCTGGAAGTGTTTTTGATCAAAAGTGAAAGAATGAGAAAATACAGTAAATGGAGACTATCTGATAAGGCAGGAGTAGAAAAGCACATGATATTTCTTTTCGTTAGAGAACCACCAGATAACCAGTAAGCTGACATGGATGCCCACCTTTGTGGCTGCCATGATGAGTGAGCCTTTGTGCCGTAGAATGAGGGATGGACCACTCTGCAAGCCTGGGTGGAACATTTTTACCCAATTCACATCCTATTATCTTAGTTCACATTTTTAATATTGAATTATTTTCTAGCTCTGGCAGGTTTCAGGATACCACGATGGTAATGCCTGTCAAAAGTGTATTACATGTGGTGGTCTCAAGAGCTTGTAACTAGTTTTCAGCTTAGATCACTGTTAACAATTATTCTAAGCACTACATTTTTTGTAGTAGTAATAAATTGTATTAATCTGGCTTTCAGCTTCCATCAACCCAGTATGGTTTCTGGATTACTCTTCTCATAAGCTCTCTGTCTCTCTATTATTTTTCTTTTTTGGGCGTGTCAAAATCCTTCAACCCCATATGACAAATGCCACCAAAAGACAGACCTGAGAGGTCATGGACTGGTCTAGGGCAAGATATTGCAGAAGAAGCTGTAAATTACTAATATGCTGACTGCCTTCCCCACCTTCTCTGTTGGGGCTCTAGGGATATACTGCTGCCATTGAGGAAGTCACCTCTGAAATGTAGAAATGACCACAGTGGAGTTCTTCCTGTGGGATATTTTCTCAGAGATTTGTCTTTGTGTTGCTTTCTAACAGAGGAGTGACAGCAGCTCATTCTGCTTTTGTACTTGAAATTAATGTGTTGAGTAAATGAAAAAATGTCATACCTAAACTAATTCCTCATCTGTAAATATGGGAAGAATAGCAGCTTCTTTACAGGGGTGCTGTATGTCCCAGTTGAAGGTTTGGCACTCTCTGAGCCATCTTCTCTCACTCTCTTTGGCTGGCACAAGGAGATCAATCTCAGCAAGATCTCAGAGATATTCTTTAAAATTGTGACCTAAATCTCATGGCAAATCCTCCAAATTTCTAACCATTAGCCCTGTAGAGCTTGAGTTTTACTCTGAAACAGGCATCAGCGAAATGCAACATGTGTTGCATGATCATTTAAGAGGATTTTTTGATGTGCTGTAAACCATAGACCGTCACCGATAGCAGAGCTCAGCTTCCTGTTTGGAGCCATGGGCCTCCATGAGGCTTCCCCTCAGCCCCCTCTGCTCTGGATCAAACAAACCAAAGGACATCAGACACTCCTTATATGTATTCCCATCCAGAAACTTCCCCATCTTTGTAGCCCTCCTTTGAGAACTCTTCAATAGTTTTATGCCCTTTTCTACCGTGATGCCCAAACTGCACCCAATTCTTGAGGTAATGCTGCACCAGCGCACTGTAGAGTGGGACGATCACTTTCCTCAACTGGCTGGTAATGCTGCGCTGGGTGGACTTCAGGATATGGTCAACCTCCCTGACTATGTGGCCAAAAGATAATGTACAGGGAATGGATATTGCTAGATAATACCTGTGGTTGGCCAGTATGGAAAAGGTGCAAGCTGCAACCCTGAAGCTGGGACCCACACTCAGCCTTTGCTATCTGTGATGTTACATTCGTAGCACTGTCAGTCTTTAGGCAACTATGAATATGATTTGAAACATTTCTTTCCTCCTTCTTCCTGTAAGCTGATGTGAATTTGGATATGCTTTTTTTTTTTTTTTTTTTTTTTTTTTTTTTTTTTTAGGTTTTTCCTTCTCTGCATGAAATTGGACATCCGTTGACAGCTGGGTGAAATTTCTTTGACAGGAAATTTTTTGTCAGGATGGGGAAGTAATCAAATTTGGCAGCCATGGAATATTTTAACAAGTTTGCATTGGTTTCTCTAAGGAGCTTGTCTTGCACAAATTTCATAAAAAGCAGTCATATTTGTGTTGTACTTTGTAATGTAAAAATTATATCCTGGCATCGTGATGAGCACTATTATTGTGTTATGGAAATGCACATGGCCATAGAATATCTAATGGAGAGGACTCTCAAAGACATTAAATTTAGTTTAGTTTTGTTTTGTTTTTTAAAAGAACAAAACCCTCATCTCTTACTGTTTTCATCTCCTCAAAAAAAAAAAAAAAAAAAAAAAGAGAATGCTTTCATAACAAAATTGTAATGTCAAATTCCCTATTGTTAGTCAATCAGAAAAGCTGATTTACAAACATCCTTATTGAGGGATACTGGCTCTGCTGTACTTCTCCATCCTAGATCACAACACCGGTTAGATATGCAGAGATGCTTTGGTGTAAAACCAGCCAAAGGTAGGGAAGAATCAGACTCCTGTCTCTGAGGAGTACCTGATATCATGCATTTGCCTGTGGCAATGGTTTACTTTTCAGGTCACCTTTCTACAAAATATTCTTTCAACAAGTTTATGCTGTTTTCCAAGTGTTTGGAATATATTTGCAGCAGTTCAGGTAAGTCAGACTCTCAAAGAACAAGTGACACCAACACCATCTCTCAACATCCCACTTTAAATATTCTTTTCTTCTGCCCAATTGCATATTTATGCGTACTTTAAACTGGATATATTTATCAGTGAACTTAGGGCATTTTTCAAAACTGAAAATTAAAGCTAGTTTCATGACATACAGGCTGAGCGTGAACTATGAGAGTGGTAGCAGCAGGAGAACACGTCCTGCTGTCCTGCCTTCCCTTCCCATGGGGTACCAGCCAGAGCCCCTGCACAGTGGATGCTCCTTTGCTGCAAGGCTTCTCCTCCCCACAAACACCGTACACCCCACAGGCATGAAAATCTTGAAAGAAAAAAAAATAAAAATGATTACAGACTCATTAGGCAATCCCGGAGTGCAAGTGCTGTGACCAACTGTTCAGTACTTACACTGCCATAAATTTCCCCAAATGGTAAAGCAGCGTTTTAGCAGGCATGCACTTAGCCTGGGTCCAAGGTCATTAGGGAAGGATTTTGTCCTGCTTTAATTCACATGGCAGAAACAGAGGTTGTATATTTTGGAGTTGCTTCATTTTTACTTTTAAGAGATGGTCTCAAGCCAAAAGCCTGGATCTGAACTTGAGCTCTGAATCCAGGCTTGCATCATTCTATTGAGTTGTACTACGAAAGCATCCCTCTAACAGTCAAGCAATGGAGCATGGGAAATGTTTCTTTTGGATTTGAATTTCTAACTTCCGGATACTTTATTTCTGGTCCTGTAACATTGTACAGTATCAGTACACAGATCAACAATTCAGTCTTGCACTTTTCTATTTTTATATGTTGCTGTGAAGAAAAAGAAGCCTCGTATATTCACAGCAGCAATTAATATTAAACATGTTACATATATAATTGATAGTGATGACAACTGAGTAAATTAATTCTGGATTTTATTTTTCTTGGAGGGGTTGTAGTGTTTCATCCAAAACTGATTGGCTGCCTTGCCTTGATTTTATTGCATGGCATTGAACTCACTGGCATTGAACCCACTGCACCTGCATCTTTGAGAGAATGAGTAATGCAACCTACACAAAGTGTCATAAGAAGGAAACTGCAATCTGGACAGGGAAGCAAAGTTATTGATGTCAGTCCTGTAGTAGACTAAACAAGCAAGATACAATGCTCTCTGTCTCTCTGATGAACCTTCCACTACAGGAGCATGTTGGCTATCACTCTGATATTTTCTCAAAGGAACATTCATATGGAGGTCTTGACTTCCTACAAGAAACTGTACGTAACAAAAAAGTTTGGGTGCTATTCTACTGTAATTAGTAGCAGGAAACATGAAAATATTTTTTTTTGTAAAACTCCATGGGATTACTAAGTTTGACACAAATGTAGCTGAATGTACGCTTAGACATTTTTTATCCTCTGTGTTGCAGTTCTTCTCAGCTGTTTCAGGAGTTGCTGTTTATCCCTGGCTACCCAAGGGATGGGTAAAATAAGGTGAACTATGAAAGAAATCAGTGCAATGTCTATCACTCCCGTGATTGCTCCTTGTGTGACGAGTGACAGAAAGTAAACTCTTAAACTAATGCTTGGAAAGAAGGGATGAGTTCATTGTACTTCCATTCAAAGTGCATCCCCTGGTAACAAAATAGGAGAATTAAACATTGTTGAAAGACCTAGAGGAGACATGATTTCCTTTCTGAATACAAAATGGAACTCAAATCTGGGGAGGAAGAAGTGATGTTTAACTTAAAGACAGCATTGGCACAGGAATAAAATAAATGGAGTAAAATATTCATAAATAAGTAGAACTCAAAATTTGAAGATTTTTAACCAAAAAAAAAAGTAAACAAAACAGATTTAGGTTGACATATCAGCAGAATCTCATTTCTAGAGAAGACCCCACAGTATTTATCTGAGATTTTTGCATTCCTCTCAGAAAAGAAAATCGAAAAATTCACTCATATAAATGCTCTTGTGAATTGCTAGAGCTCTACCCTTCCACCTATTGGGCTTTTCTGGAGGCTAGAGGAATACAAGGGGGATGAGCCACAGAGAGGTGTAGTAGTCTCAACCCTGCCACGTATTGTCATATTTCCATCTACCTCTGTCAACAAACATAATGTCTTACATAAATCACCAGGGATTTTTTTTTTAATAAGACTTTTTTTTTTCTTTTAAAATTAGGCACATACACATATAGATATATATACTGGTAGTAATCAGCTAACATATTGCATATGCTTCAAGCTATGGAAAATTCTTAGTCTCCAAAGTTACAGGAGTTGTAATCGTTATTAAAACAGAGAAAAAATAAATAAATAACCATACTAAAAAAAAACTCCACACTGTCAAACCTTTAGAAATAAGTTTATGAAGATTTCTGGAGGTCTCTAACAGACAATGGGGAACACAGCTTTAGCAGAGCTCACATCAGAAGAAACGCAGAGCGTGCGTCGCTCAAACGAGCAAGCTACTCTGTGCCACATGCACATGGCAGTGACTGGCACCAAGGGACAGCAGCAGGCTAAGTAATCCATTATTTCACTGAATTTCAACTACCTTTTTGCTTTGAGACAAAGTTTGTAAGCGTATGTTTAGAACCTTTTCCTGCTGTCTTTTCTCAGAAGGCAATAGCACAGTGCTGCTCTGGATGGATCCTCGGTGGTCTGTATTTAGAACAATAGACTGGAGGCAGACAGAGCCCTAATGCAGGCAGATGCCCCAAGAGCTTCACGTGGAGCTCAGCAAGGGACAGAGGAAGGATAAAAAGCTGTGGAAAAATTCATTCCTGTTCAATCCTCTTACTGTGCCTTAATTATTGTACAAAAATGGCGTCATGCTGTAAATCAAGGCAAGAAAATCATCTGTGTTGCACAGCTAGTCTGAGTACTGTCTGATGCACATCCTACACTTATTTTCTTTTCATATTTTGCATGTTTTTAATTAAAAATATCACTTCTATTATTTTCTATTTTTTTTCTTTTATTTTATTAGGATTTTTTTGTTTGTTTGTTTGTTTGTTTTTTGGTCTGACATTGTAAACAGATCGAAAAGCAAGGGAAGAAAAGTAGTAAGCATCTTGAGGTGAGTGGAAAGTGTTTATAACAAGGTATTATAACAGGAATAAGCTCCAGACAGGTGTATCATCCCTAAAAAGTCAGTGAGAGTAGAAAAACGACGGAACAAATTAGGCCCTATAAATTAAAATGTAGAGAAACTCTGACTAGACATCTTGAATGTCTGATGAAATAAGAGATCACTAAAAGATTGCTCTTGCTTATGTCAACGGAATCCCTTCAAAAACAAATGCCTGTCCTGTGCTAGTACGATGATATATCTATTTCTCCATTACTAACTTCTACCTTTTTGCATCGCATCTCTGTCAAACACTGAATACAGCATCTTTACTCATTACCTTATAAGTCTACAGTAGCGACCTAGAAGTCATAAAATTGCCAATGTATATTTATAGAGTAAGTGTTATTCATCACGGATTTTTCTACTGTATCTTTTAGAGGTAGTAGACTGGTATCTATTGAAATGCAGAAACATTTTGTGTAAATAGATGTTTATTTTCTTGTTATTTAAATATATGAGAGTGTTCTATATGTGTGGCTTCTGATACTTACATGCAAATTTCTTTAAAAAAGGATGACTAAGGCAATTTAAACTTCATGTAAAGAAACCATTTCCTCACTGAGGCTTGCATGCCAAATTTCAACTGAGAGAATTTTAATACAGAGCCCTTAGACTTACAAACCTCTCAGAAACAATATTTATAATGAAAATTTTGACAGCACCTTCAGTATAGCAGTGAAAATAACACCACCATAATGAAAAAGAAATGATGATAAACAGAATATATTATAAAGAAGGGTCTAGCAAATTCATACCCTTTGCTTTTGTCAGCAAGCTGGCGACAGGCACTGAAATACTAAGCAAGCCTTAGCTTTTAAATAAGAACAGGCTGAGCAACTAAAGGTCTTCTATAAAAGAGATTAAGAAAATATAATAACATCCTTACTGCATAAAGTATTATTTTCATTAAAATCATAATTTACAAATTAACATCAAGAGCACTTAGAATTGAAGAGGTGAAAAATGTGGCTATCTGTCATTTTGGTAGCATATTTTCTTCCAAAAGACATTCTTGTTACATTTCCAGGCAGGTTTGTTAATGCCTTTTGTTTAAATATTCATGCGTGGGCTTTTCAGTCTGGCTGCTGTGAAGAGACAGAGCCTGTGAGCTCACCACCAAACCTGCTCTGAGATGTAGTCCACAGCACAACGTGATGATGGGGGTAGGCAGGTACACTGTCCTCCTGCACACTGGGTCCCACTGACTGCCCGTGTGGGAACATTCACACGTCTACATGCATCCATACAAACTTGCCAGTTTGGCATACACTAAGTTCTGCAAAACAAATATAAGAAGAAGAATCCTCTTTCACTGATTTCTAACCATATTTTTGCATTAGAGCTTCCAAAGGTGGCAGCAAAAGATTAGTTTCAGTAGTGGTGTATTGGGTTTACCTGAGGTGACACCATACAATCATTGAATCATCTAGGTTATTGGAAACGACCTTCAAGGTTCCCAGACACAACCATCAACCTGCCCTACTGAGTCCTTCACTCAACCATGTCCCTTAATGTCATGTTCACATGACTCTCCTTTCACCAGCTTCATTGCTCTTATAAAATGGACTGCATGCGAGGAATTTTATCAGAGATGACTTTCACTTTGAAGAATAACATTAACTTTTCACTAGAACACAGTCTATCTTGTACCTCAATATCTATAATGGTTTTCACTATCACATTGGCAATATATATAGTGACCATAGAAGCCATCTTTACATCATTCTATTAATTTCTTTCTGTGGAGCATCCTGTTTGCTCTTGCATCTCAGTCCTTCAGATTATCTTTTTGAGTTTCATGCATGTTTAATATGGCATGGGATAATTATGGACTTGACCTTCATCCTTTCAGTCCTTGTAACATTAGCAAGGCACTTCTACCATGTAAAAGTGCTGCATCGTCTGCCCAGCCCACAAACAGTGACACTGGGTCAAGGTCACATCTAGACTTGGAAGGATCACAGCCACATAGGAAACAGCATCACCTGTACCTTCTAAATATTTACATAGAAATTGTGCTACATCCTGTTCCCATGACACTGGGACCCAGTTGGGTCAAATCTACAGAAATCTTGCAGTAGACCAGATGATAAGCAGCAAATATTGTGCCTTTAAATTTCATGTTATCTGCTAACTCACTCATTCAATGACAAACACACCCCCTGATCATGATGGTATACCTCAGAAAAAGACATGTTCTTCTCACTTTGCTAGCTGACAGCTTCATTTGGCATTAACTTCATTAACCACACATTATGTCCCTTCACTATTTTTTATTAAGATGTAATACTTGCTGGCCTCAGGCAACCTGGACATATGTTTTATCAGTATGAAAAGCTTTCTTCTCTGTGAACGCTGTAGATGATGCCACCATGTTGCCATTTTGTCAATTTCTAGCTCTTCTCAAGTAAACTATTGCAAGTTTTCTGTCCTCAAAATATCTACTGTGCAAAACTATCACAAATATCAGTGCAGATAGAGCCCAGCCCATGCTCTTGTCATCAAGATTTTTGATTTCTGCAATACCTTTCTCTTCACATTATCCATCTCCCAGCAGAAATTTGCTCTTAATCCTCTGTCTTGCTCACCTCCCGCTTCTTCTGCTGTATCAAACATAAACTTCTGTTTTCCTCCTCCAATGTCACATGCTATATCCCAGCCTCCAACCAGATCATCCTGCTCAACTCCATTTTTAAAATGTTCATTTTTCAAGTTGGCACTTTCATGCTTTCTCCCATACTTTCACTCCCTCTTTGCAGGAAAACTCCATAAACATAAGAAAAAATTACTACTACTCCTCCAGAACGTCCCTCAGACCTCTCCTTTCTTGAAATGACTTTGTTTTTCATTGTCTGTAGGTACACCAAGATGTACTACATACCAAGTTAATCAATATTATCCCATTGCTTTCTCATATTCTCCCATTCAGTTTTATTTATTTCTATATACTTGCCTGTCTTACACTGAGATTAGAAAATCATCTATTAGTCTTGCATGCTCACCTTATTTAGATGGCTCCCCACCCCTATGACGAGACCTCATAGGTAATGTAGTGACACAAAGAATAAAGAGTTATGGGTACATAAAGATGTCTGTGAATCAGAAGCATTCTCCTACAGGGAGTAGAGTGGAAATTTACCGGTGAACATTAAATCTCAACTGTCCTTTGATTTTAGAAAGATGATGCGCACAGACTTGGATGGAGACATACTGGTGAGCAGCATGTGGTTTCTCATTAAGTACAGAGATATACTTTGAGTTATAGGCATGCCTTGGCTCATTTTTTACAGCAGAGAAGTATAGATCCTCACTAGGATTTTCCTCTAGGTAAATATGCCTGCCTCTGTGAGCCCAGCATTTTGCAGCCTGCCCCCAACAAGGGGTCATGCTTTAGTGCTTATTTCCGGAGGCAGACAGTGAAGCAAATTCTGACAATGCTTTTTTTCTCCTTTTCTTCAGGACAGACATTTGCTGCTTCAATGGTACACATACTGCAGCATATGTACCAGAATATGCAGGAACAAGTGATACAAGACTCCCCGCCTTTTACCAATCACTGTCTGCAAACATTATGATGAAAAATTGTAGCCATTTTCCCATCTTAGAGTGTTCTTCATGATAGCTAGCATAAGAGAGATATTACAGAGAAAGTGGATGCATCAGTCTAATATTTTTTTTAAGAGACAAATTTTGCAAAATGTTATTGATTAAAATGCTCTTGATGAAATGATGAGGATATCACTTCTTTTTTACCTAGAGGACAAAAAAATGGTAAGTTCTGATATCTTTCATTACTTTTTTTTACATGGACAGATGATAGAATGCCAAAGAAAATCATACAAACAAAACCTTCATCAGTCTGTCCTGGAGGCCAGCCAGAGACTAGATGATTTGGACATGACCACGATGGGCCGGATATGTGAGTGGGCATGAAGAAATGCTTCCAGACTTTGTAAAACTGTTGTAGACAGTCTGTCCCTTTTTAAAATGTGCTTAATTTTTTTATTCAGAGGAAAAACAAAGCCAAACATATTTACTAAGTTCCCTTGAAGCTAAAGTCTTGAGAAGAAAAGGAAGAAAAGTTTTTTTTTCTATAATGTTACTGTCCAATTCAGTCATAATCTTATGGCACAAAAAGTACACCAGTTAAGAATCTGTTTTTTAAGAGCTGCCAGGATTTTTAACCTCTTATCAAAATACATAAAAGACCTCTTAAATGTATTGCCTTAGCACACTGCAAATCTATTCCGTTAGCAGTTGTATCAGATATATTTCTTTGTCAGCTACCCATTTAAGAAGGGATCATCTTAAAAGGCACTGACATAAATTGTTGTGCGGAAGATCGATTAGTTTAAAAGGTTTTTCCTTTTAACAGATCAGATAGCTATTATATCTCACCATTCGGCATATAGAATTTTCATTGAACAATTCCAGTATTTAATCACTTCTTTAAACACATATTCATTTTAAATAATTTCACTTAGATTCCATAATCATGAGTTACTTAAATGAGTTTTCCACTTGTGTGTTGTATTGAATGGATGTGACAAAATGGCCAGGAAATTCTACTAAAGAAACCAGTTTAATTAGCTAGGAAAGGCTTTTGGTGCAAAGGTAGATATTATTCATCTGAGACAAGTAAAGCAGCTTTTATCAGGTGGGTCATAAATTATCAAAACATTACTAGATATTAAGGGGCATGTAGGCAAGCATTGCACATTGCTCCCTGTCTTGGCATGGGCAGTTTGTTGGATCCCATCCTTCCCAGCTTATGTTGCTGAATTAATTCCTACAAGTGCGTAAAGGAGTACACATGAACTGTTGTTATTTACTGTTCTGAAAATCACACTTTTTGACAGATATGTAATTGCAATTGTTTCCTGAAATTGGTTCATAAGAAAGATGCTGAAAACAGCAATCTGGTAAATAACTTTAATTGAATTCTAAGGGCAAAATTCTGCCAATCACTATTCCCATTGGGTAGCACTTTTCATTGCAATTAGTCTATTGATTTTGTGGAGATTACTTATAGGTTCATATTAGGTACCACAAAAGTAAATGACAGAGCAAAACTTCATGCTAGCATTGAAATGTGGTAAGGATGTTTCCTTTCTCGGAGCCATTCTGGGTTTCACGGGGCGATAGACTCCCTCTGCTATCCTTGGCCTAAAGCAGAAAATGGGCTGCACAACCCAACCTAGGCTTCTGCATCAGTCATTTTGTTTCTTTCCCATTTGGAGAGAGCTCAGCAGCTGGACAAAATGTCATTCTGGCATCCCATGATCATGATCAGTTTTTCCTCTGTAACAGGAGACTAAAAAGCCCATAAAGACATCCCACTTAAATACCAGCTTAAGTTCCCTATCCCATAGAACAATAGAATCACCAAGGTTGGAAAAGACTTACATCCAAGCCAACTGTCCACCTACCACCAACAGTTCTCACTAAAGCATATCCCTCAAGATAGGCAGTCAGCCCTTAAATGGGGTCTAGGAGTGGTGAAGCCAGGCTCCTCCCCTTCCGGTCACAAAAGTGAATTGACTTCACCTGTGCTCCCATGGCTGACTCAGTTCTTGCCTCAGGTGATCAATCAGTGGTTCAGATCATGACTCAACAGTTCCCATACAGAATCCCAGCACTTTTTTCTTGACCTAATGAAGAAAAGAATTTGTCACCTCCACAAACTTCAGACTCACTGAGAATTAAATAAAATGACTGTGGTAGAACTATGATCTCATCAGCCTCCCACATATTCACTTTTGTGTTGTACTCCTTTATATTGCATGCCTAATTAATCAGGGGACTTAACAATTACAAAATTCAACTATCAATAGGTTTTCTTAAAGCTTTGGAAAAAGAAATAGAATCAAAAAAGAAAGGATTATGAATTACAAACTTGCTGGAAGTGTTATAGCCACAACTCCTTATATTTAGAAATCATTCAGCTATCTTTTCAAGTCCATAAATGACTTTTCAAGAAAAGTCTTACAGCAGACCCAAATTCATACCATGGCTGAAGGATTTTCTTATTATTTATAGGTTGTTTTGTTTGTTTGTTTTTGCAGAAGCCATACAGAAAGAAAAAAATCCACCCTTATTCCCATTTTTTTTTAGCATACTTGTGCAGTCTCAACAGAAACAAGAAGATGTCACATTGCAGAAGAGTTTATACAGATTGATAGATTTTTAGAGACAATAATATCTCCATATGAACGGCATTTCAAAACTAAATTGAAACATTATGCTGTAATTCCCTCTGAAGATTCTCTTTCACATACTACACATTGAAGAACGTGAAAGGACTCCACGTTTCTAAAACTAAGCTGTTGTTTATTTATTTATTTATTTATTGCTATCCTGATGCCTATTCACTGAGAAGTTATAAACTCCAGATAAAACACAATGACTTTCTGGTTTCACCTGAATATCTTTTCTTGCTAACCTATGTTCTTGCTATTTCTACTCGTTGGCTGGCACACATTTCTTCTAATGTTTGCTTTCTTTATTTCACACAAATGTCAGCTGTGACAGAAGTTGAATAACTGAATGAAGAGATATATTCTGTAAAGCTTCTGACCTCCTAGATGACAAGGCACATTATACCTAAAATAATGATTTTCTTTACTCTTGCAAATTGATTTCTGTATCTCTAAACTTTTTAGATTGAAGCCTTATGTTCATATCTGGAGTTTAGGAAGGAGCTGAATTCCTTTTATGCTTTTTTTCTGTATTTTCTGGACTTTCAGCACAACCTTTAAGACCTCAGCAGAAGTCTAGCTTAGGAGACCTCTTTAAGAATCAAAGGAATTTGTTATTATATTCCCATTTTCTGTTCTATTCATAGTCAGAAAGAGGCTAACTGAAATCTGAACTAGAAGTCCTCCAAGAGCCTATCTACTGCAAGAGCTCCTGAATCCCATAGACACCCATCTTGAAAGATGCTGTCAAGTGGATCTATGGCTTCAGAAGATCAATATGTCAGAAGTCATGAAGAGCAAATATATTTGTTCTACATAGGTCAAGACAGCCCGTCTGCCAACAATAATTTCTGTTTGCTCTTTGTTCAGTGATAGTGGGTGAATTCAAAACCAGCCTATCCACAAAACTGTCTGGCTTGTGATAACTGCAATCTACTTTTAACTTTTCTTGTATGTTTGCAACTTCAGATTTTCTGGGTTTTACTAGAAGTTGGTAGACACTGCAGCTGTGATCCCAGTTACACCTGGGAGGAAGCTAGGGAGGAAAGTTCACTATTTCTAAGTCTTATTTGCTCTCCTGTAAGAGGTGCTTACTTTCAGTGGGTTCAGCAAAGGTTCTTTCACATCAACAAGTGTGTTGTTTTCAATAAAACCCACACCTCCCATTGTCCTACTGGTACATGGCTGAATAAACTCACATAGCAGATTTTCTCTGAATAATTTTACTCCTCACCACTATAATTTGCCCATATTTCTTCACATTGTTGCCCTATTGCCTATGTAACTTGTTATATTGTTTTTGCAAATCCAGACTTCTTTTTTTCTACCTTTTATATTTCCTTATGGAGAGCATATACTCAACATCAGTATCAGTCTATCTAACACTTCATCTAATAGTCAAGACATAAGCACAGAAACCAACTTGCTGAAATAGTTTCCAGACATTTCTTTTGTGTTTTTTTTCTCTTCAAGTACCACTTATAAAAATCTAAAAAGAACTGAAAGCAATCTATCAGGAAAATGAAACATGCACTTGAATGGGGAAAAAAAAAAAGCACCAAACAATCAACACAGAATTGGAATCATTTGGATCAGACTATTGTGGATTTAGTTATCCAGATAGAATGCATGTCCTAAAAGAGTAGACAAAGCAGTGAGATTTTCAATTAGTTCTTTCAGGTACCATTTTTTATTGGTGTGTGCTATCGGTTGTATGGTATTTCTTATGTATTAATTATGATGAACAGCACTTTAACATACATAAACAAGGTGATTTTGCAAAACAGACTCATGACAGGCACTGGGATTTGAGATTGCAGCATTAGAACTTCATTTGTATTGACCCAAAGCCTATATTGTAGGATGCCCTCTCAAAATCACAGTAGTAGAATGCCCCATATTGTCTCTGTACAAGCTAAAAAGTAGGTAACAGGTCCCAGTAACACAGAAGGAAGAATCTCTTAAATAATCAAAAGATATTCACAACTACTTAGTATTTCAGAGTTGTTTTTAAAAATGTTGTAAGCACCAAGATCTTTGCAGAAAAAGGTGGAATATCTTTGAGGTCTTTTCTTACATTCGTGATTCTATGATACACAGACAAGCCAGTGATTCATACCATTTTTTTTTCTTTTTTTTTTTTTTTTCCTAAAGTATAAGAACAAGTGTTGATCAAATAAGAATTTTGTGTATTGTACTTGAGGGCATTCAATTGCCTAGCCAATGGATATAACAAGAAGTTTCCCATTTAGCCATTGTTGTGCTGCATAGGTTTTTTGCACCTTTCTCTTAAGCAACTGGTGTAGGTTATTGTCAAAACTTTCCTTTGAGCATGGCTTTGGCTTAACATAATAATTTCTATGCTCCTGAAACTAGGACATTCTAATTATCTTTCAACATTATAGTACTGTTCTACTAAAATCACTTTAATCCATATTAACAACAGAAAAGAATCATGAGCCAAAAGACTGTTTACAAGTTGACACAAATGACCCAATCTTTGAAGAGAGTCATAGTGGAAAAAGTGTGAAAAATATACTTCACAGAAGCATCCTTGGCAGGAGTGAATTCAGTGAAAAGGTTTAATGTATTTTAAGGAAAGACTGAATTGGATGACAGACCTATAAGAATCATGTCTTGTACCAAAAGAGTGGCCAGAAAAGATCTCAGAAAAGATTGAATGTTATTGAACTCATTACAAAACAGCAAATATAATAAACAGGAAAATGGCAAGAAAACGCCGAAACCCAACTAACTTCTGCAAGATTTTTTATGACTTTGTTCCCGTGTATATATGGCTCGTGCTATGAATGTGTATCAGTATGCTTCTAGCAGTTGTATAGGTCCATTAACCAAACGCTATTCTTCATAACAAAACCATTAGAAATATATGGCCACAAAGTGCTTTTGGCTGGAGTCCAGCTGATCCCATATTTCAGCAAACCATTTTGATATAGGCAAAAGAGAAAGAAAAAAAGGAAAATTTTTTCAAATCATTATGCTACTCACCCTCTGCTACTTCAAGAGAATTTTGATAATCAGATCCAAGCCAGCAAAAACATTTATTTTCACATTAGCTTATGTATGTTAACATTCTAGAAGGAGCAGAGTGTAATTATAATTGCTGAGATATTGAAGTAGATTATATTTATATGTATATGCATATATATATTCCTAGAATATGAGATACAATTTGAAATCAAGTAATTCCAGTCATGCTAACAGAATCACAATCAACAGACCAACATTTGGGATTTTCCCAGCCCTAAGAGTGCCAGACATAGTATAGATCAAGGCAGAAAAGTGATAGCAAAATGCAAAGATTCTTGGTAGCACATGGACACCAAGAATATATAAAATAATATAATGCCAAACTGATAAAAACAATTAAAAATACATGGAAATTAAAAAGGAGGCATTCTTATGTTTTCTGTTACAAAAATGAAACTCCTAAGTGGAGGGACTCTTGTAAAGTCTTTCAAACTATTTGAAAACATCCTAATTCTTTCTCTTTCCCCTCCCCCCAAAAAAGATGAAAAAATAACAGTATATATAAAAGAAAAAAAAAAAAAGAAACAGAGATAGTGATGACTAAAAAGCAACTCAGGAGATTGAAATTAGTCTTATACTGTTGGAGCAAAGCACAAATGCCACGATTCAGTAAATCAGCATAAGGATATCAATGAGGGCTTATCTAGCCCCATGCAAGAGAAAGACACTCGAGCCGGAGGTCTCAGAATAAAGAGAGATTCCACTAAGGCAATCACTGGAAGTAAACAAATATGTGAGCCTGTAGTTAAAGAGGCTTTGCATACACATGTGACAAGAAATCCAACAAATAAAGAAATTACATTCCAGCACCACAGAAGCTCTCAGTTCAGCAATAGCAATTTGTGGTTACAAAACCATTTAGAGAGCACCATTTAGAGAGCAGGAGGGGAGCAAAACGCCTTTCTCTGTCTCAGTTTGAAAAGCAGTTTAGCATTGGAAAAATAAAGTTGATTGCCCTCAGAGGCCACAGGTCTGCTGCCACCTTGGTCACTGCCAATTTGTGTCAACCCCATTGAAAAGCAAGTCCACAGAAGCCATACTCCAACCATATAGAAAGAAATTCCTGCACCTCTCCGGCCCTCCTCTGGCCCAGACAGTGTGGCACTGGGCTTTACGCAGTATAGCCATTTTTCAAAGGTGTTCATTTTGGTACATTTTATAACTTTGACTTTAAAGATCTTTTGTCTGTCATATATTCTTTTTTTTTTTTTTTTTAAACTGTATCTGATTTTATCATGAATATCTGAACCAAACCCAGACCACGTGTACTACATCAAATGAATGAAAAATATGAAATAATAGAGTTCTATTTTAAATAAAGCAAAACAGAAAACTATTACAGACAAATTAATTACACAGGAAAAAAAACAACCAAGAAAGCTGTACGCATTCTTAAGAGTTGCAAAGAAAAAGAATATATTAAAAATATTTATTTTTTAATCCTATAATATAATGCAATTTTTAGTGCCCCTGTTCAAGCTCAAGCTGCATTTTGGCATTAGGAAAATGTCACTTGGAAAAATTATATTTATGACAGTAAGCTCAGCTCTGATGATTCAGCTACGTCACACCAATGAATGGGGCCACACACAAGGTGAAGATAAGGCTTGGTTCAAGATATGTTTGTTTTTTTTTTCTTTAGAAACTCATGAAAGCATGATGTTTAGGTTGAGACACTTATCTTGAGAAACAGCTCTTTCTTTTCAAATCTGCAAAAGTTATTTGGACACTGTGTGCTTTCTGGTCCTTCATCTTCAATAGCAACAATCCTTCCTTGGTATGGTTGTCATTAAATGTATCACAGCCTTCTGCCCTTTGAATCACTACTAGGAGCCATCATGAGCAGCTCATATACCAATCTCGATTCTCAGACAAGAATCAGGCACAATTTTTTTTATAGCTTCTTATAGTAAATGATGCTTTGTACAGACATGCTTTGTATTAAAATGGAAACTAATGTAATTGTGAAGTTGTTACCAGAGAATACAAGTATCTGTTGCATAATTAAGTTGGTGGGAAGCTCTTTTACCATGGAATTATAGTCATAGAATCACAGAATGGTTTAGGTTGGTACGAACCTTAAAGATCATCCAGTCCCAACCCTTTGCCATAGGGAGGGACATCATCCACCAGCTCAGGATGCCCAGGGACCATCCACTCCAGGGATGGGCACCCACACTACTTAAGGCAGCAGTTCCAGGGCCTCCAAACCCTGTGAGTAAAGAATTTCTTCCCAACATCTAACCTAAATCTCTCCTCTTTTGGTTTAAACTGTTTTCCCTTGTCCCATCATTATCAGACCACGTGAAAAGTCAGTCTCTCTCCTGTTCATAAGCTCCCCCTCAAGCACTGCAAGGCCACAGTGAAATCTACCTAGAGCCTTCTCTTAACCAAGCTGAACAACCTCAGCCTGCCTTCATATGAGAGGGCCTCCAGACCCTCCTGCATCTTCGCAGTCCTCCTCCAGACCTGTTCCAACAGCTCCATGTACTACTTCTGTTGGGGGCCCTGGGATGCTTAGAAACTACAAAGAACTTTCAAAAGCTACATTTGTTACATGTTTGAAGTAGGTTAACAGAATGCTGTGCCTGTGGCTTCAGCACATCAAGAATATAAAGGTAAATTGATAGAATTAAAACTATTAATACTCAAAAAGTCCATATCCTGGTTACCAGCTTCCAGGACTAATATGCATAATGAAAGTAGTCTTATAATTGGAAGAGAATTGAAGAAAAAAAATGAGGAAAATTTCATTAAAGGACTGATCCTCAAGGCTGATATATGATCAGAAACTGTGGGCATTATGCACCTTTCCAGACCAAAGCCTAAAAGCATTAGATGCTTCAAATGCCTTTTGTAATCAGATAAGTGTGTATTCTGTATTTCACTATAGTACATTAACTGTTAACTTTAGGTAGTATTTTGAAAGTAGGAAATATTACAATTTTTCACAATTAACCTTATTTTTAGGCATTTAAAATTAGTTTTGTACTATTTGCAAAGAGTTTTTTATTATTATTTTTCCAGAGTGCTTTTTATCTAAATAACAGTGTAGCAATATCCTCTGTTTATACCAAAAAGAATGACTCTCCCGAGCATCTTGAGTTCTCCTACAGACCCCACATCTTTTTTGAGATTTCCCTAAGATGGGAGATGGGAATTGATGCATGTATATTAGCTACTACGCTCTGCTTATAGAATTCCTTTCAATTTAGGGGACCAGAAGACAGTTCCCATGGGCCCATGTCTTGAGACAGCACTGCATATAAGCATGAGAATAAAGTAGTTAGAAGAGCCAAAATGCCACTGTGCTCTGCATATTTTATGTGGTTTAATTGTATTATATTGATTCTAGTCCATTATAACCTGGTTTGTTACTCTAATAAATTACATTGTTCTTTGAAACAGTGATGGCTTAAGATTGAAATATTATATTAATCTTGTATCTGACTGGCATCACTCAAATCTGATATTTGTCTCTGGCTATGGAAAAAGTTATCCTTCAAAGGATTCCTTGAATAAAATTTCTGAATAAGGGTCCAAAAGTTTATAAATGGTGTCTAGGAATTGGCTTAGAGTGGGAGGAGAATGGCAGAGGGAACAGCTATTTTTCAGGCAAGTTTACAAACAGGACATGTAAGCAAAAGGAAAGGAATAACTTCTCATTAAGATCTGAAGACAAGAAGACTTTCAGTTTTTGAACCCCAAAGGTTTTACTATAATAGTTGCTCACCAATGCTAGTGCCTTGCCTCCTTAATTAGAGGTTTGGAAGAGTGCTAATTAGTGGGGAAGAAAAAAAAGATGTCTGCATTAAATATATCATTTAGTATTGATTACATATAACATAGTAATATTATTTTTACGACTGAGATGGATTTTTACTAGAAACAAAACCTACAATGAACATTTTCAAAGTAAATATCAGGACAGTACTGACAAACTCATCTAAAAGAAAAACCTGCTACTCACCCCACAGATTGCATGCATTTTATGGAAAGAGCAAACTTTTTTTAGGTGAAACAAAAGGGAAATAGGGAATTGTTGGGATGGAAATCAATAAACAGGAGCTCAAACTAGTTAAGAAGGAATCATTTTTGAACATCATATACGTACTCTTACCATAAGGTAAATGATGAAGGGGAGTTGTCAATTTAAGATCATTTCCTTATCTTTTAAAACCTGTGGGATTCCTCTTTGATAAGCAGCAGCATAGTCACTGCAGGAAGATGCACGTCATGTGGCAAAGTGCTTTACTGCACTAATTTGCTGTGTCAGGAATCCTCACAGTAACTCTGAAATGATTTCTTGGGATACAAGAAATCTGATAATGGGAGTTTGCAGGAGTAGGTGTTCAGTGGCAGAGGGAGAAACTGCGACTGAAAAAGGAAAGTGTCTCTCTATGGTCCAGAACATGGTATGGAACACAACCATCAGACACAATTTAAAATATTTACATAGTCTTACTCATATAAATGAGCTTTATTTAAAAATACTCGCACACATCTTTTAAAAATGGCATAAAAATTGTTAACTAACAAATGAAATTTTTGTCATTGTGTTAATGAGCGTTCCCATTTTGTGTTTAAACAGAATTTTTTTTTTTTTTTTTTTTTTTTTTTTTTTTTTTTTACATCATCAGTGACTTATCTTGCCTTCTGGTGAGCCTGATAAGCGCAAGGATCACCTGCCAGAAGATAGAGCATCTCTGTGTGCTCTCTCAGAGATGGAGGAGGTGGGACCAGAACACCTGCCCTGACATTCAGCAGGAAGGGAGTCAAGGAAACTGGGTGCCCTGCATTAGGATCTGCTGAGGGGATGGCAGCCATCCTTCCAGCCCTACCACCACCCTAACCAGGCTTACAGACAACCTGGGGTTTGGTGGTTGTACTGTTGCTAGAATTACCACTGGGACTGATGTTTCAGAACTGTTCATTCATCATGTCTGACACCATGGCTATTTCAGACAGTACTGCTTTGGCACATTCAGGAATAATTATATCAAAGTTGGTGCTTTGTGCTGCTTCAAAGGGAGGTCATGCAGACAATAATAATGCATCACGCTTTTTTCTCTATTGTAATGCTACCTATGTCATTATATACACACACACACGTTACTGTTCATCTGTAACTTTCCAGAGCTGTGTGCCAGGGCTGTTTGCCTTCAGAGAATCAAAGAACAGGAAAAAAAAAGAGGAGAGCAACACAAATGAAAACTAGAAAGAAAAAAATAGAAGCATTTGGAAAACACAGGATTCCTATACAAAATAATATGTTTAATATATTTAAAAGAATTCATGAGAAAAATTGATGCGACTTGCATAAATCTAAAATTATAGAACAATATATAAACTGCCATTATGCATTCCAAACTACATATTATGTTTCATTTATAAAGGCATATTTTGCAGTTACAGAAATAGACTCTACAAAATGATCTGATTTACACAAAACAAAATATGCACAAATCAAATTATAAATATAAACCAGAATATTTTGAATGAAATCAACTGGCCTATCTGTCTACCTATTTCATTATCCGCAAAACTGTGCTTCCAGTAGGCATACGACTGGCTCATAATGGACTAATCTTACCAATGTTACTTACCTTGACATAGTCTGACGTCAGTCTTATGAATAATTCCATGCATGTCAAGAAAGATGCAGCTGTTAAAATGGTAAGCCAGTCCCAGTCATTAGATTAGCCTGAAAACAGTGACTTTAAAAAATGGGATCTCAAATAATTGACTTGCTACGTTAAACCTTTAGGATCTCAGACATATCTCTCTCAAGCTTTCTCCACCAAAAATTACAATTAGGATTTTATTCCATTTCCTTTCTTACTCTTTCCTTTTTAAAAGCTCAAAATCCATCATTCATCACAAGAGATTAAAGAGGAATATCAATTGAGACAAGATTTACAACAAATAGGCAAAACTCAGTAACAGCATTTGAAAGAGAAAATCTCTTCATTTACTGAGCAGTATCTTAAGGAGACACAAACTATTCAATCTCATGAAAATAGCAGTATCATACCTTAGATCTTTATCGTATTAAGAAATCTTGTCCTGCTCACACAGGTTATTAATTTCACAGCTAAAGTATCAGCATCATGAGATAACTTGAGCCCTTGGACGTATGCAACACCTCAGTTTTAACAGTATGCAACACAGAAACAAAACACCTTAAAACATAGTTAATTTTATTTCCTTCAGAACGTATCAGATGCTACAGAAATATGAATCAGCTCTTTAGTAAAGACGTTAGGATTTTGACCTACAGTCAGTTTATATTGACGATAAAAATCAAGTGTTTCTCTAACCATTCAGAATTATATTTTTCTCATGTTAGGAAATAGAAACATTAAAACTGCTGATTAATATTTGTCTTCGAACCTTCCTTAAAACAATGATGAAAACAGAACTTTAAAGTATCTCCAGAAAAAAAAAAAAAATAATTTCCTAACTAAAATTCCTCCACACTTCATTTTTACAATTGTAGATTACATGCTGAGCACTTCACTGTTAGCGTCCTTCATTTCACGCAAAAAAAGAATTCATATGAATTAAACTACACACCAAAACCGGCTTGCTTTCCTGGCAGGAATGCTATAGGATTTTCTAAGGAATTTTTTACCTGGCAGAGCTATGGCTGTAGAAACATAAAGTAGGTTTTAAAAGTTTGTTACTCTGCCCTTTGGCACCCACCCCATTTTAACCATAACCAAAATACTCCATTTGTGACATAACATTCACCTGGAAAACATCAAATAAAATGAAAGCTTTTTTTTCCTACTTCTTCATAGAAGTAGAGTGATCTTATTTATTGGATTACTTATAAATGCAGGAGGACTATCCACACGTGGGTCCCCATACCAGCTTTTGGTAGATCAGGGACATGAGGCAAACAGCTACTGTACTGGCTGCTATGTGCTTGCTGCTGGGATGCAGCAGACAAAGGAGTGAATTCTTTGGTTTAGTCACTAGCTCAAAAGGGGGATTTGTAAAGGCACAGTGTTAATGATTTCATCAATAACGAGAAATTGTCAGAACACACAACTGTAGAGAAAAACACAAAGTTTGAAACGATGAAGTTAAGACCAATGAAACAATCTGTGCTACATCTCATCCATTAAATAAAAAGATATCTCATGCATAAAAAGGCATTTCTTTTCCATTTCTTGTGTCAGGAAGCAATCTGCCTCACTTGCTATCTGGCTTCGCTGCTTCCAACTGACTGTAAGAGTCACGAAGGTGTGCCTGTACCCATCTGTTCCTGACGATTTTGAGACCCTATGTTGCTTTGAGAAAATGTAAGGCTTTTACATTTTAACTTTTTTATCATTTCTATGCACAATGTGATAATAGTTATCCTTCGATAAAGGAGAGGTGAAATTCAAATCTGTTCTCATGTTTTGAGACTTAACATACACTCTTAGGTATCAATGGTGGGATTGTATCCACTAGATGGCCACGATGGAGTTGAGTCTGGGGATCTTAGAGGTCTTTCCCAGTCCCAATTGTTCTACGATTCTATGGAAACCCCACTGCTCTGCTGCAGATTTCCCCATCCCCCAAAAAGAAAGTCTTATGTTTTCTTAGCATATGATGCCTCAGTTACTACGTGGAATAATTCTTTCCCACCCTCCCATTAAACAAACATACAAAGAAAAGAGAAATTCTGGTATAAAACCCTTCTATAATGTGCTATATCATCTTTAGCTTATTTAAGTGGTACCAAACAGAGAATCAATGACTTAATTGAAACTGGAATAAATGAGTCTACATACTGAATACTAAGACAAGAGCTTCGTTTGGATAAAATGCTATAACTATACACAAGAAGGAGCTCTTATATATAGATAGGCTGGCTCACACATTTGTCCAGCCGCCAGAAGCCACCAGCAAAACCACATCTGTGGCCTGGAGTTACCCTGTTTTATACGCCATACTACCCACCAAAAATTAGAATATAATTTAAGATTTCTTGGCCTTACATTAATTGAACTGACACAGCTCTATTAAAATGCATGCAATCTAATAACAACATTTCGTTGAATGGGAAATACATTTGCTTGTTTTTCAAAGTGACAAGAAAGGGGGAAAAAGATATTTTGGAGTTGGCTAGATTTCCATTCCCAACCCATAATAAGGTTCTTATCAACCAGAAAAGCCTATTAAACTAGAAAATGAATACTGAAAGCTTTCTAATTAAACACTTTCCACTTACATGATACTGAAAGAATGGAATGGGAGATGATGGTACTGATACCGTATTAGTCATTGTATCACACATAACATGAAGTTGTAATCAGCTTTTGGGATAGTATACATGAATAGCCCAGGTGCTCAAGCTGTGCTACAATTTGTAATTGGAAATATCTTTAGATAATAGGTGTCTTATGAGTTGTTTTCTCTTCCTGTCACTTTTTTAATGTTGTGTGACTTATAATTGAGTTTTTTATTATCTGTCATGGAATTCTTTTTGAAAACTTTGAGTCTAATCCTGCCAAGCTGCTCTGTGCAGATTTGTCCTGGCTTGAGTGGAGTATTTCCATGGAAACTGTACAACTCAGGTCCTGTCCCTCCAAAGCAGCCTCCAGGGTGGGGACTGCAAGCTTTTCATTGCTTGAGGGGGTATCATCTCATATCTCCACAATGAGCCATCCAGAGATTGGTATCACATTGTCCTGATAATTACAGATCTAAATCAACAGCAGAACTCCCCTTCTTGAGGCTTCTTGAGGTGGAAATCTCATATCACTTCTCATCCGTTCGCTATGTACCAGAGGGATACAGTCAGCTTCAAAGATTTCATTTAAAGTATTATCAATAAGATGTTTAACTTTTGCCACAGCTGCCAATAAAGTCATGCTTCTGCATATCTGATTTGTTTAAAATGTAGCAATGACTTTTGTTAGGATGAGGAGCATGGTTCAGGGAGATGGATTAGTGCGCATGGTATGATAGGTTGACTATGTGATTTTAGTGGTCTTTTCCAACTTTAATGATACTGTGATCTCATGACCCTATGAAAAGTGGAGGATTTGGAGGCCAGTCTGATGTTAAAAAAAAAAAAGCTGGAGAAATAAAAATATGAAGTTTGCTTTGAGATGAAGTCTAAAAATCAAGCTCTCTCAACTACATTCAAAACAGAGTCTCAGTGAAACCCACAATATTGCAATTTACATCATTAATTTCCTTCATACTTTTAACTAAGTGTTTCCATAGATCACCAACATACTGCTCCTAGACATTAACAAGGCACAGCACATGTCCATACAACGAATACTCTTGATTGAAACAGAAATCATGATTAACTTCAACATTCTCAAATATAGACTGCTTCTAATGTATATTCTATTATGTGGTCTAGTCAGGAGATATTCAGTTATGCAGTAACTGTGATACTACAGGTATACCAGAAATAGCATAGATGTGAGTAAGAGCTCTAGATACAGTACTCCCACAGAGGTGAAGCAGATTAAAGAGTTGGATGTTAAATAATATGATCAATCTTTTAAATGTATTATTCATGCTTATTTTTAAGGATCTTGATGATTTATAAGAGATAATCCTTACCACAGCATTGCAGAACAGTCTGCACACAGGAAACCAATCCTCCCACAGCCCAGCGGCCCCCGAAGAGAGGATGATTTTGAGAAGTTCCATTGTGTTGGTGTCCTTCCAAGTCCCTCTCTGAGAATATATTCTTTGAGAGCATGACTGTACTCAGTGGCTATTTACTCTCTTTGCTCCACCCCCCCCCAACAATGGGGGAAGACAATTCTCTGTGCATATACCAAGGATGAACAATAATGGAAGCTCCTTTTCAGATACACACAAAAAAAGTGAGGTATTTTGAAATTACAGGGAATGAGATAATTGTTTTTAAAATTGTAGATGGTGATTTGTTTGGTTTTCCTGGCCTTTGTTTCACAGCATTCTGTTTGGTTACAGAGGTACATCTTATACTGCTTTATGCTATACATTGGCAGAGGCTGCCCCCCCCCAAAAAAATTATATTCAATCACCAAAAACCTTCAGAGAGACAATGAAGGTAAATGTCATTTTCAATTCTACCACTACTGCACTCAAGGTCACTTCTATTCCTGCAAATCAAACTACAAGAAACAGAATTATATTACAGTGGTCCAAAACTGTAGGTTTAAAACTGCAAAGGTGTAAGAAAGCAGCAGCTCAGTTCTGCAACTGTTGATAAAATACAATAAACCTAAAATGTTTGCCTTAGACGCAAATTCTGCGGTGTTGGACAGAGCAAAACATTCCTTCATTGGGAGCTTAGGAACAATGCAACCGTATCACTGTTTACTCCACTTAACGAGAATACATCTACACTTGTAGATTTACCAGTTTTCCCAATTCTAGAAACAGTGCACAGTGATGCTACATTGTATGTGCAGATATACTGGGCAAGTACAGAGTGATACCATGTACAATCAATAAGCGTACAGAGTTTTGTGCTATATAGAATTGCGGAGCAATGGAAAGATAATAAATGGAAAATACTTACCAACGTTGAAGGCTCACAATATTCTCTACAAGGAGTGATCTCCAGGAAGAGAGCCTTTAGTGGCAGTCATCACTCAAATAGGATCTAGGAGAGTGGAGCCAGGCTCCACCCCTTCCGGTAGGGCAGGTGAATTACCTTCACCTGTACTCCTGTGGCTGACTCATTGCTTGCTTCAGGTGGTCAATCAGAGGTTCCAGCCCTGATTCAGCAGTTCCCATACACCCCAGTACCCCGCACTGGATGCCCAGTGCTCCCACATTGATTCACAACATAATGGAGCTTCCTATATAGTTCATTTTCCATAGATGCATCCCAAACTCTTCGATCCATGAAAGACAGAACTTAACACACAACAGCAGCAATAACACTTTACTCTGATAGAGACAAGCATTAGAAACTTAACATTCACATTTAAGAGATAAAAACTCAAGCATATACATGAACTTCCCTAAACCTGATTAAATTAAACCTGACACACCCCTTTGTTCCTTCATTGCTGTTACTTTCTTCTACAGGAAAGATTTTATATTGAAAGTCACAAGTTTGCAGCTGAAACAGGTTAACTATCTAGCATCAGCACCTCCCACCTACAGACAATTCTCCAACTGTTGGAGCTGTTAAAGGGACACTATCAATTTTAAAATTGCATGTCTGTTTAAAAGTCTTTTACCTTCTGTTGGTAGGAGTGAGTCTTAGGGTTGGATACTTGAAAGGCATTAGAAAGAAAATATCTTTTCTGACAGCATTTTGAGTATCATCCATTTCACTGGCTTCTTCTTAACTCAGGCCAAATCCTGCAATGACATTCAGTGATGTCCCTGAGTGGGACTCAGGCTTTAAATAGGTTCTTTTTTTCCTATGTGATTGTACATAAAGGAGATGCTCCTCTGCCAGTTCAAATACAAGGAAAGCTGTAGAAAAAGACTGTGCAAACTTTTGGCAATTAAAAAGGGCTATGAGAGGTAAAGGGTTAACTCCAGTATTGCATATTTTACCGCCAGCTCTACATCTTGTACCTTGCCCTTGATCAACAACTCCATATTTCCTATATTTACCAAGATTTAATTCTCCTGATGAATGACAGGTGCTATGAGAGAAAAGAGTTACAGTGAAAGAAGAAATGAGAGAAATGAAGGGCAGGTGAGATAGGGGGAAGAAACAAGTACTGTGAAGCGAGAGAAGGAAAGACTACAGAAAAGATATGAAAAACTATTGTTAAAGACAATATTATTTTAATATGCACAAGGGAAATTAGTTTGAAATGGTATGAGGTTGCACATAAGTGTTTGGTTTTGTCATTTTAACGCTATTTTAATACATTTGTTTATATGCAATTGTATGGGAACTGCTGAATCACGGCCTGAACCTCTAATTGACCACCTGAGGTGAGCACTGAGTCAGCCCTGGGAGAACAGGTGAAGGCAATTCACCTGTGCTGCTGGAAGGGGTGGAGCCTGGCTGCACCTCTCCTAGATCCATTTAAAAGCTGACTACCAATAGGGAAGAATTTTTTTCTAGAGATCCCTTCTTTGCAGTTTTACAGTGAGCCCAGGACAAGTGTAAGCACTCTATTTATTCTCTTTTTTGCTATATTAACTTGCTTGACGAAACTTCTTTCCTGGTATATTTCATAATTATATTATAACATCTGTCTATTCATGGATTATACAGCAATATTGACATTTAATTTGAGTTTTTGGAGCGAAGGCTAAGTAGGGTGCACAACACTGTTTCTGCAATCTAAGAAGAGGTAGGAAGTGTCTTCAAAAAAAGAAATAAGGACTATTTGATTACTTCCTTGCCTTTCTTAGGGGTTTGACTTTCCTGTAGCAGACATATTTTTAAGCATTGTAAGCTATAATAACAAAGAATATTCTCCTCCGCTTCTTAATTTTAACTGGAAATGGTAGAAGTGAAATAATAGTGTCTCTCATAGACCATGGTGAGGTGTGATGGCTGTTTAGACAAAGAGATGAGAGACAAAAGTAGATATAAACAAGTATATTTATTAAGGCCCTGTTCACAACCACAGCTGACTATTGACCACTAAAACGCTCTGAAAAAATATGAGCGTTTAATAGTCTTCTCTCCTGAATTAAACTATATTCTCTGTAGGTATGCATGGAATTGGGATATCAGCCATCAAGGTATGGTCTTCAGGACTACAGCAAGGGACACTGATTTCTCTTCCCCATTCTACAAGATAGTGGACTTTTTTTTATCAATGTCATGTTTTCCCAAGACATCTCGTTTTAAGGGTCACTACGCATACTGCAAATGCAAGGAAAGACTTGGTGTCCATGTGAAGAACCTTTGCACTTGTCATGGCATGAGCAACAATATTAACAAACTTTCTGAACAAAGATAAGTCCTTATCGTATGATACCCATGGCTTTCTTCCAAAGGATATTGACCACTTCTCTTATTGTCTGATCTAAAACCATATGAAATTTAACTCTCTTCTTGTTGTAGTCTTATCTTCTCTGTGGAAGGCATATTTTGGTAAATTAACAAATAATTGAATTTGGTATTTTGATCTCAGATTCTTTCCTGTAAGCCTTGGTTAGTAACAGTCATCTCAGTGTGTCACATATGTGCAATGAATTCAGATTTGATGTAATGCTTCAGAGCAAGATTTTGGTGAAAACTATGGACAATGAAGCTAAGAGAACAGGTTCAAAAAATCACAATATCTTCCTTAGCAGTTCTGATCATAATAATCTTTGGCAGTCTGACAGATTGGGCTCCAGAACACTTATACTTGGAAGATGAAGAAAGGCAATGAGAAAAAATGTTTAATACCTTTTTTTTTGTGTGTATTTTCATAGGGGCTTCATTGAGAATAAGGCAAATTTATGGGGCTGGGGAACTTATGAAGTTATATAACTTAAATGTGTTATAGTTTTAGAGCAAAAGAAAAAAAATCAGGCAGAAAAATCTGCAAAAATCTCTAAACACAGCATGCTGGTGTGACAGACATAACAGATGAAAGAGAAAATAATTGAGAAAAGTATTTGAGGAACTGTAACATTCAGGATCATGTTCTATATGGATGTGAGAGATTTAGGAAGAATTGTGCTGCTGTTGTCAGTTTTGCTTAAAGTAAACTTTTTGTAGCTGTTCATCAAAACAAATTGAGTTAACATGAACAAAATTCCCTGTTGCAGTTTTATGATGTTAGCTTTTTTTTTTTTTTTTGGTGAAACAAACTGAATCACCTCTGGAGGTTTACTTAAATGCTGTGGTGTACACCGTAACTTAGAGCTATTCAAATCTATGCATTGAGTTAATTGATTGCTAATGTTGATGTGCTTGATTGGATGTTACGTGTGCAATTTATTGAAAATAATTTTAGCTCTTTCCCCTCCCTATAAGTGTAGTCATTAAATCAAGATGTGCAGGGTGGTTACATCTCCTCTGGCCTTGTTCTTCCTGAAAACCTCCCACCAGGTAAAACCTTCCTGACTGTATGATCAGGACATCCAAAAATAAGCAAAATATAATATCCCCATGCCCTCTTCTCTCCTATTATTTCTCACAAAGACATGAGAAGTATTGATAGTAACAAGTGCCAGAGGAGTTATTCTGCAACTTCGAATTACATTCACCTTAATATAAGCATAATGAGAAGTCAACAAAAATCATGAATGACAACATGAGCATTTCAGATTTCCTTTTCCTTTGTTTTTCTTCTCGGACTTTAAGTGAGAGTAGAGTAAATGTGCCAAAGCATTTAATTCAAAGGGGTGATGTGCAAGTGGGAATTGATGAAAAGTGTCCAAGGTCTCCACGATAGGAGCTTCTGCAGTAAAATTCCAGTAAATGTTACAGCTTTCGATTACCTAAACTTCTACTGACCTGTCTTCAAACAATCCTTCATTACCTGTAGGAGCAGGTTTAACCTACTGTGCTTTGAAATCAGCTGGAGCATTAACTGAGCTACTCCTCCTCCTCCTGCTGGCTGCTGCAAGTCCCCACAGTCTTTCAATTAGAGAGCTACATGCACTGAATTTCCCATGTAGGATGAAAGAGCAATGGGTCTGTACTCTGCTGTCTGCTCAGGAGGCAGAGAGAATGGCACCCCGGTGAAAAAGCAAACCTGAAAAGCAGTGGATGGTACTGTGCTACTGCCAGCACAGTTTGTAATAGCATGTTTCATCATTTTTCCTGGGTTTGTATGTGCCTCGTAACATCTTAAAAATGATCAGATGAACAAAAGGTGTTCTAATCCCTAAGCAATATCATAGGATCATGGAATCATCAAGGTTGGAAAAGACCTCTGTGATCATCCAGTCCAACAATTCAGCTACCACAAATATTTCCCCACTAACCCATGCCCCTTAGTATAACATCTGAACATTCCTGCGTATCTGAATGTGTACTTGATATCTTACTAGTAGAAGAAAAAAAAAATAGAATAATATTTAATTTTTCTGAGCATCAAAATAACACTATTACTACTCCAATGTAAAGTGTACCTTGCCAAAAGCCATACTTCTTTCTCCCTGGCATGCTGGGAGAGTTGGGGAGGAGCTATGAAGAATCCAGAACTTGTGACAAAGTTGATGAAGAGGCCAAATGGCACCTTTCATATTCAAGACCTAAAAAATACTTCTGAGTTTGCATGTTTGTGTAACAGATAGTTTAGACGCTGTCATATTTTATTTGTATCTTTTTCTTTTCCAAATATGGGCTAGACAAGAGAACGACTCTCATGACACTCAAGTTAGACGTATTATCAAAGTGCCTTCAAGAAGTGCTTTATTTTGGAGGAGACATGGGATAGTCTAATTGATGCTTTTGTTGTAAAAATTAATTGATAAAATTAACGCTACCAGGCAAACAACAAAGCTTATCCTCAAGTCTGCAGAAGAAAGATTTTGATACTTCTTTTGGGGAGGTCTTTTCTTCTGTGTGTCTCCTGAGGCAGTAGCAGGATTGGAGCACAGATCCCTGTTTTCACAGCAGTGTTCTTATCCCCATTCCTGTGCAGCTGAGCGATGTGCCAGAGCACTGCAGAGCAGGAGAACTCCCAGAGGAAAAGCTGAATTATCCTTTGGAGCCCAATTCAGAATGCAGTAATGCATGGTGTTTTCTACAAGCTTAAAATGTGTTTTGCTTAACAGATAAGTAATACACAACTGTATCATAAAAGAGGAAAAAAATAGGGAAGTAGGAGCCATGTCAGTAATCTTATTTTCAAACAACTTGCAACATTTTATGTGATTTTTTTTTTATTGAAATGTTATTGTTTGATTGAAACAGCTATTGTTACAGTATTTTACTGTCTAAATACTGTCATCATACTCGTTTTTCAGCTTTCCATTGCAAAGATATGCAAATAAAAAATAGCTGTATGTCCAAATTAGTTTATGTAATCTTGAGTAGAAGGGAGTAAATAATTTAAAGGGAATGATGTATTGGAAATCCTACTTTTTCCCCTTCTTTTTCCCCTTCTTTTTCCCCCTTCTTTTTCCCCTTCTTTTTCCCCCTTCTTTTTCCCCCTTCTTTTTCCCCCTTCTTTTTCCCCTTCTTTTTCCCCTTCTTTTTCCCCCTTCTTTTTCCCCCTTCTTTTTCCCCTTCTTTTTCCCCCTTCTTTTTCCCCTTCTTTTTCCCCCTTCTTTTTCCCCCTTCTTTTTCCCCCTTCTTTTTCCCCCTTCTTTTTCCCCCTTCTTTTTCCCCCTTCTTTTTCCCCCTTTTTCCCCCTTTTTTTTTTTCCCCCTTATTAGGAGTACACTTGAAAGAAATTTAGAATTTGCAAGGATTCATTCATTCAAATTTTGATTTTGATATGGAGAATTTGTATCTTGAATGCCTCTTTACAAAGACTTAATCATCCATGTCTGAAAAGAAGGCTGCCTTATGTCTTGTTGCTGGTGCATGAATGTTGGGAGAACCCAGAAAGGATTTGACTTTACTCTCTCTCTGCCTCTATGGTCCACTTGGAAGGTGATGAGGCTTATCACCATACTTTTCAGAACCACGAAGGAAGCCTTTTCCTTTGGAAAACAAAGATTCTACAAGAGTGACGGCTTGTGCTTTATATTCTTGGGTACCACCTAGTGGCACCATCTCTGTTAACTCTGGATGTAACTCATTTGCAGCACTCTCCAGATGTTGGGTGCAGCAATTCTGAAGTGAAGCTTGTGTTCAATAGCAGATCTTTTCAGTGTTTATAGACAACCAAAAACAATTGCAGTAAACTACTGAAATGAAATAGGGAAGATATTCATAGACATATATAGCAATTTGATCTACCAATAGTATAAACTATTTGCAGACAATGCAAAATACCTTCCTTTTATAGGTTCTGTTCCCAGTGTTCTGAATGAAATGCATATCACTAACCTATTAAGTACAACTCACTTAAAGATGTAAATTTTTTATGGCTTGCTAAATGTTAATGTATGACTTGTAAAATGTTAAAGTAGTAAATAGCTTCTTTGAGCTCATATACACTACATTTCATTTTGTAGCCTTAAGCGTTTAAGGTAACAGTCACAAGGTGTCACACAGATTTCCATAATCCCCACTGGCTCTAATTTAATATTGTTTTAAAAAATAAAATAAAAAGGAAAGAAAGATAATTAAGAGTTAATGTCAGTAGAATAGAAAAATAGGCCATTGTCAAAGGATAATGGTCTTCCACTAATAGGACGCTGTTGAGACATTCTCTGAGAATAAATGTTATGAATTATGAAACATGACACTATACTACAGTGTGTAATTATATCTATCTTATGTCATCTGTTCTAAATGACTTCAGAAGACGTTATCAAAATCTAATGAATGTTTCTGCATTTGATACTTCTTGATTTATTGATGTAATAACACACTGAAAAGGATTCCAAACAAACCCAAGTTATTCAAAGTTTGTCATATAAACTCATGTGCATTCTGTTTTTCGTCTGGTACAGTATTTCCTATATTTAGAAGAATATATGTATACAAATGAAAGCCACCAAGTAGAATTTGCACTGACTGAAAATATTGGAGGCTGATACAGTTACGTCTTGAAAAGAGAGCAAGCCACTTTCTAGAAAATATTGATGAATGACCTCCAGATACACAGAAAGGAACTAAATTTGAAGTTGTGAAGTTAATGTGACTGTTCCAGTGAAAATTAGCCATGAATTTGGTGCAAAATGATATATTATGAATGTGTGGAGATAGCAAAGTTATAAAAGAATAAATACTGTAGTAAATCATGGAGATCCCAGTATTCATTATTTCTAAGGAAATAAAATTGTTGTTTATCTCTCCTTTGCTCAAATATTTCCAAGTTACCTGAATATTTTCCACCAAATCCTGTTTCCATCATTTATGGAAGATCTTAATTTTCTGATACCGTTCAGCAATTGGGTTTTGCTATCGGTACAGGTTTTCCCTTCAAGTCTCAAGTGAATAGATGTACTAAATACTTTCTTCTTCTAGAAAAAAGATTGTTCTGTTTCAATTTTTAACAATATTTTTGAGACCCAATCCAAATGTGATTCATTTAAATAAAAATCAATAGGTTTAGCTACTTCTGCTGAATCATTCAAGGCAAGGGTTTTTTTTTCACTGAATCTTCAAGGGCCAAATTCTAATCTGATTTATGCTCTGATTTACATTGCAATGCGTTGACTTTAGAGAATTTGCACATTGTGTAAATTAGCATAGATTTGACTCCAGGGATCTTTGGTAAGTGGCATAAATTAAGAACAGGGAAATTCTGTTCTCTTTTAAAATCCCATAAAGGTCAGCACAAAATTGAGAACAAGATACAGCCCCAAGTCTCTTAGTTAAAATTTATTAAGAGGTTTCACAAAACCCTTTTATCTTCCCAAATGCAATCTGCCCTCTTTCTCCCATCCTGCAGTGCCTCATTTCACACCCACTATGCCAAGTATGCTGAGAATAATATGAGTCAGCTTTTGCCCCCAGAGAAGCATATTTTGCATACTGTGTTGACTTCTAAATTGGATGATAGCGCACAGCATCAGCTTAAGTAAAGGTAACTGTGGCTGGAACAATCTTTTTTATCGGCTACCATCCTGCAAGTCTGAAACTTCCGCCTGAGGAATAGAATTATGCAACTGCTAATCTGAGCATTTCATTACAAGTATTAATATTTGAGGACATCTGAGGCGTTTACTGGAGGACAACTGCATAAAAATTTCATCAGCATCAAGGAGCCTAATTTCATCTGATTTTTGTGAAGAAGCTGCCTTCTGGCGACAGCACCTTCTCTCTTCTGAACCATGCAATGTATATGGAAATAAGTGCTTGTGGACACTTCCGACCAAAGCCTCCAGGTCATCTGTCACCTCCTCTTGGTCACAGTATGCCATGACAGCACAGTCGAGGCATATTGCAGTGGCCTCTTGAATTGTGTAGCACATAAACATAGTGAGAGCCATACGGAGAAATATGGGAATTATTTGGGTTTTCTGAGTGCCAGCACTCTTTCTTTGTAACACATTGGGCCTCTTTTACAAAGATCTCAAATGGCAGCAGCAATGCTCAGCTGTAATCCATCTGCTATTTTCTGACAGATGTTAGAGCTGGTGAAAAGAATCCCTATGCTATTTGGATATGCAGTGACATGGGAGCGGTAAGCTTACCTGACCTGACTTGTTGGCATGCCCTAAATTTATGTAACCCATGATAATACATTCTAATAGAAAGTTTCACATGAAGCAGTAGGTTGTGCATTAGTTTCTTTAAGTATTAGCTTTTACCATTTCTTTCTGAGTATAGAAGCAGTGACTATAGTGCATAGCATGAGATCCTCTCAGAGGAATTAATGGAATGCAGAAAATATTTTCAGCAGTATAATCTATGATTAATATAAAACAAGAACTAGGGGACCAGACATCAACTCTGAAATTAAAATTAAACCTACTCTCAAGGCTGCAGATGATTAGACTTTGCGATATGTGAGCAAGCACAACAAATAGTCCTGGTGGACAGAGCCCTTTCATGTATTGTGGACAGAGTTAATCATAGTGAGGCATAGATTTTTTGTGTATTTGATGAATTCAGAGAGTGATGAATTCCTTTTGGTTTGCTGAGAAGAATTTTTGTTGCAATGTTGAGAGAAGCATAAGGCTTATTAATTGCCATTATAAGTGATGCAAATTAATGCAAATGTTTTGTGTGGGCCTTAGCAGAGTGAATTGTACCTTTAAAGAGTAAGATAAATTCCGTTTTAATCCCAGATGTGCAGCTACATTTAAACATTCAAAGCACTCAGTATAATGGCAAGCTCCCATATGTGAGACTCCACCAGAATCCACGTAGTTCTCAAACACTGTCTTAGACCGCCAAGGAAATAAGTTAAATTTTCAGATGGAAATGATAATATTTTCCCTTCGTGAATTATTCTTAACACTTCATGATATCTGGCTTTTCAAGGATTAGCCCTCCTAATTATTTCAGTGGGCGCAGATCTCTAATGTAGCTATGGTTTCTAGAGTTTGATGAATGAAATAGCTCCTTTGTAAAGAGTAGCAGCAAGAATTATAAAAATCTTGCTGTAATACTTCAGTAGTGGATCTACAAAATCATATATTACATCTACTTTTATAGTGAGAGTATAGTCATCATGGAGAATAGCAAAACAATGAGCACTGATTAACCTCATCTATTGAGGTGTTGCTGTTGATTTTGTCATTCACCATGGAAATATAGGGGATTTGAATAACTCTATTGATATTTTCTTGGGCTTTTTTGATTACAGGGAAATGAAATGTCTGAGCATTTTAAAGTCATGATTATAGAAGAGATGAGAAAACATGACTACATATATCAAAATGCTCTATCTTCTTCATTAAAATCAGCTTTATGGCACAGGACACAAGGAGTTTAAAAGCTGTTCTAGCTAATCTATTTGTAACTATCCAATACTCTTCAAATCACTTTGTTAAACATTAGGCTATTTTGAAAGAGACACAAAATAAAATCATCATCAAAAACAAATTCACCAGCTTCCTAAACTTCAAGAATTCAACTGTATTCTAGTATTTTTAAGGAATAAAAATCAAGTAAATGATAAATTAACTAATTCAAGTTCAACAATTCAATTATTCAATTACCTATGACATTTCAGAGACTTTTCCCAGCCATCCATTTGGATTAATTTTCTGAGTGACATTTTGGCCTGATAAGCTCAAACATATGTCAGGTGTTTCAGATGGAGGGAAGAGCCCTCCATCTCAGGTTGGATATTAGGAAAAATTTCTTCTACAAGAGAGTGATTAGGCATTGGAACAGGCTGCCAAGAGAGGTGAATGAGTCACTGTCCTTGGTTGAGTCATTGTCCCTGGAAGTGTTCAAGAAATGTTTAGATGTTGTACTAAGGGACGGAGTTTAGGGGGGAAATATTGGTAGCAGGCGAATTGCTGGATTGGATGATCTTGGAGATCTTTTCCAGCCCTGGTGATTCTATAATCTTTAGCATCTGAGAGAGAGAGAAAAGACAGTAAATAGGTGAACTGTCAAGAAAAAAAAACTTGGAGGAAGTCATGAACAATATTTTCTGCAGAGGCGTGGTGAGGCACAGAGATTACCATGGCATCTGGTGAGACCAAGCCACAGTGATTCTCACTGGGAAAATGTGGGAAAAAAACAATCTCCTTCATCCCAATCCAGCTTTCAGAGCAGTTCTGCCTCCAGATTCACAACCTGGAGCAGATCACAAAGGCAGTACAAATAGCAGAGTGGGAGAGTTCAGAGGATCCTCATAGATTTATCTCATTTTAGGAGGTAAGGTCAGATTGAATTTGTAGATATTAAACAACAATTTTAGATCTTTGCTAGTCAGGAAGAAACAATTCCTGATTTTGTCCTACAAAACAGCAAGTAGTAGCAGAAAACCTAGCTGTACAGATATACCAAAAGCTTCATTAAATGATTAAATGATCCTAAAATACATATAGTAATTTTTTAATTAATATACGATGCAAGTGTAGCTGTAGAAAGCTAAGTAGACTTTTTCAACGTTTTTCAAACAAGAAGTCAAAGAGATTAAGCATTTACAGAAGGCTCAGAGACTTTTTTTTTAACAAGAAAAATACAAGCAAACAAACAAACAAACAGAAAAATCCAAGCACTTTTTTCCACCTGAGGCAAATACTCAGAAAAAATATCTTTAAAAAGGTAAAAAAAAAAAAAAAAAAAAAAGTAGTGTGACATAGATAAAGAATAGTGCATAGGAGACGATTAGAAAGAATAAAACATCTTTTAAGAAAAATAAAGTCGAATCCAAATAAAGGAAATAGAAAAGAGTATGAGTTCTGTCAATTTAAATGTGAAGGAACGGTCAGGCAAAGCTGAGCAATAGAAATGCTTTCTGCAAGGAGCACGGAAAAGGTTTAGCAGCTCTGAGTAACGGAGCAATAAAAGAGCTAAAGAAATTATAGGTGCAGAAGTGTTATGGAAAGTCAGTACTCAAAGTCAGAAAAGCAAACAAAATGCCAGGAGGTGTTATGGAAGGAACAAAACGTGAAGCAGCAAAGTCAGGCAGCGTTCTGACACTGCACAGATCTATGGTATGTGAAGATCCTGAATGGAGAGGAAAAAGACAAAGCAGAAAGGAAAAGAGTTCAAAGAGAATGGCTAGAGATTTTTAGTAAAATAGGATGGCTTCTGTATAAAGACTAACATTTGGGAAGTGCATATGGTCTGGCCAAAAACTCCTCCTTAATCCTATTCTTCTGCTCATGGCAAAGTATAGCAGCCATGTCTCAGTTGGAGTGTTGATATTGTCATTTAATATATTTACATGTATATAAAATGTATCAAATATATCAAAAATCTCATTAAATTCTCACATTCAAAAAAGGACATTCTAATGATGTTCATGTTTATAGACATTTAATATATCCAGATATTATCCTTTACAGTAAAAGGAAGTACGTTCTATCAGTGATCCCTTGGATAGGTTTGTATCTTTCAAGGGAAGAATTGTTGATACCAGAATGATCTCTCAGCAATGTTTTGTTCTCTCCTTGATTCTCAGGCCTGGATAGTCCAGCTTAAGAAACTGCAGTTATCTTGAAAAGAAGATGAACGACTAATAATTGAACATCATGTAGGACCCTCCAGAAGTAATGCCTTACCTTTGTTTCCATTGAAACTACAACAGACACAAAGAGCACAATAGCTCTATTTGATCGAATAAATTCTCAGCTGAGAGTTACAGGGGAAAAACTTGGACTCCATTTGACCTTTATACATAATATCAATGCACTGTTCTTTCTTGTTATTTCAAACACATGAAAGGCTGAATTTTAGTCTAACAGATATTTAAGTGGACCAAGCAAAAAACGAGCACACCAATCACTTTCAGAATAACATTGGGCAATAAAATAAGAATCAGAATGATGCAATTTAATCAGAGGGGCAACATTTTGTGAGCCACAAATTTTCACACTTAATAGCTTTTGAAAGGCTTAGCTTTAATTTCATTTCCAAAAAGTAATAAAGGGGAAGATGTTTTTACAAAGCAGACAGAAAGCTGATTCAATAAAAGTTGACCATTTTCCATGGGTGATTCATATTTTTAAATGCTTACATATTTAATAATAGTCTTGCTTATGTTTTAAATAAAAATCTCAATAAACAGATTAATGTTTAAATTGCTTGTGATCTACATACTGACATGTTCTATTGTTTCTGGTGCAGTTATCCATTATATTCTTCTGCCTGCTCATATTTAAAAGTCAAACCTGGAACACTTTTGTCCTTTTTTACATTGATTGCTCTATTTGCTCACCTCAAGTAAACCACTGCACAGCCGAAAATAAGAGTCTGAACGTAATGGTTTATTGCAAGCAATTTACTCCTTGTATTTCTCATTTCAACTTTTTTTTGCAGTTCTTTGACACGAATGCAATTTGCATTTTCTTATTAATACTGATAAGAAACCGGACATTATAGTTATTGGAAACACGAGTCAATTTGGTTCGCCCTTCAAACAAAATACTCCTGTGTTCCAAGATTTGGCAGCTCTGTGCTAAAAGATTGATAGGTCTGAATGCTAAATTCTTTGTAACTGAAAGGCTACCAGCAGAGACTATTCATACATAAGCTAAGAAAGAGTCTGATGCAACCTGAAGGAAATATATACATGTATATGTATACACTGAATGTGTGTGTGTGTGTGTTTTAATTCTATTTCAAACAATGCACTCAGTGCACAAGAGAGTGTCATCTCAGTGGACTTTTTAGAGAGATGCTGAAGTAGAAAAGGCAAGAATGTACAAGCTACAACTCTCAAACCCTGCCCAGGGGAAGGGGATTTTTATACAGTTCAGATAACAGGTTTTTATAGCCAAGGTCACACAATTTAATAGATAATGAAACCAGTGTCAATCAGATAATAGGTGTTGTGCTCAGAATGTTTGTTTCTTAGAAAAAAATTTAAAGTATAGTGGTCCTATTTCTTCTGCTAGGAGACCAGACATTTTATTTTATTTGATGAACCTTGACAGATAAGGGCACTTTTTCCATGGGAAGACTTTCGTTTCAGTCCATATCTAAGGGCATAACTGGATGCACAAGTAATATTTACCTACACTTCTTAATGCCATACATATATTTTTGAAATGGAAACCTTAATAGTAATACTTCTATGTCTAATAATAAAATGGAGATAGAAGGGGGGAACAGTGACTGTAAATACAAGTGAGAATGACAGAAAACTGGAGCTGGCCATAAAAATACTTTTGTTTTCTCTTCTTACTTTTGTTATTATTAATTATTTCATATTAAACCGATATTCCTCAAATACTGGAAGAAATATTTAACTCAGAACAGATATCTCTTTATCCTTTCAAAATAACTCTCCTTTTCTCTGGATAAAATACTTCCTCATTTCAAATTAATAAATATTGTTATTAGTTATTTTACACATAAAGCAGGAGTAAAGCAAGCAGTGGTCCAACATCATTTCCTTTGACAACAACAGGGTAGATAACATACCCTGCTGCTGCCACTACAGAGTTTTTAGGATTTGTATTTTTCAAGACTGTACGCATGAGTTGTTTGCCTCTCCACTGGAAGTATCACTCAGTATAAGAGTCAGGTGTGACACCTGAATGACTCAGGCTTTCTGCTTGCAAATGACTTATGAGCTGGTCATTTATTAGAGCTCAGCCTGGGCTGTGCATCTCCATATGGAGAATGCCCTTATTGATAAAAATATACCTTTTATTTAGATTCATGCCTCTAGTGAATGACAAAACAAAAAGAAAAGATGGCACATAGTTCTTTGGTGCTCAAAATAGAGTTTGCTTCTAACTTTATAGAAACACATCAGGGCTTGGGGATCATATGACACCGCTTTGATTTATATAAACTAGCTCCACTGTTTGCCTTTGTAAGTTGTACTATACTTCAAGGACAGTTTTCATGTTGGAATGACAGAATGGCAGAATTCAAGTAAACAGAACAGTCAGTTTGTTTTTTTTGTTGTTGTTGTTGTTTTTTTCTCCTATTTAATATAATTGCTAGCTTTTTTTCTCAGACTGACCCTCAAAGTCACCCCAGTAGTAATGAAATAGAACTGCATAAACAAAGCTATCTGATTTGGAAAAAAATATATAAGGTCCTAGTCTTTCACAGCTAAGGAGCCCTTCACAGACTGACTATTTGTTTTTCAATTCAAAGAATCATAGAATGGATTGACCATCTCCAACTGAATATATGCCTTTATCTCAAAAAGCATTGCTGCTTTCTTGATTAGTGGTTACAGAAGAGAGAAATATGTCTTGCTTTATCCCATTTTGTTGACTTTTAAGAATGATATGCTCCCTAACTTTACTTCTCCCCTTCACCCTGTAAAGCCAAGAAGTCAGGGCTAAACCTATTCATTGGTTTTTGGAGAGAAGTTCCCACTCTCTTTTTTCAAGAGACTTGAAGGTGATTGGAGGATTTGAATCTACCAGGTTGCACACCCATCATACATATAGTGAGTATTAATTGCTTTTTATGTACCTATCTTGGGCATGTTAGAACTTAACTGGTTTACTTGCTCTCTAATCTGTTCTTCGGTGACTAAAAACGCTGAAGACAAGTTTTATGCAAACTAAAAGTGATGGTAAAGTGGCTATATTCTTGCCAAGATATTTTCACTTCCTCTTTTAAATTCTGCCTTTTATGAAAGGTTACAGAAGGATCAGCTAAGTCATTCCCTATGTCCACAAGACAGAGGGATGAAAAAGCATTCATCTCAGCTCGTGCACTTAGATCGTGAGTCTCTGTGGGACAGTGCTGTTGTAACAGAAATTCAGAGCTCTCAAACTCTTGAATTTTCACTGGGGGAAACCTTAAATAGGAATTACCTAGTACTCTAGATGAGTGTGGCACTATTGAAAGGGAAACTCACTAGCAAGATTGTTCTGGTTCAATATCCGCAATGCACCTGAGTGATTGGAAGGGGCTGCAGCCAGGATCTACCCCTTTCCAGACCTCATTTAAAGGATGGCAGTGGATCAAAGGTATTTTTCTGGAGATCCCTGCATACGTGAGGCCTTCTGAAGGTAAGCAGCTCCTTTCCCTTGTTTCTGGGCCCACTGCTATTGTGTCTGAGCAAAACTTCACTTGCTGCAGCTAGATGATGACAGCAGAGCATGTCATTGTTACACTTTCAATTGAATTATGAAATTTATTCAGAGATCAAGGCAATCTCTTCCCCTATGTTGTTACTCTTTATACATCTGCCATATGATTATCTGTTCTATCATACTCATATCTGGGATTATAACAAACAGAAAGTTTAAATTCTCCAAACTGAAGCAAAGGGATTCGCTGTGGAGGCCATAGAAATCAACAGCAGGTGAATCTGGCCAATTATTTTTGCTGATTCTTCCTTTTCTTTCTCCCAGCATTAAGTTTTCATTAAGTTTTCTTAATTGAAAATATCACTGTATTTTAGTAACGCAGCTTATTTATTTTGCTATTAAGTCTAACACTAAGAGCTACACGTGCTATCTCTGCAATATAACACCATATCCACCAGTTACTTCTGTGCTAAGTTTCATCTGGTAATGTTTTTGTTGTTTTTTTTTTCCCAATACCAATCAGAACCATAAAGCAGAATGGATAGCTGGAAACAGGAGTCAAGATTTTGATTGACAGCGAATAGCAAACAACATTTCCAGCTCAATAAATGTCAGTGAGCTTTTGATAAGCAAGATAAACTATAATACTCTCCAGAGTAGAACACAGTACAGGAATGGTAAGAAAAGAAATAAAGGAAGAAAATCTTACAAATTTTATTTAGGTGAAAGAGGCAAACCAGCAAGCCCAGCTATCTGCAGTATTGAGTTTGTTTCTGCAAAATGTGGTTCACTGTTCTATATTGATAGATGGATTTGGAAAAAGAAATGTAAAAAAGCATTTTTTCATTAATTCTATAGATATAATGAAATCACTCAAAACTAAAAGCCAGAAAGAACAGAAAAATTTAGTTGTACATTCCTCAAATTAATTTTCACTTCTTACACCAGAGCTATTAGCAGAATGAATTCAATTGCTATGTATAATATGTCTGAAATTATACTCATAAAATGCATAATGAGTTTTAAGTATCATCTGCAGAAGTTACACAGAGAAAACCAAAATGAAATAACAGAAAATATTTTGTAACTATGCAGGAAAACCACCTTTCTATTTGTTCAATGCAGATGACTAGTTTTACAGGTGGATATATCTGGGATCTCCAGACATGCATTTCAACTGTGCATTTATTATAAGTCTGCAAAATCTGTTAGAACTGAGTATTGTCATGCACATAATTTTTCATTACTTTTGGGATGGGGAGAGGGGAAATATTGTGTGTTGATTTCTTATGCTTAGAAGACATCTTCTTGTCTTCTCATTAATCAAGGATATGTCCAGTCCTAAATGATTACAAACTTTATAGTCCCTCCTCACATTTTTAATCTTTAGAAATCTCCTAGAGGAGCACGGCAAATCAGCAGTCAATATTTGGATTTAGGTAGACCTTGATTAAAAAACAGTATATCTCCTCTTTCTGAAAATTGTGGTGCTGTGCCATAAGTTTATCCAATAACATAGAAGAAAATAAAAATTCAGAATTTTTAAGTGATTCTAAATCTTGGACTTCTATGTGATTTCCCAAATTTATTTAGTAAACCGCTGATTTTAAGTATAGATTCACAACTGAACCATTTGCTATATTTTTCCCCAGTGTGCCATAGGAGATTGCAAAGAGGAAGGTTTGGGAAATTTCTTGTGCCTACAATGAGGTGGAGGAGTAAGGTATGTTTGACTGATGACTAATTTTTGATATATAGCAGCTTGTATAGATGTTTCAGGGGCATTATAATGCATTATAAATAATGCATTATTTATTTCCTAATAGAATATTTCTGTACAGTGCAAATGATATTATGATTTATCTGCCTGGGCAAAGTCTAGTGGACATAAAAATCTATAATGAAACAATGTCAATTAGGCTTTAAATGACATTATTATTTTGATACATTCAGGATTATGATGGATCTGGGTCAGAGGGTCAAGTTTTCTTTTTTTTATGTTTTTTCAAATATTTCTGTTTCTTTAAAAAAATACTTCAGAAGGATTTTCTTTTTCTAGGAGACATGTTTAGTTATTTATGAAACTGAAAACCTTTTGAATTGTGATTATCCTCGTAAACATTTTGTGGCTGTGCATGATTTAGACCCACAGAATCTCATCAGAGGTTTCTTTCCTGCCTCACTGCTTTTGTCTGAGCCATCGTGCATTTAATCCTCACCACTTCTGTGTGAAACGAAAGTATACGGTTCAGTTTTAATGTCCTTTTCTTTTTCTTTTTTTTTTTTTTAACTGGCCAAATTACTGTGTTCAGTCCTTTATCTATTCACTACGATCAACTTCCTTCCTTAAAAAAAAACAAAACAAACAAAAAAAAAAAAAAACAGAAACAAAAAAACAAAACATTTAACAACTGGGATTCAGTAGTAGGAGAAATCTTGGCTTGTTTGAGGGCTCTGGAGGTGGTATTGCAATTTTACCACAAAGGACAGCAACGAATTGTTCAGTGACAATAAAAGACCACCTCAAATTCTTTTACCTCTCACAACATTGATTTGATGAGGTCCATCTCTAAGAGGGAGAAAGTAATTCAAGCTATGAAATTCTTGCCCTTTCCCTTTCTGCAAGGCTGGCCACCAGTGATTATTCGGTGTAAATATTTCTCTCTTGTAACACAGACTGTGAGCATCCATGGAGAGCATGTCAGATCCACTGGAGTGGAGTGATAATGGCTTTCCTTCAATAGCGGCAGTGACCAGATTTAAAGATTGAGAGAAATGTACCTGAATAGGGTAGAACATGGATATCCATTTTGGGGATCAACAACTACTTGAGTGAATGAAGTTTTGCCTTTATTCTTGTAAGTTGAAATTACCTGAAGATATTTTCTTAGCTATCACTTTGGCAGATTTCTTGCATTTTAAAATATAGTTCACTGTAACTGGAAGGATGAGGACGTCAGTTATGAGGTGAAACACTTCTCATCCTGTTACCTATCCCCTCAATTAACTGTTTGCCCAGTTCCCTCACAATTGTCTCATACTTGCACTTTTCTCCTTATATACTAAATGACAACCCTGTATTGATCTGGCGAAAAAAAAAAAAAAAAAAAAAAACCTATCCTAATTTAAATCCCCTTAAAGTCTTTCTTCTGTCATGATGACTTTGGGAAATCATCCAACAAATGGAAAATGGTTTGGATGAGAAGAGGCATGAAAAAGTGAATATTTAAAGATGAAATGTGGATGTAAGCTCAATGTTCTTCCTTTTTTTACAACCCTATGCTAGTAAGCCAGCAGCAAAACCACCTCATTTTCAGAAGCCAGTCTGCCCTTCTGGAGAGAGGAGGAGCTGTCTGATGCCACCCACTGGGAAAAAGGAAGAAACAGGACTGTCTGGAGAACACCACTTCCATAGACTATCTTTCCAGTGCTACTCTGCACTGCTACATGCACCGGCTTCCAGGACAGACACTGGAACATCTGCAGACCACGGCTAAGCAATGAGCCACATAGAGTAGGGGAAACTTTGTCATCCTCCTCAGCAGCCATTTCCCAACTCCTATTGGTCAGAAAGGGCAAGTCAAAAGGGATGACCCACTGGAGAGCCCAGTACAAGACCAGCACCACTGCTGACAGCACCACACTGCTGATCCTCAAGAGCTGATTGTGACGTATTGATTGGTTCAAATTAATCATTTCACAGATGCCTTTCATGTCATCATCCAAACAATTTGGAGTTTGCTTACATTTTTAATAACTTCTAAGTAATTACCAAAGCGATCTAAGGAGGAAGGCTCATGTAAATGACATGGTGCCCACACCCTACAGATGGGATTGGAAAGTTTATCCTTTTTTGGAGTATCATTACAGCTGGACTGTACTGTAAATACCATTTGGACTCCACTGGAGGGGAAAAAAAAAAAAAAAAAAAGAGAAAAAAAAAAAAAAAAAAGAAGAAAATATAACCAACCAAGTGGAATTTTCCCTTCCTTCTTCTCCTTCCTTCCTCACCCCCAGAGATGCTGGAGGCAAGGCTTAATAGAAACATTTCATCTCCCTTGTTCATAACATGCCTTGCAACTTGCCAAAACATTTCTGTTTCTTCTTTGCTATTTTTTAACACTTACTGGAAGAACAGTCAGGTTCTAGAGGAATTGTTTCAATCCTGACTACAGAGGTCCTTGGAAAGAATCCTAAGTTTGAAATACACCATTCTGCCATCTCAGAAACACATTCTGAAACACTTGATTTGAAGATATTATAAACAGCATATACAATCTTTTATTCATAATTGAGTATTGCAATTACTACTGATGGATTTGACTATGGTTTTTTTTTCTTCGTAGATAAATGCCTTCTCTAAAAGACTTTGAAACATTTTTAAGTTTGAATATACTGTACAATATATTGTGACAACTAGTTTGTTAGACCAGATTTCTTTTTTTTTTTTCAGAAGTTTTCCTTTTGTGTGCACTCTAAGCTGTCCATTTTATTTATTTTCCAGCAACATTGATACTAAAATCTTAAAAGCAATTTACAAAATCAGGGACCAAATATTGTTGTTGCACATTTTTGTTTTGTATTCCCTGGAATCTGCTTTGCTACTATTTCTGATGCACTACAGAAATTTGTAACCATTTATATCAAAGAAATGGAAAGGGAAGGGAATGGAAGAGGAAGGAAGAAAAAAGACAGGGAAGGAATGGGAAAGAAAAGGAAGAGAAGGGAAGAGAATAGAGAAGAGCCTCATGCTGTTGCCTGTTTATTTCTTCCATGTTTATTTAATCTCTGTTTGCAATATGCAGGAAGTCAGATTTTATAGACTCGCATAAAAACTGCAATGACATAGTTGTTGTGGCAGGTGGCCAACACAGTCTGGGATGAGTGTTTGATGCTCCTTGATCATGCTGGTTTACATGGTCCAGTGTTTTTTTTCTTCTTCATTCCTATCCGTGAACTCCTGCCTTTTTTCAGGTGACCTCAGGTGCCCAATGGGAACCATGATGAGGTCTGAGCTAAATCACTACTGATTCTAACCACAGCCACAATAAAGTAGATTGACTCTGTTATTATGATTACTTTTATCCTTAAAATCTATGATTCTGTGAGAAATTTATAAATTGTGAAAGTAGATGCATACGTGAATAAGAGAATTCACTTGATCAATCCTAATTTTAGTGCTATTGATTGTGTATTCCTCTGGAGCAAGAAAATCCATATATTGATAATTGCAATCTCCATAACCCACCAAATTGAATTAGTGTTAATTCACATTTTATTATAATATTATTTTTATCAATCATCTAAAGCCTGTTATGTAACAAAGCCTGCACTGTATAACTGAGAGTGCCAGGAAATTAAATCAGAAGAACTTATAAAATACATTATCTATATTAAACTTAGGATTCTGCACAGATATTTAAATTTCTCATAAAACTTATATACAATATTCTAGAAGGAAGAAGATTGCATTTTGGTCATAAAAGTACACAGATTGGTCTCTTCCGTGTTATCATCTCCACTTATCTTTCTCTCCTTACAAATAGGTGACATGACGGATGATTGTAGATGTATAACTTCCTTATCTTCCTCAATAACTTAAAAAAGCAGAACTGTGTTAACAGGAATAATAAGGAATTCTATACATTCTCAGTATTTATGTAAGGTAAAAATAATTCTTTGTGATCAAATCCCAAAGATCTTGGTGTGGGGGTGAGGTCAGAGTGTAACCAGACAAACTCGCATTCATGCTCTTGTCCCCTGAGTTTATGAATTAATAGTTACAATTTCTTGTCCTTTGCATATGGATCAATGAGAACTTCAATTTAAAGAAACCTTCATAGCTTTTTCTATGTAAAATAATTGCTATAGTGCAAAGTTACCTTTAGCTCTCAGAAGTTTCTGATATTTTGGAAAATATTATGTTATATACCTTGATTTTCTGAGTGCACCAGTTCTGAGTCATTTCACTTCTGATAAAACTGAGGCAGATAAGCAGTCCTTCATCTCTTCCTGAATTCCTCAATTCAGTTAAAACAATGAAATATCTCAAAGAGATTTGTGAGAGTATGGCTTAGATGAGCTTGTGTTACGTACCAGCCTGAGCTCCATGTCACAACAGTATTTCTGATGTTATAGAAATTAATTGTGCATCCCTGCTCTTGAATTCTCCTATTTATTATGATGTTTTGTGTTGGGAAGCAAGTTCATTGAGTGCCCTGTTCTCTCCAAACTCTGCTACACACAAGCACACACACTCACACATGCACATGTCCACAGCAATTTTTTGTTGAGAACCCCACCAGCTAAAAAGCATTAGAGCCACTACTGCTGTGCACATAATCCAAAATGTCTGAGTTACAGCAGTTTAACAGATTACACTTATTAGCTGAGTGACTGGGGCTGACTTTGTACATAGTTTTAGCTTTTTCTATGATGACAAGCATAACACTTTAGCTTAAACCTCTGTGAAGGTGATTTCAGTAAGGTCTACTGCCTTATGATTTCAGCTTTGAAAGTGCCTTTCTGTGGTATCAGTCAAATAATTTAATTTTACCCTGCGATGTTTCAACCATTTCACTCCAAAACAGGGAAAACACCTGACCTGAATGAAGGGACAGTAAATCAATAGTATATAAAATGCTAAAAGGAGATGACAATGAGGAGTTGAATGAGCAGATATTTGAGAATGTGAATAAAGTGTTAATATTCTTTCCTAACTAATTAATACCTGCAGAATGCTACAAATAAATAAATAAAATAGTGTGACTATTTATTCAATATGAGAGCACTCAAGAGCTGAAATTCCCCTCAGTTTATTCAGGCAATTGTTGCCAAGAAAAAATTATTTTTGAAAAGGTATAAAAGCTTCATCATGATAGAGTTAATGCTGTTATCAACCAAGACAACCTGAATACTGTTCAATAATGGTTCTTTGGGTCCAATTTGAAAATCAGCCCAAGACAGGAAGTAATTTCCTCATCCCATAAAACATTTTCAGCTTGAAAAAAAAAAAAAAATCTTGTTTAGTGAGATATAAGTAAAAGGTTTCAGAAGTTTTTGCCATAAAGTGAAATTGCAAAGCCTCAGTGTTGGAGGCCTTCATCCAAACATGCTCAAGCCAAGATCAACTCTCTCCCTGTCTGGTTCAGGAACATCAGTCTGGGGCTTCTACCTCACACTGCTGTTTTCCAGCCCATTGCTTATTCCTGTGCTGTGCTTCTCTTGCTTGAGTCTCCATCTCACAGATAAATAATAGTTTTTGAACAAGGTAAGGGTGAAGAAAGAAGGTTGACTAACGACTTGAAGTCTGACTAACTACTTTACTCTAAAAAATGACTTGATCCTTTTCCTAGGTAGGAATGGTGGCAAGTTGCTCAGAAAGTCTTTATCATGGCGTTTCTTCTTTGAAATAGGAAAAAAGGATGAGTCTGTATACCTCAGTGGGGACATATGTGGTATTTATCAAGATATATTTGTGTCCATTTTCTCCATTTCTATCCACTCTTTTTAATCCAAATGGAATTTTATAAAGGGTGAGACATCTGATTTTTTTAAAAGCTAATTTTAAAATTAGAAAATATATAACTTCTTAAATTTTCATACAAACACCTCGTTTTCTTTGTTATATTCACCTTTTCTGTATAACAATGAGAAATAGAATGAAAGTAATCATACCTATCTTTGCAATTAAATATTTTTTACTGAAAGAGGTAGTATTTCACTTTTCTTCTTCCCCTATGGCCCAGCTGAGAAAATTATTCAGTGCGACTATGGACAAGATCTAAAAATGTTGCAAGTGCCTAAAATTAGGTGAAACTGAAGCATGCAAGGCAAAGGTTTTACTTGAAACACCTATTGCCTTCTTGGTGCTTCTGGCCATGCAGTGTTTGGACTCATTGCTCCTCTTTAAGTAGGATGGTGCCTCCTCCACTCGTCAGGCTGATTGAGACTCAGAAATCAGTTGTCTTTTCTTTAAAATTCCGAAGGAATTTGATCTAATATCTGCTCACAGATCACAGCCAACAAACATGTGAAGAATACAGATGAAGTCACTTTATTTTTAAAACTTGGCCCTTGAGAGCACGGTTGGTAGTAGTGCATATGTGTTATATATGCTAGTTATTTCTTACAGCTTCTGCCCAAGAAATGGAGAACATATATCTAATTTCAGTTTCTGTCGGGGAAAGTTCAAGCCCATGTTTCCAATCACAGTATAGCTCCTAACCGCTACACTGCAAGCTACAGATCTCAAGACCAACCAAAGACTGTTTAATCTAGCAGCAAAGATTTTAATTGCTTCTGACCAAGAAGGGAGATGAACTCCAGGCTTCTCCATCTGTACAAATGCCCAAATCAATTGGCTGCTCCACAAACACTATGCATGACTTCTGGCCTTTCCCAAAACAAATCCTGAACCTTGGTCAGTCCACTGAGGGATATTCAGAGGTCTCTCCTTCTGACAAAGCCACTACAACTGCAGGCTGGAGCATGCATGGATTTGGACTTGATGCTCCTTATAGTTCCTTTGCACTTGGGGATATTCCACGATTCAGTGTGGGCAGGGTGGGAAAATCTTCACTGTGCTCACCCCATGCTACCACCAAGGTCCCGTCATTGGGGATTTCACTCAGCATCCCAAAGGTTTTTCACACAAAAAAGTAGCCTTCAAATAATCTGCATTTCTAGCAATGCTTCTCTATTTTTGATTTTCATTTTTTCTTAGTTATTTAAATAGTCTATTACTATAGCAACTAGTGTCTTACTATCTTTAATATATTAAAGTTCATTTCAGCATATGAGGCAAGGGAACAATATTATCTTACTTTACAAAGGTAGGAAGGATGTATAAATACTAAATGGTGTTTACATAGAGAATCAAAGTTAGAATTTCAGTATACAAGGTGTACCCAGTTTAATTTAGAGCTCACTGGTAGTAAGAGGAGAAAAGACAGGCAATTTCGTGTGCAACTGAGTGCCTGCAATTCTCAGCTCATAGTGAAACCCACCCCACTGTCTGCCCCCCAGTCTGCTGCTATGAGTCTATATGTTGGAAAGGAAAGAAAAAATCATGGGAAACTAACCTCTCCACTCCTTCCAGCACCCTATTATTTATCCTGGGCAATCAGGGGGTCAAGCGTGATGGACATAAGCTTTCTTTTCATGAGTTGGAATCTTGATTCTTACATTTCTGTGTACAGAAGCCCAGTCCTGGACACTGCTTGAGCAGCATCACTCAGCTGAGAGCCCTGATCCCAGGGCCTCACTCCACCCCACTCATGGTTTAGTGCTGTGTGGAGCAGGTGAGCCCTCTATCACACAGTTTTTATGTGTGTGTTATACAGTACTGCACAATTTGAGACGTGTCACTTCTTGGAGTCAACAGTATTTAACTGAGAAGGCACATGAACTGACTGCACTTAATTAGCATTGCTGGCACATCACTGCTATAAAGCAGAGTGGCAAATGAGGTCGTTCCCTCACGTGAAGACATGTGTTGTATTATTTCAATACTCATTTTGATCTTTAATTTATTTGCTTCATTTAAAAAAAAATCACTGACAGAGATGTTGATCCAGAACTGCTGCTAAGGTTAGTGCTCTGAGGCTTATCAAAGGAAGACATTTGAAAAGTAAGCTGTGTTTCGAAAAAGAAAGGAAAATCAGAAGTCAGATATAACACCAGGGTATTTTTTCTTAGAACCCTTTCTGAAAATTATTCTCAAAGTTTTAATAGCAGCTGCTACTTCAAATAGACTTCCAGTTTTTTTGACATTTCAATTAAGACGTTAGATGAAGTAAGTTTAGGCTTAGAATAAACTTAAATAGTGAGTCAGTAACTATCAAATATTGCATATAATCAGGGAATCTAGGGCTAGTACGAGTAGAAGCTTGCTGCTCATACAGACTGCAAATATGTACTAAAGGGTGTGAGCACAGTCTGCTGAAGTCACCTGAAATCTCCTTCCTTCAGCAAGTTTCAAAGGAAAACATCACATGAAATAAGGCAATGCCTGCCCAAGCCCTGAACTAGAATCTACACAGAGAACTGTCCTTAGCTGGGAAATCATTTTCTGGAGTCTCTTGTTCTGGTTTTGAAATGCTTTGCTGCTAGTCATGATGGATACAAAGAAGGGCTTGAAAAAGTGACCTGAGGGTAAGGTGGCACATGAACATGTCCAGGGGTTTTCAGAAAGTCAGAGGCAGTGTTTGTGAAAAGCAGGGATGTTCCTTGGAAAAGCTTTTTATATACTAAACCCTGGGGTAACAGCAGGAAGGGAACTGACTGTGTAAAGACCTAAAGAAACAGTGAGTTTCAAACCAATATAAAAGTATATAACATAACTGCTCCTGTAATGGAATGCTGTTTTCTTTTTCCATTCTACATCCCCTTTGGTCACATTCCTGTTATTATTAGACTAAGAAGATGAAATTTCATTAATTCTCTGCCACAGTAACTAATCTATAACTTGAACTCCTGCCGCATACAAGAGCAAAACTCGTGTATAAAAACAGATGCTTACTAGTGGTTTTAAAAAGACACAAACAAAAATAATACAATTGTGCAAGCTTTTTTTTTTCTTTTTTTTTCGGTGTTGCAAAGAATAGAAAACTGTAAGTAGTGAAGGAGAGTCTCTGCTGACAGAGGAAAAACCTACGGATGTGCCACGCACTGCAGCACGTTGGCATCCTCAAACCTGTGCTGGTTTTCCCAAGGGAAGAACTGAACAGCTGGAAAGGAGCTCTGCTTGGAGAACAGGCTCTTGAGGTTGTGCAAATGGCAGCAGATTTGTTTTGGTGTTTTTAAAGGGTATCATCTGAGAGAGACTTTATTGATACGTTTGGGGAATTTTTGAGTTTTTGACATGTTTCAGAAGCAGTTTGAAAGTAGAAATAGTATATAAAATGCAACCTGATGAGTAGATTTGAAGGGGAACTGCTGCTGGCAGAGCATACAGCATGAGCAGGACAGAGCAGACACCATCCTGCTCCCTGCCTCCCTCACCCAGAGTGCCGACCTCCTCCTTGCCCCTTCCCAGCCCTTACAGTTGTTCTTACACCAGTGCACTGCCTTGTCCACCGCACCCAACCTTAAAGTGCAGTGACGGGAGCTCTCATTTTTGAAGGTCTAAAAGCCCCGCTTTCAGGAATCATGTGAAAAGCATTTCTTCTAAAATGAAAAAAAAAAAAAAAAAGAAAGAAAAAAAAAGCAAACAACATTTGTTGTTGTTTATTTGTTTTACTATCAAAGTTATTGATAAAAGCTTAGATAGATGTGAGAGTAACTCGCTTATTGGTTCTGGATGTGTTTACTTTGAATGGAATATAAAATCCATCTTCAAATATTTCAAGGCACATTTTATAACAGACATTTGTCTACTGAAATGATTGTAAAAGGAAAAATAATGGAATAATCTTTTCTTTATTTTTATTTTTAGGTCTCTCTTCAATCTATAACAATATTCCAATTAATGACTTGACCTATTATATTGTTCTGTTATATGCTAATAGACTTAATATACTCCAATTTCAAAAGTGCTTTCCAAGGTTATTGTATCAATTATTCTTATTAATACTCTTCTGATGGTGCTATGGAGTGGATTGAGCTAATTTAAGGCTTATTATCCCTATATCTCCTTAACTCTTTAAAACCAGGCTATGTAGACACTATTTTTTTGAATGTTATTGCATTGACATGTTGCATTGTGTGTTACCAAAACCCTTCTGCTATAACACTGTCAAAAGAAAGTAATGCCACATTTAGCTCTAGTCGAACAAACTAATGGATCGAAAAGAAATTGTAATGTGGTAAATAATTTTCTGTCTACTGTAATTTAAGATGTAGTTGAGAAGAGGAAGATTACTTATCTATCTACTTATTGCTTATCTATCTACTTATTACTTATCTATCTACTTATTGCTTATCTATCTACTTATTACTTATTTATCTACTTATTACTTATCTATCTACTTATCTTAGCATGAAAGGAAATGACCATGAGTGAAAATAAATTGTGTGCAGCCCTCCCCAGCCAAAAGGACTGTTCCTTGGTCCCTCAACACTCCATTCAGCAGACTGATGTATTTCTGCATTTCCTGCCTTGGGCATGGGGCAGACGGTTGCAGCTGTGGGAGGACAGGATCAATAAGTTCCTGCTGTCACCAGACAGTGAAATATGGGGGTCATCGTGAAACCAAGCTTCTCATATTGCACTGTCAACCTACCATCTTGTTATGCTGCATTAGCAAACTATTCTCCATTCAGATGTTGGAAAGTACTGATGCGGCATTTCTTTGGCCGATGTGACCTGGTGTACATCTATGGTTATATCGTGTTGTATCAAACCATGGTAACAGAATCTCATGAAAAGCAAGAAATATTTAAATGATTCAATATCTAGCACTGTGTAACTACAACATGAGCTCCCTTCATCCTCTCTGCCCTGCCTTTTAGAAGCATTTGTAGGACACTCATTGCCCAGAACTCTGGTCACAGTAGGCATTATCTTTCATATCAAAACTAACAGATAGGTGGAGAATTATTTCAGCTGGGGATAGGTCAGTAAGAGATCGTTTTTATGTACTCAACATGATGTATTTTGGAGAGTGGTGAACAACCCATCTTGTGTGTGAACCACAGAAACTGAATCAATGTAGTGCCAAAACCAAATTGAAATAAAAATTGCATCTCGTGTTTATTAATGGGTTTCTGCCATCTGCAATGGTAAGCTTTCTCTAGAAAGAGGCAGAGATAGAGAAAATGAAACATGGAGGAAGGATCCAAAGTAATCCCTTTCCTTCCATACAGAGGAGCTAAAGATGAGCTTGGTTCTGGTTTATCCATACTATGTTATAAAGCAGTGGAGGATATAGGGACTTCTACTGACAGATGTAGGAGGTTGAATATTCTTCATCCTTCTTCAACATCTCACTTGGTCTGATCTCCTCTCTATATTCTCTCCAATAAGTTCTCCAAGCCTTCAGTCACGTGGAACTACTTTTCTGCATTTTCTTGCTCTGTTGTTTCTGTACCACTTCAAAATCCCAGGTGAAATAAACTTTTCTTCTGACTATATCTTTACAGTGTCCTTGAAACAAAGTTTGAAGTTTAGTTTCGCTTGTTTTGTATTGTTTTTCCTTTGGGACTGTGTGGATATTTCTACATAAAATAAGATTGTCTTTTTCCTTGTTTGTTTTGTTTTGCTTTCCTTTTTTTTTTTTTAAGTAATCTGTTTTAAATGTAAATATTGTTGTTCATGAGAAAAGCTGGAGATCACTTATACTGGCTTAGATGAAGAATATTTTCCCTGACATCAGCAGAAAAAAAAAGGAACATTGGGGTGAGGCAGGCTAGAACAAACAATCTATAAAGAAAATACAAAATAAAATTCCAACTATGTATTTTCTGTAACTATTTGAATTTCTTGAGTACTTAACATTAGAATAGCTTTTGAAATCAAAGATCTGAATTCCACAAAATAAGAAATTATTCATATTCATAGGAGTTCAGGGATCCTGTCCAATGTTGCTAAATATTCTGAATGGAGAAAAAATCAGATCCACTTTTGTGGCAATGTTTTGTAGTCAAGATATGCTTTCATCTCACTATGGACCTTACAACGTGCAGAAAAGAGGGAATTATCTTTCTAACACTTGCCAAAAAGATGCAAGGGCGCTTCAGAAGGAACAGTGATGCTGCACTGAGATTTTTTTTTCTAAATCTAATATGTGGTAGATTAATTTAATGAGATGTGAGTTTCTTATAAAGTCACTGTGATACGTCTGACTGTGGATGCTCTTGTTATCTATACAAAGCCTTATTTTTAATGACTAACTGAGTTTCAGAGTGTGGGAGGAGGGTAGGAGTGAAGAGATACAATTTCATGTTTTCTTATGTGTTTGAAAGGTGAAAGCTTTCAGTTTTATTGAATGTTTTATCCCATTTATGTTAGGAAAGTTTATACCACCTCAGACTTTACCTTCTGATAAGTAATATACAGCATATAGGATTTCATTTATGCTTCCTTTTATCGCTTTGGCCAAAGAGAGAACATATTATTTCCTACCCATCCAAATATACCAACAAATTTATCTAGAGTTCTCTCTTCTTTTATAGCTTGTCTTTTTGCTCAGTATAACCCTATATTTGTGTTACACATACTATGAATCAACCAAAATTGAAGACATAATTACAGGTGAGGTCTCACCACTGAGGAAATTTGTTGATACCGTAACCTCTCTAGTAGTAAAAAAATATTGGAGAAAGATATTCTAGCAATTTTTTTTTTTTTTTTTACCTTTCATTCTACAATTATCACCAGATATCTTATTATACATCCTAATATTCATCTAAAAAAATATGAGAAAATGGATTAAAATGGATATGTTTACTTTTATTGGCAACTGTACCGCTTTTAAGCAGTGCTTTCTGGTTGAGGTGCAGGTTTTATGGTTCTTTTTGCTCTTTTGCAATCACAGCATCACCTGTGCCTATAGACATCCTGACTCTCACAGACCTTAGGAGTGGAAATACTGGCTCATAATAATTCTGAGGCAATCTAGAGGCCAAAGTGTATTGTTCAGCATTAGTACAATATTGCTTCACAGGAAGAAATGTAGTGGCTTGAATAGATGGAAGTTCAGATGAAGGCTTGAATTGATCATATCTTAGTCAGGAAACCCAAGTGTGCAAACTGTAATTCGTAGCTTCATGAGCCCATCTGGAGAACATCTTTCATTGTAAAGAAAAAATCTTAGCTTTTTTTTGTCATTGTTGCCTCTTTCTTTTCTCCAGGTTTCCAGATGTCCTATAGCATGACCCCTCATCATTGCTTTCTGGAACAGGAACACGCTACAGAAATAGGGGTACAAATCCTTTTTGTGCCTCTAATTTCTCACATTAGTTTGACTAACCTTGTTTTCTATTTAAAGCTGTCAACAAGCTTTGTCTGCTAACACTGGCTATGTGAGGATCCAGAAGTTATCATCTAAATTTTTATATATTTAGCATCAGGTCTTCTAACCATGCTACCACTACACAAAGAGCCCAGTAATTTTCCCAGGAAAGTAACTACCTAAAGCTGCTAAACTACCAAGGTAGAGGTATTTTGCTGCTATTTTCCCACTCAGTCTAATTTATAATTTTGTTTACTTTCTTGATATGAGCGCTAACATCTGAGGAGAAGAGACTGCTGACTGCAAACACATTTCTCTTTGGCAGAGTCATCCTGGTAATTTGTGCTGACCGTATGGATATCTAGTAGTTAATACGGCGAGGAAAAGTCTTATTTTGTTCAAAGGGAAAGAAAGCTCTCTCTGTATGGTGCTGGGTAAAAATATGGAACCTCCTTGAACAATTCAGCTAGGAAGAATTTCTGAGTTCAAGTGAAAAATGCTTATTTTCAGTTATTCCACTGTAGATTTTAAATTACTTTATTGGGGAAAAAAAAAAAGAAAGAAAAAAAAAAAGGAAAAGTGGATTTATTTTTGTGTTACCTTGGGCTAAATGCTCACAAGTTAGCCACACCTGGCATACTGCTCCAGTGTGTATTTCTCCTATTAAAAAACCAAGATATTGTAAATTATTTTTTAGTGATGCAGAATGAGGCATTAGCACTGTGTTGGAAGGGGAGATTTTAGCTCCCATGCCACACAGCTGGACAGGGAAACATCGCATACAAGTACAGAACTGCAGCCTGCCAACCTCAGGTAGACATTGCTGTCCTGGCTTGCATTACTTTGCTTCCAGATCTTTTCCATATAAATCTAGAGATAAGTATATTCAATATATACATATACACATACATATCTGTATATGCATATGCTTCGTGGCAAGGAGAAAAAGCAATGTAGAAAATATTCAGTGTAAGTGGAAACCCTCCAGGAGTGCCAAGAATGAGATTGTTTGAAGGCAAGTCTGACAGCGCAGTGGAAAAAAAATAAAATCATAAGAGATACTTTCAGTGTGAATTAGTTAGCCTAAAGTCAACCCAATTACTGTCTCTCCAGTGTTGATTCTAATTCCTTCTGGATATTTTTATTCATTTCCTTGAGCTTCCCTCAGGCTGATTTCTGAGTTTTTAAGCTAATTTTTAGGTTTGGAGTTGTTTGTTTTGGAAACTTCTGAATATTTGTAGTTTTCATGTAGTAGATATCATCACTTAATGGACTAAACCCACAGTTCTCCATTTCACACAAAATGAAGGGAAAAGAAGAATGTACAAACTACTTATTTTATAAGAACTGCCAAATTATCAATTATATTTTTGGGTAAAAATAGAAAGGCTTTTAAAACCAGAACTAAAGAAGCAATGTGTGTGTGTTAAGGATGGTTGTCTATTTGGGGTTTTTCTCAGTGTTGTTAAAGCTTTCAAAGAAGATGCACATAAAATAACCCAATATTCCATTTAAAATCTGGCGAGTTTTATGAAAAGTTGATGGTGTTTATTGGAAATAAACTTGATACAAAACCAAATGCTCATTTCAGTGTGTGAAGGTACTAAACTAGATAGTAAGAAGAGTTTCTTCTAATATCTACAGACAGAAGGGAGTGGTAAAAGAAAATATCCCGAAGTCTCTGGATAATGGACACAAAAAGCAAGAGAGGGAGTAAGGGGAGGATGGAAATTATAGTAAATTAAAAACCTTACTGTCCTAACAGTCAGTTTTGAAGAAATTCAAAGAAACATATGAACTTTAAAGTGAAAAGGAAGAAAAATGATCATTCTAAAATTGCTAGAATATTCACTTGTGGTACTATTATCCCAGCAAGACACCCACATTTTCCCTTCGTGCCAAATGCAGTAGTATACAGGCATCAGCAGACTGACAAGACAAACTAACAACGTTTTATGTAGAGAGCTATATTTGTCATTGCTCAGTACAGACTTCTATCGTTCTATAAATCTGCTGTTGCAGTCTTTCAAAATCACCATTACCAAACCTACTTTCTCCATTTGCACATTTTTATACTCTCCGGAAAAGCACTAAAAATAAATTCAATGCTCATAGGTTCCTTTTTCTACTTTAAAATTTAACATAATTCTACCAATAGAATCCCATTGTTTGGGGATAGTTTTGAAATTTAGACTTGCAAGAATTTGTTGCTACTATTAATGGACGAAAACTAAAAGATCTGTAGAAAAAAGATCTTGCATTAATTGGAAATATGTCAATAAAATTGAATCCATATTAATGAAGTAATAATTTGTTAACATTTTCAGGTTCTTCTACAGAGCAATGACAAAGGCATGACTTGAGTCATGACCATATATCTCTAATACAGTCTTATATTCCTTTAAACAAATTTGAGCTACACGAGTCAAGACAAGATTGCATCAGAGATGGGATGGAAGGAGCAGCAGCAGCTATTTTTCTGCAGCATAGTCTCTTACAATATATTTTTGCTGATGACTTGAGGGGGGATTGGGAGGGGAGTTCTTTTTGAGCCAATGCACACAGTTTAAGCTCTCACCTTGAAGTTAATTTTATACCACAGTGGGCAGAGAAGTTGTTATGTAGGAGCAGAATGAAATTCTGAGAAACTGGTTTTACATGCAAACACATATGATCTGCAAGTGCTGAATGATGAGGTATTATTGACTCATCTACAGTCCAAAATAATGGTTTCTAGAGCTGCCCTAAGGAGCTGTGAACTCCCTGTGTCCTCCAGGTCCCCTGTTGATTTGAATCCAATCACTGCTTGTACTTGCCAGAGGATTAAGAGTGGGGAGAAACATGATATTCTAATTTTAACTTTCAGAGCTCTCAGCTGGTATGAAGAAGAGCTGGTTCCATACATTGATCCCATACTTCTTATTGTTTGTAGTATAAATATTTATCAGACATATGTGAAAAAACTCTGATTAATAGAGCACAGCAAAGATGAAGGAGAACACCACAATAAGAAAAAAAATATAAAACAAAGACAGCATTTTGAGAGTTTGGAAGGCTTGTTTTCTTCATGAATACTTGGCTAGAGTGAGGCAAGTCTATTATTTCTGCACAAATGGAATAACTGCTGCCAGAATATATTCTGCAGCACAAAAAAAAACAGCATAAAAACATGAGGAATTCTGATTTCAATAAACATTACTTTTTTTTTTCTTTGTTTATATCTATGTATATGTATGTATGCTTGCATATAGACATCAAGGCATTTAGGGGAGGAGAGAGATGTGACTGTAATAACTGCTCATTACCTGGTATTTTCCAGATATTGGAAACTGATCACAGCTCCCATGCAAAGGCAGTAGTTTAACTTCAAAACAAACCACATTTCCCAATACACTAACTCACATTGCTTCCCTTGACCAATCCAATTCCAAATCAAGTAATTCTTAGCTAATCATGTCCAAACAAACATACCAGAATGATTTTGACATATATAGAGATGCACTATTATACTGGAGCGTGGATCAAAGCTTTGACTACAGAGGCTGTGAATGAGATGTTCTTGACGGTATTCATGATGGGTAGAATGCAGAAATGAGTATTTATGTGTAGGTGCTTCCTGCCTGTCTTCCTCCACCCATAGGCTTGTACATACATTATTGCTTTTCCTGGTATAGGAGTGGAGCGTATTGCTGGGTTGCCGCCAAGCTGAGAACGCTATTAAAACTGCATTTCAAGGTTTATATTTTGAGTGCTCTTTTATGCAACTTTAGATTTTGGCAGAAATGTTGTAATGGTGGAGAAATGTCTAAAAATAATACTTTATAATTGCAATGTATAAATCTTTGATAGTGTTACCTTTCAGCTGAGACAGGTACATTTGCACAGGGAAACCAAAGCCCTTGGTGCTTCTGGCTACAGCACAGATTCAAACATAAGGAGAAAAGGAAAACACCTTGTTCTCTCTTGTAGACTGTTGTTCTTTATTACTGTCAGAATTCATGTCTATTATTAACGGCATCTGAAGACCACCTGAAGAAGATGCTAACTCTAAGATGGCGTAGAATACAAGAACTTAGACAAGGAGAAATCAGACAGGATTGAATAAGGTGGCAGAAAAACTGTTAGGGATACAATCTTTGTCTTTAGGTAAAGATTTAAAGTTTGCACATCTGAGCTATAAGCAATCAGTGCAAAGCTGCACGCTCAGCTTTGGGTCTCAGGATTTCCTTTACTTGCTTTTCTATTCACACTTAGAATCCAATTCCTCTGAAAGTTTAAACACAAAACAGAGAAAATTATCTGATGTTTATTCCAAGCAAAATAGGAATCATTAGACTCAAACTAGGTAAGCATTGTCTGTAAGAAGTACAAAAAATAAACCAAGTATATCCTTGAATATAAAATTTCTTTCAAAACAGAGCTATTATTTTAGCATCCTTACACTCTAAGCAGTAGCAACACTCTTGCCTAATTTGGGTGAAATGTGAGATTCTTTTTTTTCTCTTCTGGATCCATTCTCTTTGTGTACTTAATTGTTTCATTTGCTGAAGAAAAAAAAACAACATAATTTTGCTAAGTATGCCTATGTTTTTTGTAATTTAAAGATCAGAATATTCAAATTCTATCTCGAAAATCATGCATATTTTAATCTTCTCATCTAATGTCGTCTGTATGCTATTGTAAAGGTGTGTTCTGACTTCCTAACAGGGTCCAACATGCAAATCCCTCTCAGTAAGCCTATTTTTATTCAGTTGAGAAGCAAAACTAATAATTAAACCATTTTTTCTTCACCATCATTAGGTGGGAGATAAGAGAACACTGGGCAGAATAAGACACCTGCTTATTACGCTGGAAGATATTTTCATATTCCCTTGCTGAGCATATTATGAATAAAGGCTTTTGATAAATTTCTCCAGCCTTATTCAAGTAAAAATTGTTGTCTTCATCCATAGAGTCAAAAGAAATCTCTCTTTTCTTCCTTTTGTCCAGACCTCATATTTCTGTGGTTGCTGTGGAAAGCTATTACTGGAACTCATATCTAATAAGTTTCCTTCCCCATCACCAAATAACTCTCTAATACCCAGTATTCCTAGGTATTTATTTTAAGTATTGTCCTCCATGATCTTTTTTTTTTTCTTTCTTCTTTTAACCTGTAAAAGCACCAAGATTTTCTTTTCTCTCTAGACATGTTTTAACTTCAAAATTTCTGAATTTCATGCAATTCTTCTGTTGTCAGCAGTCACCAATCCATAGAGCAAACCACTCTTACTGATCTTACAACTATTCTGTTGGGAAGACAGAGTCTCAGACAAATGCTGAATGTTGACAGTTCCTGACAAATAACTGCAGACAAGGAGCAGCTTTGTTTGTCTGATTATGTTGGGTGGGTGGCAAACCTTCGCATCCTTCTTTCCTGGTAACAGGGAAGCTGGTGGCCTCTGCTGGTCCTGCAGGAGCCGGGAAGGAACAGAAACCGGGGTAGGTAGGAAAGGTCAAGAAGAATTAAGAGAGGAAGAGCACTAAACTGATGTTATTTCAGTGTTCAGATAACATTCAGCAGCAGTAGCCTTGCTGCTGGAAAGCAGAAGTAATGTGGATGGCAGGGAAAGGGTGAACTCTAAGGTCTTGAGAGTAGATCTTGTAAAACATACAGCAGCTGTTTATGGGTGACTGGTGAAAATGGAGATTTGCCTGGGGCATAGAGCCCTCCAGCCTGGCCGTGTGAAAGCATTATGCAGGAAAGCTGCTTTTCATTCAGTGTCAGGTACAAGCAGCAGATGAAGCATAACGTGACGATGCATCATTTATGCTATTGTCCTATGAGGGTTATGAATTCCAAAATGTAAAAAGCACTGTATGACACAAATTGACTTTTTCCACTCCCTTCAATGAAATATGGGACAGAGATGTACTAGAAGCTGAAACGTTAGCTGAGAGACTCATCATCACAAGAGTTTTGTATATCAAACTAAACAGATCCACACTTTTTAATTGCACAGAGTAAAAAGCACTAATAAAGTCAAAGGTTTTTTTTTTTTTTAACTTAATGTCTAAATGTTAAGTCAGATATAAAAAGGAGGTATAAATAAATGATAAATTGTTGATTACTTGGAAAGTTTATTTGACATTTGTGTACTGTGCTGTCGACAGTGAATGTCCTGAATTGGCCTAATGGATGCAACTTAATGTAGAAAATATCACAACAGCGTGTATATTGTTCTGAGAGTGAGGTGGAATGGGGAGTTCAGCATAAAGTGATTCTGTTCACATGAAAGTAAAACCATTACATAATCTGTTACAAGTTTGTGAGACTTCTAACTCAAGAATGGTAAAGGACAGAAAGTAACTCTAAATTAAATCAGTAAATCTGGTCTGAGTTTGAAGAATACATGCATAAAATATGCCCTTGATTTCCTGATGTTCACTATTTCAGCTTCATGTTAACCCACGTTTAGCTAATGCCTCACTCCTTGCCTTCCCTGCTGCCATACATTGTATTATATGGATGCATATCCATATTTCACACACATACACTTAGTCAGGCCACGGCATTTTTTAAGACACCTGAAATTGGCATAGCGAGCAGCAGAGCACATACTTAGCAGCCTGAATTCAGAACTGTGCCTATTCCTCATGCACCATGCACACTCCCACTTCAAACAGAGATGTATGTTCCTTATTCAGTCCTTTTCTTCAGGTTGTCATCGTATCTTCTTCTTCAATCTGTCCTGGTGCTCTTGCTCAGGTGCCAGCATTTATAGCTCCTGGCAAGCTCACAAACCCTTTAGCTAAGAGCCAGCAAGATGAGATCTGTCTTCTGAGACAATTGGAAGTCAGCATGAGTATTGGTGTTTGGTGCCATTATGGGGTATTGATATTTGGTAATATGAAAAAAGTCTGTTGTGCACTGATTGGAAAAGCCAGAGGAATGTACTATCCCATCATTGTTACCTTCCCTTATCCTCTGCAGGCACTTGATAGAGCCACATAGGCTCAGACATCATCTGTTCTTATAAACAGATAACTGGAGAATATTTTATCCAGAGACACCTACTTCTCAAGTTATTTATTCCTCTCTTGGAGGAACTTGTAAACAAATCGGGCAACACAAGGCAATGTTTGATGACATTACATCCACTGGATGCTCCGTCTGCATCTCCCCATCCCTAATCCTATTACAATGCTGGTGGCCCAGTCCCATCTTTGCTCCAGCCTCAGTGGATTGTATGCTTTCCCATCAGTGCTCTGCAAAATTACTTCTGCCTCAAATATCAATAATTAAGCTGCTTTTTTGCATCTGATGCTTCTCTGCACGCAGAGAACAGATCATATTTCCTGGATCATCACCCCGCTTCTTCCCTGCCATCTCCCCCCACCTCTCTTTGAGCTGGCTGCCTTCTGTACTGCACAACATATGCTCCCTAATCAGGAGCATCTCCCCTCCAAAATTTGGGATGGATGTGTGGCCAGCCACAGTGTGACAGGCGACAGACAGAACATAGCTCATGCGTGGGTCCTAAGGTAAGGAGAAGAGCGTGTGCCAAAAATCACCAAAGTCTGGGAGTTCTCCTAGTGGGTTTTGGTGCTGGGCCAGATTGGTTATCCCAGCTCCATGGATGCTCCATGGGAAAATGCAGTGGGGCTACCCCTCTGAGGGTTTGACCTTGTGCTATCCATCTCCTTGGAGAGGAGCAGATGCTCCTTCTCGATGTAGTAATGAGGACCCAGGAAACAGGCTCGTAGTGCTGAATGCCAGGGCTGACATCCCGCAGCCCTGGGAAGCAGTCCAGAGTGTCTCTTGAATGCGAATAGAAGGCCCTAGGCTGCCAGGGTTTTGTTAAATAGATCTCGTTCTCTATGCACCAGACCAGATCTTGCACTTGGAGCATATCCTTCAGGCTGACAACAGAGTTCAGCAAGCTGAACCTGGAGGATCAAACTGCCCAGGATGCACAGTCAGAGCTCAGGCAGCAGGCTGTGCTTTGAAGGAAGAAAATCTCATCTTTATTCATGATTTAATTAAGAGAGATCAGCCTTTTCAGCCTGTTTTGAATATACATGAAAACAATTATATATATAAGGCTATCATTCCTTGTATCAGCCCTGTGCTTCTGAGCAAAAAGTCACAGTTCCCAATATCCTTGATGGAATGATTTAACCCATCACAAGGGTCAGACTCCTCTATTCCCTCGTGAGGATTTAGAGCCTGGTACGACTGGTCTGAATCCTGAACACCAAACAAAAGACACATGAAAAGCCAAAATCCCTCAAATAATTTTGTTCAAGCCTTGTTTGAACACAAACCTCTCTACACTCCAGGTTTTATTCATTAAAATAAAGCACACAAACTAACTCTCACCTACTATTATTAATCATACAGATTTGCTCTGGAAAACAAATATACCTGGGCTTTTGGAACAAATCAATTCAGAGGAAGGGAATATTTTGGCTGCCATGGCAGCCCAGAAGAGGGTAAAAACAAACATCTTGCTGATAGTTTGCAAGTGACTTTGCTACGGACCGATGCTGATGTGCAATGCTATTTTTAAGCAGCAATTGTTTAATCACTTCTGTTCCCCCGGGCTGAGGCTAAAAATGATGTCTCTGGAGCACTTTGTCTACAAGAAGGTAGAAATAATTTGATCTTGTCCTTTTTGGCTGCAGAGGAGATGGAGCTGTATGAGGCATCGGCAATACGCTTCACAAAGAAACCAAATACTGGGCAAAAGTGAGAGTGTGTTGATCATGACATCAAAGTGGCATAATGTCATTGAGTGATCTGATCTGAAACATATTGTCTACAACAGAATAGGGAAAAGCTTCCTTAAAACTCAGTATTCTTTTCTGGCTTCCTGCTTTTTGCTGCAGAGTTAACTCTTGGGGCTCACGTGCCCACTTCATGTGAAAGGGACGGATAGTTTTGAAGGGCACGTGTGATTGTATGTAAGTATTTTGAGTATGGGTATTTCTGAAATTGTTTATTAGACTCGCTGCTGGTTTGTAATAGCTGACAGGTCTATTGCTGACTTCTGGGGAAATCAGAGTTAAATGCAGATAGGTTTGCCAGGAAGACAGCGTGCGGTGTCATACCAGCTAGATCTGAATTGCAGCCTCCTTACAATTCATTACAAAGAGCAACCATATCTCTAGATGTGAACTTTCACAGCGTACCCAGACCTTGTAATACAGAAACAATTCCAGTTCTTAAGTCTAGAAGGAGTGAGTCTTTTGCAGAAAAGCCTTCATTTCAGCCATGTGAAGATATTTCCTACTCAAAAGTAAGTGCTGCTCTTTGTAAATCAGCAGTATTATGCAAGCAAGAAACTTGACCTGGTAGTTAGAGGGAACACTTAAACCACAAGCACATAGAGTAATAGCCCAGCTTCACAGATGTCAATGGGAATTTTGCTATTGACTTCCATAGGGCCAGGATCTCACCCATATCTGCATAGATGATTAATGGCTCCCCTGCCTTTCAATATCCTCTCTGGCTAATAATAAATTATCTCTGCCAGTGATTACTTTTAAGATGTAGCTCATAAAAATGCTTGTGAAAAGCAAATAGTTTTGCCTTTGGGACAGACTATATTAAAGAAAACGCTGGAGATTCTTGAAATCTTCCCCAGATGGATTGCCATAGGGTACTACATGATCCTCTTGCCTCCATTTCAAATAATCCTTTTGTTTGTCCTGCCGTAGTGTTAGCCTTGAAGATTTTTCAGAGAGAAAACCTTTCCATCAAAGTGCATTTAATATGTGTGTTAGCTAAGTGGTTTTGCCTCCTTCTTTGTTTATGGCTTTGCAGAGATACTTTTGTTTACTTAGAGAGGAGACATAAATAAATCGCTGGCGTCTGTTACTTCATTTTGCAGGCACATGTACCCCTAAGAAATAATGAGCAATACAAGCTGATGGGGGGAATCTGTTATTGTAATTTTATTTTCATCGTCTTAAAGTCACATTGGCCAAGTGCCAGTCTGGGGATGCATGTTGCTAGAAAGAAAAAGCCCCACTGATCAACTAGTAAATGAGTCCTCATTTTGAAAGCTGCAGGACAACTTCATTCAATAATTTCCCTGTGGGTCACTTGTTATTTACCTCCTATTTCTGTCAGATAAGTGATTCCTGCCTTTCCCTCCCTGTTTTTGAATGGAATAAGCTTTTAACATAAACTGAAGTAGGATTTCACCAGAACTCTGAATTCCCACCTCCAGCTGCTAGCAAGTTTCTCTTTTCTGTTCTTTTCTTAAGCTGCCATTTCTACATTTTCTTGCTTCCTGTACAGTTTACTCACTCTTTAAACTCTTGCATTCTTATTCAGAGGAAGGGCACAGGGTTACAAAGCTTCTGTAGATATTCTGACAGACAAAGTTTAAACTGCAGTGTGAATGTTGTCTTCCTGACTTGCACAGGATATTACAGGAATATTCAGACTCTTCTGGGACTCTAGTGGTGACTTCTATGTTCTTTTCTGAGAAAATCATTTCCAGCAATCTTTTGTTTCTCATCTGCTAATCATTTCTCCGCTATGAATATGCTTTCTCTCTCATCCTGCTGCAATTTTAAGTCTTTTAAGACTTCTTTGACAAGAATCATTGAAAGCTTTCCAAATTGAGAATTATAGAATCATTAAGATTGGAAAACACCACTAAGATCACCAAGTCCAACCACCAGCCCATCCCTGCTACGCCCACTAAGCTCTATCCTTCTGTACCATGTATCCACGTTTCTTGAAAACCTCCAGAGACTGTAACTCCATCAGCTCCCTGGGCATTAAGAGCAACTGAGCCCCATTATTCCTGTACTTGGAGAGAGGAGTTATCATGTTGTTATTGAGGAAAAAAGACTGGAGATCAACAGGGCCATATTCATAACCTCAGGATAAAACCTGTAAGTGCAATCTCAGCACCTCAGGCCAGAACTCTCACAGTCACAGGTACACACCTCTGCCATCCTTTGATACTGTTCCAATGTTGAAGAAAAATTTCACAGCCCTTCTAGCTATTTTCCACACACACTTGATGTTAGACATTGCCTAATACTTGGTGTCTACTTCTGTCTGAGTGCATAGCCTACTGCTGCTTTCTCTTGAGCTAGACATGTAGAGCCATAGAGAACTTCTCAGTTTAATGAAGTGAGGACCTGAATGAACCAGTATCACTCCAACAAGGCATCAGTTTATCATGAAGGACTTTCATCCCTGAAGCTTACTCCTTTTTCTCTGCTACCACTGCATGGGTCCTCATCCCTGGTTAAGAACAGAAATGAGTTGAACTTCAAACCAGAGAAAGTCAAAGTCGTTTTATGGAAAGAATCATTCTGATGTTTAGAATCATTTCAATTGGAAGGGATCCTTAAAGATAATCTGGTCCAACTCCCCTGTAATTAACAGGGATACCTACAGCTCCATAGGTTCTCAGAGCCCAGTCCAGCCTGACCTTGAATGTCTCCAGGGATGGGGTATCCACCACCTCTCTGGGCAACCTATTCCAGTGCCTCATTTTGAGGATGGACTGAATGTAATGCACTGAGCCACGCTGTTCCCATCTGTGTGCTCACACAGCCAGCAGTTCTACCTGCTCTGCTGTAAGGAATAAGGGGATATATAAAGACAAATGTGATCTTTGCTTAGAGGGTGAATTTGAATTTTCAGTATCTTATTGTTTCATTCAACATCATTCACTGTGTTTTCTCATTTCTAGCTCTCCCTCTCCTCCATGTAGCAATTTTTGAGTTTCATTGTTATTCCATCAACTGACACGAAAGAGTAAATGCTGCAGTTCTCTAACAACATTAGCAGAAGAAGCTTGGGGGAGTTAACCCCTCAGAGAGTTTGTGTTCCATTGTGAAGCATTCTATAATGTAACTACACCTCTTGAACTTTTTTTTTTAATGTCACAGATGATTTTTTTCCCAGCACTTTCCTTTACCCCTTCTGCCACCCATCCACCTTCTTTCCTCATGCTCCATAAACACACTTACGCAGACATAAGATGCTCCATAAGCACATTTATACGTACGGTACTGCAGGACGTCCCATCCCACAGCGTTTGCAGCACAACATAGGTTCAAAAAAGTTTGATGCTCATAAAACTTCCCTTTTTTCACCCTTCCTTTAAAGGACAGCGCATTTTTTTCCAATGTATGAGTGAGTGCCTGAAGAGTAATGTTAATTCCATCAGCTCAGTGGGTATTTGACACCTCAAAGGTTATATGCATGAACTTTCATTAGCTGTGAAGTGCAGTGTTTACTGCAACAACTGAGAGCAGACAAAGGGACAATGTTTTATTGTCCGACTAATGATAAAAAGACAGAATGTTTGCATAGCTTCACATTCTTATCCTTTAACTATGCACCACAACTGGTTACTTTTTTCTTTTCTAATGGTGTGTAAGAGTACATGTCAAGTCTTTTATTTGAGAACTAAGTCACTGCAAGTTACAATCCCCAGCTATAGTTTCTATTTCTGTTAAATCAGTTGGAAAAGTAATATTCTGCTTTTAAAAACGCATTTTACCCAGGCAGTTCATCAATTTAAGTCGTCTAAAATAACGTACATTGAGCACTCGCATCTCCTGGACCTCCCCATATACAAAGCTCTCAAAAAATAAACCATCTCTACCTAAAAACCGATGAGCACGACGTCAATCGCCGTTGTAAGCTCTACCTCTATTAGGAGAGCTGTTTGTTTTTAAGGTTTCAGGCTCCTTTTCCCCGAAGGATTTTCGGCTTTACGCCATGATTTGAGGAATAGCCTATGGGGGGCACTCACGTACTGCAGACGGATCCTCCTCGTCCCGAATCGCTCAGAACGCGCTTCGCTGAGATGGGGCGGATCCTGGGGCACATTTTCACGTTACCTTTTGTAGAGAGAACAAAAGTGAGCAGAATAAACCGAAACATACTTTGTCGCAGCCTTCCTATCCCCCGACGAAGGACTAAGTGATATTAAAAGGTGCGTTGAAGTGACATTCGGAGCCTGATTATGCTAAATGCACATGCATTTTTTACATTCTAAACAAGGCATCTTGTAGGTTTCAATAGCAGGTACAATTATTATTTGCTCACCGAGTTCCTGGGATTTTTTTAAACGTTAATGAGAGTAACACATTCTGTTCACTCTTTTCTGGAGTGAAACAATTGCTTATTCAAAACACTCTTGATTCTATTTATGTAGCTATTACTAGGAAGGAAACGTTGCTTGTAGTCATGGCTGTTTGCATTTGGACTTTTACCATAAAACCTTTACCTGATGGCAAAATCCTTGTACCAAATGTTCCTTTGTTTAATCTCTTTTGTGATTAATAAGATTTAGCCCGAAACCAGAATGAAGAACACACTATGGCACCTGGCTGCCATCACCCAATAAAGTGCTTTGAGGCAGCGAGGGAGGGCTCTTTGAATCCATAAGTTTTCAATCCATTTTGGAGGAAAATCCTGTAACAGTGAATATGATAGCTGTCAGCATGATAACTTTCTCACACCAGCCAATACTGCTGCTTTCTGCTAAAGGAACTACTAAAGAAAGTTTGAGTAGTAAACTTTTATGCACACAAACTCCTGTGCTTGTCCAGGCAGCAGTGATGCTAATACAATGCAATCGGACTGCAGAGGCCAACATGATGTACGAGCAGCCTTAGGGCTAACCTCTGTGCAACTGGCAAATGTAGCTTCTCAGGAGAGGAAGATGTTATGCATGAAAGAAAGGAAGTATTCCAACAGTCTTTTCAGTTGTGCATATGTCCACTATTGACCAAGATGGGGAATTCTATCATCAGTTTGTAACACTGATGAAACGAAGGTTGTGCATGTTTGGGATGCAAAAGTGCATTTCCCCTGGGAAATATATAATTTCATATATAATTTAACCTCATAACAATACATGGAAAATAAAACTGTGAAAAATATTGAAAAAATTATGAAAAATCTGAAATATGAAGTGATAGCAGTGCTTTGCTTCAAGCAGAAATACAATTTCCCATTTTGATAAAATAATAATAATAATAATGTTGTTATAATTAATCAATTATGGCCATGAGGAGAAGTGGTTTGTGTATTTCCAGGACAAGTTAGATAGCCATGAGCTTCCCAGATCTGTCAGTACAGACTGTATCACGTATTATCTTTTCCATCACGATATTCTGCACAATTGTGTGTTGTTATATGTCATAACAGGACCCACTTTCAATACTTATTAAGGAACATGGTTTATCTCTGATTTCAAAAGGTGAGTCTTAAGAAAGGACTTGTTTCTGATTACTTCCAATTTCTGCACTTATAGCAAATAGTAAGTAGATGCTCCTGGAGAACAGTAAAATATGGAAACCTAATAGAGACTGTGGAAATGGATAATGACTTCTGTCGAATTACATTATGCATTATGTATTATTATTATTTAATCATTCTCTATCACTGTGAAACATTTCGCTAGTTTGTTCCTGACGCCGTGTTTAGGAAATAAAAGAGACAAATAAACCTGTGTACTTTACTTCCCAACATTTACATGATGAAATGGAAAATTTCACACATTAGTTGCATTGAGACATAATCAAAAAAAGAGATGAGTTGTCTCCTTAGGCAATTTTCCTGTATATTTCTGAATACATCTTGCATGAATGACGTATGCTATTAAATTAATCCAAAGTTACTGCTGGTAGGTGTTGTTACTTCTGCCACCCCTTGGTAGTACCATAGAGGTACTTTGGTGTCCACACCTCAATCATTTCAATAACTGGATCTTCAGTACTAATGATGTAGAATATTTACATTTTAATTTTAAGCATGTGTTCATTGGGTGTTTGGGTGAAGAAGTCAAAGTGTACAATGCCTTGGAAACTCACATTTTACTAAACAAAGATAATTTTAGTATGGCATTCACAATTATTTGGGGATAAACTGGAGAGAAATATTGCTTGTATTTGTTAATATGCCATGCAGTGTTGGCACAAGTCTGACCAGGCCAGTTAGAAACATGTGTAACTAGATTTTTTTTTTTTTTTACTGCTTTTTCCTACTGTTAATATCTTTCCCCAGCATAAGCTATGGAATGTATTTTGGGGACAAGGAGTTTCTGCTCTATTTATTGGAAATATTCTCAATATGTCCTTGCATGCTCATGCAGCACCTCTGAGTGCAGCAGGGTGCCAGGTGAGAAATTTGGCCCCATTTTTACATGAGCAACTTAATTTATTTGGTAATAAAATGATGTGGAAGCACAGTTCTCTTCTGACAGAGATTCTCCTTTTTCTTTTTTTTTTTTTTTTTTTTTTTCAAAATTGTCCTTTAAACAAACTTCAAAAGGTGATTAGTTTTTTTCTGTTCTGATAACTTTTATGAGCCTATTTTCTTATGAGAAACAAACCTTGCAATCAGCATTAAGACTGTAGAATCATGGAATCACATAATTGTTCAAATCAGAAAGGATCTTTAAAAGTCATCTGGTCCAACCCCCCTGCAATTAACAGAGAGACCCACAGCTCCATCAGGTGCTCAGGGCCCCATCCAGCCTGACCTCGAGTGTCTCCAGGAATGGATCATCCACCACCTCCCTGGGCAACCTGTCCCAGTGCCTCATTACCCTTATTGTAAAAAACTTTTTCTTATATCCAATCTAACTCTTCTCTCTTTTAATTTGAAACCATTTCCCCTTGATATATCATTTCACTTTGTCTCACTTACGTCTTTGCCAAAGACCACCTGGCTAACGGTAAAATATCCCTTGTCCCAAGCAGACCTCCGTGTGCTGTGATCCATGAGCAGGGTTTTGTTGCCTTGTCTTTAGCCATCATGCATCAGCTCATTGCATCTCTCCTGAAGTGCTCCATCATCTTGTAATGCTCCGTGGGCATTTGCAAGCACAATAGTATAACTGAACATCTTTACGAGATGGAGATCAGAAATTACATAGATTGGGAATACATAGACTGGGATCATGGTTTTGTGCTTAGAAGGTTGGGTTTTTCTTGTTCCATTTTTTGTTCCATTTCTGTGGCAGGGCTCCATACTGATCTATTTTCATGTATTTTCCTTAATACCTCCCAATTTATGCATTAAAGCTATGCCAAAACCTCTTGAGCGCCAAGCAGCAATTTCCATCCACGGCACTCAGTGTGCAAATACACAGCAGCTCACACATGAAGAACTTTTCCAGCGGCAGCTGAAGATGCACATTCAGAAAGTCTTTAGCAATGAAACCGCTGTTGCACTGCAGTAATGAAAAATTCCTTTAGGGATGTTTTCTCTGCTAGGGACGGCTCGTAACGTAAAGCTGTGAATTTGGACAGGATGGTTTTGTATTTTTTTTAATCTCAGGTTTTTCTTCCTTCTTTCTGCCCCTGGGTCAGCTGCTGCCTGGCAACTTTTCTCTAGCTGGTGGGCCAGGGCAGGACACCCGAGTGCCTCCAGCCTGGCTGCCAGCACCGTCCCCTAGCAACCTCTGCAAAGGGCTAAGCATCGCAGCGACATTGGCACTGCAGGGACTGTTGGGTGACAGACACCACCTCCCCACCTGGTGATGGGGAATAAATTAGTAAAGCCATAAGGCAATTTGCAGTGAGGCAATTGAGGCAGCTTCATAGTGACTAATGTCAGAATTACCTTTGGCTGATAATTAATATTCCCGTGTTGTGTTACGCCAGCGAGTACGAACGATTGGTTCTACTTTGTTTAATTTATCTCAATAAGAGATTTCATAATATTCTATAGCTTGATGAATTCATTTATTTAACCTGTCAGTGTTAATTTCTCTGATTAGGAGGAAGGAGTTAGAAAGCATTGTAGGAGCAAAAAACAGATCTCTAACAGCACTTCTAACTTTGGATTTTCTCTTCAACAGCAGTTCATTCTGGTTTCCTATATAGTTACATTTTTGGGGTTGTGGTGAGGGACATACATTCAATTCTTTTTCAGATGGAAATGCTGCAACTGCATCCAGCTCAAACATCCTTTTTTTCAGTTCTGAGCTATAGGCAAAACACACTATAGACCAGGTTGTCATTTAAAGAGTTTGAATCATATAGATACTGGGTTGGATTATTCCTCTGGTCACTTCATTAAACAACTGTAGGTTTACTCATAGAAGCTATACATGACAGCTTTTATACGAAGTAGCTTTTTGTTGCTTTATTTGACCTGAAAAGGAGACATGGGGCATCCCCTGCTCCTGTGTATTTGCACTGCACTGTTCAAGTCATCCAACTCAATCACACCAATGTGACTTCATAGCCAGTGACGTTCAATGGAAATGAAACAGGGAATGATTTATCAAAGGTCAACATCTATTTGTTCAACAACCTGCATTTTAAAAGCAAGCTTCTGGGATAATTATTGCTTCAATGCTGGCTTAAAGCATGCCGCATTTTTAGGCCTCAATTTGACAAATGCTTACTTACAGGTAATTGCACTTTTTAACCATAATCCTGACTGCGTATGACACTTAGTTTTCTGTAAACAAGGAAACCATTGACTTCAATACAAATGTTATTTAAATATTTTTTATAAGTTTAGGTGCATGTGGGATCTGCAATACTGAAAGCAAGATCAATTAATTCTTGAAATGTTAATGTTTTAAATGAGTACCATATTCTGAAAGAAAATTATTCAATAGCACTGAGAAATGTTGCTAGATAAATGTGGAATATGACCACAAAGGAGCAAACTAGAAAGAAAGCATGATATGGCTAAAAATAGGACTTTTGCTGAAGTGTTTTTAGGGCAAAATGTGGACACCCATCATGCTAATTATCAAGTAACATTTGGGGAAAAGCATGGCCACTTGTAACTGTGCAGACCTTCAAGCTTTTGCAGAAGATGCAAGAAGTTGGGGTGGAAGGAGGATAGTTCACAGGCACAGGTTGTCCAGAGAGGTGGTGGATGTCCCATCCCTGGAGACATTCAAGGTCAGGCTGGATGGAGCTCTGAGCACCTGATCGAGCTGTAAGTGTCCCTGCTCATTGCAGGGGATTTGGACCAGATGTCCTTAAAAGGTCCCATCCACATCAAACCATTCTACGATCCTAAGATTTTGTAAAAGATACTTCCATAGGAGCAACACAAAACTTTTCTGCATTCGCCCATTTCCTGATACCGTGTGACAGACATGGCATGTGGGAAATGTCACTAATTTTAAGCCGGAATTCCAGACAATTTGGAATTCCATGGTTCTCCTTTACACATTTTCTCACTTTGCTCTGACATCCGCCCTCTTTTCATATCTGGAATATAAGAAGTTGTTTGAAATTATACTTAATGCACTAAAGCCTTAAAGGTGCCTCTGGTGGCTTACAGAAGGATCTCCCCTGTAAATGTCCTGGAGTATTGTTTCAGTATGACATTCAGTCATACTGAAAAGCCACTGATACCAAAGACCACAGAGAGTACCAGATTTTCCTTCTCTTTAATTTAGATCTTCTCATTACTATATTAGCAAAGGCTTTCTACACTGAGATCTAGAACCCTGCTCAGTTATGGTTATACATATACTAACTGACCGCAAGGGAATTATACAGGCTCTGTGGGCAGTAAACAAATGCAGGATTTGATCCAAGAGGATTTTTCCCTCAGCTGTAAATTATTTGGAGTACTAAAGCTACCCTGTGAATCCTGCCAGGCTGACCCCATAGCAGTCGCTGGGGCCAGGATGGGGGTTTTACCTTCTTGGGCAGCTGTACCATGGGGGCCCTTCCTCCATTTCAGCAGAAATACTTACATTTTTCACGTTGCTCCCGGGCTGTGTGCTGTTCCTTCCGCCATCACTTGGTCTTTCTGCCCCTTGGAGTTTCTTGGCTGTGTCACTTCATATAAAAGGCATTAGATTCCATGTTGAGGAATATAAACATGAAGTTAAAAGGACTGAGGCTTTACTCTTGAAATGTAAAGGTCTCAGCAGTCAATTTCAGCACCTTGCTGTCTTTGGAGAAAATTCATATCTGGGGGTGACGTGAAAGCTTTAGCACCTCTGATCTGGCAAAGGGATCGGATTAAATAAAATATTGCAGAACTGAGATAAGCAAAGCATGGTTATGTTGCGTGACACTTTCAAGGTAATACACTTATGTAAAGCAGAAGTTATGATTCTGCTGAACCAACTGGGAAACAAACGTGAATTTGAGACCAGGGGAGGGTCAGGTTGGATACCAGAGCTGGCGGACTCAACACGATTTGTTGGGCCCGGAGCAGAGGAGCTGAGGGGACGCCTCATGGCGGCTGCAGCGCCTCACAGGCAGCGGAGGGGCAGCGCTGAGCTCTGCTCTCTGTGACGAGGAAAGGTTCTGCACCAGAGGGCACGGCCCCGAGCTGCTGGAGCTCAGGGGAGACTGCCTTCACCCATTTCAGAGTTTAGGTGCTGCTGTGGGGACAGGGCTTGGATTCGATGATCCCTATATGGGTCCGTTTCAACTCAGGATATTCCGTAATTCTGTGATTCTATGACTCTAGGATTCAATGCCCACCGGGATCTACTTCTTCAAGGACCACCAATAACCAAGGTGAAGTTTGCAGCAGATGCTTCGGGTGGCAACTGAAGCTCGCGCATGTACAAAGTAGCTTTCTCATGCTACTTTTTTTCATCTCTGCAGCTTGATAATGCAGAGCGAACACACGTTTATATATCTTTTCTTTCGCCGAGTCACCTCTGACGAAGCTCGTCTGCAAATAATAATTACAATAATAAAAAAAAAAGCGTTCCAAACGCTCCAGAACCAAAGCAGGCAGCAGCGCAGAGCCGCCTCCCCGCCTGCTTCACGCCGGGCGCTCCGCGGGCGCGGGGCGGGGCGCGAGGCGGGCCGAGGGCGGGAAGCGGAGGCGGAGCGCGGCTGTGCCGACCGGCGGCGCCCCGCGCTGCCCGCTCGCTGCGTGAGCCGAGCCCCGGTGCGCACCGCGTTGAAAAGTGCCGGCTTCGGCGGCGGCTCCCGCAGAGTCTCCCGGCACGGCGGCGCTGCCGCTCCGCTCCCGCAGCCCGACAGCGGGCAGAGCTCCGCCGCGATGTCCGCGTTCCTCCTGGTTCTCCTGGCAGCGCACTGGGGATTATCGCCCGTCGCGGAGGTGCTGGCAGCGGGAGCCCGCGGAGGTAAGGGTGTGCGGAGCGCGTTCAACTTTCCTCTGGTGTTGGTATCGACCCCGCGCACGGGAAGTTTGGAGACATAGAGCTGAATGGTTGCGGGGGAACTTGGGGGAGTTTCGCTGTGGAGAGTCACCGAGCATCAGGAAGGGGAGAGCCGTGCTCCCCCGGGGTCGGTGCTCCCGTGAGGAAGCGTTAACGCGGGAGGTGCCGTCCCGAAGCGCAGCCGAAGTTCCCTCCGGTAACGCTGCCCCGTTGCCGCCCGCCTCGGATCCGAGCGTTTGGGCTGCGGGAGGGAGTGCGGGGCCGTGGGCAGCGCCAGAAGTTGCGACTTTTCCTCTCCTTAACGAGTCTCCGACCAAAGCCTCCGCCGGGCGTAGCGTTTTGTAGCGGTCTCGAAGCTCTCGTTTTCCTGAGTTAGGGTTGGCGTAGAACGGAGCGTTTCTCGAAGTAGCGGATCCTCTCCTGTCTCAGGTGTGCCGAGCTGCCTCGGGTTTCTTCCCTCCGTGCAAAACGCTGCTAATCAGAAAACAGGATGAGGGGCTGTTGGCAGCCCTTTCCCTACCTAACTGAACGTGACTGCGCTGAATGCTGTCGTACCCAGCCTGTCGAACTTAGCTTCGTTTTAGCAGACACACAGTTCTCCACAACGTTCAGTTCTCACCATTAGGCATCCAGCTCTTCTCCGTCGCATCCACACCACCTACCAAAGTGTTTACGAACTGCTTGCAACTCGGTGGGGGGAGTGCAGGGGGCTTTGATCTTTGGGGTACGCATTCGTGCTTCAGTTCAACTCCCGAACCTCTCCGGTCCTTTCCCACCCAGCTATCAAAGCAGCTCAGGTGGTTCCAGCAGGAGAAATGAGAAACAACCAGGTACGGGAGAGGGAAGCATTGCTGCAGCATCCCAAACTTCCGTGTTCATAACGCTGCATCGTAACTATGAGAATAGTGGGAAGGAACGAGGGTGTAATGGCACCTGAGCAGTGTGCTCAGCCAGATGGGAAAGGTTCTTTGAAATCCTTTCAGCTTCACGAAAGGTACCTATGCCTTACTTCTGTCTGGGAAGATTCGTAGCTGTGGCACTGCTGTTTGATGGCAAACGTTTCAAGAACTTTCTGTGATATTCTCAGCGTGGTCAGATTGTGCTTCCGTAGCTGTAGCCTGTGTCTGATTTCATGAATAAGAATCAAACTTGCAAACATCTTGCAGAATTGTTCTGGAAGCTGATTTATCATCCTATCTCCTTTGATGGAGATAAGCAAATATTTCTGAATATTAATTTGTGTTGTGTAAATTTCACTTCATTTTCCCTATATCTTGTTTTCATTACCTTGCTCTGACTTAGTGTTTCACAAAAAAAAATGTGCTGTCAGCTTACATTAAGATCAATTCTATCTTAAAAGACAGCATCCTTGTAAACCACACCAGCCCAAAAAGTGGGATAAATCAAATTTACTTAGAATCAACTAACTCATCATATCATAATGTCATGTCTTATCAAAACCGAGTGGAGTACAAATCAAGACTTAAAAGGCATTTTGTTAAAAAAGTCAAATGGTCTCAACATAAAAAGGTTGAAGCATCCAGACAGCAAATTGCATTTGCACATCAGATAAACTTCATGATATACTGCTAAAATCATTGACCATACCAAGCTGATCCTCCTTCACAGAAGGAAATTCTGAGGCACTGAAGCATGCTAGGTTTAATGTATGTGAAAGGCACTGAAATTTGGAATGCACTGCAGTTCACCATTGGTAGGTAATAGAGAATTGGGAAAATGTCATGAATTGTGTTAACAGCACTGTTGTGGTAGCTATGGTAATGCTAAATATTAGTGAGTGTTGTAGGGAGAGGTAACGCCTGTTAGACTGGTGGATGATTTTTAGGATTAAAAAAAAAGGAGGAAGAAATAAAAACACTGAAGTTTGGAGTAGTGAAACCTCTTCTCTAGTTTTGCAGTTGACTGGGAGAATATCCTTGGGTCAGTTCTGTCCTTTTCCAGGTTACAAATGCTTTATTTTAATGTATGTATAAATACAGAAGAAAAAAATAAGATGGTGAAAGAGAAGGAAATGAGATGAAGGAAAATAGAAGCAAAGTAGTTTGGGGAGGGGAATACAGCAGGGAAGGTGATAAGATAGGATAACAACTGGGTTCTGCCACCTCAGTCATGAAGTATAACTTGCTCCTTGGTGCTTCAGTCAATCTCTTTCCGAGGAAACTCACAGCTCCCTGGCAAAGAAGCTTAATGGTCTCACTAAGGAGCCTGAGAAACCTCAATAGATCTTCACAAGTCTCATCTCCACATCGTGAGAAATAGGGTTGGGAGTGCTGTAGGGCTTGTCCCCAAAGGCTGTTACATAGTGGTTCTCTACCGAGAGGACAAATGTCTAGAAATTCGATGCTTGCTGAGTGATGGTATATCACACATTCAATTCATATTTTTGGGTCATTTTTAAGCTTTTAAAGGCAAGACAAATCTTCATGGAAGTGGCTTCTCTCTGGGTTCGTAAAGTGTTCAAAATGTCTACCTTGGTTCCACTTAGCAGAGAATTTACTGTTTTCACAGTGTCCTTTGACCATGTTTAAGTAAAGGCTGGAGATGAATTACTTAGAAATGGAAATCTCAGGTTCAGGGTTCAGCTGATGTTAATTTGGATTACTCACCTGGTAACAGAAAGAAGCCAGGTGAAATCAATCTGTCTTCTGGTGGTGATTGCTGGTGGCCTTCCTTCTCCATCAAGGTGTCACAGCAAGCAGCTGGATATGCTGGGTGGTTTTTCAGTAATCTCCTTATTAACAGCAAAATGCTTGAAACCAAGGGTACCAAATGCTGTTGCACTTCAGCAGCCTGAGCTCTGGCTTAGCAATCCGTTGGGTAATACTCTCTAAAAAGACCCATTTCTGTGATATACTACAGAGGTGTTTGTTCTCATTCTTAATGCCACTTGTGTGCCTTGAATGTAGGTAATAAGTACTAGTATTGTACATGAAAAAGAGATACTTCCAAGGTCGCAGTGACATTCCTATTTATTTATTCCAAAGAACAATGCTGCCGGAAACACGCTCTGCCATTAAGAACTTATCTGTCATGGGAGAGGCGAAATTACAGGGGAGGGTGGAAATATATCAAGGAATTTAGGACAGTAGTTAGAAGGATGTGCAATAAGAAGTAATTAAAGAAATCGTGAGAGATATCCACAAGTGCAATTTCAGTTTTATAGGGCGATCGGTGATGTATATTTGTCCTCCATTGGGTATATGTGATTGCATGAACAAAATCCTGATGATACTGGAGACTGAGCAAGCTGGGTGGTTACCTCTAAAGTGCTGTACATGTTCCCTTCTGCAGGTTATTTTCAGCTTAGCTCAATATTTTGGAGCTCTAGTTTAATAAAAGTGTTGCAGATGTCACCCTTTTAAACTGTGCGTTTTGCAGTTCAAAACAAGATGTCTCCTATGTATGTAAACTTGTCCTGTAGCAAGTTTCTTACTAATTTATCATAGAGCTTTGGCAGGTACTTTTGCAGGTTGAAGTAGCTGATCTCCAAAGATGTGTGGAAAAACTAACTTCATATAGTACCTTTTTTTTTTTAATGTTATGTGTAAACTTGAGCATATAAATCTGTACCTTTGTGTTCACGTGGACTTCATCTTATCTGAAGCATGTGGTGAAATTTGCGCTAACTTCAATGATATCAGATAGCAGCTTGAAAGTGTTTTTTCTCTACAGCTCTGCTATGTCCATTTATTTGCTATCTGGAGTTGAGTAAAATAGGGTTCTCTTTATTCTATTGATTGTAAAGGTAGTAGGTAACTTCAGTTTAAGAATTTAGAGTCATGGCTATCTCTAGAGATGCTTGTAAGCTCGGTGGTAGAACACTGGTTGTTTACTGTAGCATACTTTCAATCATGTCATTTCATAGTTTTAATGTATTAACCTGAATTTAGTAATCATGATTCTTCAAATGTAATATAAAAAAACTTGAAGTCATTTTAATGCCACTTAATACATTTTTAATCATAAAAAGTGAGGATGAAAATATCAGAACTTGATTATTTTTATGCAAGTCATGATGACTATTGTACTTAGTGTGAGTTTGGGTTAAGTGTACATATTGTAGCACTAAATCCTGAACTTGTGAGTGCAATTAATTCCTAACTGGATTTCTTTTAATATCATTACTCAATGACTACATGCCTTCTGTCCAGCCCACTAGTGTGTTGCAGTTACACAAGTTGTTTTTGGTCTGATTTTCATCATTGCATACAAATAAGTTCAATTTACTGAATAGCCAGTCTCTAGCTGTTTGCTTGGCGACGATAATGATAAAAATGCCCAAGCTGCATTGAATTTCCAAATGCAATAAGGCAAAATCTTTTTTTTTTAACCTGGTTTTATTTTGTTACTCTTTGTATCAGTGCTTCCCACCTATAATCATAGAGTGACTTGTGTTGGAAGGGAGCTCAAGGATCTAGTTCCAAACTGATAATATTAACGTGGAACTTGACTGGGGCTCTCTATTTTTTTTCATGCACCCTTCTAATATGAGCATAGAATCTGACACTTAAGAAGATGACTGTATGTCCCTCTGGCAGCCACGTTTTTCTCCACCAGTTTGTAATAAATTGTGGCTGTGTTAATACCCAAACATTGCAGTATGTAGAATACTGCTAAGTAATGGGGCTTCTAAAAGATGATGTAATGCCTGTCTTGAAGTGAGTTACACTCTAAGACTTTCAAATCTACTTCCAATTGAATAGAAATAAGTTCTCTGAGTTGGAAAAGTAGAGATTACAGTATTAAGAGTTCTAGATATGGTACACTGTGTTCTGAAACGTGCTTTCAGTATGAGCCCGTGCTCCTAAACATTTCACGTGTGGCTTTCTGCTGAATAACATGGCCTTCCAGAGGAGCCAAGCTGTTGAAACACAGCTTTGCTTCAGAAGTAATGTACTTTCTTTTTCTTTGTAAGATTGATGCATTCAGAATTATCTATTGCCTTATTGTCAGTAGGACATTCTGTGGTAGCTTTTGTGCGTGACTCTACCGAATGACTTATCCTTCAAGTGTGATTGGATATGTGCTTTAGAGACAAATCTTGAACTCCGAGAATAAGAAAAACGTATAATTCTTCAAGGTTTCCACCAAAACAGATTTACTTAGGAGTAGTTCAGAAACTTCACTATTTTTTTTTCCCTTTGAATGAACAAAGGAATCTTGGAGAACGAAAACATGCAGTTTTGTTTTCTCAAATAGTCGTAAGATGATATATTGGAAGGGGAATAGAGCATGTGCGAGGCAAATGCTGATGCAATGCTTTGCAAATGCAGTATTTCTCCTGTGGGCTGTTTTGTCAAGGATGAATTCTTCTGCTCACATGAACTCACGCTCCAGCAAAACAAAGAAATACCCAGTCAGTTTTCATATAATGCTTTGTGATTTCAATTTGCCTGTCTGCAAACTAGCAAAAATAATTTTTGTCAACAGTTTTTAAAATGCGATTTTGATATTGTCAGATAGTTTAGGCAGCCACTTATTCTACTGCTATTAGTGGAGAGCACGTGGGTTTGCACCTGTTGCTTTTGTAACATGCAGCCAAGCATTTTCCTCAAATGTGGTTTTTAGAATAATTTTTCAGGCACTGGAAGATGTACCCAAGTAGTACTATCTGATATATCCTTCCAGCATACCTCATTAGAGAGATGCTGTGGTGATGTGTAGACATGAAAATGCATATAAAATAATTACTAATGCAAGGAGATCACGAGAAAAATCACAGTAATTTTCTGGCTGATAGGTAGGTTTCCCCAAAACACCTGCCTCTTTCTGCTTGCATATGCTATAGAGATGAAAGAGGAAAGAGCAAGGTAAGTTCATTGCCATTCTTTTGCATATGCAAACACGCTGATTTATCTGAAGTATGTTGATATTTGTGTAAAACTGTGTGCTTATGAAAGGAAAGCATGCTGTTCAGCAGTGAAACTTCTCCAGAAAAGAATGGTTTTACTTGATTTGTTTTACTATGCTATCAAATAAACCACCCGCTTGAGTTAACACAGCTAAAATCAATGTATTCTGTGTTTTTTGTCTTTAGTGGTAACAGGGCCAGGATTTAGGAGTGGAGCGGACTTTGGGTCATTTTTATTTAGAATATAACTGAAAAATCTTAATTGGAAGAGAAGTTACTTTTTTCTGTTTTGTATTAGAGACTTCATGCAAAAAAAGAAAAAAAAGTTATTTCTTGCAGTATTTTTAATCCAAACGTAGATTAACTTTTGCCTGGGTTTCTTTTATTGAGCCCACTTTAAATTTCCCAGATCTATTTTTTAAATACTTGGATAAAATCATGATTGCTTTTCTAGAGGACCATTACAAACTGAATGAATTATTTCATCAATATTCATTTTTAATAAATGTTACACTGACAATCTCTTTTTTTGAGAAAATGGAGAAAAAAAAATCACTTGTTTTGAGGAGATCACTTTTTCCTGAGGTCAGAGAAACAGACAAAATTTCAGGCAGATCAGTATGTTGACATGTATGATCTTTGGAAGCTGTTAGGTTATGGCTGAACTTAGTTCTGTGTGAGGCAGACAAGACTGGCTCATTTTCTAGATGAAGCACGGTACTTACCATTCTAGATGTTTAGTTACTGCTAGTTTTCACTCATTTGAAGTACCTAAGACTCATTAAAAGAAGCTTAGAACACAAAATCTGATGAATTAGAGTAATGAAGTACAGTGACAGGGATGTTTAACAGAGCGTTAGAATTGTGGTTTATCCTGCTTCCTACTTCATGAACAGGGTAAGTAAAAGTAATGAGTTGGCACCTGGGTCAGAAGTGAGTAGTACTTTATTCTGAAATCATGAAGGAAGTCTTCTAGTAAACAAAAATCTGACAGTGATCCAGAAATCACAGAAGTCTGTTCTTCAGTACTGATGCTGATGTAGCACCCAGCTTCCCAATTTCTGCCGATGTGCAGAGGTGATGAAATAATCAGTGTAGCTGGAAAACCAGCAGTTATGATTTAGAAACTACTGCAGTTTCATTAAGTTAAACTCCTTGAAGTTCACGGTGTCTGAGGTTTCTCAGCACCTCTGTATTTCAAAGGGTCTTTTTGGTGTTATCAGCTGACATTCGGGTTGTGTGTAAAAATGTTGGGATGCTGCTCTCAGCCATAGGGTTTGGGTGATCCTCTGTGGAACTGAGGTTTGGACATTGTGATCTTTATGGATCCCTGCCACCTTGGAATATTCTAGATTTCCTATTCTAATACTTGGTGAACTGCTACTCTATTCAGTCGAGGAGTGTTGGAAAACACGAAACCTCACCTCGTTAGAAATAATGAAAAATCATTTATTTTGAGTAATTGCATTGAGTTTTTTTTATTTTATTTTTGAGGGATATCTGCAAGCAAGTGTAGGCTCAGGACTGGAAGCAAAACGAGGCTGCAAAACTAAATTCATTCTTTTTGGATCCACTGAGCCAAGCGGTTCTTATATTTAAGATATGGCAAGAACAGTGAAGAACAAATGCTTTCTTTCTGGTAATGTCATGTTATAGTATTCTTAGGAAAATATTTTAGGCTACCTTGTTAAAATGTGTACGATGGAGATGAAGCAGGTTGAGACTATGCAAGTGTGGAAAAAGCTAAGGCATTATTCTGTGCCTGCAGCTGGTCATGTTGGATTGCTTTTATTGTGCTTTTTCTGTGGACAACAAAGCAAGGCTACACCAGAGCAAGCACGTACCTTGCAGGTGTTGTCTGAGGCTTGCCTGGCTTGTAACAGCAATTGGCCATACAGGGCTGATATGAGTCACTTCTTTGAGGGTGTTTTGCATCTATATACATGGATATATGAAACATTAGTTAGGGAGAGGTACAACTACAAAATGCAGACAAACTAGAGTGCCAGAGGGCCAAGCAAATGAGGTCTTGCATTCTGACCCCAATGGCCCTGTTACTTCAGTGCTTAGAACTGGAGCTTGCATCTGGATCAGCGTATGTGTACAGAGCCATCAGAGTGAGGTCCTTCTCTTGGCTTGTTACATTTCTTTTTCGGGTTTCGAGGGACTGGGACTTAAACAGAACTGACAGTACACAATATTACACATTTACTCTGTAGATTATACTCCGCTGGAGTATTGGTGTCAGCTGATCTGCCACTTTGATATTTTCAGAGACCTGTAAACTGTGCCATAATAGTGCAGGAGAGTATCAGATGTAAGCTTTTGTAACTTCATTTCTCCAAAATTCTAGGTAGGTTTGCTCAGATCTCCAGCCTTTGTTGCTTACTTTGTCCTACGAGTAGCTTTTTCTTGTGTGCAAAAATCCAGTCTGTCATACCAAACTTTGACTGATCTTTGGGCGATGAGAAGAGGGTTGGAAGCAGATGGCTGTCAACGCAATGACAAAATTCTGTAATACTGCTCAGATACAAAATGTGAGGCTCCATATTTAAAACACGTTCAAGCAAATAAAACTGCTTGTATTTCTAATGCAGTTCAACTTTTGCTGTGGATTATCTTAACACAATTTGTACATTTGTGATAAATTTTCTTTTACTGCAAAAAGCTGAATTCTAACTGCTAACCAATTAGTAACATTCAGCAATGAGTAAAACACTCTGAACCGTGCTATGATTTTGTCAGGGAGAATCGTTAAATGCTCTTCAATGAAACCGCACTGATTTGTGTTAATTGGTGGCCTGTCTTTTCACAACCGTATCAAGCTGTGACAAATGTGCCTTGCAAAGACAAGGTAATGCAGCTAAACGTGCAGTGACTGCTCCTGTGATGTTGGCTGGGCTCAGGAGGTAGCCAGTGATTGCAGGAGTGCTTAATGTGTGGCTGTGGAGAGTTAAGAGCAGCACAACTAAAAGCATTTACGTGAAATAAGTGCTAAAGAACTTCAGTTCTGTATCACGTTTACATGTTGGTAGTTGGGTCCGGGTTCTTTAAAAAGGCTTTTTGATGAAGCTAATATAAATGTGAGAAGCATGATGTAAGTATGGAAAATTAATAGAACATCTTTCAAAGTTTTATTTATTTCAATGAAAAATGTGAGAGTGCGACTGATCAGTGGTCTGTTTAGCCTAGCAGTGGGCAGTTTCTTGCCAAAGATAGCACAGCATGTCCTTGGTGCTCCTAGGGTCCACATTGTGAAGAGCTGTTTTTTTTTTGAAGCCAGCTGTGTTAGTTTTGGGGAAAATACCAATATGTTGAGCATGGTTATCTCGAAGCAGTCACCACTGGCTGATCATGCACGCATAAAGCTAACAAGGGAAAACTAATTCTAAGTACTTCTAAATTTGCATTTAATTCCGCTCTTCTATTCTGTTTTATGCTTAACAGAAAAGCTGCTGCATCTAAGTGGAAATCTTTGAATAACTGTTTAACGTGACACCTGGTAAGCATCCACCAGCCAGGAGCTTTACATTTATACTGTTAGCAAATGGAGTGGTTAACTTCACCTGTTCACCTTGGATTGCACACTGGCACCTTGAGTAGAATATCTCACTTATCAAATTTCCAAAACCTCATGCCTGGGAAAACCTCTTATGACTTCAGGAGTCCAGGTGCTGCAGAGCTTATTAGATAGTAACAGCTTTTGTGGATACAAGTGCCTGTTGAATGTTGCTTTCATTTGGAATTGCAGCCTGAGGGAAACAAACAGCCTAGAAGTAGGTAATGGAAACAGGCTAGGAGGGCTACTTGTTAAATTACTGGATTATTGTATTTGCTAGAGAGCAAGAAGGCCATGTCCAGTATGGGGGGGGGAAAAAAAAACCTTCCAACTTTTACCAAGTTTCCACTGTGTTTCTGAACCCTAAAATTTGCTTTTGTATGAGTGGGGATAAGCAGCAATGTGCAATGTTTGGAATACGTGAGTATTGTTTTGTGTAAGCCACGGGGAAATCAAGCATCTCTTCTTCACGATGTTGCAGGATTCCTTAAAGTTGTTGTTGTTGGAAATGAATACATTAGTGAAGAACTCGTAGAGGAGCTATATCTAATTGATTATAGAAATGAATGGCAGTGCCCTCTGGGACTTCAGGTGACTATAAATGTATTTAACATTCAATTGCCTCAGTGTGGACTTAAAGAACAACTTTTTCTTTGACTGATAACTAAGGCTTAAAACAGCTCATCTCAATAGAAATAGCTGCCACTGTTAGGCACAAATGTCAGCAGTGTTGCAGTGATGTTTTAATAACACAAAGTGATCTGCCCATACTTCAGTAATAAAGTTGCAGAGGCTCCAGTTTGCTTTCTTGCCAGCATCTTTCTATTGACACCTTTCTGTCAAGAAGATGAAGTGAAGAATGAAATCTAGCTTTTCTCTCATGTTAAATGTATTCTGCAAAGCTTTTGTGAAATACAAAGACTGAACTTTGTAGATAGTGTTTGCATTTGGGACTTGCAGGGAGATTTACGTGAACTTTGTGCTGTGGTAGTGGTTGCCCTTTAAAGCAACCAGATTTATATGAAATAAGCACACTTCTAAAACTGTATTTTGTAGATTAGTTTAGTCTTTAGGGTTTTTTTTTCTAGAGCAGCAGAATACAATTATCAGTATAAACTGAGATTTCAAAATGGGTGAATTTGAGTGTATGCTTAAACTATATATATTTTTCTGTGTAACTTGTCAGTGTTTGAAACAGAATAGAAAGATGCTTAAGGAAACTATCAGGGAATTTTCTAGCTGTGGGTTCAATCTGTCCAATGCTATAGTTCAAAAACTTGTTAATTAATCATCATCTTAATCCTCATGATGGCATGAATGTTGGTTCCAGTGATAAAAAGAAAACTAATATCTTCAGAGATGTCAGTCTGCTGAGCCACGAAACATCCAGAAGGATATTTTTCAAAAGCAATAAGTAGCAGGTATGCATATGAATTTCATTAGCTAGTAATAATATGCGTCCCCATACTTGGGAAGGAACACCACTTAAAGCCTGTGTTTTCTGCTGGCCTGGTGGGGCTCGTATAACTTGTAGAGTTACACCTTTTCCATCATCTTTGCTGGTTTTTATGCAGAAGTAACTGGGGTAAGGCTTTCCAGAAACTCCCAACATCTCTTAAGTGAAATACATTTTTCTTAAGAGCAAAATATCTGCAGAGCTGGAGTGAGGTAGAGTGCTGCAATAGAGGTTTGAATTTGGATTTTGCTGCATGCCCGATGGCAGACATGGAGCAGGATGGCTGTGGAATGGCTGCTCATGTATGTAACTCATCAAGAGGGGGAAATTCTATTTTTCAGGGCAGTGATACCAGAATCAAGGTTAGAGTGGGAGAAGAACCTTTCCTTTTTTGCCCTTAGTGACCCTTTACTTGCCAGAATGCCTTCTGTACTGGAGGTAGCAGCTCGCCATGCTTAGTTTAAACAAAATAATGATGAAAGACTTGAGCAGATCATGACCATGGCAGTATAGCCCTAGGAGTTCAAGTTGCACCAGTTGAGTGATGCTAGTGCTTGAGCTCACCCAGTAGCAGAGACTTGGCGAGGAGAATTCGTATCCCAGAAAAGGGTGAAATGTTGCTACAGAAGGAAAAACTGAGGGGTTTCTTTCTCCAAGTGCTTGCAGTGGGATCCTAACCTGTACAGAGCAACAAAAAGAAAGGTTCCATCAATCTTTCCCTTATTAAATGTGTTTTGTTAAAGTGTGTTTATCACGCTGTTTAAAAGAACCAGGTTAGAAATCTACTGACAATAAATGAAGATTTATTATATTTGTTGTCATCGTATACCTCATACAGGATTGGAATACGAACTGAAGTTTGTGAAAAGAGTTAAAAAAAAAAATAAAATAAATAAATGTCCTGGTGCCATTTAATTAACTGTCTAGCCAATATTTCTCCCTTTTTTTATTGAAAAATCTGTACATTGCAACTGGCTTCAAGTATGCTCTTGGACAGCTCTGCTAACAGCCAGAGAATAAATACACTAAAATACAGACAGCCTTGCACAGCTCCACACATACCAAATGAAATCATACCTTGAGCTGCAAAACAATATTTTTTTTGTTTCAAAACAGAATGCAATAATTGCATATGTATAATGAAAATAATTTGTTAGAAAAGAATTAACATTTTTTTCATCAGCATAGATGGAATATCTCAAAGTGTGCTGTGGGACAATAAAGAGCAGGGCTTTTATCTAAACTTATGATCCACTTGTTTTTGAAATTGAGTTTTTCCTTTAACCATCTGCTATCTACCATCTAAACCATGTTTAGAGGAAAGCTTTAATAAATTACTTTTCTTTAGATTATGGGAAGTAATATGGGCATTATTAGCTCATTTTGCATATTAAAATGAGGTGTTTCCTGCTAATTTTATTTCAAGTTCTGCAGTTTAAATCTCTCTCATGGGATTTAACTAGTTACCTTGCTACTGGATTAAGACATACTGGAGGACAGGTGTAAATAATCTATTTTATGCAGCTGATACTGCATAGATATTTTAAAACATTTTCCTCTGTTGTTGTTCTAAGTGACACTACGAGCTTTGTTCAAAAATACAGGAGCTGGAGATCTCAATTTCTGGAGTAAAAGAAATTCTGGATTTGTCACATAGCTGAAAGTGTTGGTGTCCAATGGGTAGCTTATGTTTTTATTTGTATTTTTACCTTAAAAAGCTGAGGAGACGTTTGTAGATATAATATATATAGCCTATGTTTTGGGGGAGATGGAGACCAAGTCTGGAAGAGTTTAAGACAGCTGAAAGAAATCAGTCTGAAGTATTGAATTGCCTCAATAACTGCAGTCCTGCTGGTCCAGATTCCAGCGGTAGCTCTTGGGTTGAAAGGTTAATGACTCATTTTCTGAGCAGTGCAGTTTTCTTTCATTTTTCATGTACAATTATCTGCACTGTTTTAAAAACTGAAAGGCACTTCCAAAATGCGTTGTACTCAGGCGTTATTGCTGTCAATTAAAGTTATTAAATCATACATCTTTAAAAATGAAATCCAAATACTCATTAATATGTTTCCATTGCTCTATTGCCACTTCATTATGGAATTGACAAGTGTAGTATTGAAGCAGCTCTGGAAGTTGGTGACTACCTTTGCCTAATGACGAAGATATTCATTTGGATACCCACTTTTTTAGGAATACTCACTTTTTTTGTTGTTTTCTTGAAAGCAAGAGTCTTAAAAATGGGGGAAAAAAAATAAAAATAGAGAGGAGAGCATCTACCATCTCTGGCTGTGGGTTGTTAGCTGCTGGGGCAGAGCTTGGTGTTAGAACAGATGAGCAAATGTGTTGGTCATGCTTGGCATGTAGGGGCAATAAAAGAAGAAACAGGCACCTTCAGAGCCCCTGACAGAGAGAGAAGGATGTCACAGAGAAGGTGCAAACTGTATGCCTAAGAGGCTGATACTGGTGGTGGTTCTGGGAAATGGAGGATGATGAGGGCAAAAGCCAAGCTTTTTATTTTTGCAGCCATTTGATACGGTATTCGTGCTCCTCTGTGAAATCTTTAAATTAGCAATTTCACTTTTTCTGTAAGTCTACTGTACTTTGACTCTTAACTGAATTAAGTCCCATTATAAATGACATCTTTCTAACAGTTGGGATACAGGTTAGCACTCCCATGAGGGACGATTTAATGAGGTTGTTGCTATGACAGTTCAGCTCCAGGCAGCACGTGTGCTACCTCTAATGTGCCACCCTCTCTCCCCTCAAATATCACAGCAACTTTTGTGCTGGCTTTTTAGAACTTTGCTCTTAATGGGATTCAAATGCAGCGTTTTGTATTTATATTTTCTCTATAACACAGCTGAGGATTTGACAGTCCACACTGTTCATTTCTTTTATTTCTGAAATGCTATTAGTAGTACATGATTTGACAAGCAAAAACACAATAAGGTGTTAACTGCAGTTATTTCAAAAGATGCTCTGAGGATGAAGATTTACAGAAAGAATAGGCACATATATTGTAGTGTTTACAGTGAAAAATATTGGACCTGTCTTTCTTAAATTCACATCAGAGGACATCTCAATGGATGAAATGAGTTGTATGCTTACCAGGTACAGTGTAAACAAGCATTCTCACTATGCTGCAGCCACGCAAGATGGTACAGCTATCTGCATTCAGCAGGAGCTGCCTGTGGTCTGTGGGGTAATATGATGTCTCAATTTCCTGAAGCTGTTAAAGCAAGAAGTTATGTTACTCAGGAAGGCTTTCAGTGCAGTTCTGAAGCAGGTTGCTGAAGAGGTGACATGACTATGGGAGGCAGCAGCTCCTTCCTGATCTCCTCTGTAGAGTTGGGAGAGGTGTTGGCTATGGAGGATTCTTGGGCTGGAGCTGTGGCTATGTTTGTTCTACCGTTGCTGCCTGCTTTTGTCATGTACCTTCCTGGGTGAGAGAGAAGGGAATGTCTTCCCTAGAAGTAATTCCACACATCTACCTCCTTCTCCATTGGCTCTCTTCTCTAATACAAACTTCTGTAAGGTTAAACTTGAGTAAGGGAGTTCCAAGCCGAAGACTTTGAACTCTGATGGGGTTCACAACATGGTCCTGCTACTTGTAGCTTCAAAGTAAGTTTGAATTTCTATTTACAATGTAATCCCATGAAAATATTCTAGGTTGTGGAAGTTCAAAGAGGTATGGTGGCAAAGGAAGCAGTTGCTATTGCAAGTAAGCATCAATAGATTTTGGTTTGCTGCTGTTTTAGAAACAGTGTGCTTTAGCATTGCTATGAAATAAGGAGATGTCATGTTGAAGCTCAAATAAGCAGCTCTTAAGTTTTTCTGCTACTTCAGTGTTTTCTGGTTGCTCTGCAAACTTGAGTTACTCCTCACTTTTCTGCCTCCTCTTCACTCAGCCTTGAAAGTGATTTTTTTTTTTTTAATTCTAAATAAGCATATGAGTTCACACAGAAAGGAGTCCTACTCAAATCTGACATGACCTATATACATTGCCTTCAGCATTGGTCTGGAGCTCACCAGTTCAGTTATAGACGAAGAAGTTTATTCCCATTCCATCTGTGTTCAGTGTTGTTGTCTGCTTACTTGTGAATTACTGTGTCTCTCCTGCCATGTGGCTGTACCCACCATGGTGCCCGGCCATCTCACTAGCTGTTGGGAACAAATTCTTTTTGTCACTCCTAATCTCAGTGAAATGAAACCTAGGGAGATGCTGAGGAACTGATTATTCAACCCCCTTAAAGCTTTGCCTTTTTGAAGTTAATGGGCTTAAAAGATTTTGGTTTGCTGCTGTTTTAGAAACAGTGTGCTGTAAAGATCTGGGCTTCTTTTTATTTTGTTTGTAAGTAAAATACCTTGGTGCTGAAGAGTAAAAAGGGCTTCATTGTGTTTATTATGCTGCTTACTAGGTCTGCAAGTATACTAAATTCTTCTGCAAATGCAAGATCATTGAGCTATATCCAAATTGGTTCAAAAGATGCTGATGAGAACATTTGTTACACTTCTCTGCAGGTTCTGATAATGATGTTTGCCATAAGGGTGTTCCATTCTGTGACTGAAGGGGAGAAGTGCAACTGCTGTATGTTTTTAATGATGTGTAATAGGTTTGGATATCTGGCGTGATATTATTTCCTGTTCTTTGGCTGATTTTGCTCTTATGCCACCCAGTTTTGTTCCCTTTACAAGGGAAGTGAGGTGAAGATTAACAGGTTTGTCCATTCCTCTCCTCCCTCCCAAGAAGCCCAACTTCACAATGCTGCCTCACCCCAATAAAAACAATCAAAAAGCACAATCCAACAGAACTCAGCACTTGGGATGCGCGCTGACAAAATGAGACCAGATGCAGACAGGAAGGCACATGGTACAAATTCCAGCTTCTCACTATGAAGATTGCTAAAAGAAGAAGAGAAAACATGCTGTGATTTATTCTCACAGCAAAAAAACTGCAAGTGGAACAAGGAGTACAGAAATCTGTTAATACAGTTTACACTTAGAACAACGCGTCCTCCTTCACCACTACTCTTGGTTTAAACATAACTTAATAAAACTGGTCTACAGGCAGCGCTTCTTGAATTGCGGTCCGAACCCTCACTAAATGAACATCTAACACTTAATTTAATGGTAATCATGCAGCTTCTTGAAAAAAATATTTTCCACTTATTATACTTGTTCAGTAGTTATCTCAATGTGTAATAATATCAAATTACTATGCTGTCTCTCAAAGTCCTAAATCGTATCATTCTTGCACAGACCAGAAAATTACTTGTACTTAAAGATATGTTTATCTGTACGTATGTGGTGGATTTTAAATTGAACAGTTCCAGACATAATTTTCCTAATATTGGTTAATCCATCTTTAATTAAAATGTTAATTGCTAATCCACATATTACACATAGAAAAATCAGCCTACAGTAAACTGTGACTTATTTGCACAAGGACGAAAAATGTGAAATTACAGGGCAATCTGCTCTTCAGAATGGCAACGTTAACATCTTTTTGGTAACCAAGAAAGAATATATTGAGATTGCTTGAATTGTTTCCCACCAAGAAAGGAGGGGAGGTAACTTGGTGCCAGCTAAAAAGTCCCACTTCAGACAAACTATGGCCTGGAATACCTTTTTTATAATATTTTTTTCAAGGGAATTTGCCCAGAAAGGATTACTCCAGTGCTGCAGCTGTACTCTATTCTCAGCTAGAATACTCTGCTGAAATCCTGTCTATGTTTTTCAGAACAAAACTCCCTCTGTCTAAGGCTGCATTTCAGAAGTCAGACCCAGACAATCTTGCTTTCTAGCCAAGGGTTACAGAAGGTGGTTAGCTAGGTGGGGGTTATGCTTGCTGTGGGTTGCTAATGTCTTTTCTCACATAGCTTTTTCAGAGCTGTTATATTCAAATCAGAATCTTGAAATCATACAGGATTGCAATCGGAGTCAAATTAAGAAAGTAGAGACTTGCCTATAGAATGCCATCTGTTGATTTTTCTATTTAATTAGAGAAATGGATTTCATAAATCTGTCTCACTTACTCAAAGTATGTATCAGTAGGTAGGCTTCTAAAAACATCTGCACTTTTTTTTCCTAAAGCCTGAAAGGAGAAACAACCCAAAAAAACCCAACCGTGTAAACATCTTGAATACTGCTAAATGCTGCTTAGCAAAAAGCATGCCTACTAATTCCACAGATCTTCACAATCTGTTCCTATTTGGGGTTTGTCTCAATACCACTGGAAGGGTTTGAACTTTTGGATTTCGGATGTGCTTTTTTTCATATATTTTTTAACCTGTTCATTTTCCATCAAAGGAGGTCACCTCTTCACCTTTCTTTTAATCTTTCCTCCCTTTCAGACCCTGCATTCCAGTGTTCTTTCCCACTTGTGAAAGTCACTTAATCTCTGTTTGAACCTGTTCCTGCTCTGCTCCAGCAGCACGGCTTCTCTTAGCGGGTTCATCCAAATGGATCAAGAGGAAGATGCCTTTGACACTTCTGTACCAAGAGGATGCAGAAACTCCTTGGCTGAGAGCTATGAAAGAGGTTATTTTGGGAGCAATATGGATTTGTATGTATTGCTTTGGCTTGGTTTACAGTCACTCTGTCTTTGAAACGTGTTTGAATATATGCTATTGATGCATGAATAATACTGCTATTTATAACTTGTTTTCAGGCAGGAGAACTGGCCACTGCCACCAGGAGGGTCACCCTGCCTGCATGGAAATTGTGTTCGTTTCAGTTCCTTACAAGGCCAGAACAAGAATTTAAAAATAAATATACGTAATAAATAAAAAAAGCTAACTCAACCAATTTTCAAGGTAGGGTGGCGATTATGAGCTGTGCCACTTGGTCAGGCAGAGCCGACCTGCTCCAGTGAGCCCACAGCTCCCTGGGAGCTTTCATCTTTTCCTCTTCTGAGTCTTTAAATAGTGACAGAATGTTGTGCTCCCTGGTGCCGCTGAGCTGCCCTACCTCCTGGTATCCTAATGTTTGTGACTGGGCTGAGAACAGCTCTTCCCCATGGTATCTTTAATTCCTGGTCTGTGGGCTGCAGGCAAGTGGCTGGGGCTCTAAAGCAAGCTCGTTGTGCCTGAGTTATATTACTTCCTCTTCTTAGCCAGGCAAAGTATATTAAGAATTATTTCTTCTTTGTCTTGTGCTGTAGGCTAGGAATAAAAGCTATCGAAGACAAATCTGGTATTACAGGGATTGTCTATGGGAGAACAGGCTGAGTGACAAGGTTTGAGATCACTGTGAGTGCAGAAACTGATGCACGTGTAAAACTCATCTGCACGAGAGATTCCCGAAGTCATTATGCTGTGCATAATCTTGTAAGTAAGGGGTTAGATAACAAATGCTTTCTCGAGAATTGTACATCTTTCTTTTACATTGCCTTTGCAAAATTTTTAACCATCTCTTCTAAAGTGGATCCATTTTATCCGATACAAATGCTGAGACTTGTTTTGTATGTTGAGCCAGGGATCATCACCTGGTTTAGGAACAGGGGTGCAATTAGGAATAGAAACAGCAGATAAGTTGGGGTTTGTCCTCAGACAAAATGAATTGCTGTGCTTTTAATACCACCTCTTATTTTAACTGGGCAAAGCATTAAGAAGGGGGATACAGAGTTGAACTTATGACAAAGCAGCTGGAGTAGATGCTTAAGGAGAGTTAAACCTTTTGTTATGAGACAGAAGGGAAGGATATGGGCATTTGGGAAGTGCTTAGTGGGCAATAGGAGTCCTTAAGTTGAAGCAAAAAGAGGATCGCTGTGAGGTGGTTCTGAGGAAGAATGAATGGAAAGTGGGAATTGTCCTTAATATCTCTGGAGCGTTTTCGTTCTTTCCTCGTTCTGCATAGGAGATTCTCTATGGATCTGCAAAGCTCTCACATTTACCTTTCAGTAACTGTTCCTACAGTGTTATTTTATTTTTTTTTTTACTAAACTGCCTTTAAAAAAAAAAAAAACACCAAAAAACTCTATAGTTCAACAAGCCCTCTCATCCAATAAAGATTGCTCAATAAAATCACAACCGTGTATTTGTAAGTCCCGAGCCATCCATCTGTCTTTCCCATAGATGCAGAGTGAAGCCTGCTTGGAAAAAAATGAGAGGACATCCAGTAGACATGATCTAGCTGGTGTTTTTTTCTCTGCATCTTTTATTTGCCCCATCTTCCCCAGTACTTTCAGTACGTGCAGTTACAGATGAAGCACAAGTTTCAGAGATGCTCAGTGTCTCTAGTGCATGAGACTTCTCTTTGTATCATGTCCTTGCCATGCCTATTTTTAAGAGAACCTTTATAAAGCTAGTTTCTAATGCCACACCAGTAACTTTATTTGAAAGCTCGTTCTGACTTAAAAACCCACGTTATGTACTCAGTCTGCCAAGGGTGAGTGTTGATGCACTTGTTCTAGCCCAGGGTTTTCTTTTCAGTTCCCTGGTTAGCTATTTTCTTCTCGTTATTGTCTTAAAATTCCTACCACCTTTGTGTTTAATATATTCCATTTGTTGCAAGGAAGTCCTAAATTAATGGAAACGTAGGCACAACTCTTGCAAACCCTCAAGATTTGAAACTGAGTGTGGCTGTAGAAGAGAATATGGAAGCAATATCTCCTTCTAGAAATCTAATAATTGTGTTCTAATCTCTTCAGTGGTGTAGTGGTACCCTATAAATGCCTTCCCACTGTGGTGACTTCTAGTTTGCTTTTAAAAACTCAGCTTATTTTAAATGTCACTCTTACTAGCTTTCTGTTGACAAAATAAAAGATAACTCTGTTGGATATCCCAGTTAAGCAGGGTACCATGTTTACATTGGGTTTCTGCCCAGCAGCTGCTTATGCTGAAGTGCTACAGAGAATCCATGAATTAATCACCGTGTAACCATGGGGACACGTTGTGTTGATGTTCACCCCAAGTAAGTGCCATCACCATGATGTGATCTGTAGATACAAGTGACATCATTCTTCTGCAGTTCGTTGTGATCGTGGGTAATAAGGTCTCAATTTCTTGACTGCTTTGGGGATACTCAAATGCTGCTGTTGCTGTCTTTCTCTGGAAGAAGTAAAGAAAATGCAGAAGTGGTATTTAATGAATTACAGCTCCTAAAGGTGTGTCTGAAGTGTAAAATTAGCTTCTAAATGTGTGTACATGCATAATGGCAGTACCGTGCTTCAAGGTACAAATTACATGGTGACATGTGCACATTTTCTGAGTAAAAGGTGCACGGGGAAAAAAACATGGGTCAGCATTACAATAAAATAATTTAATTGGATTTTTTCATATTTATCTTTATCTTGCAAGATAATTGCCTCATTATGGGCTGTAGATTCTGATTTTTATTATATCAGTGTTTATCAGAACTACATGCAGTTTCCCAGTAAGCTGTAACCAGTCATAAAAGCCTTTTGGATGCTCAGAAATAGCTATTAAGGAAGGAATAGTTGAAATACATAAGTGTACAGAATATTGAGAGAAACAGCCATTTTAGGAGGAGCAAGGACCATTTTGTGGTTAGGTTAAGTTAATAACACAACTTCAGTTAACTTGGTCCTAAGCTTAGAGCTCATAAAGACACCCATGGGAACGTATGAATTAGTTTCTCTTAATTGCATTATTTAATTTAAATGTTTAAATTGCCTTTCTGATTTTAATGCAGGTTTTTTTTTTTAAGGAAACACTTTCTATTTGGGATTTGCATGTGTGTGCTCATTGCTTTGGTTCTCCTCCAAAGATCTTTTCTTTTTCCTCAGAAAAATAGTGAGAATTAATGTGTTGGCAAAATCCAGCCATGACTTCAGAGAAAGTTGTGAATAATGAACGCAGGGTCTTTCTCATGCTACAGTGGCAGAAAAACATCGGCCAGCATCGTGTTAAAAATGCTGCATGTGTACGTACACCCCTAAAAAGAACAACTGAAGTGCAGAAATCTCCAGCTCTCATCAGCCAATGTATTTTGAGAGTGGACAGATGGGACTTGATGCAAAGAGTTTTGCATTGTCTCAAACAGCTCCGTGTGCGTGCTGCTGGATCGGGGCTTCAGTGCTCCTGGGGAAGAAACAGAGTTGGCTCTCAAGCAGAGCTAGCTAAAAAATAAATACCTAGGGAGTGATGAAGAAAAAAGCAGGTTTCTGTCTGCTTCTTTACTGTCTCAGCATGAGGTTGTGTAATTCTCGATGCCCCTTTGGTCTGGAAGACAAATCTATTGGATGTGGCTAATAGTTGCTTTAACGTGATTCTGGCAGGAACAGACAGGAGTTTGGTTTGCTCAGCCGAAGGGAATCGTCCTGTAGCATCCTCTTTGAGTCAATGGGAGCTCTGTCATTGACTTAAAGATTAAAGGGTTCAGTAAGGTGAATTGACTTAATACGAAGTGATTTAGCTGTGATTTAAACCAACGAGCAGAAAACTTTGATTTAAATAATTGATTTCAATCTTATTGTGAAATTTATAGTTTTAGCTGTTTTCAAAGAAGCCAATTCCTTGACTGGGGGTTCAGTTCAAATGCAGTGATTTGAGACCAAATAGTAACGTAGCTAATGTTTCAGTGCTTATCATAAAATACATTGCTCTCTCTCCAGTTCTGTGTCTTTTCCTGACCAGGAATTACTCAAGTTCTTGCAAACTTAGGTGATGTTTTAAGTCCTATGATTAACTTACGTGTTGACTTGTTAAGTCACATTAGTTCTTATATGCCTTTGTAAAACTGGACCTGATTCAACTCTGATTCCGTGCGCAGTTTACTTGCCAGTTGGATTTGATTTCTGTGGACACTAGAGGGAGCACATATTGCTTTAAGAAGGGACAAATATTTTGTCCTGTCAAAGCGTGATCTAATCTGGCAACAGTATAAAACAGCATACAGGAGTATGTGTGATGTGAAGTCGCATTTGTGTTTCTCAAGTAATTCATCTGGGGGGAAAGCATGCAAAAGGTAAAGGTCACCTTATGGGAAATCTATTCTAGGTAATGATAATCCTAGAGATTGCTACCACTATTAGTGGGGTTTTTCCCTACATCTCCCTGTATCAACTGAAGTTGACACTTAACTGAGTTCCAATTATTTCATTAATGCTATATACATCTTAGGGGATACTTACTGGTTAAAATATTTCTATCTCTTATGATTTTATTGACTTGTGTTAAAATGCATTGATTTTTGGCTGATATACTTGTTTCAGAGTAGATGCAATTGTTCTTGTAGGAGTGCTTTGGAGTTCAGTTCTTGTTTTTTCAACAGATGTTTCCATTGAAAAACGAACTGAACATCTGAAAAGATTAAATGGATGTTAGTCAAGCATCTTGTTTTCAAACATGGCATTCTTTCTTCTAATGTGTGAAACATTACACTTGCAAGCATTCTTTTCTAATCTTCCTCCATTAATCTTATGCTTAATGTACATAATAGCACATTGATTGTCATGTGTTTGCTTTATTAAAATGTTTGAATTGGTGATTTCTGCCTGTCTTAACTCAAGGATAATGAGGTTGATTGAGTAATACCTATTTAATTCCTCTTACCTGTGCAATGTAATTGGAGTGAGATGTGAATGCAGCATGTTTAACCTCCCAGCAAACAAGAGCCCTCAAGCTTCTGGTCTGAAGCAGTGCTATCGGCATCATCAGTGATAGCAGGCAATCACTTGCACCTATTGATCTGACATGGAATTCTATCACTTCTGCCAGGTATAGTGTAACCCCTTCGAAGTCATCGGTGGCCAAAGTCACTGTCTTCAATTCTGTGTCTCTTTGTTCTGCATTTAAATTATTTTTCATGTCTATCATGATGTCGAATAAAGAGTAGCGTTCTTTGTCATTAGCACACAGTGGATTTGATAGGCAGTACTGGAAACCAGCACCCCTTGCATAAGAGATGCTCTCACCTTTGGACCAGGGTCAAGACCAAATACATGTACTGATGTTTATATAGCTTTTATTTCCAACATATTTGTCTTCATGTGCAATTATATCAATTTTTTTTACTGTGGTTCTCTGCAAATATGTGATAACAATGCACATATATTCAAATGGATATTTTCCCTCTCATGTTAAATTTATGGAAAAGGCTGTGACAGAAAATCTGCAGTTACTTTTTGTACTGCTAAATCCCTCCCCCCCACCCCAGTTTTCCACAGCCTTCTCGCATCAGGAGGGAGCTGCTCTTGCCCCCCTTCTCCATGACAATTCTGTAGTTCGGTTTTCTGATAGGTTTATGTCAGAGATAACAGATCTGTGGGAATTATAGATGTGATCATTCTGGCTGAGCTGAGTGCCCTGTGGCAGCAGATGGAGCTCTCCTGGACCTCGGTCCTGTTGCCAACCCCAAACTGGCCTTGCTGGCCGAGCCCTGCTGCCAGCCTTCTCTCACACCTATAAATAAAATGTGTTGTTTGTGTTCTGTGTTCCTCTGCTCTGCAGTGGGCTGGCCAGGCTGTAACACAAGTGAAGCAAGCAGGTTTATGGAGCTGTTACTTTTGTAAGGGAAGTGATGAAGCTCTGGGCTGCTGCAGTTGGTGATGCTTGGCGATGTGATGGAGGATGGAAAAGCCCTCCTCTTGCTGCCTTCCTCCTGCTAAGTCTGTGCCCAGAGTCCCACGAGCTCCAAAGACTGCCCAAAATACGTGTTATTAAGCCAGCCTCATTTTTATCAAATTGTTTGATGCTACTTCTGATAACCTGTAAATAAGAGATGAGTCATGTTGTGGAAACATTGCTATACATACGTCTTTCTTGTGAAGCTAGCAATTTTCTTCTCTGTGTTTTGGTACTCAGCTATTCCTAAATCTCATATGATTAATATGTTAATATTCAAATTCTATTATGACTATACATGTAAGCATAGGATTCATTTTCCTGTAGGAGACTACCTGTGCATATAGAAGTCCTGCTAACTCTTAGTACTTGTTATCCAAAATTAAAGACAAATAGACCTTTATATATTTTTAAATTCAACCAGTATGGCTTATCAGCAAATTAATGACTTGCAAACCAAAAGCAATTCTGCTACATCTAATATTCTGCAACTGCAAACCAACATATTATATACATTAATCAATTTGTCATAAATGAATCCTTATTTTGTTTGCAAGTAAATAAAACAGTCATGCCACAGTGTACTTTATTCCTAAACCAATATATAACAAATAAATGGATTTTGATGTAGGCATATTTTATTTCTGAAGTGAGAAATTAAATCTATATGCTTGTTACACAAATTTATGTAACCTGTATGAATCAATATATGATATATACGACCTATTTTAAACTCTGACATGTTTGGGACTTGATAATTACCTCAATTTTATGAAAAGTTCCTGGTTTTAAGACAGTCCTAGAAGCAATTCAGACTTTAATTAAAAATTTTACCTTGGCTTTAAAAAGGTCATTTTAGCCAAGGGGAGATAATGTCCTTTTATAGCAGCACATTTTGCTTCTGCTCCTAATTGATGTTATTTGGTAGCTGTGGGAGAATAATGCGTGGTGCTGTTCAGGATAGCAAAAAATGGAATTTTTAGTCTTATTGCAGATTTCTTTTGGTGTAGTGCTTTCAGCGTCAAGGTGTTCATGTCTTGTTGTTTGTACTAGTAGGTGAGTGTTTTTGAGTCTACAACAGTTATTATTAATTAGTAGAAAAATGTGATATTCTACTAATGAAGTACAGATGACTGCTGGGCGTGTTTACTCGCAAGACAGCACTGTGGCCCAGTGGAGAAGTAAATGCTGAAGCACATACCTATCTATCAGCTTCCAAACCAGTCCTGGCATTTCTGATCTCATTTCATTTTAGTGCACTCTCTGCAACATTCACTGCAGTTTGCTCCAGCTCTGAGAATGGAAGATTACACAAAGGCTGCTGGTGCCTTTTAAAACTGCAGATTCTTTGAGCTCTTGTATTGTTCACTTTTAGTTTAAATAGAATATGTAAACCACGAGCATCTTTCAAAAATCACAAAAAGTCTTTAAGTCTAAGAAAACTTCCTGTGAAAATTTCCCTTCTGTGAGGATGTACGTTATGGAGAACAAATCAAACTAAGAGGAGGAACGATAATTTGATGTAAGGAATCAAGGGACCAGAATGCAATATGGGAAAAATAAGGGGAACCCTTAAACATCATGACTTTCAAGAAAATCTCTTCCCAGTTCTTCTTGCCTTTTTTAGGAGCAGTCCTGCAACTGTGGTGTGGTGATCCTTAAACTTAAGGGAGATCCAGACTGGAAATAACAGGATCATAAGGGAAAAGCTGAGTCTAATACTGAGACGCATCTCCAATAACCAGATCATAGCCTACAAAGACTAGAGGAGAACTGAGATAACACGCATGAGGCAAAGCAAAGATAGCAGTGTGATGCCCAGCCCAAAGTCAGTGAGGAATACTTTGGTATAATTCAAGGGACTCAGGTACACGGCTGAATTTAATTTGACTCCATCTACTAGCATCCAAATAACCTTTGTGCGTAGACCACTTTTTGGTCCTGAGGTTATAACAGGAATTACTTCTAGTATCATCAAACAAATTTGGTGATTCCCTTGTGGTTATTTTCATAGCACTGTTAACCACAAGCATCAAACACCAGCAGTGCCTGCTGTATGGGGCAGCTTTACTATATTTTCAAGTAGATAAATTTGCTTTAAAAAAAAACAACAACAACAACTCAGTCACCTTTTATTAAGGCACTTAGCAAGTAGGAGATTTACAAATGTTCACAATCTGTCAGATTGCTCTGAGAATCAAGGATCCTGCTGAGCACTGAGAATTATTGAAAATCAATGAATCCTTAGTATACAGAAGGTCAGATATGTTTCTAAAATACAGAGGTATACAATTAAAGTATTACAGTGCATATGTGCCTTGTTTAAAAATCTCTTTACGACAGATTGTTTTTCCCCTCAATCTATCAAGCCATTAGTTTTAAAACCTAAAGAAGCACGCATCTATATGCAGGTTACTCTGGAAACTCATTATGTTGCTTTGAGCACAACAATGCTTATTTTGTTACTGTTCTTTGTGCTTCTGTTTTCATATCAAATGGCTTTCAGAGCCACTGCTGTCTTTAGTGCTCACTACGAAGTTGTATCTTTGTTATTTTACTGTACATCTCATGGAGTTTTAAAGTTCTTTTCCCCCTAGACAGAACATACCTCTTTCTCTGTACCCCAAACTTGTCTGACTTTTCCTGTATTAACCTAGATTACTAGATTTACTGCCTCATTCAGTATTAAAGTAAGTAATCTTATCAACACTGCAGAGCTTCCTGTGCTTCCCACAAAGGTGGATGAGAACTTAATATGTTGGATTTCACAGTCTGAAGTTTTCTGTTGTCTTACTTCTGCTAGCCCAGTAGAGTACCTCAGAAGATAGCTGTTTTGCATGGTATGATGATGTACCACGATTTCTGTTTGTGCAACTGTATCAACAACTATCTGTACCATTTATTTGAATTCTTGGATAATGGATGGATTGTTGCTTTTTGAGTTGAAAGTCTGCTTAAAAACAGGTAAGGGCTTCCCCAGTCTTCCTTAACCAGCAGCAGGGCAGAGATGGTCCATCAGAAAGCTGATACCATCTCAACGTAATTGGTAACCCATGGCTTGTATGGTTAAATAAAGCAATAAAGGCTTGCACGCGCTAAACATCCTGTCTGCAGTTTTAAGAAGTATGATCCTTATATATTGATGTGAAAAATGAAATTTAGTTGTTTGAATGCTTCCTTAGAGTGGTTAGGGACTGGTTAGAGAGGAGGGGCATTTCTTCACAGGGGATGGGAGAAGACTAATTCTGGTATTAGAGGGGAACTATGTTTAAAGACTGTCGTGTTGCAGACAGGCAAACTCCTACAAAGAAAAGTGCGTAACATATTAATTGTGATAATGTTTAGCAGTGAGACAGATGCATATCTAGGCTGTGGTATCTCCATCTTTAGAAATACTCAACAGCTTCCTAGATAAGCTGAGTGCAACCTGAACCATGTCTGATTTTTTTTTTTTTGTCTGCTTTGAATGCAAGTTGTTCTTCAGGAATCGCTTCCAATTTTCATGAGTGTGTAACTTCCAAACAAGGAGAGTCCAAGCAGTAAAATGGATTTAAGAATTTCAGACCTTCTTTCCAGCAAGTACTTAAAACATAAGATGCATACGTCAGCACTTGGAAAAAAAATATAGATGCTTGAAAGAACCTTTTAAGTCTTATCTGAAAATTGCACCAAAATAATAGGCTTGTTGTGGAGACAGTTACTTAGTTAAGATGGGATGTTTTCATTTAACTTACATCATGGCTTGTTCCTAAAAAGACTTATAAAAGCAGAGGTATTTGAGCGAATCATTGTTGTTATGTTGCACAAAATATCAGAAGTTAAAGAGGAGCCACTATGTAAATCTGTAACAGAATTTTTCAGTATATGAAAGATTTTTATTTCGAGAAGCTGTTCTGTCAATGAAAATGTTTCTAGTCAGTTCTGTAAATGCTATGGGACGTACGTGGGGTAGCTACTGATGTGGTGAGGGTGCTGTGAGCAATATTGATCTTAGAGTTGAGTTTCCACTGGAAACTAACTTTTGGGTTGCAGAGCTGTCTAAGATAAATATGATGAGCAGCTTGACAAAGTGGAGACTGACAGGTTTTGCTGTGCACAGTGGCATTGATCATGCTTGGAAAAAAGACTGAAAAAAGATGGGCAGAAAAATTTCAGCTTCAGAAATTTTACTTCAGCCTAAGCCAGACGAGTGGTGTTGATCCTCAGATGAAGGTAGACTTGATGTTAGCTTCCTGAAGACTATAAATGTGAAGCAGAGGAGATGAAGTGCTGGCTATGCATTAAATAATGCATAGCAACATAAACTTCTTGCACTTGAACAACTATATAATAGTTGAGCCAATGCAATGGAAGTGGTATTTGAGAATGCACCTTCAGCTCTTCCTTCATGAGGGGTCCAAGAATTAATATTGTTTGCTATAATTTATCTTCAAAATTTCAACAAGTTTGGAGGTCTCTGATATCCTTTTGTGCTGGAAAAGCATCCCTCAGTGCAAAGAGTAACTTGAACAGCAGTGCTGGATTTGGGGGAGCTGAGCAGTCCCAGAGACCCGAGTATAACAAATTACAGGAGTAACATTGGAAAGCATAGAGAAAGCTATCCTTGTTTTGAGAAGGCAGCAGTGGAAGGGGGAGCTAAGTGGTTTCTGACACCTCTTAGTCGCACCAGTACTATTAATTAACTTGAGGTTTAATTGCAGAAGGAGTGGGGACTGAGAGTAAAACAAATGATCCTGAAATAGTGCTCAGCGGGGCCAGCAAATCGCTGTAAGGTACTCAAAAGCTGAAAGATTACAGTGCTGTTTAGTTACAGGGACTGCTTTGGGGACCACAGGATTTGAAAGGAGCAAATGCTGCTTTGGGGACTGAAATAACGTGGATAAACCTCTGTAAGTGATAACGTCACTTTCAGCAGGCTCCTCCCAGGCTGGAAGAGCTGCTGATGGACAAATTCTAATAAATGCTTCTCTGAAAATTAATAGAAATGAAATAGCAGCTCTATGTGCTTCAGAGTAGCCTGGCTTTAGCAGTGACCTTGTTTTATGTGATTTATCAAATTTGTATCTTATGATTTTTGGATGATCAGGCAAATTATTTACATGAAATTATGCTGTTTTATGAGTGATGGCATGAAGTCACCTGTATCAAAACTGCTTCCCCTGGTTTTCTCTGTTTAGACCTGTGATCTTATATAGCAATTTTTCTTTTTGTTTAGGATTGCAATATGGAAGTTCAGAAGAATGCAGCTTTTTATTAAAGTGATGTGTTCATCTAAACTATTCGAGTATTTCAGGTTTTAAGTTTTTGACAGCACTTTGGGTCAGTTTCTCTTCTTGCTAAATTGGCTTTATCTTCCCAAGCTCCTCTAATACAAGTTCCTCCATGTCGAAGAAAGCTTTGTGAAGCATATCGTGTCTATGAGCATCTCCATAAATGTAGCAAGAAAATCAGACAAGATGGATTTATCAAGGGGAAAAGTCCTGGCTAACCAGACATCTTGCAATAAAAATAAGCAAAACTGAGGCTGTAGATTGACTGGTAAAGTAGCACAAGCATTCTTCTTGAGGATGTAGAGAAGTGTGAAGGACAGGAGTGACTCAGCTGAGGCTTACAGATCTCAAACTTCAGACATTCGGTTTCTTTTCAAATTCTGACACTTATACCAATCCCAACCAAACTGTTGATTTGGTATTTGTGGATGAGAAGTCGTGTTTTTAAGTCTGCTTCAGAGAAAATGCTCCCAATACTGACAGCAGCTTTTGGAAGTTGAAAGTGTTGGATGAATAGGTGAATTTTGAGATGGTAAAGTAACAGAAATAAACATCACCAAACAGAAAGTGAAGGAAAGTTTCCATAGGAACACAGATGTGCAACATCCGTGCATGTCATATTTAGCAACTTGATAGCATGTTTGTTCTGACCTTACAATTGAAAAAGCCCATTTGAGCTGAGAATTCTAGCAGTTGAGGACTCTAACAAGGGATCATTATGCTAATGGCTCCTGAAATACCCTAAACTCCCGTGTTAAAGTTCAGAGCTTCAAATGGCTCACATGGAACCTGAAGTATACATCATTAAATGACTGAGTTCCACTTTACCCTCAGCAAAGTACTCCACTGACTATTGGTACAAAGAAAAAGTTCATGAAAACGTTCTTTAATGTACGTCATGTTGATCTTGAAAGCCAAAGTAGAAGCAACATTCAGCGCTAACCTTTTCCCAGTAAGTACTCTGTTCCTGTTGGTCACCATTAGGGTAAATTTACCCTGGGGCTCATTTAGTGGCAGCCTGCCTGCAGTCTGTGCCTGACATCTGCAGTCCCTCCCACCTCTGATGCTTGTCTCCTTGCTGAACTATACTTATATATTGAAAAATAAATAACAGGCTTTCAAGGCAAAATTTGTGTTCGTAGGGATGTGTACCTCTGAACTCTCTGGAGACCTTTGGAAATAAAGAGCTGTGGATAGCTTGTTGGTTGGTGTGAAGTATTTCGGTGTCCAGTAACTGTGCTGGTTAAGATGAGCTTTGTGGTTCTTGCAGAATGAATGGTGTCTGAAATATTCTTCTTCATAGAATGGCCTGGGTTGGAAGGGACCTCAAGGATCATCAAGCTCCAACCTCCCCTCCCTGCTACAGGCAGGGCTGCCAACTTCCACATTTAATACTATTTGCTGACCAGTTGCTAATTCTTCACATCTACTGATTTGACTGTGGAGAAACATTCACATTGATAAGAAGCTGTGCATGCTAGCTCCTGTGGCTTGGCTTTTCTTCTCCGAAGTCACAACCTGTGCTGCAGCTGCTGATCCTCAGTGGGTGACGATGGTACCTCGTGTCCTTGGCAGCACCGTGCCATAGCTTGCTCACTGTGAGATCCTCTCCTTTCTGCTATAGTTGTAAAGGGGGCCTAAATTGGACTATAAATTTTCTCCAGTTAATTATTTCATCAAATGAGTAACGTGGACTGCTGAGCGATATTATTCCCATTTTACAACTGGTGAAATGCATCTCTCAAACTTCACAAACTTTGGATGTGAATATGTTGCTGCATATCTGAATTCTCATGAGTGTCATAAATAAAGACCAAAATCTGGCTTGTTTCAACTGTTCTGGCCATTGAAAAGAGACTGGTAATGAAGATAAATTTGTGCGTACGCTGTACTTGTTCTGAATGTACAATTTTGACTCATCTCTGCAGGAATCAAATGCGAGCTCTGAACTCTGGCTGCTGAATGCTCTGGAATAATTAACAAGCCCAAAAAATGAATCCCAGAATAGGATGTAATAATGCTGCTTATCTCTTTGTTGTAGTAAATTCAGGTGCTGTAGCAGACATCTGTGTTTCAGTTCTCTCTTTCATCTGTCACGTGTTATTTTTGTGGAGATGAGGATATGCATTATAATCTGGTTGTGTTTTCCAAGGTTTTTTACATGATAAACATGTTTTTTGAAGAAAATGTGGTTTTTGTTTCAGATCACCTCTCAAAACAGTGTAAGGATGTGATGTGACTGGATACTTGTCACTATTTCCTTACATTTCTGAGCATTTCTTTTTAAAATGTTGACGATACCTGGGTTTCAGCATTTATTCCAGTTAATCAGAAATGTCTGAATCAAGCATTGAGGACTCTTCAGGTGAGTCGGTGACTGCTTTTGGAGTCCTTGAGTTGTGAAAGGAAGAAATTGGATTTCAACAGCTTTAGCTTCCATGCAGTGACTTATTAAAATACTGTATTTTGGCTCATGAAGTCACTTTGCCGTGTAAAAAGAGAATGGAAATTATGGCTGCAAGATGAGACTGGTGTCAGCATATTTTTTCCCCTCTGGTAGGCAATGTTTGTCTGAATCCAAGTCTTTTTCAGTCATGCCAAGCTTAGCTGGAGTGGAGTTGCTGGAATGCCTCCATAGGATGTGCTTATCATTCCCTTCCATAGCACAAGCGACACGAGCGCGAGGTGTCATCTAGGCTTAGGTGAATGCTTCCCCTCAAAGGTGATTGTCCTTGTAATGTGACAGTAGTCACATAGTTTTGTTACTGAAACACTCAAGGAGCATATGTACACGTTCACTTCAGGTTTATTTTTTCTTGCTGTGCCTTACCAGCAGCACTGGGATGCCTGTGGACCCTTGTAGGCAGTGCCACATATATGCTATAGAGTTGACTCTCAGGTGAGATGTTTGACAGAATCACAGAACGGCCTGGGTTGGAAGGGACCTCAAGGATCATGAATCTCCAACCTCCCTTGCCACAGGCAGGGCCACCAACTTCCCCATTTAATACTAGACCAGGCTGCTCAGCCTCCTATCCCACCTGGCTTTAATGTTTGTGAGATTCCAGAAGGAGCTGAGGAAATCCATGCTTTGGATACATGGTGCCCCACAGTGAGCTTTCCCAGAGATACTCACATCTCAGAGAAAATGCTGAACCCCATAGTGCTCAGCACTGTGCATCTCATCTGGCCCAGAGGAAATCATAATGATGTGATTATAAAATGCAATCTTGCCGTCAGCATGCAGGAGGGCATGGGAAAAATAGGATCCTGTCCTACAGCAGCCATGCTTGTTATTGTCAGAAAAAAAAACAACAACTAGAAAGGGTTTGTGTGATGCATAGTAACTAGAAAGCTGCCATGTCTATAGGCTTGTTGTGGTATGAATGATGTTTATTTTTTTGATTGCTTTGTCAATCCTTTTAAAGACATTCCTGAAGAAGAGTGGCTCATTGCTGGGAATCTGTACAGCTTTTCTGCTGTCATTCACCATGAGTATAGGATGTTTATTTCACATTATTGAAGTGTTTGTCTTTTTACCTTCTAATCATAGAGTGGGCATATTAAAATGACTTTTATATAAAATATGGTAATGATTTTTTGGAAGTGAGTGACACATCTATCTGCAAAGCTCTGTCAGTACTTCGTGACCATTAGATGTTTTTGCTTTAGGGTGGCTGTGTTGCATGGGGCTGATACTAATGAAAGGTCTCATTTAGCTGTAATTTGAAGGCACTGAATAAAGATGCCAGCCCTAAATTTTAACCTGAAAAGCAGGAGCAAGTAGCTAGAGGCTTGACCTGCATCGTGTTGTGCTGGGTTGAGTGAAGTGCCTAGCTTTGATCTCAGCTGTTCCTACATTTTGTGTTTAAGAGCTTGTTTCTGTACAGTCCTCACGAACCCTGCTTCTTCCAGTTCTCATGTGTAATTAGGGTTAGCTCAAGGAAATAGGAAGCCTTCGCTGATGCAAAACGAGTGGTTTTTTCCTTAGAATCATTGGAGTTTACAACTTGAGTAAAATTTCTCATGTAGTGATAATCGTTGCTCTTCACATTCCTGAAATAGAAATGATCAGTCTGTTGCCATAAGACCAGCTCTGCTGACCATGCTGAGAGTAGTTCTGTTAATCACTGTGGGAAGGATGCATCTCAGAGGAGATGAGAAAATGTTTCTCTGCCCATTTTTAGAAAGCCTCTCAAGAAAGCCTTTCTTTTGGGTGCTTGGTCTTGGATAATGTTATACATCAGATGGATCCAGAAAGGGGTACTGAGTGGTACTAAGAATAGCTGCACCCTCTGAACATCTGGATGGTTTCTGTATCTGAAACATGCAGATCTCCCACTGTCAGCCACAATCTGTGCTGCGGAAACAAGATTTCTGACGCAGAGTAAAAACAAACTTAGAAGAAAAGCTAAGATGCTCGGATTCCTGCTTTCAGCCTGGTATCTTGTTTCTAGCCTAACCCAGTGATTCGCCCCCCTGGCCCTTGTTCTTCTTCCTCAGCTTTATGAACCTCCAATTCTGTAGTGGATGCTTCACTGCTAGGCTTTGTATTAGTGGTGTTGCAAAGCACTGATAGCAACAAAAGAAGACTTACAACATACGGAAGGAAACAATACACGAACTTGAAGGTTTGTTTAATCATAGCCGTAAGCTCTGATAAAAGTCACAGATCCAAATTTTCTTCCTCTTTCTATATAACTGTGGGGGGAAAAAAAGAAATCTTCATATAATGTTGAGCGTCAGTCTGGAAATGGAGGCAGATGTAGACATTTTGCAGATTCATCAGTGTTTAAAGAATGCATGTTTGGCAGTCAGAATATTATCAATCAAGTGCTTATTTTGGAGTTGTTGCTATCGTCTGAGTCTAGGTTTAAAGATGAAATTAGAAGGTCAAAATTTCAGATGCTTCCCTCCGTGGACCTCTTCTGGGCATATGGTTTTTTTGATGCGAAGATGGATGGCTGGATTTCTGGAACTGTTGAATGCATAGCAACAGCAAATGATCTCCAAGGGAAGGTTTTTAAAGCTCTAAAAGGGCACAAAGCAGCTGTACCCTTTAGCAACTTCAGGAAACTTCATTAAGTGAATGGGAACAACTGTCTGCTCCGATAACCTGCTACCCTGTGTAGGTGCCTGGCTCTCAGCTAATGTTTTTTTAATGTGTTGGCTAGAATAATGCTTCTGAAGCTGGTAAAACTCTTTGAGCTAATTTGGAGTCGTGAACATATGATCATCATAAACACTCGTGTCCTAGAAGATCCTTCTTTGAAGAGACAGAGCTAGACGTAGGTTTTACAAAAATGTTTAATGGGTGCATTGCTGTGATGCTGTTTATCCATTTGGACATCTAGTTAAAATATATTCTTTCTAACAGTTTCATTATATTTTGTTCTTTATTTTTTAAGATGGCTTTTAGATCATTGGTAATTCAGTTATGTCTTTCTGTCTTAGTAAATTTGTAGTAGTGTTTTCTAAATTAATAATATAACATTGGATTGGTCTAGAGTAGGAAAAAAAAATACTGGAATCAAATACTGTCAGTTTGCTGTTCTCTTAGACAAAGTATGGCATCATCCCAGGGGAATGGTTAGGATGCATGGTAAAACAAACAAAAAACATGCATGTTGTGTTTTGCTATAAATTAATATTTAGCTTTAAAATAAGTTTTTTTTTTTTTGTCAAATGAAATACATGTCCTTGTGCTGCATGAAGGCTGCTGATCTCTTCCTGCAGTCCTTCTCAAAACACTGCAGTGTAAAACTCAATATCAGCTAACATACAAAGCAGCTGGCAAAGAATTCAAGCTACCACAAATGAAATGAAAACAGTTTCCTATCAGAAGCATCTCAGAAGTACTGTTTCCTTTGAACAGTGACAACCAGCATTTAAATTACATAACAGACCTGAACAGAACCGCAGAGCATAAGAGGAAAATATGTTAACACTTAGGTCAGCCAAGCTTCTCTGAACTTTCCTTGTCTAAAAGGAAGGCAACGGCAGATGAATGCACACAGATGCTGTCAAAGTAGTCATATTTTCTGGTATTGAATGTCTTTTGGTGGAAGGGCTTTTTCTTTAAATAATAATTGCTCATTGTCACTAATTTTAATATCCCATTCAGCGAGGCATGATTTTGTCCCTTTGTAAGTGCTAGGAATGAGGTTGTTTTGATTTAATGCACCTTAGGAATATGGTGAATGGTAAATATAGGAATAAAACCAAGCGTGGTTAGTGGAGTAATTGAATGCTTTCACTCTAGTATGTCAAAGCAGGAGAAATTCATTTCCTTTCCTTTCAAGTTTAAAAGTTATAGCCATCTCAGTCTATCTGATTTTAGATATCTGATTTTAGATTTAACTTGTTATTTCACAAAAAGCCCATTTCCCTTTCTGGTAGGGGGATGGTTGTGCTGTTCTGCCCTTTCTTTCTGGAGCAGTATTTTCATTTTGTAGGAGCCTGCATCTCCCAATGGAAAACTGTACTTAAATTTACCAGAATCATAAATCAGTGAGTTTTTAAATAGCCTCAGTCTGGACTATTTTTAATTCATTAAATCATAGAGGTCTTTTCCAACCTTAATGATTCTATGATCATCTAGTCCAACAGTCCACCAATATTGTTCATTAACCCATGTCCCTAAGAACCACTAAGAATCTACCCTTTCCTTAAAATCCTCCAGGGATGGTGACTCCACCAACTCCCCGGGTGGTCTGCTTGACCACTTTTTTTTAAGGGAAGAAATTCTTCCAAATATCCAATCTGAACCTCCCATGGTGCAATTAGAGGCCATCACCTCCCATCCTATCACAACTTACTTGGGAGCAGAGGCTGATTCCCATCTCACTAAATCCTCCTTTTAGGGAGTTGTAGAGAGCAATGAGGTCTCCCCTAAGTCTCCTCTTCTCCAGACTAAACAATCCCAGCTCCCTCTGCTGCTCCTTGTAAGACTTCTGCTCCAGACCTTTTGCAGCTTTGTTGCAGTATAATAGGTCAAAAGAAAAAGGAGCAGAGCAAATTCGAAGTGAGGAAACTAGGTATCTTTCCTCTTCTGATTGTAAGAGGTGAATTTAATGGAAGATCAATAGTGCTGGTTGGGATCAGCTTTATTCGAGGCAGACAATATTTGCAGTTCTCAACAGGGTCTTCTACAGCATCTCAGCCATGACCATCAATAGCCTTTAATGCCAGTAGCGCATCAGTTGGAAATAGTAAATGTCAATCATGCTGCCTTGTGTGCTGATGTATGAGATAATCAATAATAATAGAATTTAGTCATCAAAGTGTGTAGCCAAGTACTGTGCAAACATTAATTAACCTTTAAAAATAGATGTAACTATTCGTGTTCCAGCTTGGGATAACTGGAATACAAAGATGGGCATAACTGGATGTTTTGGAAAGTGATGGAGTCCTGTTGGAGGTGAAGGAAAGGGATATCCTCAAATCCTAGGCTGCAGTTCTACATGCAAAATTTCTCTGGAAAAACTGGAATCACTGCTTCAAGTACAACTTTCCATCCCAAGCCTGATAAGCCATTGCAGTGGGGTAACAGAAGTGGTAGATTGGTACAGAACCGATTTTGTTTGCCTGTTTGTTGTTCGACTTAGATCACAGACTGTATCTATGGAAATGCATTTTAAAACAGATAATGGAAGAATTTTGGTAGATTATTTGGTATGCATATTTACAACATGTATTCGTGCTAGTGTCCAATGAGTGCATGTAATGATTTACATCCTGGAACAGAAGCTTTGCACGTCCCACTACGATTTACCATTTAATGTTGAGGGTGCAGATCCAACTCCTGTTTCCCTAGTGCCAGAAATCCTCTGGCGCCGTGTGAACTCTGCTTTTTTCCTGGTGTGTATCTAACAGCACGTCCTTGTGACATATTGTGGGCTCTTCTGTTAGATTGAATTTTTTTCTCTTGTTTATTTTATTGCACTGACTTACAAAAAATACGATACTGTGCTTGTCACCGCCTTAGGGTTTTTTCTATATAAATATTATCTTTTTGATGATTCCGAGAATTCAGAGGAAAAAAAATATATTGATTTGTCTATGTCAAAAGGCTCTTGTCTATCTCATAAATATTCTTTTTGTCAAGATTTAATAATTCGTTATCCAAGCCAGTGCTTAAGTAGAATAGATTTATGTTAATACAAACTTTCCTTGGTATTATTATGATCAATTTTTCAAGTGAGGAAAAAAAGGAAGGTGTCAGAGGCAACAAATGATCACATATGCTATGTTTTACTTGTAACCTCTAGTTCAATATGATGATTTTGAGGAAGAGTTCATTGGGTAGATGTTAAAATGCGCTTAGGTGTTTTTTGCATGGCTACCTGTAGGGGAAATACCAGTGGTGATCAGAGTCAATGCGTTGAAGAAGAGTGAAAAAGACCAGTTTGGAGCCAGGGAGACAAATAAGATGAATACAGTGTGAAACTATGACTAAATGCATATTATACTCATGACAAACAGTCCAACAGTCCAACTTTTAGAGGAAAATGAAGTAGAAAATGCTGTGCCCGTGGCCTCCCTTCTCTGAGCTGCTTTATTAGTGTGTTTTTTCCACACGAGAGTTCTGTCCAATTGCAGACTGAGTTTTGTTGCTGACTTTCTAACCATGAAAGCAACTTAACTAAATGCATTTAATTACCCAAGCTTTGTTTTTAATTATGTTCTTCTACTTTTCAAATGACAAATTATGTAAAATTGACAATGGAAAAATAAACGTGCAGGATATTTTTCTTTGCAGTCCTGGTAAGTAATTATGTGATCGAATCATACCTTGTCCACCGGCTGAGTAGGGAAAACAGTCTAGAATTTAGCTATAAATTGAAGATGAATTGAAGTTTTGTCTTTCAATATGACTCGAGGTTTGACTTACCTTTTGATTTTAGTCAAGCTGTCATTTCTTTCTGCAGCAAAAGTTTCAGCCCAGTGAGCATTCTGGCAGGATGAGTAAGGCTTAGTTTCAGCAATGACTGTACAGATTGCCAGATTATATTGTATACAATTAGCATATGTTGTTCAAAATCCTTCATGGTTATGCCAGTGTGAAGCCAGAAGTGCTCTCTTGAGATCAATGCATTTTCTCTGCTATTTACACTGCTGAAATCACAATTTATCTCATTGTGTGTTTTTATAATATGTTGTACACAACTGTGAATACATATTTGATTATAACAGAAATGTGATTAAATTTCAGCTTTGTTCACTTCACCTGCTTTAACTCACTGTATCTCTACTGAGATTTATTTTATCATTCAAAACTCTTCAACTGTTTCCGATAGCTGCCAGAAAAGGGAAAACAGCAAACAACAAACAAACAAAATCCCTTCTGCCAAGACTGTGATTCCTTTTTCTCCTCCAAACACGTGTTCCATCTCTGCTGCTGTGGCACACTTGTACACTGAGTATTTCCATTCCCTCTAATGACAGAAATAGAGGCTCTAAGCCAAACCAGAAGCAGCGGCTAGACTTTCAAATGCAAACCTTAAATACTGCTCTCTTTATGTAGAGGATAACTATGGTTTCGTCTACGTCATCTGCAGTGGCTTGTTTTCCAAAAGGAAAAAACTATTCTGTTAATTCTAAAAGCATTGCGGTGTCCTAGAAGAGGCTTTGTGCATCACGTATGGTGATGCTGGGATCCTTATCGACATGCATGGGCTGCCCAGCATGAATCTTAGCTCTGTCGTTCAGCAGCTCTTCTGCAATCCCAAACACCAAGGAGGTCTAGAATAATAAATAGAACTCTGCAGTATAATTGTTACGTCTTCACCTGTGGAGGCAGGCTCTGGGGTACATCAGTACCGCTGTTGTAATACCTGTTGACGTGAGCTGAAGTTTTCTTGAAGCAATTTTTCCTTTAGCATTACATTTGGTTTTATGAAGTAAGCTTGTTTTTATTATCAACTTCTCTCACTACCCAAAGCAGAAAAATATAAGATACGCTTATTTTTTTTTCTGAAAAAGAAGGCTGGATACAATTGTGGAACTTGCTTGTCTCTAGTGTCTTGAATTTGTATGACATAGTTTTCCCTTCCTTTGGGAACAATGTGCAAGCCACTGGCTGGATCAATAAAAATTGATTTTAGAACAGTGAGTAGAAGCAAACAATTGCATAAAAGGGGAAATAATCTTATGCTGAAAGCAATTGAATAATACACAATTTACCCATAACTGATGGATTCATCGAGATAAAAATAAAGCAGGGCATTTATGACCTGGAAAAAAAAAAAAAAGTTTAAAGAGGTTTTAATTCTGATTTGTGATATTTTTATGACTGATAAAGAACAAAGTATCTAATTTTATTCTAAGCAGGGTGGATTTTTTTCATCTTTACTGGCTTATTTCTGTTTAGTTGTGAAAGAAGTGTGCTAAGTAGCCCCAGAAGGGCTTTCAAAGGATAGATTGCTATTGCTTTTGGTTGTACAAAAAAAGGTTAATTATGGAGGTTGGGAAAATGTTGCTGCTTTAATGATAAGGGACTACTATACAGAAATGACTAACTGAGCTAGTTTTCACGGTCATCTTAATTTTAAAATAAATGACAAAACATCAGGCTCCTTGATCATTCTGAGCATTAAAAATGAAAGGTCCGACATGCATGAGAAATACCTAATGACCAGAAAATCTGGGATAGGTAACGGAGAAAGAGATCAACCAAAAAGTAATTCATTAGAATTTTGTGTAGCACAATCTTTTTAAAACTAATTAAAGTATTAAAAAAAAAAATCACTGAAGTGGTAGATTTTTTTTGCCAGAGTTTATAGACTGTTAAATAAAACCGAATTTATAAGAAATCGTACTGCAACTCTTTACCCTATTTTTTTTTCTTAATGCTTTTCTCTGTGGATCTTATTCTGCCATTCAAGACCGTTAGGTACCACAGCATCTGAAAGGAGAGCAGAATTTGAATTTTATCCTTGACGTACTAAAGTTGACATATTGGCCCCATTTTTACACTAAGTGACTGAATAAGGAAAAGACCTATTCAAGGTTTGTGCAACATTCCTTTGCTAGGAATATGAAAACCTGTAAATTACAGCATTTACTAGAATATACAATACAAGTAGTGCCTCTAAAATCAAAGAATGATTATTTAAGAGCATTAGCCTTGTAAAGTGTTGAGACTAATGGTGAGTGAACCTCTATAGATACCGAAATTCACATTTTGCTTGAGGAATTGTCCTTATATGAATTCATCTAGTCCAAAGAAAATTGCTCTGACCTACTGAACCTCTAAGAAAGCTTGCCTTAGCTGACTGTTGTATGAGATCATCGCAAACAAATGCCCTTGGGATTCTCCTCTGTTGGCAGTATGTGTGGATGGATGGGTTGGGATCCAAAGATGCTGTGTTGGGAATGCTTGGTGCTGAGCTGCTGAGCCCTCCTGGTAGGCTGCATAGCAGAGGGTAATTCTCTGGGGCTAGATGCAATTTATGTTTTTGTTACCTTACAAAACTTTTGTAAGTTTTTGAATTTGACTTACCGTCATAGTATTCTAAGTCATCTGTTAGACTCTAATTATGCATGAAGACCAAGCTAATAGAGCTGGGGTAACAAGGAGTTTGAGTGTTTTGTGCTCCACTCTTGTTGGAGTTGCGAGAATTTCCCTTCAAACTTCAGTGCAAATCTTTAATCCTATTCTACTCTACTCTTTACTGACTTGAATGAATTTAAAAACATCTTCTATCCGCTTACTACGCAAACTTCTGTTAGAAGTGACCAAGCAACAGCTTCAGCAGCATTCCCAAGGTACTTCCATCAGTTTTAATTCTCCAAAATCCTATAGCACATTATTTTAAAATTTATTATAAGAGCTTGTTGCTGTTGCAGTCAAAGAAAAAGTGTGTTCAAGTAATGCAAAATTAGTAAGCAGTAGAAATTAGTGACGATTTGAAGGTTATTACATTAATTTACAATTCAAAAACAAATGAATTTTTATAAATGTTAATTTCTAGAGATACTTGGAATTAAAACATTTATTAGAAACTTTATTGGCATTGAAGCAAAGAGACTTTTTGCTTTTCGTATTCATTTTCTGTGCGCTTGTTTTGCAGTTTTGAAATATGTTGTCACAGTTTGTAAGACTAACACAGGATAAAGCTGGGGAATATTAGTAGTGTTGGGGAAAGTGGTGGAGTTTGGGATGTCAGTAAAGCATTAAGTATGAGAATTAGTAATATTTGCATACTATACTTCTCTGATTTCTATGGTTCAATAGGATTGGCCATCCCTTGGAATGTAGGAGGTCTGTAGGAGGTTTTCAAGCCAGCAGTGTGTATGAGTATCACCCTGTTTCCCAGTGCAGGTATTGAGCTTTGGGCTACAGGAGATACCAGGAGGTTGCATCTGTTCCTTAAAATTGTTTTTATATCAAATAGATATGTTTGGGTTTATATCTCTGATTTCTGTTCCAATCTTGCTGGCAAGAAAGAAAAGGCTTGATTTATTCCTGAAAACTTATAGAACACTGTGAATAAAACTGTTCCTTATTCCAGAGGGTCCTTACTGAGATCTTGGCAGTGACAAGAGAGATGATGTGGAGTTACAGGAAATCTGCTGGTGGATAACATGGGGAAGCTGGTTGTAGAACTTCATCATTGTCATGATGGGACTTGGTTGTGGATGAAAAGGGCATTGAAAAGGAAATGATGAGGCACTGAAGCTGAATGTAACAAAAGAGAGCCATAGACCTAGAGAAGGAAGGCATTTAGTAGGAAAATGTTGTGCCAATCACAGAATGGCCAGGGTTGGAAGGGACCTTGAGGATCATGAATCTCCAACATCCCTGCCACAGGCAGGGCCACCAAGCTCTACATTTAATACTAGACCAGACTGCCCAGGGTCCCATCCAACCTGGCCTTGAACACCTCTAGGGATGGGGCATCCACAACCTCTCTGGGCAGCTGTTCCAGCACCTCACCTCTCATAGTAAAGAACTTCCCCCCAACATCCAACCTAAATCTTCCCTCCCTCAACTTAAAACCATTTCCCCTTGTCCTGCAGTTATCTACCCTTTCAAAGAGTTGACTCCCCTCCTGTTTGTAGGCTCCCTTTAGCTACTGAAAGGCTGCAATGGGGTCACCCCGCAGCCTTTTTTTCTCCAGCTGAACAAGCCCAGCTCTTTCAGCCTGTCTTGTAGGGGAGGTGCTCCAGGCCCCTGATCATCAACAATGGTTTTAGTAGTTTGTGAGTTTATAGTTTATCCAAGAGTGTCTCAGTGAATAGATCGAGTCCCAGTGCATTGGTGAAGATTCCACAGTGCTTTGGTTTGCTACTCACTCCTCTGTGCTCCAGGGATCTTCTGGACAGCAGAGGCTCAGGCTGGTGCTAAGCTCTGCTCTGGTAGGCTGCGTGTCACTTAAGTCATATATTCTTGCACAGGTAAAAATGTAATAGGTACAGTATGTCTTCTATTGAAGTCTCCGCAGCCAAAAAATCTAAGATGTTGGCACTTGGCTTTGTTTATTCTGAAACATTTAGTTTTGTTAGATCCATTTGCCATTTCATCCATTTCATGTAAATATGACATTTATTTGTCGTTATTCCTAAATAGGAAATGTTTCTTTGGAGAATAAGCAAAATATATAGATTCAAGTGTTAACCGGGACTTAAATGTAATTCCTTTTGTGTATTTAGCCATTAGCTTCACACGAATAAAACCACTGAGTTGCTTATGTAGTGGCTTATTTGTTTACATTGAAAATCAATTAGCATGGCCCCTGTGGTTCCCTTACCTTTTCTCTCCAAGGAATTCTCACCAGGGAATGTTGTGCCCCAACGTGCTTTTGGCACCCACCAGTTCCTGTGCTCTGCGGGTGTCTCCTGGCAGTAGGGACGTATTAATGCTGATCACTGGGCTGGGCGAGGATGTGGCATGGCAGGAGCAGACAGTTAGAATTAACATTAATATATACCATCTTCAGGTATTGATTTAAAAAGGTACTTTTTTGTTGTTGTTCTAATGAAAAGTCAGTAGTATTCTTATTTATCTTCCTGCATATGCATACCTGATTGGCAGCAGCATAGGCCAGGTCATATCAGAGCATGGAGCTATTGACAGCAGGTGTGCTCATAGCTACCAAATCCCCAGCTAAAAACAAACAGCAGCAACAAAACAAAACGTGCTAATAGTAATATTATTTTGGTATGGCATGCGAGGCATTGACAAAGGGGTTGGATGAATAATGCAGAGGCAGAGCATCCTCGGGATCAGTCGTTGTCTGGCACAGGGAACCTTCTGTGCTTCCACGACAGTCCTTTATCTGTCTTCACTCACATTCAACAGTAATAGAGTTTTAATTTCAGATTTTCCTAAAAAATCAGTGCAAATGATTAATAGGGAAATTTGGGAAATTCTGGAAATTCACTGGTAAAACTCGATCCTCTAAAATATTATTTTTTAATTAACATTCTCACGGAGCTTCCTGAAGAACAGAAGATAACTTGATAGTTCTATTTGGTTTATTTGGAGACTAAGTCTGGTAATGTTTTTCTTTAATTGTGGAAACAGAGAGAGAACATTTATTTTTAAGAATGCAGCTGTCAAAACAGTCTGCTTTAGGCAGCTTCTAATAGATTTGGTGGCCTAGAAGAAAATGGCAAAGTAAGGAAAACTTCAGCCTGCTTGGAAATATTTAGGCTCTGAGTGAATATTTATTTAAATAAATAGTTTTACTCAATTTGGAAAGTAAAAATGTTAAAAGGCAAGGAGATTATTATTCGTAGAAAGGATGTCATGAGTTGTTTTGCTGTCTATTAACCCATGCTGCTCAACAGAGGAAATACGAAATCATTGTGGTAGGAAGTTGATGAACTGGAACAGTGACATTCAGCAAACAGGTTTAAGGCTTTTGTGGCAGATATGAAATGGAGAGTAAATATTCCTAGTGGACTGTGCAAGTTTCTGCAATCAGCATCCCCAATTGCTCCAGTCAATCTGAATTCCCCCGAGACAGCCCTGGAATTGGCCTTGTGTTACGCAGGCTCATTGACTTTTATTGTGTACTGTATTTCATCCTCTGTGGGAGGAAGGCAGCGTGCAAACATCGGCTTTGCATTCAGTTTGCTCGTTGTAGCAAGGGAGGGAGTGCTGGAGAGGCAATCAGGGCAGCAACTTCCTCTAGGTGGAGGAGGAGTTGCTCTGACTATTTTAAGAGGCATCAAACTCAAATCCAATGAATTAATTGCAGCTTTGCAGCGCTCCAAACAAACTTTCAGGTGTTCTCTCTGGGATTTCGACAGTGTCACTTTCCTACTTCTCTCATTTTTCACTTCTACAGCTCCCTGAGTGTTCAACGCATACAACAGACAGCCAGAACTGAGGCTGTGTCCCTGTTGGGAATAAGTGCACAGTGCCCATTAGAGTGAAAGGATTTTAGCACAGGAGCAGTTGTCTGCTTGGACACAGCTGGAGAAACTGAAGCTTAAAAATATTATTTCAGAGCAGCAGCTGGGAAGCTGGTGACTCGCTGTAAAGTGCTGACAGTATGAACTCGTCCTACATGTGTATTTTTAATGCAGTAATACGTTTATAAAGTGCAGTTAAAAACACAAAGTTTTGGATTAAAATTAAAAGAACGGCTGCAACTAACGACTATGAAGTTACTCAGAGAAACTTCAGGTTTCACTGTAAAAACACCCAGTTCTGTGTCTCCGTGCCAAGCAGGATGCAGACCTGAAAGGCCTGTTGGCAAAAGGATAGCACGTTTCCATCTAATGGAAATTAAATGATGTCACCTGTAAGAATTGGGGTGATGTTGGCCAAGAAAAGTAGAAGTAGTAAAAGATTATTTATTATTAAAGGCCATAAATCACGATGGTCAGATCTCCTTAGCAGGGAGTAGTGCCTCAGCTGGCTGGATGTGAGCAATAACTGAATAATAGCATTCCTCTTAGGGCAAATGGAACCCCAGGAGAGTGTTGTAAATGTTCCCAGTTAATTAAGATATTACCAGTTCAGCAGAAATAATGAAAATACCTTAAAAAAATTGAATAAATGTAGATGCAATTAGTGTGTTTTAATGGATGAATTCTTTGGTCATTTATTTCCTGGCCTGCGTTACTTTCAAATATAGTAAAAATGGAAGGGATGCTGAATGCAACTGGAATAAGCATAGCTGTGAACTTCTCCCACAGTGGTGCAGCTAATGCTGCTTTATCATCACTCACACCTACATGCTGACACTTCAGCTGAAAGCATTTGCAATTAAAAAATGAATCCAGGTGCCTGTTGGTGTCAAGGAAAATAAAGAGAGATGTTATATTTTCAAAATAACTGTAAACTTTAGTATGACACATCTGGCAGCAAGTAGAGAGACTTGCTGCTTGGATTATAGGAGCAAATCTTATTTATGTTAGCTTTCTTACATCTCAGATGCTGTTAAAAAGGCTGAAATGTATAGCTGAAAGGAAAAAATAGTGCCTGAAGCTAGAAAGAAGTCAGGCCTGTTCCTCTTTCATCTTGCTACAATTAAAATACAAGTGTAAACCAGATAACTCCAAAAATTGTTTATGAACTCACAGGTCTGAACTGTGTAACTATCTATAGTGTTTTAAAAATTAAAATCCCTTCAAGAAATAGTGACCTTGCAGAACTTATATCGCTAAGGAAATTCTGAAGGCAGGATTAGGCTGGAATAGATACGAACTATATAAAAATGTAAGTTGAAAAAATAAAGGTTGTTCCTCTTTGTCCAAAGGTCTTGGAAGGAAACCTTGACTTCTCCCCATACCGTTGGTAGCAATGGAGTTGTTCATTTCGGTAGCGAGGAGGGTCATGATTTATTCTTGTGGCAAAGGGGATCAAGGAACTTTTTGGAAGAGTAGAGAAGTTCCCAGTGGCCTCTGAGAAGAGACATTTTATTAAATAGTAAATAAAAGATGTCATAGAAGGAAAACCATAAAGAGACAGAGCTTAACTAAAATGCCATGCTGCAAAACGGTCTATAAATTAACATGCTAGTTAGTTCAAACGTGACCAAAACAAAGCAGCTTATATTGGGCATTACGGGACACTTACGGGTTTTTATAGCAGGCTGAACTTTCTGCCAGTTAACTTTTATGTTGTTTTTAAAATTGATCATATTCACTACTGTTGTCCAAATGACATTAATTTCAAGAACTGTCAATCAGAGCTGATTATTAGGATGCTGGGATTGCCGTGTGCTGCATATATAGTAGAATGCACCGAAGGCTGAAATGGTGCAGTCCATTTTTCTTGTGTATGGGTTGGAAATCAAATATGACAGCATCTGTTAAAAGGGAGATATAGTCTCTAGGTGCATGATATAATTGAAGCTGGAGTGTTAGAATTCCATTATTTAATGTACAATTACACAAAAGCTATTTTGTAGAGAGTAGGTTGCAATGACGCAATCTAGTCATCTTTTAAGACACTTCTCTTTTCAGATAGAGCTTAGAAGTTGCCAAATTTAGAGCTAAAAATCTTAAATGAACCAAAATGTTGCACCAGTGGTGCAAAAATATGGACTAAATAGATGTACAAATAGGCATTACTTTAAGTGAGGAATAAAATACTTGTCCTGTAATATAAGGAAATAAATCCTACAAAGCCAAGTATGAATCATTTCACTAGTTGGAAATCTCTACTGGTTGGACATAAGAGATGTGATGGATGGCTGAGGCAGCTTGATTGCAAGTTGGGTTTGTTGACTTTCTCTCTTCTTTACAGATAGAGTCAGAATTGTACATAAAACAGAGCAAGAAAGAGTAGTAAACAGATAAACCATCATAAAATCTCAGTAGTGTACAAAATGGCACTTTGGAGGCTCTTTGATCTTTGTAGAAATAAGGCATTAGCTTTATTTGTCAGTTCTTTGTTTTCATTCCTGTGCTCCTTGCTTCCTGAGGAAATCTTTTTCCATTTAATTAGAAAGAATAGCTAAGATCGGACTTGTTAATAGACTTAATTTGCAGTGCTAATGCCAAAGGTTCTTTATGAGTCTTAGTTGGGAGTGTGGGGAGAGGAGAGAATTTCATATTGTTCCTTCTAAGCTCTAAATGTTCATCCTATTACTTGATTCCATCCTTCTCTTATAGCAGTGATGTATGCTGTAGTGCTTGAAACTTATTTTGTAGCAGTCCACTACAGCCATGTTCCTACCTTCCATGTTCATTGCCTTTGGTGCAGATCACGGAGTCTCTCTTGATGCTGCAAGACTGTAGTCCTGGATTTTCAGATCTTTGTTATCAGCTAATGCTCTGTCTTTAAAACACAGCGCACGTTTATATGAGGGCTGCTCCAAAAAATAATGCCTCCAGTTTTATGGTGTTGACCCACGGTGACAGAGGTGGATGGCAGTAGAAAGTGAATCTTCTCACCTACATTTAGTTATATTTTGTTGCTGTATGAAGGGGCAGCAAGGAGGCAGCCTGAGGGGATGGAGTCTGACATGGAAGTGCATATGAAGCAATGTGCAAAAAATGGCACCCGTTGGCATTCATTAATGATTGCTGAATGTTTATGGGGACCAAACAGTGGATGTGAGCAAAGTGAGGGGTGGGTGACTATGTTGAAAAATAGCATTTTGTAATTGAGAACTTACTCTATCAAGTAGTGCTATTGTGCTCTTTGTATCTGTTGCAGTTTCCATGGAAATAGCTAACAAGCAAGCATAAGGACCATAAAGAAAATTAAACTTGCTGTACCCCAACGCTTAGTATGACTATTTGCATTTAATTTCATTCCACTGTTGAAAGTGACTCCAAAAGCAGATTTTGTAGATTCTAGGAGTAGAGCAGTTTATTTCCCAATACCCCTTACACTGCGCCCTGGAAGAGCTTGGGTCACCCATTTCAGAGAGCTATCATTTTGATCCAGCCCTTGGTCTCTTAGAGCTCAGATTCCTTAGCTCCCATCTAATCTTGCCCAACTGCAAAGTTTCACAATTTCACCAATGAAGACTGGGAGTCTGGTTCTCAAATTGAATTGCAGTTTTTTCTTAGTTTTGAATAAGAGAACCTGTTTCTGCTTGGCAGGAGGCAGTGTGAGATGCCATTATCTTCATTTGTGGAGGCTCGCTGTGCTCAGCTCAGGTCTCAAGTGGCCTCAGCAAGGCTCCAGGAGGATGCTTGTGCCTTGTTAACGTGCTGGGAACTACAGAGATTAGGTTAGGGGGCTATTTTGCACCCCAAAGGAGTTGTCATGTGTTCCATATAAATAGCTAATGTGGTCTGCTTCTAGAAATAACAGCTGAGTGTCATGCTGCAGCAGGTAGCGCTGGCTGTACTTGATCTGGTTTTGCAGTGCCCAGGAAAAAGTGAGAGAGCATTATGCTAAGATCTAGGGCAGGGAAAGAGGCTGCAGATATCAGTCTGAGGATTGTCAGCTGTACGAGGAGAAGCAAAAATGCTGAGGTGACACTCATGTCTCACCCCAGCATGGACTTTGCAGAGGAGCAGCCTAATACCTCCACTGCATCCATTTGTCACCATCTCTGCTAACCTGTCAGGATGCTGAAATCTCACTAAGTTTTTCTATGTGGCAATGCTGAAATATCCCATACAGTCATTGTTGGGAATACTTTTGGCTTTTAATCTGAAATGACTTTTGTTGAATGCTTTATTTTGCATTTGCAAGATGATACAGTGCAACAAGGACAGACTTGATATTAGACAGAGCATTTGGACCCACGTAACTCTTTGTTTAAAACATTAATTTATGATGATGGGCATTTTGCATAGGTAGGGCTTGTCCAGAATTGGAACTAAAGGAAGCCTGTGTGTGTCTGTGCTATACAGGATGTTGGTTCTGTGCTTTGCATCTTGTTTGAATAAAGCTAGGATGCCCTGAATCCAAATGTTCTCACACATACACCGTGGAGGAAAAAGGGGAAGTTTAATAAAGTGCTGCAAGCATTATATAGTTCTAACATTTTATTGAATGTGCTATGTAAATTAAATTCTTCTGATCAAGAAGAAGAGAAATCATCAGTCATGTCTGACATCTGCACTCATTGTAGCGTTTAGAGCTAGGACTGAATTACTACTTAATTTAAAAGCCAAAAGTATAAGAAATTGTACAACTAACTTGACATTTCAGAACCTCCCTACATTTGAGGATGGAATCAATTGTCTGCTTTATCAAGCAATATGGGGTTTTGATTTCTGTTATCCTTTCAACCCTTACTGTCATGAATTAGTTATGATTTATATTCATGTAGAATTACATGTATCATCATCAGTAGCAATATATCTTATGTATAACATGAATACCATACACAAAACCCTTAGCCATGTGTGTATGCACAAAGTTATTATAACGCATACGTAAGAAGGTATGGAACCAACTCCATGTGGGAAAGAATGACCTTCTGCTGCACCAAATGAATTACACCATCTTTTCCAACTACTACAAGTGTATAGATCACAGTCTTAGAGCACCCGTAAAAGTCATAGTTACTGTCAATTTGAGAAATTTTCATGCGGTGCCTCTGTTTGTCTTTTGCTGTCACGGGAGGAAAGAAATCCTTCTTATTAGAAGGACGGGATGTGTGGATGGATGGTGCCTTGACGAATGACCTTTTCCTGCTGTTAATAGCTCCAGGAATGGTACTCCTGAAAACAGGCTTCTGATTGCCTTTGCCATTTGAATAGTAGTGTTGCAGTAGTTTTGCCTTTGAGTAGCAGTGTTTAAAATCACCTTGTGACATATTTCTCCTACGCATTTCTCCCGTGCTGAAGAGCAGCCTGGGGTTCCTCTTGCTGCTTTGCCTGTTGTACTCAGTGCCAGGGAGCTGAAGACTTTACCTTAATGAGTCAGGGTAGAGAGGTAATCTTATATTGTTGCAAGAAGGAGAAAAAAAATATCACAACTTTTCCCTAGGAAAGGACAAAATGTACCCCTCCTTACTCATTAGGCCAATTCGACTGAGATGACAGCAGGCCATCCTTCAAGCAGCGAACATGTCAACCCACTGCTGCTCAGCTGTCACTGTGGTGTAGGGCATGTAGCAGGGAAAGAAAGGGGATGGTGGTGTGGGAACGTGGGTCTGTGCAGACGGAAGGATCACTGCCTGCTGGTTGTGATCCTTATGCTCTGAAAAATACGAACTGGCCTTTATTAAAGCTTGCACAGCGGCCTCTTATTGCTCACATGTTAGGTGAGAGGGGTTATGCTTCTTTGGCTTCCTTGTGCAGAACACTTGCTTTCTCATGGCATTCATTCCTTGGTCACCCTTAAGACATGCTGTTTTACTTTTAATAAGACTAGAGAGCGATCCTGTGGTCTCTGTAATAGGGCATAGCTCTTAGCCCACTTGGTGCCATGGCTGAGCCATTGGGAAGCAGAGCTCCAGGAGGCTTAAGTGTGGCTGGAGAGGGGCTGCTGGGGCACAGCCTGCAAGAGAGCTTCTAGAAAGAGGCACATATTAGGAATTTGTCATCAATACAGTTCAGGTAATGCAAGTTTTGGCGTGGGTGTAAATAATATGAAGCTGCTATATGAATATCTACAATAAAATAATGTAGGGAGAAATTTGTATCGTGCATAAAACTCACTACATCATATTTTGACCCAGACCATTTATGCAATTTCTCAGCTTATTTTAATAGCTATACAGCTACATAGAGAGAATGAAAATGACTGTGAAATCTGCACTCTGCATGGGCTGTCTGGTACTCGAAGTGGCATTGAAAGCTGTTACAGCTGAAACCTGGTTTAGGATGGATTTTTGATGGGCCAAAATCATACACTGAATATATTGACATTAAGTTATTTGAAAACACAAGGATAATGTGGCAGGAAAAAAAAAAAGTCAACTTGAAAGTGTTGACCTGTGTAGAAAATAAACTATTATAGAGAAGTAAATCAGATGCAAGGCCTCTGATGGCCACACATACGAAGGGAACAACACCCAGAGGAAAGAAAGAGCTGGAAGGATGTTAAAAATACTTACAGTTCTGACTGGATGCTTTTTTGTCAGACTAACTAAGAAAAAAAAAAAAAAAAAGCTCACAATTCCTGAAATTTGTAGAGATTCACTAAGGATATGAAAGTTTGCTGGGGGACCCAAAGGGTACCTAGGAAGGAGGGGAAAAAAACGTTTGCAATTTTCTAGCATTAGCTGGAGCTCGTGTATTTCAATAGTTGAGGATTATGGTAAGCTAATGGAGGTCTTCATTGCTTCAATGTGGAGCCAGGAGGAAAAGCTGAACTGCAGCCTCTGCCACCTGTATGCCACTTGTTGAGGCCTTGAGAAAACCCATCATGTTCAGTACTTTTTAACTTCCATAATGTATTTTGGTCCTAATCGCTCTATCTATTAACCTACATACATCCATACTGGGAAACACGAGTGCAAACCCAAGATGCTGTTTGCTATTTCAGTCTGTCCTCAAAACTTCAAGTAAATCAGACAGAATAAGACCACGCTTAATTTCCACCAGCAACTGTAGTAGTTTTCCACAGCAAACAAGTAGCAGGGCTCTGGCTGCAGTGACTCGAACACAGTTACAGAGGTTTTTATTAATTTTGGATTAAAATGTAATAAGCAATAATGCACTTCTGTGTAACTGTACTTTAGACAGTTACACATCTTTTGAATCATAGAATCATCATAGAATGAATTGAAGTATAAGCATCACTGTACACAAAGCTCCATTTTTTTTCTTAGGAAATAGAAACGTGGAATATTTTAACTATGACATGCTTGTAATATGCTGCACTCCACTGTCACTGGGCTTTAATAAGGATGAACTTCATGCAATGAAAGAAAAGGTCATTTATGACAAGGATGTAAATACACATTAAATCCTTAGCAAAGATGTGCCTTTACATTTGCTGGGGAGGTGGGGGTTATTCCAATTTAGGTTCTAAAAATGTGGAGCTGCCAGTTTGCTTATAAACAAGCACTATTATTCAGAAATCAAATATAATGCCTGAGCTTTCTTTCCTGTTTGCTTTCTTGCAAGAGCACATTGCTTGTAACTGTGAAGCTGCCCCTGTGTGGTGGCCAACATAAAGGAAGCTCATTCAGCTAGGAGTGGACTTTACTCATAGAGTCACTGTGAGCTATACAAAAAACAAAACTAAAAGTTGTCCTAAATCTAATCATTCAGTGATTTGCTTTGTTTCATATTCTTCACTTCCTATAGGCTCCTCTAGAGGACTTTGTTTTTTATCTATGCATATTCCTAATGGAGATGCAGCAAAAGCCTGGGGGCAGAGGTGATGTTACTCTTCATTCATTTCCACCAGAAGTGGTTTTGATGCCTGGAAGTAACAAAATATTTTTTCTGCATGCTTTTTTCCTATTCTTTTTTTTTTTTTTTTTAAATCTTACATCCAGATCTCATTTTTCCCTTTTCTTCTCTCTTGTTAAATACCAGAGGTGTTTATTTAAGGAGTGCAGGAGGGGCTGGGAGGGGCCATGGTGGAGCTGAAGGCTCCAAATTGAAAAGACTTTTAAAGTTGGGTGTTATTAAGAGTGCATTTAATCAGAGAGAGTGATAAACAATTTGTTGTAAGACACATAAATACTAGTTGGAAACTAATTTCAGTGGCATAAAAGACAATCAACTCTTGCATATAAAGTAAATGGAAAAAGCATAGACCTCTATGCTATTACTCATGCCGTGTACCACATTAATTTAGAACAATTACTTTCTTCTCTTGGCCAGAACAGCCTTCTTGTATCTGCAGGGTAAAGCAAGAGCAGAAAGCTATCCAGAAAACACAGCAATATGCAGAATCAGTCACTAGATTTCCCCCTTTTTTTGGGTCATATTTAATAATCATGAACTGCCTTGTTGCTTAAGAGCCTGACCTTCTCTGTTAGCAAAGCTCACACCTAAAAAATCCTGCAAAGTTTCAATTTCTAAATGTCACAAAATATCAAATAGGTGCAGAAGACAGGAAGCAAGTCAATAAATGTTTGTATTCTTCTCTTGATGCTCTTTTTTATTTCATTTTAGATGAGGAAAAAAAAAATAACCCAAAGTTTAATCTCTCCTCTGAAAAAGGAAAGCAAGGAAGCAGAGCCTAGGGTAGCAGTCAGTTAAAAGTATTGATTACAGTGCTTAGCAATTTATGGAAAAATAAATAAATAAGGCTGAAATGCCTTCAGACTATTTAGGAGAAAGCATACTGTTTCCTATGGTGAGAAGAAGTATAATTAAAAAGCTATCAACAGTCTGGGATTGTCAAAAGTACTTTGTCACCTGAAGCACATTCCTTGTAATTATCTTTTGGGCTTTAAGCTAGATCACCATTAACCTCCAAAGAAGAAGGGTTACTATGCTTTCTCGTGTGAGAAATTGTATCATCATGTAAATTAAACCCTGTTAGGTAGTCAAATTGGATTTGCAAAACGATTGACTATTAAACCTAGTCATGTATATTATCAAATGACACAAAGCATGACATGCTAAGAGGGAATGAAATAGAAAATATATTTTTTTTTTCCTGTGCTTAAAAATGTCAGCGTTCTTGTACAAAAAGTACTTTTTGGGGGAAAGGAAACAAGAAGGAAGGGAAACGGTATATGGTTGTAGAGAATCTCTTTGGGCCACAAAGATACTTGGTGGGATGGAGGACCTCTCCTATGAAGACAGGCTGAGGCAGCTGGGGTTGTTCAGGCTAGAGAAGAGAAGGTTCCTGGGAGACCTCATAGGGGCCTTCTGATACTTGAGGGGAGCAATAAGCAGGAGGAGGACCAACTTTTTACGTGTTCTGATAGTTAATAGGACAAGGGAGAATGCTTTTTAACTAGAAGAGACTGAGGTTAGATGTGAGGACGAAATTCTTTATTCAGAGGGTGGTGAGGTACTGGCAGTGCTGCTCAGAGCTGTGTGTGCCCCATCCCTGGAGGTGCCCAAGGCCATGTTGGATGGGCACTGAGCAGCCTGAGCTGGTGGGTAGCAACCAGTCCATGGCAGGGGGTGGAAGTGGGTGATCTTTGAGGACCCCTCCAACCCAAGCAATTCTGTGATTGCATAAATATTTTCTTAACATTTTCAGTGAGTAGAAAATGAGAGAACCCATTTCAAACTCATTGCCATGGAGCAGTAGTTACGTTTGTTGTAACTCAGGGTGTCTCACTGTAACACGTAATTCTCCAAGTTGGTCAGCACAGGGCTCCCATCGGAATACAGTTTCCCAAATTACCTGCTCAAAATGTGCAGCAGTACAGACTGGAAAAAAGTCAGTTTGCTTCATCTCTGCTACTGACTGCAATTGATATTGTAGGGTACATCAAAATCTTTTACCAAAATACTGAAAAAAATAATATTGAGGAAGGAAGAGAGCAATATGGCTGAATTTTCTTTTAACTGGAATCCTGAAAAAGTCCTCTTTTGAATTCAAGCAGGATAAATGCCTTTCTGGCCTTCAGGTAATGGTGAGGGATGGATGTATTGGGTGTTTTTTCTCAGAAACATGAATGAAACCCAGAGCTTTGCACATAGCTAGTTCTGTCATTCAGGAGCCCGCGTTTCTCTGTTATAATTAAACATAAAAACAATTTGCCAGCAATCCAACAAGATTTCAGAGAGTTTCTTTTCTTTATTATTATTGTTATTTTGAAGAAAACTTTACTTCACTTTATATTTTGCCAAATTACTGCATGTTGACAAAGGGCTGTATCCAGTCTTTCTGCTTTCAAGTTGGGCAAAGTGGGTAATTGAGGTTGTGTGCACATAAATGAGAACATCCATTGGTTCCGTGTAAACCTTTTAAAAGCTTCTGAATGGTGAGTGAGGCAGGCTAATATGAATTGCAAAAGGACATAATTAATTTGTACATGAAAGAAGATTTTTAGTATACCATTAGCCTCTGTAACAGCCAAAAATAAAAAGGCAATCATGTATAACCTTGCCAAAAGTATGACAAATTTCTTGTCATGAAAAAAAAAAAAGTATTTTAAGAAAATGCCTCATGTTTTTATAAAAATTATCCTGTTAGCTCTTACTTGCTGCCAATGAAATTAGGTTTACAAATGATATTAAATGAGATGCTCATTTCAGAGCAGTCAAAAAAAAATCAAGAGCATCTACTAAAGCAAGTGGACGTGCTGGCATTGTTGCTGTTCATTCAATCCCAAAAACGTTTGAATTTTTTATAAGACAACTCAGTCTTGTTTCCTCGTGTCTCTAATCCTTCTGTATGCTTTATTAATGGAAGTCTCGGAAATAAAATCTTGTGAGGAAGTTATGGACTTCTGTTCCACCTTCCATAGCTTTTAGAAGCTAATTTCTCCCTTCAACTTTTTCATTTAATTGAAGGTTCTTCTCTTTTATACCTTCTTCTTCTCCCTATGTTGCTTATTCATTTTCAGTACATAGGATATGCATATTATATAGCAAATAATCTATTTTTAGAAGAAGCATGTAAATTCTAACAAATTTACTTTTATTATTATCAAGAGGTTTTATTTCTCATTCCAGCCAGCCAAGATCATAAACTGCTCTTGAAGAGTCCTGCTAACAATGAAAGTTAAATTACGCTACAGATATTAAAATGACAAGATTGTGAGACTGATAAATTATTTTCTGCATACCGTGAAGAAAATGAATCATAGGATTTGAGTAACCTGATTTAGTCAATAATTCTATAATTCCTACTCAATCATAGCTTACTTTTATCCATCACTGATGGAACGCAGTGCATAACTTCCAGTCCTCTCTGAAAGTATCTGACACTTAAATAATACAGATAGGAGCACTCTTATGAAACAACAGGGAGCTGGAGTCTTGTCAGTGAACGTGAGCATTGATCATTTATGTTGCTAACACTTAAAATATCACAGCAGCCAAAAGAGAGATCCTCGAATCTCACAGCAGTAACAGGGATTACATACAATATTTACTGGAAATATGAAAGGGAGTATTGCTGGCAAAATACATGTATTGAATATGTATATGATCTCTTTGCGGTTTGTAATGTTTAATATGTATTTATCTGAGAAGAAAAATTGTTATGATAATTTATAGTATAAGAAGCTGTAGCATGAATGAATTCCTTAAACCTTTCTTGTCTGCCCACTTGGACTTACTGATTGTCAGCTTGATTTTGTCATGGGTGCAGCTGGTTTGTAACTCGGTTGAAAGTCACCTGGTAGCAGAGAAGGGACAATTTCTCCATCCCTGGGACATGCTGTCCCTGCTTGCTGAGGAGACGCCCTGCATAGTGACTGCAGGACTGAATCATCACAGAATTATGGAATCACAGAAGGGACCTCAAAGATCAGCCAGTTCCAACTCCCTGCATGGGCTGGTTGCCCCCATCAGTTCAGGCTGCCCAAGGTCCCCTCCAGCATAGCCTTGAGCATCTCCCAAGTTGGGGGCACCCTCAGCTTTTCTGGGCAGCAGTGCCAGGGCTTCACCACCCTGTGAGTAAGAATTTCTGTCTACTATGAAACCTAAATCTCCCCTTTGATGCCTTTCTGCCTTCAATTCAATGCACTCCAGAGTGGAATGCTTTTTAATATTCATGTTGATACCTCTTGGTTATATATGACTGCTCAAATGACTTCCTAAAAAGATCCAGTTCATCTCTGTGCGTTGGGTGCATTACCACTTTAGTCTGGTGTATTTTGCTTTGTGTATGTAAATATATATATATATGAATTAATTGTAATAGTAATTATGCTGTCCTGGATTTCTCTTATTGTCTTTTTATCTTTGGTGCTGTGCATCAATAGAAAGTAGGACTGAAGTGAAGCCTGTGGTCAGTGCATTCTGTAGTTCATGTTTTGCAAGTAATCTGTTTCTTCTGATTATACCCAGGTCTTTTATCTTCCTCTGCAATCATTCTTTGCAACTTCTGTCAATTTCCCCCACTCCACCACATTGTATTTCCCAGTTTTTCCAATCTCCCCTGCATTTCCCCAGTTATGTTCCTCTCAGCAAGATCCCTTGATCTGCTGCTCTGTTGTGTTTCAACTTTACCAGAACTCCTGTTTTCTGACACTTTTCCAGCTGTGGAAGTACCTCTCTTGATGAGGTAGCTGTTGCAAATAATGACAGTTACAACCCCATTAAAGGTTCCTGCTGTACCTTGGCTATCTGTAGTGCTAACCCAGGAGGGGACTGAAGGGCAGGGACAGAGATCTTCAAGCCAATGTAATGCTGAAGTCAGCGCAGGCTGGGGTTAGACCTCTTGAGTTCCTTCCAACTGAAGTTATTGTGTGGTTCCAATTATAGCCTTCAAAAAAAAAAAAAAAAATAATTTAAAGAGATGCATAAGGCTCCCTAAGGATGTATGAACCATCTCCACTTCTTTCCCATCTGGACTTCTGTGCATTGTTTTGTTTTGCAAGGAATCCATGCTTGAAAACACAGCTGGGGATCAGGCTCCTTTCCAAAAGTGCTAAGGAAATGCCAGGTTCCAATTAATTTAAACAACTTCCTTTTTTTTTTTTTTTTTTTTTTTTCCTTCTTTTTTTTTGACTTTATATCTTTCTGAGATACGGGAAATTAGGAATGACTGCTCCAGTATTGAAAGGTAGGAATGTCATAGAAAAGTATGATAATAAACCTGGATTTTTCTTGAGTAATTCCTTCTAGGCCGCTTAAATTTTCTTGGATTATTTATCTAGAAAAAGTTAGGTGAAGGATTGCATCATTCACACTGTAACTTTTGAGAAGAAATGTGAAAAGGCAAAGAGTCAGACTCACCCTGGCTTAATTTGATTGGTTTCAGTGAAGTTGCACCGGGGACTCATTCAGCCTGAGAAGTTGGTAATCATGTAACACAGATGTTAGTGTTTGAAGGCAATGGTCCATAATAGCAGAAGGAACAATACTACACCCCAAAGGGCCTATTGAGTGAATGAGATGTTAGGTTTTTACACAAACACAGAATCGATGCTGCTTGCAAGACCTAAGAATGCCTAAGAAAATAGAATGCTTTACTCAATCTTAACATTTTAGATTAAACCTGCTGATGTTCATTCTAAAGCAATGAGAGGATATTTTAGCATCATCCTCTGACTGCCTATGTAGAAATGGACAGTTTCAATATGCAAATGGCATTTCTGTATCAATAGTCTTAATAGTCTTGTTATCATCTTCATGTATTACTCAATTTCTTGCAAGATATTTGAATAGGAAGGTTTAATGTAAGTTCATAAAAGATTTTCATATTTTTATGCAGGGAAATGTGAAATTTGATGAACATTTATGTATTTTGGAAATGAGTTACACAGTTTGTCATCTGGAGGATAGAGGTCAGAGGCTTATTAGAAGCAGAGCAGTTATGGTTTGTGTTCTGTGGTTAAATATCAGAATCATTAAATAGCCACACCATTACAGTCAAAATACTAGAATAAAAATGACAGTTGTGTAAAAGACTGATGAGTGTTTGTGTGCACGTAGACCTTTTATCACAGAATCACAGAATCACAGAATTGTAGGGGTTGGAAGGGACCTCTAGAGATCATCGAGACCAACCCCCCTGCCAAAGCAGGTTCCCTACACCAGGTCGCACAGGTAGGCGTCCAGGCAAGACTTGAATATCTCCAGAGAAGGAGACTCCACAACCTCCCTGGGCAGCCCGTTCCAGTGCTCCGTCACCCTCACCGTGAAGAAGTTCTTACGCACATTCGTGCGAAACTTCCTGTGCTGCAGCTGATGTCCGTTTCCCCTCGTCCTGTCTCCACGTACCACTGAAAAGAGACTGGCCTCACCGCTATGGCCGCCACACCTCAGATATTTATAAACCTGGATCAGGTCCCCTCTCAGTCGTCTTTTCTCAAGGCTAAACAGACCCAGTTCACTTAGCCTTTCTTCATAGGGGAGATGCTCCAGGCCCTTCACCATCTTTGTGGCCCTCCGCTGGACTCTTTCCAAGAGATCCCTGTCTTTTTTGAAATGGGGAGCCCAGAACTGGACACAGTACTCCAGATGAGGCCTTACCAGGGCAGAGTAGAGGGGGAGGATCACCTCCCTCGACCTGCTGGACACGCTCTTCTTAGTGCACCCCAGAATGCCATTGGCCTTTTTGGCCACGAGGGCAACTGCTGGCTCATGGCCAACCTGTCGTCCACCAGGACGCCCAGGTCCCTCTCTGCAGAGCTCCTCTCCAGCAGCTCATCCCCCAGCCTGTATTATAATTGAAAATCTGACGCTGACAGCACATGCTGATTCCTTCCCACTGCTCAAAAGGAGATGAGACCTCCCAGATTATTTGTTTGCCATTAGACAAACATCCAAGCCCTTGTAATGTAATGTAAGGGATGGAGATGATGAACCTCTAAAGAAACTTTGATTTCTCCAATATATCTTTAATTGTCAGTAGAAAGAACTAAGCAGCAACTCAAAGTGTCTGGTGTAGTCCCTGTGGCTCTCCTGGTGACTGAATGACATGCTGCTCTACAGTGTGAGGAAATGTCTCAGTGTGCTTTTTGGTTTCTTAGCAGCTTGGGGTTTTTGCTTGTTTTTTTTCAGCATGGCTCTTGGAAGGTTACATGGTTCTCAAATGCTGCTGGTTTGCTATGTGTGTTTTATTTAGATTAAAAGGCAAAGTACATCCATTCCAGACTTAGGCGATTTTGCATAATTAATTTTACAATACAAATAGTTTAATTAAATTCAAACATTGTTAAATTAAAGTCCTCAGGAACCACGTTTACTGTTTTTGTGCTGCCAGACATCCAGACTTACACTGTCAGTCTTCTCTAGAGATTGCTTTTTTGTGGCACATTCAGTTCGAGTAAATGCCAGGGAATAGGAACAGCAAAGAAAACCAACCTACCCAACAAACCCCACTGAGAGCCCATTTCCCTTATAACAAAGGAGCAAGTGCTCTTGCTGTAAAAAACTTGTTCCCTTTAGCAGTTGTACAGTCATCACATTGACAAGGTTGAAATGATGCTCATCTATCTCTGCCCCTTCAATCGCTCTTCCATTGCCCAGTATAATAGTGCACATTGTAATACTGCATACATTTCTCATGCCTGTCCTACAGAACAGGGATTGAGTGTCTCTGTCAGCCCCACATGGTCTCCAGACAACTATGATTTCTTCATTACTCTTTCCATGATTGGATGTCAATTGGTGACTTAAAAAATAAAGTCTTCATCGTGTTAGCAATCCTCTGGCTTTGTGAGTCTCCCCACACCCTCAGCCATTTTATCTAATTCATTAGAGAGGTGGAAATGAAGTACTGCTGTCAGGTTGTGTTGGGGAGAGGCAGCAAATGAGCTCCTGTGGGCTGTGTAGTCTGGGAGGGCTGACCCTCATCCAGTGGGACCACGGCTGCCAAGGGGATCCAAGGGGCCCACTGCTTTCAGTTCTGCTGCTGTTTGCACCTGCATAATCCAGACCTTGCTACATATGCTGCAGATTTCTTCTGTAAGCTTCTCGAGAGAAAGGTTAAGTATGAAAATATCTGCCAACTCAGGTCTTTTAAAGTGCCTTTTCAAGGCAAAGTCCAGACGAAAGGTTTTGTATTGACAGCTGGTGAAACGTTCATGGAGATGACATCTGCCCATTAAAAATATCCCTCATGCTTTTCCTTCTCCTCTGGGATTTCAAGACTGCAAGTCATTTTCAGGAGAGATGTAACCTTAGATCAAGTTATGTAAAAATACATCGCTTCCACCAAGTGAGGTAATCATAATGTGATGGAGGAATATTAAGCAACTGCCTTCTCATGGTGAGCACAGGAATTCTCAGAGTTTTCCTCTAAGTGTCTTCGATTGTTATTTTATATTGTGACACCTGTAATTGTATATAGCAATCTAGATTTTAAAATTCTGACAAGGCTGCTATGGGTTCCACAGCACACATAAATCCATCATGGTGTCGAGGATAGATTTTAAATTGATGGTAACACACCAAGCAGGGAAATAAAAGCAGTAGCAGCTCCTATCCTTGTCGTCTAATAGCTGCAAATGATTGTATGAATCATTAGCTCAGAATTTATAGTCCTACACATTTAAAACCATTTCCAGATTAATGCCCTTTTCATCTGTGATACGATATTAGTAGTCAGCTGCAAAGCAAGTAGTTTCTAGCGGTATGCAACAGCAATGGCAATTTACAGTTCATTTATTTCAGTATTTCTCTGATCCCCATGTGGTAAATACCAGCAGTGGGGCAATGCGGTGGGTCAGTTCTCCCCGACAGGAGCTGTATCTATTGATGAGCTCTGAACGTTCAGCTGCTATTTTCTACCTGTTCATCTGTCAAAATGTGGTGAAATGTGCTTGCTCTGAGTGGGTTTTCACAGCTAGTGTTTACTACCGATGGCATGCATAGGGATATGCTTTAAATAGATAATCAGTAAAACAAGGGCTTTGCATTTGGATATCATAGAATCGCAGAATGTCTTGGGTTGGAAGGGACCTTAAGGATCATCCAGTTCCAACCTCTTGCTGTTGGCATGTTTGCCAAGGTCGGAGGTACAGTGTCCAGCTTTGTACTGGAGCTTTGTACGTGTTTCCTTCCAGGTTCCTACTGCAAATAAAGGGTTAGACTGAGCATTTAAAGAGAATCAATGTACCTGCATTACGTACTTTTTCTTCACTTGGACAGAATTGCTTGGTTTCTTCCTTCTATCCTCTATAGGAATTTCCATTTCTCAAGTGACTGTTCCTGGTCACCTGTGTGGCTTTCTCATCCTCCCGTTATCGTGAGCTTGTGGGCAATTGATGGATTGCTGTAAGCTGTATCACGATGGTTTTAAACTCTGCTCTCTAAGGGTAATTAATTACATGGAAGGAGCAAAGCAATTTAAGAAGTTACTTTAAAGCAAATGCCTCAACTCCTGTCTTTCATTTTGATGGGTATTTAATATTAATGATGCTGAAAACGTGAAAGAGAATTGGGAAGGCAGGCAGGACAGTGCTGGCATTTCAGCATTTTCCACTTCTTTACCATACTCTGGGTAGAAATCAGGTCTGTTGTCCTTAGCAGCAACTTCTCTGCTCTCTATTGGAGACCTAGGAGGTCAGGCTCTTCATTTCACATACTTAAACAATGATGGCATGATGTCACATCTTTAACACGATGACAGAAAATATCTCTGGGTCTGTTGTAACTTAACTGGTTTTATAGTGCTGCTGAATGCAGGAGGATCAGAGGTTAGCAACAACAACCTGATGTAAGTACCTGAAGGGCTGACACTTGAAAGGGATGCACTTTCTGTAATGATGAATTCTTGGAAACTGTTGCAGTTTTAATATTGTTACTGCTGCATTTAATTTGCTTCTTCTTTTGCAGCGAGGAGTAAATGATGTTAAATATATTCTCCCCTGTATCCCAGCTGAGAGATTGACAGCTATTTATACCTTATTTGAAGTGAAAGTTAGTTTCATAACTTTTTTTCCTCCCTTCTCTTCTGCTCTATTCTAAATTCACAGGCTCTGGTTTACTGTACTAAAATAATAGCAGAGGGCTGTGCATTTTCCAGACGTGTCTGTAAATAAAATATGCAGGCCTGCCTACATTTTCAAGTAGCAGCCAGCATATAACATTACCATACATTAATAAGTGCAAAAGTCAGATTCTGCTCTCGGCATGTTAATGCTGAACTCTCCAAGTAGGGAGACAGATAATTTCATATTTAGATGATGTTAGCAGACACATTACTCAATCACGGCAGCACAGACCTTGAACACACCCAGCCTTACACTGATAGCTACCGAATGTGCTCCAAAGGTTACTGGAGAGTTATCTCCATCCTTCTATGCCTCTAGCTATTATTATTATTATTTTTTTCTTTTAAAGAATCTGGAGGAATAATAATAAAAAAGAGTAGATTTGCAAAAGCAAAATCTGTAGGATACAACTGTGTAAACCTGGGCAGGCAGATAAGCGGTGCATCTGCTGGTGTAGGAGTGCTCCTTCAGTGCAATGTGACCTACATGTTACTATAGAAGCAGGGAATGTACTAAGTCAGTGCCATTCGCCCCTGTTCCTGAGCTTTTGGGTGTTTTTTTGACTTTTTCTGTAGCAAGTCACCAAGGGATCTCCTATGGTTGGTGTTAGAATAACATCAGAAGTGCTGTTGGGATTTCCAGCACTGAGGATGAGGCCTGCAGCCTTGCAGGGGCTGCACACCTGAGTCAGCCCTCTCTGTCTGCTTGCTTTAATCAATTCCTCAGCGCTCTGTTCCAACACGTCGTGATAGTCATCAATTCCCCTCTCCAAATAAGCAAAAAAATATTCCAGGAAGGTTTTTCTGTCATTATTGATGTTCATAATATAGTGAGATTGATGGATTGCACTAAAATCCTCACTGTGGCAATGGCCCGTTTTGAAACACGATTGGAAAAGAAAGTGGCTTTACTGCAAAGGTATGCAAGAATATTTAAAGGTTTTTGGTAAAATATGTCAGGTGTAGAAAGGACACTGGAATCAGGGAATGGCTTAGGTTGGAGGGGACCTTAAAGATAATTGAGCTCCAACACTCCTGCCTTACAAGGAAGAAGCATGAATTTATGCAGATGTATTAATTACCAGCTGAAAACTTGCTTATGAGCTTATAAAAAGTGACATTTTTTCAGGTACATCCCTCTTGTAGTTTAATTTTCACCATTTGTCTTAAGAAATGTGGGCAGCCTTTGGGAATATCTCAGTGGTTCTCTAACATGCAAAAGCCTCTACAGCAGGTAGCAGCTGAAGGACCTGTTGGTACATTTAAAAGAGGAGGCTACTTTGAAGTATTTATAGTGAACATCAAACATACAGACATTTTTCTAGAAGGAAAATTAGTTTTCAGATGGACTGTGTATCTAAAATTGAGAAGGGAACAAAGCATAAAGATACCTGAATATTTCCATCATGCAATGACAAATGTAACTTTCCCAGATATTATTCAGCTGTCTGTATTAACACATTTCTGGAAAGTATGCATATAACCATAAAGACAGATCTCTGTACATCATCCATAAATGACCACAAGTCTCTGGTTTGTCTTTGTTAACCCATAATGCAGAATTTTTCTTTTACTCTGGATAAAATCATGACTTCACAAAGATTGGAGACACAAATACTGAATGCCAGCAAACAACACCCCAAAAACTAATCTGCCACTTTAATCCCGGAAACAGCATTTCATCTAGAAAGCCATTTCTTGATCTTGAGCATTTAGCACTCGTTGCTGCAGTGGGGCATGGCCAAGAAGATGAAACTCCCAGGGACTTCCTTGTAAAAGGCTGCACAAGGATATCAAGTCATCCTGTACCCAAATCACAACAATCACAGCAAATCATACTCATGAGTCCTATATCAAAAGCTTTAATTTCTGTCTCCAAGATCACACCTGCTCTATGTTATTTTTCCCAAGAAGGCAGCAGACTTCCTTGCAAATCAATTTGCCTGTATCAGCTTATTTGGGAGGCCTGTAAGTTGTCAGAAATCTCCTAAATTCCAATATAAATTTATTCATGAACAATTTATAGCCCCTCAATCTTGTTTGTCAGCCTTTAAAGTTAAATAATTCTTCTCCCTCCCTGCTGTTTACTTCCAAATGTACCTATAAGAAATGATTGTATCCCTTCTCAGACTTCATTTTGCTAGGCTAAACAGACCAAGCTCTTTCTAATTTCCTTCTCCTTCATCATCCAACCAAGGCTTAGCTGTATTTCTCAAACTGAGGTATTCAGAAGGATACACAGCATTCTGCCTTCTGTGCTGTGAGTGCTTTGGTTGGTTTCTGCTGAACGCTTGCCTTTTTGAGTTATCTCTAAACTGTGCAGTTAAGGGGAGTAGATCAGTGTTCACTCACACAGCTTTTTGTACCTTTGCTATAAAGAAATCTACCAGCAAATTAGGTTCAGAAAACTTATTTCTTATTGGAACCATCTGTTTGATGGCTGTGGAGGTTACCTCCTAATTGCTTGGGTTGGACTCAGGCCTCTACCTTCAAACATGCAAAGCCTTTGGGAAGCCTGGTTTCTGTAACGGGTTTTATTATTGTGTGTTGAAGAAAGTGGCTTCTTCACTATAAAGATGCAATTTTTAGGTTGAACGTAACTGCTGTAAGACAATTTCAAGCAGGCTTTGATTTGCTATAAGCAGAATAAAAACTCATGTACTGTCCTCCCTAATTTCATCACCCGTGGCATAGGGTAAGTTCTTCAGGATGTGCTAAGATGCTTCCACTTTCTCCTATATGCAGCTCATTTTGCACTTTAGCCTCCTTTTCTTAGCTCGCTTGGTTCATCGCATTAATTTCAATTCAATTTTTTTTGCTAATTAGGTGATCAGCCAACGTTCCCTCTAGTCCTTCTTTTGTCCTCTGGGATTTTTACTTAGTGGGTAGAAACTCATTCTATATGTTATTCTGGGTGGTGTTTGTGATTGAGTCTTAAAATCTTGGATGTCAAATACAGTGCATACTATAAATATATATATATAAAGCCAAAAAACCCAGACTGATTAATCTCCTCCTGTGATCTCATTATGTGATCATTAGGTGACCTGCCAGCCAGACAGCCAGCCCTTCAACAGTCTTACTGTTTGCTGTCTGCTCCTGAAAGAGCAAAGGGATGAGAGACAGCACACTCTCTTTCCAGGTCTGCCTGCAATGACCTGCCCAATCTCTCTGCCACCGTAGCTATACATTTGGTAAATTACAGTTATCTGTCCCCTGGCAGGGACTGAAGACCTTGGTTATTAAGAATTATAAAGAGCAGAGAAATATTATGGGCAGTCAGCACAAGAGCTGAGATGATAACTCATGGTCTCCTTGCTCGGACCTCGGTGCTCTTTTCGTCAGAGTCGAGGGTATAGTGGCTCTGGGAGAAAAAAAGCATGATGTTTCATCAATTTCTGCAGGAGTACATAGCAGAGCTGCAAAAATTCATGAGACTTCCCCAAGATATGTGACAGGTCCATATATAAGTGTCTTCACATCTCCCACCCCGTCTTTTAACCTCTGGCCCTCAGCTCTGCTGTCCTGGCTGATACAAGGGTTGGCAGCGGGGACTGCTGGAATAAAAAGGCTGTGGATGCACACAGGGTCGCTCACGGGATGGAGATGGCTGAGCAGAAGCAATGTAGAGACATAGCATCGTCACATCCAGTGAGTGAGGTTCTTCTTTTCTCCGTTAGAGCTGGGCAGAGGCTTTGGTTGGTATTCACACTGGTACAGATTGAAAAGACGTGTGAAAAGTTACCTATTTTTTCCCCAAAAGATTAATTCTGCTTTGCAACACATGAAATCTGAGCCCTTATTGTTCCTTATTGAGCTGATACATGCCAATTAATGCCCATATCAGTGCAAGGTCACATGAGGTTTTACTCCCAGACTGCTTGATGTGAGTGACAGCATCACTTCCAGCACCACCAACTTTCCTCTGTCCCCTGGTTTGAAGCCAGTGGCTGCTCCTGTGTCTCCTCCTGCACTTTCTGTTCCATGCTCAACACTGCTGCAAGGATCCTCAAGATTTCAGCAGCCTTCAGCTCTTGTCCTGAATGATTAGAAAGCAGCCAATTGATTGTAATACTTTACTGTAGTAGATCTCATGAGGAAATTGAATCCACTCTTGATTTTATGAAATTTGCCCCTTTAAGCTGCCCTTCTTCACAACTCACCAGCTGAGCAGAAGATGCTATTGAGATTGCTTTTGGAAACAATCAGTTTCTGGTTTGGTTAAGTTAGTCACACAACAGAGACCTCAAAATTCCCTGAGCTAGACGTTTGAGGAGTGTGAACCCCATATATAGAGAGAGAGGATAGAGTAATAAAGCTCTATTATTGGGGGCTGGGGGAATGCACACCTCAGTGAAATCACTCCTGGAAACTGCTGGTGGGTTTTGCAGTTTGGAAATTTTTGCCCATGCACCAAAGGAGTAGTTCTGCTCTCAGATTGGACCCAGTGGCCTGGCTGTAATAGCAACAGATGAAAATCTGCTCTCTCCATCCCTCATCAATATGGTTGTGCTTCTTCCTCACGAGCACCCGCTTCTCCACAGTATGCAGCAAATTTGATGTCTGAAGATATTAGAAGCCATCCCTTTTGCTATAAGTGCAAGTTGGAGAGGTGTTAGGGAAACATGCAGGAGCTGATTGAGCAAAGGCAATTAGAATGTAGGAACCAAGATGTGATGGTCAGGTATGTGAGAGATGAGAATCACCTCTTCCCATCCTACCTGAAAACACTTCCAAGCTGGATTCTCTTGCTGGTGGTTCTCTTTTCTTCAGCACATCGAACGTGTGCAGGGTATGAGAATGGCTGTTATATGTAAAGGTTATTTTAGTTCTTTAAAAACAGTGAAATGTAGATTTCTTTTTTTTCCCCCCTAAATGATAATTGCAGTCTCTTGCAAAAGGCAGGCTGGAATCAAGCACAGATGCTTGTAGATAAATGCACGATTTGTACGTCTGAAGGCTGCATTGTGAAGCTGTGATTGGAGCAAATCTACAAAAAGGCATATATGTGTTAAGTGCTGAAGCCTTCAGTCAGAAAGGAGCCTTCGGAAATACTTTTTTGAAAGGGCATATTGACAGACTGAGTTTTAAGCATAGTTGCATTGATTACGCAGAATTATGGTCTCCTTTGGACTAAACTGTGCTGCTATTAGATGGATTTTTAGACAAGTGTTACGTGAGTCTCAAAGAGTGACAACCACTACACCAGAGCAGTTAGGACTTTTTTTTCTACGATTATTGGCAGCTTCTCCTGAATATCGAAAGAAACATGCATTTTCCACTTAAAACAAGGTGGATAAAAGACACCAGGTAGCAAGGGCTGGTGTCCCTGTAAGAACACATCCTGATAGCAGAGGAAAATGGGATCACCAAATAAAAACTATTCGTCTTTAAAGGTTCCCACACTACCCATATGCTGTCGTTATCTCTATTTTGCTACCACCTCTGTCTTCAGTCGTACATCACTGCCAGCAAGGCTTAGTCAATTTGTCTTAAAGCAATTCTCCACTTCTTTCTGTGCTGCTCAATAGAGCTGCTGTAACAATTAGACCTTCTCACGTAGGTCCTTTCCTCACACTTGCCTCTCATGCAGTTCTACAGCCCTCCCCATAATAGCTGTGCATTTGCACGCTGTAGCTGCTGGCTGTGGCACTGATTATCATCATTTTACTGTCATTGAATGCTGCTTTAACCTTTTGTTGGACCCGGCTGCTGCCTCTGTTCTGTTTTGGTTGGGCAGTGTTTGTTGCGGGGACTCTCTGGCTGGGATCACTGTTTGTATAGCAGTTAGCATTTTCAAGTCCCAATCTCAAACCACGGCTTTTAATTGCCACTGCAAAACAAATGCACTGACCAGGTCAGGCCAGCTGTTATAAAAATTTAAGCTACCTTTTGACTGTCTTTCTCTGTGCCAATGCCCTTCACTCATAGAGAATAAGGCTATCTCTATATTTTTGTGCCCTTTGATTGCCCTCCATGCTTTTTCCCTCTCCTTTCTTCCATTGAAGTTATTGCTGTTTATTTCTGGGGCCATGCGTCATGCAATGGTGGGCATGAGATGTGGGGCAGCTTCCATGCATCTCAGGAGACTCAGGTTGCCCAAGGAGGTTGTGGATGCTCCATCCCTGGAAGCATTCAAGGCCAGGCTGGATGTGGCTCTGGGCAGCCTGGTCTGCTGGTTGGCGACCCTGCACATAGCAGAGGATTGAAACTAGGTGAGCATTGTGGTCCTTTTCAACGCAGGCCATTCTATGTCTCCTTAGTATCACTCTGGGGTCCTCAGCCCAACATCTCCTCATCTTTGGGAAGCCCTATGGAGAAGTCTTGGACAGGCACAGCTGTGTTGATGGATGGTCCTCGAGGCAGCAATTATGGGTAAAGCATTCCTCCCTCTTTTCACATCTGTGAATGTCTGGTACATGTTTTCCCTGGGGTTTTGAAGAATACTTCACAGACTACCGTAATTTAAAAGCTTAGGTGAAATGGCTGGTGAGTTTAAAACTGATAGCATTGTCTCGTGTAATTTCTTTGTGCTTGTTAATGATCCCTCATCTCCTTCTGTTCATAATAGGGGTGTAGAACTGGAGTGAAAGTTGAGATACATAGAAAGGCTTTGACAAAAGCCAGTCTTCCGTGAAATAGAAACTCAACTTTAAGGAAAAATGACCCGCTAATAAATTACATTTCAAAATGTGTCTTCAAATAACACATGGAGTCTGATTTACATAAAAACATTTCTGGGAGCCCTTAAGCTCCAGTTGCTATGCTGCAAGCCAGGTTTTCATTCAGCAAAACCAAAGAAGTGGCCCTGCTCCTGCAATCTCACCATGAAAAACAGATCGTTGTGTATGTTCTGCTGGCATCTAATGGCACCATGTTCCCTGATTGTGCTGTGTGGGGGCAGGATGCTCTCAGAGAGGGGAAGGACAGCAGTTTAAACCAGGAAATTCAGATGAAACCTCAAGTAAATGAGCATTCAGACTTAGTATTGGTGATTTTTAATCCTTCTTTAACCTAACATTTCCCCCCTAAAAGTTCTTGAGAAAAGCAGGAAAAAAAAAAAAAAAAGGAGTATATAATAGCAACTTACAGGCTTCCTCTAAGGTTAATTAATTGCAGTTAATTGGAAAGTACTATGGCAATGAACAGTAGCTTTGAATTTGATAGTGGGGGAGAAAAAGAAACAAGGAAAAACCCATATGGAACAACTCTGATCTTGCTGATGTTTTTTTCCCTCTCCTCTCTGTAGGCTCGCTTTGCAAACCTAACTCAGACAATTTACAAATATAATTACAGTGGAGAATTAATTTAGTGGCTGTGCAGTATGGTGGAAAGAATAAAATGTTTTCATTAGGAAAGCTGAGACCAGCAAATGTGGAAAGGACTCATCTGCGCCCATGTGTTTCACCAAACTTTAAAGAAATTTGTTCCCTGATTTTAGTTCCTTCCTTTTGAGATTGAAATCAGCAGTAAACCAGCAAATCTATTTAGATTAAAATCGGTAGTAAAACCCATGGCAGTCCTTTTTTTTTTTTTTTTTTTTTTTTGCCTTTAGAAGGAGAATTTCCTTGGAAAATGATGTGCTGGTTTGGGTCTCTCCCCAAGCAAAGGGTGTGTGTTGAGTGAGCACTGGAGTTGCAGCACTGCTCGGCCCCACAGTTGCACAGTGCAGCCCCTCAGCCTACCTTGGCCCCAAACAAGTCTCACCGTGCCAGGGAATTCATTTCTCTCGCTTTCTCATCTGCTGAAGTAATAGGGTCAGACCAGCAGGGAAAGCTAAAATTGCTTTCAAGTTTTCCAACTCCCCGTGAAGGCTGCTGTCTGTATATGATGTGGTTACAGTTCCCAAACTGATGGATTTATTTTACTGCTGTAGTTCCGAGTGCATGGAACAAGGTTGCACAGGAGAAAAGTATCTTCTATCACCAACGAAGATACCTAGAAAACCTAAAGCTAAAGTAAGAGGATGTAGGCACATTTAGAGATGAACTATAGCTGATAACATTTGCTCATAACAGACTCATACTGTCATAATAAAGGATCCCTTGAGCCACTTCAAAGTCTTATTTTGAAATTTATTATGCTATTTAACATATACAAGGTTAAGAAAATGGGTACCATAGCCAGATGGCTGGGGAATTGTATCATCCTTCTGCTCTCTTCCCTAGTGCCAATAAATTCGGTGGCCGAGGCAGGGCACCAGATGCAGGATGCTGCCAGTGGCAGCGCGGACTGCTTGCTCCCTGCAGACCTGTGGGATCTCTGCTTTGAGGACAAGCTCCAGGGATATGGGCTCAAACACAACCCAAGTGGCTGAGAGAGGAGGAGAGTGCTGCAGAGATGGGAGCTGAGGAAATGCCACTTCATCCATCCATTAAAGGGGAGAAATATTACCAGTGTCATGAGGTTGTTAGGAAATGAATTAGATAAAGAAGAAAAGTCATATTCAATTAAATCGAGCCCGTCTTCTCTTCTGGACAATGTGACACTGAGGCTATGCTTCACAGTTTGTAGATTTGTATAGAAATTGGTGCTAATAGTTCAATTTTGTGTAATTATCATGCTAGTAACATTGAAAATGAAGAATCTGGGTTGAGGGAGGAGGAGACAATGCTTCTATGAATAGTTAATATTCAGAGACAGATGGGGTGAAATTATATTTAGAGATTAAACTGACAGCAAAGAACCTCTGAGATCTAATGCCATCTCTGACCCGGTGCCCCTGTCCATCACAAGGTGTCAGAAAGACTCTCTGGGTTTGGGATATTCTTTTTGATATCTTGTACTTGAAGATAATACCTTGCTATCTCACTGGGGCTTTGTGACAATTCACGTCTTTCTCACCCTTTGAAACAGAGCTTGTAAAGTGCTAAGCATTATTAAGATGAGATGAGGAGAATATCTTATCTGCAGCATTGGGTTCTTCAGGGATGGGGAAGGAGCTATTATCCACAGTGCTCCTCTTGAGCCAAAGTTTGATCAGCCTTAGTATGATTCAACAAAGCCCTGTTCAGCTGTGGACAAATGGACATTTCTATTGTAAGTGGTGAAATGGAAAGCTGGATAAAGAGTGAAATCGCCCGACACCGTCTTTGATCGTAATCTATCTATGCCTCAAAGGAGAACATAATAATACAAACATATTAGCGAGAATAAGTCAGTTTTGCCAAAAAATAAGTCATTCTGCTGTTCTGCCTGCATCAAGCCATCAGGAACGTACACAAGCAGTTGTTGTTTGGTTGTTGTCAGCACGGAGGGGTGGTGCTGTGCTGATTATTGGCTGTCAAGCAGCCCGCTGAGGGTCTGCATTCTGGCGATGCCATCCCATGCTGCAAACTTTGTAAAGCACTTAAGCATCTTTCAACGTGTGAAGAATTATGGGAATCTGTCACTCGGTGAACTAAGGTGGGTCTCTCTCTGGGACAGTTTAAGACATAAATGAAGTCACGTTTTTGGGCCAAGGCTTCGTGCAGAAGCAAACAAGAGGACAGGAGCAGCCACAGGGCAGATAGTAGCAGGCAGGTGAGGAGTTGTTCTGAGCGGGAGCACAAATATGCAACAAGCCTTTGAGGAGGGATCAATTCTATATGTAAGTGTTCTCACCTGTCAATATTTTTACCAGGAACGTTGTTACGGAGCAGTCCATGGACAAGCTCTAACATTCAAACTTTGTGCTTTGCTCTTTCAGCATTTTGAGCTTTCTGGGCATTATTTCAAGGTCACACATCACTATCTTCTCTGTGGTCAGTCAAACTGAAGCATCTCTCCTCACTCCTGCCTGGCGTTCCTCCAGTACCCCCAAGCACAGGATTGGCCTTCGCAGTCCTAATGTCTTTTACTTAAAGGATATGTTGGTTTAGAAAGCCAATAAGACTGTGAATTCTCCTGATTCGCAGATCTTTGATAGGTTGTGATGTTTTCCTTTTTAGAAAGGGCTTTCTTTAAACAAAAGACTGAGGAATAAATGCAGATTCGTAAACTGTTATTCACTTGTTTCCTTTGTGGATCTGGAGCAATTTTCTGTGAGACATCACACTTGATGAATATTAACACAGAAGTAGTGGCTGCCCATTGCCACAGTGCCTCTTGCATTATCTGTTGTCACCAATGCCTTCATTACTTAATAAAAATAACTTAATAAAATATATCCATTTGCGAGAGGGCCTGAAATTGTACCATTACTTCTTATCTTAAATAATCATATGTACTTCAAAGAGTGAGTGTGCTCATTGGAACTGAGGTTTTAGAGTATCCGTACTCCCTGAAGGACATACCTCAGCTTATTTTCGTTAATAATAAATCATAATGTACTGGTTCTAGAAGGTTAACAAGAGCACAACAAGCATAATATTCCCAGAATTTAAAGCTTTGGCTGACCATGGAACAATGTGTTTGCATTCTTTGCTTGTTTTAATCTGCTGTGACCTCTGCATGGGATGGGAAAGGTGGTGAATAATGTCCCAGTTCTCTGTCCTTCTTAAAAAAAGACGTTTTTCCATTTCACTAATGATGGACTTGTGCACATGTTCACATGTGAATTGCTTTTTCTTGTATGGGCTTTTAAGTATTAAAGAACCATCAATCTCTGTGAGAGAAGGCATGTCTGTGTCTCTACCAGCACGGTATTCCAAGACCATTCTAATTGCATACATCAGGCTTTGCCATAAAGCCTTGTGACCTGCTCCACGTTCACTAAGTAATCCTTTTGGGTTAGATAGGGTGCTCCTTTCTATTAATGCATTGTTTTTTTTCAATATGCACTTCGGAAATTTCAACAAACTATGCAAAATTGCATACCATGGAAGCCCTTAAAAGTCAGATTTTGCCAACCACAGACTTGTCAGAGGTAGGTATTTAAGTCTAATGACAGAAGAGTAATGGTATCCTGAATCTCCCAGTGCTTTTTATTAATTGCTTGCAAATGCTGACTGCTGGCAACCTTTCCACAGTCAAAGCGTAATGGACTTGAGAGGTCAAACTTGCATTCCTGCAATGTAGCAATTTTTCACAATGCAGTCAGAATAATTGTGGAAGATGCTGATGTGCCTCTGCCTGCTCTGAGGGATTTGGGAGGACTGCAGGAAGAGCAGCCTTCATCAAGAAGGATGAGGAGCAAGATGGCCAGGGTTTGTGAGGCTGCTCAAGTGACGGTTTTCCCCAGCTGCCAGCTCACATCCAAGCTGCAAAACTCAGACCTGGGCAAGGACAAAACAGCCGTGACAATCCTGGGGAAGTTTTTGGGTTTGAACTCTGAGGATTCAGAGTTCAGGTGAGGGAGAAAACTAGGATGGTACTTAATGCAACTGGGTAAAGCTGGATCCTGCAGTTACAGTGTCGACTTGCTATTGGAAACTGAACAGTCATGCTTATTTTCATACAACTACTTTAGAAGTTCCAGTTGATAAAGCAAATATATTCCACTTCTTACATTTCAGAGTGGAAATAGTGTTTCTATAAAGAAAAATGTTATGTTATTAAAATAAGGTCTATCTTACATTTATGCAAATACAACAACTTCCTTCAAATGATGAATGATCACATCTAAAAAAGAGCAATCAATAAACACTTTCTGATTTAATAGTAATATAAAATAATGGTATTAAATGTATTAATAGAACTCACCTAGCGGGATATGAACATTTAAATTAGTTCTTGCCACATTTTCATATGAGTTCTGCAGAGGTGCAGGAAAAAAAAAAGAAAGTCCCAATATCCCAGTGCTTCTGTTTGACTGATAATTTGTCTCAATTTACCAACATAGTCATAGATGATATTCATTCAAAATACATCTGGTTCAAAACCAGAGCAGTTAAAAAAACAGAGCAGATGAATGGAGTTAAGCTGCTAGCCTGTAGCTACTCCAAATATATTGTCTGTCTTTTTCAGAACAAAAAGAAAAAGATGCATTAAAGACAGGAAAACATTGGTTTTCTGCTCTAATGGATTAAAAATTGCTGGGAACACAAAGAGGGGGGAAAGAGCATGCCAAGTCTGTGGGAAAGCAGTAGTTTGGCTTTACCTTGCCTCTTCTTCATGAGATAGTTTCCAAATTTTCATCAGTTTTCATTATGCTCAGCTTGTTTTGTACATTACTGCTTTAATTCCCTCTTGTTGTCTAATTTTGCCTTGAAATGAACCTTGTCCCACCTATATAAATAAAGGAAATAAGCAGAACTGAAAAGGATATGCACATGGTAACCTACCTCCTTTGCCTTCCTTTCTCTCAGCTCAAAGTAGTTTTATTTTTTGTTTATAGAGGAATGTGTTCAGGTTTTTGCATATGAAGCCTCAGGAGTTTTTAAGAACTGCTAATGGGCAAGTTAAAAATAAAGCAGCAACCATTAAGACTTCAGGGAGTATTCTGTTTGCAAAGCTTGTTTCCAGCATCTCGCTATATTTACTGGGAAGCTTAGGATATTGTTGGGGCAGAGTGAATGCATTTATTCCAAAAAGCTGGTATTTACTCATTGCCCTGTGCTGTGGTAATGAATGAGCAATCATAACTTCACATTCAAAGACATGTGGAGAAGTATCAGGAACGATCAGCTTCAAGAAACAAAACTCCCATTTTCTTGCACATTTCCATAGCATTGGAAAAAAAAAAAAAAAAAAGTAATTGCATTTCAGTTTGTTAAAATCCCACTTTTCCCCATAAGCACAGTGCTGCCTGAGCCCATGGCATGGAGCGTTCTATAGGGGACCTTGAAGTGTTCTGCAGAGCATGGCAGAAGGTGCCGTGGTGGCTCCTGCAGAGCTTGCCAAGATGGCACAGACCTGACCATCTCACTTTGTCCCAAGTACCCAACCCTTAAATAACTGGAGTGTGCCCAAGGCTGACCTGGAATTTTAACTGTCCCCATAAATAACAGAAACATGTCACAATAATTATTTTTCTAAGCACTGGGGAGGTCTCTTTTCTCCCCAAACACATTAAAGTTTTCAGAAAATGTGTTATCTAGTTTCCCTTTTGACAGTAAATCAGCTCATGCTCAAATTAACTTTGAGAAGATCTGACCGACTGTTCCTAGAATATCTCCTATTTTACCTCAAATACATGAATGCAAGAATGAATTGTCCTTCCATTTCTATTTAGATGGCAACCAGGTAGGTTTCCACATTAGACAGTGAAGTTATAATGCTAGCAGAGCAATGGAGATGAGCTCATTCAACCCAACTAAAGTATTGTCATTTTCAATAACTTCTTTTACTCTGCACGAAGAAAATTATGTTGAAGTCTCAGAAAAATTAAGCAAAATTACAGTTGCATAATGAAGCTAAGCTCTTTATGGCTGGTAATAGAGGAACGGGAATTTAGAGTTTAGTAAAATCACGGTGCCTCAGAAATGTTGTGACAGAAAGAGGGCAATGCAGATACAATAACAGAACTTTCCATTCCATGACTTCATGTTTCCTGTGAGCAGATTGCAAGTTCTGGCACAATCTGCAGCAGCAAACATATCTATTTTTTTAGTTTGCAATTATCAGAAAGATCAACGGTTCCTATTTTTATAAATTTTGTTGGAGGAATTTGGCCAAGTTGTTCAGAAGCTGATGCCTGAGTGTTTTTATAAATCGTATGCACATAGGCACATCTAGTCTTGGGCATCCTTTGCTCAGTAAGCAGCCTCATCCAAATTCTGACTGATGAGAAGACCCTCTCCAATAAGAAAGACCAGCTTAATGCAGCATGCAGCAATTCTATTGCCAGTTTTGAGCTCCTCCACAAGCCATGGGCTCCTCTCCACCTTGGCCATCATGTGAGCAACCCATGCTGAAACCCAGACACAGAAACAAATGCTGAGATTTGTGAGGTGGTTTCATCCCTTCTAATTCCAAATGGACCTGGCAGGCCTAAATGGAGAGAGTAATGCTGGGCAATGAGATGTATGTAAGTTTGATACTGGAAAAGATTTGTGGGCTGTGAGTTTGCCTTGTGCATAACGTTGAAACACAATAGGATGTGTGCTGAGTCATCTGCACGTAGCAGCTCTTTCATATACAAAGGGGAAAATGAAAACAAATGAAAGCATCCTTCAAAGGCGATACATCTTCTTCAACATCACTGACTGCATGATGTGAGAAAGGGCTTCTGAGATATATTCACGGAGAACAGCAAAAGCTTTGACACCAAACTTACATAGGCTATGCTGATTTTAATGCTGCAAGCATAAAGGAAGCCATGTACTTTTATTGTTCTCTGTTTTTTTTTTTTAAATTAGTGATTCATTTTACAAATAAGCAAAACCGATGCGTAGGAAAAGATGTCCTATAATGAAAGCAGAAGTCTCTGTAATACATAACTTAGCAGAGCATTTGAAATGCTCTTTGGTTTTCCCTTTGCGTATTCTTGGCTCCACAAAGCCAGGCATTTTTGGACTCTCAAAACAAAGCAAATTCTTCTGTATTGCCTTGTTGCCACACAAGCAGTCTGTTTGAAGGTTTTATATTTCTTTCTTTTCCCTTAGCCTGTTCCTAGATGAAGAATGGTTTTAACAGTCTGGAGAATGCTTGCATTTGCATTGGATATGATCAATCCCCATCCCGTGTGCTGGACCTGCAATCGTATCCCATTCCTGTCCTTTTTTCTACGAGCGTTATAGAGATGACCTAGAAACTGTCTTATCCTCCCTCCAAGCAGAGGGAACAATCAGTTACCATGAGCATAAAGAGCACAGATGGTTCAGTTCTTAACAACTTGAGAACTTTTATTTTTGATTTCATTTGGGCTAATGACAAAAAAGACAATTAACCTTTCATCACGAAAAGCTTTTCCCTAAATAGCTGTAGCACAGATAAAGTTCACGATGAGTAGGAAGAGGAAATCTGCTTCACCTCTTTTGGGCCAAAAAGCACATGTATTCCTTCTAATGCCTGATTTAGTGATTGGCAACCCTGCTCATGTCAGTGGGTTGGCTCAAGATGGGCTTTGAGGTCCCTTCAATCCAAGCTATTGTATCATTCTGTGAATGACTGCAGTCGATGCCTGCATTTTTTCTTGTGCTGCAGCCTTTAGATGGGCATAACTTTTGGGAACGTGCTGTGGGGTTTTTTGCAAGGCATGGTGTGTTTCACATTACCCTGACCAAAACACTAAGCTATCATAATGCTGGTTGTCACTAGTCTTTGATTTCCTTCTTTGTGCTGCTTCAAAAAAATATTTGCTGCTTCTCAAAAACAAGCTTCTTGTAGGAAATCTAAAACTCTGCTTTGAATTTCTGCTGAGCGTAAAGTAATATTGGCAACAAATCAGCTTGGGGCTGGCAATAAAATCTCTGCCCTATTCCTCCCTGTGATTCCTCTTTCTCTGTACCTCTCACTGATCTCTGGCTGCAGCTGCTCCCAAGGATCTGCTTTGGAGGGTTAATTGTGGGCTCAGCTCAGCCTCTGCTACTTAAATGAAGGTACCAGAAGTTCACCAGTGGGAAAAATTAGGAATGCCGATATAAATACCAGTGCCATCCAAAATGTGACAAGATATTTAGGAAATAGATTACTTGAGAGCAGAAGGTGGTTAAGCCCTGCATTATGCAGATAAGAACTGCTGCTTGCACTGAGCCCACCTCAAAGCATGTGAACTGGGAGAAAGTTTTGTCTAATGGAAAAAAAAAAGCTGAAGCAATCAGTGCTGCAAAGTGCTGACTGGAAGAATAAACATTAAAGAGAGAAACCAGACCAGAAGGCAAAAGCAATCAGATTTGTAAAAGAGAGCAGATTCTGATTTTATCTTATGGAAATAAATGCAATAAAAGCTTTCTAACTGGAGTTGTATAGAGTTGCAAATTTTTTTTATGCAATAGGAGAGAAATTGATGCCAGTGGTTGTTTTAATATTTTATGGAAATGCTTCAGCAAATAAATTGAAGTGTTTTTTTATTTGCAAACAGAAGGTAAATGGGAGAAGTGAAGCTTTCTCCCCCCACCCCCCAAATATATTTATTCTATTAGACGACTTCACACTTTGGCAGCATAGTATTTGCAGATTGTTTTTTCAGATACCATTCTTAAATAGTATAAAATGCTGTGCTTGTCACTGAAAATCCAGGGCTGGAAGTGGTCCAGGCCAGAAACCCCTTTCCCTTTTACCTCTGTGCTGGGCTTTATAGCCACCCAAACCCGTCCCAGCAGTCACCAAGAGGAGCCATGCCCATAGTGGAACTATCAGTCTGAGTAATGGCCGCATTCCGTCCTGATGTTGCTAACATAAAGCCCGTGGAATAATAAAAGTGATGGTGAAACAGCACGTGCAGACATATACAGCTTTTCCTTTGAGAAGTGAGGGAGCCAGCACAATGCATTACAGCAGTCATTTCCTCTTATCTGATAGGGGAGGGGGAAATTAACCCAACTAAAAATAGTCAGGGCATTTTGCCCTATGGTCTCTCTTCCATCCTATGGATCAATATGTCCTGAGCTTGCATCCCATACATAAATAGCTTTCATGGGCCAGATGACCTTGCTGAGGAATAGATGGATCCTTAATCAACAGACCCGTGGTACAGTAGTGTGAAGAGGGTGGAGGCCAAGGTAGTTTATAAATATCTGAATTCAATTAAATTCAAACCAAGATAAATCAGAAAATACTCTCCTAAAACCACAGCTAAGACCTAATGGTGATGGAGAACATCTTGGTGTCACAGGAAAACCTTGATGATAGCAGCAGCATTTTACCAGAATTGAGCAGTTCTTCTCTTCAGTGATTATTGTCTTTTTGTCAAGGGGAGCAGTAGAAATATCTCTTTCTTTCCTAATTTGCTTCTGGCTGCAGCCTCATATTTCTGTAATATGAAATATGAAATGCCTTTGTTATTTTAATGGGTAAGGAAGGTTTGCACAGTTTTTAGCCTTAAAGTAAGTAATAATTGAGGACATGGCTTTCTTTTTGGACAGTTGCAGTTCCTTCATCAGTAAAGTACTGGGCACAACGTGCCAGATGAGTCATCAGAGGAACATTGAGACTTACCTGCGTGATTTTGTACTTTGATCATTTGGTCGTATGCTAGGAGAACTATTTCTTTTTAATGACAAAAAGAAGAGGGATATTATTTAGGGGTTATGTTTCTAAAATGCACACTGCATCCTAAATTAATACGAATAATAACCAATTACATTATTTGTATTATTACTTTTTAAACATATTTCTTCATATCTTGGAAAACATTTCATCAATAATTCCAGAAGCTCGTGAGAATGGTAATGCATGTGCACATTATGCAGTGTGCATGTCCTGCAGGAAAAAAAAGGCTTTGTGCATTTTTCCTTCCTCTGCAATAGGGCATCGAGGGGACACAGCCAGCACTGAGGCAAGTAAAAGCATTTGGAGTGGAGAAGGCTTGAGTGCAATAAGTACAAAAACTATGCCACAAGTAATTTCAGGCGAGCTCAGTTCTAAATTGTGTCTTGATTATGACAGGACTGCTTTGTGAGAAAATGGAACTGATTGAAAAGAGGATGATACACTTCGCACATTCAGCCTGCACCAAAGCATTCTGCAGAAGTGGTCCATGAATACACAGTTCCATGGATGCTCCAGCATCCAGCCCTGCTCTGGGTCATTCTGATTTCCATGCTGCTGGCAGGTCACTGGCTCTTTGTGATTCAGAGTGCATGAGTCAGGCTGCCTGGGGAAACAGGGACTGGTAATTAACTCAGGACATGAGGACAGCCAAGCTCAGTCCGGTCTGATGGGCCTACTGTCACACTTGATTTATTTGATTTTTTCCCTTGATTAATCATCAACTTTTATTAAAACTTCAATTTACAAATTTCATGTAAGTTTTAAGTAATGTTAAAGTTAACTGGATGAGGAATTAGAATCAGTTGAAATCCTTCCTGTCCTGAGTTATTCTGTTGACAGGGGAGTTACAAAGCTGAGGAAACATCCATGGAAGCAGAAAATGCAAATTGCTCAGCACGCAGCAAGTCCTGACACAAGCTGGGTGTTAATTTATTTAAAGCTCGTGATATTGTAATGAATTCAAGGTTTGCTTGGCTTTGAGGTGGAAATGGTGCATACATATCAGGGAGCAGTAGGATATAACATTCATCCAGTTAGCCTCACTGCACCACAAGGGATAAAGCCCAGAATAAAGCCCACGCTGCTTCCCTTTCACACTTGGAAAGCAGCAGCACAGCTTCTCTGGGGTAGAACCAAACTCTTGTAACACTGGAAGAGTCATTCTGGAGGTGAAACAGCGGCCCTCCTATGTCAGACATACTATGTCTTTCCATTCAGGTGAATCACAAGTTCGGATGAGGACAGGTCGAGCCATTTAAGTTTTATAGCAATATAAATTATTGATAGAAATCGCTTTCGGAACGGGGTGAATTACAATTGCCATGTTTAAACTGAACATTCAAGTGGCAGCTGATGGTTAAGTTTTGCTAGATGGTGATCAGTAGTAATAGTCATCAGTAATAATTTTATTTAAATTTCAACGATGTCCAGAGACTTCAATTAAGCTCAGAGCCAGCAGGGAAGCCTGCACAAGCACATGACAAGAGACCTTCACAGCTTCTCAGAGCAGGAGATAAGAATTGTTATTATTCCATTTTAGAGATTTAAAGAGATCAAGCAATTTGGGAAATGGCTCCTGGGAAGTCTAAGGCAGAGCTCTGCTGTTGGTAAGCAAAGAAATCCAGTTGGTATTTCAATCACTGCAGTTTAGCTCCTGTGCTTTTTTAAGCTATGCTTTGTGCCTTTGCTTCTTGGAAATACTTGGTGTTAGAGTTCAACTCATGAAACACTGCAGTTTAAATTCTTTCACATTTTATTTCTCGTGGATGCGAAGTTCCATATGCATGAATATAATCATAACCACTTCTCAAAGATAACTTCCTCTTATTTAATATCCCTGTGTTATGACTTTTCTTCCAGTGTTATCTTTGAGTTTAGTACATCAATTTTGAATTTGTCTGCCCTCTGCTCATACAAGCAGAATTGGAAAATAATAAATATAGTATTAAATTATGCACAACATTGTAGTATGTTAACTGCTTTCATGTTGATCAAGTAAAAGGGAGAAAAACAATCTGGGTCTAAACAAGGACAGTGTTTTTACATTGGGGAGGTCACTGGACCGCACTGTGCTCATTAGTTACACAGCAGCCTCAGTGAGAAACACAAGCAGTCCTCTAATGGTGAGGCTGAATATATCAGCTGATTTGTAAAATGTAAATGTTTCATGAGTTATGGGTTTTAAAGCTGATTTTGATTAATGAAATTCATCCTGCTTATTCCTTCAGCAGTCAGCCTACAAGAATCTAACCAACTAATTAGCTTGCTTAGGTAAAGTATTAAATCTGTCATTTGTTCAAAAATAGTGAAAAGAACAACAGTTCAGACCTGCTTAAGAAGGTAGGTGCAGGAAGAAACAAAATTTCCTGGGGTGAGTGACCCAGTTAGATAAGCAGAATAAATTATATAAAATTCTGCAAATCATTTTTCTAAGGCTTTTTAGTTCTAAACATAATGGCTATTTCAATCTCATACTCAAATTTTTTAAATAGGGAAACAAAAATGACATCTTTATACCTTTCAGACTGTGTGAAGTCAGGGGAGGTTGTGAATCTTCAGGTCAGTTTAGCCGTCACTAGGGTGAATGAGTTCCAAAAGTCCAAGGATCTTTCCTTATTTATTATTTTTGCTTGCATTTGTGTTGCAGATGCCTTAGTTTGATGAGTTATGAATGTTGCACACATTAAAACATTTGTAAATTGGGAGAAGACCCATCCAACCTGAACATACTGGGAGACGTTAACAGAAATGCTACCACATGGTGACACTGTTTTGATGTTGATGATAGAATCATAAAATTGCCCAGGTTGGAAAAGACCTTCAAGATCATCAAGTCCAACCACAACCTAACCATACTGTCCTAACTCTAACAACATCATGTCCCTGAGCACCACATCCAGACAGGTTTTAAACACATATTCTCAAGGGAAAAGCACTGAAAAGGATATGATGGATGTGTGGCTTTTACCTTTCTGTTGAGTTTTTTTCTTTCTTTTTCTTTCTTTTTTTTTCTTTCTTTCTGACTTTGCTATCTTATTGAAACAAAAATTCTGGTTTCTAAATGTGCTGAATTCCAACATAGTCCTTCACAGGATTACAGGATGTATGCACAAGGCTGCAAATTGCAGGTGATTAATAGCAGTGCTTGAACTGAATAACCATTCTTGTACCATGTTTGTTACATACCCTGAGGAATAAAAGCAAAGTGAGGCAGAATTATATATATATATATATATATAAAAATTATAATATACTTTATTTTTGTATTGATGTCCATCAAATGTAGCAGCTGTAGGTCAAGATCCCTTTGAAAGAGCTGTAAGATGACAAAACATAGAGATAAGGGAACAGAGTGGCAGAGAGCATCTTGGGAAGAGAAATGAAGACTTATTGGGCTCCCTCCCAAGTTTAGTTTTCTAAAGGAGTGTACTGGTTGGATTCTTCATTTGTAAATCATGGCAATGCCTTCTCAGCCAGAGCTTCTAATGAAGTGAGACCTAGCACATGTATGTTGCTGTCAATATGATAATTCCCCGAACAATTATGATGCTGCTAAAATTAATTCAGAAGGATTGCATTTCATCTCGTATTTATTTGGCCACTAATGATGAGTAATTGTTCACCTATTTCAGTCTATCACTCTTTGCTTAATTCTTTTGTAGTTATGTTTACTTCCTATACTGACTGCTGCTATTGAGAGCCAATAACATTCCCAAGGCAAGTTCTGGAATGATAGCCATTTTTCCTGAAGCCTCGGTGAAATTTTTCCTTCCTGGCCTTGCAAATTAAAATATTTGGAGACAACTTGTCCAAATGTAAAAGCTCAGCTTATTGTGTTAAGTCCCCACATCTGAGTGGCTGCACAGGTGAGGCTTCTGTCATTCATTAACCACAAAATTTTGTCTGTCAAGAAATTTCTCTGATTCCATTTTGCATCATCTGAAAAGTCATCCAGATTTTTTTGAAGCGTATCTTTCCTCTTTGTTAATGTTTCCTTTCTTTCAGATATATTTCAAGTTTATCTTTTTTCCTTCTGGTCTCCCATTTCCCATTAGTTCTCACAATAACATCCTTTGATAGTTCTTTACTGGTATCACCAATATCACCCTGGTAGTAGATTAGCTGTTTCCCTGAGGAAATGCATTAATTCTTCCTGGAAGAAAAGGAACTAGGAGAAAGTTATATATGCCTGTTATATTTGTTCAGTAATCTAAATTATCTGCTTCAGTGCACACGTAGACAATGCAGCAGAGCAGTCACAGGTATACCTGTTTTATTTCAGCTTTTTTCCATTATTGCACATCTTGATCATTTCTCTCAGTGAGAAACTTTGGCAAAAATAGAAGCCACACAAAATCCCTTCATTTTCTCCAGCTTGTGTAATCAGAAAGATTTGATACATAAACACCATTTCATCCTGAAACGGTGCTAATCCACATATTATTAATTTCAGTGTTTCCTCAATCCTACTTAAAATGACTTTGGTAAAGATCCTCTGGCTGTTATTCAACACATTTATCCTGCTAATATTTTCATGATTATCCCATTCTCTCTTTTTTGGATGCGAATTAGGATTTATTCTTCCACTGTTCTGGAACCTTCTCACCCTTTCAAATATCCCAGGAGGATCTCTCATAATTCAGCTACTGTTCCTTTGCAGCTCTGGCTGTGAAAGCTCAGGCAAAGCTGCTTAGCAAATAAGTGAGCTCACTTCAGAAAAAATTGCTAGATTCACCAGGCTTTTATGTTTGACATATCAGTACCACATGTCGTTTTACTGGGGTTTCCAATTGCTTCACTCTCTCGTAGCATCTGCGTCAGCAAAAATGAGTTGTCAACCAACAAGTGACATAAGCTGTGTATCTTGCCCTGTGCTTTCCATCGATGTATTTGTGAAGTCTTTTAGCACGTTCCTTTTTTTATTTCCTGAGATGCTTTTAGCACTTATCCTGTTTAATACCCTCTGCGTATTCAGAACACAACAACTGTACATCAGAAGAGGTTTATAACTAAGCCCAATAAGTGAAAAGTTGCCATCTTTCTGCAGTGCAGTAGCAAACCCCTGGAGAGGACAGTCCATAGCGGTCCATAGGAAGTCAATATTGAGGATGAGAGAGGGAGAAATTCTGCTCCTATTCCGAGCTTTCCATAATGATATTGTAAAGCCTTTGGCAATTGCCCCAGTGACCTACAGCATTTTGGCTCTTCTTGTGGTCAAACAGTGCAACCAGATGCTGTCTGCAGTATCTTCCTATGCAGATGCAAAAGTGAAGGAATCCCAAGTATGCCTATGGAGGCACAGAAAAATTAAGGTCAATGTAAAAATGGAATCCTAGCCATCGTGCCTCTGTTGGTGGAAGGCTCATGACAAACGTAGGAATGAAAAAGCAGGGAGAGGCCATAATTAGTTCATGCTGCTGGTTCATCACTAAATTTGCTAACCACATTCATCATCGGGATACATTTATTTTAAAATATGGACAAATGCTTTTTGCTGTGACGCTGTTCGACCATTTACAAAAGTCAGAATGGCTGTACATTCTGTTAATGTGTTACTGGAATAAAATCATGCTGCACATTTAGTGCTGGATTACGTGGAGAGCAGCCAATACTTGTAGCATTGATTACAAGGTCTGTGCCTAAGTAGTTCTCTTCCTGATTTATGAGCAATGCATTATCATTCATTGAGTGACAGAGTAAGCTACTAGATTTGTTAATTGGGCAGTAAACCACATTTTCATCCTCACGTTACAACATTTTTCATTGAAAAGAGACATATCTAACATTTAATGAAATGTTTAAATAAATAAATGAATGCAGAATTGTTGAATGGAGATCCTTTGCTTGTTTCAGCAGAAAGGAGTAGCGTATAGTGTGTTTATTAATTAGTCTGGCAAAACATAATTAAAGAGCTGTAAACTTTGAGGAAGTTAACCAGCCTTGTAATAAATACCAATTGATGAGAACAGTAGGTCAGGTAGTATTCACTATAGAGATAACCTGTGTGCAGAACCTCATTTTTAGTGTGGGACAATAGTAATAAGTTATCATCATGACAAATACAGCTGACCTTGCAGATCCAAAGGCAGATTGCAATGTTTTCACAAGTTTATGTAGTTTTTTTATCTCCTAGCAACTGTATGCCATTTACATATTTTACCACGTCGAACATCTTAAAGAGATTCTCTGATGACTGTTGTCAGAAAAAAGTCATTACAGTGTAGTTCCTGGAAGACTTGTTTTTATGACTGTGCCCAGTGTGCTTATGGGAAGCTCTAAAGCTACACAAAGGATTTTGCTATAGGAATTTGATGTTGAAAGCACTTTTGAGTTATTTTGCAGAGCTTACAAAAGCATTCGAATCTAAGTTCAAGAACTGGCATGGTTCCTGTCTACATCAGTCTGAGGTGCATTGGTATAAAAAGAGCAGAATTTTCTTCCTTAGGGATTTTCTTCATTAGTTTACCAGCAGTGATCTGCTCATTAATTATGTGATGGTTTGTGCAACAGTGGGGCCTTGGTCATCACACAGGATTGCTTTCCTAATTTCCAACTTGACCCTCCTGGTACAACTCCATGTGGCTCCCCTGGGCCCTGTGGTTGTCACCATAGAGCAGATCTCCCTATGAGGCACTGCACTGCTATAAGGCTTCCCCTGAGCCTGTCTGCTCTGAGCCCCACAAACCCAGGGACCTCATCTGCTTCTTGTACACCTCACCCTCTCTCTGGACCCTTCCTCATCTTCATAGCCTTCCTTCAGACACTCCTGAATAGTTTTATGTGCTTCTGATATTCCAGTGCTCCAAACTGCACCCAGAGATCAATGGTGTCAGTTCAGAAGATCAAGGAAAAAAAACTACAAATAGAGGATCTAGGTGCAGATTTGATCCAAAATACATGAAGGAACTGAAAGTTTGTTGCTGTGTCATCTTTCCTTGTAGCTGGAAAGCAGAAAGCTTCCTTACGTGACTTGAGCTTCTGTGGTGAAATAATAAGGGCAGAATAGGCCCTCTTCAACTGCAGCATATGGAAAATCATTTGAGCTCATTTGAGCCTCATCAGCTGAGCCTGCAAAATCAAAAGCACTCAGCTCAGTTAGAGATAAATCTGACAGGAGCTGAACTCACTGGCTAAAGATCTCATTCAGTCACAAAGTGCAGCATTAGGGAATTTAGCAACAGATCTTAAGTTTGCGGAAATTTGAAAACAGAGGAGTAAAGATGCTGATAGCAAAACTGATCTCCAGCTGGCATCGCTTGCAGACAGCCAAGAGAACCACACTCTGAGTTCAGCTTCACATTTGAACTCTGTGCTTTTTAGGTTGGGAAAGACCTTCAAGATCATCCAGTCCAACCATTAACCATTCATGATGTAAAGCCATGCAGATCTGAGGAAAAATGCCCCATGAGAAACCACTGGTACAACCCAACCAGGATCTCTGCCCTGTAACTTAACCATGAGCCTAGGACAATAGTATTATACCCATCTCTGCTGTTAGGAATTTAGTTGTGGTTGCTGCAGATCACTGTTTGGTCCCACTCATTTTCTATCAGTGTAATTGATGGTGTGCTCATCTCTCCTTCCCAGCAATTTTGTGTAATCATGTGTAACACCCATTCAGAGCAGTGGCTTTCTTCGTGAAATTTGTGTGATGAGACAGACTTCATGCAAGCTGTACAAAATTGCCACTTATGGAACTGCACAATCTTTTCTAGGATGCCATAAAGTGTCATTATTTACCCTAGAAAGAGAATGCCTAAACAGATCGGTCTCTCATCAGATGCCATTGCTCAGGGATCTGAAAAATGTGGAGATGCCTGAGATTAAATCATCCATATGCCTGAAACGGCATAAGAAATTAGTTTCTTGAGCTATTTTTATGTTTTTCTAGCTTACAGCTAAATCATGTATTATGGTGAATCATTAACTACTGACTTTTATAGCTAATCCTTATATAGCCCGTTTTTAGCCCAGATGATATTTTTGAAATATAAATTTTCATAGGTCACAAACATGCATCAAACAATGCAATTATTTCATGTCCACATGTCTTCAAGTTCAGCCTTTCTCTGGCGAAAATACAGAGACTGATCTTTATTTATTGCGTGCTTTCTACTGTTCTTTAATTCCTTCAGTGACCTCACCTTCATGGGGAATGAGTTTCCCTTCATTTGGGAGAGATGCACAAGTCAATTCTTGATACACATAAAATCCCAGCCGATTTGCTGCACGGACCTGAAATAGCCTTCATCTCCAATAGCAAGCACTCCGCATTCACTCTGTCACCAGGGAAGGGACAAATCAGTTCAAGCTGATTCCAGTCAGGATAAGATTTAGAGATACATTCCTGTTTGCTTGTTATACTTCAATTGGAAACAAGCCAGGCCTTTAAACTTGAATATGGGTTCTCCTGCAATTTCTTTGTACAGAAATGTGGATAATCAAATCTTTTTGTTACCAGAGACAATGTAATTTTATGCTTTGGTTTATTCTAAAGCATTCGATTTGTAGTTCTCTCGAGTCGTGACGAGTCCTCCTGGAATTTAATAAGGCAGTGGCCAACATCCCGATTAGAGTTTTCTGTAGGGAAATGGAAAAAAAAAAGTTAAAAAATGAAAGAAATTCTGCCAGCAAGAGCTGCTTGATGAAACCTGGGGCTCCTAGATGTTTTAGCACCTGATGGCAGTGACAAAGTACAGATAAAACTGAGGCTGTAAATAGACAAGTATGTGAGTTAAGCTACATCAGTGTGTAAACTGAAAATGTGGGGAGCTGCAGGAGTCACCACATTAGGTCCATGGGAGATGGGATCTGCTTGTGCTGCCAGTTGGGGAGGTGAAAGACTGGAGATGGAGCATCCTGCTGAGAGCTGTTCTTCTGCACAGTGCACTGAAATGATTAAAGAAAATAGGAGAGCGTAGAAGGAACAAGATCCAGAGAGGTTGCATCTTCCCCCAGGTGTAAACGCAAGTGCCCTCTTCCCATGCTTATCTTTTAAAATCCTAACATCCAAGAGTTTTAAATAACTGTTGCTCCAAAAGTAATGTCTCCTATTTATTCCCATGGAAGTGACAGAAAGGTTGCCATTCCACCAACATCCACCTCTGATATTGCGGGCCAGCATCATAAAATAAAAGACAATATTTTCGGAGCAGCCCTCCTAATTTTGATCCAGCACACTTCGGACAGATATCCGTATCCTGCTTAAATTTCTCTTTTTAATCCACTTTTCAGGCAGGAAAGGATCAATACAAGTATGCTGAAGTACAGTTGGTTTTTATCACTCCTTACTCAAGGATCTCTCAGCAATAATCACAACTTAGTTTATTCTACACTGTATTAAGAAATGCTTCACAGTGTTTTACTTTTAACAACAGTGAAAAGACCCCGTGGCAGTTCAACAGGTACACTTTCATATTGAATGACTTGATTTAGATTGACAAATTGAGACTCTTTGGTTAAACTTCAGCAGTCTGAAATGAAATTACTTGTTTCAAATTTTCAAGGAAACGGTGGCATAAAATCAAACTCTACTTAAACTTTATTTACCTGGCAACTTTACGAGCAGAGCATTCAGATGAATTTCTAGGGTTTGCTTGTAGGGGTCATTCAGGATTAGCTTACATCTCTATATAGGCGATACTCTTTGTACCTCCTTCTCTGTGCTATGGGCTGCTGCCAGGTGTCCAGGGAACCAAGGGTTGGATGCAGCTGAACTGCAAAAACAATAAAACAAAGGAAAAAATGCCATCTGAGGCAGTGGCTGGATGTGGCCAGGTGCTGATCCACTGCTGCTGCTGCAGGGAGGAAATTCTGGAAGTGGAGGGCAGGATTTTTCCCAGGTAACTAGTAATAGGGTAAGAGGTAATGGCCTTAAATTGTGCCAGGGGAGGTTTAGGATGGATAGTAGGAAAAATTTCTTCTTAAAAAGAGTGGTCAAGTGTTGGAACAGGCTGCCCACGGAGGTGGTGGAGTCACCATCCCTGGAGGTGTTCAAGAAAAGGGTAAATGTCACACTGATAGACGTGGTTTAATGAGTGTACTCTGGATGGATTGATAGTTGAACTTGAGGATCTCAGTGGTGTCTTCCAACCTTAATGCTTCTATGATCCTGTGATTGCTCCCACTGTAGGCATCCAGCTGAGAGATGCTCAGGGCTTGCTGGGCCATTTCACAAAAGAGCTATGCTCCAAACTGTGAAAAATGGTCTTGTGTTGAAGTTCTGTGTTTTAATCCTGATGAAGAAAGAATGGTTAGAGCTTAATTTAAAGATAAGCATCGCCGTAAGCACTTGTCGTACCTGGTAAGGGTGAGGCAGGCAATTTGTCCTCATCCGTGGATGCAGCAGGCAGGCTGGTGCTGTGCTGCAGTAGCCTGTGGGTAATGATGCTTTCAGTGAGAGAATGGAACATTTTTGAATTTTTCACAGCTCTTCTTTTTATTCTTTGTGGATAGGAAAACAATTTGACTTCTAAAGCTCTCTGATGCAGCTCTAGGACGGGCAGCACACACCGAGTGCATTTTCTCACGGGGAGGGGAAGGCGATGAGGGTAAATTTGTAAATAAACAGACGATTTATTCACAGGAGTTGGTGCCTTTCCTGCAAACTAAAGGCGTCCTTTTAATAAACACCACCAGCTCCCCCATCCCCTGCAGCCTCAGGGTGTGCACCCGCAGGGACAAGCACGGGGAGCGCGTTCCCGCTGCCTTGGATCTCTCACAAGCGTTCCTGTGTGTGCCTTCCGCGGGAACTGAAGTCTCATTTTGTGCTCCCATGAATTTAAATCCAGGTCACAGCGATGTTAAATAGCAAATGACACATTTACTGTGCCACCCAGCTGCCTTCTGTAATGCAGCAGGAATGCTTTCTGAGCAGGGACAGTATGCCAATATTAACTTACATACAGGTTGTTTTGTTGTGGATGCTAATGTTTGGGGGGAAAAAAAAAAAGGGGAAGGGAAGGGAGGATGTTGCTCACATTTAAATAGCTGCTTATTCCCTACGCCGTCTCTCCCCAAAGTGTTACTATCTCTTTCCTGACTGAAGAATTTTTAAATCATTAGTTCAGGCCTTTACATTTCTGTTTATTATAGCAAAGAAATGATTCCATTTTCCAGGACACCAGAAATGAAGATGATGCTGTCAATATGCTGTTCCAACTCTTGTGTTTAGTTAAAAACCTGAATTACCTCTTTGGTTTACGATGCTATCTGTAATATTCTCCTTATGTAAAAGCACATATTTTATTTCTCGGGGAGGAAAGGGCCTTGTCAGAGACTGCTGCATTATTTCAGCCTTAGTAGCAAATAATAAAGTTGGACACCTGCATTCTGTACAAAAAGGCTTTTATCAGGCAGATGGAGAATGTGCTCCAGTGCATCAAAAAATCTCATCGCAAGATAGAAAGGATGGGGATGTGGAGGTATTCGCTGCACAGATGTCCTTTCAGTAACAGCATTACAAAACATATAACCAAACAGCAGCTAAATTGACTTTTGTCCAATAGATGGAGACAAAAAAACATTTTCCTTCATTATACGTTTCTGTACTGAGCAGGTCCATTTACCTGCCATTCCTTATCTGGCAGCAGGTCTCTTTGGAGCAACTAGATTGATCTCTTTTTTTTTTTTGTTCTTTTTTTTTTTCCCCCAATGTATATCATCAGATGAAGGATTTAGCTTTGCTGAGCACTTCCCTCATAAACAAAGGTTTGTTTTCTCTGAGTTCATACCTTAAGAAATAATGCCCTGAAACAGCTTTAAAGGATCAAGATCTGAAGTCTGATTCATTTATTTTAGCCTCAGCCAGACACTTGCTGAAATTCAAGCATGGCAGATGCAATATTGCTAGCATTAGGAAATGTTCCTCAAACCCCAATACCCTGAGCACAGTGGAAATCAGTGCCTAAGACCTGCAGAACCAGGTCAACCAGAAGAGGCAGAAGTTGCCCTGAGGATGCCACAATCACCATTACCAACCCCAGCAGTGTGTCTGAGCCTCGGGGTCTACAGAGGAAGGGATGGATGTAGCTCCTGGGAGACCTCATTGTGGCCTTCCAGTATTTGAAGGGAACATCTAAACAGGAGGAGTAACAGCTGTTTACATGGGTGGTTAACATGGGGGAGGATTAGGTTAGATATTAGGAGGAAATTTTTCACACAGAGGGTGGTGATGCACTAGAACAGGTTGCCCAAGGAGGCTGTGGATGCCCCATCCCTACAGGCATTCAGGGCCAGGCTGGATGTGGCTCTGGGCAGCCTGGGCTGCTGGTTGGCGACCCTGCACATAGCAGGGGGTTGGGACTGGATGAGCATTGTGGTCCTTTTCAACCCAGGCCATTCTGTGATTCTGTGACATACTGGATGCTGACTCATTCATGGCAGGACTGTAAAGAAGTGCTAGTTCTAGCCTCAGCACAGAGAGTGTTTTTCCACAGTTTGTTTTCCTGTGTACTGCATTTCAGTGAATGAGGGAAACGTGGACATTAATTAGTCTTGGCTGCGGGTTTTTTCTCTGCTCATTTGCAGTGTTTCCAATTTAAAAGCAAATCATCCCAATGAGCTCTCATATTGCAACTTACCCTGCATCTCTCCACCTTCTACTCCAGAGTCTCCAAATCTCTCTGTTAGAAATTCCTTTTTTCAGGCCCTTGGTGCACAGGTTAACCTGTTTCTTCTTCCTTATGTGTTCTAATTGCCACATTTATAAAGCACACATTTGCTCCCAAAATCTTATTGAGCTCTGACACTGTTGTCTTATAAATCTAATGTAGATAAATGTGTTCTAAGAAAAAAAAACAACAACAATGAAACAAACCCCAGTGGTGTTCTGCCATCTGTTGATTATGTTTTGATATGCTGTAGTGAACAAAATGCGTATTTCTGATCTGTGAATCCAAACACAATTTCAGACTTGTTCTGATTTCGTTAAAGCACAAACTACTATGTTTAATTTATAATGGCTTCTTACGTATTCTGCTTGTATTTGGTGAACATAATTAACATTTTCTTGCAAAAAACCTGTGCCTATAAACATCAAGGCCACGACACAATATTAATTAAAAAGATGACGGCGATTGCTGATTCCTTAAATATATAAACAGCTTTCAAAAAATGTTTGATAAATGTTCACATCCCCTCTCTAAGAAGTATAAAAACGTATTTATTTTGTATTTATTAGGAGAGTGAAATGAGAATACTGTAGTAGTATTTAAATATCAAAGCAGGATCAAATGAGGGAGATCTGGAGTGTCCGCATGGTGCGGAACAGCCCTTCCTGTCCTGGAGGAGATGTGCAAAGACTTCACATCAACATGCACTTTCTGGCTGAGGGCTAAAGCATGCTGACACCTATACCCTTTCACTAATATTTATGTCATTGCAAAAAACACTCAATTGCCCTTGAAGTCATTTCTTTGTTTGGTGCCATTAGAAATATTCTTTAAACTTCGCAGTACCTGTAGAAATTCATCGGGCAGCTGATTTCCCTCTTGCTTCTCGTCTTGAGGTTTAAATACAGAGATCCAGCCTTGAAAACTGACATACAAACGAGCAACAAAACTCGCTGTATTTACAAAACACATGCTTTCTTAAACACCGCTGTGGTTTAATTACCCACTTAGTATTGATCTTCTTGGGCTTTGGAGGTGCAGCAACGCTGTGCTTTTCTGCTCGCAGGGCTGAATTTCCCTCTTTCCTCAGCACTGAGTAGTTGTAATTTTTTTTCTTTCTTTTCTTGTCTCGATGCATATCCCCGAGACCTTTATTTTCTGGCATGCACAAATAATGTTTTTCTTCATCTGAGAGAGAAGTTAGTGTGAAATATTCATAGAATAAAACACTTAAGAAGATGTTAAAGGACAAATTGAATTTAGTTCTGGTCCCAACCTTTCTACCAATTCATTTATAATCCCATAAAGGTGAAATTCCTCTGGGATTTAACAGAACTGTGACTCAGAAATAACATAATTAACTTCAAAAATGGTTGAACTAACCATGTTGAGTATGAGTATGAGATGCTCATAATCTAGCCTGAAGTATATTGGGATTTTATTTGAAAATACATACTACTGTGAGTAAACATGACAGGCTGGGCTTCAACAGTGCTCAGTTTTGTCTCATTCTCTGCTGTACCCTGCACCCAATTTCCTTTGTTTTCTTATGCCAAACAATTTGGCCACGAGCAATTCCTGATCATCTGGGGATTCAATTTGGCCAAGAAAATTAATTTTTACTGGGAGTTTGGGTTTACTTGAGCCTACTAAAGAAAGGGCAGTGCCATATTTCACCTTGATTAAGGAAAAAAAAAAAATAGTCTGGAATTCTGCAATTACACCAAAAGTGGCACTATGATTTATTGTATCAAACCTTTCCATCTTACAGGAGCACAAAGGGCAGTGACAAAACAAGGCTGCTGCGTGAGATGGGGAAAGAAACCAGCAGTGTGATAGAATGCTAGGAATGTAATTTTTAATTTTCGGTGCCCTTGCTTTCGTGGCACTGTGCCACTTCCTTAGTTTTTAAAAAATCTTGTAGTCAGTGCTAGATTCAAAGGAGGCACATTGAACTCCCTGGAGAAGTGGATTCAGGGCTGGAAGTGTAGCGAGGAGGGTGTGAGAAAAGTTATTTGCAGACTTTTTTTTGAAAAACCTTACTCTGATGTGATTCACAGAACTCACATTTCTCTATGGCAAAAGGTGGGAAGAGGTTGCTTAGGAAAATGTGCTGTTGGCATTGCCCTATAATGTCATGCAAATTGCTTCTAATTCTTCAAGCTTGTCGTGCAATTAGGAAGCAAAAAATATGGCAGGCTCCTGAGCTGCTGATTTTGGTAAATTGGTATTATTTAAAAATAAGAGTATAAAGAGTCATAGAATGATATCACAGAATCATATCATAGAATGGCCTGGGATGAAAAGGACCACAATGATCATCCAGTTTCAACCCCCTGCTGTGTGCAGGGTTGCCAACCACCAGTCCAGGCTGTCCAGAGCCACATCCAGCCTGGCTTTGAATGCCTCCAGGGATGGAACATTGGGCAACCTGTTCCAGTGTGTCACCAACCTCCACCTACATGGAAATAAATAGCAAATATCCAAAAGTCTTAAGGCATAGAATATTGAGTTTCTTCTGAATTGACTTGCTCAATTGTTCTGAAGTCCATTACTAGTAGAATTCTAATAGAATGTTAGTGGCACTTTATAAAGACTTACAGAAGACTTTTGATCATCAAACACGTAACCCATTTTTATTATTTTTGTCCGTCCCACCCAGTAAATATGATTATTGTTAATTTGAAGCAACTATCTTGAGTTGGAGAGCACAATTCATTTCTCATATTCCCTCTTCTAATCTCCTGAAGTGCTTTGCAAAGTGGCAGCTTCATGTGCTGGACAATGGAGTGCTGAAAGCCTATGTGCAAAAGATCACCAAGGTTAACCATGGTCCTTAGCTGGCTGAGGGATCTTTGATGCAGCTGGCACTATTCAACCAAGTTTGCAAATGCCATTGTTCTTGCAGGTTGGGTTCAGGAGGTGCAGTTCAGAAAGACTGAAACTAGTCAATTAAACCAATTGTTCTGTAGAAGCAAGCAAAGTGCTAGAAAATCATGTTTCAGCAAGGAAATACTCCAGCTTTGTTATTCTGGTTGTGATGCTGTTATGAAGTGCGTTACGTTAGTATTTATCTCATGACCTGCATGTGTGTGGACTATTATCTGAAACAATTTCCATGCTCTTTTCTTGCACATTCATGGCTTCACTTCCCCTAATCTCTTTTTACATGAGGTCACAATTTCATACGGGCTGAGGTGATCCAGATAAATTAAAACAAGCGTCTGTGCAGACAGTGTTATTTCAGTTTATATGACATATTCTACTTTACCACAGATTGCCTGTGGTGCAGAAATCTGTTTCTCATGGTAACGAGTTCTTGTGTCCAAGACTTTAATCTTTTTTTTTTTTTTTTTAATTTATTTAAACCACAGTAACATTGGTTTATAAGATTTACAAAGTCTTTTCACTAGTTTAGCTAGATTAATTTAAAATCATGCTAAGTCAAATAACAACTTATGGTAGATAAGCCCTTATTCTTTTCCTATCTTTCTTGTTCACATGTCCCTTGTTCTTATAATCTCCTATGACTACGTATATTACATGACACATTTTGGTATAATTTAACAGTAAGAACTTTTGAACTTTTTCCCCAGCAGGAGATGGGCAGGTTATGGAAGAAGATATCCACAGCTCACTGTCATAACAATTGTGCTGACTATAGCACCTAAGCCCCTTGGAAAGTAACCACCTGCAAGTCAGCTAAATGGCTAGGAAACATCTCTGTCTTTGACATCCAAAATGCAGGATGCTAAATTTTGTTCTTGTAGCTGGGTGCAACTCAACTGACTTGAGTTACAACATATTGGACAATGAAAATGGATTTGTTTCTTATCAGTGTTGTTTCCAAACTCTGCAACTATGAGTATAAACTTGACATACAAAGCTCACATTTCCAGGGATATTTGCACACATATTTTTACCAAGTCAGTGCATGAGGTGATGGGTAGAATGTGGCTGAGACACAGATGATTCTTGAATCTTCTATACAGTGACAATAAACTGATGAATATGGACTCACTGTGAACTGAGCCTATCTGATTCTTCGTTAAGCTTTAAAAGGAGGTAATTCTGGAACAAATCTTACCCTAAGGAAGTTGTGGACAGTGATATCAGTGCTGAATAGGGCTGATCACATTGCCCTTTGTAGAGAAAAAAGGCTTTCATTTTGCCAAGGATGAGGTCTGTCTTGGCATTGCACATGGAGTATTTACTGATCCAACTTGGGATGCCCTCTGGCTGGGTTCAAGCGTACCCAGGAGGCGCTTTGTGGGTTTGAGAAAGCTGTACAGCGTATGAAAACTGAGGAGTGAAATTAGACAATAGCATGGATTATTGAGGAAATGTGTGGGAAAATTATAATGGAAGATCATATGGGTAAGATCAGTAATCCTTTGTTCCATTAATTGAATGTTAGAAGTAAGCGGGGTGGGTTAGCATCCCTCAGTTAGCAACCTAGTATTTATGAGCTAGAAACAGACTGTGATGCCCCTAACTAAAATGAATACAGCAGTGTCACCCATACACTGATCTTGAATTTAAACACTGTTGTTAGGGATGACAGTGTCTCAGAATGTCCTTTCACATGTCTATAGGTTAGTATGGAGAAAGAAGAAAAAAGAGTTCAGAAAGAGTCAGTGGAAGGAATCATACAAAAACAAGGAAACTTCTCAAAATTTCCCAGGCAGTGACTCAACTTCAGAGCTTTTTTTTTATGGGATTCAATATGAGGCTGGCTTAAATGTCAGTGTCTCCCCGCAGCCAGTGTGTCTCATCTGCTGTGCCAGTGGGGACCGGATCGATGAAACCAATGAACCCTGGGGAATGATTGACTCCACTCTCTGCTGTGTGGCTCTGCAGATTCCTCCTGCATGCACTGGGTCTCCAGCAGCAATGGGATTTTAGAAGCTGGCCATGAGTGAGCATATTGGCGTGGTCATTTGAAGTTCTTGGATTGGCTCTTTCTTGCCATGACCTCAGACAGTCGTGCTATTTTTGAGTTTATAATCTCTTAACTCCATCTTAATGAAGTTGAGCTAGTAGAAGGTCCCATCTAAATAATGTGATAATATGCCTGTATGAAATGACTGCTATCTAACTGGAAGAAATAACAGAAGTGATTAAATTAAATTCGATACACACATTAGCCACTGAACTACACAGCAGTAAAGGAAGAAAAGTGGTCGAAAACATTGTCTCTTTTCCTACCATAGCTTTATAATTATATCTTTAGGGAAATGTCACAGCTCAGCATTTAATGATCTGCCCCCAGACACATTTATGATGAAATTTTCAGGAAAGTAAAGAGTTGACAGTAAAGTAAAAAGTTAAAAAAAGAAGCAATCATTGAATAGTTTGGCAATCATGTGCTGAGAGGAACATTGATCTGTGTATTTACATATAATGTTAATTTAATAATTCTAATCTTTTTCTCTCAAGAATATCCACAACAAGGTCGTGATCTCACAGTAGATGTTAGGAAAAATAGAGCATAAATGTTGGACAATGTCAGTCTGTCATTGCCCCACAGCAGATTTTTATTGTTTGAAAGAGCACAGCTGGCCAATTCAGTGACTGAATGTTTCCATGAGGGATGGCTACAGCAAAGCCAAGCCCCTTTGCAACATTAAACTGCGGGGTTCTGGAAAAAAAGGGAGACATTGGCAGTTTAGAAAACAGTAACATGAAGTATTTGCACTGATTTAACAGATGCATGGAGTAAACAAATGGAAAAATTAGAAAAGTAATTTTTCCTACTGCTAAGATGTAAATCCAAGTGAGATACCCTCTGTAGCTGTAGCTGATACAGATGTGCAGATGTTACTGTCAGTTTTGAGGCAAAAACTAAAAATCTGTAGCAAGGCTAACTATTAAGCACCCAGCATGAGTATCTTCAAACTTAAATACAACGTGATTTCCCAAATGGACAAGAAATAGTCAAAAATGATTGGAGTAACTGTTCATCTCTTGGAGCACATTAGATGTCCTAACAGCTTCTGAGATTCAGGAAAAGATCAAGTGCTCTTAAGAAGAGGACAGACTTTAACAGACCTGTAAGTGTGTTTATTTGACTGACTGAAACACTCAATAAAAGTTGAAGAAGTCTCAAATTATATGCACTGCTAACCTAACGAGATAATTCCAAGTGCAACACCTACTCCTTTGGCATATGTCGTGGCTGTTTGTCACTTACATTTGTCTCAACGTAGGCAGTGCAAGTAGGTAAATCGTGTCAATTTCTCCTCACAGCCAACATCAGAGCACTGTGTACTATTATGTATTTTTTATTTTGGTACTGTTTTTAAAGTGGTAGATCCTACTGACCTCACCATGGACTTTGACCTCACAGCGTAGCACTTCTGTACTCATGGAAGTGGCAGAAGAAAACTTTATTCTCTCAGGCTCTGCTGCAGCACACCAACAGAACAGTCTTTCATCGCTGATGGGTTTTGCAAAATAGAAAATCACCAAAAAAGCTGCTTTAATTTCAGGCTCCATTAGACACCATGTTTGCCAAATGGAAGATGACCAAATTGGTTGGAAATCTTGTCCTGAGACCTGTAAGTTGGTATTAAAGTCAGGAAGAGTGTGTAGCGATGAAAAAAAAATCACATAATGTATCATCTGAAATGTTTATTTCAAAATCACTTTGCATCTTTTAAATTTTTTTTCTCATAGAAGTTCGAAGTAATTGCTCTGGGAGTGGTGATTACAAAACTGTAGTATCAGCCTGGGGTTTCCAGTATCACGTTGTTGAGATCAATATTTGAATGACTCAAAGATAATTAGAACATATATATGTACATAAAAACAGCTGTAATTAAACTTTCTTCCCATTTCTTTCTCCTTTTAAAATACTACAAATACATGTGTAGCCCTATATGATTTAAACTCTAATTAGAGAAAGAAAAATACTATGATTAGGAAAGAGTAGAGCTGATTTTAATTTAGCCCATTATTTTTACTACGATGATTAGTTTGAGTGGCAAGATGTATTCCCCACTCTGCATGCTGAAGTGCTTGTTTTCGTGCAGCATTTTCCCCCAACAAGCTATATGTTGAAGTCTTATCAGATCCACTGCTGTTGGTGATGCTGATCCATTTTTCTTGTACGGTATCACCAGGGGCTGCCCAGGAATTGAGAACCCATTCCAGTTGAATAGTTTGAATGAAATGTTATGCATTATAGTTGTGTTTCAGTGGTTAAGTCCTACTCAAGATTTTAAGGTCAGAGGAACTCACCAGAGGTCCCTAAATTGGCATCCAGGAAAACGTGGGTTACGGAGAGCCGTCTGCTTGCTTTGCATCTATGGGGCAGACTCAGTAATTAGTGTGAAAAATATCTCATTGACTGTAATGAGAAGTATATCAGGCCTCTGCTCTGAGGTATTAGTGCAATTGATTCAGCAGCCAGAATGATTGATACAAAGGTATTTGAACCCAGTGCTGCAATTTGGGCTGGTAGTCATTAAGTGCACATAGGAGCCCTCGGCTGTCATTTGTAGCAGTGCCAAGCCTGGGAATAGCTATCAAGCATTTGAACTATACAGCTGTATTCTAAATTTTTAAATATTTTCCCTAGAGAGCTATTACTAGAGTTGCCAACAGAATAAGATAGTGTGAAATATTAAAACTCTCCTCAGTTTGGAAAAGAGGGACCCTGGAAAGGTGACGATGACACAGAATATCAAATGCCATCCCCAGGGGTGGGAAGGGACTCAGTTGGGATATATTGCCACAGATAAGGCAGGAGAAACTTAGAGGAGAATTAAATTAATTCTCTGAATGGAGTTAAATTGTATTTGAATTAAAATTGATATATTTTGCCAGCTTTTTGCCAGAAAAGATGGAATCAGGACCCCAAGCAGCCCACACACACAGTGGGGATGTGGGACCTGCTGTGGACTCCTGCATCCCAGAGAGCAAGAGAGTGAATGTCAGTTCACTTAATCCTTGTCGGCCTCCTCCCTGCTTCAGCCTCCGAAAAGAAAGTGTAAAATGATGTCTTTACAGCAATGCTTCCAATATTTGTTCTTGGAGGGGGGCTGTTCAGCATTGCCTGTGTTACTCACCACCCAGGTGGCTCCCATTTCTGATCTAACAGCTGGACTGTTGCGTACTTGTTGAAGCCCATGTTGTTTTCTTATATGCTGCTCTATAACTCTATAATTCAGGAGTTTCCTGAATAGCTCAGAGTGTACAGGACACTGTTTCAAGTCTCTGTGCACAAGGTGGTAGCAAGTCCTGGGGCTTGCTGTAGTTGGAGCTGAACCCAACTGTATATATGCACAACTATGTTTTGTATATGTATGTAAATACACACATATATGCATATGTGTATATATACTTTATATATACAACCTTCTATTGATAGACACTCATGTATACTGAGGCTGCTAAGGAAAGGGGTTGACACAGTATTTTATAAGGAAAATGAATATTTCCACATCAGAGTTTAGCTTACAATAAGTGATCCTCAATACTTAGTTTGGGACCGGTGAGGTTCTCACTTCCTAGGGAACGGAAGACAGCACACACTGCTCAGCTTCATCGTGAGGCTGAAGGAATGGAGCCACTCATTCAGGACAAGTAAGCAAATTCAGCTGGGCAATGAAAGGAAGCCTAGACAACGGTGCTCAAACACTCTCTCTCATTTCCTCCCCCCCCTCCCCACAGCCCCCAGATGTCTGGTTTCAGTTTTAAAACATAATAATGTTTCATTAAGGAGCCATAGCAACCCATCACTAATTTGTGAAGAGTACATTGTGAGCTGCATTCTGTACTTATCAACATTTGAGCACTTTAGATCTTGTTTCATCTCATTAGTGGATGTTTATGGGACCAGAGGGTTTCAGCACTCTCTGACTCATTAGTTAGGCTGTTGCAGTGCAGGTTATATGCTACAGGAAATCATCTCCCCAGCCTTTAAATGCTCGCACAACCTTCAGCACAACTTCACTCAGAAATGCTTTCTCACATTAAGCAGCCAGTTAGAAAGCAACGTGCAAAGGTTTCAAAAAAACAACAGCAACACACTCATTATAATACTGTGTATATCAAAGTCACGCCGTGCTCAGTTGCAGGCAGCCACGCCACCAAACCGATGTCATTTCAAGGGATGAATATTGAAATTGCTGACTTTGGAAAATTCAGCCACAGGGCAGCATTTAGGGGGAGCAGCAAAGCAGAGGAGCGCATTGGAAGCTGCTTGGTGTTGACAACAGGAAGAAATCATGTTTACAGACTCATTTACTGGACTGAAACCTTCATTCCCTGAATGCTGCAGTTAACGTGGTTTCATGCACGATCTAATTTGTATGAAAATAAATGCTCTTTTTTCTATACTTAATACAAGAACCAGTGCACTATTTAGTAAACCAACAGTAGCATCTGTTGGAGAAAGGCACATAAAATACTGATGTAGGAGGTGGCAGTTCATCCTATTTACCATGATCTCACACACTGTAGAAAAATTCCCTGGGTGCATAATTTAATAGGACATAATCCACCAATCTGCTTTTGTGGTTCCTTTTTTGTTGTTGTTTTACTGTTGTGTTTCTTCCCCATTACGATGTACAGTTTTCTCTGAAATACCCAACAAATAGGAAAAGCAAATGCAAGTGTGAATTCAGAGTGTGATGTAAATGCTGAAGCAGGAAATGGCATCTTAAATTTGTTTACAATATGCTGCAAGTCAAAGCATAGGAAACTGCTTTATTAATAAGCAGTTGATAGCCAAGTTAATTAGGAAATCACAGAAAAAAAATGTGCCGCTTGTGTGATAATTGCCTTATTAACGCTGCATAGGCTGTATCCATTTTTTCAAGGATTAATATAAAAGTCACACTCACACATTGTGCTTTTCTTTTTCAAAGTGGGGATTCATTTTATTGTAGGTGGAGCTCTGATATTGCAATCAAGAGATTACTGGTCAGGTTCATAGAAATCCCTGCCAGAATGGAAATGCACTGATGATCAGTATCAGATCTTAATCTGATCTGTACTTTGCTGCCATGGTTTTCCATATATTGTGCAGTGACATTTTCTTCCAGAAGAAGACAGAATCACAGAATCACAGAATCACAGAATGGCCTGGGTTGGAAGGGACCTTGAGGATCATGAATCTCCAGCCCCCCAGTCACATGCAGGGCCACCAGCCTCCCCATTTAACACTAGACCAGGCTGCCCAGGGCCCTATCCAACCTGGCCTTGAACACCTGCAGGGATGGATGGGGCATCCACAACCTCTCTGGGCAGCTGTTCCAGCACCTCGCCACTCTCATAGTAAAGAACTTCCCCCCAGCATCCAACCTAAATCTTCCCTCCCTCAACTTGAAACCATTTCCCCTTGTCCTGCTGTTATCAACCCTTTCAAAGACTTGATTCCCTTCCTGTTTGTAGGCTCCCTTTAGGTACTGAAAGTACTGCAGTCTTCTTTTCTCCAGGCTGAACAAGCCCAGCTCCCTCAGCCTGCTTTAGTAAGGGAGGTACTCCAGTCCCCTGATCATCTTTGTGGCTCTCCTCTGGACCCTCTCTAACAGCTGTCTTTCTTGTACTGGGGGCTCCAGACCTGGACACAGTACTCCAGATGGGGCCTCACAAGAGCAGAGTAGAGAGGGACAATCATCTCCTCGTCCCTGCTGGTCACCCCTCTACTGATGGAAAGACAACTGTGTGCCTCTTAACTTCACGGTCTTGTTGAGGTGACCAGCCTAGAAGGACCATGGGAAGGTGATTTTCTCTGCAATGCTCAGTGACAAGAATGTTTGCTGAAAGACTGTGATTAAGCTGGAGGACTTAAAGGGACTTAACGTTAAATGCTGTCATAATCTGGTAAGCTTCTTTCTCCTGCTGTTGCAGACCTAGTCTGGGTTGGTTGTCAGGTATTGCCAGTATTCCAGGACAAATTAGTAAATGTTCCTCAGTTCTCTTCTTTTTGTATCTCCTGGAGGAAAGAAGAGTACTGAGGCCCTGGAAGTGCTGCTTTTAGGGGCTGCTCTGAGGACCTTTCTTCAGCTCTCCTGGTCCAAAAGCGCCATCTTGAAGTACTACTGAAGATAGAGGGAGGTCATAGCAGCAATGAGCAGGATGCCATCCTAGGAGGGAAAAGCCAGTGGGCCATGCAGGCAGTCAGCACAGTCAAAAATACTGCTTAAATATATCTTGGCTGATAGGTAAATTTGCCAGAAATTTCCACAGTAAAGCATTACGTTTTATCTGAAATCAAATTTAAATGGACTTTTGCAAAGTCCACCTTCTTAAGAAGCATTTGTTCTTGGCCATGATCCAGCCAGTGTAGCATCCTGGCTGTGGCCTAAGATTTGATTAAGTGAATGACTTTTGTCACCTTTTCTATGGAGTGATAAAACCAAACCACAGCCCAGCAGACATGGAGCTGCTTTATAAAAGTCACAGACATCTGAAATATATCACCACAGTGCCATAGGCCAAGTTCTTTGGTGAACTGGAAAATGGAGGAGTTGTGGGCAGGAATTGGGGTGGCTCAGCACAGAGCTGCTTCCTTGCCTTGCACTCAATAACACAGGCTCTATACATTCTGGTTGCTTTATGACTCTACTACGTTAGTGCTGAGCAAGTGGAACAGGCATAGATCTCATTTCCTGTTGTTATCAATAACAGTGACAGTTCATAACTTCCCCATGTGTTAGATAATATTTTTGCTCATTTTTTTGCATTTATATAAATGAACAAAACGGACTAGCAATAATCACATGGCAGCCTAGGACATCCTAATGGCCACCACGTGAAAAATTTATGGAGTGATTACAGTAGGAAAAATACAAGTGAATATTCCAGTTTAAATCCTTTAGTTTTGGTCCATCTCACCTAAAAGACAAAAAAAAAAAAAAAAAAATAAAAAAAAAATACATCTTCCAACTGAGACAAGTGGCACATCTTAGAAAGATAGGGGGAAGGCCAGTAATTGTTGCAGTCAACTGTGACTTTTGTCGTCTCCTGTTTAGTGAACTCCATCTCTTTACTGGTTCAAAGGGCTATAAAGTCCTTGCTGTCTGACACATTGATTTGTGCATGTAAGAAGCAGAAATACATAACATTTACCAAAGAACAAAGCTTCCCAGCAGGCAGTCTAGCAATCTGCTTTTCCTACTGCCATAAAATAGGTTTTCTTGGCTCTCCACTTACACCATCTACCTGTGTCTTGCGTGATGTATTGTGGTGTGCTCAGGAATGGGGGTCTGCAGGCTGGAGGTCCACCTGGGCCCCTTGATGGTGGTCCCTTCAGCTACAACCCTTAGGGATGTAGGGGGTTTGGAGCAGCTGCATTTCGGCCTCATCCTGTCCCAGGAGCTCCCAGGATTCCACCTCTAAGCAAAGCCTTGGAGATTATGTTCACTTGCTTCAGCATCAACTCCCATGGTCCTCTACTTATGGAGATCTTTGTTCATATAAATGCTCATACTGAGGTTAAAACAAAAAACAAAACAGCAAAAAACTTAATATATACACGTTGTGATTTTGATTTAATAGTATAACAGACACATTTGCTGTTTAATATCCTATTCCACGCTGAACAAAGTCCTCTGACTCGTCATGTACTTATTCTTTATCTGAAGTAATAGCAAAATAAATTATTTTCTGTTTGATAGATTTACAAAGCAGATATTAGCTTTAGATATTACTTTAAAATACGTGTACTTTGTGCTCTTGTGTAAAGAAATCATAGTCTTCCCAGTTCTGTTTGACTGCAGTCCTACTGAATAATTTTTCTTTTGTTCGGATAGTATCTTTTCCTGTGGATGTTTGATTTGGGGATGAGATTTGACTTCTTTCACCGTCTGAGGCACTCATACAAGCCATGCTGTGCAATGCACATTTTACATGGTTTTCTGCTTTCACAAAAAGCTAATGAACATGAGCATTTGGGATTCATTGGAAATGGTCTACTTAATGTGATGCTTCTGTAGCAGATATAGTCCTTTCCAAAAGTTACTGCTTCTCCAGTCCTTGCAGCTATTCCTATCGTATACACTGGGGAGCACTGACAAGGACATGCAGTTCACTAGCTTTTTAGATGCCAAAATGACTCCAGTTGATCTTCATTCTTACTTGTTTTTAGCATTGACGTTCAACAGAAAGAAGCTCTGAATTTGAACTTGTGTCTTCACTAAGACATGAATGAGGAATTCAGATGAACTTCATTGCTTGGACACTTCTGAATAGAGATTTCTGACTGTTTCCATGCCAGAATGAGTTCAAATCTGATCTCGCTCTTTCTGAAACCTATGGCATTTTCCTTATTAAATGCAGTGGCTCAGCATTGGAGGCTAATAAAGGAAGAGGGCAATTGTCCTTAATACTAAACCTTTCAGCCCAAATCATTGTAAAAGTGGTCTTAGTGTTATTAAGGAGAACCAGGCCAAGACTATTTAACTGCTTAATCTTGGAAATGAGATAGCACAGCTTGCATTGCGAGTGCCCAGGGTGCAATATCAGCAAAATACTTTTTTTTTTTTTTTTTTAAATATATATGTCAAATTCTCTTGTCTGTCTGTGGAAAGCACTAGGTTTGTCCCACCTCTGCTGTGAAAAAAGCAAGAATGAGGAGAGCCCTGCCATTATGCCATGCAAGGAGAGAGATTCCTTCATTCTCAAGCACCTCAGAAGGGAAGTGTTGGCAGAGATATGGCTCAGTAGTTATACAACTATCATGCCTTCCAAAGGGAGCAGACCTCAGCCATTCCTCAGCCCAGTTGAACCCATCATTTATGGAAGCAGTTTGCTTTTAGATCGGAATCTGGATTTGCCCAGTCTCAATTTCCATCCACTTCAGATACCAAAGCTGTGTGCTACCAGCTCCCGAATGAATTCTTCATTCTTTAATGTATCAATCTTGATAATTCCTCTCTGAAGTTAGGAAAAGCACAAAGATTTTAATTGTAGCATTAAAAAGCACCTAGATCCTTGCACTGAAATGCAACGATACCCTATGAGATTTCTAAAAAATCTCGTATTGGGAAATGTGTCAGGGAACTGAATCTGCATCCTTTTCATTACAGACCAGTGCTGTAATGATTCAAGCATCTTTACCTCATCGGGGACAGCATATTTATGTGCAATCCATCAGAGAGACAAATGCTCCTAGAAGATATGCCAAAATCCCACTTTTTTGATGTGTGAATGTTCACAGTCACCTGTATAAATAGCAGTGGGCTGCTAGAGAAAACTGTATTGATGCTTTTGCCTTTGCTTCTGGGATTCAGTTTATTTGGCTTTCATGATCAGTGAGAATTTTTGAGAACTGCTTCCAAAGAATAATGCCTGTAAGGAGCAGGAGGGCAATGGGTGAGCTCAGTGTCCTTGGGGACAAGCTGTCAATTGGAGCTTGATGTCTTCCTGCAACCATAGGCTTCATTTAGAACACCTCCAGCCTCTGCAATAGGTTTCATTTCCAGACCTAGAAGGGAGAGGGACAGGGTTTGGAGAAGAGTTCTATTCTTGTTGCCCAGCACAGCACTGCACCAAAGCAGTGAGAGATGTCAATAGATTTCCTGGAGGTAATTCAATGGTAACCTTCTTCTGAGCACAGCAATATGGGAGCTTTTGAAAGAAAGAGGTTAAGAGACAAATAAGTAGTTCTGAAGTACTGTTATTACAGCTATTTTTCTTTACTTCCAATGTGTGTCATCCTCTTTTATTAGGAACTGACTGTTGAACCGGGAAAACCGATTCACCAGGATAAAAATGGCACATGGGTGAGGAAGCATCACTGTTAAGTGATCTGAATGGTACTCACCTTTCAGAAAAATTGAATAAAAATAGGGATGACTCGAAACTTTCCAAGGTAGAAGATCATCTGCATTCTCTCATTGAACCGAGGGAGCATGGGAGAACAAAGCCACAGTGATAGAATCAGAGGGACAGTGATCCCTCCCTTAACTTCCCATCTGCAGAACTCTGACACCGAGCACTGGGTGCAGCTGAAGCATTGGGTCACAGCTCTTGGGAGCTGGAAGCAGAGCTGACAGTACTGAAGATGTCAAATTTGAGCCATTGCTTCCCAATTCCCACTTGTACAACCGTTATGCCCTCAACACGCTATTCAAATATCAATTAATGTTTGCTATTGTGTGTGATTTAACTATATACTCAGGGCTTCTTTGTTCACTTAGCAGCAATAAGATGTCACTGCGAGATCTACGGAGACTCTAAGGGGGAAAGTCAATTTTTAAATTCAGCCTTTTGAGCTTTCAGTGATTTCCTATAAATTTGGACTGGCGCTCTCCCTTATTCACACTCTTGTCTTTCCTGGTTCTCTGAACTCATAGGCACCCATCCTTTCTGTTTCACATATGAGATCACAGTGTTTGTCTTAATCATTAACGTTTCATTTTGCAAATACCTTGTTTTATCTAGCATTCTTTATGTATGCGTTTGAAGTGAAACTTGCCAGTCTTTCATCTCCTTAAACAGGGCTTGTGCACCCTGCTCTGCCTTGGAAAATGACTTCCAGAACTCTGATCAGGGAGTTTTTGGCTGAGATACTTTTAGTGAGCTTCTGCTTGACTGTAGCAAGGGAAGTCTGGGGAAAAGACATTAGCCAGCAAATAGAAGCTCTCTAAATCTCTGTTCTGTGGTACCGTAGGAAAGAACTCACTTTATATGAGAATTATTTCAGTAGGGGCACCATAGACCAGCTGAATGTAGCTGGAACAGAGGTTTTAGTTATGTGCATCCCATTATCTAATGTCCCCTAAAAATTTCTCTAGCAGTGGAAGAAAATGTCAGGGATGGGGTTGGGGCTGAACACAAGAAACTTCTTAAGTTTCTTCCTGTGGATTTTATGTATGTAAATACTCTTGCATAAGCTTTCCATTAAGGAAAATAGCTATTAATGGTGTTCAAAGACTCTTTAAATCTTCCAGCCAAGAAGAACTGATGGCACTGGGATACCTGTTGTCCATTTGCAAAAGGCTGAAAGGAGCCTGTGTCTGGCTGAGCACTGATGTGGAGATCCCTGAGGTGTGAGAGATAGAAAGAAATGATGTACACAGGAAACAGCATTCCTTAAAAGACATATAGGAAGAACCAAATAATAATTAGGGGAGCTTTAAATCATCCAAACACAAATTTCCTTCTTTTCGTCCTTAGTACCATTGAAGAATATGGAAGTTGGGTTTTGGAGAGTATATAATTCAGTGCACTGGCAGCCAGCTTGGAGCTGCCTTATTGCCCCTTGCTGTCTTCATCATTTCTTTACATGCATTATCCAAACAATTACCAAGAAACTGGGAGCAAGGAGAGAATGAAATGGCCCCAATGTCACTTCTGAAGTTGGCTATGCTGTGGGCTCTGTGTTATGCTGATAAAAAAAAATCAACCAGCCGAAGCGTTAAAAGATGGATTTTCTTTTAAATGAATTAAGTTGGATTTAGCTTGATGTTCCACATCACAGAGCTGTCAGTCTTTTTTCTGTGAACCTGGAAGCTGTCGGTCACATGGAAGCAAAGGCGATATGGATGTAAGGACGTTGGAAATCTTTCCTTCTGACCTTCAGCTGCTATCCTCTGGGTAACAGGATCACATTGCCAGGGTCTGTGTCCCTGCTGCAGGCACACGACCCCTGTTCTATGGAGCTTTCTGTAGGAAAGAATAAAGCTGGTCAGAGCAACATGTTAGCCTTGACTGGGGAATGGCTGGAGACCCACACTGCAAATCTGAGCTGACATTTTGGCCTGCTGTTTAAAGATCATTCTGCCATTTTCTTGGGGGAGAAAAACAAAACGAAACGACATAAAAAATCCCCTCATTTCCAGATTGCTAATAATAATTGAAAAAAGTTCTTTTCCTACTCAAACCCTCCCTGTCAGGATGTCTGCTTGGTGAAGGTTACCCAGGAGCAGAAGTCTGTTGTAAAGACATTTCATAAAGCATTAACTCCTAAATAAAGTAGAATTAAAAGCTGATTTAGGAAATTGTCATTGTATAGAAGAAGGCACTGACACCTACAAGTGCAATATAAATAATTCTCTTAAAATTCTCCTGCTGAGGAAATCTGTGAGCTTTCTGTGAGCTTCCAAGAAATTGCATGCTCCAGGTGTGCATGCAAATGTTTTAACAGCATGCTAAAGAGGAAAGAGAGAGGAGTGGTAAAAAACAATTTCTGGACATAGATGGTATCCTGGGAAATAGAAAAGTAAGTCAAAATATAGCAGTTCTGCTGGAGACCATATGGGAGTTGCGCTTATTTTTCCACAGCAGGCAGGGACTCAGCAGTCAGGTGCTCATATCTCCTCTGGTTCACGCCACACAAAAACTGTGCCTGTTAATTTAGAGGTTGTGGTGTAAGAGGAAGATAGAAATCCAAGCCTTTAGGACAAGTTTTTTAATCTTCAATTTAAATTGCTGCTTAAGCTATCCTCTAAAATCGTGTTACCTGAGTAATTAGCCAATTAGTATCTTAGGAGTGTCATTGCTATTTCTATACTAGCTTACGGTTTCATTTTTAGACTGATGATTTTATATCCACAGAGAATTTGCCGTCTTGCTGTTGAATAATGGAACAATATTTATAAGGAGGATAGAACCTCACCTTTTTAAAGACAGCTTAAGTGACATTAACAGACACTCAAACACTGCATCCATGAATACATTTTTTACCTGGTGCAGGGAAGAGGTGTGCATGCTGACTTCTACCTCCACCATGAAGTTCCAGAGGCAATGCAGGTTCAGCTGGTCCTGCAGTTCCTTAGCACTTGGAGAGGGAACTGGTATTTTGCAGACAGAACCAGTATCGGCCATCAGCATCCTGGGAGCTGCCCCACAATGTGTAGGAATGAGCCACCGCCTTTATTCCCAGAGATCACAGACAGCACTGCCATATCAAGAAGGAACACAGCATTTTGTTTTCCTTTTGGCCACAGAAATGCATGGTACAATTTACACTTCTTTTCCCATTGCTCTGTTGGGAAAGTCAGCTTTTGACTTGCTGTAGGAAGTCATCTGCAGGGATGGAACTGAGATGAACGTCTTCAGTTTTGGTAGAAATCTGCTTTAACTCCATTGCAAGACATGCTGGCAACTGAACAAGCCAATCAACTGTTAAAAAGTGCATAGCGTTACAAAAAAGCAAATGGATATGGAAAATTCTGTACTGCATTGCATTATACTTACCAGAAAAAATGCAAAGTCAGCTATGATCTTCTATCCTGGTACCTGCCACTTAAAATTAGTTACCCCCCAGTTACCATTCACTTCTATATGCCTGGATAATTAGGTGGTTATTTTGTCTTGTTAGAGAGAGTGCAACAAACTGATCACATTATTTTCAAAATGTTGTGCTTTCTTCAAGTAAATGAAAAGCTGAGGTCAGAGAACCACCACAAATACCTATATTTATCTGATTTAAAGTTATGGAAAGTGTTCAGAAGCAGAATTATATATTAAAAGAAAAGTAAAATGGAAGTTTTCTCTTTTGTGCATGTGTTTTCTAAGACATACCTCTTCGTTAAGCACTCTTCTAGCACTAGGTAAGATAAGAAGTATTTGAAGGTTACTGTGAGATAAAGGTAAATAGAGGTAACTCCTTTTGCAGTTGTTTTATCCTAATTAAAATCCAGAATGTTGTTTACTGCATAATATTTATTTAATTGAGGTTTGCAAACCCCAAGCAACAATTTACTTTTATTGTTTCAGCAGTTCAGCTTAGCGTCATTTTGATCGCAGAAGAGCTACCAAGTAAACAGTTCATCAAAATAACATAGATTTTGTTTTTACTGGTGGGAATTTTTCCTAGCAGATTAACTCTTTCAACAGGGACAGTGACAGTACTGTAATTACACCTCGTGTACAACCTATCACATCAGTAGGAGGAAGAAATTAACGGAAACAGCCGTTAATTTTGTTCATTCAAATTGTGTTTGCTTGCAAGAAGACAGGCCATTATTTCTTCATACAAAAGCCATAATGAGAAATTTTCTGAGCTGATTGTTCAGATCAAGCAAAGGGCAATGTGAATTTGATTAAAGTCCACCTGAAGCGGTGAGCTTGAGCGTATACAATGGGAAGGCAAACTTGGTTTCCAAGTCCTAGAATGGGTAGGCAGACCTCAGGCCAGTGTCAGCTGGGATTTTTCATCAGAAAGAAATTGTAGGGCCAGATTGGCCAGAAAGGTTAAAGCTAAGGGAGGAGAAAATAACCCCAAAGCAGAAAGAGCTATTGTAAAAACTTTATATATGTTGAAAAGTACTGTTGATAAGGTCCAGATAAAATCTTTCTGTGCTTTAAGTAAACACCACTTAGTTTTTGCAACCTCATTTTGTATTCACTTTTTAGAGATTATTTCCCTCCTGCATTGTTGCTACCTCTGTTTCTCTGCATGCACAGCACCAGGGAAACAACAAGCACTATAAAATTTTTACAAATATCAGGCAATCTGATGCCCCTTACTTGATTCTTTCTATAATCTCCCTGGGCAGACTTGCTGTTTCACAGGATCTGATCAATACTGCAGCAGCAGCACTCCGCAAGCTCCGACGGCGTGTTAATAAATCCCACTTTTCTGTTGAGCTATAGCTAAACTCTTGTTGAAATCACTTGGAGTTTTGTGAGCTGATCAATGTCAGGACTGGGCTCAAAACTCCAGTGTGGAAGGAAAAAAAAAGTGCTTCCAGCTCCACCTATTGCCATCCCAGTTCCATTCCTGCATTCTGGGGGAGAAATAGTGACTGCTCCATCACTTCAGAAGAGCAATTCTAGATGTTCCCAGATGGAAGAAGGTGCAGGAGAAATACATAAGGGCTAGCTCCATAGTTGTGTTATTACGTGGTGCTTGCCCTGCTCATCCAACGGGGCCAGCGAAGACCGAAGACCTGAGACAAAATCTCCAACACAGCTTTACCACGGAGATCTTCAGCACCATTAGCCATGTCAGTAGCCTTTTAATTTTTTTTTTTTTTTTCAACAATCTTATCAGTTCAATCAATGCTTTGAACAGTCTACAAAGATAAACAGATCTCTGGGGAAGAAAAAAACATTGTTGGAACTCAGAGGTAGAGTTAGTTTTCTAAAGAAAAAAAAAAAGTTGTAAGAGAATGGCAGTATCAGATAGTGATGAGACACGGCTGTGCTCTCTTGGTTATAACTTTCCAATCTATGAAGGCTGAAGGGATCGCTCAGTTTGGATGTTGTAATTTAGAATTTTTTACTGTCCTGTGCCAATAAAGCAGTCCAGTAGGGATGCAGCTGCTGTGGCATGACTTCACCGTTCAACTGGAATGTTTTCTGAGCTGGCAGCAGTCTGCCCTGGAGTTGTGTTCACCAGGATGAAGATGAGCCTCAGTAGATATAAATCAGAAATGTCATGGTATTTTCTCTTCTGAGAAATGTCTTGGATAGCTTCTACTTGCGCGTAGCCAAGTGCAGCCTCCATTACCAGCTGATGTATGATATTAGGTCATGTAATGTTGCGAAGGCTCGAGATCAAGCTGTTGAGTTTAAAAGAAGCAACAGAAGTGCTTCCTCTGAGGGACTTACATTGCAAAAAGCAATCAGTGTGGAGAAACACCTAGTTAAGAGGCTCCTGGGCTTGTTTTGTGTTAATATTGACAGTGTGTAATGCATCCTGTTTTCTGACTGGTCTGTATCCTGGTGGAAAAGTCTCTTCCTTTTCCTTTCAGTTGGACCTGCCTGAGATCTACTATTTGGCTTGTGTTAAATGAATGACTTTTTCTTTTTCTTTTTCTTTTTCTTTTTCTTTTTCTTTTTCTTTTTCTTTTTCTTTTTCTTTTTCTTTTTCTTTTTCTTTTTCTTTTTCTTTTTCTTTTCTTCTTTTTTTTTTCTTTTTTTTTTTTAGCTGATGCTCTCTTTGGTGAAAACCACAGTTTTCACCACTATGAAAATATGTGTGAATCCAGCTGGGATAAAATATTACAGCTATTTCAGCACAAACAATTTTGCGTGCATGAAAAGAAGTTTTGAAAATATTGATTACAGCACTGAGAATATCAGGTTTCCTGAAAATATCTTGGGCCTGAAAACCAAAACAGGAGAAGGACACAAAGTCTTCTGTGTAATTCTAATGTCATCACAGGGCTTTGTTTCAAAGCTGGCACAGCATTTGTTACTGACTTTGATGTTTCTTTCCATGGTAGCCGAAAAGGTAAGAATGTGTATGAGCAACTACATCATCTTAATTTTTGCCCTATGAGTTTTTTCATTAGTATTCATTGCTGTATAGTCATTTCCCAGGAATTTTTTTGCAAAGAGTTGTTTGTGAGAAGTGTTAAGTTTTTCTGCTTCTTGATATTTGAAACAGAAGCAGCTTTAATTGGATGCAGCAGATCACGTAGTATGTTTTTATTCTCTGGTTACGTGTCTTCTCCCATGCACAATAAAGTCAAAAACACAACTTGGATTGATCTGGCAGTTTATTATCAAGATGAGATTATAATCAGGAGGCAGATGAGGAAAAAAATGTCTTAATTATTTTTGTATAAACACTATTATAAATTTAAAATTCATATCCTAATAATACCCTACTCATATTCTGGGGCATTAATTTGAATTTCACTGCTTTAGTGATTAATCTTGCCTTAAATTTGCTCAAATATGAAACCAAGGGAGCACAAAGAGACAGTAAAGGAGTCAGAAGAAATTATTTTAACAAGTTGGATATTTATAGAATGGTTGCTGATCTGGTATTTACCTAGAAGTAGGGTTTTTTCTCCCTAGGTTTTTGTTCTGACTTGTTTTTAAATTTCTTGGGTGATTCATAAGAGAAGGCAATGAGAATTTTTCGATTAACATCATTGAACTATGAAACAGGCGTCGCGTGTTACTGCATACATCAACCTATCGGTTTAGTCTCAGTGTCTTATTTTTTTGAATGAAACAAAATAATAACTCTGCAGGGCAGCTGATTGCCTTATTATTTTCCATAAATCTACATTACTGTCACACACGAGAACTGCATTTCTGCCAGAGACGAGTTTCGATTAAAAGGCTGCCAGAACGAATGTGCCTCCCCTGCATCCCAAAATCAGACCAGTCTGGCTCCAACAAAATACAAGAGCAGTTTTGCAAATGAAGGTCTCCTGCTTAAAATGTCTTGCCACCATTCATCCAGATTTGGCTTGAGGAACCAACAGCTGAAGTGTCTTCTTATTCCCTGAATAGCATAGCTCACTTTTCTCTATCTTGAGAAATCAACTATCAGAGTATGGTAGTTTTCATTACAGATAATAACCAAGCTTTTGTTTACAAACTATTTGCAGAAAACTAATTGTTACCTCATGTTTTTTTTATGATGCTTCTTAGCTCCTCATTAAAATGCTGGACAGGATCGTGGTAGAAGACAGCAACATTCCAAAAAAGTATAAGTAGAATCATAGAACCATGAAGGTTAGAAAATACCTATAAGATCATCAAGTCTGGCTATCAACCATGAGTTAATTTTATCAGGAGCCACTCATAAATAAGTTCAGGTGCCTGGTGCACCACGACACAACTCATTCTTTTGACAACAGTCCATTTCAAATGCTTTCCTATGATCTTACCTGGAGATAGAAAAAAACAGAGCATCTCAAGGAGGAATTCTTAAGAGTTATGGTAGTGAGGGTGTTATGTTTAAAGAGTTGTGTTTGTTGTAATTAATTACTGGCACAATAATACAATCATATTGAAATCCCGTCTTTTATGGCTTGTATTTAAAAATAATTTTTGGATATGAGAGTAAAGTCCCTGCATTAAAAGTCAAAACTTAAGGAAAAACAAATATAGGATCCGACTTTTAAACTAATATACCACTACTACTTTCTACTAAGTTTTCTTGTACAGTTAGAGACATCAGTCATCTCCTTCAGCAGCCTTTCTCTCCTATGTGCAATATCTAAATGTTGCCTAAATGCTCATTGTAATCTCATACTTAGTTTATCACTTTAGTGCATTTAGAAAGCTTTGCAATACTTAATTCTATTTTATTGTATTATGACAATAAAAAATAGATACTTTTTATCATTTTCTCTCCCCATACTGAGTTCTTTCACAGCTTTTGGTTCTGCAGCTCCTTAGCAATGTGATCTGCATGTGTTCCTGACATTTAGTGGGCATGGTGGTGATGGGTAGACAGTTGGCCTAGATGATCCAAGGTGGCTTTTTCCAATCTTAATGATTCTATAATTCTATGACATTTCTGCAGTGCTGCTTACTGCCTTTTGTTAGTGTCCATACTCACTAACGTATATCATTATTATTTCTTCAGATTTTAGTTTATTATTAATTCAAGTTTGTTCATTTTAAGACGTTGGTGGCATGGCCATAGTCCGGCTGCTTTTTGATACTCATAATTCTACTTTCCTGGCTCTTTGTGAATTTTCATGGAGGAGAACCATTCCTTTTTTCCTGTGTTCATAGCAGATTCCTATCAATACTGAGCTTGCTTGCCCCAGATTAGTTCTAAGTACGAGAGAATTTGACAGGATTTGGGAGTGGTCATGTAACTGAAATATAAAGAAGCTACACATAGATGAAAAAGCCACAATAATTAGAGAAATACTTTAATCAGGTGCATCTAGAATCATACAGATGCTAAGGATGGAAGAGACTTCTCAGATCTCCAAGCCCAACCTCAGCCCACCCGCACCATGCACACTGACCATGGCCCTCACTGCCACATCTCCACAGCTCCTGAATTCCAACAGGGATGGTGACTCCCCCACCTCCCCAGGCAGCCTCTGCCACTGCATCACCATTCTTTCTGAAAATGAATATTTCCCAATATCCATCCTGACTGAGATTATTTAAAGGGAATGTGTTGTGCACTCTTCTCATTTTGTATGAAAACCTAAGGAAATCCTTCTGCAGCAAAACCATCAGCATATGAGAAAGTTTAAAGCCGATAGATACCGGTAATTGTATCACTACCTCTGTGGCATGGCAGGTAATTTAAAGCTTAAACTGCCAGATTGATGCTCTTTGCACGTGAGCTTTCCTTCCCAGGGCATCCTTGTGAAGTGCTGAACATGAGAGAAATCTCCCAGCCTCTTTCCTAGGATATTTCTCATGGGAGTAATGATGTAACCCTAACTCTGTCCAGCATAATGTGCTCCCTCATCAGCAGTCTCTGATAGGGAATGGATGTACACAGGGCACTGTCTGTATGCAGACAGGGATGCAGTGCCTGAGGAAGCCCTTGAGATGTGTCGCTTTCTAGCTCCAAAGGCTGCTTCAGACTTCGCAGAAAGCCTGTGTTCACAGCAGGGCCTTTGTGACGTTTGCTAGCTCTCATCTCCAAAGCCAGAGTAGAAATGGAGACGTAGTTTGGGGAAACTCAGTTTGGTCCCAACAAGCCAATTTAAAATAGTTTTAAAGGTAGAAAACCTGTTGTACAAGGCATGCTGTAGCTGTCACACCTATCATGAGCTCTGGAAGCAATTATTATTGCAGATGCAGTAAAATAGCAGGAAAGATCCCCTCAAGCAATATGCAGATACCTTTTGTCCCAGAAAATGACCAGTGATGCAAGGATTTCTTTGATGAAATGAAAGATTTGTTTAAAACTGCTTTGCCCTTTGGTAGCTCATGTAGAGGAAATATCAGTAGAGGTGTGTTGCATTTCAAATTGCCTTTTTGGCCTTCTACCTTCTCGTGGTGTGAGCATGCTGTTTCCTGCAATATGATGTGTACAAGGGAAATCAATCCCACGTGAAGCACAGGATACAGCCATAAAGGCATAGTCCAGGTCTAAGTATTCCAACTTCCTTATTTTTGATCCTACAAACAAGGTAGAAGAGTAGAGAAAACAGGACAGCCTACTTCACCCCAAAACAGCCTGCTGTGTGCATTTCCTCATGGCCCAGCATTCTGCTGTTTTTACACCCCCCAAAAATTCTTCACGCCAGACATCCAGGGGCAATGCATCTTCACACACTTGCAAAGCCAAAATCTTGCAATGACTTTCAAGGAAACAGATATTACATATCTCAATTCTATTTTAAAGCTGCCAGAGAATAAAACAATAGCAAATTCCTCTCCTGATAATCATATTGCAACCAGAAGGAGACAGAAGAAAAATACTTTATTTCTCAGCAAAAAGTCTGATTATACTTTGACATCCAGAAGTCCTCCAAGATCAGCCAATAGACGCCAGCATGCAAAATGTGAGAGCACCCTTGTCGTGTACAGATGACTGGTCTAAAAGTGAATGGTTACGTGAGGTTTTACAGAGTCATGTAGGCACCATGTGATGTACTAGCTGGCTTCCCAAAATGTATTCTGAAACAAATAGGGCATGTATATTGTCTTTGTGTCCCAGGCTAGCTGGAATGTTCAGATGGTGAGTCAGTCCTCCACTGTCACAGTGAAATAGATGTAGGAATTTTCTTTGGTTGGACCCAGATGATTGCTGTGGTCACTATTAATTGCTTACATGGGCGTGTGCATAGCAGCTAGTGCATGACTAGAGGAAAAGCAGAATTGCTAAAAGTCATTTGAAAGCTTGGGATCCTTATTTCAGTTCAGCCTTCTGTGATCACAGGCAGAGCTTTCAGAGTTTTATTAATCCTTACTCAAATACTCCTTTAAATCTTTCCTGCTCAGTTTTAGCAGCTAATTACATCAGTTCAACCAGAACAGAATATATCTACCTGATATGCTAAACTCGAGTTCCCCTCCTCTGGGTACTTCTCAGTGACCCTTTGTTTTGGAAACTTGGAGGGCATGTGTGACAGGTTATCCCACAGCAACCTACATCAACATTTCTTGATTGCTTTGCAGACTTGGCTTACTTTGCAAATCCTTCAAGTACATTTCAATCAAGCTTGAATTTGACTTAAAAATAAAAATATTTCATCCAAGAAATTGGATTTTTCAATTTATTATAACTTTAAAAAAGATTCAAGCTTGTGTGGGTGACACAAATAGTATGACTGTGGTGATTTCAAAAATCATCAAAGCAGTTCTTTCTTATCACAAATTTGCTTGCAAGTTTGACCTTTCTTACTCCATTTTGTACTTGCAGTGCACTACATGATTTCTAGTAATCTTTCATGGCGATAGCTTTGCTTAGAAAGTCAGATGGCTAACAACATTTCTATGATGTTGCTTTTTTTTGTATCAACTTAATCTGAAATTTAAATACATTCAAATTACAGGGAATTTAAGAGTAAAGCAGCAACTCCTTTTTTCTTTTCTTGTGGAAATTTTTTCAAGGTTTTTATATACTTTACTGATAAATCAAAATAAGGTTTTTTCTCACATCCAAGTGAGACTCAAAAAGAACAAATGATGGAACTGTAGAGGACACAAATCAAGTTAGAAAGGGCCATGACTCCACCAATATATCAAGAATGCTCGATATAAGAACTTTTGAAGATATGTTAGTACTTATTGATCAAAGCTTCAAAAACAAAGTAGAAAAAAATAATCACTTCTCTTTTTGCAGCAGTTTTGACTTTTTTTGCTAAAATCATTGTTATGCTCCCGTAGTTGTGTAGGAATTCAGTTAGTCCTCCACTACTCCAGGGTCTTGTTTCTCAAAGCCATAATAATGAACAGGAATGTGGCATCAGAAATTCGGTTTAACACAACCTCTGTCATCTCCTCGGGTACTGTTCACTCTTTTCCTGCATGTTGCTGGCACCAAGATACCAAAAATAGCTGCGTTTTTGTAACAGACCTAAATTACAAGAAGTACTGAGTTTATGAATTGGGAAGCTTAAAACCATGAGTAGATGTAGCAAACAGTCCACACTCAGTAGTTCTTTTTGTACTCTCTGTTTTCACTTAATGCATGTTTTTGTTCTTCTGAATAGTTTTAAGTGTCACAATTACAACTCTCCTCTCTGCATTGTGCTTCAGGCCGTAGCCCTTGAGTTGTGATTCCTGTGAACCTGACATTTGCAGAGGTTTTGACCCCATTAGCTGGGCAAACCTGAGCGCTTTTAAGCCACTGCTGTGCTTTGGGGACATCTTTGTCTTATTCCAGCATAATTAAGGAAGTCCAGGCCACAGTGGATCAGTGCAGAGCGTGTTCATTCAAGTAGTATTCCAGGGTACTGTGGAAAAAGTATGTTAAGATCTCCAGGATTGTAATCAGTGACCTTTAATTGCACAGCAAAAAACAAAAACAAAAACAAACAAACAAAAAATCAAAAAACCCACCACCACCACAACAACAACAAAACAGGCAGTTTTTTGATATCTTGAATGTCACATTTTTCCACAGTACTGTCAAATGAGATCATAGAATGGCCTGGGTTGAAAAGGACCATAATGCTCATCCAGTTTCAACCCCCTGCTATGTGCAGGGTCGCCAACCAGCAGCCCAGGCTGCCCAGAGTCACATCCAGCCTGGCCTTGAATGCCTCCAGGGATGGGGCATCCACAACCTCCTTAGATAATGAGATAATTTATGCTTCTGCAAAAAGAAAAGCAGTTCTGTAAATTTGTTTTGCGTATAATACCTATTTGAAATATAAAAGTGTATGGCCTTCCTATAGAAAGGCCCATTTTCCCTGCAGTATAGCCAGGACACGCTCACAGCCTCGTGATCGGGGGCAGGCATTGCATGGCTGTCACACAGCACAGGGGCACAGACCACGTAGCAAGTTGGACTTTGGCTCTTTGGATCTTTGTGCAGCAAGGGGAGAGGGTGAGATTTTGCATCATCTGCATGTCTCAAAGGACAGAATTGAAATTCCCACTAGAGCAAGGTCAGGATGATAAAAGTGACATGAAAGAGAGCCTTTTTAGAAGGATGTCATTGAAAAGCTCGGGCTTTGGAAGGAATAATGTCTCAGAGAGTTGGTAATGGGATACAGATTATTTCTCCTATAGGTCACTGTCTCTATTCCTATATAGATCAGTGCTAGTGGCTGAACATCATAAGGAGCTAATGGCTCAGCGAGGCAGGCGCTGTGAATGTGCCGACTGTTTCGCTCTGTTTTCTCATGTGATTATTCACATCTCAGAAATGCCAATTTGACTCTGACTAACTGCTACTCCTATTAGCACTGTAAACAAAAAGGTCAAGGACTGAGCTGGAACAAAGGCTGAGCTATTGCCTCTTTTCAGGCTGGATTTAGCTGGGAAGCTCACAGGGGAGATACAGTTCTCTGCAGAGATTTCCATCTCCAAAAGGCTCTTCTTGAAAACGTCCAGCTGTTTTGGAGCCCTGGCATAAAGACTGATTAGAAATTAAAATAATGCAATGAAAACTTATTAATAAATGCAGTGCACGCTCATACAGAAAGGACAATCAGAATGGCTTTATACCTAAGACACACACACACACAGACAAAAGCAGTATTATTTTGAAGATGTTTTCTGCCACAGTCTGCTGCTTAGCTTTGTAAAATTGTAATTGTATTTATGTGTCTAATCTCACACATTTCTAATCACATATAGTTGTAATTCCATATGTTTTAATGGAAACTGTGCAGAAATATGTTGAATCCCTTTGTCTCCCCCACCAACCAAATCTCTGCTTCAGGGCCCATTGCTTCCCTGGCAGCTGGGATGGTGACGGATGGATTCAGGTGGGATGAAGGACAGGGGAGACCTCCCTGGGTCATGGCACAAACACATAACATCTTTAACTAATTAATCCTGCTCTGTTTTCAACTGGTTGCATTCGTGGAGTATTTTTGTCCCTACTGTCCTTCCCAGGAGGCTGTCCAAGAAGATGGTGTCTTATCAGGGGCCTCCAACATCTTAACCTGAGCCATTGATAGCCGTAACATGTAGTCACTTCTTGGCCACTGTCGTCTTGAAGTACTTCTTTCCTTCTGCTATCTCCTTTTTTTTTTCCCTACCCCACCTAGTCCAGCCTTACTTCAGTGTTCAGATACATGAGACAAACCTGATTGTTTGGTTCTAGGGTAATTTGTCATATATTGGACTTTTTTCTTTTAAAGGCCACCTCAGGTAAAAAGAATAATATCAATATAAAGTCTAATTTTATGTCAGTGTTATTCTGGAGTGATTCAGTATATGTGTCTGCAATGTGACTAGAAGGTTGATAAAGTAATTACCGTTTTTATGAATCTAGGAGTTATTATTCCCATAGTACAAGCCCTTGTAACTTGTCAGCTTCAGGGGGAACATTCATCACAATTTTTTTTTTTATGGTGACATGATATGAAAATGGCTTATGCAAGAAAATTCAACTTACATATTTTAATAATTGCTTTCAATTTGTGCTTCCCACCAGCACCATTAATATGCAAATAAAATACAAAATTATGATGTCACATTATAGGCTATATTCACTATATTCTGCTTCATATCTGATGTGTGCTATGCTTCTGGAAAGTATATGGGAAAAAAATAATGATGACTTTAATCTGTTTTCACCATCAGCAAAACAAAAGATGTGCAGAAGTGGAAAAATAAATGTTGGAGGAAACAAATTAGAGGTCTGGCCCAGGCAGTGGTGGGAATCCTTTCAGAATGCCTGGAAAGTGTTAATTTATTACGTATTGGTTTTTTTTACTATGTATGACATAAGATCATACTGGCTCTCAGATCTGTAATTTTGTCACACTTGCTTTGTTGTACTATTTTCCAGTATATTAACATAAAAATATTTTTCAAGCAGTATTTTTGTTTGCAGCAGTTGTACCTGTAGCTAAGTAGATGATTATTATATTTGTGTTTATTGAAAACTCGAACATTTCAATACGTATGATATTTTTAAGTAGTCAGACAAATGCTTATTTAGTATTCAACTTAAACTGGCTACAAGAAATTTCAAGAAAACAACAGAATCTATATTGATACCATTTCCAGTTCTGTTTGCTGCGTTCCTCATTTACCCACTGGAGTAAAGCCTGGACATATCCATCATTTTCTTTTAAGCTTTATTTGATGGCAGTGGTTATAACTTTATAAACTCCATCACCGGATCCTCCCCACAAAACCTGGACACTAATTTGAAATTTATGAAGTACTTAAGCACTTGCTCTAAAACTGAGATCTAAGAGCCACCATCCGTCTGCAGTGCTTTGGCTAAATATTACCCAGATATCTGTAGAAGCAACTCAATCTACTTGAAAGAGATGCCTGGCTCAAAGGCAGTATAAGCTTTCCCCAGCATAGTAAACCATGCAAGTGCTATTAACACATCGACCACTGTTTTACTTTCTCCAATTTTTTATTTACATTTTGTATATAATCGTGTAGTTTTATATTATTTTGATATGTCCACAGAGGAACTAACATAGCATTCAGCACTATCTCATGTATTTTTAAGATATCAAGAGTTCAGGTCAGGTGTGATTAAGGAGGATAAGTGTTCAATTCAGCTGTGATTCGTTATTTAGTTGTATTCTCACTGGATGTGATGGAAAATGCCTGAACCCTATGAGATGCAGGTAGAAAAGGCAGAACAAGAAAAGCAGCAGTTTTTTCGCTACTGTATTATAGAGCTGCTTCTGGGATTTGTGTAGAATGAATAATTGGGAGTTTAGTGCTATGCAGGACAAATGGGGTGAGTTGCAGAAGCATGAAGATTTGAAGATAAGAATAAAGTTGGATGTTATGAAAAGAGAGAGCTTAGCTAAGGGCAGGTCTGTGAGAAGTGTGTTGTTTTACCCACTTAGTGAGAGTAGTAAGGGTGAAATGGCAAAGAAAACCTAATTATTGAACTCTTGAGACAGTTACAGCATTGAGATTACGGTGGTTACTGTGGAGTGAAGAAAGGTAAGATAGGGCTGGTGTTTTTGGGGTAGAGTTCCAGTATTTCTAGGGCCGAAAATCATAGGGCTCCAATGATCTTTCTTGAGAGAACTGTTTGGTTGAGATCTTAATGAATAATGCTGTCCGTCTTTTAAACTGTTCTGGGGATCAGGTCACTGGTTGAACTAGGGATAAAGTCTATTTTAAGTGCTCAGAAGTAACTGTATGGATCTGTTTGTAGGAGAAACTCACACACCTGGGGTCCAGGGAAGAGAATAAGGATGTGGAGTGTACAAGGAGGTGGGCAGTGGGCTATTTCTCTGGAATGCCTCGGAAAATTTCCATACAAAACAGAGAAAGAGATGCATAGTGTGTTTATTAGCTGTAACTGGATGAGTCCTCAGTGTTGTAGGATCAGAACTGTGACAAATGGAGATATATGTAAGCATGGAAAAGAAAAAGGAAAGAGAAGAAGTTGCCTTGTAATCACTGGAAAGGTGTAGACTAGAACTAATGTTGGCTCTGGTTTATTTAACAGTTTACAATGCCTTGCAGAGTGGATTGTTTACAACATCAAGAATCAGTCCTGATCGTTCCTTTGAAGTCAGCTGCAAAAGCATGGCGCATTTTGTATAACACAGAGCTAGCTCTGAAGTTTACTTGTGTAATGATAAGGCTCCTTATCAAAATACTGTCTTTCTGTCTATAATTTGGATCAAACTATGTCAGACATGCATAATTCTTGGAGTGACTCAGACTGTAAAAATCCACGTATATTGTTCTGCTGCATCAGAAAGCTTTTACCCAGTCAGGCTATATCCCTGGTCAAAGCAGAGGAGAAATATTTAGGTTCTTGGATATAAATGGATAGAGAAATGGGATTGACTGTCTACTTGAAAATGATTTGTGTGTCTGGGCTGTATCAATTCAGTGTTTCCTGAGGCTTGATTCAGTCACTTTGAAAAGCAAAGATTCTGTATTTCTTAGCTTGAGGCATAGCACAGTGCCTCCATGTGCCTGGGATAATAACCATACAGATTCCCAAAAAAGATTTTGTATTTCCTTTTATGCTTGAGAAGACGGAAAGGTAGAACACGAAGGTGCTTTAAATTATCTAAATAGCAAAAGCCAGCAAAGTGCCTGGCTTGTTTCTTTACTTGGTGCTTCAGAGGTAAATCACGGTGCAGCTTTGCTGAGGCAAGGAGCAGGAATACAGACTGTCAGCTACTTGAAGCATCCTAATCACCAGGATAATGTGCTTTGTGTGCACATGCTGCCCTAGGGCTCACTGTGAGGGAGCTGGGGACTTACCCCTCTCATTCAGGGAAATCAGGAGTTGGTGAGTAATTAGCGTGATAGCTGCTTGCTGCTGATGCTTCCAGAAAGCATTTTGGGGACATGAGCTGATCCGTCATGTTCTGCATGCATCCACCTCAGCCAGCACCCACGTATTCCGCTCTGAGTTTAGTTAAATAAGGGTAAATCACTTTGACTTGGAGGGAAGTAGCATCTATGTTAATGCTGGATTGCTAGTGAACTGCTTTTATGTAGATATATCTCCATATATATCCTTCAATGCCTATTCTATCTGCTACGTAACTATTTATTTTCTTCAAGGTCAAACCTACATTTACCTTGGCTACTTACTCCATTATATTAAAATAAATGTTTCTGGCAATGTCAGCAGAACGTGTCAGTGTATCCGGCGTCGTGTAATAGATCTCTTCTTCATACCAATTGAGAAACACTGTCTTGTGATTGTGGCTGGATGACAGCTGCAGTGATACCGAGCAATTTCAAGTCCCAGGGGTATGTCTCTGGATGGTTTAGTGTTCCCTCGAGCCCTGGAACAATCTCAGTTGTCTCTCTTCTTCCACCTGCACTATTCAACTCTGTAGGGCAAAGCTAATAAAAAACAGGTTTGCTCAAGGGGCAAAGGTGAATGCTGCATTGACCACTTCCTCTTAAAGAAGCTCAACTGAGTGATATTTTCTTTTCAAGCAGAGGTAATGGGGAAATTCTTTTACCAAAATATCTGAAAAGTTTGATATTTCTATCTTACATACAATTAAAATGGAACATCCTTCAAATACAGTTGTATCTCCTTTTTTCTTGAAAGAGTTTATTGAGCTTTCGGAACCCAATTCTCAGTAAATAGAAGCATAAATTTAACTTAAGCTTTAGGGAAAAATAAATCAACATTTTCCATGTATTGTAATTAGAATAACTTAATTCTTAGGACTTTTCTGACCAAACTTCTCCATTGCAACATGCTGGAGGTGTATCCAGAGAAGCCAGAGTGGGGCAAGACAGGTGGGGAAAGAAATGTAGCTCCAATTAGTGCAAAATAGTTGTTGTAAAAGACATGATAACAACCTTAGAGATATCTAGAGATTACCGGGAGTCTCCAAGAGAAGGCCCATGTTTCTAATTAGCCGTTAATTAAAACTCTGATTATCTGGCCTGTTCCCAATAATATTTCCAAACAGGATGATAATGTGTAATTCTGTTATATATCAGATGATTTCATCCAGGTTTTCTGCCATCCAATGTCATGTAGTTAAACTGCTAAAACCAAAAAGCAGTGAAAATTTCAAGTGAGTTATAAAAAATGCAAAATAACCAACCCAATAGGCAAGGTGGTGCCGGAATTATTGTATCAATGCAATGTCTTCTCCTTGGTCTCTCTCCTTTTGGAGTTCTTTCTTCCTTAATATAGCTGGTGTTTGGGTCTGGTAAGAGCTTATTAGCAAGTGACAAGTATCAAGGTCTCAAAAAGAAAATAGAGGCTTCACCTGCAGAGCTAATGTAACAGGAAGAGGCTGGCAGTGGTGAATAATCGAGATGTCCCTATAATATTGCGCTTCATGACGACGCTGTGTTTTAAGATTCTATTTACCTCCTCAAAATCTTTGTCCCTCAGTTGTGAAGTGAATGTGAAAGCCGCTTTAATGCAGCTTGTATAATTCATTGAGCTTTTCTCCTTTCAGCAGCTGCCAGCATCTTTCATCAGCTGGTCCTTGGGGAGTGTGATGCGGCGCGAGGTACCATGTTCCTGTTTGCTGATTACAATAGGCCTGATGTTACTACATAATCTGGACATTACTTGGACGTGTTACGTTTTGCACGTGGTCATAAGCTTTAGGAGAGGAATCAGCAGCGTGCTGTCATAACATTTAGGAGATAATCAGGTATTAGATTTGTTTCTGAAAGTTTGACTGTGAAGTATAATGACTTTTAACAAGGATGGGATAGTTTTATTGAATCACTGACTCTGGTGATTTACCACCAGGTATTTCCAGGCCTGGACAACTTATAGGTGTTTTCAACTTCAGGCAGCTCTTACAGAAGAAAGCATGACACAGATATCCAAAAGAGGAAGGAGAAAGACACAAACCATAATGGCGTGTTCTACATTTCCTGAGTTTCATTTTATCTTAGTTACTGCTTACGTTTTGCTCATTGTAATGACCAAGAAGACTAATTAGGTATCTTTATTGCTGAAGTATACCTACTGTGCCCAAGTGGTTGTTCTGTTTTCTCTTTATTAGAAGAAGATTTTTTTTTTTTTTTCCTGTGGCAATTAATTCTTGATGGTTTCTCAGAATAGATTTCACAGGTTTATTCAACTTTTCTACTGTCAGGGAGGTTTGAGAATCCTTCTGGAAAGGTGACAAAGACGTAATTGGAAAACAAGTCAGATGTTTCGAGTTAATTGATTGATTTTCACTGTTGTTCAGTAATTGTTTCATGCTGAACTGGTTGAGGCCTTCTAGAACAAGGAGCTGGAGCCCAGCCCTGTCAAATGGTGTGTGGTGCAGTGGGTTCCTTGGTGCAAATGCAGTCCTTCACGTGAGGATGCTTGTGGCTGCTGGTGATGTGGTTTCAGGGGAAACATGCAGAGATCCTAGCCAAAAGTCGTAATTCAGAAATCCCCTGTGAACTGTAAGCTTTGAGTTTTGTGTTGTCTTAGCTGAGGGGTGTGAGGTGACATTGCCATCTTTTGACTGATAGAAATGGTCTTCCAACATGGTTTAAAAGAACTTTTTTTTCCTGTTTATGCAGTGGATATTTATGCTATTCTCTAGAAGTCTGTGGCTTTTGTGCAGGTGGAGATGCGGACCACTTTATTAAATCACAAGTACCTGTTCCAGAAGGAGTGAGACTTGAAGTCTGCATGTTTAGCATTTCTCATTGTTTTAATTCAGGGCTGCTGTTTCTGCTATTTGCACTCTCACAGATGTTGGTGGTGGTCAAGTGTGCTATTCAGTCTTGCTCCTTGTGGTGGTGGTTTTACCTCCACTGATCTTGACCCCTTTTTGTCATCCCTCATACTACCAGCAGCATAAATCAGAAGCTAATATGGTCCACAGAACATCAGATGTTTGCTCTGTTCAGATCGTTGGTTTCATTGAAGCTTGTAACAAGTAATTGTCAGAGTTGTAGTGTTCTTGTTGGAGTCTCGCCCACAGCCCCTCACTTGCATAACTAATTTTTATAACATTCAAGCACAGTTAATCCTATATTTTCTTTTAGAAAGCGTCAGTCATTTTTTGTTCCTCTAATATTTACTCTTCTTTATTTCCCATAACAAACCTACTGAAATGAAATAATCAAATCTTTGAATTTTCATATTACTGTAATGTCATAGTATCACTTTGCTGATTAAGACAGAGGTGATTTCAGGAACCCAGTAAGCATGTGGTGAGGGGTGGATTGGTTTGCTCTTTTCACAGTTGTTTTCTCTGATGCTTTCTAGGGCACCTTTTCAATTAAAGTGGTTGGAAACAGGGCACTGCTGTTCTTGCACAGAAATCTGGCAAGTGCTAATGCCATCTTGAGCAAAGCTCTGCTCTTATTTTATGCTAATATAAAAGGTTTAACAAAAATAACAACAACTTTATGGTTCTTATGCACGTTACTTTGCTGAAGGGAAGATCCCAACCCTTTTGAAGTCAGTGGCAAAATGCCATTGAAGAGTTCAGCCTTGAAATCTTCCATGTATCAACAAGCCAGTACAAGTAAATAACCTTTTTCCGTGACTTTGACTAAACCTCATTACATACCCACAAGTTTTGCAGAGCATTAAAAACAGGGGAAACGCAGTACATGTACTAGTTATATGCTGAAGAATTCCAATTTTCTTCAAAGACAGATCTTCTCTGGTATCATACAATTACTTTCACCTGCATGTGCTTTTTACTTTCAGGACTTACCTTAAATGTATTTAAAAGATAGGAAGGAATTTCTACCTGAAGATAGCGTGAAAGATGAAATGTTTTCTTTCTTCACTTTCTTTATCTTTTTTTCAGAAGGTTTAAAGACAGCAGCAGATAATTTGGGGTCTACATGTTTGAAGAGCTTCAGCCCTGAGCTGTTCCCATTACTAAACTCAGCCTTCAGAAAAATGCGGTCACTTCATAAGGATGTCAAACAAGCTGGCTGCTTTTGAAAAAAGCTGTTCATCTTTAGCTGCATTTAAATAAAGATTGAAATAACCTAAGAAAGGGAAAAGCAAAAAAAGGGAATAATACTCAGTAAGCACTGAATATATATAGAGAGATAGATACGTGTGTATGTGTATATTTATGTGTATGGTAACTGCTGGATCACAGCCTGAACCTCTGATTGATCACCTGAGGTGAGCAATGAGTCAGCCCTGGGAGCACAGGTGAAGGCAATTCACCTGAGCTGCTGGAATGGCTGGAGCTTGGCTTTACCTCTCCTAGACCCATTTAAGAGCTGACTACCAGTTGGGAAGGATCTCTTTCTGGAGATCCCTCCTTTGGAGTTATCCAGTGAGCCCAGGACAAGGGTAAGCGTTCTATCTATTCTTTTTTGTGTAGTAACTTGCTTAGCAAAACTCTCTGGTATGTTTCATAATTATAACATCTGTATATTCATTGATTATACAATATGGTAAGAGACTGAGCCCCTGCTGTAGGGTTGTGAAAGAGGAAAAGATGATGTAGCCCTGGCTAGATGCTTATGCACTTGAGTAATTAAAAAGAGGCAACTGTCTTCCATTTAGCAAACAAAAGGGATGTGCTGTAGTAGCTGTGATGGGATTTATTCCTGTTCTTAGTGCTGGTAGAAGTCCTATCACAAGTCTAGTTTGAGAGAATACTGCATGATTGCTTTGGTGGCTTGTGACAAATAGCTGCAGTCATGACTGGGTCACCAGTTGTTTTAAAACCAAGATGTGGAGTTTGATGGGGCAAAAATAGCAAGAGAGTGCTGGATTGCCAACTGGAGATAGGAGAAAGTGAGGTTTCTCACTCTCAATATGTTCTCTCACTGAATTTATTGCATACGTTATTCCTCCTCTTCATCATCCCTTTCGCCCCTTTGCTAGGATAAGAAGCCAAACACCATGTACAGTTGTTAGAATTAAAAATGTTTGCTGCCACTGTAAGTTTTTTTTCTTAGACAAGCAAAGCACTTCAGTTTCTTTAGATGGAGGACTTGCTTTGTTGCATCTTCTTACGCTTTCCCATATTATAGAAAAGCTGTTAAAAATTAAGGAGGCTTTTTAAGTGACGATCTAGCTTAATTCCTGACTTCATGCTTATCATTCAGCAGCTCTATGTGCATTTGAGCTCTGTTTGTGTCTTCCCTGTTTGCTGTTTTTCTCATGTGGCTTTGCATGGGATGTGCCATGTAAAAGCTAGACCATTGAAGCCATGACATCCACTGGTTCAGGTGTATGTATTAAACACTGAAGTTTGCAGCTGGTGAGAGGAAGAGAGTGGGGCTGAATTCTTCCCCTCTCCTATCTTGCATGACACCACTGATGGTTTCCAGAAGAGTGAGGAAAGACACAAATACTTTAATTGGTCTGATAGCATAAGTATTCCTGCTAATGTTATAAACTGAAGGATTTCTCTACTAATGGAACACATCTTGCTCTTAGATTCTCCCATTTTCTAACATGGGTTCAAATTCTTTGTGCTGTCTCTTCTCAGTGAATCCTGGGAATAAAATAAAGCAAATTTAGGAAGAAAGAAAGCATTCACGTTTGCTTCTTGGTGTTTGCTCCCTTGGGTATTTTTAAGGTGTCAGCTGCTGGTGGAGTTTGCAGCCCAAGCAGATGTCCGTTTTTGCAACTGGAGACCAAAATGAGAGGAGTGAAATGGGTTTTTCATCACTTATATTTCTCATGAGATGAAAAAAAAGTGGTGTGATTCTTAGTTTCCACATTACCAGAGAGAAAACAGCTGCTTCTGCAAACTTTAGCTATTTCCCGTAGTCCTTCTGCTCTGCTGTGATTTAAGTGTATTGCTGCCAGAGATTGTGGGTGGTCAGCTGGCATTTGTGGGTGCCTTGTCTCTCTCTCTATGTTATTATTTTTATTTGTGTAATTAATGGATCTTGTCAATTGAACTTGAGACAGCGTTCATCTGGAACTCTCTAGTAAATGTCTAGGAGGGTTGGGGGCTGTAATGTAACGTACCAACTACTTTAAGTCATCAGAATAAGAGATGTAAATGGACTTAAGGTATGGTACAAACATTTCCTAATGCCTTCTTTTGAAAACTGAAACTAAAATATGAATTTCTGATCTGTTGGAGCAAAAGAGGTAAAGGTAGTCTACTTAAATAGCAAAATAAAATACAGTTATTTGCTTTTTGGGGGCTGTTTTAGGAGATGAAGGGATGAATATGTTGAATAAGATATTACTGTGAAGAAATCCTAGTTGCATTCTCCAGTTTCTGTGGTAGCAAAGATAACTGTGAGTTCAGTCTCCTGGGTTTATTTACCCTGGTGAATTCCAGTCTTGATTCATTCTCGCTGGTGAGATCAATGCACAGAGTTCCCCTTGCACTACCTCAAAAATAGTAATTGCTTCCCTACGCATTCCTGAACAGTGTTTCCAAAGTACATGTGTATGTTGGCAGCCCACAGACAGTCATGTTGTTTTTGCAGGTGCTTACCCAGCCTTTGAGTTTTGAGCAAAATATCATTTTATTGCACTTGACGCCAAGTTATTTGAGAGCGCTCCTTGCAGCTTAGCTGATATGAAAAGGGACCCTGGCAGGTAGAGGCTCTCTGTTGGCATAGCCAAAGGTCATTGCTGGGCTGGGCTGCGAGCTGATAGGAGATGTGGATAGAGACAAGTGTGATAAACTCTTTTCCAGCATGAAAACTGATAGGGCAGCATAGGAATGGGCCTCCATTCTAAGTGGATTTAAGTAGGATTGACACTGAAAAGGTTCTGTCAAGTCATGGTGTTTTCACTTCTACCTTTGTGAAATTTATTCTTGTTCATCTAAATTGGTTTTGACTTACCTTGAATCAAGAAGGTAACTTGTAGGGCAACTATTTTCTTTACTTCAACCCCTATGCATGTGAATAACATTATGCTTATGGTTTGTGTTGGTTTTTTTTTTCCCCACAGAAATTAGCCTGGTTGTTTGGTAGTGCAAGGTAAAAATTCCAGCAGATGCGTATTGCAGGTGTAGATGATCAATGCTTTATGACAATCCTGTTTTTAATTTTCCTCTAATTTCCTTGATTGCTTATGAGTTAATTGTGCGTGTGCAGTGATAGACTACAGAACACTGCTTCATCAGTTAATTAAGAATATATCAACACATTTTAAAAGGTGGTAAAATAGTTTTTGTTTTTTAACTTTTATTTATCTTTTCTTGAGTGGTAACTGCTTTTTTTTAATTTATTTTTCTTCTGATCTCTGGAAACCTGACGTGTGATTGGTGATTAGCAGCTAAATTGGAAGTTAACTGATTAAGTAACTTAACATGCTAATTGAATGATACTGTTATATTTTAAATCTCTCAAACACTTCTATGGTAAAGAATACTGGGCCTGGGTGATGCTTTGGTTTTAGTTCACTAAGGAGTTTACTTGAATATAAATATAATTGCACCTCTTTTTGCCAATTGATTTTTTATTATAGTGCTTAATGATTTGTTGAATAGTTTATGGGGTAATGAATGTCATTTCCTTGTATTATACTATAAATAACTTGGCAAATTTTTAATTAGGATAATCATGGTAGGTTTTTCTACTGCTGTAATCAAGATTCGCTTTTTGCATCCAAGAACTAATGTACTTCTATATCAAGTTAGGCCAATTATGTTTTTCTAGAGTACAAATTTTTGTTGATTGTGCAATGGTTTTCTAATAGTGCTTCCCTTCTTGAATCTTGGCTCTGCTTCTGTTGAAATTATAATTTGCTGCACTGGGTGATATTAATTACTCAAATATTTCTGGTTAGAAGAATGCAGTGGGCAGAAGTTTTGTTCCATGACAGATTTTAAAGTTTGGCTTCCTGTGGTATTTGGAGATATTTAAGCTAAGACTGTCAAGAACTGAAAGCCTCCAAGAGCTGTGTTGTGATTCAAGAGTGTAATATTGTCCTGCATGTGAGAACTTGATGTCTTCTGGAGCTTTTTTGCAGGAACCAATTGAGTTGCTCATGAGATAGCAGCACAGATACTTGCAGTTCCATTACATTCCCCCCTGTGCTGCTGACAGCTCTTAACCACGTTGCCTTTTGAGTGCTTCAGGTGTTACTACTTGGGATTTTTTTTTCAATTAAGTAGGCTTAAGCAGGAAAAAAACAAAACAAAACAATTTGTCAAAAGGGAAACTTCTGGTGGTACGTTTTCCACATGCACACTTCTGGTGAAGCTTTTAATTAAGAGGGTCCTTGGCTTCGTGAAGGAATTCTTTACAAGAAGAAGGTTCTAACTAATTTTGCTCTTTTGAGCAAGAAGCTGTTTGCTACCACCTACAACTTCATAAAACATTCATGAAGTTTCTGTCTTACCATATTGCTGTGTTGCAAATGATGATAGATCTGCAGAAAGGCCAACTCCTTTCTCCACAGAAATGAAAAACTTGCATTCAAATTTGTTTCCTTATTACTTCTGTAACAAGAGCAGGGGATCTTAGGTTGTACCAAGGGCTGCCTGGTTGCGTGCAGACCACAGTAATACAAATGCCCATTTCATTGCAGGGATTTGGCTTTCACTGCGTTGCAGAAGGTTTCTTCAGCTCTGCGGCCCCAAACCAGCTAACGCACACAGATCTAGCTGTTCACCTTCTGCAGTTCTGCAATTATGTCATCAAACACAAATCGAAGCATATGGTCATTTCTATAAAATACAGAGCCTGAGAAAACTGGAGAGAGCAATGATGAGTCAAAAAAAAAAAAAAAAAAAAAACCAACACCACCACATTGGAAATAGTTAAATGTCAATGACTGCATTGTGCCTTGTTAATATTTCACAGGAATGCTGTCAACTTTTTATAGAGCCCAAAGGATTTACACATTTTTCTGACAGATCATCATGATTCCCATCAGTACACTTAATGCCAACATCTGTAGGATTCCATCTAATTTGGGAAAGAAATGTATTCTGTCCTCAACAAAAAAAAAAATAGTTTGGATGTTGCAGGAAATGCTTATTACTTTAGAATTGCTGCAATTAAGTGGAGGACAGATTTTTAAAAGGGTATGGCATGGGGTAACGTTATGCTTTCCTTTTGGCTGCTGTTTTTAAATGCAAGTTGACTGGTGCCAACTTCTGGTTGTTATAATGCAATTAAAAAGCATGATATTTAACAGCTCCCAATAAGCAAATTGAATGGCACACATGCTCATTAGTACAGGCTATAGAAAATTTAGGATTACAATTTATGAATCAAGAAGTTTGGGAATGTAATATAGCGTTTTTATATCCTATTCATGATTCTCTTTAAAAGTAGTTTTATTTTATTTTTAAATCTTCGTTCTTTGAAATGTCTCTCAAAAATCTGTATTTTGGAATTTTATTTACATTAAATCTTGACCAGTTTATGTACTAGTGCACAAGAACAGCTGTTTAAGAAGAAAAAAAGAAACCAAACCAACAAACCAACACAACATTCAGTTCCTGCCTCTTCTGACATCTTCATAATCAGTGATGATATTGCCTTCCAGGCTTTGTTTTGTTCTGCTAAATAAATTTCATTTGATCTCTTCTCCTGGTGATCTCTATTCCCCAGGTCATATTTCAGCATGCTGGAATTCTTAATATTTTATATTGGTGTACTGAGAGTCAAGGAGAAGTTCTGTTTCATGTTATGCATGAATTAGTTTCACTTATGCCAGTGTGGTACCAGTGTAGCATTACTGGAAGTAGAAATAGTGCTCTTATGTTCTTCCATGGAATGGACATCAGAAAACTAAGGGAAGGCCACGTGTCTGTATGACATAATGTAATTCTATGCCTACAGAAAGGAAAGTCTGATCAAAATTCTGAAGAATGGTAATAGAATTTCTCACAAAAAACAGAACATTGCCCAATTTCTGTTAGCTGAAGATGAAAAAGAAACATAACGAGTTCATTCAAAGGAAAGGTTGGGACTTCAGAATGTTCATTAAAAAGTCATTCTTGTATTCCTGCAGATTTCTGGTATTTATCAATTCTAAATTGCATACAGTAACTATATAGGTTAAGTTCTGTCTTTCTGAATTTTAATTTATGTTGTGCTTGAAGCAGAGAACTTAAGGGATGGAGAGGAGGAAAATAGGGATTTTTCATGAAGTAGTCTCTTTTAAATTGGTGGTATTTAAGCAAACCATTACTAGAAAAACTTTGAAGAAATTTTACCTGCTAGAGGATGCTTGTTGAAATACATACTTTTTGAAATACAGCGCTTGCTTTTGAATGATAAATGCGCTATTATGTACTAAAATGTCAACCTTGAGGTTGCCTTGGTCCTGTGTTCTTTTGACAAGACAGGAGAGCAGAACAGAATCAGTGAATCTGATCGGAATAAAAATGAATGTGTAAGCTGATAAAGCGAGTCTAAACCACTTTATTAGAAGCAGCATTGAGTTAAATGGGAGCGATACTGCATTTGGTTTTGAATGATGAATAGGACTTCACTTTTAAAGGTTATTTTCTCTTGATGCGAGCTTAGTGTAATGCTGATGAAAGGTTCCTTCTGATTCACATGGATCCTCTGTGGCTTTTGGCTGTGTGAAGTTCCAGTTTCTGTATCTATGAAAGATGTTTCATGGAACCTAGCAAATCCATGGTCTGCTTTTGTTTTGCCTTTATTCTGAGAGAGAGAGATATAAAAGTTTGTTTCCATTTTTTAGTCTTTTTTTTTGTTTGTTTGTTTCATCTCATTTTTGCTTCGTTATCAGCAGTCCCATGTTACTGTTTGGTTTTGGGCCTCTCAGCACCACTTTTGGAGCATCGTTAAGAAATGTCACCTAGAGAAAATGAGAGGGGAGGTGCTGGATGGCAGTGTGTTTAAGCTAATGCAGAGACACTGAAAAGGGTGTCTTATTTAAGAAGTGCCCAGTAAAGTCTTAAAGGTCTATGGGTTTGGGGCTTTGGTGACTTTTTCCTTGGGAAAATTAGCACTTAGGGATGTATGTAGAAACACAAATTTGCAACTCTTTCATGTTTGTAAAGCATGGGGCATTTTCTTTTATCTTTTTCCCCAGTACTCATGAATTCACAAGTATTTCTGCTGCAGAACATAAAATTCATTTGGAACGGTGGATAAACCTCCATGAGAGGTTAAGTTGGTCATACGACTACCAAAGAAGGGAAACTATACGGACCACGTCCTACCTCCTCAATCCTTAGACTGATTTATGTCATGCTCCTTTTGCTGAAAATGGATTCACAGTGTGATATTTCTGATTCAACTAAGGCAAAGGAAAGTGCTGCCCAGGGTCCAGGTTAAGGTAACAGCACAGTTCTGATGTAGATTGTTTCATCTCCTGCTGCGTTGATAGCAGTGATTATACTGAAAAATGTAAACCAGTTGTCAAGATATTAAAAAAAATTACTTTTGTGAAATACAATGTAATTTGAGTGTTTATGCATAAGGCCATTTGGTGATGAGAATGGTGCTCAGAGATCTGAACAGAGCCTAAGATCTTGGGCAATGTTAGGGAAGAGAATGAGGAGGTTATGACCAGCTTTGTTTTATCTTCTCTGTCAATTCCTAGTAACGGTGACTAAAAGATCCTTGGTCAGTTTTGCAAAACAGTGAACAGAAGTGGAAAGTTGTGTGAGGGTAGTCATGGACTTTTCTTGAAATGAGAAGGTAAACTTTTATGTCTCTGCTGATCTTGTAGTTCAAATAGATGAAAAGCATGGCTGAGATGGCAAGTGGGGAGCTTCTTCCAGCTGTAATACCCTCAGCATTGAATTCATGAAATGTGCTCAGTATCACTTTGATTTGACTTGATGGGCTGATTTTGCTACAGTCCACAAGTGAAAGGGCAGTATTATCTCTGGTTCAGTTGAGGAATAAATTCACCTTGATTCCTAAGTGGAAATGAATATGCTGGTCTTTAGGTCTATCTTAGTAATTGGCGTGCCTTAGTTACAGGTGTGTGGACACATTGCATTGATCCATATGTATGTTTAAAAAATCTTTAGATAAAAAAAACAAGTATCCTCATTCAGATAAACGTGCATTCCGTGGAATGGCACTCTAAACCTACTTGAGTATCATTATTGAAAAGACTCAAACAGTTTAGCTCTTAATTGATATTAATAAGAATAACCCTCAATGACGTGAACTTGGCAAGTCAGAAATTGCAGCTGTTCTCTGCAGTGGAGGCAGTAACAAAGATAATTAATAGTTTTTTTTCCCTGGGAGATATATTTAGATTGCACAGTCTAAATATTCTTTTCCCTGAGCCTAATTCAGGCTTCTATTTGTTCTGCAAATACAGTAAGCAAAACAAAAATTAATATTTTTCACTGTCATGCCGTAATAGTGTTCCTATTGCAATTATTTTTAAAAATGTGTTTGGTTATTACACAAACTCTCAAATGAGGACATAAGCAGTCATAAAGTAAGTAGTAATTTGATTAAATAACAAACCTTTGTAGGAATTGGCTTGAAGAAGTTGGTAGATGGAGAGGACTCGACACTAATGTACCAAGGGAATCAGTAAGGGGGAGAATGTGTTCCTGGCAAGTATTTAGACAAAAACTATTCTTGAGCAGACACAGAAATGTAAGGCTTGGGAGGGATCCATAGAGGTTATCTAGTCTAATGCCCTGCTAAAGTGGTTTCCCTACAGAATGTTCCACAGGAAGGCGCCCAGAAAAGAAGACTCCACCACCTCTTTAGGTAGCTTGTTCCAGTACTCTCTAACCCTCAAAGTAAGATTCTTCCTCATGTTCATGTGGAACTCTTTGTTGTCCAACTTGTGTCCTATTGGCCCAGGCCAACCCTGTTGCTGGGCACCACTGAAAAGAGCCTGGCCCCATTCATTTGACTCTTTTCTATTAGTTATTTATAAGCATTGAGAAGAACCCCCTTTAGTCTTCTCCAGGCTGCTCAGTCCCAGATCTCTCAGTCTTTCCTCATACAGAGGATGCTCCAGGTCCCTAGCATCCCTGTGGCCCTACTGCTGGACTCTCTTCAGCAGTTCCCTGCCTGTCTTGAACTGGCAAGCCTGGAATTGGGCACGTTACATCAGGTGTGGCCTCACCAGAGGGGAAATTGAACCTTCGTGATGTGCTGGCCACGTTCTTCCTGATGTGCCCGTCTTCATTTGCAAATAACTCACAGTCACTGCCATAATCCTCCTGGATTGTTAGAGAACATACCAAAGTTCAGTGCTGAAGTGTATCAACAGTACTAAAACCTGTTGTGCAAAAGCTATCCTTGAATTATTGATGGTTGGGCTTTAAATTTTTTTCTGTTTTGTTTAAAAGGGTGTCAGTGGTAATGCATCCTTATGGGTACTTCCCCTAAATATGGCCCCAAACTGTGACAACTGTTGAAATGCCCAGGACCCTGATCATTACAATGCCTGTGAGGTAGTGAAGCAGCCTCCTTATGTCCCTTTTCATGGGTGTTACATTGTAAGTGAGCTTTTCCTGGCTCTCCAAGCTGTGATAAATAGGAGTGTGCAGTTTTTATTAACACTTATTTTAATAGGTGTTATAAAACTCATTCATTTAAATGCCTTTCCATAAAACAATGTTGTTCTGAGCAGGGTTTCTTTCACCCGTTATTTATTTCTGCCGTACGTCTTTGCTAGTCTAATTTTGTCCATGTCAATAATATAAGAAAACATAACATGCATGTGGTGCTCTATAGCTTGATATGGTATTAATTAATCAAACCATAAGAACCAGCAGCTTCTGGGGCTGGTTCTTTCACAGCTTCTGCTGGCTCCTACCAAGGGAAAGCAGATGCTCTCCATCAACTTGCAAGCATGTCCCTTTACAGCCAACAGATGAACCTTTGTTTCCCTCTTAACTAATATGGTACTAAACCACCAAAATAAGCATTTACCTTCGTGATGTAAATATTTTCTAAACTGGGTTTCCATCAAATTGCGCCCCTCTTTTCATTGCATGCTAAGAGATACAGTTTGCAACAGGAAAAACTGTCCGTTATGATGGGATGAAGCTCTTTATTCACTTACATCTTAAATGGAAACTAAACTGTGTCAAGCTTTGCATACTGCGAAATTAATATGTTTAATGAAAAAATGGTTTGAAATTTAACATATGTAGGTTGCTCTGAAAGTAGTGCCTCCTATTTATTACTGTGGAAACTACAACAGATAGGAAGAGTGCTGCGATAGAGGGAAATGTCAGGTACAAACCACTATTTTTCGGCGTGGTCACCACCATTACCTGTGCATTTTTGCCAGTGGTGAACAACAGCCTGCAAGCTGAGTTCATAAAAATCTGAACCAGTGGAGGTGGGTTTTTTAATTATTCTAAATCAAATAAATACAAGTGGAATATCATAAAATCGTAGAATGGCCTGAGTTGAAAAGGACCACAATGATGGCCTAGTTTCAGTTGCTTATCAATTCAAGAATATCAGTTGCTTAGAATGCCTGTAGAAAATATTTCACAGTCTAGGCTGGCATTCAGTCCTACAACCCTTCAACTGCACTAAATTTGAGAGCTAATGCTGCTTTTTCCCCATGCTTTTAAGTACATTGTACTGCTATTAATGAATCCACAGCTAGGGGGCGCCTTAGAAATTTGTTCATAAGCAACAAGAGAAAAATATATTTATAATAATATATGAAAGACTAAAAAGTATTATCAGTGTGATCACAGATCTGACCAAACTAGTTCCTAGTTCTTCCTGGAGCATGTGTAATATACACGTGTGGTGGTTTTTTTTTTTTCTTTTTCTTTTTTTTAGAATTATAAGGATTGAGTGTTTCAGTGCTTTAGCCTGGAAGCTGAGCTGCTGTAGGACAGCTGCAAAAAATAACTAGCACATCACCAAAGAAACAGCCCTGCCAGTAATTCCTTGACTCCAAAATCACTCACAACTGAAATCATTATTCTAGCATGCTCCAAAGCCATGTCTGTCTTCTGGGGAGAATTGCTTGCTCATATGGTTCTGCATCAATTTCTTTCCTGCTGCTAGAATATAATTAAAGTTGCTAAAAATACATATTTCTTATTAGTTTGTTTTTTCTCTCCTGTGTTAGCATCTGCTATTATTCTATTATCAAGGGAAAACAGTGAAAAGATGAACGCTACTTGACTCTGTAAAGTGGACCATGCTACATAGAGATATAACATCTCCTTATTCATGGTCTGATCCAAAGTCCACCAGTATCTTTAAAAAAAATATATATATATATTTGGAGGAACCTGGTGTCTTCACTGATTTTTCAAAGTCTTTTTGCTTGTCAGATAGAAGGAGACTTCTGAACTGTGAACCACCAGTTTCATGCTAACTTGTGAGTATTCATATTTTATTGCAGCAGAAATTAGTAGAACAAATGGGGGCATAATTACTGAGCTTTTGCAATACCGACATCATACTTAATTATGGTTTAATCTACAGAACATACTGTTTGTTTAATAAGTCCCAGCAGAGACAGTTTAAGCATATGTTTTTGCATACCTGGAGGTAGCTGGGAATGACTGTGGTAACACTGTCAAGAAAGTGACAGTTTACAAGATTTTACTTATTTTACAATATACAGCATGGCTCACCTTTATATGCATGAAATCACTTAAAGGTAAGTGATAATAAGCACTTAGAGCCCAAGTAGCTGAGTGTGTTATGCACAGAGAGTCTTTGTTTCCCTTCTCGGGTAGGGAAAACCAAGGCATAACTTTCTTAGCACAGCCTCAGTAGCTCACAAAGCTGCTAATAGAACCTTCAGCACCCCTCCTGCTAAGGTGAGCTCTAGTTATTGCTAACACAGGCTAAACATTGATCAGCCTTTTGACCTGCCAAAATGATGATATCTGCAGGTTCTGTCCTGAGTTTGCTAACTACAGGTGTCTTGGGTTTTATTTAAAGCTGCCCTATTTTTTTTTTCTGAATATGGAGTTATTGGTTTCCTTTTCCATCTCCTCAGCCTTCACTTGAATTTTAATTATTGCTGCCCATATGTGGAAGCTCTCCAGAGCAGTTTTAAGGTTTTTGGATCAAAGAAAGGGGGCGGATAAAGATGAGTTGATTCGCTAGTTGCCCTCCAGCCTGCTTCGTGGTAAGATGGGACTTTCCATTTGGAGAGCTATGTTTATTCAGGTGTCCATCCTGCACATTAATACAGTTTCCAGCAACTCCTTATTCAGCACATCAGACTTATGATCATGATTTCCATCACTGCCTTGGAACCTTTTAAAAATTAGGATTGCATTGGCTGCCATTCAATCCTCAGATACCTGATACCTTTAAGAAAGGGGTTACATTAAAAAGTGACATTATTTCATCCCATGTTTTGATGCAAATAAACCTTCAGCAGATACATGGGATCACATGCTGTCACATAGATTCTTTCTTGATTTTTGTCTTTGGTTTCCTAATTGCCCATTTCCATCATCTTGACCATTTCATGCGATTTTGGTAGCGCCGGGGACTGCAGGGATATGAAAAAACGATAGGCCTGCTGATGGGAACTCTGCTGTTGAATTCAACGTTACTTCCATATGAATGTGGCATTGGGTTTTTTGTTTCTCAGCTGTCCAAACATTTTGGCAATCTTTTTTTTTTTAATTCTGTCTTTACAGAGCTTTTATCAAATGTTTTCTTTATTTTCTCTTCTATCTATTATCTTATGTCTACAGTATTTTTTTAAATGCAAGTTAACATTTACGAAGGCTAATAGAATTTCATCTAAATGAATGAAAGCAATAATTATCTAAACTCATAATTCTTTGGTTTTGTTTTTCTTTTGAATAATTTAATACTTGATTTATGTATACGATCGTGCTCTCACTATTCTTTACCGGTTATTGTTTTTAAAGATGTTAGCATTACAAAAGATTAAGTACATCATGGTGATTTTCAGTTCTAGAAGATGGGAATTCCTAGCTTGCTTTAAAAAATGGATCTGAACGCAAGGCCTGTGACGGTCTTCTAGTTCTTTTATCAATTTATCTCCCAGTCAGACAGCATCAAAGCTTTGACTGTTTCCTTTTCACTTCCAAGGTGCAAATTGCATGCTTACTCATTAATCTGTGTGCCTGTACTCAGTGCTCCTATAACTCACACAGTGCTATTTCTGCTGTCCTGCATGGGATAATAAATCCAAGTAGGGGTGGTTTCAAAACTTATTTGTAGGCAGCAAACTGACATTGTGCTGTTGTAAGTGATGCAGTATGCATTTATGTTGGCTATATTTTTACAACGCATAAAGCCACAGATATGAAGTCTGCCAATTATTTCAATATGATCCTTCTTTGTAACATCGCCTTTTTTGAGAGAATATAAGCTGTCTCTGGAAACAATATTTAAAACTTTCCAGTAGTGACTTGATAAATATTACATCTTACTACTTTTGAATATGTATTCAGATATTCACACTTGAGATATACTGTCAGCATTACCTAAAATCACAATGCATTCTCTACTGGTATGGAAATTGTTATTCAATGAATACGTTTCTAAATTACACCTTAAATTATCAGTCTGGCATCATGCTATCAAAAAAGATAGACCTGAACTGTGGAAGACCACAATTTTAGCTAATTTCCTAGCTGTTAAATTGTAGTAAGGCTTATATTAGGTGACCCATTGGTGTGCCATTGGCTTAATTCTTACATTTTAACTTAAAGCTGTTGATTAGAGCTATTTAAATGCTGGATGTGACTTCAGTAGGGCCCAGAAAAATATGGAGTCAAAGTTTATATAAATCATTTTAAAGTAGTTATCTTCATTGTAGGTTTTGAATGCTACTAGCTATTTTTTTAGTGATTGTTTTTTTTCTTTTTTGGTATTAAAGCTATTCAATATGCAAATTGAATGGAATACTTAACCTTGGTAATAAGATTCCTTTCAGTTGTGTATGTAGATTGTATTTAGGAAGCTTGGTTTTCTCCTGTTTCTTCCATCCTTTTAATCACTGAGTTTAGTGCAAGGATATCTTTTTAGCATTATTTCCCTGTAGATTAATTATTCTAATATAAAATTAACATGTATTAAACGTATGTAATTGCTTACAGTAGCAGATTTGTCTGCTTAATTTCATGTCTTCTGTTTTGCAAAACAAAACCTTCGTATTTCAGACTTCTTAAGTCATTAAAATTGAATTATGCAATAGGATTCCATCTGCTGTCGAAGCCTGTTCAGTGTTATTTTCTGTCATTTTAAATGGGACTGTTCAGAGATAGAAGCCTAACATCCGTAACCCTAGCTGCACGAGAGCCCTTTCCTTCATCACTGCAAGAACATCTTAGTGTTGAGTGCCTTCTGGGGTTTCCCCCAAGAATTTGGTTCTCTCCATTCATATCTTGCCATCCCCCATGTCATTGTGCACTATGCTTGTGTGTTTAAATGACGTGCAAGTTGCAAGTTCTGGCATGTGTCTCCCCCTGGCCTTTGCATTAATCACTCTTGGGGGGGAAACCAGCTTTGCTATCTGTCAAACTCAGCCACTATCTCCAAGACATGATCACGCTTAGCAGAGCAGTTAGCAGTAAGCGATTGGCAATAGGACGACAAAAAAGTAGATAGAGGAGATGGATGGCTTGGTGTTACTGCACTTAAATGTGAGCTGCAAGCAGCAGTTCTGAGCTGGATAAATATAATCTGATTGCAATAATGACAGCTAAGTTGCATGTTACTGCAAACGTTCTCTCCGTTCAGAATTGCTGAAAGAGCCATTGCCATTTAGTTGTTGGAAGATTGAATGTTTCAGGATTTCAGGATTAACCTATCTGGTCCAATATTGAAGCAACTGTGAGACCTAAAGCAGAGCAGACAAATCAACAGCCAACGATAAGCACAACTCCAACATCCTCCTTCTAAGGAAATGGATGAGAAAGAGAAGACAATCTAGATATTGTAGAATTCCTTTTGTAATGCTTTTTTATTCATTCTTTATGATAAATCACTAGTTAGTTGCTCTTCTTAACTATAATATTGCTTTTTCTGTTGTCAGTAATTCAGATGGCAGCACATCTTGTCCAGCTGTTTCTTTGTTTCATAGAGTTATCGACACTTAAAAAGAGCATTTGAAATTTTATTTGTATTAAAACCATTGATAAATGGAGCAGCTCTTTTATTCCCTGAATCTCCCTGATATCTCCAAGTATTGAAGCACTTTTAGAATGTGGTTTCTTCCTTCCTTGCTGAGGAAGAAGTTCTATTAATGTTTGGAGAAAAAAAAAAATCTAAAGAATGAAGTTTTGTTGTTTTACGTGGTTTTAAAAAAACAATTACTGAATTAAAAAAATGACATTGAGTCCCCTTTGACATAAGAAACTTATCTAAATTAATTATTTTCCACTATTTACTAATAGAACATCTGATGAACAAAGAATCTATCAAAGATATTGTACTAAACTGTAATGGATGTTCTAAGCTTTCAGAAGAGAAAATCCTGTGTCTGCCACTTATTTAATTACTTTGTCTTATCTCAAGATTTCCTTCCGCGGTTAAGAAGCAATTTTACCTTGGAAACATTAAAATTAAATAGGGAAAACAAAGAAGTTAAAATTGTACTTGGAAATTTCCTAGTTAAAACAACTACTGCAGGTGGTAGAGAAAAAGAAAACGTACACTGCACGGAATTGGTTTTTAAATTGGCTCAGGGTGACTTTTCTTCAGTCCCGGTCCTTCTGCTCGTTTCTTCTTCTTTTCAGGAGTGTATATTTCAGATCTTGTGGGCATATAATCCTGGGAGTAGCTGAGAGACTTAGGCTTAGTCTTTTCTCTGGTGAATTTCCTCAAGAGGCAGCAAAGTGAGTGAGTGTACAAAATAATGCATTATGCAAGCTATTTCTCCTGAATGCTTCCTGAATTTCTTTTGCATGTAGATGTTTGTCTTGACTATTCAATTTACAGCTATTTTATGTAGGCATCACGGTTTGCAGTGTCCTACAAAGATTCCTGCCAGGATCCTCATCATTCCTTAAAAATAAATAGGAAAAAAAATAGTGTTTATAAGGTCCTCTCTTGCAATCATTCACTCCTGATGGGGAGGCTTAAGCCACATCAAATGAACAAAATATGATAATACAAGCCAAGATGGAAAGGCTTAGAGGTTTTCATATTCCACGTAAAGAATTTTCTCAAAGACACTTTCTTTTGTAGCATGGAGAAGGGAGAGGATTTTTTTCACTGGAAACCTTTGAGGACCTCTCACAAATGAACAGTTTTACTCTTGTTTACCTTGGCAGCTGAAGGAGTATGGTGGTGACTCTTGTAGGGCTTGTTCTTTGTATATAAGGGCATAAGTGATGTTCTTTCTGATCCTTCGTCTTGATGTTAATAATCACTTGAAATCTGGCTGTTGGGGGAAAAGCAACCTCACACAGGGGAACATGGTTTCCTCCAGTTCTCAAGAAGGTAAAAGATAATTGTAAAGAACTGATTTGCAGTGGGCTTGTTAGGACTTTAAACTTCTACAGGACGAGTTGGGGTAAGGTTTGATAAATTACAAAATTAGAGGTAATGCTTTTCCTATTAGTATAGCTCTATTGTAATAAAGATGGTATCTTGCTATTCTGTAGCTTTTTTGTGTCATTAGAGAACATTGCTATCATGTCATTTCATAGTTTGCTGAGATATGTAGTATTGTGTGACCCTTTCTTGATTAGGTAAAAATCATCTTGGGAATATTTGGGTCTTTCTCATTATCTGAGTATTTCTTAGACTTGTCTATCCATAAAGTGTGCCAAATTAAGGCAGAATAATAACCTTCTGTGGTTCAAATCCACAGGAGGGGACACAGGGTCAACCCCTTTAATGGGTACTATGTAGTCAAAGGAAGAACAAAAAAATGAGAGGAACAAGGCTGCCCCTAGATTCATCACCTCCCTGCTGCCAAAATACGATTTGTATAAAGTACTGGATGTTTCTGGTCCTCTTGTTAATAGTAATCTCTAATATTACTGGCTCAGCTAGATCTGGACAAATCTGAAAAACGTGAAGAATTAATTTATCTGTGTAATAATGCACATATGGAATATGAGTGTGAATTTTTATAGATGAGGTTATGGACTGAGAACTATAATGCCTGATGGCAATTAGAAGACTGACCAAACAGTAAACAAAGTGCCTGCAACTGTGCTGAGGAGTCAAATGTGCAGACTGGGGAATGCCTCCATGCACCATCTGAAGGAGTGTAGCAGGAGCTGAACATGTGGTGATGCCAGTGACTGGTACCTGTGTATGTGCTTTGCTTATGAGTAAAGTAAAATCAATTAAGTTGATTAGTAACTACTGATTAAGTGATGACGAGCACATTGGAAACTGAATAAGTATATATTTCTTGTGGATGGTGTCTATGTATAGAAACATGCTGCTTGTTAAGCCTATTTCCAATGCAGGGCCACTAATCAAAGCCTAGTTGACCAGGGGAGATCGCTAGATCCCATGAACAAAAGAACTGCTCTCTGACTTGGTACAGATCTGAGCAGGACAAAAAACAGTGATAACAGCGCTTCCTTTAGACTCTGAGCGTAAAACTCTGCATTTTGCAAGACACATTCCAAGGATGTTGCCTGTACTTCAGCGCAGCCAAAATCTGAATGTGTTACTTTATGCTGGGCTCTTAATAATGTGGATTCAACTCAAAAGGTATAAAAGATTGGAAAAGGTTTATGTCAGTCTGAGAAGTCCTAAGTAGGAACTGCAGTGCATGCTTTTTCTTCCCATATCCCTTTCAGTTATAATAATTTAGGTTTTAGCATATGACAAATTCTATCATAAATTACTTCCAGAATATACTTTTCAACTTCTGAGTAAAATTTGCAGAAATTAATCTGCAAAACCTTCCATGTTTCAGAGTGAGAGATCAAAGAAAATCCCAAATGGAAAACACGCTTTTGAGAGGGGGAAAAAAATTCTAAGTTTTTAAGCTCTTGTAATGAAGATAACTTAATTAAAATCAAAGCAAAGCTAATTAAGGACTTTAAAGTGCAAGTTTATGATTGCATAATATATTTGAAACATGGCAGAACTGCTCTATTATTATCCATAGGAGTTCCCCATAGTTGTATACATGTAATGTAGACACCACTGAGTGGATCAGAATGTAAAAATACACCTGAATCCCAGTTCTGTGCCTGCTGCCATTGACCTTTCTGATTTTCCTAGTTTTCCAACTCTTGTACTGCTGAAGTAAGTGCTATTTGGGCGGGTATGTCTCCATCTTTCTTTGGAGTTTTTCCTGTGTAAGGAGTTAGAGACAAAATATGTGAGCACCATAGAATAGTTTGGTAGGAAGAGTCCTACAAAAATTGTTGAATCCAATACTGGTATGCATTTTTTGTTTCCTGTATTTTCTTTTATTTGCATGTGGAGCCATGCTGTCATTTTAAACTTTGAGTGTTTACCTAGTAGGATGGCAAAACGTAGTGGTGTTCTTATTTTCTCAATTTTTTTCATCACCAAATTTTGTTTGAATCATAGGAAAGTGATTTTTTTTTTTTTGTACCAAAATTCACAACATTGAATTCATAAAATATTCTAGCTTCAAGTTACTTTAGGCTTGTTTTACAAAACCTTTTAGACATTATGATCTTTTTTTCCCCTTAGTCATTCCTTTATTTGCTGGCATATCATATCAGTAAGAAACTTGTGTTTGAATGCGTATTTTTGGATTAGTTACCACGTGTTGTTTTTATGAATATGTAGCGAAAGCTTAATGAGCAAGCTGCCTTCTATAATAGATCAAGGCCGCTAGGTTGAATGTTTTTTTTTTTTTTCCCCACTTAGAAGAATGTTGCCATATGGGGGATGTGGTTTTTTGGAGACTCTTGGGTGTTTTCAGCAGATGGAGATTGAGGCATTCTGAGGACAGCACAAGGAGCAGCTCCCATCTGAGGGATCACGGGTGGAGACTAAAGCACTGCATGCTTCGCTCATAAGAGGAAGGCAGAAAGACATTTAATTTAAATAAAATAGATATAATTTAAACAATGATGACAGCGACTTAACACGGTTTGAAATGGCTTGATATCCTTAACTATATGATATACAGAGGGTGAGTGTGCATAACAAATCTAAGCTCAAAGCTAGTATAGCTTAAAAACAAGCAATCCCTTACTGCGGATCCGTCAGCAAGGTGCACCATGTCCTGGGTGAATGTGCACAGGTGCTGAGTAACTTCAAGAGGTATTTCTACTCAAGGGCAGATCCAGGTGTGCAGCCAGCTGCTTGCTGGGACTATTCTCCGGGGGTTCATAGGCTGCTTGCTGTTTGTGGAGTGAGATGATTGACTCGTAGTTGTACAACTTAAAACTTGATCTCTTGAACGATGTGTCTGTTTATCAGGTTATCTGAGCACTCAGTTTGAGACAATATGATGCTCATTAACTGTCTCAGGTGAAACCTTGATTGGTATCAGTCCCAGGACACCAGGCTGTGTGGGAGGGCAAGGATCACAGTGCCTGAATCTTTGATAAAAGCAGATACTAATCAGATTCACAGTGCATAATGTATTCTTGCTGTAGAACTAAAGTAGCACTCGATTACATAGACACTATCTCCTGCATAGTCCTTGTTAAGATCCCTGATGACCTGCAGTGTGCTGCAGATAGGAGCGTGTAAACCTTTTAAAAGTGCAAGTATTGATAAATCTAATCCAGAATTTTTTTTCTTCCAGCTTTACTGTAATTATGCACATGTAATCAGCTTCCTAATGGAGATTTAGAGCTTTGTCCTCTTAAACCTGTTGCTAGTCTTCTGACAGACTGCATTTTTGTTTTTCTACCTAGAAACACTGACTGTTGGATATTTTTTGGTGAAACTTTCCTTCTAAGAGGTATTGCCAGGTGTTTGCAGCCAAGGGTAGGAGTGCTGTCCTTTGGGAAACAAAGCATTCATTTACCCGTAGAGAGATGATTTCTAACCATCTGCTCTATATCTCTGAATTGGTATGTTAAAAATATGTGAATTTTTTCATCCACATTGAGTCTGCCAGCTCACATGATACAGAAGGAAACTGTGCAGAGAGATGCTACTGAAAATCACTGTTTTCTTCTGTTGAGAAATAAGACCAGCTTAGATGCCCATTTTTTAGGATGTATTTTTCTCTTTTTTTCCCAAAAGAACTCCAATTACACCATATTTATGATTAACTGGTCCATTTCATTATTCAAAGATAGCAGCTGAAAATAAGTGATAATTCTATAGATATGCAAAAGAAAATAGTTTGAAAAAGCATTTTCAGAGCCAATAAAACCCTGAGCTAATATTAAGCTGCTTTTTCAAAATATGATCTGTTTTTCAAAGTGTTTTTTTGTAAGTTGGTATTTCTTCTCACTCTGCTGGGTTTATCTGTAGATAGAGGATATGAAAGGCTTATCTCCCTGTAATTTCTTTAGTCTTGAATAGAATAAATACAAAAAGTTTAATTATGTGGAAGTTAAATTGTTTCAAATAGATGGGGAAAAAAAATTGCAAACAAGCTCTTTCTCCAAACACGTTGCCCATATCCGAGCTATATATGAAATAGCTTTTTAAATCTTATTTACTTCAAGTTAGGCACTTTTTGTAATTTTTATCCAAAACAAGATGGTATTTATTTATGCAGTCATAAGTGACCATCTGCAGCTTTAGGGCAGCCTGGTACTCTAATAGTTGTGGGATAATCACCTACACCAGTGCTTTCTGGCTGCTGTTCCTCATATAAATAAATAAAAAAACCTCTTCGCATCAGCAGTCTTACCATTTTTTTTGTGTGTCAAACTTTCATTACCCTTTAGCAGAGTGATAGGATATGTCCCATTTCCATATATTTCCTCATTTGAATGCCATTCACTTGGGCACATAGTGTTCTTCTGAGTTTTTCTGTTTTGCTGTTTGGATATGTTTTGACTGGCAGTTGACACTGACTAGTGAAAAGGTATTTTATTACAGATAAAAGTATAAACCATGATGGAACTATGCAGAGGAGAAGGGCTTCTAAATTAATGGCAGCATGGCCATACTGGGTGTCATTCCACCTCAAATCTGACGCATCCAAGGGAGAGGTTTTCTCCCTTAGTGCCATGTTTTCTTCAATGATGGCCACAGGAGTTACGGGCAGGATTTAATACAGACCTCGTTCCTAAAATCAGTGTGAAATTTCCAGAATTCCCTTTACTAGTATCACTGTAAGGTTTGTTTACAAACTTAAATAGCTATTCTGAAGTTCTTCATCACCTTCAGATGTGATTTTCTCAATGCTGAGGCTCTGCTTGCTGCACAATGTAATTAGACTTGGAGTATTACATTTCAGCATAAACGACAGCATTGATTTCTCCTTCTAGTCAATTATTGCCAGTTAGGAATTAGAAAAGAAATGAAATTTCTTTTTCAATAGGAATTTTGCATTTAGATAATGGGGTGTGTAAACTCGATTGCGTACCTGTTTTCAGAAATTTGAAGTTTTTATGTTTGGCAGTGGACTTTTTTTTTCCCCCACTTAGCTATCAGTTTAAGAAAAGAAAAAAATGATTTTTATCAACCTTAATTCAACTTCATTCAAAAGTATTAAATGAATACTGTGAGCATTTGAGTAAATCCACTGATCTAACACTTAGGACCACCCGTGTGCCCACTTGAGGGAAAAGAACATAATTCTTGAGAGCTATAAATATGGTGGCATGGTAGATCAGCCCTGCCTGCAGTGGAGGAGTTGCAGCTTGATGATCCTTGGGGTCCCTTCCAACCCAAACCATTCCATTCTATGACAACTGGTCTGGTACTACTTTTCATTGTCTGTTAGGAAATATCATGTAGTGCTGACTGTTCACATTGTGCTACAAGGCTTCCAGAGATAAACAGCTCTACCATGGATTTTGAAACAGCGTTATGAATATACTTAAAAAAATAAAAATAAAATATATATATATATATTCATGTAGATCTGTTCATATTGCTGCATAACCTTGAAATGCTAGAACTCGTTCCCTCTTTCTTACTTCCAGCAACTTTTTCAAGATGAGCTTTCAAAGCAGAAGCCTTAAGCATCTCCCTGAGACATGGAAGCAAAACTGCTTCCTCGAGCATGTAAACTTTCTGATTATGCAGTCATTTGTTTTGGACAAAGATGAACATAATGGAGCTCCTTACTGTAAATGTAAATTCTCATAGAGTTACAGAAGCCATTAAGTAGCCCTAGTAAGTAATACAAATGGTATCTACCTTAGAGTTGCAGCTTTGACTCATTTGAAATTATATCCCTTGATAAATTTATAAGCTGACATTAAAAATGAGATATATGTATAGGAAACGAACGGGTTAATTTTAACAAAATATTCTTAGTTCTTTCCTAAATTCCCAAGAACTGTGCCATAAGTTTTCTTTTGAAGCTTAGAGTCAGCTATACATGAGTGCTTAGAAGCATATCTTCAAAGGATTAGAGAAAGCAGTCTGTATATTTTGTCTGGAAAATGTTTTGTGTTCCTTGTGAAAAGCCAGCTGAGTTATTTGGAGGAACACTGCGTGTTTGTTGTAATGCTAATTGCTAGTTGATAGAGCTAGGAAATGAGTGTAGTGAGGCTTCTGGATAATTCTAAGCATTTAATCACAAGCTGTAGCAAAGCTGGTCTTTCATGGGAGCAAATGAGTCCAAAAGTTGGTGGAGCTAGCAGACTAAGAGGACGATGACTTGAGGTATGCTAGCAGTGATTAGTAACATGTAACAATATCCACTGTTTTTTTGCTGTGAACTGAGCTTGTGAGTAGATCTACTGGTGGAATTAAGTTCTTTCCTATATATTCATTTTTCTATCTCTGTAACAGTACTGACTCCAGTGAAGTTGCTTCTCTGTTCTATCTGTAAGGAATCTTTCCAGTGGTCTGCAGTTGGAACATTGTGGACAGAAGTACTGCAATTAATGCATCAATAAATTGAATATAAGATATATTGCATGGAGGCTTTGTGAGTTTTAATTAGTGACAGAGTAGTTAAATAATGATGGAGTAATCTTGTGTTAATTAGGTCTTCCATATCTCACGGATATCAGATTTTGGTGCTTGAAGTCAGACAATACTCTGTGTGTGCCAGGCTTCAAAAATGAAAGCATGAAATTAAAGGTTGTTGAATTTATCTATTTAACAAATTTACTTAATAGTGAAAGAGCTGAAGAGTAGGAATTCTTAACATTCTTCATCACAGAAGTAGTTGGTGCTAATCCTGTTCATGTCTGATTGGAATGATTATGGGATGTACCAAAATTTTAGGGCTATCCAGCCTGAGTAAGGTCACTGCCTTTAGACACCTCATCAAATAATTGCTTCATACTGCTTCTGTTCATTGTTTTGATGCCTGATTTCAATATATCAATATTTCACTTTATTTTCCACTTTTAATTTTCATTGTGTCACTTTATTTCCCTCCTTTTTTATTTTTTATTTTTATTTTTTTAATTTACCTCATTCTAAAACATTCTTGTTTTCAGAGGAACATCAGTTATGTGATGTAGGAGAGTTTCTGTGCCGTGATCGCATGACTTGCGTCTCCCAGCACTGGCTGTGTGATGGAGAACCTGACTGCCCTGATGGTTCAGATGAGTCTGTAGACACATGTAAGTAAAGAAAGTCCCATTTTTCTCACCTTATTCTCCCTTTAAAGGTATAGTTTGTATTTGCAGTAACTGTATAACAGGCATAGGCTCTGCTTTTATTTTTTAATTAATAAATTTTTCCTATCAAGGGAACACATTACTTCCAGTATGTAGGTGAGAGCTGAAAGAAATGGAAGGTGTTTTGTTCATGTGCCACCTTATAATGAACATTGTCACCAGAGGATATGTTCCCTATGCTCTCACTGAGCTGTAGAGGGCAAAGTCAGGCATGGGGAAAAATGTGCTCTAAAAAGAGGAATGGTTAGATGGAAATAAGTAGTGCAGAGTGTTTTCCATAAAAGTATGAAGAGCGTACAAACATCAAAGGGAGAAATGAAAGCAGATGTAAGAACTATGAGGAGAAAAGAAGAAAAGGAGAGAAAGCTTTAATAAAACATGTTAATTATAATAAAAGGTCTTTTTTATTACTATTTTTTTTTAATGTGGCTAAGAGCTTCTGAGGACCAGAGCAACAACCTTACAGACTATTTTTCTTATCTGCCTTGTGGACTACTGATGAGGTGATATTAAATCTTAATATGTTTCTTGCTTTCTGGGGAAAAAGGAGGGAATTTCCTGATTTTATCCACAGAATAATCACTTAATGTGAGAGAAGAAACATGTATTTTGCATCAAAGCAATGCTTGTAATCAAAAAGGTTAGAATTGTAGTTTACTGTTAAAATGAAAGAAAAAAAAAAAATGAACATCAGACAGTGTTTAAGAGCCTGATCTTTAACAAGAGGGACAGAAAGCTGAGATGTCTGCAAAGCATTTCTGGTTGGGAAATATTGTACAGTTGATTGCAACCTTTCACCATTTGTTTCTGAAACTGATAGGGAAATTGCTTCTGGGGCTGAGGTGGGGGTGCTCTGATGAAGTGCTTATGAAACTTCTGGGGATTTTTAAAAACAAAATGTTGCATTTGAAAGCCTCAGGTGTACTCGGGATTTTGTTTCTGTGCTGCTGATTGATCGCTGTTGTCTTTAAGCTGGTATCTATAAAGATGACATTGAAGCATAGCGTATTGACAGTTTAAAATCTTTCAGCTTTCTAATGAAGACTGCGCTAAGAGCATGGAGATTGTCACAAGCACAGGTTTTATTTTGCTTCCAGGTGTTTTGCACATAGTTTTGTATCCAGCTGCTGCTAGATTTCTGGTTATTTCTCTCGCAAGAACTCTGCATGTTTATTGTACTGGACCATAAGATACGTATTCAGTAAAGCCATTCAAAATCATAGTGGGTTAAAAACGTAACCTCTGAAGTTTATTGATAACTAGAAGAAAGGGAATTGGTGTGGGAAAACAAACCTGCTATCTTATGACATCAGCCAGTTGGATCCTTTTGGAAACAACTTTTCCTTTGCAAACACTAACAATTTCTGTAGGATGCATTGCTTATACTGTCCAAAGTTGACATTAGCATTGTTGCTTTTCTGTACTCCAGCTTCATCAGGTAGGTTGTTTCTCACTGGAGATGAATATCATATTCCTTAATTTTCATGCTGACCTTTTGTATCGCTCTGCAAGGAGTTACAAATCACCTTAAAATACCCGTATGAGATATTTGACAACTCTGTGGTGTTAATGCCAGGAACTCAGCACCTTCCAGCTTTAGAGCATTTTCTGTCTGTTTGTTTATAGCTGAATGCAGCCTCTATTTCTCAGCTCCTTGATGACTTACGTAAGGTAAATTATTTGGTGTGGCCTGACAGATGTTGCTAGCGGTTCCTGTAGCCATAAACAAATGAAGTTTGATTGATTTTTCTGCAGATTTGTGCCTGGCAATAGGGTTTTCTGGGTTCTAATAACATGCAAACATCGATCAAAGCTTTTCCTGCAAGTGGAATTTCTTTGCCTCTCTCCCGTGAGGATGTCAAGGTGTCTAAAAAGAGAGAAATTCTCATGCTGCAGCGTTTCCCATGGTGAGAATATGAAAAGTCTTATTAGTCTCATCTCTCAACTATTTATTTGGAGAAAACTCATAAGAACAAAATATCTTTGTTCTCTCTCCTACTGGCATTTTAACCAAGATTTGAACTATACCTTGAAATACCTTGTAATTCACTTGTCTGTACAAACGTGGTATCATTGCACAAACCATTTTTCCCAAGAATCTGCCTTGGAATCATGCAATCTAGCCCCCTTTTCTACCTTAATTAAAAATAAAGGGATAAAGTGATCTAGGACTGGAATAGAAAGGAGAAAAAGGTAACAGTTAATATTGTATTCAGCCACAGTGTTGACAGAAGTTGGGGCAGGACTTGATGCTGGCAAAGGTTCCTTAGCTTTGGACAAAGGTAATCGAGCTTTTTGTCATGGCCTGTGTTTTTTCTGAGTCAAAAAACACCATCTATCTCCCTTCCACTTCTAAGCTTCCACCAAATCATCTCAGCAATAGCTTTGTAAAAGCAGAAGTGATTCCCTGCAGCATCTACATGTGTTCTCTCTGTTTCTTACCCACAGTAATTCATTCTGCTCTCGGGGGAGCTGATGCTTTTTTTTTTTTTAATACCAAAGGACCTGGTTCAGTAATTCAGAATAAATAATTGAGTGAAAAAAGTTGTTGCTTTACCATTAATGATTTGTTCATAAGAAAATTGTTTTCTAAAAACAACATGAATAAAATACTTGACCAAATAATTTCTACCCTTTCCTGGGGTGAAACCTCTCCAAGTTGTTCATGAAGTTTTTGCAAATAGTCAGGATTCAAAAATCAATGTACTTAACCTAATCGGATGAGGCTTGGTTCTTTAGTAGGCTAAATCAGCAAGTTCATTTGAAATCAATAGAGCTGTATCAGATGCCCCAGAATGTGGCCAGGCATGCTTGACTTTGTAGATAGCTGATGGTTTGGAAGTTGACACTGATGTTTAGAGGACTTTCTTAAAGCTTTTTTTTCCTCCTAATTACCATTTATTATTTATTTTTACCTGTAGGGTCGTCTGAGACAAACACAAAAGAATCAAAAATACTGTTGAAGGAAATGGAGTTTTAAAAAACAAAAATAGCAATAGGCTTTTATATAGCTAATCACAGAATCATAGAATCATCAAGGTAGGAAAAGACCTAAAAGATCATCCAGTCCAACCGTTCACCTATTACCAATAGCTCCCACTAAACCATGTCCCTCAACACAACATCCAGTCAATATCTTAACAGCTAATATCTTAAATGCAAAAGTTCAATCAAAGCACCAATTTAAAGCATTGTCATTTTGGGATATCGGTGTGTGTTGCATTATAGTCGAGGCTCTAACATGTTCTTCTCTAAACCAGCTTTGTGGATGCCTGAGAGAAATCTGCACACTGCTTCCTAATGAGAGATTTGATACACTACTGGCAGGTTTGCCCCTCAACCTCTTACTGACCAGACTGAGTCTTAAAAGGTTTATTTGCAGATGACTCCCATCTGTTTAGTACGCACAAATTTTTGCGTTATCAGCTTCAGGATTTGTCTGCTTTGCATGTTTCATTTCTAACCTGAGCTCACAAACTGTTCTTTGTCAGAGTGCATCATGCTAAGGAAGGTGAAACAGATGAGACAACAAAATTACTCGCTTTTCCTGTAGCTTCTTTCTGGAGTGGTACGGACTGATTGTGTTTGGGTTTTGTGATGACCAGTACAAGGGGTGTCTTATCCTCTCTTCGCCATGAAACAGAGGAATCTTACTGTCTGTATGAAACAGAGGAAGATGCTATAGTATTTTCTGATACTTGTTCTGTGCAGACTGGCACAAGTATACCCAGAACTCTTTTCACACCATTTGACGTGTTCCAGGCTGCAGATTGCTACCATGCAGATGCCCATTAGAGCCACCTATCAAACTAAATTTTGCTGGAGTACCAAGAGTATCTTGAGAGAGTTACAATACCAGATTATACTACTATCAAGACATGAAAGTATTTGATACTCAATTATTCTAGCATAATACAATTTCAAAAACAATTCACCCTGCATCATTAGACTGCAATTTTCTCATATTGTCCCCAACTATAATTTTTTCTGACCCTGTTGCCCTTTTGAGCTTTCTTAAATGCTAGCCAGATGAATATTTGAATGCAGTCCACTTAGATAATGTATTTGTAGCTATTTATAAACTGAAAGGATTTCAGTTTTCATTAACAAATAATCAATTTGAGTGGTCCATAATTCTAGAAGTCTGAGCAGGTGGAGCTTTATCATGAGATGTTGAAATGATTTTTGATGATAATCTTTCTCTAGGATTTTGAGGGAATATCACCTTCTAAAATTATGATTAAACTATAGTTGAAGGAAGATACAGGCAGCAAGCAGAAATACTCATTTTTGAGTCTCACATTCTATGCTAAAGTAGTTTTTTTTCATTGTTCGGTTGCTAATTAAGTGAGACTAGTTTTACAAGCATAAAAATTGTTAATATAGTACCAAAATTGTTCTTTTACCAGCAGAGGATAAGGTAATTGGGTGCTGTGTTGCTCCACCAATATGAAACAACGAAGACAAAATTTCCTAAAGCTCTTAATTCTTTTATGTGTAGAGTCATTGAAGTTCAATAGAAGTCAGGTTCCCAAACCACTCTTAAGTAGCTTTGGAAAATCCCAGATCAATAAATGCATAACGTGCATTCAAGATGAGGTGCTATGAGGCTGTTAAAGGTAAATGTCAAAAATACTGGACACAAGGGAAAAGTGTGATCTTCTGTTCTTATCTATTCTAATTTTGCTTTGGAAATCTTGTGTGTAAAATAGCTGCTTGTATCTATTCTTCAGCATAACTGTGTTAGTAGTCATATTAAACTGATTTGTTCGAGGTGATGAATGTTTGCTACTCATTTTTTTCTTCTCTGAGTCAGGATCTCTCATAGCAATAGCATAGAAGTTTAACTTCTTTAGCTCTTGTAGGATATAAACTACAACAAAATGACAAATGTTAGCAGATTTTATGAAACTTTTGCTAGTTTATGTAAAATTAAGTTAAATGCTTAACATAACAATACAATATTGCCATGTTTTTGTGTTAACTGGTAAAGAGAAGTGTTTCTGACAGAGCAAAACAAATGTGTAATAGCAAATCAAACTTTTCTGATCTGGAAGAAAAACGAGGATCTCTTTGTGGTTTCCTCTGGTGAAACAACTGCAGTTGGTAACCACAGATCATCAAGGATGTATTTGCTATGACCTGTTCTGCCATACTGCTTTTTGACATGTAGCCACTTGGGCCTGCTGTGCTTGGTCCTGCTCAGATATTTTGTTCTCTGCTCCTTTCCCAAGGTAAACATCTGCTGCCTGGGGTTCAGCTTCTGACCTCTGCTTTCTCCTTTCTTTACCATTTGGGAAAAATTCATCGCTTGCCCTCTCCAGGAAAGGGCATTTTGCTGCTGTGATAGGATTGCTGATGTTCTGGTAGTTAAGTGAATATTAGAGCAAGTAGTCTGGAAAGGATGGAAGTCAACTGTGCTTGTATCCTCTAAGACTTCAGTAACGGTTATGGAGAAGCACCCCATTGAGAGAAACCCTGCATTACAGAGGAGTTCAGGTTGATCCCCTGTGGCATGTGGGACAGCTATCGGTAAGGCCCAGTCATCTTTGAGAGGTTTTGCACTTCAGAGATGTTCTTTCATTTCTCACTTTTAGTTCTTCTCCTTCTCCCTTCGTGCTGCCCCATCTTTGGGTGCTTATAAGTGCTTGCAATGGGCCTGGAATGAGGGTGACTTTTTTTTTTTTTTACATGCCTTCTCTCCCAGACAGTATATAAGTGATGGTACGGAGATCCTGGAGAACATTTAGAAGCAATTTCTTTTTATTCCTTCCCAATGACTTGTAAAACTATTTCTGAGACATAAGCAGATTGTGAAATTACTGGAAGAAGTGCATTATCCTTCTTCAAATATAGCCAATTTGTTCATTTTTGTGTGAATACACAGTACAGCCCCTACTTTGAAACATCTTCCTAACATTATTAGGGCGTGTTCAAATGGTTGCAGGCAGCTTGGGCCTCTGTGCAGAAGAGTCAAACAAATGTGCTGGTGTAACACTGAATGCCAGTATAGCTCTGAGCACAAGCTGGTGGGTCCCAACAGAAGGACTTTGTGGCTTTTGGTTGGAGTTTGATTGTCTTCTGCAATCTGAAGTATGGGAAAATTAAGGTTAGATCTACTAGAATGTATTATTATTTTTTTTAATAGTAAAGGATGGATCTATGGATATACATGATAACATGAGGGAGCTGGAATAGGGTAGGAAGATCAGGTTGTGTTCAAAAGCGTAGACAACAGGGTACGTTTGTCCAACTGGTATCAGAAACTGGTGACCCAGCTGGCCATGCTGCATTCTCTTCAAAGGCTTAGCAACAGGGAGCATTCCTTTTTAGGGTGCTATAATTTCTCCCTGTTGAAAAAAAATATATATATTTTTCTGAAATGATTGTTTTGAAGGTAGTATTCAGTGGTCAGGTTAACACTATAATTTGGCAGACAGCAGAATTAATTGCCTTTGCTTTAAAGATATTCATAATTGTAAAAACCTAAAACCATTCAGTAAGTTCTTAATGGTTTATTTTTCTATTCTGTATATTTGCTATCAAGAGGCTTAGGTTCAAATAGGTATAAATTCTGTAGCTCACCAGCTGCTTTTTTTTTTCCCTCTGTAATTTCTGGACTAAAATATGCAACAGCAAGATCAGAATTGGAAGATTTAGAGGTTATTGCATCTCACAGTAACGTGGTCATTAGAAACATACTGCTTTTTTTTTTTTTTTTTTTTTTTTTTTTGTCTGTGGCTGATTATCTTCTGCATGGCTTTCTGAAAGTGGTTCATGGGGAATTCAGTTATATCATTGTTGGCAAAAATGAGTCTCTTTTAAGGCCTGAGGAAACATATAGGTATAATAAACACAAGGGCAGGATAGAGCCTTTGAAGGATGATACCCAGGACCTAAAACTCTGAAACAGCTCATTTATGGATTAATTGCTTGCTAAAATTTCACTTCTTACACAGAAGCAATTCTAATGGGATATATAGTCGTAAGACAAGAAAATATCGATCTTATGAATAACTTACAAAAGTAAGTCATGCTTTGACCAAGTTTGCAAGTTTTTAACCCAAAGCATTTTTATTTTTGTAAGATGTCGAAAAAGGCGGTGGCAAGACTTACCACAGTTTTTCTTGTGTGAGCTTGTGCTGGCTGTTAATTGTAACCTAAAGACTCTGTTTTGCAGCCCTGACCTTCTTCACACTATTTGGCTGCAAAAAAAGATCCACGTGTCAGTGGTGATCACAGTTTGGACATGGGCAGTCTTTCAGGTGCAATTCTAGTTTCATAGGAGGGATGTGTGGGATGCTTTGTACCCACTGAGGAGCTAAGCAAGAGCCTTATGTTGAAAGGAACTGTACCAATAATTATCTAAGTTGCACAGGAGGCAAAAAAAAAAACAACTTTTGTTATCACTAAAACATGGGGCTGTCACGAATTCATTGGCCATTTGATATTAGTGATTGAGGGGGAGAGATGTGAAATCGTAGCGTGGGTGAATTTATTCCACAGACTTCTGTATTTGACTTTTCCCTTTTATTCCAATTCTGCATTTTTCCACATATATATGTCCCTAGCTCTTCCTGGCACTTAATTTTTTTTCCTATATTTTCTGCTTCAGTGGTTCTGGTGATAAAAGTACTAAAACTCTTTGTCATCCTCTTACTTCCTTTACTTTTCCTCTGACATCATCCTAAACAGATTCCCTTTCTTCCCTTGGGTCTCATTCTTTTCAGTAGTGCTCTAATCCTTATTCCTTCATTTCCTGCCTTGGTTCTTATCTTCCTGAGCAGTCCTTTGTCTTTTGCCAACTTGCCAACTATTCAGCATCAGGAAAAAAGTATTTTGGGAAAGGTGAAATGCACCTTAAATGTGATAATTCAGCCAAATATCGAGGTGATTGTGATAGCCTTGGTTGTTAGGATGTCATTCCATTCTGCCCCAGGAATAGCTTTGGCAAAATGAAGGTAGAGAAATTGCTGTTACACAGCCTGGTCTTATTGAGTAGGTGTTGAAAAAATTTAAAAACATATTTAGGAAAAAAAAATATATATATAGCATCATCAAAATCCTTTTTGGCTTTGCTGGTGTAAGGAGGTAATTTTTGATAATGCGAGGATATATAAATTACAGTAATATTACGTATGAAATTTCTTGTTGAAAGGTTTTTATCTGAGGTGATGCTACTTCATTGTGGGCACCGATGGCACTGAGACTCATTACAAATGTGTATAATTATAATGATACGTCTGGCCTGCAGATCCCACACCAGGAGAAATGTACTGTATTAAAATAGCGAGCCAGGTGGCATTCTTTATTTGTCACTTTGGAAATGCTAACATGCAATAACCATTTTTCTTCTCAAAATTACTGATGAAAACATCTCTCATTAGCAGGCAGATGGCTTTCTGCAAGAAAAGTAAAATTGCTCTTTCTGAAAATAGGGCCCTGATTTAAAATAAGAATTCAGATATGATTTTAGCTCTGTAATGCACAGTAGATTTAGTCAGCAAAGAGGGCACTTTGCTATGGATGAAGAAATAATGCAAGACAAAAGCTCTGTTCACAAATAATGCATAAGTGTGAAAAAAAGTATAACTCACGATAGCCAGAAGTCTGAATTCAACTGCACTGCATTTTACTCTTTGAATAAGGCATGACAGGAAATGATGAACAAGATCTCATTCTGAAGGTATCCTTCAGGATTGAGTTCCTTACATTAACTTTGGATGTACAGATCTAATCCAGAACGTCCCTGTTTCAGTAGCTTGTATGTATGTCCTAGTACTTCTAGGTGAAATGTTATGTATAGAAATGAAACATTTTCATGCCTCTGCACTCCGTGATGCTTTCATCTTATGTTATTCAAAGAAACATTGATACCCACATGCCTCTGGCTTAGCAGGTCCCGGCACTGTGCCCTTGCAACTTAGGGTGAATTTCTGCGTAAATCTTGGATGTGCCCAATGTAAAATAATTTAGTGTTACTTTTCTTCACAAGAACATACATTTATACATTGGACCCAAGCTTGTATACATATTTCCTTGTGAGGCTGCTGAACTCATATTTACCATTGAACATTTATAAACTCAAAGCACCGATTCTTATGCAGAGTAAGGTTTTTTGTTTATTTATTCCTACAATCTGCATGCAGCTTGCAGTGTGCTGAAGGCCAGCAGTTTGACTCATTAGGATCCCATAAAGCCGTATCTCATTTCGCTTTGGCTACACTGGAGATGTCTCTGAGGTCAGCCAAGTCAGGTCTGCCATTGCTGCAAGTAACTGCTTAATTTCTTTCCTGCTAACAATCCTGTGAATTTGAATTCACCTGATGAACAAGGTCAGCTGAACTGAACTATTTTTGTGTTTACAAAATTATTTAATTTCCCTTGTTCTTAGCTTTCTTTGCAGTGACTTTGGCTTGGCCTTACACTCCAGTCACTTCCTGATACGTAGCGGGTTTTGTGCTTATCCTGACTGTGTGACTTCATAGCAGGAGAGGGAAATTACAAGACGATCATTAAAGTGTGAAATTAAATTCCAAAAGATAAAACGTCTAAAATATCTAAAACATTACCTTAAAAACAAACAGTGTAATTGATCCTGCTTAATTACATGCTTAATAATTTTATACCAATGTAAAGCACATTGACGATGTACTAATCCATTTCATATTCACTGCCACCACAGATTTTTCTCCTCCTTATTTGCTTTGCATCTCATCATTATCGTGCACATAAAACTAGTATTCTTAGAATTTTTATAGTATTATTTCCATATAAAATGAGGAAAAGTCTAATATATGAATACTAAGCAGCTCATTAACATGGTTGTAATATATCTATTCATGATAAAAGCATCTGAGAAATGCTGATATAAAAGAGTACTTCAGTCCTGGAGTATAACTAAGATTAGAAGAATCATGCCTCGGATAATAAATACTTCAGGGAAAACAGGAAATCTTAAATACAAATAAAATCAAATAAAGTGTTTTGTATGGTTAATCAAACACATTAACGGAAGCATTTATTTTCGTTGCATAATTAATATATGACTAGTTCTAACAGCCAGGTTTTTTTTTTTTTTTTTTTTTTTTTTAATAAAAAGATCCTCAAGAGTATGAGAGAGATTTTAAATTCAGGAGAAAAAAAAAAATCTGTCTTTTTTAAAATCTGGACCTTGCACAAAGATTCTTGATGATTGATTGGCACAGCAAGTAAAATGTGTGGAAAAACAGCATAATATAGAATCACAGAATCATAAAATGGCCTGGGTTGAAAAGGACCACGATGATCATCTAGTTTCAACCCCTCTGTTATGTGCTGGATTGCCAACCAACCATTAGACTAGGTTGCTCGGAGTCACATCCAGCCTGGCTTTGAATGCTTACAGGGATGGGGCATCCACAACCTCCTTGGGAAATATATCATGTTAAGAAGCCTGATCTATAAATTGGCTCTACGTGGGCAATCTGTTGCCAACTGAAGAAATAAGGTTGGCTTTGAAACAATTCATTTGTTGAAGAGTTTGTTCTTTCTCTGCTTATCTCCTTGAAGGTTTGGTCCTTGAAGTCATTGCCATTGGCCTTTTAGCCTTGCTTTCTGTGTCTAGGCCACAGGAAGGAGCTGTTGTGAATTACCTGTCCAAAATGGTCCTTAGCGTGTGACAGAGAAATTCTGCATTCACAGCAAGTGTCATTAAAAACTGGAGCTCAAATTCAGGGAGTAAAGAAAAAATGTGAATAGATAAATATTTCTTGCTAAGCTAGAGCAAGGTTAACTTTGACTTAAACTACACATAAAGAAAAAGATGTATTTATTTACTTGGGCTGATGATAGGTTGAAATGATGTATATAATGTTCCCTGACCTGAATATCTGCTCTCTTAGATTTTTGGCTTGCTGCCGTCAGGAACAGTACCCAGAAAGATGAGAGCATGCAGCAGTTCATGCGGACAGCATCGATAATGCAGGCAGGGCTTAGCGTTGTGGGAACACAGCTACTGCTGATGCAGTGATCTGCTGCCCATTTGTACAGCCAGGAAGGGCTGAGTAGAACGAGTGCTTGAGAAACAGCTCTCGGCCTCACAAGGGGCAGCAGTAGAGCTGCAAGGTCTGATCAGTCCCCAAGTATTCCAGCAGCCTATGTAGGTCAGGGCAAACCGCGCAGACTTCGCGTCTCAGCCCAGGCTGCGTAACGCCCGCAGTGATTCACCTGTCCTTACTGAGTCTGCCATCCACTCAGCCACAGAGCATTGTTGAGCACTCTTCAGTTCTTTTTCTTGTAGTCAATCACTTTTATCTTGTCCTGTCAGCAGCATAGATTTTTTTTTTTAAACAACTTTTCAAAATAATTGTAATACTTCATTCCAATAGGGAGCGATCTAAGTCTGGGACGGAAGTGAAAACTGCACTCATCCAGACAGCTTGGTTGCTTTTCTTGTGGTAAAACAAAAATCCCTAAATATTAGTGTGTTTATTCAATTTTTTCATGACTCAGCTGTATGTGTTCTCACATGTGACTTGCCAGCAGCCCTGCAGTTTTGAATCCATAAAAAAATATACCTTATGATTCTTCAACAGAATTTTTTTCCTTGCAGTGATTATATTTTACTGTAATAAATAGCTGAAAAAATTCATGTGTAGTCAAGGAGAATGTTCCTTTTCCATTTTGAGGAAATATGCTACAAGATGTATAAAACTGCCACTGAGAGGTCAATAGTATAGAAAAAGCAGTGATGAAACACCTACAGTTTCCACAAACTTTCATGTTTTACTCCGGATTTGAATTTCTTGCATAGTCTCCCCTTCCAGTATGGACTATATATCTGGCTCTTCCAATATGGGCTGTATGTAGCTGCCCCTTCTAGTACAGGTCATATATAGGGTGAACATACGTGAGCTGTGTTATAGCTCTACATGTCATTATTGTGGTACTCACTGCTATTACTCCAGTATCTTATTGGGTGTACCTGTAAAAGCTGAGGACTTGCCAGGGTAAATGCTGTTTTACTGCCCAGGCTTGTTACTGGGCTCAGTAATATTCTTATTGCTGAGCTCAGTGTGTCTGGGCTCAGATACAGGCTTATTGTTGGTAGAACTTGATACTGGGATAGACAAAATCCCTTGAAAGACTAATATTGAATTTATGCATGGAGTTGACAGTAAGATCTCTTTTTTTAGAAACTGAAATTGCCAGAGTAAAAAGTATATGTAAAACCCATAACTGTTATCAGCCCAGGAGCATGCTAAGTACCAAAGCTAATTCCTAGCACTACGTGATAGCCTTAGTAAATGTACTACGCTGCGTGCCCACTTTACTGTCATTTATTTATAATGACAAATTCATTTTAGTGAGGTGCTTTTAGCTTTTTAAAATGGCATTAGTAATATTTGGACAGCGATCCATGCCCTCCCTAAGAAACTCATAAGGCAGTGATCTTAGGTGGAGGACTCTGTGGATGTGCTGAGATCATTAAGATTCCTTACCCTAATAGAAGGTATCAACTATGTTAAGTACTAAGTCTTGGTAATAAAAACAAATGCAGCATGGCACGGCAATACGTTACCATCGCCTGGTTTGCTGTAGCATTATGCTTTCATGGAGGCAAACAAAGGTGTTGTAATAACCTGAGCTGGCATCAGCCCAATTAGTGCTGGAGAACTGTAATGGCTTTCACAGGGTTCAGGGTTGGGTCTTCTGCATCATTTATACTCCCCTAAAGGTGAGCAGGAGCTTTTCTGTTGCAAAAAGTAGTGACTACTGTATTAGCAGATTACTGTGTCTATCTCTAAGCAGTTGTGTTGCTTGCTAATCAGTTTTTTAACACCACTTGGACACGGCCAAAACATCTTAAACTTATAGTTCTTTGTCCCATATTTAGTCAAAGAAACATAATGGATGCTTCTCACCTGGTGCATGAAAATGTTTTTACCATATGCAGGATCTGCTTCCAGCTTACGCTTTGTGAGTCTTTTCTCCAGAGCTCAAGTACGATGATTCAATGTTTTTAAAGTTTGAGTTACAAATCTTCTGCTGGTTACTGATTTTTTTATTATTCATATTTTTCTCTCCCTGCTCCAGAGAGGCTTTTGCAGGGCTATTTCAGAAAGGATGGCGTGTGGTTGATTGTGAAGCGCAGCTGATTCTGGCGTCTTGTAAATATCAAAACATTTTGTCTTTACAGTGATGTGCTGGGGTCAAAATTGCATTTTTGCTTGAATAGATGAGCATTTCATCTCTAATGTCTGCAGCTTAAAAGCTGTATGAAGAAAATGGGAATTTTTAATACTGTTGCATTGTTGATGTTTCTGCCTACGGTTCTCTAAGGAAATCTTCTATACTATACACCAGTATGAAACGATAGTATAACATTCCAGTGAATGCCAGCTCGTTCTGACTGCTACATACATGTTGCTGTGTGTACTTCTTTTGTGCCCATGGTGCTGTAAAAGGACTGGGGCAGTGCTTTTGGGAAGATGCTATCTCTGCCCTAACTCTTGTTTTCAGCATTGCTCCCTATTTCATTAAACCCCTTCAGTCTTCAGACCGTCTGTTGGGACTGCAGTCTGATATCCCTTAGACACCTCTGAACAGCAGCTTTTTTGCGTTGTTGACTCAGTTGGCATCATTCCCCTAATATCACTGCGTCTTGCTTGCTTTGTGTGCATCTGTTTAGATCTCATACTCCCTCAGGGCATATACGTTTGCTAATCTAACTCCTCAGTTTTAGCTCACTATTCTCTTATTCTTCCAGTTGATGTGCAGTATAAATATCATTGTTGCTTGAGCACTAATGTACAATTTAAAACCCATAAATACCCCATTTGCTGAAAGCTAATAGTCTATTCATTTTGTGCTGAAATGCTGCCTGTTACTTCCGTGACGAATTTGTTTTCTGAGGAGGTGATTCCGTTATCTTTGCTACGCCGTGCAAACTCTCACAAAGTAATGTAATTTCAGTTCTTTCATCTCTTTTTTGGCAGATGCCAGATGCTACCTTAGCTGTCTGTCATGGGGTTGGCCTGATTGTAGGCATGCCTCTGCTGCCAGGGTAGCCAGTCACTGCAGGGTGATGCTCTGGGTGGTGAAAGTGCAGCAAAACCTGACTTTTGTCATAGTTCAGTGGTCCTCGCATTTCATAGCTTATTTTTCTTTTTTTTTCTTCTTTCCATTGGGAGTCAACTGGAAATATGTTGCTATTGCCACAGAATTTTCACCGTGTTTTCAAAGAATTAAGCTGTAATAGTGTCTGTTTCAGTCACTCCAAGAAGAAAAAAAACAAAAAGCAGGGTTGCAAATGTTATCCTGTAATCGCTCAGGCTTGAGGAGTCTCAGAGAGGATAATTAGATGTGGCATTATAATATGACTAGTATAGCTTAATACTACTTTTGGATAAAATAACAACTACTTCCACAGTCCTACCAGAGACTTTTAAATATACAGGTTGTCTCACACTAAGGCTAATCTGAGAAGTTCCAGGAATAGTGATAGATTAAAATATGTTTTATCCCCATCTTTAACAAAGATTTTTCAGCTTCACTCTCTGAAATATGTTGTAACATGAACAGGAAAACAAGAAACAGAAGTAGGTGTGATAAAATAACCTTTTCTTGGTTTTGAAGTGCAAAGTGGCATATAAAAAAATATAGATCTATAGAATGAAAATTCTTTAAGGGAAAGATGTTATCTCTAGGATTATCTGTTCTCTACCGAGGAAATCTTATTATTATTATTTTACTATCCTTACATCAGCTTATTCTTTTTGCTTAAGACTAAGATTAAATAAATTATGCCATCAGCCCTTGTGTTGGTGTGAGTGGTATAAATTTATCAGCCTATCAGAACTTGATAAATATCTATTAGAGAAGAGGTACATAAAAGAATCTCATATTATAAATAGATCAGCACTATAGCCTCTGTGGAGTTCTGTCTGTAAACAGATATCACCAATACCACGTAACGTAGCCAAAATATAAAGAATTTTGCTCACCTCCTCTAAAGATGCAAATTAGGGTAAAGATCCTCTTGCTCTCACTTGTAATCGTACCCTTAATGAAGCACATAGTGAATGTTGTAGGGAGAGGGGACATAAAAAATTATAATTAAAAAAAAAAAAAAAAAAAGCTGTGAAACTTGTGCCATTGCTGTATGGAAATTAGGGAAGCTGAGCTCCCATTGAGGTTAAAAGAGCTTCTGAGCTTGAATTGGACAGATCAGCAACTTTGGGAATGGCCGTATCTCTTGGTGACCAGTTGTCTTGCAGAGACAATTTGCAATCAGTTAATTGTTTGAACAAATTCAGTATTTGGGGATTTAATAAAGGAGAGTATTTCATTGCCTGTACACATAACTTCAGTCAGCAGCTGAACTGTCAAGAGAGCTCAGGAGTCTATGAACCAAGGCAGGGAAAAGCAGCAGTGGAAGTGTGCATCTGGCTGGGGACCATTTCATTTCCTTGCACAGGGATGTTGTGCCAATACTGTCACTGTAAGGAGTGCTGCTCCTTAAGGCTGTTTTTCTGTTTTGTTGCTTTGATTTTTTTCTCTGTAAGTTTAAGAAACAGAGACAGTAAAATAGTTGGCCAATCTGTTTTCTCCTCTAAATGTTCTCATTTCACACTTGAAATTAAAGGGTTCTGATGATGCCTTTTAAAATGCCTTACTTCTATATTTAGATTTTAAAATTATTTTTATATTACTTTTTATCAGTGTTTAAGATGTTATAAGCATTTAATACAGGAATAAAGTATATTGAATGTCACAAATAGTGTGCAGAAGTAGAACCTGTGGTGATATTTGGCAGCTCTCTGTCCCATCCATATTTGTTCATAGGTTTATGTAAATATGTAGGGTTTATTTTGCTGGATTTCAAATCTATCCGGGCTCTGGATCAGCAGTTTGTTAGGGGATGGCTTTGCAACAGCTGCCAGGCTTCTGTCACGTTGATGACAGAATGATGTGATAATTAAACTATTGATCACATCAGGAATCCAGTCACAAGGTTGTGAGCTTCATTCACTAATAATCCAGTCAACATATTTCCTGCTCTCTAGTAATTATGAGCTGCTTCAAGATTCATGTGACAGTTTGGAGGTCATTAAAACTGTCAGCTAAGAGCCACTCCTTAATGAGATGTTTGGAAAACAGCTCCGGTTTGTAGCAGATGAGAAGTAAATTAGCCTGCCTACTAACCTGGACCTCTCCTTACTCTTCAGTCAAAACTTGCCTTGCAAGGTGAGTTGACCCACGAGACAGGTGCTGCAAAATACACTGAAAGAGCTGAAAAAAAAACTTTTTATGTTTGCATAAAGGATGGGGAGCAACTGATGATGGTTACTACTGGTGCACATAAATTGCAAATAGTTCAAGAAGCACATTATTATGCTTTCCTAAGATTTTTAGCAAGTTTTTTTTTTTTTTTTTTTTAAACAAGGTAGCAAATACAGATGCATGTGTTTCTTTCAGTGCTTTTATGCTGCTTTGATTGTTGAAAGAAGCTGCTGCGTGTTTGTTGTGGCCTACAGGCAAACAGAGTCAGAAGGATGGGAGACTCGTGCAGTAGTGCTTTGCCAAAAAAGAAAACTGTGAGGATGAGTTCTCATTTTGAAATGTACGTAAAATAAGCTATGTGTTGGGTTTGATCATAGGAATGGAAAAAGAAGAGGAGATTGTAAGTGTTGTTGGTGCGCTTTTAATCTGCCAACTGGATTCTTTGTGTGAGGATTTGGAGAGTTAGAGCAAACACTGTTGTGTAGCGCATATTGAATTGGCTTGTAGATAGTTGTATATTTATCTTAATTTCCTCTTACATATGACAGCAAAGGACTTCTTTCCTCAGCACATTTGATTTAGACAGTAGTGTACTTGTGTATGTTCAGAAAGAAAGCAGAAAGATCGTAGTTATGACACTGCTCAGCGAATATAAAAGCATCGAGCTCTCTTTAAAGTCTTTTCCAAAGCTTTAGATGTTTGCAATGTTTTGCTGTTTGTTTACCTTTCTAATTGTATTTTTCACACCAAACCTCTTCTAGGTGCCCTTTGCAGCTTTAGTCCAGTAGAATGTATCACAAATAAAGTTAAGATTCAATCTACAAATCCCTTTGTCATGGCCTATAACAAATATGTTAGTAGAAGATAGTTAACGCCTGGCAATTCTGGGGCATGTTAACTAACTTAACTAACTCTAACTGTTCCAGAAAACTTAGGATGCCTTTGCTTCTATTGGAAATTGTCTTCTGCATTGTATTTTTATTTAACAAGTATAAGTTGTCTTTCAAAGTGATTTTTTTTTTTTTTTTAACTGTCTCTGTCAGGATGTTATTACATACACCTGGTCATTTCAGCTAGTTACACTGCATGCTAAATACACTCAATAAGCATTTCATTTGGCATTAATGGGATAATTATTGTATGTGAAATACTGATTTATGATAAAAGACACATTTACTAAGATCTGACATTTGTTCAATTCACTACTCATTTGAGATAGCAATTAAACTTTACAAGGTTATTTTGAATTGATTGCTCCAGAAATGTTGTACGATAGTTACTGTAATTCACGTGCAGTGATACATCATCTGCAGCCACCATGCCACCTTAACCAAACATTAAGTTTAACTCAACCCTAGACATTCAGTTGCTAATTATAGCCACTCATTGTCTATAGTATGTTGTAGCAGACTATTATCAATGGGTATAGTGTCTAAGAATGGTTTTGAACAAGATTTTCTTGGTATCAGTGTGATACATACTATGTATGCTGAGGGAAATACATACTATGGCTACTGGATCTAGTAATATATATATATGTAGCAAACTACACCCAAAAGGTACGTGATAAAAATGAAAAGCATGTCAGAACTAATGTATGGACAAATACAAAGCTGGCTGACTTCTGTGAAAAGTTGTAGCATATCCAGCTTTAGTGTTCCCCTATACTTTTTGGAAGAGTTTTAGGTCCACTCTGAAGTTCCTCTAAATAATGTATGAAGGTATAACATTGCTGTTTGTCCCATAAAAAGTCAGAGAAATTTAACAATAAGTTTCATTTTCAGAATGAGGGTGTACTAGACAGGATTCTGACCTCTGTGTGATCACGGCCTTTGAACATCAAAGATTCTTAGCGTTCCAGTACTGCAGAGTAATGCTGCAGTTGGAAAGGGATATTGAGCTCACACAAGAGAGGTAAATGAGCAATTGTGCAGCTTGTATGGGACTCCTGAGCTGCCTCTGGAGCTTCTGCCAAGATTTCATGTCAGCCAGCTCCCTGCTGAACATCCTAAAAGCAATGGGCAGCTCCCTGCTGCCACTGACCTCCTTGGCATAGCCCTTCGAAACTGATGGCAGCACTTGGTACTAACTAGCTGGGATCCAAATAGTAAAGCTCTTTAACTTTTTGCTTGTTGCTTGGTATTTCTTGTCTTTCATGTGCTTAGTAGCTGTTGAAATTCCACTGCCAAATAGCTATCTTTTTCTTCTTTTTTTTCTTTTTTTTCCCCGAAATAAATAAAAGGGAGGTATAAAAAGAACAGAATGCTAAAACGGGAGGATACTCCAGAGACTAGAAAAGAGAAAAAAGAGGGCATGGCTTTGGGAGAGAGTTAAAAGAAAAAAAAAATAATCTTCAGTCCAGCATTAAGGTAGAGCTGAGTTCAAAGGAGTGGTATTTCCAAGCCTTTTAAACCCGTTTCCAATGAAAGATGCTGCCTTCTCTACCAGGATAATTGCTCTTTATGAGAGAGAAAAAGCACAAGCAGGATATGCAGTTTGTTGAGGCAGTGTAGGACTAAGAAATGTATTTTTGAGGGAAATGGTGCAGATAATATTTAGTTAGTTGGAAGATCTAGTACCTGAAGGAAGTAACTTCCACATACAAATTGAAGTTTATGTACAAATTGACTCGTTAATGGCTGTGACATGACTTACAAATTGTGGAAGAATTGTGGAAAGTAGGAACATAATGTCAGAGACTTCACTATAGTTATAGTCTTTTTTAAGATTCTCCTTTTGTTTAAAAGTGTTTAAAAGAAAAAAAAAAGGAACAACAACCTACTCAGAGTAAAAAATTCTCTTGTTAGAGGAAGAAGTTCACACATCTCTAAGTACAGAGAAGAAAAGCAAAGCTCAGAGTTTGTAAGAAATGGGTCTACTAGATTATGTAACAAATGGAAATTGCTGCTTTACAAGGGAACATAGGGCAGAAAAGTGGTTTTCATCAGAAAACTTCAGTTTTGTGATCACTTCTCTTGATCTCCTGTCATTAGACTTGTCCTATAATCTAACAAAATATGTGGGGATAGATTGTGGCATGAATATATAACGATTACTGTGGCTGACCCTTCCTATTGCTGTGGCTGCTTAGTAATGTTTGCTATGAGAATTGGTTGTACTTGATAAAATTGATGAGTAATGCCAAAAGTAATGCCTCCAATTTTATGATGTTGGCCCTTGATGTCAGAGGTGGATGTTGATGCGATGGCAGTAGAGACTGAATCTTCCCACCAATATTCTGTAATGTTTTGTTGTTGTGAGATAGATGGCAATGGAGGGGCAGTCTGACAGAATGGTGTCTGATGTGAAAGTGTGTATGGCTATTTTGAAAAATAGGATTTGTAGATGAGAATTTGTTCTATCAGAGAGTTATTGTGTTTTTTGTGTCTGTTGTATTTTCCATGGAAATATATGGGAGGCATTGCTTTTAGGGCAACCTATGTAATAGGTTAAAACAAACAAACAAACAAAAACCAAATAAAAGGACAAATATGCATTTAGTTCCATTTACTATAACTAATAGAGTGTGAATATTTGAAAATTGTAAGTATTTGCAGGTTTTTTTGATATTATCATATTCTTAGTGCTCTGAAATACTGTCCTTGGTTTCGTGGGCTGCGATATGCTAACATTATTTTATTATTAAAAGTTATTTGCCTTCTAAAATCTCCCAGGATTTAAAAGGAAAACAAAATAATCTTTGGTAGCCAGATGGTTTCTCACAGCTTTGTGTATTAGAAAACTGTCTTTTCAAGCCTTTGGAAACTGGAAAAAAATCTTGTAGACAAGCGCTGTAATCTCTTGTTGTGATTTACATAGTGCATAAATGCATACATTCCTTTCAAACTTCCAATTAAGTAGATTCTTGGTTATTATTACACTGCACCAAGGAATAGAAATATTAAATCATATGGAAAAAAAATAGTACACAAAACTTTATTAAAAGATGGCTTTTAACCACTCTTAGAATTGGCAGGTTGGATTTTGTATAGAAAGCAGTGACTGAAACATCAGTTTAGAAATTATTTCTCTGAAGTTTAGAAATATGTCATCAGCCTCTTCTTCTGCATTTCTGTTCTGCTTCCAGAAAGAAATTAAAATACACATTTATCACAGGAAGAGCACTGTAAATAACTTTGGTTTTATTTTTCTCAATGAGGCAAATGGACAACTTAAATCACTTAATTTGATTAAAAAAATAAATCAGCTTTTTATTTTTAATCCTTTTTCTAATGTTATGTGCAGAGAAACACTTAAGGTTATCTGCAAAGAAAAAGACCACTTTGGAAATTAAGATGAAATATCTTGGGTTCTTGGTATTTTGTTTTTCTGGAAACATCCCAGAGTCTACAAGGGTTTATCATCACTTCTGCTAACTCCTGGCTGTGATATTTGTTCCAAATTCATTTCTTTTTTAACCTGTAAAGAAATATAAAAATAGATCTTGTTCTCATCATCAGGCTGCCCAGGGAAGCTGTGGGTGCTCCATCCTTGGGAGGGCTCAGGGCCTGCCTGGATGGATGGGGCTTAGGACAAACTGGTCTGGTAGGAGGTGGTTGGAACTGGGTGGGCTTTTGACTGAGATCCTTCCAAACCATTCTGTCTTTCTATCCTGTCAATATACTTCTCAGAAGACCAAGTATTTACCATATGTGCTGATTATGGTTGGAAATAGGTGCCTGCCTTATGACAGAGTATCTACAAATAAGGATGCACTGAGTATCCTGTGTCCATGTGCTATTAAAGGAGTGGGTGTTTCTCATATAAATGATGTCAAGGCAACGTTTCCTCCCTCATTTTTGTATTCTAGCTGTCAGATTTTATCTTGTATGTTTACAGAGTTTTCTAATATAACACGGTGGGGTGAACTTTGGTAGGCTTATTTAATTGCTTTAATAGTTTTGTAGTAAATGGGCACATTGAGCAAAAAAATCCCAAACTACCCACCAACAATTTTATTTAAAGAAAAAAATAAAGGACATAATTCTGATTATCTGCTAGTTAGCTCATTTGCTTAACTAAGTGAAGAGAAAGGAAATGCCTGAAAGCGTATCTTTTACGGAAGATTACTCCACAGAGTTACTTAATTTTGTCTGGTTGTAGGTATCCTGCTGAAATTTTGTGTATTCTTTCTTTGTCTGTGTCTGTTTGCACATAAAGAATTCTATTAGCACATCAGTAATGCTCTCTTGAGGGACTGTACTTTTCCTTTCTCTCTTTAGGCAGAGCTCCCAGGTATCAGTATTCAGAGTACAATGGAAAAAACTCAGGTTTGCAAAAGAAATTTTCCAGTTTCACCAGTGTGCTCATTCATTTTATGTTGAAGAAATACAAAGACTAATCTTATTGGAAAGAAAGTTATTGCAAAAGCTGCTTTCTCTCAAACTGGTTTCCTAGCTCCAGTAGCAGATTGAAATGTAAAGAGAAGTTTTGCTTTCAGCACTGGGCCAGAGTGGGTTGTAGGATCAAAATAGTTCTGCAATTTTTCATTTTGAAGCTTTATTTTCACATTTCTTGAACATTTCTTTCTTATGCTATTTCTTATCTCTCTGGTTGTAAAAAGGAAGCAGTGGGGGAAAACATTATCTCCAGACAATAGATTTTTTTGCATTTTTTTCTACCTCAATTTCATAGAATCATAGAATGGCCTGGGTTAAAAAGGATCTCAAAGATCATCTGATTTCAACCCCCCTGCCATGGGTGGCCAAGCACTAGACCAGGCTGCTTAAAGCCACATCCAGCCTGGATTTCAGTTTGGAGCCGTTTCTTGCTTATGAGAGGGCCTGCTTCCCTGTGCAAAGTGCTTGCCCAAGTACTCAGGACTCACCTTCTATACTCAGTATAGGTACCAGTTCAAGCCAGCAGTGAAATTCCCTACCTACTTCATGCTTGACAGGCTGTGCTTCACAATGCCGTCAGTAGCACAGAGCTCTGACACGTTCAGAGGAGCATGGTGTTGTTGAGCAGGACATTCACATGGCTATTTTCTTGTCTGGGCTGCCAGACACCAAAACAATTAAAGGCTCCATCCACACAGTTCAGGCAGATGCCTGTCACTTAGGAAGCATAAGTCCGAGCTTCAGATCTGCAACAAGCTGCTCAGCTGCCACTCAGTCTGGCAGCTCTCACCAGATACTTCTGCACTTTGGGGAATCACGTTCTGCTCTGCGGGGCGTGTGTGATGGATTGAGTTATGTCAGAAATTTGAGTGACAGTTGTAGATTTGGCATCTATTGGAGTGGCATTGAAAGTTACAAGGATGTCCTGGTCGGATGATACCTGCATGTGATTCTTGCCTCAGAAAGCTCTTTTGCCTCCGCACTGCTGACTGTCATATGTATGGATGAAGCAGTGCCAGCCAGTAGGAGGAGACTGCTACACCTCTCATAGATGCCTGCAGAGCAGTATATGAAATTGGAGAGATGGGAGCTGATCCCTCAAACTCCTCTGATGTGCTCTGGGACAGCTCTTGGAGAGGAGATCCAGATGAGGTGTGGTGGTAGGACACAGAGTGCTGACTGACACCAGTAGCATGCTTTCATCTTAGTCCCATGGAGTAAAATGAGTATTTCTTATCTGCTTTTTCTGTGTTTTAATTGAAGTCACAGAAAGATGAAAAATACGGGATCTTTTTAATCATAAACAGCCTTTCACCTTTTTCACCACCTCGGCTCACTTTCTGCCATTCTTCTTTGCAGTTATGACAGACTTTGCATCTTTTAATTTAAACTAATGTCTCCTGCTTTCTCCTTCATCCTGCCCTGCGTGGCAAGGGGGTGGGAATGGCCCAAAGGCAGACAGGGCTTCATTTTCCCAGGAATAGCTTGGGCAGAGCTGTGCATAAGTTGCTGCAGATCCAGTCAGTATCTCTGCCTGGCTAGTATTATTTATTAGTTTTTAAGAAGCTTTTCTCTCTATAATTTGAAAACACAAAGAAAAATAGGTTGTAAAATCCAATCCTAACTGTTGTATTTCCAACCTCTGTCATTCCCCTTCACATATCTTTTCAATGTATTTGGTGTCTTCTTAATTCTTAGGGTAATATCTATGTTATACAGGTTAAATCTTTGAATAGGAATTGAACCTCCTAAGTGAAATATGCTTCAAAAAAAGGAATCATGCTACTCATCTTAATTTCATAAGGTCTCTGTAGTAAAATATCTTTATTAAAGTTAATAATTACATTATAATTCTTTGTAACTGCATGAGGGTTAATGGAGCAGGAATGTGGTTTGTGGAAGAATTCCTTTCACAGAATTACACTCAAACATCTCTTTTCAAGTAGAATTCAACCTTTTTTTTTTTTTTTTTTTTTTTTTTCATCTCCAAAAACCTTGTTTTAGTGAGAATTGTACTAAATCATGTGGAATTCATCCCCATGCCCCCAAAAAAACCACTCCATGAGCATGTTGAACTTGCTGGAATGGAGAATTTCTCGTTAATAGAGATTTAGCTATTGGACTTAAAGATGGCTGATGGAGTGGAAGATCTGGTAAGTGCCAGAGTCTTGGAGGGAGTGAAGAAATGGAGTCATGAAGTCAGAGCAGCAGATGGAGAGGAGCAGGATTCCTCCTAGACAGGTGGGAGAGAACACTTGTTACGGCCAAAGTGCCTTAACGTAGTACAAAATTAACTTCTAACTGAATGCAGTGTTAATTTTCAGAGGGTAGTTCCTAAAGTCTGTGCTCAGTTTGTTTTCTTCTGGTGTCTGAAAGCTGGAGGCATCCTTCTGTAGAAGTGCAGTGGCCAGCAGTCCTGCAGTGAAGGCTCAGTGGGTCAAAAGCTGTTCCACAAATTGTCACCAGCAACACAACAAGAAATAAAGCAGACTTGGAGGGAGGAGCAACAACCTCATCCTTGCAGCATAGGTTCATTTCAGTGTCAGCTGTGTGGTTGGAAGAAACTGACTCCAAAACACAGGCAAATCAACATTTGGGAAGAGAAAGAAATGGGTAGTGTAATAATTAGTGTAGGGGTTCTGGTTATAAACTAATAGTTTATTTATGAACAATCCTAAACTAAGTCTTTCAAGTTCATGATAATGTCTGGGACACCCTGCAAAAAAAAAAAAAAGAAAACAAAAAGTCATTTTATTAGGTGCTTCTTGTAAGGACTCATCTTGCATCTGAACTTGTATCTGTGTCAGAACAATGCAACTTTTTTTTTTTAATAATACAGTATACATTTTAACACTCTGTAGAATCTTCTGAATGCCATATCTGAAATTGGGCAGTTCGCAAATCTCTGTTCTGTAATTTTTGAAGTCAGTCTACCAAGCTTAAAGGCTTACATACTGTAATATACATCACACTGTTTATGAATGACTTTTGCTCATTGCTCCAGCTGTATGAAGGAGCCTTTGCAGCTTCCATGTGCCCCGGGGAGATGAAACTCAATGGATTAATCCCATAGTCTGTTGTCACTGAAGTTGATGGCAAAGGGCTCATTGATTTGGGTGGGCCGGGATCAATTAGTCCTCAGTTGGAACGTGACCTCCAGACACCTTCTTTATTCAGCATTTCCCTATTTCATGAGTGCAACTTGGCACTACTTTTGCTCCAGTGTGAATAATTTTTGTTTCTATGGATCTATGTTATGGTTTTAGTTTGAAATAAAGGAAATTGAAGTAAATTTCTTCATTTCCTTTATGCCTGAACCAGTTCAAATCTTTTACTTAGTGCAACCCATTAGTTTTCTCTCTCTCATCTATTATTCACTTTTTTCTTTAATTTGGAAGCTGTAGCTTTGCTTCATTAGTCTTTTAGTTTTTCTATAAATCCTATAGTTAATTCTAAATAAATAAAATCTACACAAGCAAATACCCCAGTGGTTAATCACAGAAAATCTATTTACTATCTTTTAGGAAACAGAACTGCACATTTCCATAAACTCTTTAAATATGCTAGTTAATTGGTATGTGATCTTCTCTAAATGTGCCAGATCAATTCATCCAGAGTACCACTCAGTGTTGTAAATTTTGTTTTCTGACTACTAATCATTAGTGGCTATTCCCTTGATGATCTTATTAGCCTTGAGTACAAATACCTCATCTATCCTACTGAGTAACTAGAAGTCTGTTGATCTCCTCAAATGTGCATTCAAGGATATTTTGACTTCCCCTCTTTGCCCCAGAAGCCTGCTTCTAATGGGACATGGGACAAAATGAAGGAGGGAGTACCCAGGAAAGAAGTAGCAGTGTGCTCCTAGTAGGGATTTTAGGAGCGTAATGGGACATTGGAGCCGTGATTAATTTTAGCTCTATCATTTGTGTGTATATCCCTATATATAGTGGTGCTAAAAATATGCATTATATATATAACTTTTCCCCCAAAGTCTTGTTTTGTTAGTAATACATTTGAGTTTATTTTTATTTATTTATTTATTTTCCCTCTTTTTTAACCTACTTAAAACATAGCCTTTCCTCAGATGCTGCCAAGTACTGTGAAACAATTTGAAGCTGTCCTAATTCTGGTTCCTAAGCCATGATAAAAATTCTTCCTTCACTTCACAGCTTTCTTTGCCAGATTTTAATATTCCCATCTGATTAGTTATCTCAACTGTATTTTTTTCCGAGAAGTACAATTAGCAGAATTTGTTTCAAGCTACTACTAGCAGTTTGCTGTACAAATTAATTTCTTTAATGTTTTCTGAGCAAATGAGTGTTCTTTATGTATTTTTGAAAAAGTTAGAAATCTGTTGCTAAGTGTATTTTTATTCTTCTGATCTTTCCGCCTCTCCCAACGCCAAGAAATAAATATTAAAGTAGTGAAAAAGATCTGGAACTGAGAGCAGCCCTGGAGTTTAACTGCATGTGATTCTGAATATACATCACTGGGTAGCGTTAAAATACAGCTATTTACTGAGTGAATGCTGCGTAGGAAGGAAGGTGAGAAAAGAGCAGAACTTTCAGAAGCACAGGGATGTGTATCTGTGAGGGTGGTGTCCAGCCCAGCCTGATTTAGGAGACAGGAGGAGAAAGAGTCGGAGGAGGTCCTGCTCTTTGCCACCACAGCCATTTCATTCCCATTCATTAGGAAAGGTAGAGACTGAAAGTTGTAAAGCAGGAAGTGATTGCTTTATACCTCCTGCTATGTCAGCACTGATTGAAAAGGCAGACAGCAATCTTGCATGTGGTTTTTATAGAACCTTATAAAGATAAAAACCCTATCATATATCTTTCACTTCAGGTATAGCAGCTGACGTTTGCTGAATGTCTCTTGAAAAGTGATTAAATTCTTTTTTTTTTCTTCTTTTTTCCCCCCTAAAGATACTGCAAGGATCTGTTAGAAAGCGTTAGGGATAAATGCTGATGACTGAATGCCTCTGGTTTCTGTCCTGGGTGCAACAGTGTACTGGGAGGCAACACAGCAGATCCAAGCACAAAGAGAGGAAAGCAAGAGGATACAGAGAGCTGGGCTCAGGTCTATTTGCTTTTGTGCTTAATTGTTCTGACTTTGTATTTTATTCAGACAGCGAAGAGGCTGAAATGCAAGTGTGTGCTAGTGCTTTGGAAATGCAACCGAACTAGTGAGCAACAGTGATGCTGCAGCCATCTGTCTTCCCATACAAAATAGTTCTATATGTGATCATGGGTGTTTCACCTTAGAAATAAATTTGTCTTTGAGGGACTACGCTTCAAGTATAGGACAAATGTACCATATAAGTATGGGAAAAAAGCCTACACTGAGTTGTTTTCCTGTTCTAAATGGTGATTGATTTTTCTTTAATCATTTACACTTCATGAAAAATAAATCATATTGGTTGTTACTGCAATAGCTTTTGTACTGCTGCCTTGACTGATGTTTCGAACAGGTTTTCATGAAGGGGATTCCTTGGTTAATATAAAATGGATGCATTAAAAAGCACGAGAATCCCTTTGCCATCACCCTCCTGTCTACAAGTTTATGGTTTATATTTAGTGTTCTCAAAAACTTGAACTGCATATTGACTGCAGCAACAATTTTTCTCACAGTGTACGCTTGAGGTGGGCAGCAGGTTCTGTCCATTGGAATTTCAGCTGTAGAGAGACACTTCAGAACTCTGCTGTTCACTATAAATTTCTACCTCAGATATTTTATTCCTGTGAAATTAGTGTTCAAGTAGGATAAATCCATTTCTATTTGTGTTAACACTTATGTGATGCTCACTATTAGAATATGCAAAACACAGCTTTTGTTACCTTTATAATGTTGCTGATCATGTAATTATTAATATCATTTTGATCATGCAGAGATGCTACATGACACAGGAAAGACACTTCTAGCTTAAGGCATTTGTCAAAGGAGATGGTGCAGAAATCAAGCTGCACATCCAATCAATGCAATGGATACTCTGAATATTATTTGCAGCCCCAGTGGCTGATGATATTTAAAAAATGGCTAATAGAAAGCTACTGGTGGGGTTTGGTAGGAGTTCTTGGCTAGTGGGGACTGGCTCCTCTTTCAAGACAAGTTGCACTGCGTTGATATATCAACTCTGTAAACACAGTGCTGGAAAATTATGAACGTAGGTACGCTGTTTTGGAGATTTTGTGAGATGAAAGAGATGCTTAAAGAAATCAATTTAAACAACTTGGACTTCTTTAATAGGATGTAGCTTGAATCAAATTTCTTACATTACAGTACTAATGGCCCTAGAAGTAAAATTACTTTTAAAAAAAAAAAAAAAAACAAACCTGACATTTATATCAATATAAGAGAGAACTTAAAACTTATCCAAAATTGCACAGCTGTGCAGTTTCCTGCTCAGGAAAACAACCTTGTTGTAAAGCATCATAATGTGAGAACATTCTTTGTCTCTCTTTCGGTCGTCTTGAACATACTAAAATATGGCATTATGATAGATATCTTTTGGGAGTACTCAGTACACAAAGTGGACTCTGTATTGCAATAGTAAATGGCAGAGTTACTAGCATAAAACATTCCAAATAGATTTACATTTAAATGATAACAGAATGAAGGACCTGAGGGAATGGCATGGAGCTGCATCAGGGAAAAGTCAGGCTGGGAACTAGGGAAAGGCTCTGCCCCAGAGGTGGTGGGCATGGAGCAGCTCCCAAGAGCAGTAGCATGGCCTGAGCTCAGGGAGTGTCGGTGCACTGCTCTCAGCCATAGCATTTGGCTTTTTGGGTGGTTCTGCACAGAGTCAGGGGCTGTATTTAGTGGTCCTTGTGGACCAACTCAGGATATTCTGAGATTCTGTGATTATCTTCAGCCTCCAGGACAAACTCTCCAAGGGCAATGCAGCCAATCTCCCACAGCTCTGCCTTGGTTTGCCTCTTTGCTTAGACTCTACTTTTTGTCACGTGAAGATTTTTTTTTCCTTCCTGTCTTTTATTTTGTGCGTTTTCATAGATTAACTTCTTGCCATCTCTTTTTTTTTTTTTTTTCTTTCTTTTTTTTTTCCTCTCAGAAGTGTAAGTCTTCAGGTTTGATAAATAAGCCACACTTGCTTGATACTGTTGCTTTATTAGTGCAAGAATAAGGGGTAGATTCCTGTTTTTTTTTTTTTTTTTTTTTTTTCCTTCTGATTCATAGAACCACAGCAGACTAAGTCAATTCCAAATGATGAATGGATTAACAGTGATTTTTTTTTTGCCACCTGGCACTGCGACGTGAAATCAATATTCAGGAAAATCAGTGGATATTTCAAATTTACCATTAAAGTAAATATACGTATGCTATTGAAGTTGTGTGCTAGTCAAATTTCAGTTGGATTTCCTATAGAAAAAAAGCATATTATGTACTTAAAAAATCAACTTTTCCATTGATTGAATCTGTGTGTTGTCCCACACTTGAGTTAACTCACTTAGAAAACTTTCTTGGTTTGCAATTTATGAATGGACTTAATTGTTCTTTTGATATATGCTTTTTAATACTAATGAGATAAAACACATTTAAAAGGGTGTAGTCTGTAATAGTATTTTCTGTGCCTTACATAAAGTGCATTTGTCTTAATAATAACATTGATTTTTATAGCTCTTGTAAGTATAAAAATAATTAAGAGCGTGTCAGTGAAGTAAAGAGGGATATCTCCTATTGACTTCAGAGTCAATTTAAATTACAAATGAAAGAAGGAAAAAGTGACCTAAAACTGAGGTGTACATATATATATATATACCATAGTGCACAGATAGCAATTAGTGATAAGTGATTTGCCTCCAACTTTCTTTGAATAGCACATGACTCAAAGCTCAATACATTGCAAATGAGTTTAGACTCACTGGAGAGAAGACAGAGAAGTTAATCTTCCCTTCGGGGCAATAGTGTTCCAGGTGATGTATTTACAATGGATTTTGTTGCATTGTGTTTTAATGCTTCCAAAGCAATGTGTTCCCATTTCTTTTTTCCTTAGGAGCTTCTTTCTCAGACTATATATTTAGCAAGTCTTAGACTTAACTATGAAGCCGTGTCTGTTCTATCCAAACAATTAAATAGCATCAATTAGGATTGATTAGTGAGGTCAAACTTGGTATTGCACCGGAAAAATACAGAGCCATGGAAAGTCATGACACGAGCAAATAGCACTGACTCATTGAATTGTCCTGGTAGAGCATGAGAATTAAAAGCAATCGTTGGAGGCAAGGGAATAAAAACATCTGGGGACAAATGAAGTGCATATTGTGCAGAAAATGCACGGAAAGCCGGCATCTGACCCAGAGCTGAGCTTCAGTCCACTGTTGGTATTGGAGGGCCATAAAAAAAAAGAGCGGTGTCTTCAACAGGAGTTTATTGATGAAATGAATGGTTTGCTAATTGAAAGCTGAAGAACGTTACAGCAGCCGTTGTGAAGTCTCGGCTATCCTGCTGCTACCAGTATTTCCGAAAAGCAATATGTATTTACTGGTTAAAGAAGTTTTTTTATTTTGTTCTGAGAAATTTACCACTACCCTTATTAATGGCAACCGAAATCTTTTAGGGATTCATATAGATGTCTAAACATACACTGTATTTTTACTATTTTAATGTGTCAATTCTTTGTAAAGTCAGAGAATTATTTCATCTGCACTTCTTGCATTGTTCAGCCTTGAGTCTTTGAATCAGTATTTTTATAGTCTTCAGCTCTTTCTTGCTTTTCATTTTGATTCCTTTTTAATGAATATTATATATTATTACTTGAGTTATCCAACAGAAATATGTTGGAAGTAATTTTTTTTTTCCCCCCCTGCATTGTAGTTTGGTAGACATGAGGCATATGTCACTATTTCCCTGAATATGTCTTTTTCCAATTAATACTTGTTCTGTTGGAACTGGAAAGCTTTAGAGCAGACATGCTATAGTACTGTGATATCTACTGCTTTGATAAGATTGGAGAAATCCAGAGAGTAATTGAATGGATCAGCTCGTGCTCAATTTTAAACCCAAACAAGTAAGATGCACTGAAGGTGACCTATACAAGTGTGTATTTCTGGTCAGGCAATGCAAGGCAGAAATAGTTTTAATGAGGTTGCAAAAAAAATAAAATAAAATAGCTACAGCCTAAAGGTGTAGTTTTATACCAAGTCTCTTCTCAAAAACAACTTTCTTCACCAGATTATCAGACTGGTTTCTTTGATGTGGAAAGGAAGATAAGGTGGTGGAGGTTACTGAAAAAAACAATTAAAATGTTGTGGGAAGTACAGCTAGCTCTGGTGTGTACCATGACAGCACTGGTAGCCTCCTCAGGCAGAGGCAGTGAGCCCTGTGCTTGTCCACAAGCAGAACATTTATGGATCCACTTGAAATCAGTGGGGAAATGCTGTGCAAGGCATTCATGACGAGGTTAGGTCTTCATTCTGAATGGCAAATGTGAAAAACTTTTCAAAAGTGAAAAAAACAGAGCATGGCTTTATTCCAGTGTATGTCTTACTACGGAAGGTCTTAAAGGAAGGCAACTAAACTGAAGCAGACACTTGTGCAGGGCACCGGCTCATTTGCAAATCTACATGGTAATTTTGAGCCACTTATGAGCCCCTCTTCCCACTTCAGAGTTTACCAAGGGTATTTGTTGAATGCCAGATATGGGCTGCCTCATTAAAACAGAAATTGCTTGCATTGGTTTTGTTGACATTGGGCTTCATTTCAAAAGCTTGAGATGTTGCTCTGGTGTGGAAGTCTAATAAAAGGACTTAAAAATTGAAAACTAAAATCCCTGTAAAACTTCAAGAGTAAGCTGGCAATCAGAAATGTACTGGCCCTTTTCCATGATGTGCAGTCTTACTGGAATAAATACAAATCATTTTAGGGCTGAAATTTGCAAATGTGTAAGCCTTTAATTTTGTTAAAATGATTTACCTATAATTATCTTGTTGCTCATACATAGAGGTAGGCTCCTAAAAGGCTCTGAATATCCACCATAATTTACCAGCAAAGAAAAAAAAACTTGAAAGACAAGTTAAAATTGCATTACTGCAAAAACAGCTTACATCCTACTTTAGTAATTTGCTACATAAAACTTAAAATAGAAGTAATAGCAGTGTGAGAGACCTGTAGCATTAAATATCAAGGGAGCAGCCCTCTAAATCATTCTGTGGTACCCCTGTAGGAGTCACTGTACTGACTGCTGTAGCTTCACGTAGACCCCTGACCATTTTTTGTCAACTTCACATGTTGCTGTGAAGCTTTAATCTGCGTATGAAAGTGACAAGTGATGAGAAGGTTTCTGGAGCCGTGTTCTATTACTTTATGGTTTATCTTGTCAAGTTAGCAGCCAAAGAACAAATATTTCACTCAATCTGGTGGATTCTGCAAATGCTGTTCATGATTCAGCCTTCGCAGTTTAAGTCCTGCAGTGTTTCTCATTGTAGTGTTTTAAAAAGCAGAAGCTGAAACAAGTTTTTTAGTCAGATAACGTACAGGAATATTTCATAGATTTAAACGAATGTTATGATAGATGAATGGAAACACTAAACTGATGGTAGAACTTAAAATATGCTGCCCAGGCTGCCAGAGAGGCTGTGGATGCCCCGTTCCTGGAGGTGTTCAAGGCCAGATTGGATGGGGCCTTGGGCAGTCTGGTCTAGCATTAAATGTGGAGGTTGGTGGCCCTGCCTACAGCATTGGGGTTGGGGGTTCATGATCCTTGAGGTCCCTTCCAACCCAGGCCATTCTATGATACGTTGTGTGCAAGCCTTTAAAATTACTCACTTTTCCTTTCTAGCGTTTTTCAGATTAGGTAATCACTTCAAATAGTACTTAAAAACTGATTTGGAAATACTGTCATTAAAAAAAAAAAAAAGTGTAATTATTCTAATGACTATAAGTATATGGCAGCTGCCACATGCCATGAACTGATGATAAGGGATTTCTAAGGCTGACCTGTTGCTGTTTCCTTTGAAGTCATTAATAAAATTTCTTGCCCAACTCAGTCAGTTCAATGCTGAGAGTTTGTCCAAAATCTTCAGAATTTACTGTGGAACTAAAGGTGGGCCAATGAAAAATTAATGACAGCTCTTTGGGAAACATTTCATCCCTACTACATTCTACAGAATTAGAACAGGGCAATACATACACATTCATACAAAGGCAAACACAGAGGTTAAATCATAAGCACATTTATCAAAAAAGAATGGAAATGGAAAGCTCCTTGTCAGCTCAATGTATGCTCAAATTTCTTCTTTCACATTGCTTTGTGTGTTATCTTTTCTGTCCGTCAATATGAAATGTTTTCAGGCTAAAGGATTTTATTAATCAAGCTCATCCAAATTAGTTTAGTACACTTGAAAAGCTCTGTCAAGACACATAGAACTATGTGAGCTCATAGCTTTTAGCCGGGAAGGAAGAATCAAGATGAAAACCAAATCTGCAGCTCCATAGCCTTGCTTAAAAACCAGAGCTTAAACCTAAATGGTCACTGAAAGATGTGAAGACAAACAGGTGAAGTTTGCCCAATGAAAGCAGCAGAAGCATTTTATTTTGCAGTTCCAGATGTGATTTTCCCCCCTAACTTAGCATATATCTCCTTACACAAATACACTTAGAATATATGGGCTACTTTTACCACAGTGTGGCCTATGGAAATTCAAAGGGACATAATTAATTGGAATGCTTGGAAACAGCACGTTCCCCAATCACAGCAAAATTCAAGATAATCATTTCAGCCGAATTTGTTTCAACTGTTCTGAAAGAAAAAGACGATGGTAAGAGCAGCTGGACCTTGAACTTTTTCCCTTAAGTCATTTTTGAGGATTTATTGTGGAAAATGAAGGAATGAATTTATAAATCAGTGATGTAGTTTGGTTGCAGGGAAATACATACATCAATGCTGAAGGCATTCAGGGGTATTGCGCTTTATATTCTGACTGCTTTATTGACAGGCATATCCTTGTGCTGCCTCTGCAACTGACCGTTCCAAACAAAAGCACAGATCGAAATTACTTTAAGCAACTTGATAATTATTTTATTATTTATTATGTCACATGAACGTTTTGTTTATATTTCAATTAGGCTTCGTGTCTAGATGGAGATGGGGCCACAATTATACAGTGACATTTTATTACAAGTTTTAAAGCAGGTATTTTACTCCCTTCTGTTTAATGCTAACATTAAATATCAAAGTGTATGTGTATCAGTTTGGTTTTGAAGAATTTTAATCTTCTATTCATAAATGGAAGTAGTATTATGCTATTTATTACCATCTGTTGGACTCTGTCGGGTAAGAAGATTTTTATGTGAATCAGCCCTTTCAGTTTACATACTGTGACTAAACAATATGGAAGGTGAAAGTGTTCTGTGCTTCTAAGAGCATTCTTCTTGGAGGGAAGTCCAGTCTGAGGAATAAATAATTTGTCAAGTACAATTCCAAACAAAAGAGTATGCCACTGTAGCATGGATTTCCCCTCCCCTCAAATACTATTTCTTACCTCTTTTACTGTCCCACTCTAATGCCTCTGTTAACTGATTTAACATCTATGGTTTCTTTTCCCCATCTTTTTTTGGCTTTGTTCTTAATTCTTATGCTGTTAAAATCATATAATTTTCTCCAACTTGGGATAGTTACTCTCTTCAAAGCACTGCACCTGTGGATTCACTTTATTGAAAGACATTTTTAGATGTAGACGGTGAAACTTTTTATTGGTTATATTTTTATATGAAATACCATTAAAAAAAAAACTACAGAGATTTTGAAGGGGAGCACTGGAAAGAGTTTCTGTCAGAGACTCTATCCTGCTCTAAAAATCTGACCTGTGTTTAAAAAAAGAAAGACATTACATTTTAGATCTTCTAGACTCATTATCAGAAGTAATTTTTTTCCACAGCATTAGATAGCTTGCAGCAAACAGACAGGAAATGCTTTGAAATGTTTAAAAGCCAAAGAATTAAAGTATCAGGAGAACACTCCCTGATCTCTTCAGTGCAAGAAAGTTTTAGTATAGTGTAAATCAGATTCCTACCCTGTTCTCACCATCCCTAATGGCAATTTGGTGAATTTTTTTTGTGAGACTGTGTTGGTTTACACCAGTTCCTTTTCACAGTGGATATTTGTTTCAGCACTACCCTGACCAAGTGAAAGTCTGGAGATATATTTATATCACTTTTCTCCTTTTCAGTCTGTTTTTAAGTTCAAATTTTATTTATTTATTTATTTATTTACAGTTGTAAGAATGGTCAGAAGCTGTCATAAGCAATGTGACGTCCATGAGTGGTGAACTGTTTCAACCGTGTTAATGATGACTCAGTGTATTCTTAAAATTGAGATCTTAAAGCTGACCTATAAATCAGGGACCAGCTAGTATTAGAAAATATGGCCCTAGGCTGATCTGCTAGCACATACTTTGGCTGCTATATTTATAATTATTAGTAACCAAATATAGGAAATGATTCAGCTATTAAATCTGTGAATTCATTTCTTTGTGAGCCACTGACTAGTGAGGTTGTTGGTGGTAAAAAGCATCTGTTCCCTTTCCCTAGTAATGTAAATAACAAGGAGCTTGCCTAAAACTTTTTTTTTTTTCCCTCCATCCTTGTCAGCATCTTGCTCTGAAGTCTTTTGCCTTCCTGAAGTACATCTGCCTACAGAACCCTGAGCCCCACGGGTGGGGGTTCTGTGCCCCTGTCCTTGGGTTCAGGTAGGCTAAGACTTGTTTTGATTCATTTTGTTGCATCACATCTATCTTCAGGATTACATTTTTTATCTTATTTTTGTACACCCTTTATTTTGCATTCTTTGAGGTTTGGCTAGTTTTCCTTTAGACAACCTGTGAGATATATATGTTTATATATAAATGTTTTCATACGACTGGTTTCCTGACTTTGGCTGTGACTACCAAATGGCTTCAGCAGCAGTACTTCTTGTATCAGCAAGTTTTCTACCTTCGTTAACACAAGCACTGCCTTAATGTCCTCGGAGAGAGCCATGCTATTAATGGGTGCCCACTTGCCCACCTTTCTGAGCTAAACAAGACACAGCCTCCCTGAGCATCCCCATCAAACCACCAGACGGAAGCATTTATACACCCTGCTCAGATTTCCTGGGACCAGAAGTGCCCTTTTAGAGACAAAGGATGTCCTGCTCAGGACCATTTCCATCTGGCATGTTTTTCCAAGTGCCACTTTGTTGTTTCCTTTTCAGTAGAGCTCTGGGATGTGATGATTCAAAGCGGCTGCAGAGAAGGCTGACTGAATCCTTTCACGGAACAATAGCTCTCATCTCTGTTCATTAAAGAGAAGGGTTTGCTGAAAAGAAGGATCATAAAATAAAATGCTTATGCCTGGTACTCTTTGCCAGTATTCTTCCTGAGACAGCTAAGCATCAGTAAGGGGAGTTTGCAGGAGGAAAATTTACTGTGCATCTCAGTTTTCCCCTACACTCACTCTTCTGGTCATAGGCATAAGGATGCTGGTTTGTTGGGTGCTTGTGGCCTGTCTTGGTGTGTTATCTTCCCTTGCCATTAGCCCCACAAGGGCATGACCAGCTCCATTGCATGTAGTTCTAGCTTGGTGATTCTGCACTGTGAAGCAACTTTTTGCAAATGTGATCTCCAGGTGTTATTGATGATTAACAAAAAGTCTCAGTGGTCTTTGTGCTGATGAGTGATGAGCAGCAGAGGACTCAGCTGCAGGGTGAGAGAGGGATCTCTTTTATGTTTAGCTTTATGGCAGGATGCTTCAGCACCAGGTTAGAGGTGGCAGTTCAGGGCAGGCCCTCTGGAAGGCTGGCTGATCTCATTTAGCTCAGCCTTGCCTGCTCTTTTCTTCCTGTTACATAGCCCTGGATGTGCACAAGGTCTTCTGATTTGCTACTTTATCTGTGGAGCCCCGCTGGGGAAGAGAGCTGGGGAACAGAGATGTCAGCGAGCTGCTGCTTGCTTGCTGCCCCTCTCCTCATTTTATTCTTCCGTGTGTGTGAGCAAGAGTCCATAAAACAGTTGTTATATGCAAACGAATAAACGTGAATTATCAAGAGCTATCAGCTGGGGAGGAGAAAAAAGTCAAGTGTCTTATCTTTCCTGGAGACATATGCTGCAACCAGATAAGCCATTCGCCTTCCCAGGAATGTTCCATTAAGTATGTTATTCATTCAACTAGGATATATAAGACATACTGCAACTCTAATCTCCTCGGGCAAATAGTATTCAATTACACTTACCATTTAAAAAAGAGAACTGTCCTGAGCAGTTAGAGTGCTTGAGTTTTTGGCACTCAGTCTTGTTATGTGAAGGTTAATAAGGAACGTTCCTCCTAAGAAGGCTTAGGACAGGTAGATGAAATATTGGAAAAATAATATTATATATGTCCTGAAGTGGAAGTGTTCACTATCCCTCAAAATGGTTTTCTGACGTCTTATCTAATTGTATGAAATTAGGTCAAGGATGGAGAGCAAGAGAGAATTGTCATCCATTTCTATGCCTACAATGTTCCGTGCATGTGATTATAATTAAAATAAACATGCTGCTGAATAATTTGTTTGTGAGTGCCCTTTCTGTTTTAAAAGCATATTCAATGATGTATTTTGCTTTGTTATGTAAATTGCTTTTTGGGTTGAGTAGTGTACAGACAGTCTAATTGTCCTGTGTTCTTCTAAGCAGATATTAGAGATGTCAGTAGACTGTCTGTCCCAGCTTCTGCAAGTTCTCTTGAAGAGATGTCTGCTCCTCTCTCTGAGATGTAGCAAATTGTCGGATAAGTTCAGTCAGACTGTTTGTAATTTGGTAGCAAACTACCACTTCCATTGATTTGACTTGAAAAGAATCTAACGTAATATCTGTGGAGGTTTATGGGAAAGATACTGCTTGATATCTGTTACTGGAAGAACTTGCAGCAGTGTTTACGATTCAGATTGTTGAGCACTTTCCCACATCAAACTCTATTTTCGCTTGTTTATCGTCTGCTAAGCTTTAAATATATTGGCAGAAATTTCAATGTCAGTTCTATCAGCTAAGCTAAGTGCTAGGATATTTCAGTTTACAAAGCATGTCCAGTATTTAAGAGAGAGATTAAGGGAAAATAAATAGTTGAGCTGAGTTTTAATTATCAATGCTATAGCCTATCACTGAGGTGCTCTAAAGATTGAACAAATCAAAGTAGTGTGACATAAATTATTTTATCCCTCCTCTCCTCTCTGAATTTGCCAATGACTGTCTTCATTCAAACTGCAGTTAGCAAATGTTGTAATTACACCCCACTCTTCTTTCTGCCACAAAATATACCAGAATCTCTTATTTTCATATCCATATTTGGACCAGATACAAACCCATACTACTCCATTGATTTATATTCATAAAACTCCATTTTATTGGATAAACATAGGCACGATAATAATGAGAAATATAAGCATAGTCTTATGTGTCATCCCAGAGAAGGACACCCTCAGAACTCAGTTCTCCATCAAAATTAATATGCCTTTACCTGCCTACTGGCAGCTTCTGCCCATAGGTATTTGGCCTTCATGCATGACCTCTGATGTGAGCAGGCAGAATTGAGTCTTGGCACAAGTAACAAACCTTCAGTTAGCCCTCTCTGGTCTGACAGTCATTGGTGCACAATAAATGAAAAGTTACTTGCACAAAAATTTTGATATCTGGAACCACTACAAGAAACTTAAATCTGTGGATACGCTCCAGGGAATATGTTTAGTCTTATCTACCCTCAAAATACTTGCTATAATGTCCATTTTTTGGCAGAGCTAAGCCTGCCAAGGTGAGTAGGTAAGTTAATAAAGATGTGTACTCATCAAGGGAAGGAAATATGTAACCAAAAGGTATTTGAAATGAGTTGAAACTGGAAGCTGACTTCAGAGAAGCTATAGTTCTCTCCTTGCACCTCTCTGTATCCCACAGTTGTTTTTTGCTTCATTTATATTGTTCTCAGAAAAGTTCTAACCTAATCAAGCAGATTGTTTTGTTTTGTTTTGTTTTTAATTTTCCAGCTACAGCACAAAGCTATTTGTCAATTAAGGTTTTTGGAAACCAGCTTTCCCACTTGTTTACAGCTTTTCAACACAAAACTGAAGTGAAAGAAACATCCTGATGTTGTAAATAGAACTTATTACTTAGTGGTATTGCCTTCTACTTCCAACCTTAGGTCCCCAGTGCGTCCGTGCACTTACCTTGCTAGCTAACTTTGCAATGGACTGTTCATCTCTTTCTTAGAAAATGGTTTTCCAGAAGATAAGCAGTTAAGACAGCATTAATAAAACCCACTGTTGCAACACTTACCTCTGGTGACCCCTTGGGAAATGATGCCTTCTTTTACATTGCTTCTTCTTCTGTATTATGCAGGAAAGGAAAGTATTTTTCTGGCTATCCCCATAGCTCTTGCAGTCTAAATCAGGCCGGTCACAGCGACGTAGGTCATGCTGCATGTTTCTTTCTGAATTCCAATTTTTAGAGAGTTCAGGACTCCCAGTGGATCAAATTAATTGGGGAGTGAACTTTGAGTTGGTTTCTTGACCTTCCTTCTCCCTCGGTCTGCTTCTTTTGTCTTCACTCAATAAATAGTTTGCAGCAATCCAAATGTCAGGAATTTCAAATAGCCGGTTTACAGAAAGGCACACTGACTGCAACACTGCACAGAGATAATTTCACTTATTGCAGTGGTACATCAGACCAAGAATAGTGGCATTCATGTTAATCTCTAATCTCCATCGGAATGAGCTTCAGTGGAAGGATCTGTTAAAAATTTCTTATGTGGCTGCCACTATTCAAACACCAGAACTACTGAAGGGAGTAGTGAGGTTGTTTGGAGTAAATAGATTTGAACTGGCTCTGTCACAAGCCAAAAACTTTAATTATAAATTGCTAAAGCTTTATGTCATTCTTCACTCACAGAATAATAGCTATGGTGACAGATCTGTAAGGTGGAAACATCATGGAAGAATAACAGAACTTTTATTTTTTTTTCCTCCTACTTCTACATTATATCTTCACTATAAAAGTAGTAGGTTAAATACTGCAATGTATTGTTTGCCTGTGGCTATATTGAATTTAAAAAGTTGTGCTTGGACAAAAGACATTCTCAGTAACCTCTGTGCAATGGGCTCCTGCGTAAGCTACAATTCTCAGTAAACATTTCCCGGTAGCAAACTTAAGGTGCAACTTTTAGTAAGATACTACAAATTGACACAAGTCACACTTGATATGAAAATACACATACTCAGTACTATAGTACATTGCAGTAGGGAAGGCTATTAACAGGGAGAGTAAAGAAGAAATAGCAGGTAATGGAGTCCAATGGAGTCAGCTTGCAGCTTGACAGAGAACACATCATCTGCTGCGAGTCATGGTTGCTCCATTGAGTGGATGTGATTGTCACCACCTTTGCTATGAGCTGCGATTGCCACTGAAGAAACAGTATTCTGCAAATAAAGATATCCCTAGATCACCTTTAGTGAAGATCTGGGGTTATCGTTTACTGTATGTGTAAATCCTCAGAATAATTGGTTGTGACTGAACCTCCCCAAACGATTTTGAAATGATTTTTCATCTTGTCTTTACATCCTGACATTTCAGATGCACACGGTGTGTGCAAAATATTCAAGCAGTAGTTCCAAAATGTCCAAGAATTGCTTGTAGGGCCACTAAAGCACCTGAATATTTTTAATAGAAATTTCATAAAAGATTAAAAAAGAAAAAAGAAAAAAAAAAGACTAGACTTAATGAATATTTAATCAGAAGTTCATTATTGCTTGTTATTGTTCATCAGTTTATTGTTTGTCATCAAGGTAGTTTGTAAGATTAAGTTTTGCAGACAGTATGCTAAAATATAGAGGCTTTCATTAGGTTAGGTTGGTAAGATTTGTTTGCAGTCCCTTCTGACCTAAATGACTCGGCTCTGAATTTAAGGAGAAGGGAAACAGTCTTGCACGCTGAATGCTTTCCATATTACCTTAGCTAAATTTCATCTGTGGATGTCCTAGGCTCGCCATTCAGTGTTTGAAGTCACGGAAGAAAGCAGAACTTGATGTGGCTGTGATTTCACCAGAGCTGCTTCCTCCCAAAGCAAGATGCTGCTCTGTGTAGGGGGTACCAGTCTCTGTGCAAAGCAAACCAGCCTGCAGCACAGATATGTAAATGGCCATCAGTTCAGTGCAGCAGTTCCCTATGAATTTCTACAGCTATTCAGAATACAGACATTTGCCTCATTTGAGGTAATGATAATGAGCATATGTAACTGCTCAATGTTTTAAAAATGAAGTGACAGTGATAGGTCCGTGGTGATTACCCTGCCCATGGCAGGGGGGTTGAAACTAGATAATCATTCTGGTTCTTTTCAACCCAGGCCACTCTAGATTCCATTCTATCACTGGAACCAGCACTTCTGTCCTCTTAATGAAATTACCTTCCCAAGGATTGCTGCTCCTTTTCATATCCGTATCTCCTAGACACTTGAGTTGAAGGAAGCAACGTTGTAGTTTCTTGCTTTATATGACTTGGTGTCACTGCTGTTCTAATTGTTTATTGTGTTAAAAAAAAAAAAAAAAAAAAAAGGTGGAATTAATCCAGAATAAATGTATGTAACATAAAAGAAAGAAAAATGTATGGCAGTCGAAAGTGTAATTTATGCTGCAAAGGCCTTTACGTGGATTTTGCACAGATACTCAGCCAGTGGGACTCTTTCGCACTAGAATTCATGAAGTATATTTTGTTTTAAGAAGTAATGGAGAATATTGAGGAATAAAATTTGTTCTGTTCTCTTTTTCAGCAGTGTTCTAGTGAAACGTAAAATCAGCAGCCCTCTAGAAAATTTCTTTTCTTTTTTAGAGAAATAGAAAGTCTTAGCCTAGAGAGTTCTGTAGAAATATTGCCTGAGGATATCAAATTAATTCTGCATTTTAATGAAATCACAAATGAGTCAATTTAAAACTAGTATACCATAAACTGTGCTTCCTTCCTACAACTGTTCATGAACATGGAAGGATGTATACCTAAGGGAAACGTGGTTCCCTTGCACGAAGGAAAAAACCTAACTAAAAATATATGTTTTTCCTCTTTGCCTATGGGTAAACATCACAGAATAAACACAGTTGTTTTATTTCTAAGACATGAAGTGTCTTGTCAATCATCATTGTTTATAAGGTTTGGCAGAGACAGAAGTCCCTGTGTAACACCACAATGATATACATTTTGCTTTGAATTTGCAGAGCATAATTCTTGCCTAACAAACCATGCAAACCATAATATCAAAAGATAAGACTGGAAGAAGTCTTATTTGCTTAGCAGGAAGTTTTGTGGATGCTATAGTGAACTATAATTCTTTCTTTAAAGACTTAAAAAAATAATAATAATGAAATGAACTTTAAGAAGTGCTTAGTAATTATTTCACATCATTTAAATATATTTATGAAGTTTCTAGGTATTTTAAAAGACATCTGTAAATGTTAGAATTGACATGTGCAGAGGGTTAGAACTGAGCCCTGTAGAACTTGTCTGCTTTTGTCAGAACTGGATCTCACCCCCACCACATGCTGCCACATGACATCATGTATACTACTATTTCTAAAACATTCTATGCTCTAATTGACATAATCAGGTATCAGCGGTTACAGCTGACACCTTGGCTGTCACCCACAAAGTCACACAATGATATGCTGCTCAGGCTGACTGTCTGACTGAATGTTTTGATCACTGTTTTTTGGTGAATTCTTGAGTGCTATTATTCTTGTCTCATAAACCTTACTTGTCTCCTGTTACTTCAAAGAAGTAATGCAGTTTCCTAAGTACTGTACACTGTATTTAACAGACAGGTAAGGTGCTACATGTGCTTGAAATATTATTTGGAAAGTATATTCTTTGGAAAATATTATATCTCATTGCTTGAGAACTGTTGCTGCACGGTATCATGAGGGGAATCCCTAAGTCTTTGTACTGTTCAGGTCAACATATGAAGCTGTGAAAGGACGACTTCCTTGCTCCGGGAGAAGATCTACTTTTCAAAAATTGGTAGTTTTTCTAATAGGAAGCCTTAAAAACTTAGTGGAATTTCAGATGAAGAAATATTAATTCTCAACGAGTTATTCTAATATGTATTAATACGTAAGAATAAAAGGAGAAATACTCAAAGAATGCTTGCCGCACATAGTAGTGCTAGATGTGAACACAAGATCCTGGCTTGTTGCGGATTCTCAATGGTATTTCTTCTGTATTGCTAAGCATTTAGGCAGATTTAGTTTTTTCATAATGCAATTTCATTGAATTATACAAAAGAAACTTTGCATTTGATTAAAAATGCCACTTTCGTGACAATTTATGTTTTAATACCTGAAATATTTGTCTGGATTAACAAGAAACAGCTGATAAGTTCTAATTACATAAAATTGGTTCTTTATGAACTCAGAAACAAATAAAATGCGCAATGGGGTTTAGATTACAGCAGCTATCCTTGAACAGTTCTTAAATTATTTTTTGTTCCCAGATCACTCAAAAAGAGTATAATTGTCTGAAATTTGGAAGAAAGATTTGTGAACGTGGAGATGGGCTTTAGTGCTACCTGCTTTAATTGTGGAAGTTTCATGTCCCCAAAAGTATAGAAATTGAATTGGTCCATGAAGAAAATGCAGCTTTTTCCCCCAAAAGTAGCAGTAGGGAAATTAAGAGATCTACCATCTAAAGTTCTAATTCACTACCATCATAATATCGATCCCTGGAAATGCTTTACGATTATTACTTTGTAGTAGGAATGCTACATTGACATACATTCTTCTTAATTCATTAAATTAATATTTTCTCATCATCTCTTAATTTCTGTACTGAATTAGTTGGAAATGGTTACAATGTTCCACAGCTTTTCTTTTTCCAATGCCATGCTTCTGTTTGAGGTGAAACTTGTGCTCTCCTCCATCTCAAATTAATTGTGCCAGCAGCCATAGCGTGTTATTATGTGATTCATACAGCTTTTATTTGCCATGAAATAAAAGTAAGTTAGCTTTGGGGTACGAGCTGTTCCAAGAGCAGAGCCTCTTACTTCATTCTTTTTAACATCACCTTTTTAGAAGATATTTAAAGATTCCTTTTCATCCTTCTTGGGTATTCCTAAGCACCTTTTGCTGGTTTTTCTTTTCACTGGTTGTCAACTGACAGTTCAAAGATCAGCCATCTTGGTGATGCCCCTTTTCCCCTGCATCTTCTGTGCATCTCCAACCCTGCAATGTGGTTCAACTGATTGGTACCTGATCTCTGCTTACTGCAGCATGATGGTAGGGCCTGTCAAAAGAAATTATGTAGATAGAAATAAGTGTAACCTATAAGCCTAACAATTGCCATTCACCACTTCTCTTTTCTCAACTCTAGGTAAAAATTGCAATAATAACAAGTTACAATAATATTGATTGTGGCCCAAATGCTTAGCAAGAGAGATAAACAGTAGGTACACAATAATAGAGAATGCTCTTCAGGTCAACTCTTTTCACTCCTAGATTGAAGGCTATTGATACAAACTATGGGGTCATAATGGTTGCACCTCTGCCAGGACATCAAGGGAAAAGGGTTGTTCTGGGAACAGAGAGATAAGGAGCTTAAGGTTACAGCCTGTTTTCTGATAGCAGTAGTTAAAATTAGCCATAAATTATTGCTTGAATCGTCAAATACAGTTTTAATTACAATTAGTTCCATTGTGTTTTGTAATATGTGCTTACTAGAGCATTCTGTGTAGTAACAGCCCATCAAGATAGCTATTATGAAAGAATCAGGGCTAAATCCTTGTGGTTCTAATGATTGATTAGCAATGGCAACACCTATTTTCTTGAAATATAACATGAAGCAAGATAAGTGAGAAAAATAATTTATGGTTGAATCAATTGACATATCTCCCTTAAGGTTCTGGCTGCTGCCTAGCATCATTTTAATTGAATATTAAAAAAGAAATAGGCTAAAAGTTAGGTAGATCACTGTATATACTGAAGCAAATGAGTGAAAGTGGAATAGCAATGCAGTTTAACCAGTAAAACAGAGGTCTTATCCCTGGTTCATGGAGGCACAAAACCTGAGAGTTGGGGTTGGCACTTCTAAGAACTCATCTGTGATATCTATGTGCTTCTGTAGCAACCAAACGGAAGGATTAAACTTCGGCTCCCGTGCCATTGACACTTATACAGGAAACCCAATTTTGTTGAAAGGTAGTTGCTATTCATCCCTGTGGCCATTACATGAATAATTAGCATAAGATCAAAATGCTATAACCATGCTCTTTCTCCTGATTCAAAACACACTATCAGAAATAATTTGCTCTTCGTATCACAGACCCTCTAGGTGACAACGGCCTCTCAGAAAACAGCCCTCATATAATGTCGTTCAAATACTGTCTGATTTGCAAATGCAGACTTCTCAAGACTTTCTATGCAGTAACCTCAGGTTTTTTTTCTTTTTTTCTTTTTTTTTTTTTTTTTCTCTTTTTTTTTTGTCTTCTTCTTCTTCTTCCCAGAAGTGGATTTGGGAGATTCTGTGCTTGTTGATTTTTATTTGTGTTTTGTAACCTGCAGATAAGGTTCTTCAAAGCAAGTTCCTTAAATGCTTTCTGTTTGTAAGAGCTACTGAATTGTTAAGAAACTACTTAAAGAACTAAATCAGTACAATGTATGATAAATGTAGTGGGAGATCAAATCTGATATGTCTGCTTTTGAATCACTGTAATATTTGCACACCAATGAATGTTGGACCAAGCATAATCTGGTTTCTCAACTGAATCCAATATGTTTCTCAATCATCCTAGAAAATTTTGTAAAAACCCCAAAACCAGACTACTAACTACTCAGGAAGCTTCAACAGATGGCAAAAGATCAAAATTGTTGTTCTGATCTATACAGGGTGCCATTTAAAACCATAAGTCGAATCTTGTGCCTGTTTTCTCTCTTCTGTGTATTTTCTCTTAAGGATTGGTACTTTCTGGGAGAATTAAGGCTAATAGGATGCCTTCACATCTATGTCATTCTCTTTGTTTGGGAGCAGCAAATATTTTGTCTAGTCCAAACATGCACATGTGAAATATAGTGCTTTTTACATATTGTCTATGTATTTCACTTCAGATTTTCTTAAGCCAAGATGGTCAGTGGCAAATGCATGCAACCATTTAACCACTAAACGTCTAGCCATGTCCCAGGAAGAAATTGTGTTGTGAACTTGCCTGCAGAAATAAGGAAAAACTGTAAAAACAAACAAACTGACAGTATTAGTACATTTTCTTTTCTCTACAGTTCACTTAACATTTTTGAATATGGCTAAACTATTAACTCTTGGGAGAACAATTTATAAGACTGAACAGGAAGTAGAATACTTTACAAGCATAGCACTTATTTATAGGTGATTTCCTGGCTTTTAAGCCAAACTATAATACATATTCCACTTTCTCCAATGTGTGTATGCTTTCAGGTTGATGCAGAAATTCGTAAGTGCTCTGTTGAGTGGGGGTCAGACATCTTTTCTGAGCAGACATGGATTTCGGCACGTAACCACATGCTTTGCTTTGCTGATTTCATATTCTAAATACTCTACCTATCACTACTATACCTACTCTATCACTAAGTGGTATCTATTACTAAGGAAAGATTCTAAGATAATGAACAGTAATTGGTATCTTTGGAAGGATATAATGCTCTTTTCAAGGTCTTTTCTAGCTATAAATGTGTATAGCTTTTTACTTTTTTACAGTAAACTTGTATTTGTTTCTTGAAAGGAGCATGCCTAAAGTTGCCATTTACACAGAGGTAAAACAAGGCAGAAAGTCTTGTCAGGATACACTGTAGATGGTCAAGTGAACAAAAAATGTGCTATCTGAATTGCTGTGTTAGAAAAATCCCAAACAATCCATCAAACATAATAGAGAAAAGTAATTATTAGTTTTTACATGCCCTCAAATGGAAAAAATTGTCTGGTCAGAGTGTTTCTGCTAGAAGGAGGCCTATCTTTTCTTGTAAGCATCACTGAAATATATAATGAAGTTTATGTACTATCACTACCATGCTTCAAACAAGCTTAACAGAAACAAATTTGAAGCTTACATGCTAATTAGCATACTTCTTAAAGATATTTATTCATATCAGTTTTGCCTGAATTTTCTCTAGAACCAAAATGTTTGTGGAAAATAAAATTATGCAAAGGAGTACAAGAAGGTTTAATGCTTCTGCATGGAGAAATTGTATCAAGGCTGTGGACTCTGTATTTTGACACTTAAAAGTTGTTTGAGTAGGGGAAGACAAGAAAAAGAAGATAAAAGGTGTGAAATTGTGGTCATTAAGAGCTGAGGAATATTTACAAATCCCTCAGTTTGAGCTGGGAATCAGATTTGGTCAAAGGCTCAAAGTGAAATCTCTTTCCATACTATTATTTTCTCATTTCTAGAAATAAACTTCTAGCTGCCATAGCTGTGAAACTCTTGAGCTGCTTTAGTTAGAAATAAAGGTGACAAAAATAACTAATTCTAAGATAGAGCCATCTTCAGTGGAATATTAAACTGATTTTAAAACTGTGAAATTTTGCCTGCAATAGTAGAGGCTGTCCTCAGCAAGAGATTTCCTTTAAACTCTTGAGTTCCTGTGTCAAAACAGTTTGGAAATGCATCAATATTTCATGCACAGTAGAATCTGTCCACTTCTCTGGACAAATCTGCCCAGCCTGTGCATCTTTCCCAACCAGCCTCCAGCTAGAAGGAATAGTAGAGACTGGGAGCATAAGCAACATGCCCACTTGGGTAGCAGGGCAGCCAGGCTGTGATCCTGACCCTAAGATCACATTCTTATTTCTTAGTAAAAGAAGTTCTCAGATGAACTCAGTACTTCTCTCCAGAGTCCTATCTCCCCTTGTTACCTTGAAGCCACTGTTAAAATGGAAAAACTGGGTTTGTTTTGCAGTTACCTTGGAATTCCATTATTATTTTAGTTATGAAATAATTTTGAAAATTATATAGTCATATCTTAGCTCAGCCTTGAACTTCTCTTGCAAAGAAAGGAAAAAATTGAAGACTGGAGCAAAGTCATCTTTTTCTCTAGAGGAAAAAAAAATAACAATGATCTCTGTCTCTGCTAAATTTTCTTGCTGTCACAATATATGCATATATTCATATAAATGTGTAGAAAGTATGTGAATAAAATTAACCTGTGAATGCAGTAAGCAGAATGATAGCAGAGTCTACCGTTTTGATTTGGACCACAAAGAAAGTTCCAACCACGGGCATGCAAGGGCTGAGTCTGACATCTCCTAGCTGATAAGAAGCAGGGACGTTAGGGTCTTACCTTGTTTAATTCAATTAACAGGGTTTTTTTTTTGTTTGTTTTTGTTTTTGTTTTGTTTTGTTTTGTTTTGGACAAAGGCTTGCACAAATTCAAGGTCAGACCATTCTCATTAAAAAAAAAAAAAACAACAAAAAACACTTTCCTAAATGTTTTTGTTGTAGGACAGAAACCATGAGTTGTGCATCCATTTTTGACTCCTTTCTATTCCTCATTATGAAATATCTTTATATCTACCTTGCTGAGAGCTTTTTTAATTACATAGATGGACAGACGACCTGCAATCTTTTGTCATAAAGTAATGAAACTTTCTGGCTTAAATAGAGGAATTATTTTTATTCTAAGTAATAATTAAATTACACGTAATTAATGTCTTAGTAATAACACATTATATTTCTTACTGAGAATTGGAAATAGGATTATTTTCTAATTATACCTAATAAAATAATTTTAATATAATATCCGTTAGTTTTCAAAAGAGAACTTGATTGCTTCCTCTGAGAAATAGTGAGATGAAGAAACGTAATCTTTCTTGATTTATTTTGATTAAAAATCTCATCCATTTTCATTGACAATCATTTACATCCAGATCAACTTTAAGGAAATAAAATTTAAATAGTCCTACATCTATACACCTGGATATTTGTTAATACTCTTATTTGCTTTCAAATAGACTTCAAATGTACTGTGAACTGACTACATGCATGAATATCTGTGAGGATACATTGTGAAGTATGACTGGATCATTCCAATGATCATGTGAAGTATGTTTAGCTCTAATAATCTTCCCTGTAGCATTTGAATTGTAAGTGGTACCAAGATTGTCATAGCAATACTGTGATGGGATACTTAGGGGTATGAAGGTTGAAAGTAGCCATTGACACATTACTAGTATCAACCAGAAAAAATAGAGAAATAGAATTTTAGTGAAGTATGAACTTAAATAGAGACTGATAAAACTTGCCTATACTGATATATATATATAGTATTTATAAACTGGATCTGAAAATGATTTCTAGCACAAAATTAACTTTTTCTAGCTAACTTTAAAGGAACAAATGAGAGCATGCTGGTTTGGTACAGAGCAAATTCAGAGGCTGAATGCTGTTACCTTTGTATTATGCTTGCAATTGCAGCTTCTTCCTTTATTTCAAAGCAATTCCTGACTAAACAAGAACTGCCTTCAGTGCAGGACAGCAAGGGGTATATAGGAAAAAAAAAAAAAAAAAGTAAAGTATTCTGTACTGTTTGTATATTCTACAAAGTTGAGCTTTTATTTTCTTGAACAGGAAGAAGCACAGAAAATAAAAGAGACAACATTAGGTTTCTATTTCTTTCTTTTCTTTTTTTTTTTTTTTTAATGTTCTGAGACCCTAACATTGTTCAGTGAGATTCAGATTTCAAGCACTTTTATTTCAAGTGTTGTTGCTTATTGTTACGATAAAATGATACTGCAGCAGAGAGAAAGAAGATAGTCATCTGTGTGTGTATTTGCATTCCCTCTTTCTGGTGGATATTTTAAAACGCAAGATCCTGTTGAATCTGCAGTACATCAAGGTTGATTGATGCTGTAATTGATTTAAAGCTGACTTCTCTTAGTCGTGTCATGGGAAAACCAAAAGTGGTAATACAGCTTTCATGATGAGCACTGCGTATGGTTCACTGATAAGGAAGTTGGAGAGGTAATACTCTGTTTTAAAACCTTCAAAATGGAAGGAAGGGAAGAGAGAAAGGAAGGAAAGTTCTGACTACTAATGTTTCAGCTGGATTTAAATCACCATGGATTGGCATCATGGCCAAAAGAGTGCCAGCGAATCAAAGAAGTAGAATTCAGATCAAAGCAAAAGAACTGTTCAAAATGGCAGCACTGACTTAATTTTATGTATATATATATATATAGATATATACTTATATATATATATTTCTTAAAAGTAGTGATAAATTATTATAAGACTTGGATATTCCTCAAAAAGCTGTCACAAATTCCTTTAATGTTAATTTTTAATTTAGCTTTTGCAATCAGTTTAGCCCAGCTGACTTCAAACTCTGACATACAGAATTAAGTATATGTGTGTGTGATTTTAAGAAATATATTATTTTGATCTTTGCTTTCCATTTTAATAGCCCTTCAAGTTCCTGAAAATGGCGTTTTTCTTTTGTTTTTAATTCTCCTGGTTTTGGAAATAGCTCAAGTTCATTTACACCTTGAGAACAGCTTGAAAATTCCTATCAGTCTGTTCCTGAAGTGTTCCTGATACCTGAAAGGGAAAAAGGTAGTAAAACTGGCAGATATGTGTAGAAATCATAGGGTGCTACATCATACTATGAATTAATTGCAAAAACCATAATTAGAAAAAAAAAATAATCATACATTGTAACTTGCCTGCATTGGCCAATTGAGTTTTATGATCTTTATGTAGAGGGTGAATCAGTGCCTGAGATTTGTGCATTGATTCACATACCTGTCTTCAAAACTTTGAGGTTTCAGTTGTGGCATTTCTCTCTAAAGTACAGTTGGACATATGTAGTAGCAGCAGGAGCTATGCTGCCTCCAAGTTTTTGAGTCTTTATAGGTCTGCCAACACTTTGGAACCCATAAATAGAAATACAGGAGGTAAGCAAATGTTATTTATAGGACTTAAGATGTATGAATTTTTTTATTACTTTTTTATTTTATTTTATTTTATTTTATTTTAAGCAGTGATACCTCTTGAATCGTCTCTGACTATAAAATGAAGGAACATTGATGAATAAGTCTGTTTTATGCAAATGTAGGTAACGATCCATTAACATGTGTTATAACTGCTAACTTTCACATTCGTCATTCAGTGACCTTCTAATATGGGGAAAATAAATACAATTCAAGCCTGTTCTGTTAAACTAATTCATTTTCTAACAGTATAATAAGCATGTAGTAAAATAATCAAATTTTAAATTATAAATGTGGGATGAGCATCATAGTGGTTAAAAAAACCCAACAAACTACAACAGTAACAAAAAGAGCCACACAAAACCCAATAAAACCAAATCCCTCACCCCAAGGAAGCTTTAAGAAAGAAGTGTTTTGCTTTGGATTTTGGCATTTCAATGTGAGAATCTAAAGAGTGTCAATGAATAATAATTAAATGTAAAAGTGATAAGAGAAAAGCTGTTGTACGCATAGGACTTACAATATTAGTAGACAATAAAATCAGGCTCAGGAAAAAAAAAAAAAGAAAACGTTTTTCTTCCCACATGCGTATCTGTAGAATATTTGTGACTGGAAAAGGTACTTGAGTGATCTGTTTTATCCATATGGTCTCATAGTAACAGATGCCCAAAATGGTTTAGGAAAGGTGTGACTCATACTATCTACTGGATTTTTCCTGGCATTTTTTCCCTTGATTTGTCAAAATATTGCACAAAAGAATGTTCATTTATAGGATTACAGACTAAAACCTACGTTTAGAAATGCTGTCATAAATGCCTGCATGCAGTCTGGCTGTCTTTCCTGCCAAGGACTGTTAATACTTAAATTAGGCACCTGATGGTCTGGTGCCTTGTTGTTCACAAATGTCAACTGCTCATGAAGGAAATAACAGTTTGTTGGTTTTTTTTCCCCCATCAATTTACAGAGTAACATTATGAGTGAGCTCATAAACCCAACTAATTGTTGGCCAAAATTCACACAAACTTAGTTTTTGCATTGTTTAATTCTCCATTGCAGGTTATATGACAGCATGTAATGCTGCCACTGGGGCTTAAATACGACTTTTCAAACTTTATCTGTTTAAAAGAAAAAATGACCAGGACCGATCAGAAAGCAGAAAACTTTTGAGTCTTGTTTCTGACTATAATTTTATATAATTATTAGTTTAAGAATTCAAATTACTGGTTTTTTTTCTCCACACAGATTTTATTCGGGTAAAAAGGTATAATAATTTTGTGGTTTTCTCCTGCTAAAGTGCATTTAAATTTAAGATGATTCATTCCTTTTTTATCTTCTCCATCTCTCTTTGCCCTTCTTTTCCAGAGTTGTCAGGAAAAAAGAAAACAGCCCACAAACCGTGACATTTCTTATAATGCTAATGCTTATTAATTTCTTAAATAATCTTAGCAAAAGAGCTATTTAATTTGTACTTTTCAGCAGTTTTGAACTAGTCCTATTGCAGTCTTAGGTACTGTTCCTTATAACACATTTTACCTCAGACATAGAGAAGCCCTTGAATACTCTGATAGTCTGACTTGAAAATGTGGTTTTTACCACTGCTAAACTATGTTTTAGAGCCTGTTCATCAGTTTGGGTAGATGCAAATATCTGGAATTCCCGTAGCTCACCAGCCATTTATTTGTTAGTGAGCAAATGAGAAGATTTTCAATGCAATTGAGGCTTTAGTGGGTGGATTTGGGAAACAGAGAGTCCATATGGAGTACTGTCAGCCTTGATGTGTTGGTATCACATGTGAAGGGAAGCTCTGCGTGTGTGCATTTTTGGCCAGCTGAGCCATATTTGAATATCTCCCTCCTCATGATCTGCTACAGAAAGGCAAGTCAACAGATTCTAAAACGTGTTCTTAATATACACTTCATAGATCTTCCAAATGAACAGAACATTGTGAGAAAGTAGACCTGAGGAAAGGCAGTGGTTGGAATGGAAGCGTGAGGTGGCTGGGGTGGGAAGTTTCTGCCATTCCTTGTTTGCAGGGGAGTGTTTCCCAGCTCACCTTCTCACAAGGAATGTGGAAGGAAAATTTTTCTACCTGATGTATTGAACATTTCCAGAATTCCCAGCAAACAAGGCAATAGGTTTTCTGTTCCTTCCCCCAGTGCACTATCCCCAGGCTTGATTTTGTCCTGTTCCATTTAAGACAAAGGATGCCAAAAGAGAAGAAACGACCAAGCGTGGCCATTCCTGAGATACATAACATGTCTGGCATGGATAGCTTGTGAAAATGATTGCAGTACAATATGTAATTTGTGAAGGAAATAATATATTTTTTCTAAGCTGACAGCGAAGGAAAGTTTAAAGCGGTTACTACAATCACTCAAACTGAATTTGAAAGACAGGCCACAGCTCTTAAAAACAGCTAAGGGAACTGTTAGCCAGCAATTAATGACTCGGTTTTATTTCCTTTGTGTTATCTGTATGCGTGCTGCTAAAGTACTGCATTCAAAATAGAATTGTATGTGAGGCAACACTTTAAAATTGAGATGAGGGCACAAGGAAATCTGGTATTCACAGCAGGAACTTTAAACGTCGTGCCTGGTGTGCGCTTTTTAATACCTTGTGCTCTGAAAATCTGTTAAAAACTTGATATGCTAGTTGAAAACAAGCCTTAATGAGTCCGCGAGTAACTGTTTGTTTTGGAATATAATGTAGCATGGCACTTTTCTGACTAGATTGAACCTGATGAAAATGTTCAAACATGCATACTGAGAACACAATAGGCTGACAGCTAAGGATGGGCAGAAAAAACTACTCATCCAGTAGGAACTTTGTGCACGAGTGTAGTCGAAGCAAAAACAATTTGAGAGTTTGGGAACATTCAGTGCTTTCAGGATATTTTCTTAAGCCACATTGACTCCTAAACTGAATATTTTTGATGAAGTTGTAGCTGGTGGTAGTTAGCAGCAGTTCTTTAGGCTACAGCATTTTATTTTATTTTTTAAAGGCTACAAGACTTCATATATAAAGCATACATAGGATTAGGATAACGAGGCTTGGTTAACTTAAGCAATAACAATGTTTGCAAAATATGTTTTAGGTAGTTTTTTTGGATTTGTTTGTTTGTTTATTTATTTGTTTTTAAATAGGGATTTGCTAAGTGATTCACAAGATTTTCTGGAATAAGTCATCTTTCCCCTCTCTCTTTCCATGCCTTGATTTCTATTTTCTTGTGACTGAAAATCAGTGGATTAGATAATTTCATTTGTTCATTTACATATTTGTTTTTTCTTTTTTTCCATCCCTAATCCTCCTAAATGATGCACTTTAAAAAAATAAATAAATAAATTATAAGACAGTGTGGCATTGTCTGGGCAGGATTTCTACTGGTATTTTGATTTGGAGATTGAGTTCAACATTTTTTGAAGATTTAGTCCAGATTCATCTCTGGTCCAGTATCACAAAACAAACCAACAAACACCTTCTCCATGAGGGCTTGTTTAAAATTTTCCTGTTTCTGTTACAGGACATTGCTTCTGCTTTATTTAGGTCAGCTGCTGAACAGCGAAGTGCTCTGAGAGAAACTGGCCATTTCACTGTGCATTAAGAATTAATAGAAAAAATAGTTAACATGGGGTTTCCGTGGAGAATCTTGGTATTGTATCTTTTGCAGTACATTATTTATGTGTACTTGTGATAGCAGTGTGTGAAAAGCCAAACAGTTGGCTTTTTAAAACCTGCACAGAGCACACTAATAAGGAAAGGAGTTCACATGTGTTCATATTGCTTCCCTACTGCCTATCACTTGGAATCATAGAATCACTAAGACTGGAAAAGACCACATCAACTTAAATGCAAACATCTCATTCTCACTATAGGGTAAATTAAAACTTTGGAGGTAAGGGTAATTTTTTTCTTTTTGATAAGACTGCAGAAATTTTCTTAGAAAATAAGCATTTCTATTACATTTCTATTAGGAAATGTACCAGGGCAATTTTCAGATTTCCTTGAGATTTTCTTAGCTAGAGTATTGCTGTAAGTATTGCTGTAAGTATTGCTGTCAGTATTGCTGCTTTCAGTAGTGAGAAAGGCACTGCATAGGAACTGTATGAATATATGCATAAAAGCACAGCATAATAAATTTTAGGAACAAATTCCTTTCAAATTGATTCAATGGCTTTCTGATACTGTCTACCAAGCAGTGATTTTAGACAGTGTCTGACACTGTGTTGTGTAATCAATTAAATGTAATACTCCTTAAAAGTCTTTTTTCCCCCATTATCTCACTGAATAGGAAGCTCCACCAAAATACTGAAGAGAAGGCATAAGCAGTGTCCACTCTTTCCTCCATCCACACTATACAGTCAAGCTTACATTTTTCCCCCTGCTGTTAGCTCAGTGACTGTATACGTAATCCATATAAAATATACTGACTGGAACAGATGGAGTTGCATAATACCAGACATCATAACAGTTGGGAGCTTTCCAAAGAGATGTGAAAAAGGGATTAAAGCCTCCTCAGGTGGGGAAGGATATGGACCAGGATGTCCTCTGGGGAGCATGGTGTCAGCGGGGGAGGCAGGAGCAGGCAGGAAGCACCTCTTCTTTTTCTTTTTCCTGAAATAATCAGACCACATCTACGTGATGAACCCTGCAATGAGAACTGAGTGTAGCCTTGCTTTCATGCATTTCCAATATGAACGCAAATATTTTCAGGCTTGGGTTTTGTGCCCGCTGTGTCAGAGGAGCTCCGGGTACGCATCAGAGCTTAGCAGTGCAGACGTTGACCCAAAATTTAGGCATTTTTTGAGTGGCAGTGGTATTAGAAATTTGGAAGTAGGCTTCTAATGTTGATGGATTTAGATGCCTCAGGCTTCTTGAAAATAGATTCTAGATTTTCATGCAAAAAATGTCAGTGGTGGCAGTGGCATTTTTGTTGTTTGTGTAAAACTGTTCTTTGTAATAAATAAAATAACTCATCTAGGCAAGGTGCAGATTCCAGACAGGAGGATAATGTTGTGCCAATATTTAAAAAGAGTAAATGGAACAGACCTGGTAATTGCTGGCCTGTTAGCCTGATATTGATCTGGAGCAAAATAATTCAGCGGTTAATACAAGGCTTGCTTAATAAAAAATTAAGGGAGGTAATATAATTAATGCCTGACAGTATTGGCTTAGAGAAAATAGATTCTACCGAGCTACCTTGATGCTGCTTTGATGAGATTACAAGTCTGATTGATAAAATAAAGACGTTGACATTAGTCATATGCCTTAGATAAAGCTCTCTGGTGCAGGATAGTTTGGGACAGAAGAGCAGCAAAACAATGTGTTGCCAGAGATGAAAGTAAAGAGCTAGTATATTTTAAAACTATTTAGATACATGGCATCACTGCATAGATATGTTTTTAGGTTCTTTTTTTCTCTCTAGTACTTAACATTTTAATCACATATAATAAAATATACATTGAGTATTCATAACATTTTCCAATTACGCAGGGCCTTAGGATGCAGTTAATGATGACAGCGACAGACTGGCTTCAGAATGGCTGGAATATCTTATGTACAAGAAAACAACATGCAAAAAAAAGCCCATGCCTTTGAAAAAGTCACACTCTGAGAACTGAAAATCCTACTTAGGAAGTCATTACACTTACGGGCTGTTGTTTGATGGAAATGAATTAAATATGAGTTCTTAGTGCTATCCCCTTGTGTATGTAAACAAGGTATACCAGCTAGGAATGGAAAAATGATATGTCTGAATTCTGTTCATTTATAACACTATCAGAAAGTCATCTAGCGCTGTCCACAATTCAAGGCATGTGTTGACAATTTAAACTATATTCATAAAAGAAAGATGAAAGTTTATATGCTTTCCCTGTAATGGGAAGGTGGAAGAAACTATAAGATAAAATCTGTACAAGTCACAGGCATGAAAGTTACAGCCTGACTTTGTTTTGCATGGGAAACAGTACGTGGATAGAAAATTGGAATGGGAAGGGTGTTTTGCTGTCAAACAAATAATAGCTAAAAGCTGAAACCATAGGTATATGGCTTTGGTTGGTTTTCTACGTTGCATAAAATTCAAACCATTTATTTGAGCATTAGTTACAGAGCCGCAGTAATCTTTTCCATTGTGCTCAGAAGGACTGTCTTCATGGTGGTGGTCGCTGTGTTTTGGAGGCCTATGACCCACTGTCCAACGGAGCATCCATTATATGATACATACCAAGAGCTTTTCTGCGTGAGCTCATCAAAACTTGGTCCTCCAGTAGTTTCCAGTCGCTGTAATGTGCAAGTCTCTCTTAGAGTATATCTTTGTAGCTATGGAGTAGAAATTGCTGTTAGCTGAAGACATGGGGAAAAAAAAAAATCCAGCACAAATTGAAGAGTGGGTAAATGCTACCTGTGCAAGTGCTATCTATAAGAAGATGGCAAAACTCTGTAATACTAAGGAACCAGCAACTGGCAAGAAAGAGCAATACATACTTTACTGGTGTATATTATTTGAGAAACTTCAATAAAGAAATGACAGGATGTTGAGTTTTGGTAGGTGAGAAAAGAATGGAAGACATGCAGAACAACGCTCAGATCCAAGTTATGTGAGACAAATTCCAAATTCTATTTTTAGTTAGATATATCAGTCAGAGAGAATAGAGAAATATGCTATAAATGAAGAGTGCTGACATGGCACATGTTGTTAAAAACTGAGGAAGGGTAATGAAACAGGACAGAGAAGGCTGAAATTTTGTCAGCTTTTCATAGTGCAAATTAAAAAACATTACGGTTGATCTTCCTTGACTAAGTAGTCTATGAATATTCATGTGTTCAATAAAAAAGACAAAACAAAAACAAACAAACAAACAAAAAAAACCAAAACACCCAGCTAGAAACAAACAGCTAAAATGCTTCAAGAAAATGACCTTGATTTTTCTACTTTAATTTATTGTAAATATTCTGATAGAACTAGATTTGGAGTTTTCAGAGTTCAACAGCTAGACAAGATGGAATGTAGGACAAATCTCAAATTTTAATACTGTTCTCATGTATAAAGTTTTAGTATAGAATTTGAAGAGATGCTTTCAGGAGGAGAAAGTAGCAGCAGTTGTTCTTAAAGGCAGAAGAGGATATTCAAAAATAAGATCTAGTTTGGCACACTTAAATTGTTTTTCTTCTCTGTTGCTACCTTTGTGGGCACATAAGAAGGAATAGACTTCTCTCACTGTTCATATGCTTAAATAATAAGTGTTACAAATTAATGCTCAGGTAGATGTTCCTTTGTGTAGTGTGCATTCTCCAGATAGTAATGCTTTTGATTGATAAATATATATGTGTATATATATAAATTATCTTCCTGTGCAATGTGCTTCAATCTTCTGATATCTTGAGAGCAGATAGAATAACAAAACAGTAGGAACTCCCAAACTACAATTTCAGATAAGCTTACAGGAAATATGGTGGAATGTTCCTAAATAGCCAAACACTTTACAAAATAATATTGTAGGGAGGAAATAAGATATTTTATTTATTATAGAATTATGTAATTTTGGTTCATGACCTGGTTTTGATGTGAGGGAGAAATTACTGAAAATAATCTAAGGCAAGTTTTCCTTGTGCTTACAACTATGAGGAATGCTATAAATCTTTCACTGGGGGCAGATCTCTGAGTTTCCAAATCTTCTGTCTTAATAGAAGAGTCTATTGAAGATCTAAAATGCCACAGACCTTCTCATAAATAAGCCAGAAGCTCAATTAATTCAGTATTTGTACTGGTATTGAGAAAATATTTTGGTGAAAGCAGAAGTATTTTTCAATTTTCTGCCATTCTTTATAAAAGGGATTTAAAAATGGAAAGTTCTTGATGATATCTTCTAGTCCCCATAAGAATCTGTCTTCCCCACCCCTATGCTGTAATTCAGCATCAGTGTGCCTTAAACATGAACAGAATCCTGCCTGGGACAAGAATCCCTGTAATCCCCTGAACCAGACAGGTTAGCTGAAGAAAAGGAAGCTTTAATTAAATTAATGCACAGATTCCCTTTGGAGAAACAGAATAAAATTTGCTAGATGTAGGATATCCAGCTCTGAGCAGATGAGAAAGGAAATCTGCGAGCTGAGTAAACTGGCAAAGAATTCCAAAAGCAAGATGCAGAAATGAAATGTTTTGAAAAAATGATTATTTCTGAAAGAACTGCATCCCCTCTTGGGACATGGCTGTTATTCCTTAACCTCACTACTGTCTGGGAGGTTTGTTGGGTTTGTGTTTAAGTACATTGCGCTCATGCCCAATTGTTGGGTTGGTGCAGAAGCATGGAGCAGCTAGGCCTGCTGCCTCATTACTGCACTCTACACAGAGTTGTCAGGAGAGGAGCATTTTTTATCGTAGCATATAGTTTTGTTTCTCTGATCTGACAGGATGCTGAAAAACAACAAATATTTTCTAGAGAGCTTGTTGGCATCACAAAGCCAATATATACTGCAGGAATCTTGACAGTTGGGTATTTTTAATGGATGAAAAGGGGATGAGAAACAAAAGACTTCCCAAAACAACATCGTTGTAACTGTGCTGCGAACAGCACTGTGTCTGAGATCAGAACCCTGAGCATGGTCTGTGATGTGCTGTGTAGTTCTCACAAATACCATCTTATACACATGCACAGCTCTCAAAGGCAAGGACTGAAAGCTGAATTTGGAAACAAGGCATTTCAACCTGCTTGCACTGGGTGACCATTAGAACGTTTTATTTTTCTCAAGTTAGAACAATTAGGTTTTGAAGCCCTAAATCTGCAGTGAAAGTATTGCCACAGTATTGCTTGACAGTGCTGTCACGGAGTTATCTCTGGATCTATCTGTGTCCAGGACAGGGGGACATCAGGCCATAGGCACGCTGGCCTGAAAAAGAATAGGGAGATGGGAGGGTGTCAGTTGTTTACAGACTGATTTGGCTTAGTTCTCTGACCAGTGAGGCTGGGGGACCCATGGACCCATGCCTCAGAAAGGAGAAAAAGGAGAAGGACAGGGAGATAGAAGATCGGATTTTTTTTTTTTCTCTCCCTCTCCCTCTCCCTCTCCCTCTCCTCTCCTCTCCTCTCCTCTCCTCTCCTCTCCTCTCCTCTCCTCTCCTCTCCTCTCCTCTCCTCTCCTCTCCTCTCCTCTCCTCTCCTCTCCTCTCCTCTCCTCTCCTCTCCTCTCCTCTCCTCTCCTCTCCTCTCCCTTCCCTTTCCCTTTCCTTCCCTTTTTAATTTTTATTTTCAGTACAGCAGATTTTCAGTTCACACTCAGTTTCCCATGTTTCTATTTGATGACCGTTGCCTCATTGCAGGCCTCTCACAGGGCACTCACTCACACTTTGCACAGACTGATTTGTGAGAGCGGGTGATGAATACATTCCTTTGGTCACGTGATATAAAATGAAGATTAAATAACTTTATTGGAAAGCTATGAGAATGTAAAATTGCAATTATAATAAATTTTAGAAAAAATAGGAATAAGAGAAAATATCTTGGGAAAGTTTTATTATGAACTGTAATCTGATTATATATATATATATATATATATATATATATATGTATAATAGTAGGTAAATCAAAGTTTAGTTGGATCAGGCATGTACTGATAACAAGTAAGCTTCAGGATTCTGAAGTTAAAAATCCGGAAGCACAAACACAGCCAAGCTGGTGATACAAGGAATCCAACCAGTTCAGTAGTCTTAAGTAGACAGTGGGGAAAAATGAAAGATAAAGGACAAGTACAGGCTTACTCAACCTTGGGAAACCACTTAGGTTTTTCCTGGTGGTCCAAGGGAAAAACAAAGGCACTTATCTGGAATCCACAAAGGTACCATCATACTGAGTAAAAAAGGACAGACTGGTCCCAATCTGTTTTTTAATCCATCAACTTTCATTGAGTCCTACAATGTGTTACACAACGTGTGGTTTACAAGACTTTTAATGCTGGTTTTAATATTTTTTCTCTCTTTAAACTTATCACCTTATCCTATATTATATATATATATATATATATATTTCCCCCTCCTCACTTTTTTGTAGTTCTGTTAAATCCTTTTTGAGATGAAGTGTCTGGAATTAGATGAAGAATTCCAGACATTGTGCATCGTGCATTTATACAGTGGCTTAATGATGTTTTTGATATAATCTTAAGAGTTTTCTATTTGCCTTTTTGAGTGCTACTAAGCACCGAGCTGACATTTCAAGAGAGCTGTCTGACATGGCTCGAAGATGTCTTTTATGCGTGGCAAAGTATTATCTAGGGCCTATTTTTGTGCTCAGTAGGGTTATTTTTACCCATGTGCATCTCATTGCCATTGAGCTGTATCTGTCTTTTTATCACCTAAACGTTCTCTATTGTGTGTGCATCCCTTCAGTCAAACTTATGTGCAAACTTTCAAACTTGTCACATGATTTACTTAAATGCTGAATACCAGAGATATTCAGCACTGATCCTTAAAATAACCTTATGGAGATGTAGGTTATTTTTTCCTTATGGAATGAAAAAAAAAAAAATCTACCATATCTTTTTTGTCTTCCCGTGAATCTTCAGTCCACAAGATGACCCCCTGTCTTATCTCACTCTCACTACTTAAAGAGATTTAGGTAAGGGACACTAATAAAAGAGGTTATCATCTAGACACAGCAGGTTTTAATTATTCTTGTTCAGAAGCTTCTTACCCATTCAGTGCCTCATGTTCTGTTAATTCTATTAAATTACTGTAAGAGGTTTCTTTTTCTTTCTTTCTTTCTTTCTTTTTTTTTAAATACAGTTTGGACCCATTTTCAAAGAACAAAAGCCTCATTTTGTATCTGTACTAATAAATTTCTGTATTACGTGCATAAAGATACCATACTGATTGCTGTCATATTGTATCTACCTCAAGTACTTCAAGAGATCTGTTATGTAGGGGTTGTTTAGTATTCCTAAAAATGAAAAGAATTGGATTTAAATACTGTGGAGTTTCTTAGTGCTTTGATTTTGCTTTCAAGAGGTGTAATTTCTTAAGAAGGATGGAAGAGTTTTTATTCCTATTTACATAGGCAGATTAATGCATTTCTGCTGTAGGGAGCCAAGGTCAAGCAAAGTAACATACATTCATATTTCCCAGTGCTTTGTTCTGCTGAAAGGGACACAGAGACTAATGTTACTTTGAAGACCCACCCTGTGTTTCTGATCTGGGTTACAACCAGTCTTGTTGTTGAAGATGAGACAAAACGGTGAAAAAGGAGCTACCTGAGATTCTGCAATGCAGGTGCAAAGGCATATAAAAGGGCAGATAAGGACAAGTTGTTGTTATTATTTTTTAATTCCCTTTAGGCAAAAAACTAAGACAAATATTTATGCCTGTGCTTATTCTATAAGACTGTGCGTATACTAGCCTGGGATTTTGATGATTGCTTTTAGTATTTACCTGAAGAAAGAAAAGGAAAAAGAGGTTCCCTGAGCAATTTTTTTATTCAGGACTTTTAGTAGGCTCACATTATGAGAATGACTTGTCTCTGAAGAATTGTTCTATATAAATTTAGCCTGATTAAATTTAGCAATAGAATGAAACAGAACTTTAACTCATTTAGAAAATCTCAATCCATCTCTTAATGAAGTTTCCATAATCAACTTATATGGATTGGGGGGGGGGGGGGGGGGGGGAAGAAAATTAAGAAAATTCATTATTTAACAGTTCAAATGTGACACTTTGCAGACGCTAAGACACCAGGAATAGGAAAATCCTGATTGATTTTTCTTTAAAGAATGTTTTCCGTTTCTCCATAGAAGTTGATTTTTAAAATTCATTTTCACCAGTAGAGCAATATTATTCTGATGTTTCCTTTTATTTTATTTTTTATTTTTGCCAGAAAACTTAACTTGGTTTAAGCTTCAGACATTTTGACACATTTTGTCTTTCATAGATAAGTTTCCAGCAGCCAGAGATTATAGATTAGTGTCAAATGATGATTCTTTGACGCTGAAATCTGTTCTCAAACAGAAGCTTTCATGACACAAAACTGTCTGGAATGGCACTACTTACTGCCTCAAAGGCAATTTGCTTTCTCCAGTTGCTCCTGGACAGATGTGAGTCAAGGGAACTTAACAGCCTATGCTGTTCTTGAAAAGATGTAATTTCTTCTCTCTCTCTTTTTTTTTTTTTCTTTTCTTTTCTTTCTTTCCCCCCTCATTTTTTCCTCTTCTAAATTCTACCATGAAGCCAAAAAATAAGATTTGGTATTAATAATGTTTGTAACCTCCTGAATGATTAATATTTAGATGATGACTTAGTGCAAGTAAGATTGTTCTGTTCTTCTGATTCTACAACTTAGTAGTGACAGTGAACTCAAGGTTAGATATCACTTATATAGCACCTTCCAGACAAAGGAGTTCAAATGTTATATGCACATATTTAGTTATGTTTTGGCAGATTGCAATTATAAGTGTGTAATTTTTAAAGTTTTAAATTAAAGTAATTTAAAAGTTTTAAGCAAGAGTTTGCAAAAGCAATAGTTTGTCCCAAGCTCGTGCTGTGAGCCAGAAAGACAAAAGTGAGTGTACAGAAACAAATAGTCCTGATTTTTAGGCCCTTTCCTAATCACTGAAAAGAAATAATTCATTAAAAAGTAAGAGTAATACATACTATAAACAGGGGAGTGCTCTCAAATTGCTGTTCTGTTGAATTCAATATGCTTAATGTGGGACTTGGAATAAAACTGTGTGAGAGGCAGGTATTGTGTCAGTTCTTGGTTAAGTGGAGAGAAGAAGAGTCAAGCATGGAAGACCTTTGTTACTTGGAGATGTGATGTGACAGTGCACAAAACAGTGGAAACTTAAAGCGTTAAGACTGCAGGATGTTTCCTTTTACCATTTCCCCCCAGACAAAGATGAGAAGTGAACCCATTCCTGCTCAGTTTTCTGATGGGAATCTGGGATTCCATCAGGCCAAGAATTTTACACCTCTGAGCTATGGGAAATCCTTGCTCACATCTTCAGGGCTACTTGATCCTAGACATATCCCTCTTGGGAAAAAATGAAGGAACACAGCTTGGACATGAGCATGATTGTGTCAGGGTAGATTTACTGCTGGGTCCCAGAATTTTCACTGTTGTGGTCCCCACCTCCACACATGTTCAGTTTTTTTTTTTTTCACTCCTTAGTTAGCTAAGAGGCAGAACAGTGCCCCAGCAATTCAAGATGAGTTTAAATTAAGGTAAATTGGAAAATCATGAACTATTTAATAGTCCTATTTCCACATTATTTATTCAGAAGAAATTTCTATTAACAGTGCATTGGAGTCACAAAGCAATTAATTCCATCCCTTTTGCAGATCTTTTTACAGCTGCTCTGACATGCTCTGCAGAACAAAGGGTTTGATCTTTTGGGACTAAGATGCTAGCATTTTTTCATTTGCTTATCAATGTGTTAACATGTGAGGGAAAATGATTAGCTCCATTGCTGCAATCTGAGAAGATGCAGAAGGTCAGGAAGACGCATTTGTATCTACATGCACTTCAGGATTTATTTACTATTGCCACAATTCAGAGCATCCAATGTGATTCTCTCTTCTTTCTTTATGTCCCCTTTGCCATTGTATCCCTGCGAAATGTGGCCGTGTTCACAGCTTGTTTTCTACATTTCACTTGGTGCCTTATGGAGATAGAAAGCCCAGAGAACAGTTATGTTAGATAAACTGTCAAGGATTTTGTTGACAGAAAGATGTATTCTTCCACAGTTCCATGGGGGCCAGGAGACAGTTGTGAGACAGCAGATGCCTTTATACACGGCAGTTTGTTTTCTGCATAGCTCTAATAAATACAGTAATACTGATGTAAATGCACACTTCAATTATTGCAAAACATAATTTATACATTAGTTTCCATAGTAACTTGTCATCACTGCGGTATGGTTGAAACTAGTGACATTTGTGAGTGTAGAAAGTCAATTTGTACAGAGTTTACCATGTAACATTTGATTTCTCAAATTAAGAAATAGTTGGTGTTGGTTATAGCCTGCTGTATTAATGGTGAATTTCTTATGTATTCCACAGGTATAAACTAGGTGGAAAAATTAGTTAACGAGGTCATCATATTTTAAGCATTATGAAGCGTAATTGAAATTTTTCTTCACAAGAGGCGATATTTTCAGAAATATACAACCTTGCCTCATGGGAATATTGTTTCTTCAGAGCTCGGTCTAGTGTTAAATAAAGATTTAAGTGTTCAGCTCTGAAGGAATCATCATTTTCAACCAGGGACAATTCACTGTGCCAATAAAATGTTGTGTACAATTTAGAAAGAACGAGAAAACGATATTCCTGGATCTAATTAGTTTTCTTGATATATAAAGTAATATATTTTTCAGAAGGATATAAATGATAGTAACACAGTTATTTTGACATAATGAGCTCTCTAAAAAATTACAAAGTTTATGTGAAAAATATATACAGTACTTGCAGCCCTGTATTCCATCGTCATGCTCACAACCATTGCTGTATGCATCCATAGAGGGAACTGCCATGGGTTAAAGCATTACCTAATGCTGCTGCAAACTTCTTCTTCTTTTTTTTTTTTTTTTTTTTAATAGGCATCTTTAATATGAAAATCTCTGCAGCAATAGAACTAGTTCTTCAAGAAGAATAGTAGTTGGTATATACTGGTCTCCAAGTCACCATATGGTGACAAGTTCAATTCTTCAAATCTTCAAGACTTTCTTTTGCTCACAGGTTTGCCAGTTTATCTGTTTGAAAATAAACTAGAAACTGGGGTATATGGAATAGTAGTTTCGCTTATGGCTTCTTTTTGTTATAACGTCAATTTTTAGAATGTAGCTGAATAGCTATTCAGTTTTAAGAGAAAGATGAGAAAGAAGAATAAAAGTGAATGTGAGTTAAAAATCTTTAAGATAATGCACACTAAGGATGGAGGCATGAGTGGTTCTGCTATGCGCATATGGGAAGAAAAGGCCTCTACGGAGATAACAAAATTCTGCCAGTCATGCTGGCATCAATGCGTACATGCAGTTAGAGGCTTTTGTGCTGTCCCATCAGTGTCTTCAGCATTGCAGTGCTACGGGCCCTGCATTTGCAGATCTCCAGCCAGATCTTTGCTTTCATACATTGCAATTGTTGCAGTACTGAAAATGCAGTAAAAATTAACTTTTTAAAGACAAAGATAGAAGAGTGCTGAAGAATGGCTATGTCTTGAAAACAACAAGGTTGTGTTGGAAATGAAGAACCAGAAGTGTATCTGTTAGCATTTCACTATTACTGTTCTGTAAAATGAGGTTAAAAGAATTTAGGCATTGGATGGACTAGTGATAATCCAGTTATGTAGAGAAATTGCAATAGGTCAGGAAGCTACTGATTATCAAATGAGCAGGAAAAAAATGTATGAATATTCTATTCTGTTTTGAAGTACACTGTGATATCTTATCCCACTGTGCATTATGCTTGGGAAGTGGGCTGTAATTTTACACACGTCCGTCCACACACACACATACACAGAGAATTAATGACTTCAACTTGAGAATTAAACTATAATTTAACTGTCATCATGTACCTATGATAAATGATTTGTATGCAGAACTGTAACACTTCTCTCTAGCTTCCTAATTCACGTATTCTGACTTAGTCATTCTTCGTATGCAGATGTTCTTATGCCAGAGGAGAACGTTTAGGACAGGGTACACAGAGGTCGTTGCTAGTAAGTAGGGCTTATGCACACTCTTTTTATGTGATGTTAGTAAAGCTTTTATTGGAGTTCCATCCATTTAGATAAGTTACTAAAATGTTTTCATTCTGGCCAGTTGCTTCAGCTGTTTTGCACCTATTCTCTGCTATGAAAATTCAAGTATTTTGCTATTATGTCAGTTAAATGCAAAAATGTTATAGTAAACAAGTGTATTGTATCATTCCATTATTTGAACAGTAAATTCATGCCTGTGGACGAAAATCTGAGTGACAAATTTAAAACACTAGGAGAAAAGTAATTCTTACTCAATTCAAGATGTAGACTTGAACTTCTTAATTTCTGGATTAGATTTTCATTTCAGTGAACTGCTTTGACATCAGTTGATGTTACTGTGCAATTCTGCTGTATGCTTTATCCCCATTTCTGCATAAGCAATATGTTCTTATGTGGAGCTGTTGAAGAGGGTCCAGAGGAGGGCCATGAAGATGATCAAAGGGCTGGAGCACCTCCCCTACAAAGATAGGCTGAGGGAGCTGGAGAAGCCTGGAGAAGAGAAGGCTGTGAGGAGACCTCATTGCAGCCTTCCAGTATTTAAAAGGGGATTATAAAAAGGGAGGGAATCAACTTTTTATTTGGGTAGATAGTGATCGGAAAAGAGGGAATGGTTTTAAGCTCAAGGAGGGAAGATTTACACTGGATGTCGGGGGAAGTTCTTCACAGAGAGAGTGTAAGGTGCTGGACCAGGCTGTCTGAAGAGACTCTGTCCCTGGAGAAGTTGAACGCTGGATGTGGCCCTGGGCAGGCTAGTCTAGTACCAGATCTGCAGATTGGCAGCCTTGCCTGCTGCAGGGTGCTTGGAACTTGATGATCCTTGGGGTCCCTTCCAACCTAAACCATTCTATGATTCTTCCATTAATACCCGAAGGGATTATCAAATTATTCATTTCATGACAGAAAGACTTCTGTCTTTTGGACCAACATCTAGAAACGGATGAAATTCAGCATATTAAATGCACTATGTATCTCTCAGGGATCACTGACCACCATACAGAACTATGTAAAATATCTCAATTATAGTGTTGTGAGTCTACATAGCTGAAAAAGATTTAAAAAAAAAAAGAGAGAGAGAGAGAGAGAGAAAGGATTATAGTTTAGCAAAGTATCTATTGCATGGTTTTATCAATAAATTGAACATTATAACTCATATTCAGATTGCTATTGAAAACACGGTGCAGCTTTGAACTGTAAGCAGAACAGAAACTAGTAGGGCAATGTGCTTTTACAGGATATTTATATGAATTAAAAACATATGTAGTGGTGAAAATCTATCAGTTTCCACCACATATATCTTGACCCTGTCATGCTTTGGTGGTTGTTGCATCATGTTTTCACTATAGAAAAAGTGGCAACGTAATTATAGGGAAAGGCACAATTACAAATTGCATGCAATTACATCCAAACAAGTAAACACAACAAAACTACATTCGGCAAGCTAAGGAAGAGCTGAAAGCCTTTTAATAGAGATGCCAAAGATGAGCTTTTGCAGCTCTACAATTTGCCAGTCAAATTGTTGTCATTTAGGAGAACTTCCCTACAAAAGCTCGTAGTAGAGCAAATGAGTGGCAAATTGGCTTTCTAAATTATTATATACTGTTCTGATTGATTTTCCCCTATTGCTCTTTGGCAAGATCTTAATATTTTCAAAGCTGAGAACTTTTCTTTAAAAACTGAACTTTTCTATGTGTCTCCTGAAGTGCAAAATTTTCACTGAGTAAGGCGCATCTTAGGAAATCAGTAATATTTGGAAAATGTGATTGTAATGAAAAGCTTTATGAGTTCAGAAGATGAATATTGGGCCTATATTGCTCAGAAGTTTATCACTGAAATAAGTTGTATTTTCTGGGTATAAATTGATGGGAGAAGGAAACAAAGCTGCAGAGATAAGGTCATAGTCTCAGGTATAGAGGGATCTCGTTCCAAAGAAATTAAATTTGGATTATAACTGACGGCTGAGAGCTTCTTTGTTATCTTGTACACAATTATTTGAGCTTCAGTAGGGTTAATGCTGGTTAACACTGTGGGACACATGCATCAAAAGGATGTTTTCCCCTCCCTTTTATACCATGATATGCAGCCGCCTTTCATAGAGCTGCAACACTTCTGCTGGAATTCCTCATACTTCACTGTGAGAAGGGACAGATTCCCCAACTGGGCAATCTTTGCTTTATTATTTTTTGTAAGAATAAAAGATATTTGGGAGGTTGGGTAAAAGACATAGGAATTCTTCCATAACTCTTTAGCAAAAAAATGCTATTTAAAAAAAAAAAAAAAGTTCTTTAGCCTATCCAGATATTATCAGATTATTTTATGTTCTGTTGAAATACATTCTGCAGCTGCATCCTCTTGACGAATAATCCTCCCTCTCCACCAACAGCGTAATTCAAGTTAATTGGCTGAAATTTTCTTAGAAAATAACTATTTGACCAATTAAAGCTCTTAGTCTTCAGTAATAACGAACTGTGGATAGATGTTTAATTTCTGTGAAATGCTGACTTTTTTAAAATGGGAGAAGGTAGAGAGAGCCTTAAACTCATTGAGCAAATTTTTCTTTTGAAAACATTGAAAAGAGGCAATTTTTTTCTTTCTGCAAACATTAATGGAAACCAAATGCTATTCCAATTGATACTTAAAAAAAAAAAAAAAAAAGTAAAATGAGAGGCAAATGCTGACGTAACAAATTTATAAAGTATTTTTAGCAATTGATTTTGTAGTTAAAGATTGACTGTTGAAATCAAGAGCTACACAAAGTCTGCCCTGTTCTGCAAATAAATTTTCCTCTAACTATATTTTCAAGTTACTTTAAAATACTATTTAATAAAAAATGCCAAATAGAAGCCACATATGGCATATTCTCCTGCAGCTGTGTAACAATTAATGAAGCAATTTATATCAACTATAGAACATGTCATCAACTCACTACTTTTTCAATTCCAAATAAATAAAAAATATGGAGGTTCTTGGAACATCTTTAAAAGGATCTTGTAATTGGACAATATTATTTCATACCTGCATTACTTTTCTTTATGTTGTTTATTCTGGGCAGGTAAGATACTGCAATGATTTGATTCAAAAAAGCTGAGAGAAAAAAATTAAGAAGCAACCAGGACCTATGCGGAGAAAGTTTGCTAAAAGAAGAAAACAGATGATTGATACAAGAGTTGGAAAAAGACTAAATGTGGCATATTTTAGGGAAAAGAATGACAAAAATAGCTGAAAGCACACCATTTATCAGACTAAAATGGCGACATATTTGCACCGTTTTCTGAAGTAATTTGAGTATAGGACAGAAGACATCTTGTTTTGAAACTGTCTCTCAGGCTCTTATTTTAGTTAATTTTTTTGACATCTACCAATGTCAGTAAAAAGCTTCCTATTTGAGCGTACATAATTTGGGTTATGAAAAATAAGTGAGAAATAATATTTTGATGCATCTCGTGTCAGTGTGTAGGTGGATGTAGATTTCAGTTCTCTTACCTCCTGGGTAATGTGCAGAGAGGTTGTTTAGATATCAGAAGTATGAACTTTGTTTAAACTAAAGGTGGAAAAAATGTCAATGTATTGGAAAGTGCAGATTTAAAATCACTTTAGAATACTGTAAAAGAAATCTCACCTTGCTATTTTTACTTAGTCTTATTAAACAATTGAGCTTAATTAACACTTCATGAAGTGAAAAATCCGTTTTGTATTTGATTTTCATATGATACACTAATGTCTCCTTTTGGAAGTGTTCCCCAAATGGCATGCAGCTGAATCCTAGCTGTGGTTCTCTCAGGTATATTTCTTGCATATCTCTAAAATGCTCTGTACCGTTTGTTCTAACTGCAAACTCTCCTGCCCGTGGCTTTGTGCACATCAACATGCCACATAGGGTGAACACATTCTGCACCACATTTAGCTTATCCAATGTGGTGCTGATGCTATTCTTCCCTAAACGTTCCTATGGTGGCATTGGCTCTCTCTCGAGCTAATTCATCGTATCTTAGAATCATAGTATGGCTTGGGTTGGAAGGGACCTAAAGGTTCTTCTCTGTTCTAGAAAATTTGTATCCTTCTCACTTACATTTGTTTAAATATGGAGAGAGCACATTAAAAGATGGTGAATTATCTTGGATCCTGAAGGTAATGGTCTTTTGTGATTATTATATATAATCAGTATTACAAAATTTGGGAGGAAGGAAAGGAAGCTGAGGAGACGGACTTTTTTTCCCTTTCATTTCCTCTTGTTAATCTGAGTAGTAAAATATATAATCTTTCTTCAGTATCAAAGTCAAGGTTAATATCTGGCTATTTAACCCTGGAACAAAGGAAAGAACAAAAAAGAGCACAGAGACGTCTGACAGCCAACTCACCCATCAGCACAATCTTCTGCAAATAGTCTGGAAAGTATTTGCCAATCCAAGTTGCAGTAAAATCCATGCATTTGTTTTTGGCTTTGTTTAACATAATGAGGTCTTTTATTTTCTTCTTGGAAACCTTCAGAAAGACAGATTTTTATGTACAATGGAAGCGACAGGTACCTCTGCAAACTGATATTCGTACATAGATTGACTAAAAAGAGATGAAAGTAAGGAAGGAGGGATCAGGGAGATCTCTTCTCCCAGGTATCTAGTGATAGGATGAGAGGTAATGGCCTTAGTTGCACCAGAGGTCGTTCAGGCTGGATACTAGGAAAAATTTAATCTCAGAAAGAGTGGTGATGCTGTGGCACAGCTGCCCAGGAAGGTGGTGAAGTCACTGTCCCTGGAGGTGTTCAAGATCCGTGGAGATGTGGCACTGAGGGACTTGGTTTTTGGACATGGTGGAAATGGGTTGGAGTTGGGTTTGGGGATCTGAGAGGTATTTCCCAACCTTCATGATTCTGTGATTGTAAGGAGTGTCACTGGAGTTCAGAAGATGATTTAGTGTAGCACCACAAGACACACAAATAGTCAAAAGGCTCACCAGAAACTTATGCTGGCAAGTGTTAGTGCATAAATGCTTCATATGATTTTGAATTAGGACAAAATATGATAATTTTTGTGAGGTAAAGGGTTTTCCCTCTCTTGGCTCCATTGTTCATGGAAGATGGTCAACCCCACTGTCATTAATTCTTCCTCCTTCAAAAGCAGCCACAATGAACCTAAATAATGATTGGCATAGATCACCTTTACTTGCGTATATTCCATAGCACAGTGACTGGGAACTTTCTCTGTGAACTTACTCTTGATTTATGTAGCTACAAATTAACAAAGAAAAAAATGACTTATTACCTAACATAGCAACACAATCCCCACCTAACTATGCAGTTGTTAGCTATATTGACCTACTAGAATTGTACTTGAAAGTCTGGAATAAAGACCATAAATGAGAGATTATTAATGACACCAAAAAGGAAAAAAAATATCTCAATTATGAGTCTGATAAAAAACCCACTTAAAAATGTATTGTGCACGCACTTAGTATGTAGTCAACTACGCATGATCTTCCATGCCTTTTTTTTTTTTTTTTTTTTTTTTTCCCTTTTCCTCTATAAGTTACTTAAATTTAATAATTTACTTATTGTCTTTCCATTAGCAAACCCGTGAAACCCTGATCTGGCACTTTTCAAATCAGAGCTTCAATAGTTAAGTTAAATGGAGCTAAATATATATCTCATAAAAATGAGAAGGACGTATCAATTAATGACATTTCTTCCAGGAATTCAGGGACTGAAGTGACCATAATTTTGATCTGAACTACCCTTATTTTAAATAAAACTTAAACTTTTTTCTCTTGTTATTTTCTGGACTGTATAACTATATGCGTTTCCAGGGAAATACACATTCCTAAAAGGTTTTTTGTTGTTGTTGTTTTTGTTTTTTATTTATTATTTGAAGGAAATGGTGATTGAAAGGATCATAATTTTATTAAATCATATTGATTGTTCTTGTTTCATGGAGGAGGTTACTACAGAATATAATCTTTATATAAAGATTTTGAAGGACCACTGTGAGTTGCACTTACATACTATATAATTACTAGGAAATGAGCTGTGCTTCTGCTAGGGTTGGACTCTCATCTGTGCTCCACGTATGTGTGAATGATTTATCTGGTAATTATCCATGTGCTTCCAAAGTAGGAATTGATCATTTTAAACCATTTTAAAATAGTTCTGAGTAAATAAAATCATTAATTGGGCTTTTGCAGAGGCGTGGTGTGTGGGATTCCTTGCCTGGACTTTACCTTTTGATGGCTGTCCAGTCTATCTCCCTGTGTTATGCCTGAGATCGTATGTGAAAGTGTTTATTTGGTTGAAACAGTCAGTGCAGTGCCTAATGCACCCCATGTGCTCAGTAGCAACACTAAGAACTGCATACAAAGTTTTATGCTTTTTTAATTTTACTGAAATAATTACATCCCTGAAATAGTGTTATTGATGAGCATGTGATGATCCAGTTTGTGGAACCCCAAATACTTGATATATAAATCCAGAAGCAGCTAGTTGTATTTTGTTGCTGTGCCTTCTGCTTGCTGTCACAATGGCTTTTGGGGCTGTTTTTATTTATTTATTCATTTATTATTTCTTGGTTTTTCTTGTTCAGTGACTTTTGCCATTTAATTGCGCTGTCTGCTTGCTCAAATGAAAGATTTTTCTTACTGCTAAATGCCCAGATCAGGTGCCTCTAGTCACCACAGCCTTGGCCTCTGTGGCTTTGTACAGGTTTCAGAAGAGGTATCCTGACTAAAAACCTCATTAAAGGGTCAGCAACATAAAGGCAGCTGCTATTCCTGAATACCTGTCCACTAAAATACTATCCAACCCAGTACTCTCAGAGCATTTTTCTCCTATAAATGCACTTACTGATCTTCATCCTTACTGTGTTTGCTGTTCTTCATCCTCTTAAAATGACTTCACATGCATTTTTTGTATCTTTTAATGAACATTTGCCTTTTTCTTTCTGAAGCCTATCTCCATCAATGTAAATGGTGTTTTCATGTGCTTTTTGTCTTTTTTTTTCTTTCTCATCTAATGTAAAAGAGAGAAATCGATGATGGATATATTTCTCTATTCACTCTCTGCTTTCCATTCCTTTCATAATGTCTGTCCTTCTGAGCAGATTTCAGATAGTATAAGAACAGAAATTTAGAAAGAGAAAAAAAGAAGAAGAAAAATATAAACCGTTTGTCCATATATCTCTTGTCTTTGCTTGCCATTTTGCCTGCTTATTTATCCACCTGCCTATCTGAATGGACAGATCCATTCTGTGTCCTTACTGAGTAGCGAAACATCTTTGTCTTATATCTTCTAATTTTCAAGGTCTAAAATTCAGCTTACTCATTTTGTAAGAGACAGAGCAAGCTTTTGATATGTATAAAAATACCTTTTAATAATAATTAGGATAGTTATTGATAAAATTAAGATAATTAGAATAAAATTAATCGTTATGGATATGGAGAACTTTCGTTTACTGAGAAGTCTGATGCAATGCAGTTTATCACTAAAATTCATTTTAGTCTTTTAGTTTACTTTTATTTGTCTTTGTTTCCTGGCAAGGACTTAAGTTTCAGATTGCAGTGTTTTTTCCTCTTCTTTTATTTCTTGTAGATTTTTTTTTTTTCTTTTTCTTTTTCTTTTATTAAACACCATACAGGGTAAAAGTCTCAGATTGTTTTGCTGGCCTGAAGAATAAGTGTCAGTGAACTGCTGTGCACTGAGGGGCTTTCTCTCTTGAGATGATATCTCTGTTCAGCAGCTCACTGAAGCTTTTAAAGGACTGATTACAATCGAATCTGACAATCATTTGCATCTCTATGTATGTCAACAACTGTCCTCAGATCAAGGGTGATGGAGAGATCTCCAGCTGCATGGAAACAGATGGCAAGTCACTCAAGCAGTCTTCTCAGTTGCTGAATGTAGATAAGTTGTATATCACTTTAGGTCAAAGGAAAAACACTTGTGAGAAGGCACAGTGAGAGCTAGGTGAAAAAGTGAGATAACAGCAGGAAAAGCAGCTTGTTAAATCTTCAATTCCTTCAAAGCATCAATAAGTATACAAGCATTTGGATTTTCTACTTTAATTAACGCAGTTGCTTGTGACAAGACAGCCTTCAAACATTTTAGCTTTAGAAATTTTCATCTAGTGGTTACAGCATTGCCACTTGGAAAAAAAAAACAAAAACAAAAGATGCAACTTTGAAGGATGACATGCTTGACTGAATAGGAGACACAAGAATCTGTTTCTCTAACATGCAGTACTCTGTTGTGTTGAAGCACCTGATGAAAACGATCAAACTTTGCCATACCAGTGGGATGATGGACATCGTGCTGGTTTCTCAGCATCCCTCCCTCACACTATGTTTTGATCCTCTCAAGCTCCTGTAAAAGGAAAAAGATGTGTAGACATCATGTCTGCAAGATAGTGTGCAGGAGGGGAGAGTTATTTTAATTACTTACAGTTTTCTAAGCAGAACATGGAAAGAATTAAAACATTTGTTTGCCAGCTCTGTGAGTGTGTCTGTAGGACTCTATATCTGACTTTAAAGCAGTCTTTGATAGTGAGAACTAGTTTTCATAAAACCTGGAATGGCTGGGAAAAAAAAATAATAAAAATTTATTTTAAGATGTTTCAAAATCTGGGGGAAAAAACAAACAACTACCCCTATCTTTATAAGTCAGTTTTGCCAAGTTGAGTGCAGGCATAAATCAATTTCTCCCCATTGAAAACTGCTTTTCATTCTGTTGAATTGTAACAGGTGCATGACAGGGAGGGTGGAGTTGCCTGTTAAGGCTAAAATAACTCTTGCTGCATCACTTGTTCATGATCTAAAAGTTACCTACACGATTACGCTACCTTTTGTTCATAGGAGAATGGATGGGAGGTAGCAGAAGACTCCAAGCCCTTAAGAGATTGATAATTTGTTTTCTTCAGTTCACATACATGCTATACTTAAAGTAAATCATGAAAAAATCTGGTAAAAGAGGATGATTTCTTCCAAATGAGGGTAAATAGGGTTATAAACCAAGAAAGGCAAGTGATTTAAAGACCAAGAGTGTCAAAGGATAAAGTGTAGTAATATCAAATGAGTTTCTTTCTGCAAGTATTTATATGACTATGGCACGTGTCCAGCACAAGCCAGGTGGTGTATGAAAAGCTAAAGTGCTCTCTGCTTGCCTCTTAAAAAGAAAGGAGAACCAAATTACTGTATTTACTAATATTTTCTGATGTGAGCCAAGAGCTACGAACATGGACAGTGCAGATATTTAGGACATAATCTAAAAAGAACGGATTGTGCAAGGCAAAGAATCGTGCTGGAATCTGTTAGTTTTGTTGGGGAACAGGAGATGGTGCTTGTTGAAATAAATAGTGGTGGATTACAGTAGTTTTAATTAAACATAGTTAAGAAAGTTATGGTGTAACGGAGAACTGAATAATCCAATGGCCAGTGTATTCATCAAGGCTGTGGAAACCTTAAGTCAACGTGCCTTCTGCCCCAGGTGATAAATGTGAGCTTACTTGCAGTGTTTTGAGGGCATTTTCACAAAAGAGCAAAATAATTTTCTTACTCCAATTTTACATTGAAAGGAAAAAGTGAACTGCAGCAGAACAGTTAATGAAGATAAGTAATGGAAAACATAGGATATTTTTTATTAAAAAGGGGGAAATGGAAAATGATGTCAGCCCCCATAACTGAAGAAAGGGCTCATGCAAAAGTCTTCCTTCATTTCATTACAGTCTTCTTTGTATTTACTGAGATTTGTTGGGAAATCTCTATTTGGAGAGAAAAATGGTAAAATGTGCTCTGTCACTGGAATTGCTGTTGCACATGGCACAGGGGATACTGGTGGAAACAGAAATGCAAAACTGTTCACAAAAACAAAGTATTGGTAGTAAATAGAAGCGAGATAAAATGGGAAGTGTGAAGAAAAAAAATAATAATGTGGCCCAAGAAGCCTGAGATGTTTTAGTAATGCACATGAAAAAGAAAAAATGGTTTTAGTTAACATTTAGATTTCTTTCTTCAGTTATAAAAGGGCACTAATTGTATAATTTGCAGTTCTTGTTCAGAAAAGGAAGAGATTTACTGTGAACTAAAAGCCTTTCTGTGAAATAGCCATGCAGGAGTGAAATTGACAGTTCTGCACAATAGGCCAAGCATGAATTCCATTACCTCTATGGCACGGCAGCACTTATAGCAAAACTGGCTCACGCTTTCCCAAACCAGTGTAAAAGTCAAACTGTGTAACAGGAAAGAGGATGTTCAGCACAGCAGTTAGTCATCAAATAATGGAACGCCCCTGGAAAAGAAGCTGAATGATGAGCAAAATGCTGTTCTTGTCTTGAGATCTACTTGTTAAACCAGTTAAAATCCTGGCAGCGGATGTCCAGAACTTCAATAGTCTGACGCATCGATTTTGTGGGTGTAAAATATATATTTTGAATAATTCATCAAGAACAAAAGGATTTTGGAAACTCAGACCAGGGTTTTATCTTTAGGCATGCAAATCTATGGATGCCTTTATTCAGAAAATGTGGCAGTTTCTTCAAGGGCTTAATTGGGAACTAAAGTTTACTTAGTCTTTGGATTGAAAATATTTCAGTTGAAGGGTGCTTGTGTCTGCACACCAGAAAATATTCCAGGGGAGCAGTCTGAGCATTTACAAGGTTTTGGAACTTGTACAGGGCTCTACAAATTAATTTGTAGACTTATAAGTATAGTTATTATGTATTGCAGTGAGATATGTAAGACCTTACATTTTCAGCTCATTTAAATTAAGAAGAAGCTATTTTTGTAATCATCAATCAAAGATTTTCAGCAAACATTGTAAGAAAAAATCACAATGATTTTAGAATAGCTATAGATCTTGTTGGTATTTTTTTTCCCCGTTTGCTGCTTGTTTCTATTTCCTAATCTATTATCTGAGATCCTTTCCTATACTTTCAATTTTATTTTTACTATGCTGATACAAGTTTGTACCATTACAGATTCTTTTTATTTTATTAATTTATTTTTTTTATCTTTAATATCAGAACTTGGGAATGGATTCTGTAACTACTCAGAAGGCAGTGTGATAGGAAACAACTTCTTAAATTAAAATTCATGTTCCAAGACACATACGAACCACTGCCTGGAGTGAGAAGCCTCTCAACTGTAGTTTTCTGAAAGTAAATGAGAAAGGCACTTCTGTTTAAACATAAAAAAAAGTCCTTGAAATGTATTTGGATGTTAGTACAAAGGCCAGGAGGTGTACTTGTTCCCTGATAAAGGAGAATTACCTGGAAGCATGCCCAATGTGAGCAACATTGGAGGAATTAAGATTCCGAAGAATGGATCTGAAAGTTAGGCACCATATCTGCAAGGGAAAATGGGTCCAATATTTCTACTCTGTTAGCTTCAGTGCCTTTCTTTTAAGGTGTACAATAAATGCAAAACCACCCAAATCACCCCAAACCACCAAGAGGCAAAGACAACAAAAGATGGGAAAAAAAGTCCCCCAACAGCACACTGATATCTTTCCTCCAAAGGACAACAGCAGAGAAAAAGGGAAAAACATTTCTTTTCAAGTGTTTGTTGCAGTAGAGAGTTCCAGAGTCTGGGTCCATTCTTTATGGTGTGGGCTTCTCTTATTTTTAATGATCACAATCATGGGGAAAGCAGAAAACTCCTGTGAAAATAGACAAGAGTAAAAGTTACTTCTCTCCAACTCCAATATTTACTTATACTTTTTATAATTGAGACATATATGTCAAAGTGCAGAAGGAATATATATCCGATCTTCTTTTAAAACCGAGACAAACTTTAGTAGCACAAAAATAAACATCATTTCTGAAACAGTAAATCGGAGATAAATAATCATCTTATTAACTGATGTTAAGTTTAGGAAGGCATCAAAAAATTGTCACAAGAGGCGGACAATCGCTGACAGTAAAACAAACACTGTGGGTCTGGGCTTGGTTTTTAGTCAGAGAAAAATGAAGAGTTCACTAGAGAGCGGATCTGATGGTTTTTCATCTTTACACAAGACTAACAAGGCAAAAATGGGTAGTTTGGCAGAGGCTTGGATCCCTGCAGACTTTCTATTCCTTAACTATTATGCACATACAAACAGCTCTGCTGTGTGGGTTTGTACAGCAAATGGACAGCTCTGAAGTAGACAACTGTGTTAATGTCCCTACTTCTATTATAAAACAGAGGAATACAATGAAAATTCTTCAGTCTGTTAGCGACTCTCATCCTTCTTAACCTGCAATTCATTTCTTGGCTAGGAAATAAATTATATTCGGTTTCCTCTTTGCCTTAGGCCTTTGAGAACCAGCTTTAATATAGTTGCATCTCTGTAAGCCCAGGTTTATCACTGCTGGAGTTAATCAAAGGAAATGAACTTAAAGTCTATGGGAACTGAGGTGGTATCCCTACGTGGTGTGCTTTGAAAACATCACTGGTTTGAGCTATCTCATGCATTTAGGCACTGGAAGGGAAAATGGGTGTTTCTCACAGATCTTTCAAATCGCAATGTTGGGTTTAGTTGTCCAACTATTTCCTGATTTCACTCCCACAAGCCTCATCTGCTCTGGATGAGACTTAAGAGCTTATGAAGATACGCAGTAGTGAAGAGGAGCAATAACAAATAGGCACAAAATTAAATGCTTATAAAAGCCCTGAGTGAAAAAATCTGTGGACAACATTGGCTTCTTTACTTTGAAAGGAAATAAGAGACACTGGGGTATAAGAAATCTTTCAAAAATCTTTCAAAAAGTAGGAAATGAGGAAGAAAGTTATTTTCTCTGGTAAACATATAAAGCTTGATTTCTTCCTGAGCAGTACCTATCATGCAGCAAAGCCTGTTATTTGCCTCTCTAAACTACTAATTCCACATTTCCTATAAGTGATACATGATATATACGTATTTTTACCAGCTTTCCTAATTTTTGGCCTGAATGAGTTTTGGCTCACCTATGGTTGTTTGTAGGGAAGCAGATGAGTAGGTATGCAGTGAGAGACAGGAAACAGCAATCAGAGGAGTCCAACACAACCATGTTCATTTGGCATGCATTATGGTTTACGTGATTTTTCATTTGAAAATAAAACATTCCAGGTAATTTTACAGTTATAATCCAATGATTGAATCAAATAGGACCTTCAGTATCTGAGCAATATGAAGCCCTGTAATTCTTACCTGACACTGTGTATAGCCCAAGAAATCTGTTTTTTATAGTCTTAAATTTTGTACTCAAAACAATTAAAATTGGCTCTCATCATCTCAGTGCATGACTCCATAAGAAAAAACAAGTCACACTATTTATTTTAATTAGTGGTAATTTACATTTATGTACCTGTGTACAAAATAAAAATGAATAACTTTAATTGCAAACTACCTAGCTCATTTTAAAAAATGCATAAGATGCATTTCTAAGTTTCTGCAGTAAAGCTGAATTAAGCATACAAGACAATTTTTAAAATGAATAAGTAATGCAGATGTAATTTTTTTTTTTTTTCATAGAAAAAAGAATAGCTCAAACACTTAGAAAGTGTTGGCCCTTTAAGCTAAATTTTCATGTAGTTTTAGAATACAGTTAATGGTAATGGTAAATTTCCCCCAAAAAATCATAAATAAAACATGCATGTAGGTGCTAACATAATCTACTAAAGAACTGTAATGTATTGCAAGAAAGATAGACTTCGTTTTTGCTATTTAAATTCAGTGTATGCTCCAATCCTTTCGTATTTTCAAAACACTTGTGTTCTATATGATAAATCTGGGTAGACGTGGGATATTTCATGTTCTTTGTGATTTGATAATTATTTCTAGGTTTGAATTCCAGTTCTGCTGATGCAAATGTGAACTTGATAAACTCCTTCTCAGTGCGTAGACATTTCTGAGGTTGTGTGTGCATGCATAAATGCTCATAAGATGTGTGGTATAAAAGGATTTTCATCACATTTCCAGAGCTTGTTACAGCTATGATACAGTAAATAACTCTTACTGTTCCCTTATTTTAATAGAATTTCCACAGTCTAATGAAGTGCTGAGTTTGAACGTGATAGAATGGAACACATATAGATGGATAATATGTGTAAATGTAGTCAAACAGGTTTTAATAATGTCTGGCAGAACTGGTATTCTGTCGAAATTCAGAGATCATTCTGTGATGCATCCAGCCATTGTATTACACCCCCGTATTGCTCTGTAACCATCTCTCTGCATTTATCTGCCTATATTTATACACTTTGAATATGTAAATATCTATAACATAAATGTTGATGTGTTACAATATTGCTGGTATTAGGTACTTTAATTGTGTAATTAACACTTCCTTGTTCAACTGCATTATCATTTTCCTCAAACTGAGACTCTTATTAGCGACCCATTCTGTATTACTCAGAGATGTCAAGTCATTACAAGAGTTGACACAAGACAACCCTGAGATGTGTGACACTAATTAAGTAAAAATCTCCATATTAAAAATAGATTCCTTACAACTAATGTGTTATGGCCATCTTCATAAGAAAATACTCATTTCTTTCTTCATTAATCATAAAGCATTGCTTTAGTGTGCTGCAGTAAGTTACCAAAAATCCATTTAAAAAGTATTTCTGTTTCTCCAAATACAAAGAATATTAATTATTTTTGCTTCTGGAAAACTGAGAGCTCTTTTTTCACTTCTCCTGACAAATATTTCTCCTGACTGCTCTCCAAAAACAGTCAGGAAATATGCATTAACAATGGTTTTGTTTAATTATAGGTATATACAAAAATCCTTCTATATGTTTTGATGCATCATACATACAATAGCTTAGTAAAACTGTGCTTTAGTTTTTTAATTTTTAGGGACTGTAGCAAAGAACATAAATTCTCTTGGTGTCTGTGTGGGTAAGTTTTACTGCAGAAGTTGAAGCTGCGGTCATTGAGCAAGTATATAAAAATACTAAAACTCATTGAAGCGTAACTATATTATGCTGGGCAGTTGTGATGGAAGATTGTAATGGTGAGAATTGTGTTATTGTTGCCTTTAATCAAACACTGCTGGCACGCTGAGTCTTGCAAGATAAGAGGTAAGACTTGATTTTCCAGAAGAGTTCATGGTATGTATGTCCTCTTGTGGATTCTTCATTCTCCTCTGAGGCACCAATCTATTTTCTCTAGAACCAGATACTTTTCTTAGTATTTTCTGACTGTACTGAAGAATTTATTTATTTTTTTTAATAGTTTGTTTAAGATAATGCAAGTTGATAGGCAGGTAAGATTTGGTGCTCCTTTTACCACATTAATCTTTCTGACCATCTTTAACTATGCTTTAAAGAAATTATAAAAGCATGTTCTGAAGTGATTGAACTCTGAAATTGATGATTTAAGAGTTATTCAGTGAAAGGAAAAAATGTCCAGTTTTGTAGAATTATTGCATTAGATGGGTTTTAGCTTTATTCACAAGCATAGTCTTTTTGTCAGGTGAAATTTCTATTTGAGGTAATTTTAGGATGCAAGATGCCCAGCTGCATTGAGGAACCTAGATGGGTTTTGTTATTAAGAGCTGATTTTACTATTATCAGTCAGATTGCTGCTTCAGTGGGTAGATTCCTCTCAGGCAAAAATCGCTTTTAAGTTGAAGTCCCAATTGTGATGGCCCCTTTGGTGTGATCAGCAGAAGAGCTGCGTCCTGACTTCAGCCCTGTCCAAGCCTATATGTGCCCAGAGGGGTTTTTGGATAATGATCTAAAGCAGAGCTATTTTATAAAGATTTTCTCTCTACCTCTTTTAGCTCTTTGTCAGCCTTTGTGTAATCTTTAACATCATTTTCCTACTTCTCTCCAGTGGCTACCAGCTACGATGCAGTAAAAGGTATGAGACCTGTGGCTCTGTTAATTATTTACTTCTGTGTAGTGAGAGTGACCAAGTGTCTGACGTACAGAAAGCAGTGATCAGGAAAAACACAGCCAAAGGAAAAGTGTTTACTGGAGAGACGTCTCAAATACAGCTACTGTCAGAGTCATTGTAATGAGAGTATGTAAACAGTGTTCTTGTTTTTAAACAGAAGGAAGTATTTAAACAATTAAACTTAGCGTATAATGTTAGGTTTTGGCTGTCTGCTGTTTGCTTTTCTCTAGTACTTACAAAAAGCACACAGATAAGAAGGAAATGCGTAGAACTGTAGAGTTGTATAAACCCAATATTAGTATGCTACATTTTGCACCTCTGCATTCATGTGTATGTAATACTACTGCTGCTACTGAAAGTCCATCACAGGACTATAAAAATTGGAGTTTTACATGCAAGAATGGGTCTTATTAAGCTTTACAGATGGGTAACCTTTTGAACTACTTAGTCTACAATAGCACACAAATTGCAAATCATCCCTTGGAAACAAATTCCTTTTTTTTTCCTTCTTTTTTACTATGAGCTCTTGAATGACTAAATTAAATCTTGGCAAGTGAAATGCAGACTTAAGATCAAGGCAAATACTCAACTGGATTTGGGAAACTTGGGTTTGAATAGCTGTGTTTCTTCCTATACAAAGCAGAAAGAGACAAAGCTCTTGAAAAGACAGTGAGGTGGGTACCAGAGAGCTGACTGCGTTCGTACTCCTGCCTTTAGGGAGAGAGGTGAGGCACTCAAAGCTGGACGTGTGTGGGGGCTGTGAATCAATACGAAGCACTGATTTCAGAGATGACTCAAAGCAAGCTTTTGATTTCTGAAATTCCATTCTCTCTTTCTCTCTCTCTCTCTCTCTCTCTCTCTTTTATTTTCCCCTCCAATATTATTTTCTACAGTCTTTAGCAACCTCACCTCTTATGTTTAAAGTTATCATAGCATGCAGTAGATATGCTCATTCATTTGCACATTCACAGTCCTACTCACTGCTGCTGTTCCCTTGGTTTAACATTATTTTGGAGAGGATATACTGTGTTTTTGAGATCAGAGATTGCAGCTATTACTCTGCCTCCAGTAGCACAATACTTAGCCTGCTTTCTTCTTTCCAGTTGTCTATACCTTAGCATAAGTGTTTATTATTATTCTCTTATGGACAGCTGAATGCCTAAGCTAGTCGAAGGTTACTTCAAATTTACTGTCAGACTTTGTGGATGAATAAAGCACAAGAATAAGTAAGAGAAACAACGAATGAATAAGGGCTAACTTATGATATGTAAGGCCTTACTAAATATGATGTCCTTTGCATATATGTATACCAGAGAGTAAAAGTTTTAAGTCATTTCCATAAGTTTATGCTGGTATTTTAAAGTGTTGGTATTTGAATTGTAGATTTAGTTGTGCTAAAGATATGATGTCTGTGTAAGAATGAGTTCTTCAGGCAATTATTGTACCATGGAATATGATGTCTGTTTATTTTGAACTCAACACATCAACCTACAACTTTAGGAAATAAATCTGTAGTATTCAACCTCTTGGAAATTTTCAGACATTAATTACGAAAATTATGAAGAATAGTCTCATGCTCACATTGAGTTCTAGTTTTTCCACAAAAACGGCATCTTATTTTTCCACAAAAACGGCATCTTATTTTGGCCAGAGTTTGGCCCTAAGCCCTAAATATCTTGTCCTGGTAGGGCCAGAAACATCTCATCACTTTGTGATGTTGCAATAAAAGATAAGTACTTCTTAAAAATCCAATTATTGACAATGAAATGGACAACAAGAAAATGAAAACACAGTATGGGTGACTTGTAATACCATACCAGAAGTTTCATTTTTGGCTGCATGTGGCAGGTGGTTTCTTGTGCCAAGAGCTATATTAAAGAATAAGCATTAAGATTTTTAATCAATACTTCAATCTCAAAAAACTCCTATACTGCACTTCAAGTACAGAGCGGAAATGGAGTGGCAGCAATGCTACAGAAGTGAGTTAAGAGGGACTGGGGGAGGAACAGGACTCATAATCCTACAAGTGTGTTTGACAGACCACGCACTGTATTATGTTATGGTGGAGTACTTTCATCTTAGCCTGCATTTATGCAGAGAGATCTAATCAGTTGTATAGATTATTCTTTTTTAAACATTGGGCCCTTTTGGTTTAATTACAGTCATTAATCAAATGCATTCATCAATACTTCAGAACAAATCTTAGTAGTTTCTATGCTAAAATTTCAGCAGAGGAATATGTGCTGCAGTCACAGCAGGAAAAGTCATTTTGGACAACTTTGAATTTGCATCATTACAAATATTATCTTTGGGTCAGATTCTGTCCACTGCTGGATTGCTACTTGAAGTGGGCACCAGGACAAAGTTCTTTTTCCAGAGTTCCCACCCACATATCACTGAACCAGCAGAATAGATTCTGTATAGGTAGTTGCTCACAGTCAAGGCAGCTGATATACAACACAGATGTAAATTTTGAAGACATTTCATGATTTGGAATAACTGCTTCTTGTGGCTGAGGATAGCTCAGGTTAGAGCTGCTAGAAAATTGCTGGATTTCCAGTCAATTAAATGTTTTATTATATAAGGGATGTGCCACTTTTCTCTGCCTCGTCTGTTATTTAAAATTGCAAGCTGCTACCTAACTGCTCACCTGAGATGTTACAAGAAAAAAACCTCTGTTAAAACTGTCCTGAGAAAAACAAAGGTCAAAACACCAAACTCAGAACTAGCAGCTGTGCTGCATTTCTGTAATCAGTTGTCACATATGAGCATCTTTAAATGAGTCTGAAAGAAGTGAGGGTTTGTTTTTGACTACAGTAAATTTTTATAGACATTGAATTTGTGTTAAGCACTATAGCATGCCTGTCTGACTACCTCTACAGGCTTTGCCGAATATCTTTTATTCATAGTTTGTAACTGTGGAGTTAGCATTGAATGTTGTACCTGAAATTAAATTTGGGGGATGTTTCTAGAAAGAAACACACACAATGAAATGTTCATCCATAATTTTTGCTGATGAGAAAACATTTTTACCTTGCTTGCGATAACAAAATCCAGTGGAAATAATCAGCTTGAACATTTCCCAGTTGCATTGCCTAGTTAGAAATTTAATATAGCATGAACATGAAGCGACACAGGTAGAGGGCTGGTTATAAATACACCTTAAAACCGATTCCATATCAAATTGCATGATGAAATGTCTCTGCTAGTTTTTGCAGTGGGCTTCTATACCTTCACATGGTGTGTCTTTGGTGTGAAAGCAGAGGTTGTGTGGGATCGATTTCATGCCCTGCTGCTGGAGGACAGCCCAAGGACTCTTGTCAGCCCCTGTGGAAGGAAGGACACTTGGGCTGAAGGGCCATTAGCTAGATTCACTGTATACTGCACAGGTTGGGCAAAACCACAATGCAGTGTGTTTGTCATTCTTCATCACATGCTCCAAAAAGTAGTCTGAGCCTTGGCACGGTGTGACCAAATCAGAAATGGTCACTCTGGTAAAATAGCCAAAGACATCTAGATCTGAAATCACTGTCCTCCTGCTGTCATCCTGACTGCTCCCAAGGCCCAGCATGGAACATTCCCCAGTCGTGTCAGAGCCTGGCACCCTCACTGGACCTGATCCTGACCTGCACCCACCATGGGCTGACTATGGCTACATATTCTGTTTCCTAAGTGTGAATTTATAGAGCTGTGCTGCTCCTTCCATCCTCCCCGCCCAGTATGTGTCGATGTGGTATGAGTGAAGCACAGGGATGCTGTATTACCATAATTACAGCCACTACTTTTGACTGTTTTTTCACCAGCCTGCAAGGCTAGGAATTATTGTGTCTTTTGAAGGGAAGAAAAGACACCATCCGTCTTTTATATTCTCAGCATTCTTGCACTGATGTAAAATACACTGAGATTATTTTGAAGAAGAACACTTTAAAATTTCTTTTCCCAAAGTTCACTTGATAAAACTGCCAGAAGTGGCTGTCTGTTAAGGAAAAGGGGAGAGGAGTAAACAAGATAAAAAGCTGCTCATCTTTATTTGCATAAGGTTGTTCAGAAAGTCTAGCAGCAGGGTAGAATTCCACAGGAAAAGGATGTGCTACACTGAAGGCAGAGCAACACGCACTGTTGTTTAGCTAAGTGGGTTTTTTTTTGTTGTTGTTGTTCAGTGAAGACTGTGGGTGATTGGGGCAGCTCTGAGACTTGGGATATGCTTGGGACATAAGTCATTTTCTTATGTAGGTCAGTTGGGCAAAAGATACTGTATATCCATAGCATCTTGTAAAGAAACATAGAGTATATATGAATTTATCTTAATCACTGTAAGAAGTCATTCATTTTTAATCTTGACCTTTTTATTTTCTCAAGTGTTGCACTAAATCTGTCTTGAAAGCAAAACACAGCAAGCAGTATTTCAGTTTCCCATCCAACTATTCCTCCTGAAAGAAATGTAATTTAGGAAACCCCGCTCCTATTGATTCTAAGTTAGAGGATATATTTTAAATTGCAGTATATTTGTGTCCTGAAGGAATCTTTGTATTTTAAAAGAAAAAGCATGAAGTCAAAATGAAATAGCGAAATCTTTAGCTTATCAGATTTTCTCCTGGTGAGATTTTAAATGTTAATTAAGATAATCATTATTTTCACTCATTATTTTTAGAAGAAAAGCACATATGCTTATGTTTTTTTTGGTCTGGGACTCGGATTTTCTGTTTGATCAGGAATGCTGAAAGCACTCTAGCAATCTGCCATGGTTTCCATAGTTCACAGGTCTAAGGAATTTTTTATGACTGTTCACTTTTTAAAGAAAAAGTCTTTGCCTCACGCTCTATTCACAGTGGCTCTAAAGCAATGAATAAACAAGCTGTAGCAGGCAAATCAGATCATTGGTTTGCTTTCGTTACACTGTAGGTGCCTTTGAGTCCTCATGGAACTGAAAAGGGAATCAAATGGAATGTTTCAGTTTTGTATGGCCTCTGACACTGAGCTCATGGCTGCTCTCTGTTGCTTTATTTTGGTTCTTTGAAGAGCCCTGCAGAGTGAGGTCAGTACTGGTGGAAGTAGTGAGGTACAGCAGTGAGCTTTGCGTGCACGGGATGCTTCTTGGGATGATCTGTCCTACCTTCAGGGAAGGAAGAAAAGAAAGAAAGAAAATGCCAAAAGGCTAAGCATAAACAGCACCAAAAAACAAAACCTCACCCCATGTTCCTGTGCACAGCTGGAAGGGGATAGAGCTGCATTGCTCCCACTCTGTGCTGCCTTACCTCTCTCCTTCTCAGCAGGTTTTCTTAGTACTGTCTTCATGCCTGAACACTTAGGACAAGTTTTGGTCATCTCTCAACTATCTTATTATCTTGAATTTTAACAGAAAACATAGGAAAAGTATGTTACTGGAAAAGAACTTTAATGTCTGTACATTTTCTCAGCACTTACTTAACCTAAAACACATTGGGAATAGTAATTTCCTTTATTTTCATTCAGAAGGTATTTAAACCCTTTATCTTAGGAAAACAGTTTTTCTGAAAGACTGTAGATCGTGTTTATAATAAAAATGATGCCCTCAGACACTATGCATTCATCCCTGTGTGCATTACATTTTTATCCCTAGAAACAGCACCCAGCTTCTCCATTAATCAGCGATATGGGAGGCAGGGATGTGATCAGAGTCTTTCCTCTGAGCTTTGGGTCTTTTGTGTGCCCATTCGGAATGGTGGGCAGCAAACTGATGGACAAGACAGCAGTGAAAGTTTTTACTTCATGTCTTTGCACTGGAGCAAGTTTTTTAAGTTAACATTTTTATTTAGTGGGCCATGCTAAGAACTATCTAAATGTGTTTAAAAATCCTAAATCCCCTCTGGAGTTTTGCTTTGCTTTGTCTTGCTAGTTTCAAGAGGCATGATCTGCCAGCACTGAGCTTTTCCCAGAGAGGAAGCAGCTCTCGGTTTCTCTCTGTTCCTTCTGCCCTTCATCTCAGAGCTGGCTCCTTGCAGAAGGTGAAAACAACTTGCACTTGAGCACACTGCATCCTCGGTTATATTTCCCCTGAGGAATGGTACAAGCTGTCAGTTTAGCACAGACCCAAAGCTCCAATGCGAGCAGTCAGGGAGGTTCAAGTTGCTTCCTGGCAATTTCCACACCTCCAGTCTCTGTGTAGCTAGTCATATACCACACATAAGTTATGAGTCATCCTCTAAATGAGCTACACCCTTCAGACTTCCAAACATTGTCTGGTGTGTGTTAGAAGCCCTAAAATCCATATCATGAGAAATTACATAGTTGTAGCTGGGTTTTTTTTTTTTTGTTTGTCTGTTTGTTTATTTTGACAGTCAGAATTGTCACCAAGAGATAAACAGAAGAGCCTCAAAAGTCCTTGTACTTAACTTTCAGAGTCAAGGAGCTGATGTCCCCAAGAGAGCAACCAGAGCATCCTTGTTCTCTTACTGTCATCCTGTGCTGTGTGGTTTCAAGCACCTTTCTGGGGTGGAGGGGCAGTTTCTCTGATCTAATGCAGCCATAAATATGGAGCATTCTCTAGGGAGCCTTCTTTACCTCTAGAGAACCAACTTTAGCAGAAGGTCTAGGTGATCTCCAGCTGTCCCTTCCAACCCCTTTTGATTCTGTGATTTGTATGTATTTTCTTAGAGAGCTGAGATTATCTGTATAGCAAAGCAGTGAATATTAATATTAAGATATTCTTGTTATGAGCATAGAAATCCTACACAATGATTCACGAGGCAATTGTACAACTATCATACTGTAATGTTTGTAAAATTTTATTTTGGCATCTGTGAAATTTAATACGAAAAAAATCCACAATATTTTATCACCTGCATTTTGGAAAGTAATCCTCTCTGACCCACTGATTTCCTTTTAATTGCACTAATCTTTACTTGATGGTTTTAATTTTCTAAACTACAGCAGTGATGATGCACTAAAAAGCTTCATAGTGGATTAATACACGGAGTGTTGCCCTTAGCTTCCAAGTGGAAATAGCATGCGATGTAGAACTCTCTCTCTTTTTGCATTGTTACACATACAAAAGTCTCTGTAATACATTTTCTGTGTCTATTTTTAGGTCCCGAAGAAGCAGATTTCAAATGCCCTCTGAATTACATGACCTGCATTGGTACAAACAAATGCATTCACTTGTCCCAGCTCTGCAATGGTGTTTATGACTGTTCTGATGGGTACGACGAAGGAGTGCATTGTCGGGGTGAGTTGATTTGCTGACCAAAAAGTGCTTTAACTTGAACAAATTTCCATCAGTAGACTTACTGCTAGGCCATAACTGTTGATGACCATTAGCTTGACTCATGTTCAAAAACAGAAATTCAAGAGCAGGTTCCAGGATTTCTGCTAGAATCAAATGTAACGATATTCAGTAAAGGGTACTAGAAGTATGCTATAGTTCAGAAAGTTAAATTAGAATTTAAAAATCCATTGGACAGATTTCCAGAACTGTCATAATAAAACCCGAGCCCTCACCAAAAATAAGCCAAAAAAAAAAAAAAATAAAATAAAATAAAAAAATTAAATAAGGAACAAAAACTGCCATCTAGAATTAATCAGCGTAATACTGCTGACTTCACAAAACTACAAACAGTAATTTTTATATAGCTGGGTGAGGATACAGGCTGTCATGCAATATATGACAATTCTTATTCACAGTGATGGGAATCATTTCTTTTCTTGAAGGCTCTACTTTTGTAGTGCTTCCTCAACAAGCATTACAGAAAATGAACGTTTGTGTCAGCATATTGATTTTAGCACTGGTTCCAGTATCCAAAAAGAAATCAAACTAGCCACAGCAGTACTTGACCCCTACTGAGGCTTTCTTATGTTGCAGATGTGGGCTTTCTTTTTGGAGAAGAGTATTTATGATCTCAGTGATTCATATATTTCTATAAATTGCTCTGGATTGTGACAGAGGATTAAAAACTGCCCATGCTGAGTAATACCTTATATATATATATACATATTTATCTAATATACTGTAACTATTTAAAGTAGGGGAATAAAAGAATCAGAAAAAGAAATAGACTAAAATCCTATGTAAGTGTAAATTAAGTGTTTTTTGTTTGTTTGTTTGTTCCATATGTAGGAATTTGAGGCCAGTTCTTTGGAATGGAGTATCACAAAAAAGTCACTTGTCTCCATTCATACTCCTTTAATTTGTACTCCAACCAGTCTTGTGATGTTCAGATTGATTCCCACTCCTTTCTTTATTACCATAAATGAATATGAAAAGTTCCCACTGGTAAAATTAATGTCTGCTCTGATAAATTATGATAGCATTTAGTAAAACATATAAAATGTAAACATTTGATCACAGAGCACACATATGATGAAGTTCTTTTACAGATACCTCTATTAATGTCATAGGTGGTTAACAACTCATTCCTATTTTGTAGCAATTTCCTAACATCTGTCACTAATATGTCATTGTGATATGTTTCTGTGCATCAGAAATTTGAATGCAATACCTTTGAATGGAGAACTGTTGAGTCATTCTGTTGCTGTATTTTCTAAGTGCTGAATATATAAGTGATGTGTTTGGATCATCTGTGTGGACAAAATTGGTGAAGTTGTCCCATAAACCTAGCTGAGTAGTTACTTTCTCCTGGTATTTGTAGCAAAAATGTCATTCAAGTTATTTTCCTCTTTAATTAACATTATCCTTGTGATATTTTTGATCGATCAAGGGGGAAACAGCATTTTTAAACATGGAATTGCAAAGAGCTTGCTTGATCACAATCATGTGTTGAAATGTTTTACTAGGGATGCTGGTTTTTCTCTGTAAATAAGAAGTGGTCTGTGCACCAGGCCACAGACTCCTGATTCAAGGCATGGGGCACATGACTATGGCAAAGACATTGCAGCATGCAGGTCACAGTTCCACAAGGGTGAAGGCTTCTAATAATGCTTAAGAACTATCAGAGCATAAACATTCTGTAACTGGAACTATTTTAATTTCTTTCTCTACATTTAACAGTCTTTTGTTCATTCATTATATTACGATCTTTGAGAGATATTCAGGCCTGCACCTTTCCCAGGGAAGTAAAAATATGATTGTATCTGCAGTGTGAAATGGTAATGTATGTGAAATTTCAAGGAAATAGTAGTAAATACAATGACATTCCTTTCTCATCATCTTTTATTTCAGGCACATATGCATTTTTTTGCTGGCAAATGTAATGCATAAATTCAGGAGGGGTTGTAGCAGTATGAAATAAAAAATGTTTTATTATGTATAGCTGTTTTACATTATGTGTTCCAATGTCCTTCAGAGGAGAAGGGGTCCTTAGTTCACTGAAAATGAAACTCACAGCATGTGTAAGCAGTAAAACATTTGTATCTGGTCATTTTGGTTTCCTAGCTATTTTTTGACTAATTGAAAAATTCTTTAGAGATGCTGGAAGCATAAACGAGTGCTCAAAGTGTACACTTGCCCCTTGTTTGAAGTGTATTTGGGGTTGATCAACGTTCTTAGACTCAACTTGGTGCCTGGAGATGAGTGCACTGGTTGTTTGGAGGCTTGACAAGGCTCAGGTGAAAATTAGTGATGCCAAAACTGGACCCAGGCTTGAGTAGTTCTGGCAGAGGAGTGGTTCAAAGCTTTTCTTGTCAGTGAAGCTTTTTACTTTAGCACCGTACTTCATGTTTCTTCCGAGGGCCTGATCTCTATTTCTGTTGCATTTTCAACCACTTTTAAAGCTCAGCCAAGCAACACGCTGAGATTTCTTGTGCCACAGGGGAGCCGCCAAATTACCGCAAGCTGAACTATTTGAGCTCAGCATGTTTTCTTCCCACGCTTCATCCCAGCACACCGCGCTCATGAGCTTGACTAGGCATTGCCAGTATGGGACTGGGACTGGCTGTGGTCAGCTACCGCAGGGGTCCCATGCCTTCACATTGCTCCAGCCTCAGCTTCTGTGGTTTTCTGAAGGTGAAAATACCTCGTTCTTTTCTGAAGGTTTTAGGAACGGCTTAGACAAATACTCATCAAGGATAGGAAGACGGAGTTACTTGGCCTTGAGTTGGTAAAAGATTAGATATATCCTTAAGGTAATTTCTAGAGAATTACAGTCACATTCCTATGAATCTTAGAAAGAGATTTTAATAGGGCTGCAGAGGTGATCTGTGCAGTTCTATAAATCTGTACTTTTTATATAATGGCAAGAAATTGGAGATGATATGCCACAATTAGTTTTTCCTCTGATCTAGAGCTATAGAAAACAAGGACTTCTATAGAATATAGAAATGCCCTTTTTCGCTTAACTAGCTTAAGAACTAAGTTATTATTAATAATAACTTAGGAATTATATAAAAATTCCTGAAAGAATATAATTCCATAGTAAAGGAATTATTATGCTAAAATTATGGACATTTCAGCCAGCAAATACTACAGGACTACTGAAAAAAAAAAAACAAAAAAAAAACAAACAAACAAAAAAAAAACCCTAGCACAAATGGCCTGAAACTCTTTGGCTTTGTGCCAGTCTATCATAAAATTGAACACTTTTGGAGCAATTACCAAGGAACAAAACTGACAGAAATAACAGAGGCCCAGGTAAGAGCCCAGTGCAATTACACACTGATGCTCTGACATTAAAGGTGAAGTATGTTTTGCATCACATTGCAGCGTATATTACATGGTGATGGGCACTGTTGTGGGAATACTGCAGCAAGTTTATCCCTCGTAGCTGGCAAGACAATATAACAGCTTTAACAGTCTATGTGAACAGTTCTCCAATGGACACATTAACAGTAAAGTACATGGGGACCTCACTAAATAGTCTCCTATCAAAGCTATGATGTGGGTTATGCTCTGTGCTTTTTGGTTTGAGGACAAACAAGGCAATGCTTTGGGGAAAGAAAGGAAAGAGGAATACTGGAGGGAAAATCTGGAGGTTTGCTCTTGCTCTAACCTCTGAAGTATAAGCGGTGAGCAGGTTTTTGAGGACGCTTCCATTCCAATTGCTGCTACTGGTCAGCTCTCAGTAGTGTCTGCCCAGTACCCCATATGTGAAGTGCCAAGGATGCTGTCCTGGGACTTGGGGAGCCCACAGTGAGCATGCGTTGCTCATCCTGTCTCTGGGTCACAGCAGCTCCTCTCACAAGCCAGAGCTGCATGAAACGTGCAACTGTATCTTTTCCTATTTGTAATACTGAGTATTCAATCACCTATTGAAATTAATAGTAATAGCAGGACTCTGCAGCATCTGTTAAAGCCCTTGCTATTTTGAGAGTCATCATCAAGGAATTGCCTACATGTTTCCCTGCCTGCCTTACCTGACCCCGGTAACAGGACGAGCCTGGACAGACTGGACAATCTACGTTACATTTGGAATAATGTCTTATGAAAATAATTTGGGAAAAAACAATTGATATATTAATTGGGTGTAACCCCAACATGTTTTTATAGGCTAATTACAAATAAGAAAATGCAGGACAGTTCGCTATGGTCTCTTGATGTAGTTTTTAAATTAAAGCTAGAAGTGTAACTGAACTTCACTAAGATCTGATAGAATCCTTTTTGGATTATTTAGATCTTTGTTAATTGGGATCTGAAGTATAGTCTCTAGTCTTTAGAATGTACAGAGATAAACTCTGGATCATTTAGCATTAAAATAACCCTGCAAAACACAAATACAAAGCATTTAGCCAAATAATTGAAATGTTTGCAGCAGCCTATAATCAGGGTATTAATTTTCAGGTTAGACTTCTTGAATCAATTGTTACAAGATGAAGATTAATGCTGCTTCTATTGAATCATGTATTCACTCACATCTGCAGCTGGAACACTGGGAAGTTCCAAGTAGCGCTTACCAGAGGCAAAAACACACATTCAGAATTTTATGGGATCTTTAGACCTTTCAAGGATGAGAAATTACTAAACGAAATGTTATAATATTGTGGAGATACATTTAGATCCAAATCTATCTGTTCTGGTTTTCTTTCTTTCTTTCCCTCCACTTTTCTTTTCCCATGAAGTAGTGTTTCAAAGGAACAAAGAAAATTTAAATTAGTCCAGAATTGTAAATGTTCCCAGCATTTTCTCATGAGACCTTTCCTGTGCACACCTGCAAAAGAAATCTCTGTAAACTCATTTGGTTTATTGTGACAAGCTTGAAATCACTCATCATCCTTTAAGACTGTGATGTACAAAGTGTCACATCAGGTTACTGAATCCTTGAACCCCCAGGAAATCTCACACTGCTCCTGATATACCAGCAGGGCTGCTGAAACCATGAGGTAATGCTCAAAATTATTCCCTCTGCAACCACTCTGCATTTTGTATCAAGCTTTTCACTTCTGGTTATAAGACAGAAAAGAGAAAAAAGAATAGGCACTAAAAAAAAGATGATCATAGGTAGTCTTGCTTTGGAACAGAGCTGGTAGTAAATAATTGCATTTGTCTGGGCAAAAGCTTATCTTGCATTGTTGGGGTTTATTTTGTCTCTTTCTCATTTTACCATCCAACTATCCAGTTCCTTGTACGCTATTCTCTTTCTCATCTTTTTACCTTTATGCAGTATGATGTGGCTCATTGAAATTATCCAAGGTCATTTAGACTGTTCTGCTGTCAAGAGAAAGAAGGCATGGGCTTGGTGATTTAATAACTTTCTATCACAAAATCCTATTGCAGCGAAGCAAATTAAAGGTGGCTGGAAGGGGGAGGAGAGCAGAGGAAGGAATTTGAGTGATGTGATTTCATTCCACCTTTTATGGGCTATTGCTAAAGAGATGTCTCAGGCCAGAGTACACAAATGAACACCATTGTTAAGATATCAGTATTGTCGTATAGTACATGATGCGTAGAATTTAAAAGTTTCACCATATGATAATAATAATATGTGATACCAGATCATTAAAAAGCATAGGACGGAAGCTGTGTAGAGTTTTGTGATTCTGTATGTTGAAAGAGCGGTGCATGTTTTGTCTTCTCCCAGTCAGTAATTTTCTTGTGGGAAAAAAAAAAAAAAAGATGGATAATGTTACTTACTGGCAAAACCAAAGGTTGGTCAGCTACAGCCTCGCTCAGTATAATTGCTGACTAGCTTTCCTGATAAGCAAAAATGGTTTTAGATATATAAACATTCTTCAAGGTTATGGAAGCCATTTTTGCAGTGGGAAATACAGTCTTGCATGTTTGAACCATGGAGTTCTTTTTCATCTTTCTTATATGACGGAATTAAAGATTGTAACTCCAGTATTTTAGTTTTTCTATGATTCTATTGCCAAGTAAATGTATAAAGCTTAACAGATGTTAATGTCTTATATTTTAAACTAGATCATGATAGTTGAACAAACCAGATAGCTGGCATGGTGGAGAGCTGGCTTACACAATCTTGATGAGAATAGCTCCAGTCAGTGCAGCAGGAGCATGCAATGGAATGATCTGAGAAAGCTTTGTTCTACATCCATGGGATTTAGGTTAAATGCGCTTTGTTGTTGCTTGCTATTGAAAAAAGAAAACTGACATTCAAATTCTTATAGTAAGCATCCGATTTTCAGTGTTCAGTTTCAGTTTTAAGAATTTTAATTATCTTTCTCTTCATTAGTGTGTATTATTATCTAATAAGTTTTCTTGTTACAGCCAGTAACATTCTTTAAGGAGTTATCTCACATAACATGTATGTATATCTATTAATTGCAAAGTGCTTTTATTTAGATAAATACTCTAGGAATAATCTCTATATTAGGAATTCTGGGGCAAAAAGCCCTGAAATTCATAAATTCACTCCATGAGCAAGAATTAGAGCTGCTACTTGGCTTTCAGTTTTTCACATCACTGAGTATTTCTTCAATTCATCTTCAAAACGTAGACGTGGAGACAGTTTTCTAGTGAGGAGAAACTAGGGCTCACACCAAGTGCATATAGAACTGTAGTAACCTCAAGGCATTGAGAGAATGATGGCAAAAGGTTTCTCATCTGCTTATTGGAGGGAAAGGAAGGTATAGTTTAGACTTACTGAAATCTTATACTTTTTCCAGTTTCTGCTTGAGGTTTTTTTGTTTGTTTGTTTGTTTGTTTCCTTTTTCAGTATGCATCTTTGGAGTATATGGGAACTTTTAAATTTATACCTACAGAGTAAGAATTCAGTTAATATTTCTTATATTAATTATAAAATTATATCTGATGAGAAAAACCAGGTAGGAAGCAGCCATCCAGCAATAAAGTCATCTTAAATTAAAGTCATATTAAATTTCCATAGAATCTTTTTCTAGTGAAATTATTTCCATATTCATTGCTCATATTGCTCAACAGAATTGTAAAAGTAAGTGAGTAACCTGATGTTTGAAATTAGAAAGAAAATTAAGTTTAAGGTACATTTGATGAAAAAGACGGCTTTGGTCTCCTTAAGTTTATTCATAAAGCTGACCTAAATTTACGGAATAGTATCAAATGGAAAATAGAAAGGAAGAAAGAAAAGAGCAAATTCCAGGGCTAGCATCACGTAATTTGTCAGAAGTATAGTTGTCAGTTTTCTGCCCCAGGAGCCCTCAGCCAAGCTAAATTACGAGACTTGGTTTCAAGTTTTTTCCCTCCCTGCCTGAGGGGATTTGACTTCCTGGCTCCTTATCTTCCCAAGGTGAATAAACAAATGAGCAAACTACAAGATGTTCTGTGTGGGGGATACAGCTCCTCCTCATGGCATTCCTCTCTGACATAAACAGTTAAACATTTATTATAACAAATACTTGGAGCTCCAGCTGTGTTCATTATATTTCTTTCCCATGGCGAAGAGGTGGTCTTGTTTTTCAGTTAGTTCTGTCTTAGCCATTATTTGTGTATTACTAACCAAAATGGTTTAATTCTGCATGTTGGGATAAATGCACTCCCACTTGGCATACATATATGCTCCTGTGTGGCATCCACTTTCCTGGCCATGTCTATACAATGTATATCTGAGAACTTGGAGGCATCATTTTGAGGCCACGCACTGAATCAGACAGCAATCTTCAGCCTTTATTCAGTGTTGAAGCACTTTGGAGCTCTCTGGGGAAGGCTGGTCTCCTTCCCTGCTGACATGCTGCCTGTCGCACTGTGTATTCCCATGCCTCTGGAGAATGATGGAATGAAAAGGACATCTCAGGGCAGTGGATTTAGGGCACTCCTGGAAAAAGGAGTTCAAGTGCCTCTAAATTGTGCAAAGATATGAACATGTTTCACTTGGGTCCCCTGTCTTCCTTCCCTTGAGAATAAAAGAGAGATAAATTGAAACAAGTAAAGGTTTCATTCAAACAGTTCTTACCCTTCCTTTCTTGCTTTTCAGTAGCTAGAAAGCACTGTCTAGTTTCGACAGAGGCTTCCTGATATGCAATCTGTAGTCTGTTATATCAAGGAAAACAGGATTGCCAAGCTTAAATCTTCTCAGGTCAGTTATTTACACAATCAGAAAACTTGATGAAGGGAGGCTTCCTTTGCCTGGTTTTTAATCATTCCTTTAAAGTGTTCAGAAGGTAATACATCAGGAAGATTTCTTTAGGCTATTCTGCCTTTTTACACAATGCAATTTATAGGTGAAAAAAGAAAAAAGAAAAAAAAAAAAAAGGAAAAGAACTCATTCATTTTTCTCCTAGACAAGGATTTCAATTTCTTACTACATCCCACTTCCTGCATTTTGCAATTTTATATTCAGGAAATTGTATAAGCAGAAAGTTTAAGTCATTTTCATGTCTTGTAATACAATTTAAAAATTAAAAGTTACCATCATTCCTTAGACTATGATAAACAAGTCAAAATGACACCAGCAATCCTAAGTGAGATTGATAATATTCAGCGGTGTGAAAAATTTTGCTTTAACACTTTGAGAAATAACTCTTGGTCTTCCTCTCAGAAATGAGAATATGCATATAGCATGCAAGAACTGATTTCCAGACTTCATTATTTCTTGTCTGAAAGGTTTTGGTCATCTTTTTTTCATAAAAATCTGAGTCAAGAAAGCATAATTAATAATTTCTTTAGCTCACAGTATTAAGATCTATATTTCAAGTTACACATGAAAAATACAGGTTAACATATCGTGAAACAAAAGAAGTTAAAGTTCTAGGGAGATGTGAAAAAGAGAAGTGATATCATGGGAAAATATAGGCAGTAAATGGCAAATAAGAAGAATCACTGAAAAGAATTAAGAAAGAATGAAAACTAGGAAAATACAGAGTCCATAGATACAAGGTTTGGTGCATTGTTATACATGCGGGCAAGTAAAGCAGATCTGTGGTTGAAACTTATGATTTCTCATCATGTTCTTATAGATTTTGAGCTAAGGAAAGTACATTCTGCAAACTTCCCTTCCTTGAAATTTGAAGACAGACAAAATTCACCCAGAATTGAAGCTCTTAAAATTCACAGATGATATTAAATGGTACTTGTGCAAGCTTCAGTAGTACTCACTTAATTAAAGTAATATAAATTGGCTACATTTGAATCACATATAATTTACACTGTTGGTGTATTGCAGAAACAGCATTCCAATCAATATCTTTATTAACCAAACACGTTATGCAAAGAAAATATAGGTCTTCTCTCTTGTTCTCTGTGTGAATAATGTGCTCCCAAGGTTCTGATGTTCTTTAACTTCTTCGATTATGAAAGCACTTGTTAAAAAAAGTAAACAGTGCTCAACAAGGAAAAAAATTTAGTTGGGATCCGACCTGGAGCCTACTTCAGTTGATGGCAGTATCCCCTGAGTGTAGGCCTTTGAATGGGGCCTATCCAAACCTAAAAAATAGCTTGTGCTTAACTTCTAGAAATGCTCATATTGAATTGGTGTTGAAGCATTTTTATATACAAAAGGATGATTATTTTTCAAGAAACTAGGAAAATGCTAGATCCAGAGAAGGGTGAGCTGTATCTGAAGTGCAGGATGTGACCTTTTCCCACTCTGTGCAGAACATTTATGTTTTCTGACATGTATCTCAACTGTTGAGTGAGGATGTTACGAATGTATTGGCTGCCCTCTGAACTTTTTAACTCTGGGAAATCGTGCTGTAGAAAGGTATTTGATGACATGAAGCTTCCTGAGACTACATTTAACATCTTTCTAAATTAATTTTTTTTCTATCCAGTCATTCTTAAGCTCCATTAACATGGAGCAAAGTATTAAAAATACCACTTGTTAGATAAGTTATCTTATACATGGGATGGGTCAGTGGAACAATAGACCATTGTCAGCTTTCAATTTTTCCCAAAGGAAGTGAAGGCCAATAAGAGTGTAAAAGAGGAGGAGTTTGCAGCACAGCAGACTCTGATTACAAAAATGGGTTTATCAGATGCACAGTGACATTTTTCTGACCCTTTGGGATGTAGCTTGGTTTCCAAGCTCGTGTGATCTTCCATGAGAGCTGATGTCACGTTCCCAGAGCCAGATGAGCCAGAGAGAAAATGTCTGTGTCTTAAAATGAAAGAGTCATTTATAGTGATTTAAGCCCCAAACACATCTCACCATGCTGCTGAAGGTCAGAATCCTTGCTCATTAAGAACTACATAGAGCCTTTTAAACAAATGCACTTTTTGATTACCAGCAGGCAATTCAGCACAATTTGTTGCTGTCTATGGTACTTTCTATTTTCTAATGGTCTTGCATATTTGATAGGTTCTTTCAAAATTATGCATTGGATGAAGGGCCTGCTACTAGTTTAGCTGACTTTTTCTCCGTTTTTTAATGGTGTGCATCTCCTAGAATTTATCAGAAGGGAATCCAGCTGTGTGTAGGAAAGGCGGCTCTTTGTATCAGTTATGTATATCCACTGAGCAAATCTAATGGTGACAGAAGTCCCTGTGGACCCTTGAAGGATGTTTTTGGGTTAAGGAGCCTGGAGCTGTGACCTAGGTACTTGTGTTAGAGGGAATACGCAAGAGGGGAAGTGTCCTCTACTAAAAGACAAGAGCTGTTGGTTGTTCTATCCCCTGTCCTCAGACTGCCTAGTTTGAAACTGCTTTTAAAATAAAGCTCCTGTGTTTGAAAGAATAATCTCATTTGGTGTATTAATTGTAAACATGGTGATGAGGTCTTTCCATGGCAAGCTGTCTCAATATTATTTCAAGACAATCTCAGGAACCATCCCAAAAACTTAGTGGATAAATAATGTACTTGCAGGATAACAGCTTGTGCCCCTGACTGGTGTCATTATTTTCATTACCACGTCTTAGTTGCATTCTTTGTTACTGACTCCAATGATTTATTAAAAATAAACATATAATCATTTAATGAGCATTCAGATCTCAATTTATTTGCTCAACTAGATTTCCAAAGTTAAAACAATGTGCAGTCACATTTTATGTTCTCTTTTAAATATTTACAATTCCACTTGGTTTCAAGGCATTACTGTAGGAAGTGCTATAGAGTTGCAGATTAGAAGGAGAATAGCTCACAGTTCTGAACTATCAAAACACTTATTTGTCTTTTAGCGAATTGGAGCTGTTTCACTTCATTGAAAGACAATGATGTGATCCAAGAGCAGCATGAAATATTTATGCACAGGAAATTTTTAGGTGCAACAGTTTATTCCTACAGGAAAGTCATGAATGTAGCTTTAAATTCAAAAAGTAATGGCATGTAGCAGCATCAGGAGAATAAAAAAAGATGGGAATATGATCTGTGCTACAAATGGTTATGCAAGTACATGAAAACAAAACTGTTCTCATATCCTGAGTACTTGCATTTAAGGACATTGTAATTAGAAATACTTTTGTGGAGTATAACTATTCTGCCATGAATTGATACAAATATTTTGTGTTAAATAATAATCAGATAATTATAAATTTAAGTGGACACAGCATGGAGTCTGTCCTTGTATTTCTTGCTAAATCTGAATGTCATATGCTGCATAAGAATCATCCTGAAAACATGGCTCTGCTTAACATGGGAGTTGGATGTTTTGATTTTTAGAAAAGGGAAATAAACACATATCCAAACAAAATCTCTTATTGATCATAACGTCTATTCTTAGAGGAAAGGATAAAACACAGTCATCTTCAAACAGTAATTTCCCTCTCTTGAGCTTAATGGAAAAATGCTTTAAATATCATCATAGTTCTTAGTGACATTATGTGGATTATTGTTAAGATGAAGTAAAATGGAGATCATAGATGATTTCTCTCTTACAGTTAGTGGTTTCTATATAGGTACCCTATCTAGGTTTACAAAGAAGAAACAGATGAAAGGCAGAAAATGCCCTTACGTGATCTGAACAGAAAATCAGTCTTTCTACTATTTGAAAACAGATCTTTTATTCTGATCTCCACAGATATAGGTCAGGTTTTTTGACATTGTCTTGAAACTGATGTAAAGAAATGTATCATTCCAGTGCTGAAACTGGAATCTGTGGGATTTAAGAAAAAGGCAAACATTTTTACAATCTGTAAAATTCAGAAATTTGCAATATTTAATTTGTGTACCTTAATGAGATCCACTCATTACATTTAATAAAAAAATAATTCTTCCAGTCCAGGAATTTTTTTCTTCCTGATGACAGAGGTCTACAACTGGGAGGAAATATGAGCAAATTGTCTCAGCTTTCCTAAGAATTGCTATGGAACCTTTGCTGTATAACTAAGGATATATGTAATAAATAAAATACATACCTGAGGATGTAAATGATACATAGTATATGAATAAGATGGGCTAGTTTGGACCCCAGTTTATTGCCTTCCACATCCACACCAACATATGTATGAAAGGAGATATAGCGTTTTGAGTGAATTTACCCTACATTAGTTGTGTAAGAAAACTAATCTGTTGGTCTTCATAAAGCTGCCATCAGTTCAGCAATGTTCGGCAAGGGATCTAGGAAGCTCTTGTCTGTCTGTAAACTGTAAGTGAAAGTAGAAATAGCTGTTGGCTCTTGTTAGTATGAGTTACAATCATCTTTCAAAGTAGAAAGTAATATGAATGAAATACAATTCTTGTTAAGGGATGCATCTGCAGGCCTTTGCTTCCAACTTCAGTTGTGAAAGTGCTTCTCACATGTTTCTTTCTTCCCTAATGAAGGCACAGCTGTGCATTTAGGGATTCTGACAAAAAGTATGGTTGTGGAATTCTGCGCTTCTAGAATAATTTATCTGCCTTCCAAGAGAGTTGTTCTTAGGAAACTTATTCTTAATGACATTAGTTTTGGCTCATATGGTGGGCATGTTGGGGAGCCAGAAGCATGGAAAAGCTACAACAGTTTAGGAAATGTTTTCATCTTTCAGAATTTCTCTTTGCAACTTGATTTTGAAGTCTTTATGGAAAGGTAAAGCAATATAATTAGACTCCTGAATGCTAGGAAAAAAATATTTATTGTGATAAAGATTTAAAATAACAATTGAAAATTAAGGTCTTTCAAAAAATAAATATTTTAAGAATTTGAAGATTTGCTGCATTTGTATCAGTTTGCTTTGTCTCTGTGATTTCATCTTGGTTGCTCTGGAATATGTAGTCAAGCCTTTGTGGAGAAGCATACTAATTCTTTTATCTCGATCCATATCTGTTATTTTAAGAGATGTGTGTCACCAGCTGCAGTGTAATTTCCTTTTAGAATATAACACTAACATTTCTTTGAGCTCCTCAGAGAATCACCTAATGGATGTTTTCAGGGATAAAGAGACGCATAATCCAAAACACTGCAGGATAAAGCTTTTAAGGTTGTTTTGAAATTAACTGGATTTCATCATATTCATTCATACTTGTTGTCAAAAATGTTTTTTAAAAATAAAATTGTATTAAATTGAGGGCACTTGGAATCTTTAAGAAAATCAGGAGATATAGTGGTGTTCTAGAATGATTAAAAATAAATAAATCAGAATATATGAAATAGTATCCTTGACAAATCAGGTACTTGGCAAATCAGGTACTTGCCAATAGCACTGAGCAGTGTACTTGTACATGCCAATCATGCTTTCCTTCCAATTTCCCTGCATTCCTGACATGAAAAAAAAAAGGGATTTTTGTAGCACAAAGTTCTGACTTTACAGAGGACCTTGCGTCCGTGTCTTGAACTTCTAGGTACTAATATAATAATTAGTATGTTACTAATCTTTTCAAAGATGATTATGCGTGTAAGGGAAAACCAGTTGGTTATTATGCAGAGGCAGGATCAATGAGGCTGTAGGGTACCATAGAATAAAACATCATCAATTTGACTGCTATATTCAGAACATGCAACAGGATCTGCTAATTAAAAATATACAAACGAGAGTAGAGAAAATGTTGCCTGCTGGTTCCAATGAAGAAAATAGCTCAAACGATTTCTGTGGGATTTGATTGATTTGCAAACTAAGAGAGTAAGTTTGAGGGGAAAAAATGATACACACTGCACAAAATTGCTAAGTATTTAGCATTTAGGAGGAATCACAAGTTGAGGAAAGGTTTCGGAAGGAATTATTTAAATGTTTGCTTTTTTTCCTTCCTAACTAAGAATCAATGGCCATTTGTCTTTTAAGTTCCCGTAATCTCTTCATAGAATGAAAAATTCAGAATATGTTTCTCTCTATACCATCAAATGCTTTCTGGATTTATATTGATGAAGATCTGTATCCTATTTGAATGGTGATATGTGTTCCTTTTAATCCATTCGTCTTTCAACAGCGACAAAAGGTGGCTGTTCTCTTTGTAGTCATAAAGTTAACTTCAAAAAGGAGAGTGAGTGAAAGAAAGTGATTTTCATCTTTTAAAATCACCACAAACCCATTTGTTATTGATAGATGCCAAAGAGGGTTGCAATCATTTTGCATGGTTTTAAGGCAATGATAGCTTTACTTGAGCAAACTAAATCTTCACTGGTGACTTACATAAAGCATCACTTACCTCATGGCTGTTGTTCCTTGCAGGGGGAAAATGATGAAGTTAATAACTGCACAAGTTACATATTTTAATCACTGACAGAAATACTAAAGTCTATTAATCATTTTGTTGTTGTTTGACCAGTGTTGCATTGTTGGGGCCTGATTTGCCAGTACATTCATGTGTTTTGTTCAGTGTTTTGTCACTGAATTATGATTTCATTTTCCTTTGGCCTTGTTTGTCCTTTGCTCTCACAATTGCTGAACCAATTTGGTTAAAATAAAAAATGATCCAAACTTTTATTTTTCAATCAAACTGCACAGAACATAAAGAACATAAATCTCAATTAAGCTGACGAAAGTTCAGCTGATTTTCTGCTGTGGTTGCAGCCATGAGAGCTGGCAAGGGATCAAGCACCATGAACAGTCCAACCTGGAGAGCCACTTGGGCAGTCCAAGAGACATCTCCAAAATGTCCTATCGGCTGTCATAAATCCTCATAAACTGCAGTGAGAGGGCTGTTGGAATTATATCTTGATTTTTTTTTTTTTAAACTAATCAACAACACATATATTACTAGTTACATCAAATTTGTCTTCGGTTAAACACACAAATAGCTGGAGCACCTTGTTTGTTCTAATTTAATGCTATTGTAGAATTCTATGATTCTAATTTGATGCTATACCTAAAAGGTACAAGATTACTTTTATTTTAGAGTACTTCCAGCACTAAAAAAATGCTCATCAATGGGAGTAGTGCAGCATGGCTGTGTACTTGTTGACTTTTCCTTGGGAAGGGCTGATATGACATGTGGAAAACAAGAATTTGATGCATACCAGAATTCTGATCTTTCCTGGAGTTTGAATTTAATGTGGTATATTGATATAAATGTCGCACATTGTTTATGAAGTACACGAGGCAGAAGTAGAATCATAGAATGGTTTGGGTTGGAAGGGATCTTTCAGATCATCTAGTTCCAACTCCCCTGCTATAGACAGGGACACCTCCCTCTATGTACTCGAAAGTCTATTTCAAAGGACTTCTTTATCATTGGAAAATGAAACTTCCTAAGCATTCATGTAATATATCACATTCATCTAGATCTGGACCAAATTAATCTTCTACCCATAACTGGTATTATGATAATCAATAATTAATAAGATAATGGGTCTAACATTTGTATAATGAGCTTTTCTTTGGGATAATGAAACTGAGCAGGAAAACAAACAAATAAAAACTTTAACTTCCAGGGGATTTTGTATTGTTTAAGTTGGCCTCCCGTGAATACTGTGGAGTACTGTGTCCAGTTCTGGGCTCCCCAGTTCAAAAAAGACAGGGATCTCTTGGAAAGAGTCCAGCGGAGGGCCACAAAGATGGTGAAGGGCCTGGAGCATCTCCCCCATGAAGAAAGGCTGAGTGAACTGGGTCTGTTTAGCCTTGAGAAAAGACGACTGAGAGGGAACCTGATCCAGATGTATAAATATCTGAGGTGTGGCGGCCATAGTGGTGAGGCCAGTCTCTTTTCAGTGGTACGTGGAGACAGGACGAGGGGAAACGGACATAAGCTGCAGCATAGGAAGTTTCGCACGAATGTGCGTAAGAACTTCTTCACGGTGAGGGTGACAGAGCACTGGAACAGGCTGCCCAGGGAGGTTGTGGAGTCTCCTACCTGTGCGACGTGGTCTGCCTGCCAAAGCAGGCAGGGGGGTTGGTCTCGATGATCTCTAGAGGTCCCTTCCAACCCCTACAATTCTGTGATTCTGTGATTCTGTGAGTAATGAGGAGATGAGAGAGACTGTCCTTTCCTCTTCCAATAACCTCCAAGACAACATATTTTTGTGATTACCGAATTCAACTGTTCCCCAGAGTTAATAGTAGTATGAAACAGTCTTCTCTTCAGTTTGCATCCTGTTCTGTGCTAGACATGTTAATAAATAGTTCTAATAAATAGTTGTAATAAATAACTCTGTCTGGGCTTAAAGTCTGATGCAGACAGTTTAGCCCTACTAAAACAACAAGTTTGTGCCTTTCTTATATCACATACTAGTGCAGATCAGAGCAGTGTCTCTGTGCCTTAAAACTCCCATAGCTCCTCACCTTAGGTTTGGATTCAGCTCTATGCCTGTCATGGAGGATGATTATAATTGTTGCTAGTTAACTGCCTTCTCCATCTGTGCATCAATTGAGGGGATATCCTCCCAAACAAAAACAAATCTGGCGGCTGCCTGGAAATTTCAAGCAGCTGTGTCCTATATAGGTAGGGCTTTATGTGTGCTGCTGCTGGGAAATCTGCAAAATGCAGGACTGCTGAGACTAGTGCATGTTCAGGGTGGCTTGGGAATGTGATCTGTTAAGAAGAAAATTAACAACACAATGAAAGAAGAATGTTTGCTTTTAACAGCTCTTCTTTTATCTTCTTTTCAGTGCTTGTTTGTGCTTTATCTTCTTCATGTTATGGCAGAAGTTATGAATGCTGATGAATCAATGCAGATCCTTAAGTACTTATTCTGGGAACCGTTTACCTATTCATATAATGAAAGTTCAAGTCAGATTCAGTCCATTTTACACAATTTATTTCCTAAAAGCTTCCTACAGAGTGCTTTGTGCAGCGAGGAGGGCAATTTCACATGAACAGAATCTCATGTATTCCAGTGCTAGCCTATAAGTAACTTGCATTAGTTGTCTTGGTTGTAGAAAAGGCACTGAAATGCCTATGTTTCCAAATCACTATGAGCTGAAGAGGAAAAAGAGTACAGTGAGTGGGTGAATAAAATGGAGAAACAGGAAAGCAAGGGCCGTGCCAGCGGTCTCACTAGTAGCCAAGTGATGGGCTTAGATCTGCTCCTCTTGCACTGGGTGTGCCAAAAATTGTCAATATTTTGACAATATTTGTTCTGTGAGATCTATGATTCTGTCATCTGTATAGACTTACTTCCATTAGGTGCTGTATTGTATCCTGAGTTATCATTTTTAGAAGAATTTGGACCCCTGTAATAAATTCCCTGCCTTCTATCCCAGACAAGAACGCACTACAGCTGGGGGACAACTGCTAGGCATTTTACAGTTGCTTTATGATCTCTTTGCATGGATGATTATCTCTGTTCAAAAGGGCCTTGAATATTTTTATTGAAAGTTCCGAGCACTTGTACTAACATTTGTGCTTTTAATCCTTTATTTTGTTTAACCTCTCACACCAAAGAGATGTGGTATGCAGTACTTCTAAAGGAATAGTTGGGAATCCTAGTTTCTTGCTTTCAGTTTCGGGGAAGACAGTACGTTGCTCCTGTGTTCATCACTGCTCCTTTCTCTCAAAGGGCTTCTTGACGTCAGCTTCCGAATGGTCCTCATGCTTTTTCCCAAAGCCCATTTGAATCTTCTGCACTGAAATCAAATAGAAAAGAAAATACTTTCATCTTGTTGGTTTCATTTGTTTTCTGACTCACTCTAATGCACAGGATTATGCTCACCAAAACAAATTGCATGTTGGAAGCATTACAACAAAGGTATGCACTGTTTCAATGGAATTAAGTTGATATTGGCAAAACTGCACAAATATGAGAGGAGCCCAACTGTGCGTGGTAAGAAGACAATAAATGGTAATAGGCTGTTTTCACACAATTTTTAAACAAAATTGTTATTCATTGCTGCACTGTCAGTGCTTCCATCCCTTCTTCTGTTTTCTCTACCTCCTCTGTCCCAGCCCTAAAGGCTTGGTGTTGATTTCTGAATGAATAATAACATTCTACAGAACAAGGGTTTGTTATTTGTGACTGCAAATCACGTGCTTCCCTAAAAACACTACAGCCTGCAAGAGTTCTGCCACCCTGTCCTGAAAGCGGAAAAAACCTTTCTTGATCTTGCATCCTATTGAGATGGGTATCAAATGTACCAGAGTGGCCAAAGCATCCCAAGTGGTTACCATCTGATCTGCTTCCAGATTTGCTTGGGTTTTGTTCCTTATTTTTTAATGCAGTTCTCAGAAATAATTATGTGCATTGTTGTAAATATCGTTGTTATTGCCATGGATATGTTGTACTGAAAAAAAATCTGCATTTCATGGAGTCTAAATTACACTGAATATCCATAGGTATTTACTAGCTACTTCCACTGTTCCTGCTGATTTTTTTTATGTGATTCAGTGGGGTCGTTTATGATGCTTGAGTCATTTCTCTCCCCTGGACACTCTTACATGCCATAGGAAAGCCAGTTAAAAAACAGAATCCTGATTCTGTTATTATTTCTTACTGCCTGCTATCAAAAAGGGCTTGGCAGTTCAGTCCTCCGCACCAAAGTTCCCCTTTGCCCCAGATGACCATCAGAATTGTTCAGTGTGCTCTGGCACCATGAAGTCAGCAGCCAGTCCCCAAATATCCCTCACAGGAGTGTTAACCTTGTGAACAGCCCCAGTGGCACAAAGGCAAGAGGAGAGAGAATGTGCTGCTCTCATATTCCATATTGATCTAAATTAGAATGCATTTTAATGATGCTCTATTTTTCTTATGTCCACCCCAACACTTACTCATATCAGATGTACTTTCTTAAAGGACAAACTGCAGGCTCTTTTCTGCTGCAAATTCTAACAGTGTTTATGCGAAGTTAGAATAGAAGAAAAACGAATAGTGTCTCACCACTGATTTTCCTCCTACGTGGTATGAAGAGCAATCTGCTGCTCGGGCTGAAAGAAAACCATGGGAATGAGGATAAAGGAGGCTATGACGTGCATTTATTGGAGTATTCCTGTCGTGCTGGAGAGAGGACTGTTCCAGTTCTGGGATGTATAATCTGGGTTCTTTTTCCAAAAAGAGGAGAGTTTTCCAGACCCTGATTGTTTGTGTTGCAGGATGTTCAAACTGTCACTGAAATTGAATGAGTTCTCCTAATTTCTAGGGACTGTTCCCAACTTTAACATCCCTAAACATGTGGGTTTTTGTTTGTTTGTTTGTTTGTTTGTTTTCTCCTGTGAAGTTGACTTTTTCCTCCTGCTTTTTATGTGGATTATCCACTTCAAGACATCTTGCCTCTTTCCTGGTGAGGTCTCAATACTTCCAGACTGCAGTCCAATGAAGGATAATTAATATAAATCTCTCCTCACTTAATCATCTTCAATGTCCGTCCTTCTTCTTAGATCATTCCCAGTAGGTCTTCATTAGCTCCCACCAGTTTCTCTTTCTATTCTGTAAGCTTGAAAAAGTTGTGAAAACCACAGAATTCTTCCTATAAACTTCCCTATTCACTTCAAGGCAATTCATAAGCCTTTTGACTTTGTTTTCTCTAAAACTGCCAGTGATTATAAGCAAACTTCTGGTCATATGTGAGTCTTCTTCTATTTTCTCTCCTGCAGGTCCTGTCCAATGTTCTGTTTGCAAACAGCTTTTCCTTCTAATTAAAACAGAGTTGAGTGAGCTAGGGTGATGCATGAAAGCAAATATCAGACAAGCTCTTGGCCAAGAGTATGTTTCTTCTGTTGTTGCTCATACACACAATGAGAAGAGATTTTGTGTTAGATCACATTGTAGTAAATGAATACATATTCTCATATAAGCATACAGGTCTCCCTAGCACAGTGTGAGTTATCTGCTGGCCAATGTGAGCACCCATGTTCTAGAATTACTCATATCTTCCAGGGAAAAGAAATAGTGTCCCTGCCCACTTGAAATGAGTTACATTTTCAAATCTGACACTGAATTTTAAAAGCAGAAGTTGTTTTTACTGATAGTCCTATGTATGCATGTGTATAAAGGCAGGGGTGATGATGCCTTGATTGATGACCACCGCTTGAGAGCCTTTTTTCCCCATCCAATCCTTTAAGTGAGAAATTGTCTTTTGTTTGTTTTTTTGCTGCAGGTTTGCCTTGTTCCATATATTCCAATATAATTTTGGTTTTGATGTATTTCAAGCTTTGTTTTAATCAGCTTTGCTTCATGTTCAGGAGTCTTTCTTGTCTGTTATAATCAATTTGTGACACTGGAAGCTGTTGAGAACCAGAAGATTCATTTAAGAGAGACAGTAAATATGGCTTTAATGCAGATGATGAAATTAAAAAATAGTTGATATACTTTGGTTGTTAAACTAAGACACTTGCACAGATCTCCATTTAAATTCTGTTTTCATCATCATTAATATGCAATAAATAGATATCACAAGAGTTAACTGATTGACACAGCAAAAAAATTTAAATTCCTGCTTAGAAATCTTTTATTTTAGCATCTCAGATCCCTACCCCCCCCCCCCCCCCCCAGTTACCATTTAAAAGGTACAGGAACTAAATTTAGTTAATTCCACACCTTTAGCAGATGTTACATTTCTGACATGTGTTCCTCAGTGAAAATTCAGTGCATTTTAGTTATTTTAGCATAATTTCCTGATTTAAGATGCAAAGAAAAATTATATAGGCATCTCTTTTGAATTAATACAATAAAATAACATTGTCTTTCCAAACTCCTCTCTGATTCCTTTCCTAGGTTCTGTTGTTTAACCATGCTTTGATTAGAAGAAATTATACACGGAAAGACACCAAGGGATAGAAATTAATTCTGAGATAATCTCAGTGATTCATACATTTTATGAGAATTTAAGTCCAAATTTGAATCAGTGTAATTAATTGATTTTAGGGAGATTAGTTGAATTATACTTGGCAGAATGGGCTTCTGAACCTAACCACAGATGCCTTTCTTAGATGAGTTTGCAAGTGAAGTGTAATCAAACTTCAAACTTGTGTCCTTGTCCTTGCAAAGAGATACAGATGGACAACCCTCATATATCTATACACACACATTTTTCTTAAAGCATATCTGCATGAAAAGGAGGCAGCAAGTTCTGGAATACGGAAGATATTATTTATTTAGCAGCTGCCCACTCTATAGGCAACTACAGTGCAAAGGTCACACAAATATTCTGATACCATTTTCTGAGATTTCAGAGAGATTTCTGCATTATGTTAAATTCAAGGCTCTCAGTTTTTCTTACCATATACCCACCCTCTCCCTCCCTGCCCCCCAACCCCCCCTCTCCCCCCAAAAAAAAGAAAAGCAGGAAATAGTGATACCTTGAAATACTCAGATCCTTGAATGAAATACTCTCATAGGCATTGCCATTGACCAGACTGATTTTGTAGTCTGACTATAGATTCAAAAGACAGCCAAAATTTTTCCAGGCAATATTTTTTCTTTCCAATGTATAAATGAGGAACAAAAACAGAAGAGTTTAAGTGACTGAGCAGGAAATTGGTTGCCTCGCCAAGAAATAAAACTAAATTTCAAAACACTTAAAATGTGACTATAGGTTCTCAGTATATTATTATAGTACTGTCAATGTAGCATATTTCTTGACTTACTTTTCAATTGGAGCCAATGAAATTAATCACTGGGTTAATTTTAAATACAGTTTTGCTGACTCACCTGAACTATACTGTCGTATATTATTGTAACAATTTATATGTGCTGACAAAGAAGATGGCTTTATACTCATGAGGATAAAGTTTTAAAAAGGTGGTATTATTTATACTAACGTATCAGTTGACAAGAAAATTCACTAAATATAAAAGCATGGTCTGAAATTCCTGAGAGATTTTTCCTGCCTGAGTGACCAGCTAGTGAGAGTTTATGTATCGTTTCAAGTCAATTAGAGAACTTGTCTTAATAAATCTCTTCAGCATCCAGCCAGGTGATAAATTCATGTCAAACATGACTATGCTGTTTATCATTTTATGTGCAATTTTGCACATGCTCCTACTCCTTTCACTACTATTAGATCTAAGTAGACAAACGCAAATACATCTTGTGAAGGAGTGCTGATCAATGTGCTTTCCCGTGCTTGAAGATAAATACTTCAGGTTAACAAACTGATGGAATGCCACTAATCTTTTGGAAGAAGAAATTGTTGTTGTTGACAGTGAATTTCCCATGAGAATGCAGTAAAATGGGGAGATTATCAGTAGGTTTTGTGTTTTTTTTTTTTCCCCTAGGCCATTAAATATCAGTCAGTATAAAGCATCACCAAAAAGTTGCTGTCAGTGTGTGCTATTATGTTATTATAAGAGATTGCTTGAAGATAGCAGCAAAATAAAAGGACTTGTAAGTATAGAGAAAAATATAAAGAAATCTTTATTAAGAAATGAGGGAGATCCTTCCTACCTATCCAGTCCAAGGCAGATACTTGTTTCCTTGTTGACAAGTGGTGCCTGATATAAAAATGTTGTGGCTTGCTTCTAAATGAGAAAAATATTCTTACACAACCAAAGCTTTATGCTGTTTGTGTAATGAGTGTATTTTATGCTAAAGATGTTGGTCTTTGAAATAAGGAAGCCAGAAGCAGCCCAAGTGGGCAATTGTCTCTCAGAGAATTTAAAACAGAGATCCCAGGGGAGAAGTCCTTCTCCATTATTGATTCCAATTACAGAAATTAAGATGGACAGAAAACTTGGGAGGTAATTGTCAGAGCTTCCTCAAAGATTCTCTACCACAAAAGCAACACAGCAATGTTTCCTGTAAGACTCAAACCTTGCTCATCTTTAGAAATCAAATCTTTATCGGTTAAATCTTAAAATGTTTAACAGTGCCATCTGGTGACCTTTGCCATAACAACAGCACTGTATTTCAGAGCATCTTTTGAGGATCTGAAAGGGTTGCCCTAACAGCTGCATGTTACTGACTGAAAACTTTGCTTAGGGAAAGCCTGAGACGTTTATTGCTTCTCTTCAATTTTCTTTATTCTGCAGCTTCCAAGACTGGGATAAGCTAATTCATATTTTCCTCCTAGTGGTAAGAAAATTGAAATAAATATCCATGTAATATTTGTATAGTTACAAAGCTGTGTGTAGAAAGACACAAATAATTACTGCTTGGTATCCATGCATCAACACAGCTAATCAACTTCACTGAAACTTGGCTATGAATTGTGGTAGGATTTTAGGCAGTGACGAAAGACAAACAAATCATTTATGATGATCCCATATTCAGTGATAAACCTTCACTGTGGTGGTTTCCCATCTTTTCTCATGCATAGTATTTTTAATATAACGGTTTGTTTTAAAACTCTTAATCTTTTAATGCTTTTTTTTCCCCCAGTGAAAAGATAGAGATAATATATTTTCTTTATCCTCACTATCTTGTGCACTGAAATTTTAAGCATTGCAGGGCCAGGACTCTCTTTGAGTGTAAGCAGGGGGAATCTCACTGTTGGTCTCTGGAGGCTACTAGCTGTTAAATGAGCTGCTAGAAATACATTAGTTTTAGTTAAAAAAAAAAAAAAAAAAAGCATTTGAGTTTAAATTTTGAAAGTGGTTTAATAAAAGCAGTAGTTAACAGTGACATTGAATGTCGTTTTTCCTTCATGGTTATGAAATTATTGTGCAAATACTCCTCCCTTCAGAAAAGGCAAGAAGAAAATTAAGTGATTTAAGTAGTTTGGAGAGGTGTCCTCAATATGTACCAACCATGACATAAGGAAGCTGATCACTGATTGTGGACACCATGGGAATACCTTTCTCAGACAAACATGGAGCACCTGCTGAGCTCTGAGACTTCTTCCAGTAGTCATTTGCACACAGCATGTTTTGACATGTACAACAGACCTGGGTAAATGAGCAGAAATAGAAAACCTATAAAGAGCTTCAAAGTGATATACTTGTATTTTGCCTCATAAATATGCACTTGTCACTTTACTGTTAGCCTAATTACAGGAAAAGTGAATAACTGAAAACCACACCTGTGCAATGGGAGACATTGCTCTGCACATTTACCTCAATGCGAAACCATCTGTGCATATCTCTTGTAGTGATTATATTTCTTCATTTTCTTGTTTTAGTTGACTTCCTCACTAAGCAATTATTGCATATCCTGCTCTCTCCATCCATCAGTTCTTTGCCGCTTGTTTATTTAAACTCAACTTTGACATTCCCTTTCTGAATTTCAAGGTGATGCTTAGTTCTAGAGACTGTGGGATTGTATTTCTTTCCATACTACAGTTGACTTTTGAATTGCAAAATATATTGTGCAGAAGCATTATTTTCCTGCATGTGGAGAGAAGTGCTGCATGTTACTGAGTTTTTTAAAGGCTGACAGCCTTGTAGGGAATAAATCTTCTCAATTGATTTAAATTTCATAAAGTGTTTTCTTTCTGGGAAACTTGGTGAATATTTTTTGGTTAGTTTTAATTGATATTTCATTTTATACTGAACAGTATGAAAATGATGAAAAATTTTAATCATATTTTTAGAGCACATCTCAAGGTGGACAAAATGCCAGGGAGGGGCTTTAGTGTTAACTAAAATGACTTTAATCATTTCATCAGGAAGCACAGGAACTGCTTCCAATCCTTTTTCTGCTTGGTCTAGACCTTCTCCCTGTGTCACTTAAAGCAGTTCATTAGATGATCATGCTGCAAGACATCCTGAGTGGGCAGCTCTCAACTTCTGTTAACACTGAGTAATCATTAAAATACTGATATCCCTTAATGAAAAAAAGCAGAGCCTAGGATTATATTTCTGGAGGAGGATCACTGAGATCTAGAGTAATTATTTCTTCAGTCTTAAAAATAAATAAATAAATAAATAAATAAACAAACAAACAAACAAACACACAAGTTCTCAAAGTGGAACATCCTAATCAAGATTTTGTCCTGTAAGATATATTTTCAAGTCATGGGAGTGGAATCTTTGTTAGAGTATTTTAGGATAAGAAGCCTGTCAAGCTCTTCACCAGTGAAAGTTGTGATTATGTGGCATGGGAGTAAGGGCTAACCAGACAAGTTTACAGAATTAGAATCTGCTGGGGTTTATTGAATATGTAACAAATCTATATTACTTAGAAAATCCTTGACCTGAATATATTTAGTGTGAGAAACTACTAAAGGAAAGTATTACATACTTGATACTACTTCTACAAGCATCAAATATTGTCATTCCTAATATTTGGGCTAGATCCACTCTTGGTGGATCAGTTCATTAATTTTGAAATAGAAAATATCAGAGGGATTTTTTAATTTTTTTTAAAAGTTCTCTCAAGGGATTTAGCAAAGGAAATAGTAGAATTGAAATGACATAGTCACAGTTGCCTCATTTAAACCTGTACAGTCTTATTGGTTCCATATACATGTGTGTATTCATGACAGAAATGACATCAATCACATGAAAGATATGTTACTTGATTTGTGTTTCCTTTTAAGAGTGGTCAGATCTAGGTCATATTGTAACTACTAAGTCTCTGGTTTAGTTTTTGTTGTTGTTTTCCTCTTAGTATCATGCTTCTTTATTCTTGGATTAGAAATAAATTTCATTTTCAGAAAGAAAATAGAGTACACTCTACCATATTTCATTCCTAAACCCCAAAGTGAAAGGATCTCTCATCTTTGAAACTCATAAAGTCATGTAGAAGCAGAGCAGGAAATGTACCAGTAGGAGTAATTATCTGTGTCCCAGAAGATCCCTCAGTTTGTGCTGACACTGATACCTTATTTTGTACATAAGTCACGAGAACTCTAATGACCCCAATTCATGCTGCCATTTAGAGACTAAGAGAGCCTGCTGTGCCCCCTTCTTGCTTTTACAAACACAACAAGCAGGACAAGAATCCCAGTGTGTACAAAGTTGCTTTTATCATATCAGCACAACGAACAATGCAGAAATTAAATGCATGCAGGCATTTCCCCTCTAAGTGCAATGCTTGGCATTTAAGAAGCCAGCTGTTGAAATCCCAGTAGATAAAATATAATGTTTCTTATTTTTTTTTTTAAAAATATATATATCAAAGTATTCCAAAATAAAATGCTCCGTGTTGATCAAATTTTCTTTTAAGTTAAGAGATTAATACATCCTAAGAAATGTGCTAACATGGTTTATGCCTGGCTCCATCCTGTTTTCCATATTTCCTGCAGTTACTATAATATTTAAAAAAAATTAGTCCTGAATTTGATAATTATTTTTGTTATCATAATATTGTATGTATTTTATCCGAAATGAGAGCACTGGGGCCATAATTTTATCAGTTATATGTTTGTTCTCCCTTCTAATTTGCAGAAGGAGAAACTCAACTTTGCAGGCTGCATACCTACATTAACTTGTGAGTGGATTATTTGGGACTCCTTTTAATGAGTTAAGAAAACAGCCTGTACAAATGGGGTGAATGAGCTTATCATAAACTCTGTTTTCCATACAAAGTTTATGTGTATATACTTACATGATAACAAGTTTGGAGGTTTTTGGGTAAAGCATGATGGAAAACACTGACTGGTGAATATATCATGATGGAACAGAAAGATAGGACTTTAGTGGATAAAGCTACAAATGACAGATAGGACTTCTGAGGTGAAGTAGTGACTGAAGTCACTTGGCTTTCCCTTCTGCATTTTATTGCTAAAGAGAATGATGCAGTAAGAGGCTAACATTTGCTAATAGCATTAAACAGTTGGGAGAAGTCAATTCAAAGGAAATTATAATGTTTGAAAATACACAACGAGATTAAGAAAATTACAGATGTAATCAAGAAGAAAACTAAATTTGAAGATAAAGTAATAATTAAACTATACTAGGGTGTGAAGTGAACTTGCAAATATCTGTGTTCTCTAGCATCAAATTTGTAATCTCAAGTGAATGTTGGTTGCTTTCTTCTTCTCCCCCTCACTCCTTTATAAACCTTAAAATACTGAGGCTGTATAGTGTGTTTCTGCTGATGTCTATCAACCTTGGATCAAGCACCAATGGAAATGTGCATAGGAAATAAGACACCAGTCTTAGGAAACTATGTAAAAATAAAAGCTCCAATAAAACCACGAGCTAAGAAGGAACTGAGGTAACAGCCTTTTTTGTTTGTTTGTTTGTTTTTGTTTGTTGTTTTTTTTTTTTAGCTGTTTTTTTAATCCCTTTGGATGACTAGGGGAATGCTAGCAAAGGATTATTAAAACATTAGGACAAATGGTAGGGACTATAAAGTTCATAGTACATCGAGAGTTGGCTAGACATCTACTAAGTTAGTTTTGTTTTCCTCAATTTGTTTTTTGGTCATGAAAGATCTTTACCAGATCTTACGTAACTGTTAAACAAATATATATATTTACGTTTTATTTGATGGAAATTGAGAGACCAGCATAAAAAAATTCCACTAAATATGCTCTGCCAGCTGCTTTATTTTATTGCAATGAAAAAATAATTGTTGTTTGCAATGTACATTGGCATATATAAGGTTGCCTCTTCAATAAAGTTATGCAAAAGGTGAAGGTTTTGACCTCTTTTTTTAAGTGCAAAACTACATAGTGTTTTATTAGTGTTCACTGTATACATCCCATAGGCTGCTAAAGAATTCCACTAAGAGAGGAAATTCAAGGGCAAAACACAAACATCTGATGCCATTTTGTATGTTATAGGATATCCACTCTGGAGCTGTTACTCCACATAGACATATGTCTCTTACAGATTCTTTGGCAGGTGTGCCAGCGTTGCATAAGAGCTGTAATTTCTTTGGAGATATGTTGTTATTACAAAAATCATTTACCATAAGGATCTGAAGTGCTCTATCTCTGTTGATTTGTGTCTGGTCTCCTTGAGATATTAATATTTCTTTCTCCACAAATTAGCTTGCCTGGCTCATTTGACCAAATGCTTTTATATTTGTGAAATGTTTCTGGAGACCAAACAGTGGATGGGAGCATAATAAAGGATGGCCAGTCCATTTCAGCAGTGGCAACAACAGTCACCTCCACCAGTGTAGACTGTTGATAGCATGGCATGCAGGCTCTTATTCATCACTGATGAAAATGGTGGTGAATGCATTGAAATATAGTGCTTTGTACTGAGAATTCTCTGTATCAATGTTATGATGCTTTTTGTATCCATTGTAGCTTCCACAGAAATAAATAGAAGGTATTACTTTCAGAGCGACCTACATACGTTGGTCTGTCCTGAGTGCTCCTATTAGATTTTATTGTTCCATCAATTTTATGTCAGAATACATGACGCGCACGCATCATAGATCACAAAATTGATAAATGCTCCCATTCATCTGATGTGCCACATGAATCACTTCAGATAGTGATAGAATATTTTAAAGAACTGACAGAACCAGTTCAGCCAGAATTGTTTTTCTTCTCTCCTGCTGCGAAGATTCTGTGGAAATAAGAGTGGAAAGGTTCTTGGTAGGTCAAAATTTTATAGTTTGTAAGAAAAAGGTACAAGAACCAGTGACCCTGCACATAATTGACCTCGACATCAAAATCATTGACTGTAGATAATCTATCAACAGAAGCAATACAGAAAAACATGTTCATAGTACTGGAACAGAGAAGCTATGCTTAACCTTAAACATCTCACAACAAACAAAACAAGAATCAAATACATTGCCTTCTTGAAAGTGCTGTATGACTAAGTCAAACGGTACATATTACCACTCTGAAAATATCTGAGTTATCCTATGACATGCTAGGCCAAACCTTTGAATAGACATTGCATAAGAAAGCTCCAGACAGCTCTTCTCTCTAACACTGAATGCAGAAATTTTCCAGGCTACTGGTTTGACCTTTACGTTATGTAAGAGAAGCACATAATTTTTCAGGGGTGCATAATGTAACTGAGATGTGATCTCCTTTACGATGTAGTATTTAGTCATCAGAACTCTCTGGAGAGCACTGCTGTATTAAATACATATTATAGGCCAGATACAGCTAAACTTAGGCAGTGGATGAGTATATGGTTAAGCATTTTGTTCCCTTCTTCTTTTTTTTTTTTTTTTTTGGAGTGGAACATACAACATCTGAACTTAACGTGCTTTCAACAGTTAGGACTTTACCGACTGAATTAAATATGTATTCTAAGTGCCCACTGGCTTCTAATTTAAACAGAGTCCAAGGGAAGAAAAACTGTGTTCACTAATGAGAAGTTTTCATCTACTTTATTTTCTATTAATTTTTCATCACTCTTTTTATTTGCCTTTCGAATGTACCCCACCTTTACTCATTTTATTTCAAGATCCCAGTCTTCTTTATCTGACCTTTTAATTGTGTTTGGACTGGGCAGGTGAGATACTGCTCCTTGTCCTCATAGTGCTTTTGAATGTCAGTTCTTATAAATCTCAGTGCTGTATATTTCTTTAAATGATCAAAAATGTCCCTGAAAGGTCATTTGAGTTGTTGGTCAAGAAACAGATATGAGTAAGAAATGATGTAGATATGTTAAAAATACACAAAGTTTTGGTATTATTGTTGTGTATGTAAATGAATCACTTTTATAACCAATAAAAATAAGAGACTGTAATACGTCAGTAAGTATAGGCAAAACAATATTTGGAAAATTCATTCATATAATTATTTAATTCAACATGTATAGCAGATCTGGAAGGAAGTTTGGGTTTTATTTATTTATTTATTTATTTAGTAAGTATGGGAACACTTACAAAATAGTCCAGGGCTCAATTATCGACAGTATAATTGCCAATAATTGAGCAATGACCTGAAAAGTCTCTTCCTTCTATACCAAATGCTGAAGTAGAGCCTAGTATAAATGTTTTGGTTTTTTTTTTCAGTTTCTTCCAGTTTCAGTTTTTGGCTGGACCAATTAACTTTACTTTTATTGAAGAATTGACTTACCCATTTGAAGAGAAGCACCCTCTGCTTGTGATTTCTTCCATCTCTGTACTTAGTAAAGTTTCTACTACAGGTTTGGACCAGTATTTCTTACTCTATCATTTTCTGCCTGTTATTCAGCAGGCAGTGATAAAAATGGTGTTTCTCTTCTGGATCAACAAGAATTTTAACAACTGACGTTTCTCCAGGCTGTCTCAGTGTGTCTGATCTAGTAACTATTAAGCTTCAGCAAATATCTACAATTCCTGTCCATACTTGCATTACTAACATTATTATTACTCAATAGTAAGCAAAGCAAAACAGAGGTCCAGAGCTAAACAGCACATAGAGACTGATGCCTCCGAGTCGTGTTTCTTCCTGTTTCTCATAATGAGAAAGTGACTTTCAGCTAGTTTTTGGGTTATGATGTTGTTACGAGGGCTTGCAGTATAGCTGGACTTCTTAACAGCTGGAGTATGTTTGAGTTTTGTAGCCATCCTTGTCACAATTTTTTTTCACTCAGTACATAGTTAAATTGTCCATACAATTTTAACAAATAAGTATGTGCAGAAAAGGGATTGGTCAAATTCTTGGTGCTGCTGCTGATGAGTAGCTGGTAAACCTACAATTATCAGTTTGAGATGTTCACTGGCCATTGATTGTCAGAAACTGGGAAGATAAAGCAGAGAAAAGGTGACTCAGTACATGTCTCATTGACAGTATATTTCCCTAAGCATGTGCTTTTGGCAGTTTTCAGAAACAGGACACTGAACTGATGGATTTTGTGACTGAGCCAATATATTGCATATAGCTCTCTGAGCTCCTTTTCTCTTAGTTTTCAAAACTCTTTGGTTTTCTTATTTTACAAACCATTAATATTTATTCAGGGATGTCATGGTTCAGACAAGAAACCTCCATCCCAGAGACATCTTAGGCATCAGGATGCATTGGGGACTATTGCAAACAGCTTTTCTTCCCTGCCCCTGCAGATGTTTCCTCTCTTGATTATCAAGTTCCATGACAAATTTCATAGCAGCTGTAAAATGAGTAATGTGGGGATTAACCTAGAAACAGCTAATCTGCAAGTCTCCAAGTGTTTTCTCTCTGTTTGAGTAGAGTTTCTTCTTTATGTCTCCTTTTAGCTTTCAGCTGTCCCTTGCCCAACTTTGATTGAATGCTGGAATGAAACTTTGTATAAAACCAGTCACTAACCTGGGATAACTGAGTCGTATCAATGACATATGTCCTTCAGCATCATAAGTTACTCAATGGAAATAGAGTTGGCCTTCTTTTCTATCAATATTTCTAATATTACTAAATAAGCACTTCCTGTTCCACTCCTGGTGCTCAAGTCCTTTCTGTGGTGCTTTTCTATTGAGAAATTTCAAGTTTCCTTTAACTTTTCTGCTCTTATAACATGAAAAATATTTTTGTCAGTAGTAATGGCATTACCAGTCACTTTGTCCTGATTCGTTGTGCTACTGCGAGACAAATGGACTTCATAATCTGTCTGGACACTCTGGTTGTTACTTTAACAGATGTTTGATCTCCAAAAGCAAGATGTTCCTCAGCTGTTTTCTAGAAGCCTTTCAGACACTGCTCTAATTCATTTTTATGCCTTCAGCCTTGATTTTAAATCATATTTTTCATTTTCGGAGACATCAGTGAGCTATGGGACTATCTGCACTCTTTGTTCTGTTGTGGATCAAGAGGAGAACACATTTCTAGCTTCATGCCCTGGAAAACTAAATTCTATCTGTACCACTTGCATGATACCTGTTATTTTAAGCAGTTAACCAAATTCAGGCTCTTGGAGATCCTATTTAGTCACAGAGAATATCCTAAGCTCTCTCCTTTGGCCAGGAGTTGCAACTCAGATGATGGCTCTGGCTCACCAGCGCTCAGCCCGCGTTTTCCTTCTCAGCTTTTTTAAGGACAGTGCTTTCTGAAGCTCCTTGGCTGTGCCCCAGGCTAATTTGCAGCTTTTTCTCTCTGCTTCACTGAGCTTTCTATTTCTCTCATTAATAGAAAAGCAGTCACAAAATAATACCCAGAAAAAGTCCTCTTCCCACGTGTCCGGCACATATCCTACTGAGCTGAATAGTGACAGTTGCCAAAGTTTAAAGGAAATCTTAAATTGTTTTGGCTACCTGGTTCCAGAAAGAAGCTTACAGCCTTCTTATGAGTATCTATAATGAATTCACAGACAGCTAATTCTGAGACAGCTAATTCATCCACTCAAGAAACTGAACATAGCAAGCTTATAATCAAAGCAGCCCACTTTTGGATTACTGACTGTTTAACTCCACTATAAATAGGCTGCGGGCAAAGAATTGTTCAAAGAAATTAGAATGATTTAAAACAAGAGATAGTTGTGTGGGAATGCAGAAAAGCCAGAAGAATGATGGAGCTTCATTGCTGATACAAATTTGCCAAAGATTATTTTCCTCTAATTTTAGGTATAGAAAAGGGGGAGATAGGAGATAGCTTCTTAAAAAGGGGCTTTTTCATCAATCTTTGTCTTAACATTGTTTCCATCCTAGTAGTATTCCACTGTTTTTCCTTTGATGTGTTAGCACATCCTCTTTCTGGGTATTTTTCTCTATGAAAAGAATGCATGCGTCCACATTTCTTCAGTAGAAATCATGTACATGAAAGCTTTTCTAATTCTGCTGGCAATTGCCTATTTTTGCACAACTTCAGTTGCCTACCAAGATTCTTCACATATTCTCTTAGTATATAATTTATTTACTAAAAATGTTGAGATGAGTTCAGTATTGTGCAATCCATAATTACGCAGTCTGTAAATAATGATATTTACAGGCAGGTTTATATATATAATCAGGCAGGTTTTTTTTTTTTTTTTTTTATGAAACTATAGTTCTAGTATTTTAATAATTAAATATTGAGGTAATTAAGTATGAGTTGAATCCATTCATTAGAAGTTTTGACTTTCCAATTTGAAAGCTTTTTGAATTTGCATATATATGCATATTTTCTTGCCTATACATGCTAGCATAACAATATATTTGTTTCCCTCTTATTTTCCTTGATTTCTGGACAGACTAAAGACTTGTGAAAAATATGAAACCCAAGAAAAGTAATGTCTGAAACAGAGAGATGCATGTTTTATTCATGTAGAGAGCTGTTTAGGTCCTGTTTCAAAAACATTAAATATTCTATACACTGTTAGCAGAGAATGCTTGCTTTCATTCCCTGCCAGTTCCAAATCTTTTTCTGTTCTAACATAGTTTCTTGTTCCTCTCTGCCAATCCCAGCTCTGGTTACTTATGTTTTGAGACTTTTCCCTTTTTACTTTCACACAGACTCCAGATCTGAGAGACTGGTGTTTGACTCCTTTACCTCTGAGGCTTAAGGAGAATCAGAATGGGACGAACCTCCGTGAATGCAAAGATGGATCTATTTCATGTCTTTCTTTCCAGTGACATAGCAGAAAGATTGCATACTGCAGTAATGCACAACCTTTGTAGTTCAAGCAAAAATTCTTTCTGGAACACTCAAATCTTCCAGTGCTTTTAGTAACAAGAATGCTTATGGAAACTTAGATTTTGAAATAATATTGCAACATATTTTGCTTTAGATGTAGAAATTAATATTCACGTCAGGAAATAATTGCAGCTACTGCAGCTATCCAAACACGTGACAGAAACATAATGCACGATTTGCAGTTTCAGACAATTAGCTCAGCATGTAAGTGCTGAATATGAAAGGCCCAGAGAATCCCTTAAGAAACTGGAAACTACAGATCAAGTATTATTTATAGAAATAGTAGTTTATTTCTAAAGTCAGCAAGGAAAACATTTACAAAACCATAGTGATCTTCTTAGGAGAAAAAAATGGATCTTAGATCATCTAGTAAACTGTTAATTATTTATCCATCTCTGCTCAGGAGTTCAAGTAAGAGTAATTGGATGGTCCCTAATGAGATGTGGTGGAGTTTCACATTTTCCCCGTTGAGTTGATAAAAATCAAATTAGGAGCACCTCTGAATATGTCAGCGTTGTGTGAGCAGATAGGCTAATTTCGGCTGTATGCAGGAAAGGTCTGCAAGGGCAGCAGGAGAGGTAGAGGAGGTTGGGAGCAAGAGGAGATGCTAAATTGGCAGTAGTGTTCTTGTCTTTTTCTATTTCGATAGAAATGCAAATTGAATACTCACTGCCTGAATTAATGGCTGGTCTCCAGAAAGACAGTGTGTCATTGATGTGTGCCATCCATGTTTCCAAAGTCTCAGTAAGAAAAAAAATAAAAGGTAGGTTCAACAATTAGTGGAAATATAAAAATTTATTTATGTGGAAAATTACAGTGCAACGCAAGGTTGGAGATGTAGTTCAAATTCGTACATAAGAATTCAGTGCTATACTGGGGCACACTTTTCCTTAGGTTGCTGTGCTTGAAGACTACAAATTCTCTGCCTTCAGTTCTATAGGGAAAACAAAACAAAAAGAAAACAAACAGAACTAGGATTTAAAGTGCCTCAGATAAATCCACATTTGTTTGTGTAATTTAAATGGTAAAAAATAATCTTTTAATGAATTTTAAAACCTCAAACTCTAATGTCATTACTATTTTGCATTGTGTATTTCAGTTGGAGAATTAATTGCAGAAGGTTACTTGGATGGTATCTCCAAATTCATTGCTTCCTTTGTCTTTAGCTGTTCTATCTCACATTTCAATGGCTGTAGAGCCTCAGTGACTGCATACTCTTTAGTAATGCTTCCTATTTCAAACTCGTACAGCAAACAAGTCTTTATCTCAATTAGGAATTAAATTAGGATATTCATGTCACCCAGCAAGAGTAAGACATACATTTGCTGAAAACTCATTATTCAGGTTGTGCCACGTCAATTTAATCCAATAAAATAAGATGAGGAGGAAGGGTTGGCTGTGACTTTAAAACATCTTAAAAAGAAAAAAAGAAAAAAAAGAAAAAAAAGAAAAAAAAAGATGTTCACAAAACCCAACAGGTGTGATTAATGACTGATGGTGAACTAGGAGGAGGTGAAGTCTTTCTTTCTGCTGTCTGTGCACTTGCTGATGGTGTAGCCTGCCCTCCTGGCCTGGCCATCTCCTGCTAGCCTGGGGTTGCCTTCCTGCTGGCCTATCCATCTGCTGCTGCCACCTGCTCTCAGCTGCCCTCTGCACCTGCCCAAGATTCACCTCCAAGCTGGATCAGAATCAGCCACCTAAATTCTTGCTCTTGGAATGGAGGGTAACAGCTTTGCAAACTTCACTGAGGTTCTTTTCCCCTAGCTGTAGCTATTTTCAGCAAATTTCCATAAAAGTAGTTAATAATAATTACAACCATCTCTGCATTTGCAGTGTGATAATTTAAATCTCGTTGTAAGCAGCATGTCTTAGTGTAAGTCCTCTCGCACCAGACATTTCGATTTCAGCCCCATTAGAAGCTGCCAGATGTAAGAAATTAAAAGACCTTCCACGGGCACCGCCAAGAATCGAATTCTTCTTTATGAGAGGCTTCTGACCCCAATGCTGCCTACCCATGTATCATCAGCACACCTAGGGAGCACCGGATGGGGTGAGCTCTGGCAGGTGATTGAACAGTGCCAGATTGTTAGGAGCACATTCAGCTAAAAATCTGAGTGTTGTGTACAATCGGATAAGCTATTTTTGTTACCAATAGATGAGCTGTACTTAACCATTCCATTCTCAAAGGACATTTTGAAGCACTGAACAACAAACAATGAGGATCTTGATCTTCCTATTGTTTCCTGGAAATGTTTTGTTTTGGAGATGGATGAGGAAATGGCTTGTTTTAGATTGAAAAAACAGCTGACAAAGGAGAGGTTGATATGTACAATGGAGTCTAAATTAACTTTACTCAAGAAGCACAGTATCAAAATATAAAGCGTTAAACCAATTTTTTTTTTTATTTTTATTTTTTCATATTGTGGCACAAATCCAAAGATTAATTTTGATTTGTATCACTGTAAATTAATAGAATTTGACCCAAAGTCACTGTCTTTTACTCTATTGATATTTTATCCTTGTTAAATATATTAGAATGTGTTTTTCACTATGAAAGCATTACTATAATTAAGTCAGATCTAAGTAAATAAAAGATTATAGTTAATGGCCAATAATGAGATTTATTTAGTTTACTGTGGCCTTAAGTTAAGGCTGTATGAGCTATTTGGCCTTGCAGAAACAGAATTCAGATCTGCTGCATCTGAGAAAGACTACAGTCTAACTCACACATTTCCTTTCCCAAACACATAAAAAGCTATCCCCAGAGAATAGAATAATTGGATACATATGTATGGAACACTTGTCTGTAACACAGTTGTCGAATGAAGGTAAGAATACAGACAAGAAGTAATCTTATGTTCCCCACTACAACAAGCTCCTTTTCTTACATGTGTTTTGAATGTAAAAATTAGTATCGATTCCAACTGGTTTGTGCCATTATGTTAACTGTGATTTCAGGTAAGAATGTAGCTGAATAGTTAGCAGTTTGCTAGCACTTTCAGTTCAAATCTGAATTCTTACTCAGTGGATCTAAATTCCAATGAGTTAAATCCTGCACAACAGTACTTACGACTTCCAGTGAATGTACCTGGAAGGGTAAATGGGAACTCTAGGGAAGTTTTGCAGTATGCTGCCAAGGCCTTACAAAGGTGGTAGAATAAAGCTATCTGGATAAGGTGATGATAAATAAGAAAGGAAAATAAGCAGAACATAATGCTCTCCTCCTAAAATCAGCAAAGGTCCAGCTTTTCTTTCCTACACTCATCAAAATCCCTGAATTCTGCCAACCTGTGAACAGAAAAATATCCCTCACATCTTGCCATCTCTTACTTCTGGCAGTCCAACAGAGGGAAGGAAGATGGTGGATCCTGCTTACCTGCTCAGAATTTCCTTTTGTGTTTGTAAGACATTTACCTGTGGGTAACATGTTTTTTGAAAGCTGACAGAGCAGTTTTAATATGAGATACCAGGTTTTGAATTAGTGGTGGAAGCGCTCCATTGTCTCTTTGATTATATCCTAGTACTGTAAGATCCCCTGACTATAATCTTTTTCTTCTTCATTATAACCTATCATCTATTGATATCTTTATTTCCTACTTTGCTTGGTAGTAAGACAGTTTCATCAGGTGTTTTAAAGGGTACTAATAGTGGAGTCAAACTCATTTTCATCAAATTACGGGATTTTGGAAATATTGCTCAGTAGTTCATCCAGTAGTAGTTAATCCATATGAAGAATAAATCTTGACTCTGCTCTGTATCAGGGATACTAGGTACTTAATGCTTGCATTATGAAACTGCAAGCTACAGATAGGAACTAAGGAATTATTTCCTTAGTCCTGTAACCCCCAATTAGATTTTCAGCCACAACCCTTTCAGCTTCAGGAGATTGCAGGCTACTGTCCATCTGTCAAGGCAGAGATTTATCTAACTAAAACTGTGTAAGATCAGAGCAACCAGCTCGTAATTGCCAAAATGACTTTCCCATCAATTAGCTGTTCCTTTGATCAGCAAGCCACTGCAGATTTGGGTGATCAGAGCTCCTCACTCTTCTGGAGCCTTCCTACTGCAATGCAGGCAAACCCAAAGCCTTGATCTTCTTCCCATGTAAGCCTTAGTGCCTTGTTGCATGCATGGAATGATCTCTTTCACCTCCTTGATTGCTAACTTTGTTTGCTAATTTTGCTAAATATATGCTCATACATAAGCAGTAGCAGTCTGATTACTAAATTCAAACAAAACAAAAAGCTTATTATCCCATTCCTTCATTAACATACTAATGGACGTAAGCAGCACCTTGACTGCTTTCTTTCTCTCTTTTTTTCTGCAAGCCTTTCAGCCAATGCACATAAGTATGCACATCATTTAGAAAAGATTTTGGCCCTCATTCTATGTCTGCATAACACAATTCATGGGGATGGGAGTTCCTCTTTCTTCATTGAGTTCTTGATTGCGAGTTGGACTTAACGATCTCTAGAGGTCCCTTCTAACTCCTATAATTCTGTGTCTGTAATTCAGCAGATTTCTGTTGATCTGCATTTTGGTATCTGTTATGCAAGGAGTCTGAATTTTGTCCTAACTAGATCAGAGGGAGATTAATGTTTTTTTTTTCAGTATCTTATAAAATATCAAACATACATCTAATCAGTGGAAGGCAGTTTGGTTGGGTGGTGCAATTAGTACGTATGTAATATTTTGTTATATTTTGTTACTGTGCTGTTATACCTTCTTACTTATGTAAGTAAACAGAGTCATGAAAGTACAGTTCGAAAGTAGAAACAAACAAAAAAGCCGTATTATAAGTCTTAGCACCAATAGGAGAGATTTCCTATATTTAAGGAGCTGTGAGTTAATTAGATATTAAATACCAAGTGGAAAATGAACTGCTGAGTCACAGCAATGTGTGTTCCTGTGTATTCCTCATTGTATAATCCCCTTGAAAAGACAATTCTAACACCAGAACTTTTTAACTGACAGTTGGACTAACAATAAGCTCACTGTTTTTACAAAGGTGGAGTGTAGTAGATATGCTAAGTCACAGCTTGAAACAGTGATAGAGCTCCAGGTAGGAAGGTAGGGCCAATCTAGGGGAGCTAAGGTGCATGCAGTGATCAGAAGTGGTGAAGACAGGATCCACCCCTTACCAGCCAGTTGGCAATGGTATCTTGCTGAAGATCCCTGCATATTTGAGGCCTTCTGAAGGTAAGTAGCTTCTTTCCTTTATTGCCCACAGCTCCTGCATTTGAGCCAAACCTCACTTGTTGCAGCCTAGGGCCTTGCTATTCTGCTGTCACTGCTGTGCTTTCTATCGCATTACGTGGGGGAATTCTCTTTAGTGGTGAAGATATGAGATGTATATCCTTATTGTGGCTCAGGATACTCAGAATTGATCAGAAATTGCCAGCTCTGAGTAGAGGTTCTGCATTACGAAAAGCGCCTCGATGATGAAAGATGCTGTTTCTTATGGATGACAATGCTGTAGCTAGATGACCACCAAGACAGGTTTTATGTATTATCACAGCTAAGTTTAGAAGGTGATGGTACTTTGTCTTAATACATCAGCATTCTAACAAGACCTCACAATACGAAACAACAGTGATCGTAGCAGACGATAAATCATTCTTAGCAGTACAGTAAGTTTTCATAGTACATCCTGATGGGTGTCAGAGCTCAGCAGAATACTTTGTGCATCTGAGAGAAAAAGACTTGGCTATCAGATTTCTTCATGTCTGTTTCTTTGAAGCTATAAACAAAATGTAATAACATTTTTTACCAGTAATATCACGGAAATTGGGTAGTAAGTTTCAACTTAAAGGCTTAAAATTTGCATTTAAATTGTAAACAGTATTTCTACTTTGTAGTCATTTCTAAGTCATATTTTTTGTTTTGAAAAATAATGATAATAATCTGTCAACACAATTACTGTTTTTCTTTTAATTGGGTTTGGATTTATGCAATACAACAGAGAGATAAGAGTTAACAATTTCTAATAGAGAAAGCCAGACTCATTTACTAAGAGGATTTTGTTTAAGGGAGTTGGTAAATAGATAGTAGGCTATCACAAACATTAAGAAACTGTAACTTTTTTACAAAAGAGAATTAACAGAAGAAAATATGCATAGCTGGAAAACAGGATTTTGGCTTAATTCCTGGTGATTTTCATGATAGCAGGTTCATTGTTAGTGTTTCATTTTTAAATGTTTTGCAAATATTAGTCGAGCCTCACAACGTCCTTCAGGAGTATCTACAAGTCAATAGGCTGTGCAAGCAGACACTGCGGGGCTGCAATTCCATCTCAGACTCGGAAAACTCTCTCCCTTCCTCTGTTTATGTCTTCCTCAGAAGCACTAAGTCATTATCTTTCAACAAACTTTTCCTCACCTGCTGGAGGCAGTCATGTAAGATCTGTACAATCCTGAAACATTACAGCTGTCATGGAAGTGCAACAAATTGCCACCCTTTAATAGCACCACATCTATTACTACAATTGCACCAGAGCCTGTTCATAAAACGACCTCATTTTCTTTATATACTCATAGTTAATGCCAGGATTTATGTGCTGTCTGTTGAAATACTACTAATATTTTTAATGGTTCTTAGGTTTTTATCATGCCTCAATTGTTTTCAAGCAGATCCCTGAACAAAGACAGCTGTCAGAATACAGACTGCCTATTGGTATATAAGAGAAATAACTGGTTCCAAGCCATTCAGGCTGAGAGAAATGATATTCACTTTATCATCTCAACATGTTTGCAAAAGCAGTTGAAAAAGCAAGGCAAAACCAAGCTATTCAGGGATTTTGATGATCTGCAAAGTCATAGAGGTGACTAGAAACTGGAGGCAACATATTGGTCCTCTGCTTTCATGCTATAGGGTGGAAGACAAGAAATAAGAGAAGGTAGAGGAGAAGAGATAGGAGAAGATTTTCCTATCTCCCTGCAGGAGATAGGAAAATGCCTGGGACAAGCTTTTGAAAATGATGTGAGGCTAGGACACTGAAAACCTGAGAGAAGAATACACGGAAACCACAGCAATATAGGAAGAATTCTGGGAGATTTGGGTTAGATTTAGGTTAAATATAAGGAAAAAATCTTTTACAGTGAGGGTGGTGAGGCACTGGAACAGGTTGCATAGCAGTGTCATTGATGCCCTGTCCCTGGAGACTCTGGCAAGGCTGGATCAGGCATTGGGCAACCTGGCCTAGCTGTGGTGTCCCTGTTCATTGCAGAGGAGTTGGACTAGATGGCTCTTAGAGGTCCCTTCCAACTCTAAGGATACTATGATGGGAGTAGAGGCAGAAGTGGGCAGGAAGAGCAGCCACAGTTGAAGTCTTCAAGATGAAAATTCAGCATACTCCTAAGAAGGGGAAATAGCAGGGTTTGAATCAGTGAGCAGTGAGTCAGAAGCGATCCTTATTTAAGGACCAAGAGAAAAAGATTTGTTTTGTAAGCATGAATTATATTTTAGAATGGAACAGCATTTTTCATCTTCATCCATCCACAGAAAATCCTTAGTTGCTGTGATCTTCCCTTTCCAAACACCACAAGTCTACATTTCCCTATGTGCTAACGCAAGCTTTCCGTCCAGATCTGCCTCCCCAGATACCCCTGCATTCCCCATGGCCTCCATCTGGCTGTTGGCCTCCAGCTACCTCACAGAGCCCACAGGCTCCATCTCGCTGCTGGCCCTGGCCACGGCCCTGCAAGCTGCCCTCATGTTCCTTGGCAGGCAGAGCCAAGCTCACTGGGACGAGCCAGAAAGAGATTTTTCTTTTTTGCAGTTTTCCTGTTAGTGGAGGCAGGAAATACGATTCTCACCTTCCAAGCTATTGATTCCCACAAATCTTGTCAGAATTTAGTGCCTTTAAAACTTGCAGCCTTTCATTTGGTTACAGTTGGCCAACAGTGTCAAAAATTGTAAACTGACAGTTCAAATGGAGAAACACTGCAAGAAATGTAACTGCGTGTGAAGAGGAATGTTCTTTATTTAACATTACACCTAAGTTCTTCCTTACTGTGAGTGCATAACAGCACCTGCAATGTATTATTGCAGTCTGAATCCCCACTCTGAATTATACTGAACAAAATTGGCTGTCCGATGGCTTTGCTGTACCAAGATGTCATGTCATGTATTTTTATACATGCCTTCTGATTCTGGAGATCACTAGACACACAACATTTGCTCTGATGTCTGTATTTTTGGAGAGGACAAGAGCATCTCTGTGGGGCTCAGAGACAGGAGGTCAACCTGAGCGTGGAGATGGAGGCAGGGCTGACTTTGCATCCATAAGAGATGAATGCAAGAAAGATATTCTTTATGTATCTGTGTACATGCCTACGTGTATATGAATTTTTTAGCTCATTACTACATAAAAGCCTGCCCAGCTGAATGCTGTAGCTGAAGCAGATAGGCAAATTGAAGCCTGCGTAGATTTTGTGGCTACTGACAGATTATTTTTAAACCAGTGACTGTATTCCCACAGCGCAGTTTAGTTTCACGGATGCTTACTGCACCTGCTAACAGTCACAGACGAGCTGGGTGCCAGTTGTTTTGCTGCTCCTCCTCAAGCAGCACACGTAATTATCTGCAGGGCTCCTGCTTTGTCTGGCGGTGCTGCCGCTGCTTCCCCCTACGTGTCACTGCCACCTGGTCCCATGGCGAAGTGAGAGACATTGATAGCCTGCCTAGGAGAAAAGGCAGAAGACAGGAGGGGAATGTGAAAAAAAAAGGTGAAATAAGCACAAAGAAAAAAGATAGTCATGCATATACTTACAGACGTGTGGAGCATATTTATGTTAACAGCCCAAAAACATGATATAAACACTTCCTCTCTCCTGTCACTGCTTGCTTCTTGCAGTCTTGCTTCTTGCTCTCATGTCTTTCAAGACTGTTAGGAAGGACAGAGAACAAGGTCACTTTTTCCTTGGCCAACAGAAAAGCTGATGCATGGAACTTCTGGCTGGCTCTTGCCTGCAGACAGAATACTCTAAATCTGCAATGCATGCAGTTTCCCTAGGGATGGGAAACTTAACAACTGTTTTGCATTTGCAAACTATAATAGAGAGCTTTAGAGAGACAGATACACTGAATGTGACAATTTCAGAGCCTGAATTATACAAATGAGTCTTAAGTCTACGTTCAGATCTATGTGTAAATGGAATTACGTACCAAATTATTGCTGCCTACCTGTTTTCTAACATAATCACAACTGAGAAAAAATGTGCTGGGGTACTGCTGCTTTGTCTCACAAAACATTTTAAAAGCCATTATTTTAAGTATTTAAGTAGTCATTCCCATTCAATTATTAGAGAAAATGGATGGGCCTGGTGTTCTGTACAGAAGGTCTTATTTCTTTTTGTGTAGATTTTCATGCAGTACTTTATTTTCTTTGTGTGGAAGAAAATATCTCTAGCACCCAGACCAATTTTAAATTGTAAATATACAGAAGAAAAATAGTAAATTCTCAGTCACCACTGCACACAAAAGAAGTCTATTTTCTGTTAGAAATATCCTTCGGATCCCTATGGCCTGAGAGGCTCCAAATGGCAATGGCTCACACCAAGGTTTTTGTTATTTATATTGTTATGAAGTGTTGTCCTTAGTACCACATAAGACCAAAGCTGCACAGGGAACTGGAGAGTTATGACAACTTTACACTGAGAAGTTTTAGGGTATATTTGTATTTCAAGTCCTGTAGATACTCTTCTCTTACGTTTAAATCCAACAACCTGCACTACTGAAAGGCATTTTGGTTTGAAATGTAGGGAAATAGGTTTTCACTTTCACTTGAACATACTGGAATAAGCAGTGAAAGATATTATTTTCAGAGCTCTGTGGCCCTGCAGCTCACATTACTTTATTCTATTGCTGTGTGTGATGCATCATTTGTTTGTTTGTTTGTTTTAAGTATGAACTGACACAATTATTTTGTTGTTGTTGTTGCTACTAACTACAACACACAGCTCTTTATATATTTCCGTTTATGTCCTTTTGGGCTTCTATTCAGTCCTTCTGAGAACAAATATAATTGTTCCTATAAGCACATAAAAAATTAAAAGCAGTTTGGAAGTACAGAACATACACCTATGTTTATCATCATCATTCTGCTTTCACTACTTAGCACCATGAACTTCTAACAGCATAGTCATACTGCTGTGAATTAGAGCTGTATTATTCACTAGATAATTAGCAAAAAATAGTGCTAGATTAGACCCATTGAGTTCTACATAATATGAGCCTGCAGTGGGATTTAAGAAGCCAAAGTCAGGCTAATTTTGTCTGGGTGATATTTTAAGGAATGGTGGCAACACAGTTGGCAATGGCATATTTGTTAGAATACAAATTCTAGCTTTTTGATGACTTTTTGAAATCATCAGTGAGATTGCAGCACTTTCTCTCTGCTTCTCTGACAGACAAATGTAAGTTATTTGTGGCTTTGTAAGCCACCACGGAAAATTGCTTTTAGATTGTAGAATTAAAATCTACCTCATTTGTTAAAGTTTATAGGCCACGGTGCTCTTCAGAGAACATAATGCCATGCAATGGCAGCTGTGTATGTATGTAGTTTTGTGCAGAGAGCAATGTGGTTTTCAAATCAGAGAGCAGGATTTGTAACCATTTGTTATTCACACGTCATTCTGTTGCTTCCTTACTGCTTAAATTCAGCCTGAATTTTTATTGTATGTACACGGTAAAGTGCAGACTAAGGAATTACAGGAGCTAAGTTGGCCTGCTGGTCCAAATTACTTGTTCAGAATAATCATTTTCAAATATATATTATGACATCCAAAGCTCATTTAATCAATTGAAGAAGTATATCAGATGAATAAGAAGGAGGCAGATGTATTAAAGAAGTCTTCATGGTTCCCTGAAAAATCATCACAAATACTTCTGTGATTTTGGGAAGGTTGGTTTGTTTGTTTTTCAAAATAATTCAATGTACTTATCATAGAATCATAGAGCATGCTGAATTGGAAAGGACCCACATCAAATGTCAGTTCCAACTCTGAATTACATAAATATATTTCTTATGTTGAAAAATCAGAAGCATTTTAAATCCACACTGCATGTATACATTTTTTCTCAATGAAATATTATGCCTTTTAAGCTAGTATGGTTAGCTTCTTTTCATCTAGCTGCATATGTTACTTTTTATAAATAAGCCTTTTTTTCCCCCAAGAATCAAGCATAACTTCTTCCAAGCCTTCTATTCTCAAGTGTAACTTTGGAAGTGGAGAAATAATAGCTTTAATACTTGGCCTTTATTGGCTAATTCAATAGCTTTATGTACAGTAACTGAGAAAGGTAAATGTAAGGGGGATTATGAGGCAAAGGAGGAACATTTTCTATTTCTCACCCCAAAGGATCTATTCCCTGCCAGGAGACAGTGCTTTGGGAAACACATAAGAAATAGGGCTGGTGAAGAGACTAGGTGTATGTGCTCTCAGTTTTCATAAGCTTAGCATCTACTGAGTCACCTTGCATCTGGATCATCCTTTTCTGCCTTACTTTATGAATTTCTTGAATCCATTTTGAAACCCTTTATACTTTTTCCTCCGTAATTGCATGGCTATGATCTTGTCCATTAGCTCTCATTTCCTACTAATACAATTGATGGTTATAACAGGAAAGGCACAGAAGAGATCCATGTCAAATGTCTTAAAGCTCCTCACAGCTGAAGGATTCACAACCTCCATTGGAGCATGCATTGAGACGTGGCACTGGTCAAGCTGGTAGTTGCAGTTGGATGAGTGAGACCAAGCCTACAGCTCTGCACTTGTGTTGTCTAGGAGGATTTGTGGCAGTCCCAAAGGGGAGATTGAGCAGGTTCTGAGGTGGAGTGGAAGTCCTCTTCATTAACTTTGTCTTTCCTTCATGTTGCTTGGAAAGGAGTAGATATTAGCAAACCTCGGAACTATTGCTATCATAACTTACTGCCACTGCCTAATTCAGAGATTCACACACGGTAGGTCTGACTCCTTCCAACAAAGTAAGCCATAGCTGACAGTTGTTTTGACAAACAGTCATATATTTTGCTATAATTTTTGAAGTTCTTAACAATAATGAATATCTTCCTACAATTAGCTGTAATTGCTTGTGTACGGTTTATTCATTTTGATTATCCACTTACTAATTACTCTTGAAGGCTATAAATTTTACCATACTTGGTAGCACACATCTGGAACGTATAATAAATAACAGCATATGTTCACTGAGGTTACATTACAAAAATCCTCAGGGAGTGAAGGAAAGTTTCAAAATGATTTCAGAAATAAAATACAAAATACACTGATGTGTAATAAAAATATATATATCGGATACTTTATTGCTATGTTGTTGGGTTACGGCATACCAATAAAGTATCCGATATATATATACATATCAGTTCCTTTCTTTAACAAGCATGTTTACCCTTAGTAAGTGCTGCATATGACATCTCTGTAATGTAGGATGTTTATGGTGAGGTCAGAAAAATTCTTTTGTCAAATTCAAGTCTTATTAATACAGCATTCTGAAGCATCCAAGTTTTAATAGTTGTCAAAACCATTTCTTTCTGACTTCAGATAAAGTAGCTTACTGAATGAAATTGTCTAAGTGAGCTATGAAAACAATGCTCCTAATCTTTCCTTTTGGGTTTCAAATTGCATAGAAATTATCTTCCTTATGAAATGTAAAGGAAATTTGCAGAACTGAGTAAGCTACTGAAAAGATAATCTGCTTCTCACCCTACAATTTTTTATTTTTTTTTCCCCTCCCTCATCTACTGACAAATATGCCAGCCACTCATGTGAGTAATGTAATCCTACATCTGGAATGTACTGGTGGTGGTGGTAGGATGTATGTACTGCACAAGTGGGAGTCCTGCTACTTTGATCCCAAGAGTTCCTTGTTTCTTTCTAGTCTTTGTCCTTGCTATAATTTTTGAGATTATCACTGATACCTTTTGATGGTTATCTTTGTTTCCTTTAAGATGGTGTGAAATGATCCTGATAATGAATAAGCATGAGTTTTTGAAAGAGATAATGTTTTATTTTTACCCAGTAGAAACTTATGCAATCAGAGCTATGAAAATGGAAGCAAAATTAAAGTGATCGTGACAATTATAGCAATAGAGATATGGACCACTGAATTCTTGTGTGCATGGGAGGTCTCTCTGTAAGGAGAAATATAATTCTTTCACTTACTCTTGCATCATGAGGACAAGTGCACGAAAGCATCAGCTTGTTCTGATAATCTTTAAAAAAAGTTGGATGATTGTGTGTCATGACATAAGTTAGGGTAAAAATCATATAGGAACAGACTTGTGAGGTCAAATACACAAAACATTTTCAGTTGGATTCATCCTAGAGGCATCAATCATTTACTGTTCGCAAAAATTGTGCATTATGTTTTTGTAGGCTTAAGTAGGGGAAGGGAATTTTAAGGTGGTAATGTACATTAACACAGATTTGTAAGGATTTTAATTTATGGTGGTACGTGTATTGATCTAAGAAACTTCAAACAGCAATCTTTGTAAGTAAAACACATATTTGATCTTTATAGGTTAGGAAAGTCTGTCTTCTTTGAGGTTGTTTCATATTCTAAGCAAGTTCAAAAGGTGTTTTTCTTATTAGAAGTAGTAGATTCTGTGCTTTTATATTCCAGTTGAATATGATGCAGAAGAGATAGCTAGATGTTAATGTTTGCATTCCTTATTACCTGAAGCTTGATGGAATTTCACAGTGGCAAAATAAAAGTGGCAAATTGATGTGCGTACAAGTCATAAATTTAGTTAGCCATTATGTTCTGTTCAGACCTGTCTGCATTTCGATTATATCTTCGTACAATTTAGACAAAATGCAAAATGAATATTGAATAAAAAATAAAATTGACTACATATTTTATTTTTTCATCTGTTAACCTACCACAAACAATGCGGAAGTGAATATTTATTCAGTCAAGGTAGTTAATGCCAGATATGAACTAGTAGAATGCGATCCTGTAGTTCTACCACACACAACTCCTAGGCTTTGATCTAAGTTGATAAAATGTGGAGAAACTTTGTCCTGTAGCACTGCGCACATAACAGTCAGTCTATTTCTTATTTATAAAACAGTCTTTTTATCAATTACTATGATAGACTCACAAAGTTATTTATCAACGAATCTAAGGAACTAGTGATAAAATATTTAGACCGTTCCTTTTATCTATCATTCTTCGAGTTTAGGATTTTGCCCTTTATTATAGTTTTGATGAGCAATTTCCCTTTGACAAGGAAATGATTTTTAATCGTTTAAAAGAAAAAAAAAAAAGTTGTAAAATATGAGCAGGAAGTTTAGCAGTTGGAAATGTGGACTTCCTGTAGTACTTTCATTCAGAAGAATGGTTTCTTCAGCCCCATGCTTATTTTGTGTCAACAAAATAACATAATCAACAGGCAATTTTGGGGTGCAGCTCTGTTCTGTGTAGTGCTGTTGAGCATGATCCAGAAGTGATCTGAATGTCATTCTCTTTACCACTAAGTCAATAGAATAATTACTTCTCATTAATATCAGTTGTTTTAATTACGACATTACTGTTTTAATTATTGGTAGCTCCAAGAAGCATCTTTGGATAGTTCCAAGAAAAAAGAGGGTTTCTGAAATCCAAATCTGTATGAGTGGAATCAGATTACGTGTTAAATCTGCCCTTGACCTGCATTCAGATATAACCAAGAAAAGATATCTGTTAATTTTTACTAGAGGTACATTTCTAATATGTTTTTGATATGAGTCAGTAAGTGAGATTGAGCTATATTTTACTTTGGTTTGTGGATCATCAAAAATTGGGAAAATTGCAGTCGTAGGCAATTCTGCCCTCAGTTATTAGCAAAATTCAGTAATTTGTATAATAAGGTTATATTTACGTTGAGAAATCACAACGTAACGCATTATACATTTTAAAATATTTATTTGGGAGAATTAATTTTTGAAAGTGTTAATTGGTGTCTCAATAGAAACTTAAATGTCAGTAACAAGTGATAGTATTCTTTAGTAGGAAAATGAGGTTCCCACACTCACCACCACAGTACCTGAGACCTGAGTGTGAGGACCTTAACTCTGTGACCAGCATTGTTTAAGGTTATTAATTACTAAATGTCAAACTAAAATGCCAGTTCATAACAGAGGACAGTTGCTTTATTCGATGATACTTATTCGAGTGGTGCCAGCAAGGAAAATTGTTTTGCCAGGAGGAAAAATATAAGCACAGTATTTGCACTGAAGTTCTACCAGGATGTAGCAATGTTGTAAAGAACTTTTTTTTTTGTTCCCCCTCCTTCTGTAGGTGAGAGCACGTATTTTGAACTACTTGGTAATAAAAGATGTGGCCAACACACACAGGACTGCCTGCTGCTTCTCAGGTTGGGCAGGGACTTTTGTTCCAGGATTTTGTGTGCCAAGTTTGAAATAGGAACGCTCATATTTTGAGAAATCTTACCCTGCATAAAAGACACCTAATGACAACTGAGCAAGTGGTTAGAAAAACAGGACATGAAACTAGGCTAGAGCCAAGTGCATAAATGAAACTATTGAAAAGGCAGAAAATATAATGTAGGAAAAGATCCTTAGGATAGCAGCTAGGCAGTAAGAGACTTGGCATTCAGTATGCCTGAAATACATGGGGGAAAAAAACAATAACAGCTTGCCATGAGGAGCATAACAGTTCTCATCAAGATGAATGACAATCATCACTAAGATACAGAAAAGAGACACTCTGCAGGAATTATGGATTTTAGTTTAATTTGCATTATGCAATTTCTGTCCCTGTGCATGTGGGCTCAGCACCAGCTCCTGTCCATGCCAATTTGCTGCACTCGCAAGGTTTTCCTTTTGCACGTCTCCCAGAGGAGCAAGGCTGTCATATGGAGCATTTCCACTGTCCCAAATCTGCAAATTGTAGGAACGGCGATTCCTATGAGGATTCTTAATGTTCTGTATAACATTCTCATGTCATCACGAGGCATTCCATCACGCATCTATTACACCTTAGGGTGCACAGCCATTAAACATATAGATAAAATTTGCCCTTTACCATCTGCACTTTTTTCTGACTGCTCAGTGTCTGTCCTTTCTATTCTTTAAGTTTCTCCCTGTCCTAATCCATCTCTGCCTCGACTTCTTATGTCCACACATGTCCTAACAGGGGGAAGATGCTGGCTGTAAAATCATACTTTTCTACTTATTTTAAAACTCAATTGTAAAGTTGTGAAGAAGTAAATTTATACCAGTAGTGAACACTGATTTTAAGAATAAATGTGCATGGTAGGCATCTGTAGATTGGAGTTGCTGAATTGGTTGTTTTCAACCACATATCAAGTTGTGTGCTGGATCTTCCCAGAGAGCAATCTCTTACTCCATTTCTATTCCTGTGCCAGTTCAACTACTGCATCTTTAAAGACAATTATTACTCTGTGGTATGGGATAGCCATTATGATGTGATTCTAGGTAGATTTCAATAAATCATGCTTAAACAAGCAAAGGACAATCTAAGGAAAAGTTTGGAACATGAAAAAAGTAAAAGATTATGAGCAGACAAACCAGCATTCCTACACATTGTTTCATATGCATGGAATAATGATATCAGTTTTAAAAATGTGGCCATGGGCAGATACCCAGTGGTAAAGCAGCCCTGGTGGGGTGAGATGCTATCACTCTGTACCAGATGGCATTGCTCAGAAGGAGATGAGCAGCACTCACACATCTGATTGCTCAGGGCACAGTAACAAATACGTGAAGTAATGGTAGCCAGCTATTATTTCTGTTCTGAACACTGCTAAGTGAATGAGCCTCCATGCTCCAAAGAATTAGAAAATCTTCTGTATGTGCTTTATAAGGATGGCAGTTGGTCAGCATCACTCCAACTTTGATTTTAACAAGCTAGACAAACATATTCTATTTAGCTAGAAGTTTCTACTGATTTATAAGATTTTTCTACTAGTAGCAGACTTTTTCTCCTTAAAAAATGCTGTTCAAACCTAGATATCAGAATGTTTCTGCCATCTCTATTATTCTTCATTGATTTTCTGTGAACCTTTTTTCCTGCTTTTCTTTGATACTAAAAAAAAAGAAAGAAAAAAAAGTTTTATATGTATTGTTTGCAGCATGAATCAGTTAAACAAAGATGTAAGAGACCAGAAATCCTTAAAAAGTAGAAAGATATGGTTGTATCAAGAGAGATTCATAGAGCTGTTTTAGAATTTTTGCCAGAGATTGTATCTAATCTATAGAAAAATTTTAGTATTCTAAGCTAAGCTTATATGTCTAGTTTTGTTGTTGTTATTTTGTTTGCTATTCTTTAAGTTTGTTGTTGGGCCTTGAAGTTACTCCAGGAAATACAGAGCACTTAAGGTAAAAAGAGAAATGCAATTATTTAAGGGAAGTAAATTAATGAAAGAATTACTGAATGTTAGCTGGGAAGATAGAAGATAGAAACTGGTTACAGGTTTTATTTTGGTTCAGTGGGAGATGAAGAAAAAGGTTATTCAATGATGTTAATTATACTTATAAGGCTTTTTGAACAAGACTTCTCTTTTTTGGTGGAGCAGCCCAAGAAAAAACGTTGGTCCCCCTAGTGTTCAGAGATAATGAATGAGGATGGATAGGAAATAACGGCTGATAAAACTTAAAGAAGTGCAGAGCAGGATGTCAAAAAAACAAGACAGAAGATGTTCAGAGCTAGAAAAAAAGCACTGCAGCGGGAACTGAGTGGGAGATGTATTGGCAAGAGAGAAAGGCTCTGAGATCTGAGACAGAACTTTTCTTGGTGACATTGAAAACACTCTGTTAGGCATTTGGAAGTAATTCGCTGTATTGATTCTGTGCTCAGCGTGGAAATGATAATCATGTTTGTGCACCAGCTACTAAACATGCTAAGCTGTTTTATCAGCATCTTTTTGTTTTAATATTCTGAACGATAGCCTTTTGCCACTGTAGTCCCATGCAGAGAAAGGAATTCTAATCCCCACTTGTACCTGATTTGATTTTATTAACACGTTTCCTCTCTGACTGACAGATTCCATTCATTATGTTATGAAATCCAAATTAACCCCAGGCTCTGTGATTTGTTATTGCTTGTCATGGTCAAATCGAACTACCTCAAATTATGCCATTGGCCTTGTTTTATTTTCTTTCTTTTTTTCTTTTTGGTCAGATTATAGTATTTAACATAAGGATTGAACTGTATTTCTGTTCTGTTCTGAAATACTGTGCTATACTGCAACCAACTTGAAACAGCTCAGAACACCAGTTTATTAAAAGTCACTGTAGAATTAGCAGAAGTGTCCATTTTGAGATGAAGAGCCCATCATTTTCCCATGTTTGTTTCTTGGGTGAGAGGGACCAAGTTCTCATCCTGCTGCACAATGAAACCAATATGGCAGTGAAGAGCTCCTATAGCATTAGTCAGCCAATTTTGTGTCCTTTTCTGTTCACAAGGGGAGAAAAAAAATCATCCAAGTCCTAAATTTTATAAATGAGGGCTCTTTTCTTTTCATTGAAAGCAAATAGGAAGCTTGTTGCCTGGTAGAGCTCAGCTGGGGCCTGTTACCTGGGAGTGATTAGGAGAACGTGCTTTCTGCCCACTCTTTTTTCAGTCAGGGAATGCTTCTCTCCCTTGTGAAAAATAAGAAATAAAAAAAGGTGGGACAAAGCTATTGTTGCTGACCAGCATTTTTCAATCAGGTCATCTTCTCTCTTTTTAAAAACATAAAGATGAACATTGTAGCTACTGCTAGTTGTTCTTCTTGAAGGGCTTTCTGAATGTCATTTTGTTAAAGAAAAAAACCAACATTTTATTTAGGGATGTGGTCATTCTTATTAGAGATGGAATGAAAATACATTAGCTTTTTATTTTTCAGATGTAATTGTCATCAAGTTTCTCAACGTGGGAGTTTTGGTGCTCTACTATTCATTTTTTTTTTCTTTTCTCCAGTTTTTCATTGCTTCTCCACAGCTTTTTATCAATATTCCTACCTTTTATATTTGTTGTCTCCATCTTTGAAGAACACAATCAAATAATTTCATATGATCTTTAATTATATGTGAAATAAAATGGGTTAGTATAGCTTAAAAAATGCTTCTATAACAATGTACATAACTTCACTTTTTATGATAGTAAAAAAAGCAACCAAAGTTAAAGCTGTTGCTGAAAGTCAGAGAAATGTTGGTACCTTACGTAGGCTCTTCGTATGCTTGTGGATAATTTTCTGTTTTAAATCATGTTTTTTAGGTATGAATAGCTATATCTTAATAGATAATAATGTCAGGTAGTACATTAATGTCCACTGTGGGGTTTGACACAGTGATAGTCATGCTGCTGTGACTTCTGTCTCATTGTACAAACAAAAACAGGAAAGTAGTTTCACTGTAGCCTTTTCCATATACCTCTTTTGGTTAATTTACTTTGTGCATGCTGCTTATGAGTTAAGTTGGCTGTTTTCTGCTACTGGGAACCCCACTTTCCAACACTGAGCACTAATGCATTAGTACCTCAAAGAAGAAATCTTTATCGAGAAAGCTGATAGTGAGTTCTTGGAGTCTTTCAGAAACATCTTCGGGAGCATCTATAAATTTTTTATATGTAGGTGATAAAATACAGAGCAGACAGCCATCCTGTAACAAATGCTACCATCTGAAAATGTGAAGTTATGATTGCGTATTTTAAAGTGCATGATTGTTTGCTGAGGCGGAGGCTGCACAGTGTGTGGATGTGTGTGCGTGTGTGTTCCATAGCACAGGTTGCTTATGGAAACCAATGACACTGAGCTCTGAAGGCTCCTTTAAGTCCTTTCTTATGCTGCATTGCTACGGCACTGGAAGGTTATAATATACTGCAGTTGCAGATACCTGGGTGGAGCCAGAGGAATGGTGGCTTTTTTGCTTTTGTTTTTTTATTTTTTAGAAGTCATCCATACTTGAGATACGCTTCTCTAATGAAAAGATGGATTTGCATACTTCCTATTTTCCAAACAATCTTTCTTCTTCCGTCTTTACCATAATGTGCAGAATGCCACATAGATTTTGTGACCTTCCTGCTCTCCGTTCTTGATGTCTGACAATGCAGATCTGAGTTCGTCAGGCTGACTTCATTGTGGAGCAGCAGTAGCAAAAGAGCAACTCAACGCAGCAGTATCAGCCTCATTAGCAGCAATAATGGGCTCTTAGTGCAGTCTTGATTCTCCTATGATTTTAATGGCATAGCTTTTTCTATCATTTTTTTGTGTGTGTGGAGAAAGCATGAAGTCAGAACTTTTGTAGTCAATAAAACATGGAGGGTTGCAGATACACATTTCTTATTCTGAAGGTGTAGTTCTCTTTGTTCTGAAGAACAGGCCATTGTCAATAAAAAAGTGTTTGATGGGAGATTTTCATTAGGAAACTCTGAATTTGAAATATTCAGGTCAGAAAGAGCACACTGTGATAGTCAGCATTTGGTTTGAACTTCTGAACGTTGGAAGGGTTTTTGGAGGTACTGCTTGAAAGAAAGTAAGTCTCTGATCCTGAATGGTCTCTCAATTTATTAAAACCCTGAATGAACTAATAAAGGCACTTCAGAGAACATTATGCATTGTAAAAAAGTGAGTAAAATAATACCGGCCCCTTAAAAGTTCTCCATACGAATTTTTGGAATGACTTTTGGACATAGTTGAATTTTTTTGATAGTTAAACCTGGTAGGCAGCCTGGGTCTGCAGAACAATTGGATTTCTTTCTGGTTGACATATCGCTGGATTTTGCTGGTACAATTTTAATTGGGAGCCCTGTTAGTAGTCCATCACTTTTGTTCTCATTTATATTGAAGTGAAGATCTGTTTTTGCCATTCTGAATTGGCACAGCTGTGCTTGATATTGTGCTTCAGTCTCAGAAGGAAATAGTCTTTTCTTTCTGCTTTATCCTTACTTTAAGGCACCAAATTTTAATTACATATTAGAGTGAATTCTAGAGGTCAACTAGTCTCCTCTCCTATGAGCAAAGTGGGTCAAGAGTAAATAATGGCAAATAACGGTGGTAGGGATGCAATTCTTCATGATCCCAGCTTTTGTGCTTGTGTGGTTGTCATCAGATTGCAACTTGCTATGCTTAATGAAGACAAGAAGAGCTCTAAAAGGACAAAAGTGCAGGAACACATTCCTCTTTGCTAAACATGGTGGGAGCCTAAATGCTACATGTGCCTTTTATCTACACTTTGGTAAACTGATGCAAAAGCAAGTGCACCTGTATGTAATTTGCAGCATGGAGTAACTAACATCATATTCCCTGCATGTGTAAAGCTTATGGACTGCCACAATCTAATCTCAGAGTGAGGAGGCACAGTTTTAATGGCAGAGTGTATTTGCAGAGAATAAGGATATACTCATTAGCCCATTCAGCCACAAATTTCTTTTGTCATCACTATGGTACTTGGGTTCTCTTTGGACAATCCATGTATTTCTTTTTCTATACCAACCATGACAGGAAAAAAAGAACTTAATTAATCTCTAATTTAATCAATTTTTACTTTTAAATAACAAAGTTATTAACTTTGGTGAAGTTAAGACATTGTAGAACAATTCTGGGTTTGATATTTTTAAAAACTGTTCCTATAAAAAAAAAAAAAGTAGTGGAGAGTCTTCTATGTAGATCGTAGTTGTGATTTAGTCTCTGTTATTGATATAGCAAGTTATTTGTGAAGGAAAACACATGAATTTCTGTTTCCTTTTGCACCTTCTATGTAAAATGTAAGTTTGCCATGGTTGTCCTAACAGTTCATAAAAATTGTGTTTCCCTCTCCCAGAAAAGAGCAGGGAGTGGAATGTGTTGGTGTAACTAAATTTACTGAACTCCTTCAGTATTAATTTAACAGTTCTGGGCTGTTTTTTCTAAATGTGACTGTAATGTTCACGTATATAAAGCAAGTTTGAAACGTTATAACAAAGCTGTGAAAATATTTTTTATACCAATAGCTAGCAACCTACAGCTCATCTGCATCTTGTAGCTGTAGAGACAAGCCAAAGAAATGAGAGTGAAATATGAACTAAAAAATGCTATTCACTACAGCTGACAATATAACCTACAATTAATATCACATCTAGGCTCCATACTGGCTTTTGTGTCACCAGAAGAATAATTCTTATTTTCTATTCCAGTATTCCATCAGATTTTTTTTTTTTTTTTTTTTTTTTTTTCTGATCTACATATATTATACTTCAAAATCTAAATCAGGTCTGGGGCTTTAACTTTACTAAGAAGCGTACAGTTTAAAAGCCAGTGCAGCAGCATATGGTCCTTGTAATGAGCATCCTGTTTTTAGGAGATGCTACCACAAAACCTTGGTGCAGTCCTGAGGTGCCATGCTCTGCCCAGGCAGGCGAGCCACGTCAGTGATGAGTATTGCCTGTGCAGAAATAGCCAACCCTTGCTGAGCACAGTCAGACTCCAGGATATTTTTGAAAGGATTGGTTCTCATTCTCATCTGCTTCCTCTGATTCAGTCAGTGTGTGAGCAGTTTTGGGGAGGGCAGGCAACTGGTGGGAAATTATTTCTATGCTGATCACCAGAAGACATATGTGTATGAGGATACGTTAAAATAACTCTACTGACTGTTGACCTGTAAAAAGTACATACAGGTGAAAGCCTATTTGTGAGCAGATGTGCTGACGTCTGTTTATTACCTTCTTCATATGGAGCTTTATGAGAAATTCTTTTATTAAGTGATATTTTTGATTGGAATTTTTGCTTCCATTGCCTTGCTCTGTATAACAAGTCAAAGACAACACCAGTTTCTTGCTCGTTTTGATTTCCAGGTTCTTTTTTTCTAATAAATAACACTATTTTTCTGGTTACATTTCATATTCCCATAATTTTGAGATTTTTAAGCAAATAATTCACATGCATAATTGTATGTACTTAAAAACTACCCAAAACAAAGCGATTCACATAGAGTTGGAGAAGGAATGTCACATAGGAAAAAGAAATAAATGTGCAAATTGTAGCAGCACTTCAAATATGGCTTATATTGCGGCTCTTACTGCAACTTGTGACATCTTTCATATGAGTGTCACCTTTAGGAGGCTATTTTTGGCAATGATGCTTCAGCATGGGATTTTAAGGGTAACAGTGGGTATTGGATATATTCTCCAGAGATCACCTTCACATTCCCTCATATATTTCTAGGTGTATTAAAAAAAGAGAGTAATACACATTGCTGAATAATTATTCACATTTGTTTTATTATTTCTCATAAAATGAGATTTAGTAAAAACTTGGCCAGTACTGCGGTACATTTTTCAACAGAATTCAAAGCCATTACTTTGTTTTGGATAAACAGCAGTAAGTACAAATCTTTAAAATACATGCTGGGAAATATTCAGGTTCCTTAACATTTGTCACTTGCAGAATACCAGTGGTGCAATAGAGTTGCGCAGCCAAAACTAGAAAAATGTTTATGTAAGCCCCCATATCCAGACAGCTCAGAATTAGCCACCATTTACCTTCTTTAGCCATGCTCAGGAAAAAGAGGAAAAATATGAGACTTAACAAACTCTTATTTTTCTTCTTTCTTCAGAGAATATGAATGTATTCAACGTTTTAGGAGCTTTCAGGTTCCTAGGGTGTTGTTGTACATGAGCTGTTTAGCAGAGCTCTGCAAACTCTGTTTGCAAAGGCTTTGGCATTTTCATGGCTGGTAGAGAAGCCAGTCATTATTGAGATGCTTCTAAATTATGGAAGCAATTCTTGTCTTCCAATTCTTCATTATTGTTACTTCCTATAAACTCCAAGGAAATCTGAGGAAAAAGCGTTGGTGTTCTTGGTTGGCTGGATGCCTCCAGGACTTTCATTTCTGAACTGTTTGTGGATGTCTCATGTTAGCCTGTGCCCTTTTTGGTCATCCCAGCAGGTAGGCTGATCTCCAGCTCAGTTTACATCTAGTTTTAGGAAGCTGTAAAAAAGAAACCTTATTTTGCCTCTCCTCGCACCATCCCATTTTGAGAATTTCTTGCAGAGCTCTGCTTTTGTCACTGCAGTGCTCTCAGTACAGAGCCTCAAGTCATGAAGCTGAAGAAAAAAGGAGGAGAGAAAAAGAATTTTTAAAAGAGGAGGCAAATGCTGTGACTCTGCTTTGCTGCTTCCCTAGTACGTTTCCTGTCAGAATTTGACTTAATAAATAACTCTTTAAATCTATATTTAGAATAGAAAATATTTTAGCAAGAAATAAGATTCAGCACAAGTAAATCTATTTAAATGCAGCATAATTGAAATGTCAGCTCAGTCGTGAAATGCCTGAAGGTGTTTCTTCAGTGAAGGCAGAATATGACACAAAATAGATGTATGAATACTGTAGTATAGAATAAAGCTTTTGTGTGCTCCTCAAATCTAATCTCACCCTCACCTTACTGGATGTTTGAAGATGTTTGGCTGCAGTCTAACTGCTACTGCAGTTCCTGCTCTTCCCTTCGTCCAGGGAATTTGACAGCTTGGAGGAGGTTTTGATCCTGGAGAAGAGAGAACCTCAGCGTCTCTCTGTGCCCAGGGACAGGGAGCCTTTCCTGGGGGACACCTGGTGTTCGCTTGGCACTGCTCATTGAGAGCTGTTGTGTACTCTTCACTTAAGAAATGTATTGGGATTTTTTTGTTGTTCCCAGTGATACCCAATTCTTCATTTTAGCTGCTGATAAAGTGGCTTGAAGGCTCAGGTTCCATTACTACTACTCTCTCTTTCTGTCAAGGGTCGGTAGTCCCTCAAAGGGTGAAGACTCAGAAGTACCATTCAGCGTCTTTTCGTCTTTCAGATTTTCCAAAATTCAACAGTTGCTGTGTATTGTGTTGGTATATGCCTCCTGAAGGGTGCTGCACTATTGGCCTTCCAACAGAAGTGATAACTTAGTACAGAATTGGTGTCACAGGCCAAAGTGTCGCTAATGTTGGATGAAGGACAGGCCATGGTCATGGGCTTATAGAGTTGCAGGTGTACCAGGTTCCATTGGTGTCTATCCTGGGCAGCTCTGTGGCTCTGGATTTCAGCACATCTTTTTTCAGCAGCTGTCAGGCAGGGAAGGATCCACCGCCTCTTGCTTCATGTGGTTGTTCAGTTTTTTTTAAGAGGTGAAGTTCAGCTAGATCTTTATCAGCAAACTGTGATTTGAGGAGGAAAATGAACTTGACAACTGTTTTAACAACCTGACTGTTGATGTATGTCTTTGCTTAATGCCTGAAGTCAATATTTGTTAAGTTTGATTGATAAAAATATGTGTCTCTCATCAAGGTCAAATTAATTTGTGGAAATCTGCCTTTGCTTACCACGGTGCTTTTGTACAGAATCTCTGTCAGGCTTTGCTAAAGCTGTGCAGGCACTTTCTCATTTAAATTATGATTATCTTCACAACGTGCCTGTGAACAGTACCTCATTTGAATGTGTTTTTTTAAAGGATGCCTCAGATTAGATTCCGATTCACTCAGGTGATGAATTACCTGACCTGACCTAATTCATTAATTTTAATAGTGTTTGAAGTCTCTATTTTATTTGAGGCTCCTCTGATAAACCTGTCTTATAGACATCTTTATAATAATGTCCATTCATCAGCTACTTAAAGGACATAACTTGAAACTGGCTGTGACTGCTAGGACGCACGCTGTCTACTTGTTTCAGTTATGTTGTGGTTTAGGTTTTCAGTGTATGTTGCAACAGGCAAATGTAAGGCTGATTTTTCATTACATAGTTATACTCGGAGAGGAGTTCTGAAATAGCACATAAAATAAGTATGGATGTATGCACACATTCAAATGTATGTATAATAGAAGTGTGATTAAATTTTTGCTAGCACATAGTGCAACCATGCCATGTGTTGTACTACAGTTCTTAAGGTATGACATTTAGTACAGGACTAAGTAAATGACATCCCTTCATAATGGAGATCATTAAAGCATAGCTTTACGGTATAAAAACATGGAGGATTTTTCCCAGTGTTTTACATATTTTCTATAGTATTTCAAATAACGAAGCCACAACGTGTTACAAGGACGTTAATTCTGAAACACATAAACCCTCCATTTATGTTGCTATCTTCTTAATGCAGATCCATCTCAAGATCTACTGTATTTTCTTAATGTTTGTGTCTAAATTAGTCCATATCATGTGTTCCTGAAAATGGTGCATGCATAGAAGGGCTGAGAGCCCTGGGAACATTCAGCTTAGATAAGAGAAGACTGTTTGCGGGATCTTATCAATACTTATAAGTATCTAATAAGTGAGAGCCAAGTGAATGGGGCCACGTTCTTTTCAGCAGTGCCCGGTGACAAACCAGTAAGCAGTGGACATAAATTGAAACATAGGATGTTTCTAAACAACATGAGAAAAAATGGAGTGGTAGAGCACTGAAACAGGCTGCATAAAGAGGTGGCAGAGTCTCCATTATGGAAATAGTCAGAACCTATCTGGATTCCTTCCTGTGCAACCTACTGTAGGTAACCTGCTTTAGCAGGGGATTGTGACTAGGTAACCTCCAGTGGTCCTTTCAAATCACTGTGATTCTGTGTTTGTATATAGCTAACAAAGGGGAAAATCCAGGAGGAAGGAGAATTTAGGGGAGAGACGACAACATTGAGTTTTGAAAAGGATAAGTTAACACTCAAACTGGAATCTGAAACCTGCATTTTTTTTTTTGTTGCCATGCAGAGAACAAATTGTCTCACAGTAAAAGGAAGCACATACGAAAACTGTAATTCTATACCAATGAAATCATCCAAGCTGCTTATGAACTGAAGTTTAATCACTGCAGACTGCTGTAGTTGTCTTTTCCTTTTGAGTTCGGTTGAGAATTATGGATCAATTCACAGAAGAAAACGAAAGAACTGCTGAGTGATGTAGTTACTGCTTTATTAGCCCTGTGAATTGTTGCTGTGACTTACATACAGGAAAAAAAAATGTGATTGCAGTTCATGAGAAACTGTGCGTTTGCAGTGCTTTGGATAGTGGCAGGACAGGTGGCTACCTGCCTTGAGGGCTGGTGCTTTCTGCAGGAGGGAGGCTGCTTGTGGGTAGATGCTTGGCTCACATTAGTCAGCATGAAATAACAACAATACAAATATATTTTGTGTTTAATATATGTTAAACAGCATTGATTAATAGTATAGCTGTAGTCAGGCAACACTGAGGAGAGTCAGATAATGAATTTGCTGCTCTGATTTACCCTACAGCCTTATTAACAGAAATGGGAAAGAAAAAGTGCTGCAAAATAATACCTGCTCACCTTCTGAAATCTCTTTTCTTTCAAATGTGATGCTGGAATTGTTTTTCACAGTCATTATTGCATATTATTTCTTTAGTTAAGAGACTGTTGGAGGCAGGAGGAAAGAAAAACCTTTTGTGTCTCTTGCCTTTGTTCTGTGTGCTGGCCTGAGGACAGTGAGACATGTTGGGAAAAGGAGAAAACAGTGCTTTTGACACAACACCTGAGCATGTTCCCAATGGAGAATTTGGGTGGTGCACAGGGCAGGTAGGAAATGGGGAGCACAGAGCACAGATTGAGAGGCATCAGAGTGAAGGAAAAGATTGCTTGCTGTGAGGACCAGACCCAGAAACCTAGATGGTAAATATCAAACCTTTCATAGACAGGAGTGTTACCATTTGTTCCAAAGCCATTGAGTACTGATGGGTCTGGAAAGGAACACAACATAAACATGCACATCGTTTGTCCGTTTCAGCAGACCTGATTTTATTTTGTTTGCAGAGATAGTAGTAAATTAATCAATTAAATTCAGATTTAGATGTGTGAATTAAAAGTTTTCTTGAGGCATGGTGAAATCAATTCTTTCTAGCAGCTGGAGTTGGGAAAAAAAAATGCTCAGTGTATGTGAAATGCAACTGTCTAATTTAGGAACTACCTGTAATAAAGGCTTCAGTTAGAAAAAAAATTATGGATTGGAATGCTGCTTTAGTAAATAAGACTAAGAAAGTTTTGTTTTGCACAAAGAGAGAGATCCAGGAGAAAAAGAGACATCCAGTTATTACTCTGGAAGCTTGATGTATAAACATACGGAATATTATAAATATATATAACACACACATATAATCAAACCATGATGAATCCACAATTAATTGCCTGGTCTAATGGTTGGTGACCCAGCACAAAGCAGAGGTTTGGAACTAAATGATCATTATGGTCCCTTTCAACCCAAGCCATTCTATGATTCTATGATGATTCTATTAATCAGTTACAGGCATGCTTTCAGCAGCTGCCATAGGCATGTGAGGCAGAACAAACAGAAAGCAGTGGAATTTTTTTTGTTTGTTTGTTTGTTTTCTTCTAAATTTAAATAGAATTTTTATAGCCTGCTTAGATTAAGAAAAGTGGAGTTGATCTGTATGCACTTAAATTTATCTACTGCTGAAAATGCTTCCCCAATTTGATTTTCAATTTCTGTTTTCTCCATGAAAAATTTAATTGTACCACACATATTTTAAATCACTCTTTCTTTAATTGCCTTTTTATTTCACAGTGATCATGTATTCTAGAGGATTAGTAGATTCTAGAGGAGAGATGGTGCTGAAAATCGGGTGCTTAATAGCTTTTATTAAAAGCCACTAAGTAAGGACTTATTTTTGCTCAGCTATTCCAATGTTACCTTTACCTTTGTGCATACCTAAGCCTAATAATATTTGAATATTAATGATTCAATGTAAATTATTTAGAACTATTAACTTCTAAATGTAATGTACACAACTGCTGCATTATTTTATTCCATCATAATCCACTCTTTCAAAAATCAATTTCTGTGAGGGTGAGATGCAAAAATAGCTACAATGAAGGCAACGCACTAATTTATTAACTTCTTAGTTTGGATATAGCTGTTCCTGCTGATTAAGTCCAGCATAGTATTTATTTCATGAGGAGAAGGTCGGATTCTCTTCCAAAGGTGGAATGAGCCAAGAGCATCTGCAGTAACACACATCTCCCATGTTTGAAAAGGTTCTGAATAGCTACACTGAGTGGTACTATAATTCTACTGCACTGTTTGTAAGGAGGATATATCAAAACAGAGTTAGAGAGAAGCACAGAACCTCACCAAACCTGTTGCAGTGCTCATTGTCTTGAACATAGTCAGAATTGTCTCTAACAAACACACAGAAGCTTTGGAAATGGAAACAAGAGAAGAAAGAAAGTGATGCTCTTTTCACCCCCACTTTTGCTTTTTTTCTCCCTCAGAAGCCAGGGGAGAGCTGGGCTAACTTTCAGTGTGCCAGAATATAGTAGCCAAATGCTGAAGTCATACATGAAGCCCTTTTGTAAATACCAAGGCAATTTTCTATTTATTCTCAGTAGCTAGAAATAGGGGCTGATCTTTGTACTACAGTTTAACCTCTAAAGCGCATCACCTGAGTAGCTCATTTTCTGTTATCCTTTGCAGCTGTGCCTCTAATAATCTCCAGCTATGGCATGTTGAAATTGGTAGTGAGAATTTTATGTCATGTTACATCAACTTGTCAGCTTTTTCCTTTTATGTCTTGGACAACGAAACTAAAGAGGTGGGCTGTGAGAATGACATTCACTTACATTGTCACTGCAAATCAAATGTGGCAATGACTTCTCCTGTGGAAAAAACTGCATTTTCTTCTTTGTATATGTCATAGAATCATAGAATGGCTGGGGTTGAAAAGGACCACAATGCTCATCTAGTTTCAACCCCTCTGCTATGTGCAGGGTCACCAACCAGCAGACCAGGCTGCCCAGAGCCACATCCAGCCTGGCCTTGAATGCCTCCAGGGATGGGGGCATCCACAACCTCCTTGGGCAACCTGTTCCAGTGCGTCACCACCCTCTGAGTGAAAAAGTTCCTCCTAATATCTAAGTTAAACCTCCCCTGTCTCAGTTTAAAACCATCCCCCCTTGTCCTATCACTACCCACCCTCATAAACAGCTGTTCCCCCTCCTATCTATATGCTCCCTTCAAATACTGGAAGGCCACAATGAGGTTTCTCTGGAGCCTTTTGTTCTGCAAGCTAAGCAAGCCAAGTTCCCTCAACCTTTCCTTAGAGGAGAGGTGCTGCAGCCCTCTGATCATCTTAGTGGCCCTCTTCATATGTAAATATACATACAGTTGCATAAAAATGTGACCCAACCAATAAAAAAAAAACATGCCACTGAGAAGATACATCATTGGAGTATGTTGCTTACATGTTGCTTGGTTTAGAGTATGGGCTCAAGGAAGGGCTTTGTGGCTGTGGAGACTTGAACAAAAGTACTGAAACAACAACTGCAGAACTCATAGCAAAAAATAACAAACGTCACTTTTCTATGGAAATATTCAGTAGAAATTAGATTAAGCTTTCCTAAGTGTTATTTGTGCCAATAGAATACGTGAGTAATACTGATGCACAATTCTGAGCCATGGCGTTGCTGTGCTGGATAGATCACTGACTTGCAGCTAAATGGAGTAATGAATGAAAAGCAATTTTTGTGCTTCTGTTGCTTTCAAACTCAGCAGCTCTGAATCAATTACATGTTGCCAAAGGCTAAAGTCTTGTTAGTCGGGTAAGATATAAGAAAAACAATGAGGCAAGATGAGTCATGGTTAAATGGTAGGAAACATTATCATATTTTACAATCTTCTTGCTAATTTCATATTTTTAGTGGGCTGCTTTCTTAGTATATTTAGTTCTTCTAGAAAAGTTCCAGCTAAATAATGCTTGCTGGTTACAAGGTGAGATGACAACAAGACACCAAGTATACACCAGCTGTGCAGCTCCTCCCAGACATCAGGAGAGCAGCTGTAAATCACAGTGATTTTCTAGGCTCTGAGAGTCAAGGATGCATATTTTCCAGTTTTGTCAAATGTCTGCATTTCTGCACACTGGCATACAAGCATGCTACAAGACTCACAGGTTCATAATGCTCTGTTAAGTAAGATGTTGGAAAAACCCCTTGCAACATTATTTTGAGCACTGGCAATTGTGAATTCTTCTAGACTCCTGCAGCAACAAACAGCTCCATGGGGAATTTGAGTTTTGCACCTTCAGTGGGGTGAACATACTTCAGAAGGCAGTTTGCAATCCAATGCTGCTTGCTGCAAAAGGGAAAAACTTACAGGTTCAGCCTCTTTAGGTGGCAGACACTGTACATGGTGCTCGCAAAAAAATGTGCCACTTACTGCAAACCCTGCTATGGTTCTAAAGTCTGTATGTCTGTCTCCCAGAAAAGAAAAAAATTACTATGAAGTAAGAATTTTATTTCTTGGGTTTAGTTTTTCCTTGCTGATAGCTTTTAATTCTCTTCTAGCTTAAAGTCCTTTCTCTTATCCTTCACTGACTTCAGCTGTACACATAAGAAGTTCAGTTATTGAATCACACACTTGGTTCTCTGGGATCTCTTGCTATTCAATCCCTTTATGTAATTGTTCCCAGTCCTTGGCTGAGCTTCCAGGCAGGCAGTGCCTTGTGAGCCTGAGGTTTATGCTTGGCCGTTTTTTTGAGGATTTTATCTGTCAAGTGAAGTTGTACTCATGAAGAGAAGCAATTTCTGAGGTACTACTTCGATGAAGAGGCATGAAATTGGATGTTGGAAAAAGCTATTATAGGTGTCTTTCAAAATGATTTAATTATATTTTTCCACATAACTGAGAATGGCACAAAGTAAATAAAGATGCTAGCTCCCCCCCCCCCCCCCCCCCCCCAATTATGAGTAATATATTTTTTTTGCCAGCTTGGAATGTTTTAAAACTCCAACACCATTCCTGACTTTATTGCACCATTTTACCTGCAGTGCTAGTTATTGCAGTGTAACAAAGACAGAGATCCTTTATACAGGACCTGATCCTTTATCTCCAGAAGTTGCCATTCCAGAAGAGGACTGAGATGTCTTTAAGGCACACATAAGGGGAATATGGCACTGCAACTTCCAGGCTGTATCTATTTCAAATACAACAGGGAATGTTAACCTACCAGGTCATGCACACTTTTAAAGGTTGTGTGAAGTGTCCTTTGCATCCTGTTTTGCTTTTTTAAGACTCAAACTGGCAATGCTGCCATCTCACCTTCATACAGGGGGGAATTAAACAGCCAACTACTTTCCCTCTATGTCTTGCTTGCGTCTTCTCCCATGTTCTCTTAGTGAGAGAGCAGTTGTGGATAACACCCTTGCACAGCAGTCTGTATCACCAATATTATTTTTAGTAAAGGCATGACATTTTAGATTATTTTTATTCTCATTCACAGTATAATGAATGACTTACCAGCTATGTACTCTGAAGACAGAGCAGATACAAAGCAGTTGAGAATAGAAAAATAGTTCTTCTCTGGGTGGGTTTAGTGCATGACAAAACATGAGTTGCATGAGTAAGTGTTTGTGAATCTGATCTTGGTTCTCTGCTGTTTAAAGATGCATGCATGTAGAGTAACCTGGGATATTAGCAAACCTGAACAGTTGGGATTTCTTTGTTTCTGAATTACCTTTCAACAACAGCTACAGATGTGTTTGTTTGTTTTTTAACCTTTGCCATTGATTTCCAGAACATTTAATTTCTACAGAGATTATTTGCAGTGAAACTTGGTCTCTTTGAAGCCAATATTATCTAAATGCAGCTAGATAATAGTAAAAGCAATTCTTGGAAAGTATTGGTTAGTGTTATTTTGGTCTTTAGTTGCTGAGTATCCAATGGAACAAGCAAGCTAAGTATGTATATCTTCAAAATTTATAAATGTATAAGTTTTGAAGATATACTTTTGTTATCCACATGTATAGAACTTTTGTAACTTGTATCCCTGTAAAATAATATGTAATTTTCTGCCATCTACCTGCATCTCACCAAAGTAATCAGAAAGTGATCGGTGTTGGCTAAAAGGCTAAAAAGATGCCAAGGAGCAGCAGGCAATTAACCTTGCTTAATCTGAGGGGAATCAATAGGCATCTGTGACCATTAATGATGGGTTTTTTTGGGGTTTTTTTTTTGTACAACACAGGAAAAGGTGAACCAATCTAAACCAAGAAGATCTGTTATAGCACCTTCAAATGTGTCTTCCAAGTTGTAGAAAATATCAGAAATATTACTTTCTTTCAACTTGCTGAATGGCTCAAACCTCACTGCCTGTAGAGATGGCATAAGGTCCAAGCCCAGCACCCACTAGGAATAAATGAAACACTTTATATCAATTTCATTAGGTACAGATAGCAGTACTGAAAATTGAAGTATTAAGAATTTCAGCTGAAGCATTTTGTACAAGAAAATTGACTGAGGTTGGATGAATTAAGAACTCTTAGGATGATCTGGGTCTGTGCACATAGTATCACTTGCTATTATTAAAGTTTGGGAAAGGGATTACTGCTCTCTACAACTATCCCTTAGTAACTTGATATAAATCAGTCCTGCACCAGCACAAGTGCTGCTCTTTACACCAAAGTGTTCAGAGCTGTAGAGTTCCATCTTTCTGAGAGGTGGGGAGGTCTTGCTTGTAGCTTTTCCTTTGGGTCCGCAGAGCAGAAAGATTGCTAGTGTGAAGCATCTTTCCTAATTTCTTTACAATTAAAACATCAGTTAAAAGCATCCAGAGCAATGTCCTGGTCTATTTTATGATAAGAACTGATTAGCATAAAATGGCAACAGGCACACATTTGATACCAATGATCTCAGTCATGAGTCTTCACTGAAGAGTTACCTGAAAATAAACTTTTACTTTAGAGTCTTATTAAAAAGCCATTCATTCCATGGTTTCACAATAAACAATATTTCAAAACGTAAATATTTCCGTGACATTTATTGGAAATCCATCAGAATATCTTTCTGGACTGCAAAAAGTTTTGGGATATATGGTATGAATTTAGTACTGAAGTACATTTTAACAAAGCATATTTCTATTAAATCATGTGTTACATGATGCTGTAAAACAAATTTATATGAAATTTTAATTGCTTTATGTAAATGGATTTTAAGTCCATTGTTTTTGAATGAGAGGATCTGTATGAGGAGGTCAGATGTATCAGTCATCAATAAGAGAGTGTTTGAAGACAACGGGCAGCAATGATGAGGCAGTGTGAACTGACACCATTTAAATAGAGCTGGAAATCATAAACATTTATAAAACTACATGAACAGTCACATTTCTTCCTCACAGAAGTCCTTGTTATCCAGTGGCTAGGCAAGATAACTGAAGTCACACACAGGAGCAGGCATCACGGTGACCCTGCCCTAATTATGTGTAGGGTGACTGGTACAGCAGAACACCTGGGGTTTCAATTATTCATTAACATTTCCAGAGCGCTCTACTGAGTAGTTTTTAGCTTGAGGTTATTTTATTTAAAAATGCTTAAAATTCTTACTACTCCGAAATACCTGCAGTAAAGAGATGATAGTAATTGATCTGTAAATATTCATCTGCATGTATTTATATGTTTTTACAAAAAGAAAAGCCATAAATACGAAGCATGATTAAAAAAATCCTGAGATGTAACAGTAGTGTGTTTGAGCACATAGCAAAGTAGCGTCAGCAAAATGTGAAATAAAGCTGAGTATATACGTATAACAGAATGATTGAAATAGTTGATGGTTAAAGAGAGTGATATTTAAGAAGCAGAAGCATGAGGTATCTTTCCATCAGAATAAGCCTATGTATTCCTTCTTTTAAAATATGTAACTTTAAATTTGCAGATGGAAGAATCTGTATTGTAATTTGGCCTATCAGTACTGCCAGTGTGTTATTTCTCCTCCACAACTGCTTTTCACATCCAAAGTTTAACAGTCCAGAGCCTCACAACAGCACTTGTACAATGCAGCATCACATGGGAGTTTACATTGGAGTGTCTATCAATTGTGAAATTTAAATACCTTTTATTCATTCATTTGATGAATAGAGCATAATTTTCCTCGGTGAGTGACTTTGCTTTTTGTTGAATTTTGATGCCAGAGCTGGCTCTATTTATTGCCTAAGTAGATAGCTGACTAGTGCAAAAGTCTCGAAGGTGACATGCTGTATGCTTTGACTGAAGAACTGGAGATTTACTGTGCAAGGATGAACAGCCTCCTGTGTCCTGCCAGCCTTGTGCAGCTGTCACTGCTGGAGGCAAATTCGAGGTTAGAAGAGAGGTGGGAGAGGAGGCGAGGTCTGCTTCCACGGGAGCAGTCTGCCTTCCCACCACCCTCTCACCTGTCACCCCACTCTCATCCTGACCTTATCCTCTTCCCGTTGTCTCATGCCCCCAGGAGGTGGCCTGCAGTTGTGTCCCTTCCCTGCTGTGTACTTCAGGCTGCTGCAGGATGAAGAGCTGGGGGCAGATCTTTGTGAAGAGGGCATAGCCTGCAGAGGCCATGGGACCTCTGTCACCACCAGCTGGAGAAGCAGGGTCACGCAGACCAAGGTGCTCAGCACTGTGCCCAATCTGGTTTCAAATGGCTATGATGATGGAGACTCCACTGCCTCTCTGGGCAGCCTGTCCTAGTGTTCAGCTATCCTCACGATGAAAAAGTACTTTCTTATGTTCAGATGGAAATCCCAGAAGCATTCTCTGGTGGGAGGAGAATAGGGACTCATAGTTCTGGAATGTGAATAATTAAAGGACGGTGCAGGAGAGGGACCTACCTTACCAGGGACAGACTCTTCATCCATACTTTGATTTCTGGAGCTCCCTAGAGAAGCTTCCTAACTTCCTTCCCAGAACACTGCTGAACTGTATTCCCTCTAGAGGTTGCTCTGCCCCAGCCACTATGTTGTATTTTGTCTCTCCAAGCATTTCTCAGGCACAGAAATGCAACTTAAAATACTGAGAAATCAGGAGCTAACTCTGGAAATGCATTTTGTATGACCAGGCTTGGATTACTAACTCTGTTTTTGGACGACCGCAGGTCCTCTCTGCATTTTATCCATTCTCCCAATCTTTGTCACCACGCACGAACTTTGTTAGTTACTGCTTTTGCTCCTGATTTATTAATGAATATGTTCAGTATTGTCAGGCTTCTTGTAAGTGTGTGTGACATCTCACTAGATGCACATAACTCAATGATGATTCTCAGTAACTCAGTGAACCTCTATGTATTCAATACTGTGAAAATACCTGAAACTATACACTGGTTTATAAAAATTTAAATGTATATATTCTTGAAGGATATATATTATTTATATCTTTATCCTATACCCAGATTAATAGCCATATAAATTGTCTCTTCCCTTCAGCCATGAAATCACTTGCCCAGTTTGAACTCTCCCAGGTGAACTTCTCCTTAGCTTATGCTTATGTACGTGTATGACAGCCAAGGTATAACTAAAACAGCAAAAGGTCAAAATAATGAGCCATTTCCACTGGTGAAGCTAATATTTCACTACATGCCTACTACCTGCTGATCTCATCTTTTCAAATGTTTTGTGATGCTATGGTTGAGGAACGCTACATAAAGCAAATTGTTTTGAAGCTCAGCCAAATATTGTAGGTCAAGATTTAGGCAGGAAGAAGTTTCAGTAGTACATCCTTGAAATATAAATTTATTCATGAATATTGTCCAGGGATGCTGTTAGCTAATATGTGGAAGATGGATATTTTCACTTCTGAAAAGGAACACTGACTGCAGTATGTCAGATTTGGAAGGTTTGATTTGGTTATTTAAGCTTTGTTCTTCCTCCATAATTCCCCCCTTCTTTTCTTTTTTCTTTTTTTTTTTTTTTCCTGATCTAATTAGGTTGAAAATGACAGAAGAAAAAAATTTGTCTTTTTTTAATAATATCTTGTTAATCACTTGTTACTCAGCGGGACATGACTGTTTTCATAGAATAGTGATGACAGTAAGGCACTTCTGGTTTTGAGCCTACAAGAAGTTTGTTAAACAAGATGTGTAATTTTCTTCTAATCATGAACTAGGCAAATACATTGTAATGTCTGTTTAAAATGATACATGAAGCTGTTCAGCAACATTTAATTGTCAGCACATGGCACTTTGTACCAAGGCTTCCCAAAGTGGAGGAGAAATGTAGTAGTAGGGATAGGCTTTTGTACAGTGTAGATGAAACTTTTTTTTAAAGGTAGTAACTTAGATGACTAAAGCTGCTGCCTGGTGTTTATATGACAGTTGTGCTTGTAGAGCTTGCTCAGGAATAGCTTTGCACCCATAAAAAGCACCATTCTCAGATACCTTTTCCCTGCTTACGTCCTGGGAATATTAATGTGAGCCTACCATCCAAGCCTTAGGAAAAGATTTTGCACTCTGGAATTGAAGAAGTATAGTCATGTGCCATCCAGGCTACAGAGGAAAAGGATTTTGCTTATACCCAGGGATTGCAACTTGCTATAGGCAGTTCAACTATTCAGGGTGGTTGTTGCCCTGTCTGTGCACTTTATAGAAATCCTATGCTACCTAACTGATCCCTGCAGCTAGGCACCTGGAGGCTAGCTTGCAGAATTTATCTGTAAAAGTCTCAATGTTGCAGGCTCCTAACTTCTAGCTATTTTTTCTAGATGAGTGGGTTATTTTTGGGAACTAATAAAAGCCAGCACTAGTCATGTGTTTTCCCAAGTCTCCTGATCACAAGCCAGGAAGCAGGACTCACCTGGAGACCCAGTGCAGAGGCTGCTGCTGGATCTGACACAAAAAGTAGGTGGAGGAAATGTTTACCTAAGCTTTAGTCTAGGGGCAAACAGAGATCTTTGTTTTTCTTTCCCTGAAGTATTTTTGTCACCCCCAAATAGTGCACGTTATTTGGAATTTGATCCCTGCTTCTATGCTGAACTTTGGCTGAGGTCACCATAATGGGAGTTTAAGGTTATGAATCTGGTCTCAGATTTTCATCTCGCTTTCTCAGCAGTGTATCTACCATAACAGACTTATGGCCTGGGGTGCGTTACAAAGATCATTATACTTTTGTCATATTTTTATGGTATGATAGTCAAAACTAATAAAATGACCGACAAATGTGAGATAAAAACAGGCTGTATTATTTCAGTGCAGCAATTGAATTCTATCAATCAAGCAATGCTTTTCTGTCAGGGAAGCAAAGTGTAAAGCTTTATCTTATGTATATAACACCAACAATAATAAAAAAAAGGCAACAAACAGGAACAACAATAACAGAAAAAATACAAACAAAAACCCCTTTGGGTAAATTATATTAAAGAGTCTAATAAGTAAAAGAATTGCACTTCAAAAACTAGAAAATGAACGAGAAAAGAAAAATAAGGCTTACAGCCTGGGTGTGATAAGGATAGTCTAGACATCAGTGAATGAATATTGAATCATAAAAACAATGAACAACAGAGCGATAAGATCAAGTATATTCAGGAAACACAAAGCTGCCAAAAAGAATCCAAATATTTAAGAAAAATAAGGATATGTATGGAGTACAATTAAAAGACTAATTCAGCAACAAGCTCCCATAAGCTTTCCTTTGGGGAGTTTTAGAGACAAGGGGAAAAGAATCTCAGTTCCAAATTGAAAAGCAGTATTTTAGCATAAGATGCTTTGTTGCTTGAAGAATACAGCAGTAAAAGAGACCTCCTGGGTCATGAAAGCAGTGTCTGGAGTTCCAGGGGCCTTTCCATATGCTGTCTTTCATGAATCTATCATAATCCATGTGGCAAGTATTTATTTATTTTCTGTCTTTGTTGTTTCCATTCAAAGAGGAGTTTCAGAGCCTGATTACAGTAATAGTTAAGAATGTCTTTTTTTCAGCCCGAAGTTATTAATGAGCAATTTGTACCCATTTGTACTTCTGCCAATAGCCCATTAGCTTAAATAGTCTCTCTTCTCCTACTCTTGATCCTGTGATGTATTAAGAGACAGCAGCCATGATTGCTCATAGTTTTCATCTCCCAACACAGCCAACACAAAGACTGGCAGACTCGCAGCTCTCTCTCCCCTGCTGATCCCTGCAGCCTTTCCTTGGGTCCACTCAAATCCAAGTTTGTCCCCATGGTATCCATCAGGGCACAGCCACAAAGAGCTGCATTCTGCAAGAAAAGAACTCACTGGTATCTTGGCCGTTAATATCAATGCTTTCCCTATGGAAAACATTAATCCTGATGCTCCCAGATCTGCATTTGCTTTTTCCTAGGCAGCACTGCTCTGGTAGCTCAGACCCATTCTGTTTGATAAGAATCCCTTGTTTCAAATTGTTAAGTCCCGAATCGACAGCAGAAATTCTATTATTTCCTCAGTGTTCTATCTTGAACATGGAACTATAAACTTCAGCCAATTGCTTTCCTTGCTATGGCTCCGTATAGCTGATGCTTATCAACGTTACGTACTCAACTCATTTTAGCGTAGAGTAATAGGAAGTTGTCTATACATTCCAGCATCATTACAAAAAGGGCAGTACAGGATTTGTATATTATAGACATACTTACTCAACTACTGGATACCCATTACAGCCAAAAAGCCCTATTGTCATGAAAATGGCTCAAAATTAATGGCACCTAAATGCATGTTGCTGGGGGAAGGCTAACTCAGGCATCTTCTTAAATTCATTCTATGGCTCAACAATCCTTCATTGTGAAAATATATACAGCATTTAGACAGTGCAAGCTGAAGTGCTTTTCTTGTTAATGACAACAGCCAAAACATCTAAGCTTTGGAACCTGATCTGAACCCCATTTCAGTTCAGGAGGAGCTGACAGAACTGACAGGCAGATTAACTGGTTCATTCATTCACTCATTAAAAAGGCATGCAAAGGGGGATAGATCAGCATATCATTCATCCTGGATAGCTATGATAAGCATATATATATTTCCTTGAACACAGAAGGAATAAATGAAGCTAGGATTTTATTACTGCAAAATCCTGTGGGAGCAGTTTGTCCAAAAAGCTTACCACTCCTCTGAGTCATTGTCAGAGGTATATCATGTTAGGGGAGATGAAATCAGCAGCATCTTTGCCTGACTGACTCCTCTCCTATGGGACTGGATACCTGAGACTCAGAAGAACATGAAAGTCAATAAGCATGACATTGACACGGGTGTATTTGAGAAAGCAAGGTGGCTTTTGTGATAGAGCTGGAACCCAGCTTCAGAGAGGCTTTCATGGGACATAAAGAAGAAAAAAATGCTGCCCTGAATGTCTCCTATGGAAGAAAGAAAACACTGAACAAAATGACCTAAATCAGTGCTGGCAGTACACCCTGGGCCTAGGGAAAATAAATCATCCAAAAGGCATTCACAGCTACTTCTGCTATCCTGTATTTCTGAAAATCTCATGCGTTGCTCTGCAGCTCCATGTCTTGAATTGTGGGTCTCGTTATGAGCTATAAAGCTTTCTTCTGTTGTTTTCCTTCAGTTTAGCTTCTTCCTTTAAATCTTGTAGCAGAAATACTATGCTTGACAAATTTAGAGGTTTCTGTAGCTGTGGTAAAAGTTGAAAGCTTGGTTATACTCATTCTTCACCGCCTGTGTACTTTGCAAACTAATTCATGTTGAGAAAGGGAGACCAAAATGGGTGGAGAATTTTACTTTATCCTAAAGCAAGGATGGAAGGGCCAGAAATGAGGGCCCTTATTTTTTATTCCTTTAAATTTCCAGTCTGGAGCATTAAATATATTGATGTTCACTGCTTTATGATTTTTCTTTGCCTACTCACCTCTTCCCAAGTAGACTGCCACAAATCTAACCCAGCCATAAATGCACACACTGTCTTCCTAAGCGTGTCCTTCAATTCTTCAAACATTTCCTGAGGCAACCTAACTCCTTTTTTTTATCCACAGGTTTTCAGGATCAGTTACTTAAAGTGACGAAAGCTGAAGAGCTAGTAAAATAGAACATAGATTTATTTACCCTCGGTGTTGTTGTAATACTTTGTACTTTTCCATTTGTGAGCTCCCCTGACACATTTAGAGGATCAGCAGTAGAGCAGAAATGTTCTGGGGCATGAAGATGTCTCTCACACAGGCAGTAATGGAACTGTGAATGGAAGTTTCTGTTGTAATAATCTAGCTGATAATTTAGTGTAAAAGGAATCTTAGTTTGAAGTCAGAAGCATATGGTTGTTGACATAACAGATTTGTTGGAAAGTCTGGTGTATTTGAAGGGCTCCCGGTTGGCTGGGTGGCCAGTCATCTCACTCTGATGGGAAACTGGAGAAAGTAGTTGTAGTGTAAAGCTCCTTGTTATTGCTGGCTGAAAGGCAAGAACAAAAATTGGGTTTGCTCAGTGTTCCAGTGCCTCAAACCTTTATTGACAGGGAATTGTCAAATGTGTCATTTGAGAAAAGTAATCTGAAAATATTTTCTTACTTGATCAATAGGATCAGACTCAATTTGTACCAAAGCAAGTGTAAGTAGTTGCACAAGGGGAGGAAATCAGCAGAATACCTTCTTGGAGAAGCCCTTTCTAAAAGCACAGCAGGTGGGATGAGGACACCAGCAAAGCTGTGATAGACAGTGTGAAAAATAGAAATGTGTGGAAAGAATGAGTGATGAGATGTGCGACAAGAAATATTTTTTGGTAGAAATGATCTATACACAGCATTTGGTTTGTTTTTACTGTAAAGAAAATGCAACGATTATGTCACTCACAGCCATCTATGTTTTACTGCAATAATTTGGATAGCAACAGATTTTATAAGAAAAGGAGCAGATCAGCTGGTTTGATTCACTTTCCTTTAATGGATCTCACTTGCCAACTTATTGTTGCTGTTCTCCAGCAGCCTTTACTAGCTGTGTACAGGTCTCACTATTCCAGTTTAAACTGCTGGCTATCTGTATCCATTATGGAAAGAGTGCAAACAAGCCAAGTCCCATTTGTGAGTCAAATAGTTATCATCTGATAAAAGCTACTGGCTGTACAGCACAAGATAAATATTTGAGGAAGAAAATTATAGGTCATAAAGAATGGTTGATCCATGCTTGCTTAGAAAATGGAATGTATATGTTGATTTTTTGCAGATAGAAATGTTAAATAAACAGATACTATATAATCAGCCTTGATTCCAGCTGCACACCTTGTGTGCAACCCTATTTCGTGTTACCTCAGGGGAAGTTTTCTTGTTTGCATTCTGAATGGGACTTATTCTTGAAAGGATGTAACAGATTTAAGGACTGGACTAGAGACAAAAAACCGACACATCAAGCTACAGCCAAAATTTATTACTTTCCTTTTCACAAGGGCACACAAGGCAGAGAAATAACCGACAAACCACTTGGAAAATGGGTAGTGGATGGTTTATCAGTCTCTAGTCAGTCTATAGATTGTGCAGATTATAAAATTCTAGAGACTTTCCTCTGATAGTTGTGTGACACTTTTTTTGTAGCAGTTATTGCAGTATAGTAAGTACAACTTTGGGCAGCAGACACATCCACTTTCCTCCCAGAATGTCAACTTTATTTTGGCAACAGCAGATGATCCAGAACTGAAACCCCAGTTCTCAGATGCTGATGCTGACTCTTCTTCATATTAATTTTAATTCTGGCCTCCAGTAGAACTTGATGAATATTGATCAGATGCATTATAACTGCCAATGTTAAACTGTAGACTTCTCCTTTTCTTTAGGACATTCCCAGATTCTTTAAGACAGTCCTATAAGGGAACCTTTCTCTGTCCATTTTCAGGTTATTTTCTGATGCATCTACATATAGTTTTAAAAAATATATTGGAATAAACTTTTACAATTGTTTTATATAATCCTTTTCCTGTAGGGAAAAATGTTGCTCATCAAAGCACTCTTCTTTTGATCAGCAGTATAATTGTTGCACTTCATCCAGCTTCAGGCTGAGAAGTGGTTATTTAGTTTGTTTTCATGCTGTTGCAGGGTGGAAAACATTACAGTATTTATTTCTGTGGTATTTCTTGATGTTCCATTTCTTGATGTTCCATTTCTTGAATGTGGTATTTCTTGATGTTCCATTTCTTGATGTTCCATTTCTTGATGGAACAGCTTGTGCTGGATACCATCTCCAGACAACTGGGAGAAAAGGAGGTTATCAGGAGTAGTCAGCATGGGTTCACCAAGGGGAGGTCGTGCTCGACCAACTTGGTGGCCTTCTATGATGCTGTCACATGCTGGGTGGATGGGGGAAGAGCGGTAGATGTAATCTACCTTGATTTTAGAAAGGCATTTGATACTGTCTCCCACGACATCCTTATAACAAAGCTGAGGAAGTGTGGGATAGACGAGTGGACAGTGAGGTGGGTTGAGAACTGGCTGACTGGCAGAGCGCAGAGGGTCGTCGTTGGTGGTGCAGAGTCTGGCTGGAGACCTGTAACCAGTGGTGTCCCCCAGGGGTCTGTGCTGGGTCCGGTCTTGTTCAACATCTTCATCAATGACCTTGATGAGGGGATAGTGGCCACCCTCAGCAAGTTTGCTGATGATACGAAGTTGGGAGGATTGGCTGACACGCCTGAAGGCTGTGCTGCCATTCAGCGAGACTTGGACAGGCTGGAGAGCTGGGCAGTAAGAAACCGGATGAGGTTCAACACAAGCAAGTGTAGGGTCTTACACCTAGGGAGGAATAATTGCATGCACCAATACAGGCTGGGGGATGAGCTGCTGGAGAGGAGCTCTGCAGAGAGGGACCTGGGCGTCCTGGTGGACGACAGGTTGGCCATGAGCCAGCAGTGTGCCCTCGTGGCCAAAAAGGCCAATGGCATTCTGGGGTGCATTAAGAAGAGCGTGTCCAGCAGGTCGAGGGAGGTGATCCTCCCCCTCTACTCTGCCCTGGTAAGGCCTCATCTGGAGTACTGTGTCCAGTTCTGGGCTCCCCAGTACAAAAAAGACAGGGATCTCTTGGAAAGAGTCCAGCGGAGGGCCACAAAGTTGGTGAAGGGCCTGGAGCATCTCCCCTATGAAGAAAGGCTAAGTAAACTGGGTCTGTTTAGCCTTGAGAAAAGAAGACTGAGAGGGGACCTGATCCAGGTTTATAAATATCTGAGGTGTGGCGGCCATAGTGGTGAGGCCAGTCTCTTTTCAGTGGTACATGGAGACAGGACGAGGGGAAACGGACATAAGCTGCAGCATAGGAAGTTTCACACGAATGTGCGTAAGAACTTCTTCACGGTGAGGGTGACGGAGCACTGGAACAGGCTGCCCAGGGAGGTTGTGGAGTCTCCTTCTCTGGAGATATTCAAGTCTCGCCTGGACGCCTACCTGTGCGACCTGGTGTAGGGAACCTGCTTTGGCAAGGGGGTTGGTCTCGATGATCTCTAGAGGTCCCTTCCAACCCCTACAATTCTGTGATTCTGTGATTCTGTGATTCTTCTGACTGTTAACATTGTGCCTTATATTGGTGGTTTGGATTTAAGCAATACATGAAGGATTTCAGTAGTAATGACATATACTATGTCCAATGTTTATTCAACAGTAAACGTCCAATGCTAAATTACTGAACCAGAATGTACGCCCGTTGTTGGTGTGAAAGTTATACATGTATTGGTAAATCAAAGCAAGCTTTCAAAATATCAATTTATATGACAAATACAGACAACATAGATGTTGAAAACTTTCTCATAGCCTTTGCTGTTTTCTGTAACTGTAATCTAACCGGTTGAGATTTAGTGCTCTTTTATTCCCCCAGAATCATTGCTTTAAATATGACTGATGTGGAAAAAATAAATATCGAAGCAGAGCAACAATATGCCTTGATTATATACTTGTACACAATGTTTGGTAGAAATGGAATGCGATTTCTTTTTATTATGTTGCAGAAATACAATTTTCAAAGCAAACGTTTGACAACGCATTATGTATCATAAGCGTATTTCCAACAACTAACGGAAATGGTGATTGTATTTCCTTCCTGAGATGTGCATTTATGCAAACATATATATTTAAAGTTTCTGATTTGGCAATAATAAAAATAATATTTAGTAAAAATTTGCTCTTAATAATTTTATTTACAGAATTGCTACCCAGATGCCAACAGATGAATTGCCAGTACAAATGTGCCATTACCAGGAATGGCACCAAGTGTTACTGTGGAAATGGCTATGAAACAAGCAGTGATGGAAGAAGCTGCACAGGTAAATAAGGAGGATGCTGTAGGATTGACACAAGAATTTCTTAATGACTCCTTGATGTCTGTTAGGTGCAAAGAGCTGGTGGTCGGCTACCAGCTTTTCTCTTTGAGACATACTGGGGGACCAACAGGAAGCTGGTGAGCATGGATGAGCTTCCTTGCCCATCTTCAGTGGTTTTTGCTAATCAGGAAATGAACACGGGCTTATGGAATCAAGCAGGGGAAAGAGCCCCCCATAATCGATCAGGCTTCCCTGCTAACTCCTTTGTGCAGTACAACTTAGAGCATTTCGCCTCTTGTCCATAAAATCGCATCTAGATCACAATTTGATAAATGAACACTCCCAAGTCATGCAATGCAGCTGGGAAAGTTATTCTAGCATAATTCAATGTCTATTGAAATTGGTGTTCTTTTTCTTTTTTAAAATATGTAATTTTTTAATTCTCTATCAGTTATTTTATTCTTCCTTTGTTTTGTTTTGTTTTTTTTTTTTCTCTCTTTTTATAAGTAGCTTGAAATTCTGTTCCTCAGTTCCAATCATTCCTCTCTTCAAGTAATAGCTCTAAACCAGATTCTTCATAAATGCAATTTATTCTGAGTTCTTTTGCTCTCTGGTTGTCATGTTCTGTGATTGAAAACATGGTTGAGGAAATAATTTCAGCAGCAGTTTTTAAAATGTCAATTTATTACTTAAACTCTCAGCCACTGTTAAACAGCACATCTTGATTTTATGGTATTATGTCTATATGCCCTACTTGAGGGAGCTGCTCTTCAGATTAGAGAAATATATAGTTTTTGATGCAGTGGATGATAGTTTAATCTAGAAATTGTGACAGTTCATTTAAGGAACTTTAAGACACAAATAGGAACTTTCCAGCACAAATAGGTTGAGAGGGATAATCAGTTTCCTCCCTTGAAATGTTGTTTCATTCATAGTCCATGATAATTTTTAATAGAAATGGTTTCTAGTAGAATATGAGTCCAGATGTCTCCCTAACACAGTGTCGACACTGGATGTTAATTGGACATATGAAGGTTTTAACTTTAAAAATAAATAGCAATTAAACTTGAGAACTCTTTGCCTTCTGTTTCGTTGCTGGAGTTATTTCAACAGCTGACATTGGTGATAATGTCAAGGCTTGAAAAGAGGAATATGTAAATCACCTTTCTACAGTGATTTAATGGATCAAAATTCCCACCTACAATTTTAATTCATTTTTTAAACTCCTTTTTTAATAAAATTTCATTAATCTCATTTATGTCCCTTTAGATTTGAATGAGTGTAATACATATGGAAGCTGCAGCCAGATGTGTATAAATACGGATGGATCATACACCTGTAGCTGTGTAGAGGGTTATGTTCTTCAGCCTGATAACAAATCTTGCAAGGCCAAAAATGGTAAGTTTTAATATCTCTTTACCTTAAAGAAAATATTTCTTGTTTTGGTTGTATATAGTTGATAAGTATGAAAAGGTGGAAAGAACTGCCTGTGGAAGAGATGGATTTTCCTTCACTGTATTACAAAGAACCACATAACAACTCTAGGACAGCTTTTCATGTTCTCCGACAATACTCCAAAGGAGATATTAGAAGTTATTATATGGTTATGATTAATTAAAGTGAAACATTCAGTTCAGTCGAAATTAGAATAGTTCCCAGTTTGTCTTCTTCATAAATAAAGATTTTTCCTCACACAGACAAAACAGGTTATTTACTCTGGGAAGACAACAGAGGTAGTGAGAAGGCAGAGGAAATGATCATGAGGTAATTGTGCCCTGAGGATGAAAAAAGGCACGAGATTGCCTTGTCCTTGTAATATCCCAGGAGGTGAATTTCATTATATGCATATTCATACCAAACGTGTTTTTTTTTAAATAATAAAAAAAGTCATCTTAGTGCATGTTTTCATTAATAATAGTAAATTGGATATTTGAGGAAATATTAAATAGTGTTTAAGGAAACAATGTTGCACAATGTATTTTTTTACTCAGCACAGTGACTTAACATTCTTACATTAAAAAGCCAACACTTTCTTGAACAAGTTTTTTACACTGATGATAGTTCAAGAGCCAAGTATACAACTCTGTTTGTTACGTATTTTTTTTGAGTCTTATTTGTAGCTATTTTATCATTGTAAAATTTGAAAGTCTACTGGCTTTTTTTCAGGATATCTCAAGTTAATAGCATCCCTACATATGTTCTGACTTGAACACCAGTAAGTTAGGTGTCTTGCTACAGCTAGTATCAAGTTTTAAATTGATCCACATCATAGCTGAGCAATTCGTTTTAATACATTGCCAAGTATTGTGAGATAAGAAAGTCCATAAAACGTAAAAAATTTTAGTACTCTTCTTCCTCCACTACATAAAAATCAATAACTCCATTCTAGATCAGGAAATTCTCGTGGTGCCTGTATTGGACTTGAGATGAGCCTTTGAGTTTCCTTTCTTGTATACAGCAAAATGTCTGCCTCAGTGTTATAATGAACTGTCAGTGTCTTGATGGTCTTGGTGAAATGAGTCAGGCTGTCTATTAACAGAGAAGAGCTACTGCCTGGAGGCAGTGGCCTGCAGGAGCCAGGGGATGGCTGTTGTGGCGTCTGGAGATGTCAGAAAATGATAGAATCATAGAATGGCTTGGATTGGAAGGGGCCTCAAAGATTATCCAATTCCAACCTTCTGCTGTGTGCGTAGGGATTCCATCCAGCAGCTCAGGCTGCCCAGGGCCCCATCCAACTCAACCATGCGCACCTTCAGGGATAGAGCACCTACACCATTCTGGGCTGCAGTGCCAAGGTCTCACCACCCTATGAGTACAGAATTTCCTTCTAACATCTAATCTGAATCTATTTTTTATTTTAGTTTAGTTTAGTTTAAACCATTTCCCCTTGTCCTATAACTATCTTCCTATGTAAAGAAATTGTCTCGCTCCTGTTTATAAGCTCTCTATAAGCACTGGAATGCCACAATGAGGTCTCCCTGGAGCCTTCTTTTCTCCAGGCTGAACACCCCCAGCTGCCTCAGCCTGTCTCCATAGGAGAGGTTCTTCAGCCCTCTGAGCATCTTCGTGTCCTCCTCTGGGCCGCTCTAACAGCTCTAGGTCTTCCTCATGCTGGGGGCCCCAGACTTAGATGCATACTGTGGGTGAGGCTTGCAGCTCCTCCACAGCCTCAGAGCCCACCCATAATGGGCACCTTTTAGCATGTGGGATGGTTCAATTAGCAAAGCAGTTCGCAGGAGCTGCTGTTTTTCTACCCTTTATGCAGCCGAATGCTTGGCTCTGAAGGTAGGGAGGTTTATCCCTCATTAAATTCCGCATTTTCTTCCTTAGCTCATTTAAATAACTTTGGATCTTGAAACTTTTAGCTGAGCAGTACCTTTGGGAAGGTTGTTAAAATAGGTATCAAAACAGCTAGAGGCACACCATGGTGGTTTTTTTCCAAGACTTTTTAAGCAGACTTTCTTTTATGAATAAAGAACCAGTTAATGACTTCTGAGGTGCAAATGAAACAAAATATAGCTCTGCTGAATGGAGTTTTAGAAGTTTTTTGTTTGCCAAGTGTGTATGTCTGTACTGCGAGGTCTGCACTGGATGAAAAGAATTTTTAAGAAAATAAAAGGACAGAATTGGAAAACTTTAGCTGAGGGAAAAAAATAACTGTTATTCTTGCAAAAGTTCCTGATACATTTTATATGTTCATAGACCATCTACAGAGAAATACTGTGTGATAAGAAACATTTGTTGTATAGGTAAAGAAGGATAAAAACATAGGGATTAAAGTTATAAGCTATTCCTCATATTCATTACTCTCAACATAGTTTTCTTGTAGAACTTTGTCAATTGATGCTTCGAGGTTTTAGAATTTAAGTAGTCCATTTGGGATTCATTGCCTAAGTAGAGAAAATTAATTTCAAAATAAAATGCGTCTGTATTTTATTCAGCACTTCTGAATATTTGTCACACTTTCATACAATGCATGCACTTTGCTAAGAGCAAAGCTCTTCAAATTTACAACACAGACCTCAGAGAAAGGGTTCTTAAGTTGCTTGTAAACATTCATTTACAATTTTTATCCTTTTCATATCATAATAATGAAAAAAAAAAACCAACAAACCAATCCACCAGCACTGGCATTTCTGAAAATTTCCTTCCACAGAACAAGGACTGTTGGTGGCAGAGCAGAAAGGCTTTGTTTCTGATTTGTGATGACATCACTATTGATCTGTATTTTAGACAAGATCATGAGGGGGAGAGAACATAAGGCTTTCATCTTTTCTGCTACTCTATCTTAAACATAATTCAAAGGAAGATGCTTTCACTTTAGTCTAGAGGGATGAATCATAAAACTTTCCTGGATTAGAGAACTATTTGCTTCTTATCTTTCCTATAAAATGGAAAAAAAAAAAAAAAAGGAAAAAAAAAAGAAAAAGAAAACTCTAGAAAGGGAAACAGACACGAAGTCCAGTTATTTGAAAAGCTGTTGCCAGCTCAATGCAACTCATAGCTGTCCACTAACCTTCTAGGCTTTGTGCATTCTGTTTTGAGGCACTGACAAGTAGTTTTTGTGAGGAGGAAGAGAAGAAAACTTTTTTCACAAAATCGATCTTTATCTGAGCAGCCCTGAAATAGTCAGGTCACCTACCCTAGAGTGAAAAATCACGATTAACCAATTCTACACATTCAATTATGTCGTATATGGACTGCTTGAAAAATAGAATTTTCAACTGAGTATCCTAGTTTCCGGATAAATTCTACAAGAGTACATATGTGTTCTAACATTTAGTCATGGCTGCTAAGCAGTGTCATGAATATTGGAGCCATATTTGATTTATTACTTTTGCTCAGGAGTTTCAGTGCTAATTCTTTTTCAGAATTCTTTTATTTCTTAGACATTAATACTAAAATACAACCTTTCTCTGGAGTTCAGTGGTCCTTGTTGCAATTTCCAATGAGTAAGCTTAAAACAATGCAGGAAAGGATATGGTTCTCTATAACAGCCTCAGACAACTAAACAACTTAACTGCAAACAGTGCCTGATATCTGCTTCTTCTTGAAGGCCTTTCAGATTGCAGACTGATGCAATATCTTGCTTAGTACAAAGTACAAAAGCAAAAATGATAGTAAGGAATTTTTTACACTGATGCTCGATGAGAGATGAATGATGGTATTTTGTGGGAAGGAAGCAGCAGATCACCGTTACATGTAAAAAACATAGCAAGATACAGGCACAAATACACCTTTTATATCAGCATGGAAACTCTCAAAATGATGGAGACAAAATCTCTTAAGCCTATTTGTCTTCTTCTGATGGTAAGCGGTTCCGAAGAAGGGATGCAGTAGGAGCAAAGATTGACATACATAATCAACACTGTTGACTACAAATGGATCTCTTCGGGAAAAGGCAAATAAAATTTCTCATTAAAAACCCCATTGCCCTGTTTTCTGAGGAAAATAAAAGATTGGCTAGGGAGCTTCATTTGTGTCTTACAATAGTATACAAAAGGTTGCTTTACAAAATTCAAATCTTTAGAAATTTTCAAGTTTTCAGAATCTTGCATGGATGCAAATAATGATAGTGAATGTAAGACAAGTGAGTACTGTCAGTAAATTAGAAAAGTAATAAATTACAGAAATGAGGTTTTGCAGATGTCATCATGAGATTTACTGAGAAAAGATGCTGCAAAGTATAGAACACATAATAGAATGAAAGACAATAGGAAAGAATAAATGAAATCTATTTTAGAAAGAATGCATGCTGATCTATTATAGAAAAGAATTGTCTTAGGTGGCAAAGTAAGAAAAATGTTAGCAAAAGAGATGTTTAATAAAAGCCTATTGTATCAAAGGACAGAATTTAAAGGATACTGTGGATTTCAGTGAGACCACTGAGCAGTGTGTTCAATAATGTCCCTTTTCTCTTTAATCAGACTTGCTGATGAAGCATTACTTCTCAAATCCTTTCAGTTATGCTTTTTTTTCTGCATTTCTTCACATGGAATTGCTTAGTAAAATTCTTAAAACTGTGTAAAGTAGAATTGTTGATCAAAAATACTAATTTTAATATTGATTTATTTTCTGAATGTAAGCAGACTGCTTTGGGCTAAGAGCTCTTGGGGTGAGACTTGGCAGCTCAAATATTTTTTCCACATGCTTGGCAACAGAAGTGTGAGTTTCTATGTTTCAGGGTTTTTCTTTTGTTTTCTTTTGTTTTCTTTTGTTTTCTTTTGTTTTCTTTTTTTTTCTATTTTTTTTCATTAATACAACTTCTAAAACTTTGTCAACTTCATGTTATTATTCATGTGAACATACTTCATTGCAGAATTAAACATCGCTGTTATTCCATTTAAACCTATTGCAAGCTTAAATCACATTTGGAGCGTCACAAATCAAAGCTTCAAATGAAGGAGTGCTTCCCTTTAAAAAGAACAAAGAACAAAGCCAACCTGCAGGCAAGTGGTTTTGATGTAGACATGCCCATGATGGTTCTACATCGACTGGGGCTGTATACCAATGGAACATACTCCTCCAGATCTAGAAAAAAATGACAATCAATTTCATTAGTGAAACCACATATAACAAACTTCTCACCATACTGAGATTAATATATATTTTTTTAATTGACAGAGGCATAATTTCACACCAGCCCTGGATTTTCTATCCAATAAAGCAATGAAAAATACGCCTAAAGTAAAACCAGCTGTTTTTGCATCCAATAGCACTCATAATGGAAAAATTTATTTGCACTCAGTAACAATGGTTTCTCTCTAGGTGTAACAAGAAATTATTAACTTGAACAACTTGTCAAATCATGAACTTTTAGCATCATTTTAAATGAACATTTTATATGTAATATATATATTCTTCACAATTTGGTTTTCCTTCAGTATTCATAGAATGTTCTGAGTATTTTCATCCATTATAGGCAGATTTCCAGTCAAAGAGATTCAAGTGAATGTGAAGTTGTTTCTTCATATTTCTGGTTCGTTTGTTTTTTTTGTCACCTGAATGTTAACCCAGTGGAAACTGCCTATTCTCTGTTCCCTCTTGCTGTTAGGATTTTCCACAGCATAAGGCTTTCTCTCTTGTGTTGTACAGTATTAGACCCAAGATGTGCATGATGTAGCCAGGTTTCAGTGCTTTTTGTTATTGTTTGATTTTGTTGTTGTTGCTCTTTTGCTTTGCTTTGTAGAAACATTCTCTCAGTTTTTGTCTTATTTTAAAGATTCAGATACAAATGTAGTTTACCATTCCATATGTACTCATAAATTCTTCAGGTTTTCATGGCCTCCATTCTATTAGAAATGTCAGTAATCTGGGTACAAATAATTTGCATAAATATATTTCTTTTTATGAAGTACGCATGAAAAATGTTGCAATAATGCTGCACAGAATTAAACAGAAGCTGTGGGGCTAGGGTAATTAATTTTCTTTAATGATGTGAACTATTAGAACAGCAAGATAAAATATGGTAGTAATTAGAAATATATGATAGTTATGAAAACAAAAACAAAACCTATTTATTATCTCTTAAAACATGCAGGTAAGAACATGTAAAAATTTCATTCAAGCTCATAAGATAGATAACACTTTATATTTTCTCTGATTTGTTTTCAGAGCCTGCTGATAGACCTCCTCTTCTTCTGATTGCGAACTCTGAAACAATAGAGGTATTACATCTTAATGGAAGCAAAGTGTCTGCCAGAACTCCTGTAAAAGGATCTTCAATTTTGACACTAGATTATAGCTACAGAGAGGACACTATTTGTTGGATTGAATCAAGGGATCTTGCAAGTCAGCTGAAATGTACAAAGATAACAAAAGCTGGGAAGTTAACAGACGAGTGGATAATAAATGTTGTGCAGTATCTTCACAGTAAGTATTAGACAGTCATTTAGCAAAACAGTCATCTTCATCTTTGTGAACAGCTGCAGGAGATCTCAGAAATATTTGAGGCTTGCTGCTGAAGACAGTCTTAAAGCATTAAATATTGAAGCTCATACTGTAACACTTTTATGTATCTCACTCCAGTGTATACATGCATGAAAAGTTTTTTAAAAATGTGCATTTCTATAGTTTAAATAACATTTACAAGTTACAAAAACAGGACAGTGCAACAGAAGAAGAAATATAAAATGGTTTCTCTTTGGCAAAATGGTGCTACATAGTGCTTCTATGTGGTTTTGTACTACTGGGATAATACTGATAGTGAATGAATGAGAGACACATGAAAAAACAAACCCTCATAATGCTGAGTAAGTCTTTAGCATTATAGCAAATAGCAGTCGTTTTTGCAAAACAACATACAGTGAAAAAAAAAAAACAAAAAACAAGTTTCTTCATCTTTCAGATGAAAATTGTCCATGGACCAGCTGATAAAGCACAGCACTGAGGAGTGTAATGGCGTTGTTAACAGTAGGCTTATAAAAACTCAGGACAAGAAGCTCCACTGCTTTGCTTTGGATCTAAGATTTTGAACATTTCTTTTTAAGTAGAGATAGATGTCAAAGAAGAACTCTGGAATGACCTCAAACTCTTGGACCATATTCAAGTCACAAACTTGATGTTATATTTCAGAGATTGGGCTTGAGGCTATCAAGATAGCTGCTATAAAATGTGGTCATTTCTGTACAGTAAGAGAGTTTTTTGTTTGTTTGTTTGTTAACCTCTTTTTTAGTTGTCTATTTAGTATATAGAAAATTTAATAGAAAAGAATGAAAAAGAATGTTGGTGGCCCTGCCTGCAGCAGGGGAATTGGAGCTTGTTGATCCTTGGCATCCCTTCCAACCCAAGCCATTCTATGATTCTGTGAAAAAATTAGAACACATTGTTTTGTTTGGTTTTGTTTTGCCTTGCAACTCACTGTGACTATACTTCTTTTAGACGACTCTCTTAATCTAGATGCAAAGTTAATTGTACTTGATCCTGTCTGCTTTCTATTTTATCAAGGGTTTTTTTGATACTGTGTTTTCATAGGATTCTCCATACTCTAGATATCAAAATGCTCTAATAATGGTGGTGGTAATATTTGATTGTGCCTTTTAAATTCATTCTATTATCGATATTTTATTTTGTTTTCCTTTTACTAAGAGCAATCAGATTAACGACAGTCTTTAGCAAAATTTGGTTTGTATTGAACTGTATGTGTGTCTGTTCTGTCACTTATCTTCATCATCAAAGTGGATCCTAAAGCTGTTTTGTAGTTCTTCCACCAGTTGTCTCCTGCTTTTCTCAGTCTCTGTTCTCCGTGTATGAAGAGACGTAATGATAAATGTTTATAAATATCTGAAGGGAGTTGGGAGGCAAATGGATGAGGCCAGTCTCTTTTCAGTAGTGCATATCAATAGGATAAGGAGCAATGGCCTAAAACTTGAACATAAGAAGCTCCTTAAAATGTGGAAGAACTTCTTTATGGTAAGGGTGATGGAATACTGGCACAGGCTGCCCAGAGAGGTTGTGGAGATATATCCCTGGAGATATTCAAGACCTGTCTGGACACCTACCTGTTTGACCTATTGTAGGGTACTGTTTTAGCAGGGGAGTTGGACTTGACGATCTCTTGAGGTCCTTTCCAACCCCTGAAATCCTGTGATTCCGTAATTGCCAACCTCTGAGCTGTTTGGATCTGCAAAAGCATGTTTCTGAGAGCAACACCGTGTCATGAAATATATATGGAAGTGAACACAGTGCCTGCAATTAATAAGCTAGTCATTTTTTGTAATGTTAGCACACATCAGCCTGTGGACTTTATTTTTCTGAAACTTCAGTATATTTGGTCTTGTTTAAATGAAGAATTGAAATTCCCATGGATATGCATTACTTCCAAGAGTTCAATCAGAAGTTGTCTGTTACAGATTTTTTTTCCTCGGTCGTATAGAAATTGTCCCTCTGGTTAATCTCTTCCCTTCCAGACATATATCTGGAGTTATTTTTTGCAAGGAGTCTAGTGTTGCTATAGCTGTTATATATGCCTGCACACATGTATAGGTCATTTTGTGGCTACTGCAAAACTGATTTTTAATCTTAAATTCTTCTTTTTCTCCCCTTCACCCTCTGTTACCCATCATACAACTTCTTCTATTTCTCTTCATTGTTTAGCACCTGCATCTGATGAGGCAAACAAATTCATTTTGCCTCATGGTGAAGAATTTCAGCCTGTGCATTTTCAAGTGTAAGAGAAAGTATACGCTGCTCTGGCAGCTCAAGACAAATAAACAGTTGTGCCCATGGAGTTATTCATAGAAAAATGGAAATTCTGGTTTTCAGAGGAAAAAACCTTTTTTTATCATTTAGCTGCAAAGACAACATTCCAAAATGTATTTAAAACAAAAGAAAGTGGGGGAAAAAAAATTATTCTAGTAGTGTTAGTGAAATTTTGAATTTCTTTATCCTTGTCTTCTATTTTTTTTTTCTTTTTTTTTTTTACTATAAAAACATGTTATCTGCATATGACACAAAAATTGGTGGAAAGGTCAGTTGTACAAAGTGATTGGGACTGCTTGAAGTGGGCTTTCTCAAAGTGCTTTTTTAGTGAAGGCAAGTCTTGTAGTTAGGAACAAAGAATACAGATCATATTTTAAGATGAAAGACTACTTTTAGGAAAGCAAGGACTGTGAAAATGACTTCACTTTCAAGGCAGAGCATATCGTGCAAGCTCTAGTTAGTGAATATAAAGCTTTGGATTCACAAAATAAAAGAAATTATGGTTCTTTAGCATTTAACATTCTCCTTCAAAAGGCAGTCCAAGATGATTTCATTTTGACACATAGGTGTCCCAGATGAGTTCCTTTGAAAAGCAGTGCTAACTTGGTCTGCATCATCTGTACCTTGTTCTTCATAGCTTTAAATGTGGCAGAGAAAGACTCTCCTGCACCCAGGTTTCATTTGCTGCAGCACAGGCAGTGTTGGCATTCCTTGTACCTAGTTCTAGAGCATAGGGAATGTCAACAAGTTGTAGAGCACTAGTTTCAGTCTTTAAGAATCACTATGTTGTTTTTGTTTTTCCTTTTTTGGTAGGTTTATTCTTTTAAATAAGAATAGCTTTCCATGGGCATGATAATATCAGCACACACATTCTTGTCTTTGCCAAGACCAGGACTTGTTGTTTTTTTTTTTCAAACTTTGTCTTATTGAAACTAGAAGTTGTTGCAAGTTAAGCTGAAAATTTTCCTTTCAGGCAGATTTATATAAGTAGCATTGGAGCCAAATATGCTTTCAGGGAAGACTCTCAGGTGAGGCAAGCTTATGCACACACCACCCATATAACGGACATGCTCCCTGACACTTTACACTATCTCATAGCTTCCTTCCAGTTACTATAGCAGGACTGCCAGGAACAATCATTTATGTAAAGTGCTACCTTGAGGACCAAAGCAGCAGAATGTCTTTTTAATGGAATGAAAGTGGAAAGTCTCTCACAGTTTTCTGTCCTTCCAACGCTGCAATGTGTGATCCTATACTAACGCTTTTGTGTATTAGGATGGGGAAGCAACAAGAACAGAATTTTCTGGATGACAGAATCTCCTTCGTCTTCATTTAAATAAGAATTAATCATAACAGAAACTCACTTCTAGGATGCTGCTTCAGAGCATGATATTTTATGTTTGGCGTTTGGTGTTTGATTCAATCCAGTGCAGTTTGGTGTTTGATTCAGGCTTTCTTGGCATATGATATAAGCCCCACCCAGCAGATTCTTCTTGGTCCCATGAGTCCAAGCCAGAGTTGACTTCATAGCTCTCCCACTTTTTGGATGCAGCTGCTGTAAAGACCATCAGCATTTAGTGAATTTAACCATTTGGTGAATTTAACCTTCTGTTCCACATTTTTGGTCCCCTCAATTGTGCACTCACAGGCAAACAAATGCTTCCTTTTTCTTCTGAGTTTAGTGGGAAAAAAGCAAACACCAAACAGCTCCTTCCGAACAGAAACATCTGAATAAGGATTAAAAGCATGAGGACAAGGAAGGCCTTTAATACTCTGTGTTACATTTTTCTATTTGTTTCTTTGGGTTTTGACATCATGCAGACACAAACAAACATAGTCCCAAAGCTTCCCCTCCCAAGAACTAAAACATTTCCTAGTAGTAATTAACAAGTACTGTGTGTGTTGTGCCATTCAGAATACCTCTGGTCATTTAGCTTGGTATTTATGAATCTCAATCTTATCAAAGGGAATGCTGAGTAGTGTTCAGAGCATCTGATACAAATTGGAACCAGAAAAAGCATCCTAAAAAAATAACACAGCATACTTAGAATCCACCTGGAGCCGAGGCAGATCTTACACTGGTGTTAGTGCAGTTCTGGGAAGAGTGGACAAATGCTGCTTCTGAGATAACAATTTCTTTAGTTTGCCCAACGACTTTTTTTGTTATATTTAGCAATATCTCACTGTAGACAAAGCCATTATTAAATACACAAAACTGAAATATTTTTCTTATGAGGGTCCTCTTTGTTCAGATTGAATTTCCCATCTCCTTTTACTGCCTTGTGAGATGCTACCATTCTTTAAAGCTGACCTTCCTCTTTACTACTGTGGAAACATTATTTTTATTATTGGACTTTATTACCTTATTATTCATGTCCTTTTACAGGTGACTTGCAAGGATTACCTGGTATGTGTTCTAGCTGTGCTGTGAAATTGTTGATCCTTAATGGGGAATCAGGTTTGTGTCCCATCTAAGGCTATTATATACATTCATCACTGACATATGTGTAAGATTAGATCTTTCATCAGACTTCACTCTTGACTTCCTGAATGCCATTTGTTTTCATGTTTAATTTCTGTGTTCTGAAATTCTGTCTGTACTTCAGGGGCTCTTAGGAAATGAGTCAGAGCATAATTAGGGTCATCTTGATGAACAGTAACATAGTCTAGAAGTCTGTGCTGCTGATATTTTTTTGGCTGAATTCATCCTTCATTCTAGTAGACTGAGACTCAGAGAACTTTTGATCCAGTTTGTGATACAGCTTTGTTGGTGCTGTATGGTCTTTACTTAATGCAGGCAACAGTGCTCTCTAATAACTGTCCTCTATGTACTGTTATTTTTCATCCTGTAATGATAAGACTCCCTTAGAGACTCAAGCTTTTGGAAGTTCCTTTTATCACTCTGCTGCTCTCTTTAAACCCTAGCTAATCTTTTCAGATTATTGGCTACACATACCCTTTTTGATGATAATCATGTTTACTAGAAGAATAAGATAGTTCACATCTTTTGCTGAATGCATCCATTCAGCCTTTCTCAGAGACAGGCTCAGAGACTGCCTGAAGACTCTGGGATTTGTGTTCTAACATGAACCATCAGCTGGATGTCTTCCACTGACCACAGCAGGTATTGCAAATCCGTGTCTTTTCCTATTAATAGTATTCATATATTGAAGTGTCTGTCTCAGTGCTTGATGGTTTGCACAAAAGTTAGGTGATAATCTTTGATATCAGAGATCCTAAGAGGGTCATGCATATATTACACATTTCTAAATGCTAGCTGTGAAGCATCAGTCTGCTTTTGGTGCTTTTTGGATACAGTCCATTCAGTTTGACTTGAGGATTTAAGCTATTGGATTGAATAGTGTGCCTGTGACATTGTGTTATGCATTTTTGAGGCAATATCTTCCAAAGCAGATGTGCTGAATTTGTAGGATTTCACTCCAACTTTAGGTTACCTGCACTTAACCTCTTTTGAAATAAGAGCTATTTATTAACTGCTTGTTAATTGCCAAAAATAGATTTTTTTCAGTCATTCTGTCAGATATAATACTACTATTTCTTCAACCTTTGTTACTTAGCCAACTTCTACAATTGATCTTCTATTGATATCATTCAAAGCCCTGCCTCTGTTCTTATCTAAGCTTGCATGATGTCTTTTTATCTTTTATATGCTTTTCAGCAGTAATGCTCTGGGCAGCTAATTCTTATCTCAATGGTATTTCTCAGTACAAATTTTTGATCGCATTATATTTTTCTCTAAACTCTTGGACTCTGCCTCAGACAGTGTACCAAATATTGTCTCCGCAAAGCCTACATCTCTTAATCTCCTTATTCTCAATTCTACATTGTCAGATTCCCTTTTTCCCAATCACCAACCTGCTAGCTGACCATTTCTGGATTTCTATCTTAGTACGGTTACTGTCCTAACAGTCTGACACAAATGCATTTTGTTTGTCTTCCTTACATACCAACCCAGCCTTGACAGCAAAGTTAGAGAGCAAGCTGGGAATTTCCCATAGAAGTATTTCATATATAAAAAGGGACAGTCAAAATATCAGTAACCATGTACGTTTATCAAACATACTGCTGATGAACTCTGTTAAATTGAGTTGATTATACTAGTATAACAGTAACATTTTGTACTTTATGTACACTTTTCAGAAATATGAAATTAAATAATGCATGTCTTATGTGATTAAACACACTTTCACACTCACACTTTCAACATCCGTGTGCACCCTGCTGGCTTCATTTTGGCTTTTTACATAGTGGTCAGTGGTGGTATTCTTTGTAATACCATTTTCACAACAAATGAACTTGTTCTGCTTCTGCAAATTCACTGTGGACTTCAGTAACAGGCAAATATTCCAGGAGATGCAGACATTTGCAGAGTGCAGTCTCCTCAGCGATTAGGAAAAATGTTCCCTTCTACCTTTCTTCTAAGGAAGGAGGAGACATGCAGGAGGCATATTTGTAACCTTGAAATTTCAGCAGAATTGGCTATGAAATCAAGGCGTTAAGTGTATGCTTTTCGAAGCTCTCTTCAATGGCAGTAAAAGTCTAATTAACAACTTGGTATTAAATACCACCAGCTAATTATACATGCATGAATTTGTTCGTCTTCTACTGGCACTTTATTTATAACTTTCACATTTTTAATGAGGTGGCTTTTCTTGCGAAGTGGAAATATTTCTTTGTAATTCCACGTCACACAGGATGCTAATCAAGTTACTTCAATTAGACTATGTGACAGTAAATTTGTTACATATTTCCAGGTAATAGCTTGTTAATTAATTAATGCAAATAGTTCATTCAGACTTCATTCTCCTTCAAAAAAAAACAACAAAAAAAAAACAACAAAACAACTAAAATCAGCTGAAAAATCAAGAGTTCAAGAAACTTCTATTTTTATCTAGTATGCTTTGGATTATGTCATTAAAATTGGTCCTTCACTCACCTTAAGACTTATCTCTGAGACACAGATCACAGAAGTCAGGTTGTGACAGCATTACAATAAAATTTAAAAATGACTTATTTTAACCTTTTTTGTCTTTATAGTAAAGAATAGGTCATAATCATATTGATTTGCAACTCAAACTTTGATCTAATGTCTTGAACTATTACAGGGCAAAGGTAAATAATGACCAAGCTTTTCATAAGTGAATGACAAATGAATCCAAGTAGAAGTGAAATGAGAAGCTATACCTCTCCAATGTGTTAGTCTGCTTTCAAAGCTTACCTGGGCATTTCTGTGTTTACTGTAATTTAGGACGAAGAGGCACAAAGGCACAAAGTACTTTACATAATACTTTATCAAGTGATCTTAAAGAAAAGGGAATTTCATGTTTGCAAATTCATGAAAACTGTGATTATTATTTGCACTGTAGTGGAAGTGGCAAATTAAACACACCCTCTGATTTGGTGGTTTAATATATGTTTGGGTTTTTTTCCCCCAGTTTTTAACTTTGAGTGGCAGAACAAAAGCCTCACTCAAAAAGTATCATCTCCAGTTTGTGGAAATGTTTTTGTCTTCTCAGTCTACAGAATTTAGGTTGTGGATTTTTACTTAGAACAAAGCCTACTTGATTCAAATGTTTCTTTTGACTTCAGCTCCACAGTAGAACCTGAAGTGAAAAAAACATATGGATCATGTCAGTATTATTAAATATATAAAATGGATGAAAAAATCTTATGCTTCTCAGTATTTGACAGTTACCTTGAATATACCTTCAAAATAAAATCTTGGTTTTGCTTTACAACTTTTAGTTGTGGCTTTAATGAAGTACTTATACTAAAATTGAAAAATTAGATGCCAGAGATCTTTTAAGCATAAGAAATCACTTTTTCTAAAGCCAACTCTAAGTTATATAAATTTCTTAGTTCTTGAAAAAAATGTCATCTAATCAATGTAAATTCAGTGAGAAGAGAGGACGCAATATACAGAAGGGTTGGTTTGTTTGCACAAAGATGAAGCCCTACATTTTATCAACATGTCACAAAACAGCTGCTGTTTGATATGTTGAATTAGGCATTCACCATGACACTTCTTGAATTGATGATAAAGTTCCAATAGTCTTTGCATATGTAATTGCACAGAGTATGTCACACCATGTAAGCAAAAGTAATGAGCTGATGGTGGAGTTGTCAGGATACCTGCTGAAATTGGCAGTTCCAGAGACTCCCACTTTTTCTTTTTTTTTTTTTTTTTGCCAGTTTTTGGACTTGCTTGCATTACATACATCGATAATTTGCTTAAGTACACGATTCCATTTGTTTTATTACAAGGATTTGGATTTGTTCGTGGGTTTTTTTTTGTTTGTTTGTTTTTATTTTTTGTTTTTTTTTTATTTTACTTGTCTGTGTAGGGAGGAAAATATAATGTATCTGTAAAGATCAGCACTACTTCTCTTCTTGTTTGGAATATCCTGAAAATAGTACCTATTTTCATTTTAAAACTCTTTCAAGGATATAATGATTAGTCACTAAGTCTGTTCAACTGTGCCACGGATAGTGTCCTAATTAGATTGTTCTCAAGCGGGGAAGCACGACAGTACTCAATATGAGTGATCAAGCTTCACTTTATTGTTGCACACATAGGGTTTATATAGGTTTCCAATACACATGTATTCGCTTACTACTGGTGCACAACGTTGGCTGCTAGGTGGGCTGCTCAGCCTTAATCAATGCTCAGCATTCACTCCTGTGCTGCTAAGCCAGTTTCCTTGTCAGCCCCCCCCACATCCACAGAGCACAGCTGCAGATGTGGGCCCGCTGTTTACATGCTGCCCCAAGGACGTTGTGACTCCTATCTAACTCCTAGTATTTTCTCATGGCTATGCACTCTGTGCAGCTGCACCAGCTATGCTCGTACATATTCTCATGGCCACCCTGCTCTTGCAGCCATTCCCCAACACAACTAGTTTCAAAATTCAGATTTTTCATAACTATTGCATTAACTCCAGAAATGATCCTTTGGGGAAAAGATGACTCAAGTAAGATGAAGAAGTGGGAAAACATAACATTTTATAAGAGTCTATGAATGCATTGTAATCTGTGTTATATATCTTTAAAAATAATTGGTCAATGTTTGGATTTTTTTTCCTTCTACAAACACTAACTCGGACAGACAATTATTCCTTCATAAAGTAGATGGAGCAAAAAATGATTTGAGAAAAGCTATCCTGAAAATAATTACAGTGCACATCTATGCGAGCTGTCAAACATCTGGAGAGCTGTGCAGCAGACAGAGCTGCTTGTGCCCTTCTGTTCCATTCCTAAGTACAGACTGCATCCACACATGGCATCTTGCTGCAGTTTTAGAAGAGGCAAAAGATATTAGTGCAAGGAAGACAAGAGTGTACCTTGTAGAGGAAACCTGGAGAGGGATGCAATGCATGTCTCTCTTCTGTATTTCTCTGAAAGTATTGGGACAAATTCTTTTTATTGTTTATGGGAAAGGAATGATTAGGAAAGATTAGGTGTCAGGGGAAAGTTCTTCAGAGAATGATGAGGTGCTGCAACAGGCTGCCCAGACAGGTTGTGGATGCCCTATCTCTGGAAATGTTCAAGACCATGTTGGATGGGGCTCTGGGCAGCCTGGTCTAGTACTAGATCTGGAAGTTGGTGGCCATGTGTGTGGCAGGGGAGTTGGAACTTGATGACCCTTTCGGTCCCTTCCAATCCAAGCCAGTCTATGATTTTATGATTTCATGAAGGAGGAGAGATTTAGAAAGAAGGACAATATGCTGGTAGTCATGAGTGTTATTTTTCCTGAGACTTTCTGAGTGATGTTTATGAAATAATCTCATATTTTCCCCTCTATCTGTAACATGAGAATGATAGTGTTTCTATATGGTGTAGGGATGCTGTGAGACTTAAAAAGAGGAATGCACAAGGTAAAAGTAGTTAGTGCAATGCACACAAAGCTTCTGTAGTTGAGAAGAGATGGGATTATGGCCCCATATATTTCTAAATGGTTTATAAAATGTTCTGGAGGGGGCTGGAAGTTTTCTGAAAGCACAACTGTGCAAATCTAAGAGCACTTGGTGTGAGCCATGTTACTGGAAACAGAGATGTTTGAGTGGGTTGGGATACATTTGTATGGGAAACTATTTTGGTATTTGCTTTTAAGATAATGGTGAGGTAGTCCAATACCTGGATTCCCACCACATAATGATGATGGTAGAAATAAATAAGCAAGAAACAACATACTGATGTCCTGTTGAAAATGTATGAAAATAGAAAAAAAATAATAATAATCTGTAAGTCTGAAACTGTGTTTTATTTTTATTTTTTGTGTTGCATGAAATAAGTTAGCAATAAGGTTTTTTGTTTTTTTGGGAGTATTTTTTTGTTTTTTTTACTGGAAGTCAGTCTGTATTTTAAGTCTGGACAGTTAGGCGATGTTGGTCAAGTCAACTATAGCAGTTTTCTCCTAAAAGAAAACTATTTTGATATTGAAATAAATGGATGGAAAAAGGAAATGGACAAATAGGACTAAAGGGAAGATAATGGTTGCATGAGTGCGTATCTGTTACAGACAGCTGGCAGTCAACATTTAAAGACATGAAGGGCTTTATTTGCTTGTTTTCTTCAAGCTGTAACACCAAGTGTGTGACATCACTGAGTGTTTTGCAGAAGTACAAGCATGCTGAAGTGCCAGGCAGTGACAGTGATCCCTCTGCACTGTGGTAAGAGTTACCCATGGATATGATGTTCCTTTTTGAATAACTTCATTTCTAGAGACAGGGAAAAAGATGAAGTAAGCAGCTAAATAAGAAACAATTTTTTTTTTTTTTTAATTTCCTTTGCAACTCTGAAAAAAGAGGTCATCTCGTTTAGGATAGTACACAATATAACTTTGTTCCAGAGATACAGAGATATTGTGTGGGGACCTCATAATGTATTTGCTAAATGTTCAGGTCATATTTTTTAAAAACAAAAGATACTTAAAATTTTTTACACTATTATTTAAGTCATAATTCTCAAGCTGGTTTTAAATTGTTCTCAGTGTGCAGATTTACTATAAGCACATTTTTAAAAGATTTATTTTAGAAAAATAATTCTATTTGGAAACATAATTTGCTCTCCTCTTCTCCTAGTGTTTGAGATGAAGATAAAGACTTTTGTGACCAATAAGAATATTTCTTGTATATGTCAGAATGAAATAATCAATGGTCAGTGTTACCTTATGATTAAAATCAAATTGAATACAATAATGCCCTTTGGTGAAAAGGAACAGATTGATTTATAGCAGTGGGTCATGTCATGAACTGTTTAGTCACATTGACTAGACTATACATTGCTAAATGCAACAATATTGGGCTGAATATGAAATTATCCTACAAATTTGTGACCTACATTTTACCTGCATGACACTACAGCATACTCCAGGTCCTCTGAACCAGTATCATCTGACAAATGTCACCTTCTACAAAACGTGCAATTTGGGTTTCCTTCCTTTCCCAACCTTTTCTTTAAGAGCTGACTCAGTTCATTTACTTCTATATTATCCTCCCAAAAGTGCTCCTTATAGCATCATTGTCCACTTCTGGGATTAAATTGCTCACATTCTTTCTGGAAGTCATTTTCCTTGAATACTTAGTATTGCAAAAGTAACTATATATTTTTTTTTGACACGTCTTTAAAATTGAAATACTCTACCACCTAGCATCTTTATGGGAAGATGATAAAGTGACCTTATTTTTTTCAAAGGATGGTTTATGAAGTTCTTAATGAATGCAGCAATCATGAAAGGTGGAAAGTTGCACACTTCTGCCTTTGATAGAGGCGGTTAAAAGGGAAGAGTATCAGGGCCTAATGTAACCACAGCAGTTTGCTTAGTCCACGTGTTTGATGGCATGCCTACTGCAGCTGAATTATGCTTTAATTTTAACAGTGAATGACTTAACAGCTTTGAAGTAAATAACTGGGTTTGATTTACAGTCTCAGTAGATTTATAAGAAGCTTTTCAATGTGCAGTTAAAAAAAAAACGAAACTCCTACAGCTATGTACCTCTATAAATCTGTCTTTATTGTTCAGCATGTATGCAGTCTATTGGGACCCCATTACAAGTTTACAATCATTTGGCAATCTGTTTGAAACTCAGTAATGCAGAAATTAGAAAAGTTATGTTTTTGACTATTCTTACTCGCTTCTGACATGAGATTGGCAGAAGAATATTCCCTCCTTATAAAAATCTAAATCCCTAGGATTAAAAAACAGGGCCATTCATATTGCCATTCTTTCATTGTTTCACAGTTCTGCTTTGCACATTTGCCCTTATTGGCCTCACAGCCAAATTTCTGACTCGAGACCCAAAACCAGAAAATTTTGCTTATTTTACTCACTCCAGAAACATGATGCATTGTGACAGAGAATCATAACGTGACTGAAAGAAGAAATATGCTAAAAACTTTAGGAGCAGATTTTGCTACTCTACTGTAAAAACCCTGGCAAAGGTTCATAACCCGAGCATGCCTAGGATCCACCATAAGCACATTTCCTCCAAAAGCTCTGTAAACAGAGATTTGTTAGAAAATAAAGGACTGATTTTTGCTGTTATTCTGTAGATCGGAGGGTTCCCAGTGGGAGAAACAGACTTATCATTCAACGTGCATTTCTCCCTCCATGTGCCACCTCAACCTATATACTAACATGTCTTAACTACCGCTTGGCCCAACTTCCACCTGTGTCACTAAGCCTCCCTCAGATACTAAGCCACCAAAAAATACCCCACCCTGAAAGAATCTACCTTCTGTATAAGTAAAAGTAGTATGCAACAGGACTTTTGCAAGACAAGTTGAGGTAGAAGAGGGCCACCAGGTGGTCTGTTTTATTTGTGTTTTTACCTAATAGCAAATATATGTGCTGTGCCTATAGTCTATAAATGTGGCTTGCTTGAGCATATCTTGCCATCAGTGCACAGAGGATATCTTACAGGTGAGAACTAACAGGGATCTCTCTTTTGGGCACATTGTGCCACAGTCTTTATAGAGTCCTTTGCAATGAATCTGCTCCAGAATGGTGTGAAGTTGCTGGAGTTAGACCTTCTCCTCTTGAGAAGTGGATTGCATCCAGAAGAATGATAAAAAAAATACAATATTAAACATTTTAATTTTAACTATAAACCTAAGTATGTTCTCTTCTGTATCTGGTTGGAATGCTTGAATCTCCAAGTGACCGGAGAGATGGCATCTCTGAAAGACTAGACGAATTCATGTGCCATCAGGATGCTTTTATTAAGTATTCATAATATTTAGAATAGTATCATAGTTTTTAAAAGTCTTCAGTTTTGGGAAACTGCTATTGTCTAAATGTTCATATTTATAGGTTTTTAAGCAATATATTCTAATGTCCTCTAGGGTTAGAAGAATACCAATTGTATTTTTTACAGTAACCCAATTTATTGAAATTTAAATTATGTTACCCAGCAAACAAGAGAAAAAGCTTTCTTTTCCTCTGAAGAACCTGTAGTCTGGATGCTTTAAAGTGCTTATTTAAATTTAATATGTTTTAGATTTTACATTACACTCCTTACAAGCACAATCTGATTTTTTTAAAAGATTAGATATTTGAGGATGAGCCATTTGGAAAAGTTAGTTGGGTATTTGTCATTAATTTTTTCATTTTTAAACATATGCAGTAATCACTCAAGACATGTCTGTTTAAAGTTTAGACACCAACGTTATCTAACTTACTGAATGATGACATTTTTAATTAAAAATATATTTTGTAAATGGCATTGCAGACACAATTATGGCCAGTTGCTGTCAGTAGGAGAGGCACAAAGAAATCTATGCCAGTTCTAACTTTATCCAACCACTGTGTCAGTACAAGGCTGTCTGGGCTGCTAATTAGGAATATAACTCTCAGAAAAGAGGTAGAGCAGAAGCAGATTTCACAGCCTGTCATTTAAGTGTGTTTTAACTACTATTTACCTGGTTACATTATTAGTGGTTGTTTTAGTAAAAGAAAGACTTGCCACTGTTAGTCTCATGACGCAAAACTTGACAAAAAAGCCTGTCTTCAAGCTGCTTTCTGTTGCTCTTTAGAAGAAAAATTTTTATTTGTGTTATAAATATGTAATTTTATCTTTTCTTTTTCTTTTCTCTAAACAGGGAGTAAATTATATGGAACATGCCTGGCCCTTTTATCGTTTGCTTACCTTATACAATTCACAGAGCCTCACTGTAAAATATCTCAGATTTCAGTTTAAAAAAAAAAAGAAAAAAAATAAAAATAAATTAAAAAAAAAAAAGTAAAGCTTCTTTTAGTTGTGGAGAAGTTAAATGCATGTATTTGGAGGAAAAAAAAAAATACACCTTGAAGATTCAGGAACCATAAGGAGAGGCAAAATCTCTCAAATATGTTGTCTTATTTTTTAATTACTTTCATGTTACTTTCATTTCTCATGGAGTTTGATTCCAGTTTAATCTATATATAAATTTATTTCTTGTTTTACCTGTTTTGATTTTAGCAGAAAGCAGGGGATGCTTCCTTAGTTGAAATACAGGGAAGCTAACTCTCAAGTCCTGCTATTTGATGAAAACTAGCCCCAGAGGCAAACAGTTCATGACACAACAGGCTGTACAGAAAGCAGGTGTGAAAATGCCTGTGAGACATGAAGATCTGTTGTCGTAGCCTTTGGTGGACAGGGGACTGAAGGTGACTCCTCTGACAATAAGGCATTTGAGCAGCACCAACCTGGCTCTCCTGTACTGCACGGCTGTCAGGGACCATGCTGACATCTTCCATGTTGTAGGATGCTCACCTGAGGAATGTTTAAGCTCCTGAAGGTTTGATGGAGCAATCCTTTCTCACTTCTCAGCATCATTTATTCCCCTAGCATATGGCCAGCCAGCCAAAAAGCATGCACAGCCCTCAAAATTCCCGTTTGTTGAGACAGTTTGGAGACTAAATTAAACTAGTGGCTCCTAGCAGACTTGCCTACCTGTGACAGCACTGAGCTGCTCCTTACAGTGCGGAAAGATACCTGTAACATAAACACTTAATGCTTTGATGCAGTAGGAGAATTAGTTACTACTCTCCCCTTCTCTGAAATTTCCAGACTGTTTGTGGGGATCATTGCTACCTTATTGAAGGCAAAACCACAACTTCAAACCACTTCCCCATCCCATCAATTGTCAATGAATTGTTGCTCATTGAGTCTTAGATGGATTTCCAAGATCTTTAGAGAGTTCCCATTGCGCTCATGTTCAGAACAAGGAAAAATTTAGACATGTAACAACACAGTGTAAGCATTTGCACTTGAAATAGAGAGAGGTGATCTGTCTTTTTAATTATTAACCAGAAATTTATGTGGAACACAATGGGCATTTTTAGTTTAAATTATATTTCCTCCAGAATAATTCCTCTGTAGGCTTGGAGGTTTCTATACGGGCTCCAGCTATTTCCAGATTCCTGTGTCATTTCCTTAGATCATTTCTTGCATTAAAAATAAGAAAGTTTTACTGAAGTGCATATAGAGAGAAAACATTCTAATTTTTCTATTTCAGGTTTTTCTTGCAGGTTTGTGGGTAACAAAGTCTGCTAGCTTATTTATGTTACTGGACTGTGCTTGTGTTGAATCCTTGATAACAGCAGTAGGACAAACACAAGAATATGGAACTGTTATTCTCTTTTTCTTAACTGAAATTTTGTTGTGCAAGTCCCTATTTGAAATTAAAATGTGAGCTTTCCATGATATATATTAGAAATTTAAAATGAAATTAAGACAGTCATTCAACACAGTTATGATAAACTGCATTTCGGTCCTAAGACACGTATTTCTAGTTCCTTTTGAAGATTTAGCCAGCATCATAGGAAATCACTATTTCTTTCAAAGTATAATAAAAATAGTGTGTTTCAAAAAAGAAAAAGTTTTACTAGTGCCCACTCTCAACACAACGTCATTAACTAGGCTAAGATTTAGATGACATGACATCTTAGTGTTTCTTTCTGAAGTCCTGAAGAGGAAATTCTGTTTTTTAGAATGCACTAAAGGAAACTTAACCACATTTGGCAGAAATACTCCATGGGAGCTGCTACTAAAATAAGGAAAAAGCCTAAAAAATATATACAAGGTTATTCAAAATAAATGTATGTGTTTTCAGGAGGAAGCATTTCTTTTTATAGATTTCCAAAACTGTGTGAATAAAAGAAAAAACGATTAATTACTTTAAGAATGTGAGCAGACTAGCTATCTGCACATACTGGGTTTTAATATATGAATCCTGAAACAAGCATGAAATAAATTCAATGACATCTTGAGCACACAACTATATATTTTAAAAGTCTCCAGTGCAACCAAAACCTTATCTCTATGGTATATATAGTATATTCGACTTGTGTGGGAGCCATTCAAAGCAGTTTAATGCATAGCTGCTACTGAAACCATAGATATTAAAAGTTTGATTCATAAAAGCTGCCAGCTGAGTGAATTTCTCATGTGAGATATGATTTCACACCGGAGTATATTTGGACAATTCTTTTTAAACTTCTCTTGTGAGCAATTGGATGTGTCCTATGTACAGCAGAGCTGATGGTATAAAAAAAGATGAAACCTAAAACACAACAGTGGAATTTAAAATACACGACATGTTTGTGTTAGATTGACCGTTAAATGAAAATTTGACCGTGCTTTGAATGTCTAAGTTAATTACTACATTTCACTAAGCAACAGAATATTTATTGTTGGGAGATATGTTCTTTGCATAGTGAGAGGCCTCCTCCATTTCATGCTGTAGGCTTCTGGAGAAAAATACAAATTACTATGCTTCTTTTTCTGGAAGCTGTGACCTAGCATAGCATACTTTGTAATGAGCAGCTTTAGAAGGAATGAAGTTGGAACGAGCTCGCATCTTGCAAATAGCCTGTGCTGCTGGTGCTATGCTCTTCTCAAATATAACCTGCTGGGGAAGGGAAAGCAGAGAAATAGGAGTTAAGAGCAACAAATGGTTTTTGAAGTCTCTGACATAGAGGTTATTCTGTTAAATTGCTTCAGGATGTCTCACTTTTCCTGGATTGTTGAGCAACCTCTATTCTAACTATCGGATGCAAATGATTGTCTGCAGTATGACCTCCAATTAATTTCCTTGTGTACCATAAACACCTGCTTAATGTCATTTCTTGTTAATGACATGTTAATGAATATCTGAAAAAATGAAGTCTGCATTTTAAAGATGTGAAAATATTCACATTATCTGTTAACAGATATAACAAGCGGTATGTATCATGCCTTTCAAGTATGTATGAACCTCGGGTTAAACTAGATAAAAAAAGAAATGAGTATCCTTCTCCAGCAGGTTCTTTCTCTGCTTCTCAGACCATAGCAGTCTTCCAGAACTCACATTGCAGGAATTTAATTACTAATTTCATGTCTATAAACATTTAAAACTGAATCTTTTTTGTAACTTTCATTCTTTGTAACTGACATTTTCCAAATCCAAGTTCTGAAATTGGAAAGTGGGAACTGCATAAACTGTTACTGACTTCCAGAGGGACTACGTGTTTTCTGACATTTTTAAAATGATTTCACAAGGGAAAAAAAAAAAAAATGTTTTCCTTCCTATTGTGTGAAATATTTGTTAGTGTTTCTGTATATCTCAAGGCACACCTGACATTGGCCTGCTCTGGAGGTTGGATCCTGGACTAAATGGAGCATTCCTTTATTGTGGCTCAGCATGTCTTCGTAATAGGAGCTATCAGAAGGGGAGAGGCATAATATTCACTTTGAATTAAAAGAAAAATGAATAGCAGAAGGGGAGAAATTTGAAATAGAAGAGACAGCAATGAACTGTGTAATGGGATGGCTGAGATGCAATACAGCTGGTGCCTTCCTAATATTTTATTGAGCAAATCTTATGTTATCTGCACTTTGAAGGACATTGCATGGGTCTCCGTGTGTAGTTTAAGTATTTAGGAAATACATAACTCATAAAACCTTGGTTATTGTCAAAAACTTAATGACTGGAATTTCTTTTTCAGTCAGGTTCACTTTATATTCTCTAATAGAGGATGCATGTGATAGATGCGATGTTTTCTTGTTCGAATGGAGGGAAGAAACTAAAAAACGTGAAGAATAATAGAAATGCAGAAAACTGAAAGTATGGAAAAAAAACACATGAAGATTGTTCAGAACAACAAGAAAAAATAAATGTTGAGAGTGAATTCATTGCACACACATCTATTATACATAGGGTGGTTTAGTTATTAATAACTACACAAAAGATTTTTGGATTCATAAGTAGTCATAGTCAGTTTTTAGTTCCCTTTACACGTATCTAATAACCTTTTATAATCCATTTCCAATCCTTCTCTCACAGCTGCACCAACACTCAGTGATGTTGCTTTTGAATATATCATTAAAAGTGCCAGAGATGAAATTTAAAATATTTAGTAGAACTACACACGAACGTGCACCTTTCTTATCCTTGAAGTTGCAATGAGACTTTTATACTTAAAAAGGAAAACTCTCTCCCACAAGCACTCACCCATAGGGAGCTGAATTCCTTACTGTATGCCATATACATTCTCATTGTAAAAACAGTTTGAGCTCTTTAGTAGGGCATTTGTTTGGTGAAGCAGTTAGTGGCTCAGTTATTTGTATTGCAGTTGCAGTTCTGAGTTCTGAGCTTTTTTTTTTTTCCTCCTTTTTTTTTTTTTTGGCAGATGTGCAGCAAATAGCAATTGACTGGATCACTGGAAATTTTTACTTTCTGGATCATGTCAGTGATAGGATCTTCGTTTGCAACCAGAACGGAACGGTGTGCATTACACTCATCGAGCTGGACCTCAGTAACCCTAAGGCCATAGCTGTTGATCCAACCTCAGGGTAAGATTATTTATTTGCATTGGAAAATGTTGATTTTATATGAAGTATGCTTGTCTGTGACTGCACACAATGTATCCCTTTCTTTTTTCTTCTTTTTTTTTACTGCATTCCTGGTTACTTCCATAGTTGCTGTAATAAAATGTGTAACGCACCTGTAGCAAGTAGTTAACAGTATTAATAGCAACGTGTGCCTTGTAACTTTTCAAAATGGAATTGGAAAAGGAAAACCAATTTTATTCCTACCAGTCACAAGATTATATTTTTTTCTGTTATATGTTTCTGTAACTGGAGTATATGGAAAAGGAATGTTTTATACTGTGTTTCCTTAGCTGTAGGAATATGAGGACTGGCTCTAGCAAGTTTGATTACATTAAAAAAAGAAGTAGGAGATTTTTTAATCTGCTTTAGAGGGCCGACTGTAATGATAAAAGCACATGGTATTTGCTTTTTCTCTTCCATAGTTAGGTTCAGCGCCACTTGGGAATAAAGCCTTGCTTAAAATGCAGGGTACTAAAATTCTTCTGTTCCTAACAGCCACCAGCTGGGAAAAAAAACTTTAAGCAAATGATGAAGTAAAAGCGCAGCTAAATAGGAATGATCATGTTAATTTAAAAATTGTAAATTTCAGTAAAGATTTTGGAAAAGGGATTTCATTTTGGTTTTATTAGTCTGTAAGCAGCTAAAGCTGAAATGCCTGGTGGAACACATCCTAAACTGCCATACGCCCCTTCTCAATAAATACAAAAATATTTACTGTAGAACAGCTTGTCATCCATATGTGGACTTTTGTCACTCTTTGTTTAAAGCCTGATTGAATATTAAGATGCATGATCACTATGACTTTAATTCTGACAAGAACAGCTTGCATGTAAAGTTTACAAAGAAGTTTTATAATGTAATTCTTGAATATAGCTGTATGTCTACCCACAGCAGATGGTAAGCTTGACTTGATCCGATTGCAGTGTTGTTTTAAAAGAAAGATCAAAATTCACATATAAATTGATTTTTCTGCATGTTCTGATCTGAAAGAAGTTGAAGCTTTCAAATTTGCCAGCAGCAGACTTTTTTTCCATACATTCAGTTGTATATTCTTTGCAGGATTTACTAGATATATCCACAACTTGTCATTAGATAATCTTATCTGTCAGGGATGTAAGAGTTTTATCCTAAACTTTGATTCTGCAAGGAGAGGTGGAACAGAAAAAGAAAGACTAATTTTCCATCTATTTGCTTGCTGCAAACCATTCTTATTCAGATAGTTCCCTTTTCCAGTGCTATATCATCTTATCTATGTTAGTGTAGATGGAAGTGCAGGACTGGAGGGAATCCAGAGGAGACTTAACACTGTAACATTACCTAGCATTACTGATCTATTCATGGTGGAAAAACTGGCTGGATTTTTCTTTTTCTTTTTTTTTTTCCCCCCAGAATTCATATTTTGCACTTAATGAGAGTTATTTCTTTACAGTTTTTGTTGGCAATTTTGTTAATTATCTGACATACGTTGTTAGGTTAATGAGATATCTAACATACTTCTTAATTGATCATCTCCAGTTTATGCATTTGTTGTGCTTGTTAGAAACTGGGTTTTGGTACAGAATGCAAAGAGATATTCAAACCCATTATAGCTGTATAAAAATGTTTTCTTCCATTATTATTTTTTTTTTCCTTTCTGTTTCTCTTTCTTTTTAAATCTTTCCTTTGATTCATTCATGCTGATTCTTGTTGAGACCTATTTCTAGGTGTATGGGAACTGTTGAGTCATGACCTGAACCACTGATTGAGCACCTGGGGAAAACACCCAGTCAGCCCTGGGAGCACAGGTGAAGGCAATTCATGCGTGTGACTGAGAGGAGTGGAGCCTGGCTCCACCTCTTTTAGACCTCGTTTAAGGGCTGACTGTCACTGGGGAAGGCTCTCTTTCTGGAGATCCCTTCTTGGTGAAGCTTTCCCCTATGAACCTGGAATCTTCTGATGTAGGTGAACAATCTTTTTCCCTTCCCTTATAGCACCTTTCTATTGTGCTGGTCCTTCCATTGTCACACCTTTGTTGTAATGCCTTTCCCATTGTATTCATCTGTCCAGTTGCTACTCTAGGTCAAAATATTAGCATGGTGTTATCTCCTTGTTGTATATGACTTGCTGATTTTGCTATTTATTTATTTACTTGTTTGTTTAAATATGAAGCCTAAGCTTTTCTGGCCTTTTTTATATAGCTCAAAAATAATATATTTTAAGGTATAATCACATTTTAAAATATTTGCTTTTCTAATGTATGTTACTATTATAGTACATTCGTTTTTCAAAAAGCTGGAAGTATGCCTATACAGAGAAAGCTGTAGTTTGCATTAAAGAATTGTGAACTCAACCCTAAACACTAAATCTATGACGAACTTCTTCCCAGTAGCACAAGGTTAAGCCCTTCTATTTTTATGTGTTCACATCTGAACAGCTGCATTCAGTTGTTGCTTTGTGAACCAATAATTCTCCATTTATCAGTAAGTTTAAAAAAAAAAAAAAAATTGAAAATTACTTAGTCTAATACTTTTGGTGAACATGATGAATTCTCCATCTCTATGCCTCTGCGTTTTGTTAGATATTTAGTGGTGATGGTTTTATATATTCTTCTGTGTGCATACAATTGAACTACTAAGCTTATTTCATATTATACAGTGACTGAATGAGATCTTCTGTTATTTTTCTAAGACTGAACTTTAAGTTGAGAGAAGAAAGGCTCTGCTACCTGGGCCTGGTTACATGTGACTTGTAACATTGACTCTGATGCTACTTGGGATGCTGGTCATAATTTTCTATTGTATTACACAGGGTTATGGAAAAACATGAATTTTAAGGAGCACACTAATAAAACTGATCCAAACATATGAGTATGTGTAGAAAAAGGGCACGCAGGGTGAGATTACAAAAAGGATGTGTGGTGCAAAGCTGGCGAGTGGGAGGATGCACAGAGTAGAATGTAGACAAGTACTGGGAGTGAGGAAATGGATTAGACACCGTGTGCATGAATCACTAGAAAGGAAAGGTATATGGAGGGAGAGAATAGGAGGAGGGAGAGAAGAATGGCAGAGGATGCCCAATTAGAGGCTGAAGGTACAGTAATGAGATCTTGTAGTTGCCATTTAAAAGTCGTGTTAATAACAATGGGGAGAAAAGATTTAACTGCTAAAGAGATTTGTAAGGAGAGTGAGCTCACACTTTAATACCGCAACATTGTGCGTCATGTAAATATTTGAATTAATCTTTTAATCGGCTTTTCCTTCTGCTACATTGTAGAAATAATTGAAGTAATAAAAAAATAAAAATAAAAAATGGTGCTCAGTTCTTTCACGCAACTAATTGTGAGCACATCCAGCAAGGGGCTGTGATACGATGGCCGTAACAGCATCTCTTAACGTGTTACAGTGCTATGCAATACTTCCAGGCAATGCTAATAACTCCAGAGAAAAACAATGGTAGCGTATGGGAACTGTTGATCAGAGCCTGAACCTCTGATTGCCCACCTGAGGAAAGCAATGAGTCAGCCCAGGAGCACAGGTGAAGGCAATTCACCTGTGCTACTGAAAGGGGTGGAGCCTGGTTCCACCTCTCCTAGATGCCATTTAAGTGCTGATTGCAACTGAGGAAGGATGTCTTTCTGGAGATTGCTCCATGTGGAGTTTGCTGTGAGCCTACGACACCGGTGAGCATTTCCATTTATTTTGATTATCTTTCCTCTGTGATAATCTTACTAAACCTAACCTCTGTATACCTATTGATTGTACAATTGTACAGGTACAATAGCAAAAAAATATATATATTCAGATACATAAATCTCTGCAAATAGCAGAGATTTGCTAATGCTTCCTATTCACAAAGGTGAACAACGGAAGCTGCTTCTGTCTTTTAAGGCATTCATTTTTACTTGTGTAATTGAATGTCTGAAATCCTTCTGGTTTATGTAGTAGGAGAAGTTGGATATTGGCCACCTGAGCCCTGCTACCAGCCAGAGTAACCAGCTATAGTCAGATATTTTCTTAAGCTGCCTGTGTTCTTCCTGAGATGTGGTTATTGGACAGGCTGATATGTACTATGAGGCTCACTGGGCAGTTCATAGTAACAAAGTCAGTGATGAGAAAAGCTTAAGAGGAACAAACTTCCGAAGACTTCTAGCTTTTGACGGAGTATCTGAATAGGCAGAGCCTTGAAAATCTGCACTATGAGTTGCACAGTAGACAAAGAAAAGCAAATTGGATGGTGAAGAGGCAGGAGGCTTTTCTGATTCAATCTTAAATAGAAAAATCAAATGGCTTTTGTTTTCTGTACCTGTGTCTTTCAAAAAAAAAAAAATCAGAAGAGTATTATCTTCTAGAGACAATGAATTGCGTTTGCATTTACATTTTATTTACCTTGAATTAAGCATAATAAAAGGCAAATGGATGGGCAGTAAAAGACAATTTCAAGTGAAAATGGGATCTTGGTCTGGAGTAGAGGCAAGGGGTCAGATTTGATTTGAGTCATTTCTTGCTTTTAACATTGCTTGTGAACAGGGGTTTTTGTGGCTGTTTGTGAGAATGGCCTGGTTTGAGAAATCTCAGGTCTGGTGTCAATCCTAAGTTTGCTCAGACAGAGAGAAAGAAAAATGCCTTAGGTCTGGCTTGCAGTGAGATAAATGGTGACGAGACTGCAGTGATTTCATAGCCAAGGAGTGTCAGGGATTTGTTCTCAATGAGGAGATGAAGTTTCTTGCAGGGAAGGAAGAGAGCAGAAATTAAAAAAGCAGAGGAGGTCAAGACAGTATATATATTTTATATTTTTCTTTATTTGCCTCAATGTTATTTAGACAGGGAAGTCTTTTGGGATAAAAATAAAAACATCTACACCTATTGTCTACTGCCTTTTCTATTCCCTCTTACACTCTCCTGTCCCTGAGCTTTTATAGTACTTTCAAGGTTTGAGAGAGATCTGTGTCTTAAAACTTTTTTCCCCTCTCAGATTAATCACCATTCTCTGGTGATCAAAGAGGAGTGTTACAATCATTAAAGCTCACTTTTTAACAGCAAAATCATTAGTATTTTAATAACACACCATTATTAAAAGTGTTCAGTTCCTTTTCTTGTTACAAAGCAGATTCAAAGAGCTATAAGATACATATAAGACACGATAACTTTCTAAAAGTTTTAAAGGTGACCTGGAAAAGAATCCTCTTCAGGAAAAAAAAAAAAAATCTTCATCGTAATTAGTGATGATCTGAAAGATTTCATTGAGAATTCTATTTTTCTTGCTCGTTTTCCTCCTTTACAACCTCTTTCTGGCTGTTAGAAAACAGACCAGATGATCTCAGAGGTCTTATCCAACCGTAATGATTCTATGATTAATAACTCTGTGGAAGTAGTGCAGGAGTGGAGCCAAAACAAATGAGACAAGAATCTCTCTCGTACAGTTTCTTCTGTAGTGGTATATATCTGCTCGCTGGGAAACCTTGCTGTTGCTCCTGATGACAAAAAGAAATAAGGGTATCTTCACCTGCCCTCTTTCAAGCATAATGTGATATGATTAAGCACGCACGTGCAAAATTAAAGCAGAAGAGTGGTGTCAATAATTATGGAAAAAAATTCAGTGGAAATAAAATGCTGTTCAAGTGTTCACCAAGGTTTGATGAAGCAACAGCACTAATAAAACTTGAGGAATTTGATTACCTGGGGCAATTCAAAACTGATGCAACATGTCTACTTGCTTTCATTTTAAACTGTGTAATTAGTGTAGTTACCTTTATTTCAGCCCTCAGATCTCTGTTCTTCAATCCCTAGCTAATTAAGCTTCTGAACAAAACTCATATTTTACTGAAAATATTCTGAATTTATGAATTAAAATGTGGTGAAGGAATGGAAAGCAGTTACGATACTCTTCCTGGTATAGAGGTCTTGAAGTCCTTTCTCTTTATTTCCAGTCCCTGAATTGTCCAGGTAAAATCTACAGGAGTTAAATCACCCTATCAGTGATTTTCCTCCAAGATGAAAGCAATTAAGTTAGAGAGAATTGAGGGCACTTTATTTCTGAATGAGAATATAAATGGGAGTTTAAGGCTCTGTAATGCATGTACATTATGTTCATGTCCATCTGAATTCCCCTTTTATTTTATTTTTCTTATTACCTGATGGGCTTATTATCTAGTCAGCTACTGTAAGGTTATTTCTGTAGAAGACAAGCTCTGGTATGAATTAAAGCACTGCATGAGTGGAAGCACATAAAAATATTTTATGAAATAACTGCTAAGACACATCTATTTTAAGAAGTACTTGCATTAGTCTGGGCTCAGAGAGTGTGTGTATTGAGAGAAGGACACTCAAGTATTTTTCTGTAACACGAACAAAATGAAAGTAATAAAAATAGTTCACCTATTTAACATACAGAAAATATGTTACAAAGTTCCCTAAGTTGTTTTTTATAGTGATGGCCACACATTTGTTGTTTTATGTATTTATTGCACTAGTCTTTGCATTCTAATATGAAACTGTATGAAATGCAGATTTTTTTTTAATAAGCTACTGGTCAAGGCATTCATTTCTTTCTTTAAGGCCAACAAATCACTGCCTCTTTCTATGCAGGGTTTCAAGTATAAAAATGTTGTCATTGCTCTTGTACTGGATTAACAAAAACGACTCACATTCACAAAGGTGGTGAACCCCATTCAATTCATTCATCAGTAGTTTGATGATATCATCCTAATAGAAATTGCTTTTCTTGGGTCATGTCACATCTGCTTTCTCACAGTGTTTCTGTCCGTTTTGTTCTCAGATTTTTTGCATGTCAGTGCCATCATTGCTCTGCAGCATGAATGTGTCTTGCTAACACTTTGCCTCTTTTTGTGGAGGGGATAGGAAAACTGGAAGAAATCTGGGGATAATAACAAGAAATAAGAGATGAGAAAACATGTGGCCCTTGCAAAACTGCTGCAGAAGCTTGTGTTAATCTAACCTAGAAAAGTGAAGGTTGAGAAAAGCTGTAACTATTTTATATGAACAACTGATTAAATAGAAAGGTGGTTCATTATTCAGGGGAAAAAAATAATTTGCAGCAGAGACCTTGAAGGCTACAGACGGGACTTAGTAGTCGGAGAAGATGTTTGCATATGACTTTCCATTAAGAATTCTTAAGGCTGCATCTATTTAACAGGGAAAATAGATTTGTTACAGGAGGCCGTATATGTGTATGTATCTATAATCTGGTATAGAATTATAGAATTATTTAGGTTGGAAAAAATATTCAAGATCATCAAGTCCAGCCACAACCTAACCATGCTACCTAACCTTAACAACTCTCCACTAAATCATATCCCTGAGATCCACATCCAAATGGTCTTTAAGCACATCCAGGGATGGTGACTCAACCACCTCCCTGGGGAGCCTATTCCAGAGCTTAACAACCCCTTGTGTTAAGATATCCTGATATCCAACCTAAACCTCCCCTGGTGCAACTTGAGTCCATTGCATTCTCAAAGAAGTGAGTAAATGTATATACTGACATTTCAGTATTGTTATTTAAAAAGTACAGCTGAGACATTACCAAAGCAGCAAGTTGTTTTATTTCCTTTCTTTGAAGGGGTTGGAGAGGTCTTTAAGCAAAAGGGACAAAAATATTTTAGGGCTTATTTTATTCTATTTAATTTTCTTTTAGAGGCAGTGAGTTTTACTACAAATGAAAGTGAAAACTTTGTAAAAGGATTTTGACAATAACATAAAAGAGAACAAAATATGCAAAAGTTTACATTCATGAGCAGCATCCTTACCTTTTAAAAAGTGCCTTTATTTTAACAGAGACAGCTATAATATTGTATGTTTAAAAGCTGTATTTAGATTTGCATCTGCAAAGTGAGACAAGCAGCTTTCACCTACTGAGGATGAAAAACAATGTATGAAAACATCAACTAGATCCTTCTTGCCTGGTATGTGGTAGTATTGCCTCAGCCTTTGGTTTTGCTCTCAGTACATCTGAAGACTGTGAAGGAAGGGCTGGTGAACTGGTACTGTGACTGCTTCATGGCCAACACAGCTACACAGCTAATTACAGCAGTTCTGGGCATCACCCATGGGTGGGGAGCAGCTTTTTTAAAAATGAGTTCACCTGAGTTACTGGCGTTTATCTCTTTCTCTGCTATACCATATTGAAAAATACAGCAAAATAACTGAAAGCAGGGGAGGACTTTCTCACTTCATGCTTTGAAATGAGTATGTTCTACTGCTGGATACTTCTTCGTTTTAGGTTTGTTCGTTGCCAGTCAGTATAAGCTAGTTATTTCGCTTTCATAGGTAAGGTGATACACATACAAATAAAATATGGTCCAGGTTTGCAGTTGGCCTCAGTGTTTCTAGACTACAGAATTTGTGTTTGGACAGTGTCCAGGCCACCACTTGAAAACATGTTTACCTTGAATCAATTGGAAATTTGCACTTTGTAGACAAAAACTTCTAGTGTAGACAAGCCTGAAGAAGACCATGAAGAAATAAGTACTCTCATTGGTTCTACTTAAAGTTTGTTACATCGTGGTTCATGTTATTATTTGACAGCAAGTCTACAAGGCCAAACCAAAATACACCAGAATTTATATTTAACAGATTTTACGTGGGGGGGAAAAAAAAAATTATATGTATAATGGGCTATTTTAAACCTACTGCCTTTTTTTACCTGCTGAAAAATAGCTTCTTATATACTCAGAGGTTTTTTAAGCTTTGTAAACATACAGTTTTGCCTGTCTACTTCTTCAGACACAAAAATTGTTTGGCACTGCCTTTTGGCTGATCTTATCAAGCAGACTATCACAATGTTGCAGTACTTTCTGCTGGCACAGTGCCTTTGTCTGAGCATAAGGAGAGGAAAATAAGCAAAACTGCTTTTCCAACAGGGATTACACTGACTTCAACAGAAAATTAGACCTCTAACCAAAATATTTAAATTGAAACAAAAATTGGTTGACTACACCAAGCCACGATCTTGTTTGTATTCTGGAGTGTTTGACAAGGTTTCCTAATATGAATATGTTGAATCTTCTGAAAGTTAAAGGATCTTTGTTTGTTTCTCGTCTATTAGACTCACCGTTAAAGCTTTGCAGTTTTTCAGATAGGCAGTTTTCTGAACATTAATACTTTGAATATTTCAATATACGTATCTCGCACTTCAAAAATGAATACCTACTGTACATTTTCAAAAGAGATATTAATACTGACATCTAAATGTATGTTTCTATATTCAGTACACTGGCAGCTAAATTTTGAAAGATCTGAATACCAACAGGTTGTATTCAATCCTGTTATAGCTGACACTTTTCAAATTTGTTACAGTGCCTTTTTACTTACATAGTATGTATTTGTGCATGACGCATGCATAAAACTCACATACACAGGCCTTGATTTCTTTTACCCCAGCTGTTCTACACTTTGTACACCATAGTAACTACCAGGCTTAATGAAGCTGTTCTCATTTGTTATTTCTATTTGCAGAGAAGATATTGAGTGAGGTGAGGGAGGCATGAATCTTTTTTTAAATATTATTTTCTTGGGAAAGAAAATTGAATTCTGCTCAGGATTTTGTCCAAGATTTTCTGTGAGCATTCCCACCTATTGCTGGGGAATTATTTTAGCTAAGTGTTCCACAAGACACTACTGCTTTTGTATTTTATGTTATGTGGATATCCAACGTAAGTCACCTTTATCCTTGGTATGCAGCAGTTTGGGTTGTGTCCAGCTGTCTGAAGTAATTTGGATCAAGGTATTGAGTATATAATGTCTTGCTGTCAAAGGCAAAATGCTGTGCAATGTCAAGCTAAATGTATTTTAAGTTGAGCAGTCATCAGAATATATAAAATTTTGCATTTAATTTCAGTGGTAAAATAGATTACTTTCTTTACACTTGGGAGGATTTTGTGAGGAAATATGATGTTCTGGGAAATGGTAGGAGACAGTGAGGTTAACAAAACGCATTTCATTTGTAGGGCATGGGGCTGCACACGATGTGGTCACTCTGCTGTGCATCAGGCAGCCTGTTTTGAAACAGGGAGCATCTTGGTCAAAAGGAATTTTGGTCATGTAGAGTGATTTTTGTAAGACTGCATTGCACTGTAATACTTGCTAACGTTTGAATGCTTGACTTTGCACTTGCAATGCTTCTGATATAGGCTTTAGTGCTCTTATTTAGCTCACAATGTAGGGCAGAGTTGCACAGATCTTCTCCTGTTCTCTCTTGTCCCATAAAGGTTTGGGAACCAGATCTTGAGAGGTCATCTATCATATTTGAAGGCAGAATAAAGCAGCCTGCAGCATTCCTCAAGGAGTTTGTCTAATAATATTTAAAAAAGAGATCCAGTGAATCTGTATGGTCCTTGCCTCTTACACCTTGTTACCTTTAATTGTGCTGCTTGCTGACATGAAGAACAATTTGTTTCCTCCCTCTTGTAGTGACTTTTTAGATCCCTTTAGGACATCTAATCCATCTCTTCATTTGGACTAGGAAGACATGCTTTTTGCAGTGCTTCTCACTATACTCCCCAACAGAACATCCTTCATCTAAACCAAGTGGCTGAGCTTCATAGAGTCTCCATTCAGTCTTATTTTCCTAGGAAGCTGAGGAAAGTGGGAAGTTTAAGATTTTGGGGTTTGATTGTTTTTCTATGTACACTTTCTGATATGATGCTCGCTGTTATTCTCTTTTTTTCTTCATCTCTGCAATATTACTACCTTGGAACTAGGTTCTGTGGTGGGTGCTACCTTGGTAAAGTCATTCTAATTTCCCTCTTCTGCCTATGTTTTTCTGCTTTTGCCTGTTCTTTCCAGCCCCTTTTCAAATGTCACCCCCTCAGATGAGTGGAGTAAAAAAAGTTTGTTGCCACACTCTAAACTAGACCTGTGCAAGAATCCAAGATAACAAAAATAAGCCTTAAAAAGTGAGTAAAAGTAGCTACAGCATTTAGTGACTTAATAAAATGGAGTCTTTCAAAACAAGATGTGTTCTACGTTCTATTATCCGTTGTTTGCCATTCTTAAAGATAGTTCCTTTCTGCACAGCAGAACTTCAGAAAACTCTTTCTGTAGTCTTTCCCCTTCCATTTGTGTAAGTAATTTTGGAAGGCACAGAAGCTGCAGTTGCCACGGTGCTGGGAGTGAGAAGCCCTGCTTGTGACTGCTCATGGGAGAGCAACTGTGGCAGCAGGTGCCCTCAGCCCCGCTGCATTCTGACCTTTCTAAAAACAGGAAAAAATAAACATGTACAGGATAATACTGCTTTTCAACAGGACAAATATGCTGATGTATGCAATACAAGGCTTTATGAGAAGCGATTTATTTCTGTGAATATCTACATATAAACCATGGGACTGGATAAGGATCTTCATGTCTTTCATCTAGAATTCTCCTTAGAGACATGGTTGCATTATCAGTTTTCCAGTTAGTTACAGGAAATATTACTTTACTAAATCCTGCTAATGGTTTTCAGAAATATTTCCGTTTAGGCTATAGTTAGTTAATGAAGTAAGTCTATGTTCCTGTATGCATACAAGCTATAAAGTTCTGCAGAGAACATCTAATTATAATTAACATCATTGACCAGTTAAACAGTGTAAGCAGTAACGTATGCATGGGTGAGTGCTCTCTGCTTGCTGACAAAACAAGCTGTACCAGATGGGGCCCCTGGTGCCTCTTGTGCCCCACAGTGCTTTTCCTACTATGTCAGATGGTGCTCATGCTTTCTGTGAGATCACTCTGTTGAAATAGTTTGGAGGTTTATTTTGCGGATTTTTCCTCTTTTTTTTTTTTTTGGTCTAAAGATGAACTAAATATATCCCTTAGGAGACATCTGCTTTTGCAGATGAACATAGCAGGTGATGTTGCCTATGGAATGTTAATATTTCAATGTAAAGCTTTGCTTGTCTTCTAGGGTAGAATGCAGCACATAATTAAAAGCAGTCACTCAAAAGTAAGTTTGGTCATTTGCATTCAAGAAAATGTATGGCTGAAAGCATATGTAGTACTGACTGTACTGTAAGATACATAGGATAAAACAGATATAGCTCCAGTCAAAATATCCAGGAAATTCTGCTGTCATCTTCTGCAGTCAATTTAGAATACTGTAGAATAAATGTTCCAAGTAGCACAACTCAATAAATACAATATGGATTATCCTCTAATATATTAAATGGCAAATACTATCTTGCAGAAAGATAAATAAATTTGGGTGTTCTCAGAGAAGGATTAGAATCCTAGGTAGAAATACAAATGTACTTCCTCACACGTACAAAAGACTGTGCACCTCTGTAGCTGTCCCCTGAAGATACCAACACAAGGAAGTGACAAAGAATGTGCAAGTATCTGGCAATGAATATATCTAGAATGATAGTGGCAGGAGTGGGGAGGATCAAATCTGAAGTCAAGTTAGTGGCCCAGGACCACAGATAAAATACCCCAAAATTGCTCAGAAAAAGATGAATGTGCTAAAATTATAAGTTTATTCTGTGTCGGATCCTCATCTGTAGCTTCTGTGTTGCGTTGTTTTTTCAACCTGTTATCTGCAGAAATTTTGGGCTGCATCTGAGGGGATGCAAAAGGTGAATGAGAAAAGCAAGCTTTTGTGGAGACTGTTGTACCAAACATATGAGATTTCTTAAGAAAATCTTAAGAAAACTGTCTTAGAGATCCAATTTGGGACTGGACTGGGAGAAATAAAACCATCTACAATTAAAATGTTGGAAGCCCTAAAGGTATTACTATTAGCATCCGTCATAATAAAAAAAAAAAAAACACTTTATATTTGTATTAGATCTCATTTTAGTAATTCCTAGGTGTAGAATAGTTTGCAGGTTTTAGAACTCCTTTTTCTTTATTATTCTCCTATTTAAACATAATGTAAACGCTTAACTAAATAAGCACAATGCAGATTGCCACTTAATGTATTGAATGCCAAATATTATCTTGCCAACAGCCAAATAAGCTCTCTATTTCTGCTCTGGAACACCTCCATATTCATACATATTGGGGCTTAATGATGAGTACTTTATTCTATCATGTTATTTCTTTGCAGAGTTGTTTCAGGGGAAAAGAGACTGTAATAAAGATATGAACATCACAATTACAGAGCCTTGTCTATTATCGTGTTTAAATCTGTGCTTTTTAGTGTTTCTAGGCCTCTGCATCTTTAGTCTTGGAATATCACTTTGGAAATCTCTGGTTCCTTTCTATTATTGTGTATTTTAGAAAAGTGCTTAAAAATAATATAGGCAGATGTGGAAAAGACAGTAAGAAACGCAAGGTTGTATTCAGTGCAGTAAAAATCTCAGATCAGAGAAGTAGATAGGAATGGAAATAGAAAAGGAGGAAATAGAGCGAGATGGGACAAAAGCAGGGGAACAGGATGTGGGAAATGTGATTTGGAAAAGCAAATAGGGAGAACATCGAAGGGAAAGAAGGAAGAATAAAGTGAAAAACTTTGAGATGAAAAGCAATGCTAGGATGTCACAGAAGGAGTTAACGTGGATAGATATCAGAAAAAAAAAAAGAGTATGCTCCCACACATCCATAAAAATTCATGCAATCTGTGCATTGTTTCCAGGGCACAAGTTTTGTTTTGATTTACAGTTTTTAAAATGAGTTGGCCACAGTTCTAACCCAACCTCACCGCTGGGGAGAGAATTCTGCTCTTGGGATGGCCAGCCTGCTGCCTCCCAACATGCACAATTTCATTTCTCTGTGCTTTCTTTTCTTGGATTTTACTTGTTATCAGCAAAGCACTGCTGTAAAATCAGATAATGAAGTCTTACAGGCCTCTTAGAATAATAAAAAAAATAAAATAAAAAATTGACAGCTAGTAATAACCAGGGGCACCTGGACTGTATTTTCTTCTCAGCGTGTGGTGACTTCTAGAGCTTTTATTCACAGTTTGCCATAGATGAGAAAGGTAATTTAGCCGTTTTCTCTCAGATGAAAGAGAATATGGTAGATGGGAAAGCTATGAGAGTAACTTTCATATGTTTATGAAGTTGTTCGTTCTGTCTTACTGTCACCTAAGTTATTATATACAGTTTAAAAAAAAATGCACATTTTTGGTTATTTTTACTCCTCCAAGGAACTAGAAAGAATGATGATCTTATGTAAATAACAAGTTTTAGTCAAAGTGTTCTCAGAAATAGTTGTTCAATGTACATGTCTCCAAATATTTGTCTATCCCAATGCTCGAAGGAAAACGAAGGGAATGCACTTCTAGGGTGGGGAGAAATCTTCCACACTGTCAAACAAATCTTCACTTACACAACTTCACAAACACAACTTCCTTTGGGTGATCTGCATATCAGTCTAAGTAACCTACTTTTGTTTAGATGAAAAGAAAGCAAAAGTGGTGAATAGGCCACTTCATGTAAAACAGAGTTCAGAAAAGTCATAGAAGCTTCAATTTTTCCCTCACTGTTGGATGGGACCCAAATCCTTCTTGACAAGCCAAATCCTGTCTTTTTCACATCTGGTGTCCTGCCGGTGTTTTGTTTTACTGTTGTGCTGCAGAGAAATAGAGCTCCTAATTTACAACTGAAACCCACAGGTTTTGTAGGAAGCATTTGCAATATAGAATAGATTTCTACAAATGATAAGGAAAACTGCAAGATGAAGATTGTAGAGATCTTTGGAGATGATATTTGTTTCAGTGATAAAAGTAATGACTGTCTGTGTCGAGTGTCTGGGGTAAAATGTTTGTACTTGGGCTAAGAAAAACAGGGGAGAAAAGAATTTAATATTTTTCAACTCTAGGTGGTGGTTTTTAGTGTTTTTTGGCCTTCAAAAATAAATAAAATGGCCATTGCACCAGTGCTTTTTCTTACAGTAACGTGCCTTACTTCAGTCCTGGTAGAAGTGCCATTATGGAACAGTTTCTGAGAAGCTGCAAACAAGGTAATGGCAGCCACTTTGACTTACAGAAAAGAAGGAAAGCTAAATTAGTTCTGCTGTTCAGCAGCCCCTGTGGCCTGGGCAGCATAGGCACTTACTTTGGCTCTAAGTCTACATTGCTGAACTCAGCCTGATAGCTTCCTCATTTTGTTTTTTGTCTCTCAAGGCAAATTTTATCTTTCAAAATTTAGTACTATCAGGCCCAACCATCTGAAATGCTAAACTGACCAACTTAGGCATTAGGTCTTGCATCCACAAAATTTACAAGGGATGCTGGCATCCTTCATTTTATGCCTCTTCCATTTCCTTTGTCAGGCAAGTTGTTCTTCAATTTCAGATTCATTGTAGATTTGGATATTCCTAGAAGCTGCTCTAGCAGGAATTGTACTGTAAAACTAGAGACAAGAGGTAAAATAGCAAAGTGAGAGATGACTTTCACTAACCATTCTGATTTTTTGCAGGATATATGCAGTGTCTTATCTGTGTCTATGAAATATAATGCCCAAAGTGGAAAGTCTCATGAAACTTCAGACTCTTTGCATAGCCCTCTTATTTTATTCATTCATTTACACAAAACGTAGACTTCCAGAAACCTGGGGAATTCACTGTGAAGAACTCTTCTTGTGTTGCTGTTAGGGTTAAACATGGCTTAGAGTGTTGTTCCAGTTCTCATTTATATGATTTTTTTTTTAGCTCCTGGTTTCTAATATCACACACCATCCTTCCAGTCAAGCTTTTAAAGCTCTGGTGAGTTGGTGCTTCTGTAACCACCAGGAATGCTTTGTAGTGCTTCCTTCAGAGCTCATTGGCTGATTGTGCCCTGTCCTCTTTAGGTAAAATTGTAGGTGCATATTTTAAAAGTTAAGGTTGGTGACCTTTACCTTATGCTGTGTCACTTTGTTTCTGTTTTGTGCTCCAGGACAGCATTTCACAAGTGTAATGCTGCTGCTTAAAAATGCTTAATTAGATAAAAATACTTATTTTCTGTCAGCTGCTGTCGAACTGTGAGAGATTAAAGTGAAAAATAATAATAATAATAAAGCTTTATGACAGAAATGAAGAAATTCCTAATATTATTCTTAATGAAAAAATTCATTGTGGTTAGAATGCAGCAAATTTATTTACATGTGACATGAGTTCTGTTTAGAAATTTGCCATTACTCTATGTTCCATAACGAACTCAATCTCCAAAACAATCTGAAGTGACTGAGTCTTTTAATCTCTCCAATGGAGGCAGTTGAGGCTGCTTGACCTTTGTGGCCTGCAGCCAAGGGGCAGTGCTTTAAGACAGGGAGGTACCTGGCTGGTGGAAGCAAAAGCATTCAGTTGGGAAGATATGTAAAGTGGTGTTAGGAGAAAAGAGGTAACAAAAGTATCCTGGAAGGACTGGGAAAGAAATAGGCACTTAGGCCAGATTAAAAATGGAGAAAATAGAGTGTATGTGTAAGTCCACAAATCAGAAATGAAACCTTTTGGTAAGTGGTTAAATTGAAGTGCCTAATTCTAGAAATGTTAGATTTTCATGGGGTAACTTTTGAATATGTGAATACTTACATCTCAATATTCATTATAGTAAATGATATTAAAAAAAAAAAAATGGTTAGAGAAGGAAAAGGGACAGAGTAAGTCTTAAAGCAGCTTTTTCAGAACCGAATCACTGTCAAACATGGCGTTGTTCAAGAGAAAGCAAAACCAAACAGGTTGTGGTATATGACTTAGCGTGTATCACTGCCATGTTGAGCCTTTCCCTTTTTCAATAGCATATCAAATTAATTTTAAATGAACCAAATAATACAATTTAGAGGTTTTATGCTCAATGGGTTTATAAATTTTGCAGCAATGCAGGACTTGGAAATTAAAGCAAATATTTGCTGCACCTAGCAAACAAGGTAATGTGAATACATCTCTGTTTAAACATCTCTGATGATGTTTAAACTCTTGGCTTGTTGCCTCACTGGTGTTGTGGAAAAACAGCTTTTCACAGATAAAGTTCAAGTATAAGGTACAAAAACAACACTAGTTTCTTTCCTTTTTTAATAGTTCTCATTTGTGTGAGTTCACTGCTCTCAACTTCACCTCTAAAAATACTTTACTTCTGGTCATTGCTTTGAGAAGGATGAAAATTAATGAATATTATTTATGAATGGCAGTATTCTTATCACAAAAACTTTGAGAGGCTTAATAAATACCACCAGTTTCATTCCTTTGCTCAATGATTTTCCTGGCTTTCTTGGATCACAGACTTCATTAGGTGGCATTAGGAAATATTTTCTAAAAACAGCTGCTAATAAAACATGTGCATTCTGCTCTTACTGTTTCCATTTCTGAACTTCAGACAAAATGAATTCCCATTAAAATTAAAGATTGATTAATCTCACTAATGTCCAGTGATCTGTTATGAGCACTTACATCTAATTATTTTTTTCTATAAATAGCTAGTGTTTTCGTATCTGTAATTGTGATGTGTCTATTGTAATGATGACATGTACTCCACTTCTGAGGGGGAGTGGTTTAATACACAGAATGACTTGATCTCTGGATTTCTAGTGTCAAAATGCCTTTTTTGTTGTTGTTGTTGTTAGTTTAGCTTTATGAACTGCTTCCAGGGCACTTTTTGTTAATTTGGAAGAGGAGATAGAGAAGGTGACTTTATGGCTTGTGGCTTAGACATGATCATGATGATGGAAGCCCCTATACTTCAGCGTGTTTTTTCTCAGCACCAGGGATCTCTCTAGCCACTGGCCTACCAGCTATTCCCATTCTCCCATTGAAGCTGTTTATCAATGCATAAGTAAATAATTTTCATAGACGATTAAAGAGCTGTTAAAGCAGAGATTAGACATTTTTTCTCTCAAGCATTTATTTACTGACTGTATTCTGAATTCTTAGTTAGCAATGGAAAGCATTTAAAGCTTCAGAAGGAAATGTGGGGGCAGGTTCTCTGAAATTCCAGTGGATGCATGCAGATATGAAAGTCTCATCCAGTCAATAACAGGTGAAACCCAGCTAGTGAGTTATGATATGGCATTGTAAAATGTGCCTTTTTAACAGAATATTTCACTTCATACCAATGTCACTGCTTGATAAAACATTCAACCACAAATCCTAATGAGTAGTGTAACTAATAAAAATACACCCTGCTCTCTCCTATCTATCTATATATATATATATTTTTTTTTTACTTAAATTTTCCTCACCTTTTAAATTGTCCTTGGAGTTTTAACTGTTTAGAGGTACTGAAATGAGTCTTACCTTCCTGAATGCACTGCTCAGGTAATAATTTATTTCTTGTTTACTGCTGTCTGATATTCACAGATTAAATGTTCAAACCTGGACATGGAATGGCAGAGCTAATAGAGCATGTTTTGGTCGTACCCTGGCATACTTTGAGTTCAGCACATAGGACACCTAGCATTACTAGTTTAATTAAAAATAATAAAAAAGAGACAACAGCTATGGAAAGGTTGTTGTTTTGCATTGTTACTGAGGAGCGCTGCTGTGAATCTTAGTTCAAAGTGCTTCATTCCCACCAGTCACTGTGCGGGGATTTGAGGTTCAGAACTCAGGTTGTGAATATTTGTTTGATTCTGACTTCCCAGCAATGAAGACTATGTTCCAAAGTTTAGACATAGAAAATCCTGATTGCTTTGTTCCTACAGGAACTGCATAACTAATTCCCAGGAGTTTATCCTTTGTTTTGCCATGGTTTTCAGTGGGCTTTGGGTACTATGCAATCTTCTGTGCTGGTTATCAATGCTGCTCACACTCTGCACCATACTTTGACACACGTACCCATCCAGGTACCAGTAAGAAGCAGGCTATAAGAAGCAATTACTCATTGCTGAAGACATCAACACCTTTATAGAACATAAAGTAGTAGCTTTGCTGCCCTGGTCTTTTCCTTCTTTAGGAATAAAAAGCAAAAAGACAAGGAACACATCTTTTAATAAGGTAAGAAAGGAAATGGCTGCTTTGTAGCCAGAGGTGTTTGGTATGTTCAAACCCAGGCTGTCTTCCACCTTGTCACAGACAGCAGCAAGAAACTTGATTATAATAGCACTGGAGGTTGTAAGGTTATTCACTGGGGTTTTGTTAGAGAAGGACAATTACACTGAAACAAAATGGGGTGGGGGGAAACCTCAAGGTAATTTGTGCTCCCTTCACCTCAAGCTGATTAGAGTAAATTAACTGCCTTTGCAATTAATGTCCAAAGTAGATATTCATTATTTTTTTGATGGCAAATAAAATAATGTATAAATATAACGTGAATAGTCTTGAAATGTATCTTGTCAGTTAAGCCTGTAGACTATTGCATTCAAGCAAACAAAAACCTTCCTGGCCCCGTTCCCTAAAACCGATTTTGATGTTGTTCTGCATCAACTTTATTTTAACATAAGGAAGTTAAAATTTCCTGCCACATAGGCACGCTGAGATAATATGCTTTCAGACTTGATAAGTTGTTTGCCTGAAAGGGAATTTTTTTCCTCAAGCTGTTTTAAAGGAGTACTGTTCAGTGTGACTTAGTGACTATGATGCATTTACAGAAGCCCGTGAGATTGAATGGGATGCTTCATAAATGCATCTCATTAGCAATCTCATTTTTTCATTTATTTCTGATGACATGAGCTATAACTGTCAGGTTTTTTGTGTGGAAATTTTGTTAACATTGATGTTTAAGTTTGTAAAGTAACACGAACAGCTCAGCTATCAATGCATCAGTTCATGCCTACATGGATTACTAGGTTGCAATTACTTTGCATGTTAATATAATCCTATAGCTGGCAAGAAATGCTTTTTTATTTCATATTTCTGCAATTGTCTCTGCCTTTTTTTTTTTCTAATTTAGTTATATTCTGGAACCATCTAGGATAGGTTGGTGTTTGAAAGGATTATGACAGAAGTCATGTATGCAAGTATCACCTGGGTACCCTGATATATTTTTTTAAAAATTTCTTTTTCTTCTCCTTCCCTCCAAATCTATGACTCTTTCCCATTATTCTTCTGAGTGCTGCTCTTACGTGGCTACATTTCATATGTATCAGAAGAGCAGTCAGGAAGCAGACTAAATGGAGCCTGTGGAGAGAGTGATAGGACATGGAGAACAGCTTCAAGCTAAAAGAGGGGAGATTTAGATTAGATGTCAAGGTGAAATTTTGCACTGAGAGGATGCTGAGATACTAGAACAGGTTTCCCAGAGGAGCTGTGGATGCTTTATCCCTGGAGGTGCTCAAGACTAGTCTGAATGGGAGGTCCTGGGCAATCTGATATAGTGGCTGGCAACCCTACCTGTGGAAGGGGAATGGGAACTACACAGTCTTTGAGATTCTTTCCAACCTAAGCTGGTCTGTTAAAGTAGTGAGATGGCTTTCAGTTTTCTGTTTGGTGAATTCAGTCATGGTTTCTGACTTTTTTGGAGCTGCTTCCAACTGAACATACTACTGTTCCTTGCTGCCCCCTGGAGAACTAGCAAGTGTGACCTATGAGGCACTGTTTAGCTAAGCTGTCTGCCAGCCTAGAGGCATCACACACTACATATTCACATGCCAGAAACTCTAGGCCAGCACAGGGTAAGTTGCTGCATTCATTGGGAAAGATGCATATCTCTAACCACAACAGCTATTCCCTACCAGTGGTGTTGACTGAAGCTGCTCCAAGATTGTCGTTAATTTGATTGTTCCTGTTCTTACTGTAAGATACATGTAACATGTTGTGTCAGACTGGACAATCAGAATTGTATGAAGAAAAATCACTTTTTCTTCCTGAGGGGCGATTACATTAGGAAGATTCTCAAATTTTCAGGTGATAATTGCCATGACATCTAGCTCTGACTGGCTAATGTTAATATTAGTGCTATTAGTGATAATATATATGTTTGGGTAAGGGTTTAATATCATATTTTATTTAATGAATAATTAAAAAATCATCGTAAATTGAATTATTTGTTATTCTACCTGTGAAATGATAAGAATTTTGCAGTACTGTAAGTTATTATCCTTTTGCAGTATGAAGGCTTCATAGCTTAGCATTTACAAATGCATGAGTGGAGTGTGGGTTTTCTGATCTTTGTCTATCAAATCATTAGTAATGCATTACAAATGAAAAGCAGTCTCCCCACCCATTTATGTAAAGGGTTGTTAGTGAATAAGCCCTATCCTAGAGTCATCCAATAATTCTTGTCTGAATATAGTTTATATAACCGGTACCAATATGCTAGTTTGCTGAATATGAAGCTAAAAAAAGATTAATGAAGATTCATTTGATCTCTGCTGAAAATTGTCAGTGAAGACTTGACTGTAAAATATTGAATGCAAACTTTATTTGACTACAGATTCTCAGGAAAAAAAAAAAAGCATTTTGTATGGCTGCTATGATAGGCAGTAAATTTGTTAAAAATGAGAATAACGCTGCTTTCAGAAGCTATGTGTATTTAGTCATTCCAATGAATTCAAAATTAATAAAAAAAACTCATGACCCTCCCCCTGAAAAACCTCCTTTCTTATCATGGCTTTGTTAAGGAAAAATGATAGTACTGAAGATTCCAGTATCTAAGCAGCTGCATGAAGTGATGAGTTACGCCTAAAATTTATAAGTATATGATGACTAAATGTTAGTGAAACAAAAAGAACGATGTAGAAATATCTAAGTTCTTAATTAGAAGTACGATAACTGTTTACCTTCTGATATCATAATACAAAAGTGAATTATTTTATTTAATTCCTTGTCTATGATCCTTATTTCAGATCATTCCTTGTTTTTAATTTGACTTGTAAATGCCATTCTGGGAACAAAATGACTTATTCCGTTGGCAGTTAATGAGTACGTTGGACTGCCTGTTTTTCTTTACATGTTGTCAAAGGTGAAGAGGTTACCTGGCATCAAGTAATTTTGTAATGGCTGACAAAAAATAATATTCTAGCTAAGAATCTGTAGTGCGGAGATTTATTAAGATGTGCTTAACAAGACTTGCATAGACTGACAGTGTCTGAACCAATTTTTCCAGTAGAATGTCTGCTCACATTGGAATGTATTAGTTTATTACTTAAGAAAAAGAAAGGGCAATTTATAAAAAGAAATGGATAAATATTATATTAGAATAATTTTGTTGTTATAATAGCTTAGGTGCATATTTTCTCGGTGAGCCCCAAGTGCCTCCTCATTTCTGCCTACAGAGTGGGGTCCTCCATTAGATCAGAGTAATTCCCTAGACTGTGATGTTCACTGCTTAGTCACATTGGGAAGCTGCATGTGGAGTTAAAGATCAGCTCTGTCCAATGCTGTCAAATGCAGACTGTCTCTTGTGTTCTGTGCTATGCTGAATGGCCATATGCATCTTCGTAGAAGGAGTCTCCCAAACCCTTCTGGGCAACCTGTTCCAGTGCTCTGTCACCCTTACTGTAAAGGAGTTATTCTGCATGTTAGTATGGACCTTCCTGTGATAATTTTTTAGGTCATTTCTCCTTCTCCTATTGTTACGCATCACTGAGAAGAGCCTGGCCTCATCCATTTGCCTCCCACCTCCCTTTAGGTATTTATAAACATTAATCAGATCCCCCCCAGTCTTCTTTTTTCCAGGCTGAACAAATCGAGGCTACTCAGCCTTTACTCATACAGGAGATGCTCCAGGCCATTTCTCGTTTTTGTGATCCTCTGCTGCACTTCTTCTAGGAAATTCCTGGTTTCTTTGAATTGGACACAGTATTCTAAATGTGGCTGCACCAGGGCAAGGTAGAGGGGGAGGATCACCTTTCAGCCTGCTAGCCATGGTCTTTTTAATGCACCCTAGGATGCCATTGGCCTTCTTGGCCAAAAGACTGTGCTGTTGGGTTCATGGCCAACATGTTGTCCACCAAAACATCCAGGTCCTTCTCAGCAGAACTCCTCTCCAGCAGGTCATCCTCTAATGGATGTACGGATGCCTATTGTTGCTCCTCCCTGTGTACAGGACTCTACATTTGCTCTTGTTGAACCTCATCAGATCCCTCTTTTTCAAGGTCTGTATTTTTAAGTCAAATTTTGTAAATTTAGTAATTGTGCAACCTGGCCTGTGTCTTCATCCAAGATCATTTTCCCCTTTGGTGTCATGGATTATATTTTATACTTTAAATCAGGAGCTTTGAGGACAGCGTATCAAAGAACATACTGCTGCAATCTCATAAGCACAGCATTCTAGTTGTCTTCTCATAAATGTAGTGAAAGAATGCTTAGATCAAGAGTAAAACAAGCAGTTGTAGCTCCCGCATCAAGGCTGTCAGCTTCCAACAGTCTATAACTCTGTGATTTCCAGAGATAGAAATTATTAATTGGGTCTAATAGCCACAGATAGAATTTCCATCCTGGAATTTGTTGATGAGAAGAAATCCTCATCCTTCTTGTTGTGACTGCTGATTTATCATTACCTTAAATCATTTCTTTTAAAAGCTGGGGTTTGAGGCTTCTGGGACCTACAGACTACACCTCTGAATATAAGCCTAGCCTTTCATCAGATCTGCATGCAAAGGAGGAGCCCTGAGATTTCTAAAGCTTGCAAAAAGTGAATTTTTGATTAGTTTCATATAATCCTCTATAATGATGATTATTGTAGCATTTTCTGTAAGAGATAGATGAGACAGGATCTCAAATGCCAGCTATTACTGACATTTAGTTTGGCATAGGTCACAAAATATCAAGAAGAAAGAACTGTTAAAAATATTTTTCACATTAATAATAAATATTTAAATAAATTACTATTGTAAAAATGATGCCTTTTCCATTCTTAATAACTCTAATATAAATAGAAAAAGGTGGTGATTAGAAATCTCAAATTTGAAAGCAAAGCTTGTTTAATTTAAAATAGAATTCTGCAGTGATGGGTGTAGGTGATGAATAAAGCATAATTTTATCTCTCCAACAAAATGAATAGCTTTGTTGTTGCATTTCATAGTGGCAAAAATTTCATAACTAAAATTTCTAAAACTGGACTGATAGAGTCATTTGAGAAGTGGGTTTAGTTTCAGGAAATTATCTCCCAAATTGCCCACTAGTGTCTGTACAGCCACTTTAAAAAGCTGGCTATGCTACTCCTCTTGCTGTCCTAATTTACTCCTTTGCTGTACTTAGCTCTAAGCCAATAGTCTGATTGTCTTCCCATTAGTCTGAATTTTTTTAGGCTGGAAATCAAGCACACTTTCAGGGTTCTTCCTTTTTATTTTTATTTTTTTCTGCAAGTTCTGAACAATTAATGATTTTCCTGTATTCTTTTTTCCTATTTTTAAAATCCTATTTTTAAAAAGTGGTTTTCGATGTTTATTTTTTTCTGCAAAAAGGAAAAGGTTGTTTATTAAGATTATGAGAAAAATAGTGTTGAGTATATATGGAAAATTAAATAGCTTTAGGAAGCATACTGTGTTTTGGTTATTACTATGAGAAAACTTCATTACAATCCTAATTAAGCCTTTGAAAATAACTCTGTCAGTGTGCATATTCTGCTAGGTACTCATGTTTTTGTAGATATTTTAAATGGTGAAGTTGCACCATCCCATTATTCAAGAAATCTTTAAGAGAAAAATACCATAAATATTATGCTTAAAAAAAAAAAATCTCTAGTTGATTTTGAAGAATATGACATACTATGATTTTCCAATGAAGGAACATAATTTTTATATTCTTTGGTGAAATTATGTCACTCCATGTTGTATATCTGATAAAATATATGGCAGTTTAAATTGACTGTGATGTAATTACAAGGAAAAATCCAAGATCCACATATACATCATAGTGTTCTTTCCAGTTATAAATTTTAAGTACATCTTAAGAGCAGTGTGTACATGATTTGAGTGTTAATACACATTTTCTGAATATGGAGAAACCCATGTGCCAAATAGTTTTGGTTTTGTATGTACTGTTCTGGAAAAACAAGCACTCATATTAAGCAAGATAAATGTTATATTACAGTATGTATGGGTTTGCTACCTATTTGCTTTGATTGTGAAGAGCTTGTGAAAGAAAATTGAAACCATGTGAAGAGATTGTAAGATGTACAGAGGTAGGTGGATGGTTGGACTAGATGATCTTGAAGGTCTTTTCCAACCTTGGTGATCCTGTGATTCTGTGAAGGCTTTTATCCCCTCAAAAATGGAAAGGATCAAGAATGATAAATTCTTTGCAGGATTTTGCTTTGATAAGCTTAAACAATAGGGAGCATAGAGTTGAATCAGTGTAATAACACTGTCCTGAACTATGGTATTCCATTTGCTTTATAACATTTCTGAACATGTATGTTTCTGTGTCTCTAAGGAAATCATATAAAAGTGTTTTGTTTTCTTTCCTAACAATGGAAATCAAGTTTGGTTTTCTATTAGCAAAGATAGACAATTTTAGCAGGAAAAAAATAGTTACAGAACTCTTCTCCTGGATTGTGTTGTTCTGCATATTAAGAAGTACAAGTGACAATCTGTAGCTACTTCAGCAGGGAGCCAGATATGATTCTTTTTAATGCATGCTTAAATTCACAACTTCTTACTCTCTTCCCTACTCAAAGTGCTGCCTATCTTATTGCAAATCAGAAAAAAAGAAAAAGTGTTATTTTCTTACAAATGTTCTCTCTACAGCATCTGGTTTAGCTTTGGTTGGTTTTGCCTATATTCTTTTGTGAAACAAATGGTGTATTTGAGCGAGGCTCTGTGCAGTGAGAATGAGCTGTGTTTCTGTTTTTTGTTGTTGTTTGTCTACAGCTCAGCTCTTTGCTTCTCTCTGTGTGGTGCTAAATCCACAGTTCTCTATGAGAAGATATCATTTTATTATTTTACAATTTTCACTCGTTACCAGGAGTTCAAAATATTGGGAACATTTGCAACATATGTCCACCCTTACGTTACAGAAATCACAGAGGAGCTCTAAGGAAATTTCATTCCTATAGAGCCTTCGAAACATCCACCTATCACTTCTATCACTTCCTTCCTAAAACAGCTACAAAGTTAAAACATGTCACTGGAGAGCCTTCTAGTTTCTAACCCATGTAATACAGCAATAATTTTCAAGAGGAAATTATTGTTATCATGATGGCTGCTATATTGTGCTAGACAGAAAGGTGGGAGCAAAAACACCCCCAAAACAAAGTTTTTTGCCCTTCTATCTTGGGGGGTAAGGAGCTTTTGCCCCATATGTAACAACTGTTTTAAATATTGTGTATCATGGAATCATAGAATGGCCTGGGGTTGAAAAAGACCATAAAGATCATCTAGTGTATGGCCAAATCATATTCCCCAAGTACCTTAACTTGTCTGGTATGCTAAGGGTCATGGCCAGTTTACCACCAACAATGTCAGTGTGCTGATTTATTTTGCTTCATATGTAGATAAAGAAAACTACTGAACTCAGAAATCGATTGAAATATTAACAGAGAGGAAAATGTTCCTGGACCATGCTATAAAACAGACTATTAATTAAATGCAATTTAAATTATATCAAATTACCTTCATTTAGATTTAAATGCAGTAGAAATCAGATACGAGACTTCGTATCTGTCCTTTGCTGACAATTCAGTAAATAGACTGATGCTACAAAGTTTGTGTATGAGTGGACCATCCCATAGATGCTTTCAGGCACTCTTAATTTATTATTATTAATTTATTAAGGAGTTTTTCATCTCCTTCAAAGAAATTTGCTTGTTTTGACATGATTCATATGATTTCAATTATTATATATTTAATTATATATAGCCAGTGTTGTATGTTCAATTGTATAGTTTATCTTGCTGTATTTATATTGTGTGCTGTAGTGTATCTGGCTGCTTCCACTCAATATCAAAGGTATTCTCATTAATTTTTAAGCAGGTTTTTTTTAATAGTTATTTTGTTATTAATTTTCATCCCACTCCTACAACATCAGTTGTGATTTTTTCCCATACCATAATCCATTATCTGAATTAGAAGAAAGCTTCTAACTTGGCATCATACACACCAAAGCATAAGGTTATTTCTTTTTCCACTGAACAAGATTTCTACTGATACCACCAGGATATCTTGAATAGTTCTCTATCTTGGTAACGATCCTTTCAATATAATTTCTGAAACCTGAATACTGCTTTTTCTACTCTCACCTCCTGTTGAAGCATGCCACCTATGCTTTTCCTTTAATCTGGATGTCTGTGGTCTACCACAGTAGCAATGTCTAAGAAAGCAACCTTTCTGTGTATATATTGTCCTAATTTATGTTTATTCTCCATTCTTTCATTTGGTTTTAAGCCACAGCGTACTACAAATACCTGATAGTTTATTTTCAGCACCTCTGTCCTGTCTAAGCAATTCTGAAACTGTGCTTTGCTTTCCTCATAGGAGACTCAATAACATCTTTGTCTTCCAAAGATCAGTTGAAGGAGCGCCTGAGATATAAGAGCCAGCTTGGGAGCTAGGGGAGCAATGAGTACTGGAAGCAGGCTGGCTTCAAGTTATCCAGTGAATAATTTAGAGTCTGGGGCCTGGCAATGAAGTGTGTGAGCTTCTGGGCATGATTATGTGTATCTCTTTCCTATTACAAAGAAGAATTAAAAATTGAGGAGAATAATAAGGAGTGAAAAATAATAATAATACACATGAATATCGTCAACTGTAAAGCAGAGTTGTATGTGCCAGGGAAAAAAATAGCATTTTTTTCATTATACCATGTAGTATTGTTCTTTTTTTATTAGTAGCTTTATTTTTTGCCAAAGAGTTGCCTAATTGTGAAACTTTGTCCCCTGCAAATTGTCTGATTGTGCTACACGTTATTTGGTTTCTTAGATGCATAAGAATGTAATAGGTTTCACTCATCCAGCTGGCCAAATGTAGCTTTGCAAGGAGAACTCATTTCTTTCAAGGCTAATAAGATGGGTGGATTATGAATGTTGTGACTGAAAGCTTGGAAAACAGAAGCAAGTGATAAAGAGAAGCCAGTGGGAGAACATAAACTAAACACAAAGATGATAAGGGAGGCATATAATGTTTTACAGCTGAACTAAGTAACTTTCTGAGTCTGAACGGAAATTTCTATTGAGGACAGGTATCTTTTGTCAGAAAAGAGCAGCAGGTCTTTTGAGGCCCTCGTAACTAGTTGGGAACATGGAGAGTAATGATAGAGAAGAGATGAGTCTGTGACCTCTAGTACTGGAACTGGGAAGCTCACTGTTGTCTCATTTGGCATTCTTAATTAAGTTTAAATTAAGTTTTATTTTAATGTGGCTTTGTTGCTGTTTGTCATTCATGGGGTTTTTATTTGAGGATATTCTGAATTATTACAGGGATTTTATTGGTCAGATGAGGGAATAATTTGTATGTTTTCCTATCTGAAACCAAGCTCTCACTGGAAAAATCCAACTATCAGTTTTTCAGACTTACGTGTTCGGTTATGGAATACATTGCATTTCATAGCCTGGAGAAAGTAAGCTAAGATCTGGGAAATCAGCAGAGGGAGGAAGATTCATGTAATAGCTGGTGATAGGATGGCCGTAAATCAGCAGTGTAATAGAGCTGTGAAAATAGCAAATGCCATTCAGTGATGGATGAATCTCCATCAGATGCAAGGAAGTTACGATGACTTTGTACAGATACCAGTGATCTTTCCTCTGGAGCAACGTATCCAGTGCTGACCATGCTGTGGTCAATAACGTGACCTAAAACTTGTATAGTTGCAAAGAAGGGTATCATGAAGAGCCTGTCTGATGAGATGAAAAGATTGACTTTGTTTGCTTAGCTCTAGCTGCTCAGTGGACAGTGGAAAATTGTGCTTGCCATCAGGAAAAACGTTTAGAAAGGAAAACAAGTGGGGAAAAAAAAAACTACTGAAGCCTAGAGTATGCTGCAGAAATTAGTAAATTTCTTGAGAAATTTTCATTGGTTATTGGAGTGGTTATTATTTGCTCAGTGGTTGATGGAGTCACCATCCCCTGGAGGTGTCCAGGAAATGTTAGATGTTGTACTGAGGGATATGGTTTAGTGGGAAATGTTGGTGATAGGTGGATGGTTGAAGTGGATGATCTTAGAGGTCTTTTCCAACCTGGGTGATTCTGTGTTTTATAAACATTAGAATAAGCCATTCTGGCAGAGCCTCTTGGCATGAGCACTGGGACAAAACAATTAAATGAGTCTGAGAAGTTTGAAAAAAGGTTAGTATCTGGTACCTGCAAAGCACCTATACTTGAAGAAGATAACCCATCTTGATATTAATTAAAAGTGGACAGAATACGTGTTTTTTAGAGTTTTAAGGAGCTAGGAAATTATTCAGATTTTCTATGCATGAAGAAGTCTGTAGCTCTCCAAAGAATAACATGCCTGAAAAAAAAATTCAATTTAATGCCAAAGATTTTGCAGTTTTGTATCTGCCCCAGCTAGCATCCTCATTGATAGTCTCAGAAAATAAAGGCTGTAATGAACACAGATCTCCTTGCCCCTGAATGAGCTGTCCCTCATGGTCAGTACTAATGCATAGTACATGGATTGTACAGGGAAATGCAAATGGTAAGTATTTGTGCTGAAATTGCTCCGTGAATTGATAAAAGATTTCACCATCCTCTGCAGAAAATGAGAAGGCAAATCTAGCCTCATTTGTGAGCAGCAGAATTAGTTTTAAGTTGAAATTAATACCCGTGTATCCTTGAGAACTCCCAAGACAAAGGAAAAAATAGCGTAACCGTGGGTCAGCTTCATGTATTAGAAATGTGATTCTGATTTAAGCCTTATTATAAAAATGTATGTTAGTATTTTAATGCAGACTTGTGTTTCAGATTTACATGGTAAAGCATCTAATTTTCCTAACTTGATTTTCAGTATGCTTTGATCATGTGGCAACAGTTAGGTGATTACTTTCTTGCTGTCTATTGCCCGTATGTTAAAAGTTATTGTCAGTCTCCAGGAGAAGAATAATTATTTTCAAAATTAAAAGTTTGTATGTTATTTATGAATGGAGACATGTTTCCTTAGCACAAATGATGTTAATAGAAATCAGATATTTAGGAAACAAAGAAATACCTTCCCCATCCCTGAAAGCTGGGGAAAAAAAAAAAAAAAAAACAGTTCAAATTAGCTGTTCTCTTCTGTACCTATTTGTGACTCACTTGCAAAAGTATTTTCCTAATCATGCAAGTGAATATAATTGTAGAAGGTAATTATCATTTCTAACTTGTATACTAGTCTTTTCTTATACCACATAGAACCATTAATCTTGTGTAGGAATGATGTTTGCTAAGCAATCAAGTACGGTCAGCCTGAAGTCAGATTTCAGGTCTTTGTAGCTCCTCTGTGTATGTGTGCATGAGGACATATATAAACATACACGTGTGTTTATATATGCTATCTGCATAAATATACATAGGTACATGTGTGCTTGATCACAGCAACAGCACAACTTCTGTGATTGCAAAATGAGCTTTGATTTGAATAATTGAATCTTAAAATATAAATTTCTATTAAATCTAAATGTGGTCCCTTCAAATTATCAACATGTAATGTTTTAACTTATTTTAAATGTAATAGCTATTAGACTTGTTACTGCTATTAAATAGACACACACACACACACATATATTCTCATTAATTTCTTTGGCTGTTTTCATTCCAAACAAAACATTTGCTTCGCAGACATAATTTTTGCTTTGCATATCATCTGTAGCATGCACATTTTGATTAAATGAATTTAAATGTTAAGTGTGTGGTTTTTTTTAAATGTTCTAAAAGTGCAGCTGTGGTATGGAATTACAATGAAGGACAAGACAGGAATTCAAAATGATTTTTGATTAATCAGATTCTCTGTCAGAAATGGAATTATCCCTCAGGAATGTGTTAGGTTAAGTTTACTCTGCCTTTATGACCTGGTGATGGTCTACGTGACCTTTCAAATTCTCCTCAAGCCCTGTTTTATGATTCTGTGATCAATTCATTTTAGCATTTTACAGCTACTCTATCTATGCTACCAATAATTCTTACGCCTTCAACATTTTTGTTGATGTTCTAATATTTTTTTTCCTATGAAATACTTTGTCTACATTTAAATAAGAATCCATTCTAAATATGGTAATAATGAAGGATGTCATTCTTATTTCGCTACACAGCAATCATGTATTCTTTCTAGCCTAATATTTCTGAATGCTGAATTTCTGTAATAGGTTACAAGGCTATAAATTACTGTTCTTCAGCATGAGCATCTATCAGTTTTTTTTGTACTGTTGATGTAGGGTTATTACCACTAATGGTAATAATTGAGGTCATAATTCACTTCATTTGCAAAATGAAATCCTGATTCTCAAGGTAGTTTTAGTAGCATTGAATCTGGAATTGTATTATTTATTATAATATGTTAAAGTCATGGCAAGGCGGTCTTTGCTTGCAAATGTGATTTAATCTCACAAATAGTTAATCTTGTTACAATATTGTCAAGTTAATCAGAATTGATTTGTTTAGTAAATCCACTGAATACTAATCAAGGCTTGGGTTGAGAAGATTTAGTAGCAATTTTAAGTCTTCAATAATTTCCCTTTATTCTTGGATGAAGTGACTCACTGAATTTGTGGAAATCTTTTAAAGATTTTTTTACAATTGGTAGTCCTGTGCCTGTCACCTCTGAAGATGTTATAAATGCACTACAACAATGCATTGTACATCTTCTTTAGAAATACATTTTCATAAAACTGATATTATGAATCACCATATTTGCTTTACCTAACATGTAATGAGTTGTTCTCCAAACCATCTTAAGTACTTCCTGGGTTTGTTACTCTTCAGTATTTGTAATTACTTAGTCTTTTTTTGAATAGTGATTGTATGGATATAGTTAAGAATTTATTATAGTCTCCATACATGTATATACTGACCACAAAAAAAAAAGATTATTCCATCAAGGATCTATATGAGGTGTTATGAAATGCATTCATGCTCATTTATGTACATTTCTGTATATTTTACTTAAAATATGTAGCTGTGGATTTCTTAAAAGATATGAAGTTCTTTGTTAATCACTGTTGACTATTAATAAATATAGTCTCTGAAATGAGAAGGAATGAAATCCTGCTTTGCACGGTGCCACCTGGAGCTTTGTGCTATGCTCACAACCTTTGAAACTCACAAAATTTTATTTTCTTTCCACAGAAAGCTTTTCTTTACAGACTACGGGAATGTTGCTAAGGTTGAGAGATGTGACATGGATGGAATGAACAGAACATGGATAGTAGACTCTAAAATTGAACAGCCAACTGCTCTTGCACTAGACCTCATCAATAAATATGTGTACTGGGTTGACATCTATCTGGATAATGTGGAAGTTGTTGACTATGAAGGGAGAAAGAGGCATACAGTCATAAAAGGCAGACAAGTAGGTATTTATTTGAAAAAAATGTAGGAAAATGTAATGATATCAATATACAAACATGCATAATGTCAATAAACTTAAAAAGATCCACCACGTTTTATTTTATTTACAGTTTAGCCCATTTTGCAACCTATCAACTTCAGTTCTTCTTCAACAACGCACCATTTAAGTCTCAGTTCCCATTGTAGAAGACTTTAGGAGGGAAGATATGGGGCAATGGAAAGATACCAGGCAATAAATTACTAAAGACAAGAACATATTGCCAGTTCAGGAAGGGAAGATTAATGAGTGGAGGAATGTTAAACAAAAGAACAGCAGAAGTTATTCACCTGTTCAAACCAATGAAAGTGACCTTAAATCATATTTTGTTGATGGTAGTGATGTCTTCATCTTAATTGATCCAGATGTTCAGAGTCATAAATACAAACACTGAGTCTGGAAGCTTTTGAGCAGGACTGTATCAAGCTGTCATTGTTTCAGTTTGGAGAGCGGAATAGTAGTTAGCAGTTCTACACAGTTGCAAGGCTCATGAAAATCGAACCATTTTTGGTCCCTACTCAGACTTTAGGGACTGGTGTCATCCGGATACATCTGTTTCTGCTTGAGGTTAAACAGGGTGTGTAGGATGTGCACATAGAACAAGTATTTTACCTGTTCTGCTGTGGTTCTTTGCTCAATTACCAAATGACAAATCGCTAGCATAGCCAGCGAGCTATTCTCAACAAATTTCAGAGATTAAAGTTTATTTCCTAAGTACAAGCATATCAGATGTCATGGTTTCCAAATGATACAGGCTTTTTGATTGATAGCCTGGCTTACAAAGAGCTATTCTTTGTAACAAGCAACATTTTCATTCATACATGGGGCAGCAGAAAATCTCTAGAAGTAAAAACTAACAAAATAATTAAGATTTTATACTCTGTATTGTAAAAAGAGTCACACTGTTAAAATTGTAAATATACCAATGTTCTTATGAGAGTTAAATAATAAAGCTTTAAACTGTACAGATGATGATAGGGAAGAAAATTTTAATACAGAGGAGAATTCTGAAATTTGGTACAGTTTCATTGTTATTATCAAGTCTGTTTTCTTTTCCATTTATGGTTTTACTACAGTTGGATTGAATTCCTGTTGGGTCTTAGTGAAATACTGTCATTGATTTTATTCATTCATTTAATTTTTAATTGCTTAAAAGCAGAAAATGATGGCAAAATTTGGTCAGCTTGAGGTAGTTTCCAGGAACCACTGAAATATTTGATGCACAGCAGCTTTTGGATCATCTTTAGTTTTGGTTTGTGGAGTGTGTCTGAATTTCTCTGAGTAAATGAGCTGAGTAAATACTCAGTGGTGAATAATTTATTGATTACACTAGTAAGAATTTCAGCCTGTAAATGTCTGAATAAATGTCTGAACACCTGCCAACAAATTCTCTTTAGCTTGCTCAGGTTTCAAAATTGCTCAATTTTGAATTTTCTAAATCCATACATCAAGCACAACCTCTGTATAATTAAACACATCATGTTTGAGATGTCACTGGCTAATTAACCAACTGTATTTAAGTAACATTCAATCAGTGTACTCGTACACATCAGAGATGAATAAAATAGAGCTCGCTTGTTGTTAAACAAGCAGTACAGTGTGACCATAGGCATATTCAAAGGTAGAACACAAAAGGAGTACCAGCATAGTTACTTACTTTAAAAATATATATATATATTCAGTGATAATATCTTGCTCTGGTGACATTGCTTTGATTATGTCACAGTGGAAAAAAATACATGAATTCAACCTGTAAACTACCTACATTTACTAAATTTATTAGTTAATGCTAGCTTATGTTAATGATAGTTACTAATTTTTAATTAACATTAGTTAATGCTAATGTGATATGTTGCATTTAAGACAACATGCAGAAGGTTTTAATTGAAAAGATAGAGAACGCATGGCATTTTAAGAATAAATGAATGGGATTGTGGTAAATATTTTGCTTTTTTTTTTCCCTGCATGTTTAAGGTTAGAAAAGTTTTATACATCCCTGTTCATTTGCATGGGAACTGGACTACGTGACCTTTAAAGGTCCCTTTCAACTCAAACGATTCTATGATTACAAACATATGAACTAGGTTTGTAATGTAGTTTGCATTTTTTCACTGATTTTTATCAGTATATTCATAACTTATTTTGTATAGTTTGGCCTGTACATTGGACATTATTATTTGATGCTTATAAAATGTATATCTAAATGTATATCTAAAATATTCAGTTAAAATAATGAATTTTTCCATCCCTTTTCCAGATTAGGCATCTCTGTGGTTTGGCAGTATTTGAAAACTACTTATATGCAGTTAATTCAGATAACTTCAGTATTTGGCAAATAAACAGATACAATGGCACTGATACTCGGTCCCTTACCAGACTTGAAAATGCAAAGGAGATCCGTGTGTACCAGAAAAGAACTCAAACATCGGGTGAGATGAAAATTCCTCATTCTAAAACCAGTTATTAGTTGGATGTGTTTTCAAGGAAGCGTTCTTCCAGAAATATGCAGTTAAAACTTATCACTACTGCAAAATTTTCTACAACTTCATCTGCCTAGTTTCCTGAGTCTTTCACTGCCAATTTTCTTGCTTCCCTAAGCTCCTACAACTGATTCCTGAGTATTCAACTTGGAGAGCTGCCAATGAGCTCTGTTTTGCAAGCTCTCTGACTTCATACATACAGCCTTTTGGGGATTTAACACTCTCAGAATTGTTAGGTGTCCAATACCACCCACCTACTTGGGTCTCAGACCTTGCAGATTCCTGTTTTCTCTAGATCTGCTTTTGACACAGGATACAAACCTGGAGGGACTCAAAATTCCTTCCCTCAGTCTTTGAGCTTGCCAAAATGCATGGAAGTTGGGAAGCTAGCCTGCTTAACAGCCAGCACAGTGGAGGAATTGCTGTTCACTTTTCCCCTGCTTGAATAAATGCCATGTTTGGCCTTCAATCTCCATTTGAGACTGGAATTAGAAATTTCTAAATAGTCAGAATTTTTGTTAAAATATCAATTTCAGATATCCAGTATGACTTGAATCGTGGATCCAGTCACATATTTTTCTGCGCTCAGAACATCAGCATGATTTATAGGATAACAAGATCCAAAATGCTTACAGTGATATTTTATCAATTAACGTATTTTGATGTGACTCTAGCGATAAAAACTAGAATCCTCTTGATGACTGCTGGGTTATAGAAAGCTAACACATCAATTCTGGTGATAAATGTCAATGTTATTAAATGCACTGGCTGCTCTGAGAGAAGTTTCTGACATGGTAAAAAAAAAAAAAAAATCTCTAAGCTGGTTGGATGAACTAATTTTACTCTATAGCTGAGGGCACTGATTTGCAGATGTTAGTGTCTGATAGAGGCAGCAAAGACTTTCTCCGCACTGTAGGCTCCCCTTGCGTATCCCTGAGGGACTCAGAGAGGTTGAATATTGGAGACGTGAGCACAGTGTAATCTGTTATTACCTCCTCCGATTACTCTGTTCCTCCTGCCCTTTGTTCACTCTGCAACTTCTTTTGTTTCGAATGGGCATGTTCGTTGCTTGTCAAGATTTGCTGGAAAGGCTGTCTGAACTTGGTGGAAATTCTGTATACCTCTAAGAATATCGACCTTAAACCTCTGGATTACTTTTACAAAACAACTAAAAAGCTTGAAGGGAAGTAGAAGGAAGAGCTAAAATACTGTTGTTCTGTTGTAGGCCAGTGCAAGGTAAAAGGATAGATTTTGTCTTCTGATCAGAATTACCTTTAAAAATTTTAAAAAGTTAACTTGACAAGCTTTTCTGCTAATTCAGAGCTACGCATTTAAAAATATATCAAGGGAAAGGAATTCTTTAAATTGTTCAGCTGTTCAAATGCAGAAGAAGTGCTACAAGGCTTGTCTTGTTCTTTAGCCTCTGCATAGATATCTTCCATAGAAAGGTGTTGAACGAAGTGAGCTGGGGTGGGACAGTTAGCATAGGAATCTGCTCTCAAAACAAAATGAAAAAAAGAAAACCAAACTCACCAGTAAAATGAACTGAACAAAGAAATAAAAGGAAAGAAATCTGGCTATCTCAGGAGATTGCTGCCTGGCAAATAACTTCAGAATCTCATTAATGCAATAACCTCTGGGAGTTGATAGCCACAAGATTATCCTTTGGATATGCCAATTTGTCTGCCTTGAGTATCATCTTTAAAATCACCTTGTTTTGAACTTATATTTTGAGAAAGATTGTGATGAAAATTCCCTTTCTTTTTTTATGGCTAAACTTTCTACACGCAAGCATATAATTATCCTACTTGAAATGGATTTCAATCGTGCTGTTTTTCACTCTCTTCAGTCAGAAGCCATGCGTGTGAGGTGGACCCATATGGAATGCCAGGGGGATGTTCACACATCTGTCTGCTCAGCAGCAACTACAAAACACGGACTTGTCGCTGTAGGACTGGCTTCATCTTGGGAAGTGATGGCAGGTCATGCAAAAGTATGTAATAAAAGTCAGAGAGTTTGCCAGCTGCTAATATTTCAGGGCTTAGCTCTGCGTGCTATCTAACATGTAATCAGTAGCAATAGAAATCACATGGTCTGTTTTCAGGTAATGTTGTTCTGTAGCATGTTTACCTGATGCTTTATTCGTATACTCCTTTTATTCACTTAAAATGATCTTACTTGACTAGGATCTGTTCACAGAAGTGACAATTTAGACATAGGATGCTGTTTAAAGAGTTCTTAAAATCATCATGAGCAATCAGTTAGTAAATTTTACTGATTTTTTTATATACTATGCATTCTGATAATACATGAGGGCTACTGTGCTGTTAGTACTTTTAGTTATTATCCATTCCTACCTACACAATAATCCTAAAATTTAGAAATGCACCCTTCATGTAAACAAGGCAAGCAAGTTTCATCTGATAATACTTTGCAGCAGGAGGATTGATTTGTGTAACTGGTTATATCTGTCACAACCACATGATTGACATGACAGAAGGATGGGATGCCATACGGGAGGACATGGACAGGTTTGAAAAGTTGGACTCACAGCCCTACAGAGAAGAACTTGGGGGTTCTGGTGGATGAGAAGTTCACTCCGAGTCAGCAGTGTTTGCTTTGCAGCCCAGAAGGCCAACAGGATCCTGGGCTGCATCAAACCAGGACTGGCTAGTAGGGTGAGGGAGGTTATTGTTCCCCTCTGCTCTTTCCTCTTGAGTCTCCACTTGGAGTACTGTGACAAGGATTGGAATGAGGCCAGAGGGGGATTTGAAGGGTTAGAGCACCTCTCCTATGAAGGATGAAGGGAGCTGGGCTTGTTCAGCCGGGAGAAGAAAAGGCTCTCAGGAGACCTCACTGCAGCCTTTCAGTACTTAAAGATGTAGAGAAATTATTGTGAGGACGTGCGTGATAGGACAACAAAAGATTAGTTATAAGTAAGACGTTCTTTATTATGAGGGTGGTGAGGCTCTGGAGTAGCCTGCTCAGAAAAGCTCCATTGAGAATCCAGGATGGATAGGGGCTTTGGGCAGCCTGGTGAAGTGGAAAGCATCCATGTTAATGGCAGAGAGTTGGAATTAAATGGTTTTTAAGGTCCCTTCCAATTTAAATCATTCTGTAATCCTATTTTGTTCTTTTTTTTTTTTTTAATCAAATGATATATTTCAGGTGAGAAGTGTGCAACTGAATCCATTGATAAATGCTGGAAGATAAATGCATTTGAACCCAAATTTGTCATTGTTTTCACTGGTAACTCCAGTGAACTTGAAGAAGCGCTGAGGAAAATCATGTATTTTTGAGAATTTTAAGAGGTCTATTTATAGAATGGAGTATCTAAGGGCATTTATAAGTATTGTTAGCTTATTTCAGTTATTCGTAATTAAGCTATTTAATGAAACTGTAAAAATCTCTTGAGAAGGAAATATAGATATCCATGTTTTGAATCTCAGCGTGAAAGAAATCAGTATGTCAATCTGTTGTACTATTTCCCATTTGAAAGAAATTTGCTATAAGCTTTTGCTTGCTTCTGAGAAACTTTAGGTGAAAGAAGATAAAGTGGTGTCCTGTATTTGCTGAAGTTTAGTCGTGTTAGATCTAATGATTTCTTCAGTCGTGGTCTACCTTACCTGGATAGATCCTAATGAATTGTAAAATTAAATGTCTGCAATGCTATATATGTGCATTTCACATTAGATGCAAGGTTATTCTGTGATCTAGCATTTCTTTTCAGTGTGAACTTTTACAGAAGAAAAATAATTAGATGTAAGCAGTTCACCGAAGTAATTTGTATTTTAATTAAGGTAATGTAATTAGCTAGATTTCTCGAGTTTAGATACCTTTGGAATATATGAAAGTTTAATTTTGGTATTGAATAACGCTCCTGCTCCCCTACTAATTGTGCCAGTTAATTAAACAGTGACTTTATTCACTGTAAAGAAGATTAGGCAGCATCAGTTGTTTATGTTTGTAATCTTTCTTTTGCAGGACCAAAGAATGAATTGTTTCTTTTTTACGGGAAGGGACGCCCAGGAATAATACGGGGAATGGACCTGAATACCAAAGTATCTGATGAATACATGATCCCTATAGAGAACTTAGTCAATCCTCGTGCACTGGACTTCCATGCAGAAACCAATTACATTTACTTTGCTGATACTACCAGCTTCCTAATTGGACGACAGAAAATTGATGGCACAGAGAGAGAAACAATCCTCAAAGATGGTAGGAATGCTAACAGAAGATTTAAAACTTTATATAATCTACCCTTTGAAAGCAGACCCAGACTTGACCTTGAATAAAGTTGGAGCTTTTTTTTTTTTCTTACAACTTCCTATTTATTTTTTCTAAGTGCAGAGATGCTGTTTCTTGACTACTTAGCCTGTTATAGGCTAAGTTGCCACTATTGCAGGCAAAGGTGGAGGTAAAGAATTACTTTACCTCCACTGTATTCTTTCTGTTGATGGGATGAATCCATAATGTAACAGTTCACTGAACTATCCCATATCCTTGAAAGTGTTATGAGACTTTTCTCTACAGCCTGTATCACAGTGTGGTTTCTGGAGTCTATTCAAGTAGGTTGGTAGAGGAAGACTTTCTGTACTGTAAAATCACTGGCAATAGTAATAATAATAATTTGCGTGATTAGGATTTTTTTTTTCTGATGCATTTTCCCTCCTGCCTGTGGAAGCAGTATAGGAAAACCTAAGCATTTTTTGAGAATGTAAAGATGCTTTTTGCCATATATTATAGCAATTAGAGGAAATATCAGCACTTCTCTACTTTCCATGCCTCCCACCACATTGTACGGATTCTCACTGGCCAAGCATTCCATCTCTTTGTATTAAATGCTCTTTTACTAGCTAAGGCTCTGATTTGTCAACTCACCTTTTCCTTTCATAGAGCTATTTCATGAAATACTGCTTCAGTAGCTCTTTACCTCAGTTGAAATCCATTCTACAGTAATTGTTTCCTAGTAGACAAGAGGGGAAAAAAAAAAAGCACAACAAAAAAAAACCAAAACAATTGCTTTAATGCAGGTGTTGTCATTCCTCATGATTTATAACCTATGTTTTAATCCAGCTGTCTCAGAGAAGTTAGCTTCCATTTACAGTGAAATTGTTTTGTTTTGTTTTTTTTTTTAGTATAAGATCTCTACAGACCTCTGTGTGCATAAAGGTTCTTTCACTGGTAGCCACAAAAAGCTTGCTGATTCCTTAATAAGGGGTGGCTGTCTGAGTAAATAGTGAACGCTCCAGCTGCCAATTGTGTAATTCTTCAGTTCACTGTGAATATGGAAATACATAACACGCATCAGAGAAGTTCCATTTTCATTGCTGAAAGTCTTTAACCAAAATGCGCACATTTCATTTTACCACAAAGTAATCCAAAAGTAGAGTACAGGAAGGGAATGAACAGTATATAGACTTAAAGACTGTAAGGTAATGCAAAAAAGCATCCTTGCTAGAAAGTGTCAGACGGGTTGAGCTTAGTCTAATCAAACATGCAAGCATGAAAAAAAATATACATACACACTGAATCAGCAACTTCTCCTAAGTAATGTTTAACTATAATTTTTATTGTTTTATAGATACAACATAACAAAATGCCAGAGTACTCTGAGGAGTTATGGATTGTTTGATTGTGTATTATTGGTATCCTTAATACTTAAAATGAATAAAAATAATCATTGTCATTCTCCCCCCACTCCTTTCCCAGGAATTTACATTATTAGTTAGAACTTGGAGAAGTTTTATGACTTCAAAGTGTGTTTAAAGAATACTTGTTAATGTATGTTTCATGATGTAAAAAATTAATATGGCCTCCAGCCATATCACCTCAGCTTTTATTCTTGTCAGCTCTCAAGAACTCAGCAGGGATAGATTAAATCGTTCTCTGGTGGAAAGCTACTAGAGAAAATCAGGTATGTCAGTAGGTGGTTTAATATTTGCTCAGAACAGCATGCTGCTAAGGAGCTCTATCTGCGGTAGGTGTCACTTCTCAGATTAGAAGTTGTCATTTTTTGTGACTATCAGGTTTTGCAAGAACAGATATGCTAGCTCAAACAACACTGTAACTCAGATAATTACGGTTTGCCTACATGAGAGCCCAATCCTACAAGTTGTTGACTAGCAGTTGAGAATGCTGAGCACCTAACGCTGCTGGAGTTTGATTTCCCATATAGTTTCAACTGTGATTTCCTATTCTTCACTTTGGAAAATAAACTGCTGTGTAGTATTGATAACTGTTTGACAGCTCACAGCAAAACCAATGCTAGAGTTGGCAGCACAACTGCAAATGTGGTGTACTTTCATCAGCAACAGAAAATGCTATAATTAAAGCTTCAAACTTATCTTGAAATCAGTTTTTTTTTTATGTTAAAAAATGGAACAAAGCAGTTTTTTTGTTTTTTTTTTAACTGATTGAAATATTATTCAGTTAGAATACCATAAGGATGAACTCGCTTTTTCTCTTTGTTTTTTAAAGCATTTCTTTGCCTTTTGTGGTGCCTTGGAGTTTTTTGTTATTTACTTCCCCATCCTTGCTAATGTTTACAAGGGCTAGTTTTGTGTTGAAGTAAGATTAAGGTAAGCCTATGAATCTATATTGGAAATCTATCTAGCTGGATGGTATATTGAAGAGTAACTATTTTTACTTTTCCAAATCAGTTCATATTGTCTTTTATATCAGGCCATGCTAGGGTACATGATTTGATGGATATTGATGGACCTAGGCCATTCTGTACCCAATTACATGCTGTGCTTATAATATCTTACAATTTCCCACATTGGTTTTAAATATGTTGTCTTTAGAAGTACAAGCTTTTAAATATTTTATATGTGTATTCCATATATATGGAGCCCACATACTACTGTTGAAATTCTGGTAGAATTACAAATGTTAGTTTTCCATTTGTCAAGTGAACAATGATAAAAAATGGCCTTTCTTTTACTTCATTCTTTTTAAGTTTAAAGGGTTTCCCTGTAAAAAGTTAGCTCAGAATAGTGAAATCAATTTTGTTTAGCTAGAGAGGCAGAACAACCCACAGTAAAAGTAAGGAATGTATTCAAAGCTTTTAGATGGTTAAACAAAAGTGAATTTTAGTTAGTTCTTATACTCTTTGTTTGGCTGAGCTGTGTTTGGCTAACTGAGGAAGACTTTCACTCTCTTTTAATGAACTATTCAACTCTTGATAGATGTTTATCTAAAACAAAGTCAGTTCTCTGCTCCCCTTTGTGTAGAGATAAATTCTCTTCTTTGCAGCAGCTGTGGGTCAGTCTCATCTTACGTTATTCTCTAAACTTCAGGAGCACATCCCCCTTGTCCATCTTTACTGAGCCATTGAAGGGGTTTATTAGTCAGTCATTCTAACGTAGTCTCTATTTGGACTGGATTGTCTCCCCCCAGAAAGACAAGTTAAGACCTTTGAATTAAAAGCTTATTTTCTTAATGTACGAACTGTGTTCAGTTTTAAATATCTAGGTCAGACAGAATACAAATAAAAATAGCTTCCAAACAAATCACTCCGTCTTCAGACTTGGTATTAGTCTTCTCTGTGTGTTCTTAAGAATAATTTGCTGAGATCCCTTGGGTTTCCTGTGTATAGGTCTAGTTTCTTATGTAAAGAAGATTTACTTGATACTTTGTTGGTTCCTTTGTATCTCTCTCTTACCTTTTGAATCATAAAATGCTAAAATACTATATTAAAAAATAGAGAAGGTATTAACAACCAATGATTTGCTATTTCACTGATTTTAATAATTTCTACAGCTGAACATATCAACATGTGAATGCAAAAAAAAAAAAAAAAGAAATGGAAGAATATTTTTTCACCATACTTCAGTTAAAGTTTCTTTTATAACAAGAACACATAAATACAGAGATAATCAGACTTCGTTTTTCATTCAAAAAAACTAAAGTAAAAATGGCAGCTGGGGATGCTACATATCTTTAACTCCTGTTACTGTTCAGGTCAATGGGGTAGAGTTCAAGTGCATACACACATTCATGAGTGTTTAATTTAACATAAGCAATATGCATGAGAGAACAACTACATGCTTGGAGTTATAGACAGTAGAACATTGAAACTACAAAACCTTTCAATTCTAATCATATGTCTGTTTTGCTACAACTGTCAGTAGCCACAAGATTGATTTTGCTTCTTGTTTTTAAAAATTGAAAACATTCTTACTGAAATATCTGTTTTAAGGAGACTGTTATTTTCAAATTTTAGCGTACAGCGGCCATCTGTGACTTAATATACTTCAATATTATATTTTCAATGCATTTTTGTTTCCTAGGTTATAAAATTTAGGAAAAAAATGAAACTTCTCACAGGGGCAGGATGTTTGAATGCATTGTAGCTCTGCTGACTTGATAGGGAATATGATGGCATTACAAAGCACTAAAAAAACATTGTTCCACTGAGAGGTTGTGGAGTCACTTGCCGTGTTGCAATGCTATTGAGATAGTAGTGGTATCTTTTATAGATGCTTTTATTGCATGCAAGTGTATAAAAAGCCCAATATTTCATTTATTGGATAAAACCATCATATTTTAGTGTATCATCAAAAATACACATTATCTATGTTTTACAGTAAGCTGGAGGTTTCTGTACTTCGCTGTTACGTATACTGTGATTTACATACCTTTTAGTAGGTAAAAGTACTGTACGTTCCTATTCATTCTGGAGACTTTCACTGGTTTCTTGTGGGGAACGAAATAGTTTTAGAGCCACAGTCAGTAAACGTGTTTGGGTTCTGAAAGCAGTATCAATGATGAGTTTGTCCCAGAGAAAAGATCTGCAAAATAAAATAAAAAAAAAACCAAAAAAACTCGCAGGTAGGAGACAGTAAACTTTAATATTGAAATTCAGTAAATATTGTTAGAAGTCAAGAAAATAATCCAACTGTATTTAGAATAAATTTCTCATTGCTGACACCAATGGATAGTGTTAGAATATGAATGTGTTGCATTGAACTTTTATTACTGCATCTCGCTTCTCTCTCAGATCTTGATAATGTAGAAGGCATAGCAGTGGACTGGATTGGAAATAATCTTTATTGGACAAACGATGGCCACAGGAAAACAATCGCTGTAGCCAGACTGGAAAAAGCTGCTCAGAGTCGGAAAACATTGCTCGAAGGAGACATGTCTCACCCCAGAGGAATTGTTGTTGATCCTGTCAATGGGTATGAAGTAACTTTTTTTTATTTAATTCATGTCTTCGGAGTATATTGAATTTTGCTTGGGATGGGACTTTAAAACCATATGGCGATCTAAAATTCTGCAGTAGCCTATATCTCTTAATTCCTGTCAAGAATTCTTTCCTGCAGCCTTCAAAAGAATGAGCATACTTAGATACAGTTGAACTGATTTCAAGTTAATTTGAATGCGATTCACCTTTTGCTTGAACAAATTGAGTGTATTGGACCTGTATGTATTTTTAATATTAGGTGAACTTTATAATGCTCTATTTTGTTTCTCTCTTTGTAAGTCTCAATTTCTCAAGTTATTTAAAACCATATCCTTGTACACATTAGTTTACTAAAATAAATAGACATATTTTTCATTATATTTACTAATATAATGTGTTGTGATAGAACAGATAATGAAAAGAACATAATATGGTGGTACGGTTGTGGCATACCTAAAAATTCACTGATCAATTTCCTTGTTAAATTCTCACTGGCAGACTATTTAAGCAGGAAACTGTAGTGTCAGTGGATAGATTTCTGTTTTTCTAGTACTAGAATGCATTTATACTATCAGGTTTTCACTTTTGCACTTGCCCTTTGAAGAATGGAAACAACTGTGGACAGGCTACAGTAATTAAGGTCAGATAGTAAGAATGTAAAATCAGACCGTAAAACATAACCATACCTGCAATTACTTTGTTAAATTTTCCAGCTGAGTAAATGCATGGCATGGGAAACAGTTTATAAAGATGTATTGTCTGAAAAGGACTATTATATAAAACACTTCTCTAATAAAATAACTCGCCCTTCATGATTATACTTCTTATGGAAGCTTTTCCTGAGGGATAGCTTTTATTATGGCATTTTAATTATGTTTAGAAAATATTAGTCTTGAGTTAACCAATGCGGAAGCATTTTGAGATACAATTAAAGCACATTAATGTAAACGTCTGTTACTGTAAGCATGTTTTAGCTTATGACATGATAACAACAATAAGTACAGGCGAAAAGTTAATGGAGAAAAGCTCATTAATTGCTCTTCAGCACTCATGTAAATATCCGCAAAACATATTTTTCTGTTCTAATAAAATAAATCATATAGTGACCTCTGTCTTTAATTGAGCTTTAGGGCGTACACTGGTTTTATTATTCTGTGATGAAAATGAACATTGTTTGAGTTAAACACACAGCAATATTTTTAATTCTCATAGAGCAAAAATTGGTTGATGTTCTTAGTATGTATTTAAAAAGACATTTGAAAGAACTGGAAAAAAAAACTCCAAACCTTCTGTATGGTGGCTTGGAGCAGAGAGTAAACAAGTAAGAACTGTGTATTTACATAAACCTGTGGTATATGTTGGGTATGTAGATATGATACGACTATTTGTTTTTCCAAGTTCTTATGTAAAAGGTACGCTGATCACATTAGACTTAAAAGTGGTTTCAATTCAATCTCTGATGAGTGGGTTTGACATTGTTTACGTGATTGCTTTTTATTTGAAATGGATTTGACAGGAAGACTGTTTTTTTTTCTGTTTGTTGTTGTTGTTGTTGTTGTTGTTGTTGTTTTTTGTTTTGTTTTTTTTTTGCTCCCATGTTTCCTTCCTTTGGAAATGTGGTGATTTTGAGAATTATAATTACAGGACTTGAAAAATTAGTTCAATTAGAAAAGTAACAAAAAAAAAAAAACAAAGTGTGTTCTAGTATCCAGTAGACAGTATCTCAAAGAAATAATCTGAGCTTATACTTTTAACTGACTTACTGTGATGCTTGCTTGTTTTTTCTGGAGGTACTTTTATTTTTTTATGAGGGGGGTCAGTTATTCACACTACTGTTACTTAAGCCATAAAACTATGATAAAATTACTTAGCATATACTTTTTAGATGCTTTTTCTAGTCATCTATATTAGTGTTTCTGGAAGAGACAGACTGTAATAGTTCTTGAGTAATTTGACTTCTTTCATGTGAAATGGGGAGTACGCAGGACTTCAGAGATATTCTGTAGCTATTAAGCTAGATTACGATTAATTTGTGTTTTCTACCTTTTTGAAAATATTAGGCACAATTAAAAAAGGCAAATTAATCTTAGCAAAAAAAAAAAAAAAAGCAGTTGAAGATTGAACTTGATGGCAAAGTTAATAAAATGGCAGTTAAAAATTCCATAATTTTGGTGTGATTAAATAGGGTTTGAAGCAATTACTTCACTTCTCATTTAAGTCTATTTGGCATTCATATAGTTCATACAATATGAAGAAAAAAAAAACATTGGGTCAGCATTCTGTGGACACAGAAAGTTTCTATTGCTATTGACTTAGAAACAGCAACAAAAAGACAAATGGAAAAGACTGTATTGCTCTAACTTGTGAGTGTGCTGTTTCGAAGTTCTGTTAAAAGTCTATAGTATTATTCACATGATTAAAATGGCATCTGAATGTTCATTTCTATAATTTAATAGCTGGATGTATTGGACAGACTGGGAAGAAGATGAAATAGACGACAGTGTGGGAAGAATTGAGAAGGCATGGATGGATGGCTACAGTCGGCAGATTTTTGTAACATCAAAGATGCTTTGGCCGAATGGTTTAACTCTGGACTATCATGCCAATGTGTTATACTGGTGTGATGCCTATTATGATCACATTGAAAGAATATTTTTGAATGGAACTGAAAGAAAGGTAAAAGAAAAATACTGCTGCTTTGCCATAGGCATTTTTCTTTGGATTTTATTGTGTTATGTTAAAAAATGCTTTTCAAGCTTTTTAAAGTCTGCATAACCCTGCGGCATGTTCAGTGGTATCTCTGTTGAAACAAGTGATGTTGGCAGTGTCCTGGAGGAGAATATAATATAGCTTACAATTTTCATCTTAGCTTTAGAAAGTGACACAAAAGTTGTTATTTTTTTATTAATTTATTTTTCTCATGTGAGAATGAATTGTATTTTGATTGATTCACCAAGCTACAAGGAGCTTTACAGTAAAATAAAACAAAGCACCACTTTCTTTTGGCTCTGCCAGAGTGAGGCTTTTATTTAACTTCACTGGGTAATCTGCTTTCAGCAAATCCCAGCACCCCATTGGAACATTTGTGATCCTGTGCAGAGAGGAAACACTCAGCAAGTCCAGTCAGTGATGGAGAGATTGTTTTAGTGCTTGATAATGGCTGCAATATCTAAATACAAATCTTCAGAAGTTCTGTGTTATTTTTTAGAAATAACAAGAGTAGAAGAAACATATGAAAAACAGTTGAAATGGTCTGGAATTGAATAATTTGTGAGAGGTTTCACATCTGTTTCATGAAATTGGTGCATTGACAACTGATTTTTTTTTTTACTGTACCGTGAATAGACATTAAGTCTATTTACATCTATATAGACTTTTTAACAAATCTTTGATTTCATTTCCATTCTACTCATGATTTCCTCTGTATGATGACCTTCACAGGGCCAATATGCAGATCTCTAGAACTCAAAGTAGTAACTGCAGATACGGTTCTCCCTGGGACTTGTCTCTGTACAATTACACACTTCTTCAAAAATCCTTTATATTGGGTGATCTGCTGTTAAGTCTATGCCAATGCAATAGTGTTGCGGTTTGTCACAATAGCTTGGTTGGGATTTAGATTTAATGCTTTTTCTCCAATCCATCATCGTCCTGTAAAGGAGGCAGGAGGAGGGTGAATACACTGGGAGAAAGACATCTTTTAATTAAAGATCCTTGTCTACTTGCAATGCTAGACATGCTGTGAAGTTCCTGGATAGAACAGGTCTAAAATAGTAAATGCAGCTACCATGGATTACTAGTGAGAGCTGATGGCTTTGCCTCCCACCATAACTGCTGAATAATAAGCCCCTGTTTTCATAGGCTTCATATGGGGGAAAAATGGTTTTACTATTTTGGGAACAAACTGTGGCATGTGTTTAGCTTATTTCTTTCTCTGTTGCTCTTTTTTTTTTTCTTCTTTTTAGTTACCACAACCCAAAATAAATGAGAATTTTTTTCAGAAATCAATCATTTGCACTTAAACAAAAATAAGGAACGCATACTGTTTTTCGCTCTTGGTAGAAGCAGGAATATTGAATCAAAACTTAGTTGAAGTAATAATCACTCCAAAATATGGGATTGAGATGTGTGTTTACTGCAGAAGATGACTTCAGCAACATTTTACAAGAAGCAAATACTTGATATACTTGACATATACTGAAAGTTATAAACTGCCATGCTTCCTTACTATGGAGGAAGATAGATGATTACTGAACATAATAATTAAACGATTTTCTGCATTCCTGTACTTTATTTGAGAGAACCCTCTTAAAACAAATATATATGAAGTTTTAAAGTTAGTTTTTTATGCTGTTGCAGAGATCAGCTGTATGCTACTTAATTTTAGTGCATTACGTTAGTAAATTTGGGCATAGTGCTCATATCAGTTTTCCTTTATCCTCCTTTATGTTCTCTATAGTGCGTTAGTAAAAGTAATCTGACCAATTAATTGCAGGTAATCTACAGCGGAAAAGATTTGAATCATCCTTTTGGATTATCACATCATGGAAATCATATTTACTGGACAGACTATATGAATGGATCTATTTTCCAGCTGGATCTGATCACAAGGAATGTGACACTGTTAAGAAGTGAGAGACCACCTTTGTTTGGGCTTCAGATATATGACCCACGTAAACAGCAAGGTATTAATAAGCTATGATTTCTCAAAGACCTACTACAGAAGGACATTTTCCCTCCTAACCTTGCAATACTTTGAAAATAATGATTGAACAATGATAGGAAAAGGAATATAGGAATATGCTGATTGTGGCACGGCAAAGATACTTCTTAAAATTTCAATCTTGTAGTTACTGAAAGCAGTGAGACAAAATAGTGTTCATAACTGTATTTCTTTGTATTTATTGGCATTTTCCTTGTGTGTGAAAGAGACTCTGAAAATATAAAATAGGATAATATTGTTAATAGGATAGTATGCATTGGTCATACACATAAAATACACAATTGCATTTAGCTTTTCTCAGGGAAAGATCATTACTTTTTGCCTTTTTTTTTTTTTCTGTAACTTTCTTTTTCTCCTTGGTCTCCGTCTGCACCATATGACTTAGCCTGCTGAATGTACATGGTAATGTTATCTAGAATCCAAATCAGGGGCCTTTGAAAGGTAGTGGAAAAGTGGATTCTTTATATAGCTTGTTTCAGTAGAGAAATAAGATATAAGGCCATAGATTAGCATGGATAGTGTTTACAAAATGCACACACTTTAATTTACAGATTTATTTTTATGGAAGAAATTTTGGGAGCCATTTATTATATACAACATTTTAGATGAGTGTTGAATAATTGCTTTCTTTAGTGAAAACATAGTTCTGGTTATAGTCTGCCACCTCAGATGGAAAGCATGAAAGTAAGCATCAGGGATTAGTATAAACAAAATACTGTTCTAAAAGTTTAAGTAGCTTACTGAGCTATCATTTTTGACATCTACTGGTAGAACAGTGTTTCCATTTCCATAGTTCCCATAGAAAACTGGAGACCCTTAAGAGTTTTTATTCTTGAAACATTTGGTTCTGTGAACAAAATAGAAACAAAATGGAAATTTTCTTATTAGTCTCATTCCTATTTAGTATATATACAACTTTAACATGTACTTTGCTCAACTGTAATAGCCAAAATACTAAAACTGTCTTATTAGGTGCTTCACAGGCACCTTGTTCCAGGCTTTAAAGCTCAGTTATATTTTCATAGTATCATCACTAGTGTGCAGCAGTTCTTGTTAGTTGATTAGAACACCTGACATCTGTCAGTATCTTCACGTGAGTAGCACATAGTGTTTGTGGAGAAACAACAACAGGGAAAAAAAAGTGGAGAAATAGCAGAATGTGTTCAGAAGAAGTACTACAATAGTAGCCTAAAACTCTGCCTTCCATAGATATCGTTACACTTCTAATTTCTGTTTTCTTTCTCTTTTTTAAGTCTCTATTTGTAGCTACATTGCTTTAACGTGTGCCGCTGCTGGTATACTTGACTGTTTCCTATATGTACTGCTGAATTTCTTGAAACTACTACATGCATGGCAATCTGTCAGCATTTGTACCTGTGGCATATTTAATAGTCTTTAATACTTGTTCATCTTCTGAAAGAAATGACATAGAATCCTGTAAATGGATGGTATCATTGTTTTTATTCTTTCAGGTTATTGCAACCTGTTTTAATATTATAACTAATAATAACCAAACTAGGAGAATAATGAGTCCCTAATAGACAAAAAAATAAGTGTAAAAAGGTATTCATGTGCTTACATCTCCTTATTCTAGCGTGGCTGTTAATTTTAAAGTGTCTTTTGTTGCTTTTACAGGTGATAACGCATGTCGTGTTAACAACGGAGGTTGCAGTACTCTCTGTTTAGCCATTCCTGGAGGCAGAGTTTGTGCCTGTGCTGATAATCAGTTTTTGGAGGAAAACAGCACAACCTGCATGAGTAAGTTGTTTAAACAATATATGGTTTGATTGCACTGTTAAGGGATAAAAACAATTCTCAAAATAAATCAAAAAAAGCTCTTCTCCTTACAGGATTTTGTGATTTTAGAGGGCAGAGGTGTTCCTTCAATAAAAATTCTAATTGCAGAAAGTTTGATAAATATAGTAAAGGCTTCTTTTCTGTAGAGACAGACAATTAAGCATACTGTATTTGAGGATGAAATGTCTGATGCAATAAGAGACTTGGATGTTTCAATTGTCTCTTTCACAGAATATCAGAAATATCAGAATTTCATGACAAATATAAATAAACTAGTTTATATATCAGATTATTATATGAACTAAGTATCTCAAATTGAAATCTGGCATAAAAAATGTTCATGCTGAATCTATTCAGGAAATACATCAGGTATATATTTATATGTATATAATACACAACTCATAAATTATACAAATCTTGTATCTCTTGGATATCTTCATTGAAATGCCAATAACATTTCAGCATTCATGTGGGAGTAGAAATATTATATGACAGTATATGTAGATATATTTTTTAAAATACGTGCACTTAGCATTTTCAACATTAAAAATTCTTATTGTTGTTCTGGGTCTCATTCGTCATTTCCTTAAGTTCAACATGTAGAACTCTATATAGATCTTCAGGTATAAGCCTATAAGAGCTGAGAAAAGCATAGTGATTATTTCATAACATGTTGGGCAATGAGTTTGCAATTACCTTGAACCTGACCCAAGCACATAGCTAGTAGAGCCATCACTGTTGCCGAAAAAAAAGTCTCATCAGGAAAAGAGGTTAGACACCTTCAGATCTGAATCAAGTAGGTTTCCTGTTTTTTGTTTTTTGTTTTTGTTTTTTTTCCCAGCAAATGTCAGTGCCCAATTCTTTTGAAAGTCCTTGGTGTTTCTGACTGGGTCATAAAGTAATGTGTATTTTACACATAAAATATCTTGAACTTCGTGTTGAGAAATGTATCTATTTGGATTTATCAATAAGCTTGAGGCTTCCTACTTAATTCTACTGCAGTAGATTTTTATCTTTTCATATTTGTGAATTTATACAGTGCGTAATGCAGGTGTTTGAGTTGTTGCCTGGATACAAGAATCAGCTTTTCAGTAATCATTCTCTAGACCTTAAATGTGCACCAGAATTTGAATTTTTTTTCTTTTCACTATCAGCAAAGCATTATAGTATTTTAAACTGATATTTTTGCACTATCATCTTAAGCACAAATTTAAAATTTAAAAAAAGTCTGAATGGCATTCTGTTATGAGTTCTCCCATTTATTACAAATGCATGATCTCAACTCAAATCTGCATACTGCTGCAGGCTTTAGGTGAAATTGCTTCAAATATGTGAAGTTTACGAAATACTGTTTTGATAAGTGGTATAGTGGAAATGCTAAGTCACAGTTTGAAGCAGTGATTGAGCATCTGGTAGGAAGGCAGCACGAACCTGGGGAGCTCAGGTGCAAGCAATGCACCTTACTGATTGGAAGTGGTAGAGCCAGGATACACCCCTTCCCAGATCTTATGCGAGGGTTGGCAGTGTGGGCAAGGGTATTTTGCTGGAGATCCCTGCCTACCTCTGAGGCTTTTCAAAGGTAAGCAGCTTCTTTCCTTTATTTCTGTACCTGTGGCTGTTGTGTTTGAGCAAGTCCTTACTTGCTGCAGCTTAGGACCTTGCTAATCTGCTGTCAATGCTGTGCTTTCCATCGCATTATGAGTGGTAACAAAATAATTTGTGTATCTATACGTGTAGAGGTAGGATTCTGTACGTATCAAGCTAACAAGTTATTTGTGCATCTTGCTTATATTTTGTAGTTAAACATGGAGAAATGCCACCACAGTTGTGCAAAGCCGAACAGTTCCAGTGTAACAATAAGCGCTGTATCCATGGTCGCTGGCGCTGTGATGGAGATGATGACTGTTTGGATGGCAGTGATGAGCATGCTGACATTTGCTGTAAGTATTTTTTTTTTTTTTTTTTTTTACATTTTAATCCACGTTTCATGGAAACCAAATAATGTCGCATGTTAAATAGAAGTCTGAGGAGAACCAAACACAAACTATAACCTTTTAAGTCATTCACATAATTTTCTTTTCCCGCATATAGTAATAGTAGTATTTATAAATAACACTCATACTCGTTTCATAGTATAGTAGAAGAGTAATGTCAATTTGATTTTGACACAGCAATAGATTGATCATCTGTGGATATATTTGAAACTAAGATTTGCATAGTCCTGGGACACTTCTAGCTGACCTTGCTTGAGCAAGAAATTAATGTGGTCTCAAGAGGTCCCTTCCTACTCGAAGTGATTCTGTGGTCCTAGAGTTTTTGTTTTCTTTTTTTTTTTTTTTTTTTTAAGGAAACCAATATAATACTTTCCGTTTTAGCAAGAATGTACTCTTATCTTTAAAAACATGGTTTTAGTACAGTTGTATTATTGCTTGTTTGTTTCTTTGTTTCACCATAGAGGAGTGCCACTATTGAAATGAAAAATGCTAGAAAGCATACCGATTATTTATCTGAGTCATTCCTGGAGCGTAGCTAACCTCCTGTAAATTGAGAGCTGAGATGGTGAAAATGTCTCTTTCCTTTCTCAGATTGTTGCAGTGATTACTTCATTTTTCTATACCAAATTTCCTTTATAAAAATGAAAATACATTATTTCTTTTCCTATCACTTGTAGACGTAAAGATCTGATATACTCTTACTCTGATGCATTGTTCTGTGTGTCTGAAAACTTTTGTCATGGTCTCTCATTCTTGTTTCTTTGAGACAAAATAACTTGAATCTTTTTGTTTGTTTTTTTGTTTTTTTTGTCTTTTTTTTTTAATTTCTTTTATTTTTTTCCCCAGTAGGTGGTGGTGGTGGTGTGCTTGTTTTTTGGAATTCATTGCTCTTTTCTGAATGTTGCAAAGTGAAACTTGGGGTTGGGTGTCCAAAATTGGATGTGGGTGTTTTTGCTGAGTCCTGCAGGAACCTGATGAGGATGAGAGTAACACTGATAGAAATATTTTTACACCTTGGGTAAATCTTGTGTGTTTCGCTCTGGCTTGATGCTGTTGATGTACATTGACCTAGTGATCCTCTGTTAAAACACAGTCTTTTTCTTGATGATTGTTACATGTAGCCAGTTCTAATTTTTTGTGTATTTTTATAAATTTTGCTATCTCCATGAAATAGACATTACTGATTTATATCTGAATTCTTTTTAAGTTTTTTTTTTTTTTCTGTTGATCTGAGTTGCTTTGAAACATTAGCAGTACAAGGGATTGTTAAACAAGGAGTTAACTAATAAAGACAGAAGGAAAATCTTTTGACAACGTTGACTTGATTCTTATTTCAATTAGTGTAATTTAGGCTAATTCACTGATGGTAGCTTTTGATACCCAGAGGATTTTTACAGATACAAATGAAATCATACAATCCCAAATTCGTATATGATGCATAGTTTGTGTCCAGCATGTTAACAGTGGTCTCTTTTCATCAGTTACTATAGAAACTTCATTAGTTCTTCTGGAAGTAGTCCGAAAGGTTTGCAGTTACGACCAGAATGTACACAAATTTTAAACGTAAATAAGACATTTAAAATAATGTCTATGTCTCTATTAACAAAGCAAAATTTAAGATAAGTCTTCATGTTTGATTTTTATCAGATTGTTTATAACACTTTAAGCTCCATTTAGATTGCAAGCTTGGTTGCTTTATAAGTATTATGAGACTTGGAATGCTGTTCTGCTCAAATTATTAATATATTTACTTCCAATGCTATTTTACCCTCCACATAAAACACTCATGAAGGGTTCATGTGCCATTGGTATCACACTCACTCTCTGTTGTTTTCAGTAGGCAGAATAGGTAAAAGGTCAAAGATAAAAGCTACTGAAATGTCAGGGATAAGCCTGCAAGATGTCCTTTCATTTTAAATACCATTTGTTTCCAGATATATGTTAAACTTTAAAAAAGAGACCAGATAGCTGAGTAGGTGGATAAGAGTTTGGGATTTTTGTTTTTAACTGGGTGTTTGAAACTACTTAGTTTACTGCTCTTGTGTAGGTGAGTGAGATCTGCTAATAACAGACCCTGTTATTAGTACGAAAGCTGAACATACATATTTGTTACAGCTAGGAGAGCAGGCCAGTTGTATGTACGTAACTTGTATGCTTTCAAAGTCTATGTGGTTCTTATGTTATTAGGTTGCTAGTGAGAAAGAGAAATATTCTACAATTATACATAGGCTACCTAGAAATGAGTAGGTTTAAGTAGATATGTGTAATATGGCTTAAATAATTTTTGGTTAATTCAGATTTACTAGAATTTAAGATAGCGTGTGCAGTTAAATTTTTGAGATAGTTGGAGCCATTTTTGTTCTTTCACCTAGTGTTACATAACAAATGTTAGGTGACATCTATCTGATAACTTGATTCATGAGAGAGCAGAGGTCAGCTGCATTTGTTTGTAGTTCAGGAGAGTTTTAATTTCATAATTTTAAACCTATTGTGAAAATACTATTTATAACTAACTCATTGAGAACTTATATGTATAATGTATATATTTATTTGAGGATTTTTTATTCCTAATGTTATTTACACAGATCATGATTATGAACTTGATAGCAAAAACCGTTGAGCTTGATGGATCCAACTATTTACCATATTGTTACATTTTTGCAGCATGAATCCTTGTCACATTTTTATTGTATTAATTAAAAAAAATATCTAATCCTCCAAAATTCACAGCCCTGATCCACCCCAGATAAAAGCCTGAAGAAAATATAGTCTTTCCTGCTTTATTCAAGGTGAACATAAGCCAGTATTATTCAGCATTGCATAAAGCAAATTATGTGACATGACCTCTTTTAACTAGTGTGATGGATATCTGCATTCAGATTGTCAAAGTCATTTGAGTGCCATGCTCCTAGGCATGCATTCTATCACATACATGGTACAGGCAATAAAATTTGTTTGTTTTAATGGATCCTTTGTGTTTTAAGCCTGTTGAATCTCAGAGATCTTGACATTCTGTTATAAACCTTCAACTCAGGTGTTTAATCTATAATATATTACAGATATGCGGGTTCAACCTTTCATTTGGACTATTTTGGAATCAGAATTTTACCTCTTCCCTTTTGATATCTTTTTGTCTGTACTTGTAAACTGTTGCTATCTTTTATCATTTAGTGGTTAATAGAAGAGGGCCTCCGTAGGAATTTATTATGTGTTCTTTAATTACTATGTACTCTTTAATTATTGGAGTACTGTTTAAGTACTTCAGTATTTTTTATTGATTCTATTGTTGAACACTTTTCATGTCATGATGATGATGATATATCAAGGATAACCCTACTACCTGCATCACCAGGGAATATTATTTAATACATTATTTTCAGCTGGTTTTCTCTGATTGTTTTCTAAGGAAAAAACTCTGCTGTCTTTTCCCCCCAGTCAATCATAGTTGTCCTGAGAATCAGTTTAAATGCCAAAATAATCGCTGCATTCCCAAGAGATGGCTATGTGATGGAGCTAATGACTGTGGTAATAACGAAGATGAATCAAATAAAACCTGTGCAGGTAAAAACTTTACTTAATTCCAGCTCCATAAGCAATTCTGTGCTGTACTGTACTGAACCAGTCAGCTATTAGTAAATCTGATTATTGTCATCTTAAATTAATTCAGATGCTGATGCCGCTAAGATGGAATACAAATTATATTTTACTTCATCTTTGTGCTTGATTGTGCTTTCCAAAGTAATTCAGCACTTAATCTGTCCATATGGGCTGACTGTCAAAGTACTACTTAGGTACAAACTTGTTCCTGCTAAATCTTTTTTGGCAGTTAGAATTGTTTGTTAACAGGCTCTGATGAGTAAATTTTATTTTATGCTGACAAAAGCATAATTTCTTACTCGGTTTCCCCTTGGTACCTTGAAAATTGTTTTCATTTGTAATTTATTTTCTGCATAATGGATTTTTAAGGAAATGTCAAGATGAAGATTGTTCCATGATTCCACTGCAATAAATCATGGAGTTCCAAATCTATGATGTTTACTTCTTGTCAGTAGAGTATGCTAAACAATCATTGAATGTTTGCTGTACAAAATATCAGATGTCAGTGTGTGATGGCTCTTTAACTGAAATGCAGTGATAGGCAGCATTGCCATAAATTCCCATGATTCATTTTGTTTGATTTAACTTTTCATGTATGGAATGATCAGTTCATGGCTTATTTGTGCAGTTTGTCAAAAAAAATCTCTACCTATGTATCTCTCTCTATATAGCTTTAGCTATAATCTATAGATTCCATGTCACTATTACAGTTATTGTAGATTGTAATACATATTGATGTCTTTTTATATTCAAGTTTCGTAATCATAATATGATTCTATTTCTGTTGTTTTTTTCTTTTAGTGATAAGTTCACATTTTGAATAAATACAGTTATAGGATCAGCTTCATATGTTAGACTTTATTGTACTATTTATCAGATTTCAAAATCATGCGTAATTGCATAGTATAATTTCTTTTGGTGATATGTTTCTTATGAGGAAAGACATACATCGTGTACTTCAATGGATCATTATGCTTGCATATTTACAAATGCAAAGATTTTAGGAAAAGTGAGGCCAGGCGCACTGCATGCATAGTTTGTTTTATTGTGTGTGTAAATATGACTCTCAGTACATCATTGTTTATAGTAGGAAATACAGATTTTTTTTCTTAAGTAAAATTCCAGTTGTCAGTTAGATGTTTTTATACCCTGATTCACTTCAGCTTTAGCACTAATCATGTTTTATCAAGCATTACTGTTCTTCTTCTGACAAATACTGTGTATTCACACTAACAAGTGTATGATTCAGAGATGGGACAGGGTCCTGCAGATTTCAGTTTCCTCTGAAATCAAAGGAGGTGAATGATGTTAGTTAAAGTGAAATGAGCAGCCAGGCCAGGAGATACCACCTAGATTTGTGACTTCTACATACAGACTTGAACCAAAAGATCTAACAGATTTAGTCCATTTCCCTTGCATTTTTGGAGTGTTTTGTCTTGACAGCAAGAACGTGTCAGATCGACCAATTTTCTTGTGGGAATGGACGCTGTATTCCAACATCTTGGCTGTGTGACAGGGAGGATGACTGTGGAGATCAAACTGATGAAATGACATCCTGTGGTAAGTGAATATTCCTTTCTAGTGGAAAACGAGAAAAAAAGCACATAGTAAATGTGTAAATGAAAGTGGCTGATAGTGTGTGCTTCATAAAGATAAATCTTAAGGACTTCAGCTGTGAGAAAGTTTATGGAATAGGACTCATTTAGTGAATTCTGTTCATCCATAATCCTTTAAGTTTGTTTAATTTTGAGTTCTTCATGACTGGCAAACAGCTAATACCAATTAGTTGAGTTTGATGTTACTTTTTAAGGCCGTACTTCTCACTATCTCTTTTTTTATGGCTGCATTCAAGATTTTTCAAGATATATATACATATATATCTTTTTTTCATATGTTTCCTGGAGTATTAACCTTCTTTCCCTTGGCTTGTTTCCCGTTAGTTTTTCTCTCTCACTGGACTCACTTATCTTACAGTCTCTTACATTACTCCATTCCGTGTAACGATGACACTTGATATTGATAGTTTCTGTGATTAGCCATACCTTGTGTTCTTGAGCAACTTATCAATTTACAGATCTTAATGTTCTCTTTGTAATTCTTTCCATGTGTTCTATAGTATATTCTGTCAGCTTATCTGGAATATTTTTCCAGATCATCATCTAATTAGCATTTATTTCACCCACTATTTACCAGGTTTGTTGAACTTTACATCTATTCCATACTGGAGGATGTTGCTCATTTATTCTTGAGTGCTGTGGCTGTACAGATATGTTAAACATATATTTTTCATTTTTTTCTTGTGATTGGATGGCTAACAAAAGGCATTCTAACTATCAAAGATACTTAGCTACTCGAAATTCTTCTGCAAAACAGATTAAAATGCATTTTTTATTCAGTAGTTTGATTTTTTTTTATCATTACAAATCATATTTAAGCACACCTGTTCTTAGCTATGAATAACTTTTGGATCATACTGGTTCAAGAAATTGTTTGTACTTATGTTAGTCTATAGTGGCAGTGAGCAGTACTGGAAAAAATGATGCCAGTATCTAAACACACTTTTTCTTAAAATACAACCACATTTACTAAGAACTATGACATTTCTGAAGAAGGATTGAGAACAGAATGTGCTTATTTTTTTTCTTGCTTTCATAAAGGAAACAAGGCTTAAGATCGTGTTTTGTGTCCATCAGTATATCTGCCATACCATTTGCACTCAATCACCTAAGAGTGAAGAAAGTATCAAAGAAATAGAGCTTTTACAGAACAGTTGGATAGTAGAGAGAAACAAGTTTGGTGTTCACACTGTGGAGAAACTTCACTGTGAGCTCAAGAGGCACCATTGTTTTTTTTTGCCTGTCTGCTGGGCAGTCAGCTCAGAGATGGCTGTGAAACAGCTTCAGGAGGTGCATCTCTATGACAAAGGGGAAGGGAAAGGACTGCTGGGGTGGCCTTTGGGACAGTGAGGGACCAAAAAAGAAAAATTAAATAGAGTTAAATTTGTAGAAAAACATTGGAAAGCTAAAAATATAAGAAAAGAAAATAGAAAAAATAAAAGTTCTCGGCTTTCCCTGGAACACCTAAGAGATATATGTATATCTAAGTACCATTACACTTGAACATCTGTGTTATTTGTATCAGAACAGATACTTGGTTGTCATTGTAAAGTGTTCCTCTTAGAAAAAAATCTTTTTTCTTTTTAATTTATTAACAACATAAAGCTTTTTAAGTGTGATTGACAAAATATTATTGTTAAATTTTCTTGCCACCCCTTTCTTGTCTTGATGCAATAAAACCAATTGTTCCAATCTTAAGATGATGTTCTTGGTGATCTCTGAACTTTACTATTTAATGCAGCTGGTTTGTTGTTTCCTGTATGACCTTTTTTTTTTTTTTTGAAGGCAAAATCATCCTTGACTGGCCATAAAAATTATTTCCACCAAAGGCAGCAAGGGACAGCATATTTAAATCGGAGGTTCATTGAACCAAAAATTTGTAAAGAGACATTATGGTTATGTGATATGTTTTAAAAGTGTCCTGGTTCTCGAGATCTTTGTCAAGTTTTTGTTTTATGTTGACTCAACTGTGAAATTGTAACAAGACTAGAAGCTGAAGGCATCTAATGAGATATACGCTTGTTGATTTCTTGCAATTTTTTGGCTATCTTTATGTAGCTGACAGGTGTATGCACCATTTCAGACATTACTTTCTGTTGCATTTAGGATGTTCTCTGTAAGAATTTCAAGCCTGAAATTCTTTCATGAAGGAAAAGCTTGTCTTTACGTAGCAATTCAGGTAGATTGTCCTTACTGTTGTCTTTGGTTTGCATTAGGTAACTATGCAAACCTATGATGGTTTTTGAAAAGCATCTTACTCTCTTGATGGTCTGTATATAGATTAGATTTTAGGCTGCTCCTTATTCCTTTCAGATGGTTAGACTTTCAGATTATTTCCTATGAATTTCTAAGTTTTGTGAAGTGGATCTTGTATTTTCCAAATGATATAATGCAAACACAGTTTGTCATCTTAATGGCATTAATGCATATATCTTTGTCATTGATTTCAAAAGAAAAAGTTGGGAAAAAATCAAGTTGTTTTATGGAGAAGTATGTTAGGAATTATGAAAACAAAATGGTAAAAGAATAATGGGTGAGTCTCTAAGGATGATAATGTCTTAGTTTTCTACTTTTTTTTTTAAATGGAAATACACATAGGAAGTGATTGTAAATACTGGCATTTTGATTTTGTATTTTACTACGTCATTGTGCAGTAACTTTTCTCTCCCGACTGTTCTTTCACTTCGTACTTAACCTTCTCATTTTATAGTCTTCCATTTCCTGTCTTTTACTGGCAGCCATTGCATTTGAAGAACTATTTTTATTTTTTTTTTAACCTAAATGAAAATGCTGAAAACACAGCTTGTATCGCTATCAATGGCAAAGACAGGCCTTGTATGATGGGAGTATAGGACCATGTCATATAACACAGGCGAATGCATTCCATTGATCCCCATTGAGAAAGGATAGGTATTGCCATCATTTATTGTTAAAAGCCTTTTTATTGTTTCTTTTCATTCTCTTACTGTTTTTTTTCCATTCTAGAGTGTCTTATACAAATGTTTCATACCGTGCATTTGGCTTGTTTAAATCATGCATGCAGGACAGTGAAAGAATATTACTATAGACTATATATATTAAATAGGTTTTGGTTTTGAATGCTTTCGCAGAATTCCCAACGTGTGAGCCACTAACTCAATTTGTTTGCAAAAATGGAAGATGCATTAGCAGCAAATGGCTCTGTGATTCAGGCAAGTATGAAGTGTTCAATATCTGGAAAAAGAAAAAAAAAAATAGCAGATATTGCTTTGTTATTGTTTTGTGACCGATATTACCAGTTTGATTTGTAACTGGTCAGAGAATGAATAAATACAATAGTTGTAAATTACCTAATGGAAAAAGCAGCAAAACTGAATGATTGTCAGAAATGGTGCCATGGATATGGTGATAGTTGCAAATACTATATTCTGTAGAATATAGTTTGATGTAATCTTCAACTGTTTAAAAAAATAATAACAACACTGCTCATGTGTTTTTTATTTTCTGCTTTAAGAAAACAAATCAGTTCTGGTGACAAAATATCTACCATCTTTGTGAGCAACTACCACTTAATAAATGGCAATTGTCAGAAGGGAAGTCTAGGAAGACTTAGGACAGAAGTAGTAACATCATCAAGGGAATGTATTTGGCAACTATTCACGTGAATATTTTTCCATAGATTGTGATGTGGGAGGTATATCTTACCAGTCTTAACAAAATTGAACTGGTACTTCACCCATCACATAATGTGATATTACTGTGATGTTTATGAGGCTGAAAAAAATTCATAGCTGTATATGGGAAGATTCCCTAAATTATCACAGTGTGCTGAAATTCTGTGTAAGGAAACCCTATAGTGTTTATGTAGCATCTTGGCGATCACAGCTGAAGTAACAGAACTGCAATAAGATTGTTGTAATGGCTATAACAAAGTAAGGTTTCACTAAGGATAAAATAAAACAGCTTAATTTGGGAGCATCTGTATTTAAACAGGAAAATAAATGAAGAAAAATCTGCAGATTTCTAATGCCTACTGGTATGTTTGACTGAATAAGTGTGAATAAATGTAATGATCTTAGACTATCTAAAATGAAAGAGCAATGAGTGCTGTTAGTAGAGTTAAGGAACCATATGTTCCTTTACATTTAGACCTTACAGTAAGATCCTAACAGCCCAGAGGAGCACGCAATCACCTCCCACATGGTTAAATGAGAAAATGCCAGATTCTGCACCTGGGAGGGGTCAATCCTGGCTGTATGCACAGCAGAGTGGGGGATGAGATGCTGGAGAGCAGCCATACGGAAAAGAATCTGAGGGTTTTAGCTGGCAGCAGTTGGATCTAAGCTAGCAGTGTGCCCTGGAGCCAGAAGGATTGTGTGTACCCTGGGGACCCTCAGACCCAACACTGCTACCAGACAAGGAAAAAGATTGTCCCACTCTGCTCTGCAATATGTGGCCTCACATTCAGCACTGCGTGTAATTTGGGTACCATGGTATGAGGACATAAAACTTTTACACAGCATCCAAAGGAAGGGCTATTAAGGTGGGGAAAGGCCTAAGGGGCAAGGCACGTGCAGCTGAAATCTTTTGGTTTGTTTGACCTGGATCCAGAAGTGCGATTCAGTGATCCTTGTGGGTCCCTTCCAATTCAGGATAGGTGATGATTCTGTGTATTAGAAATAAATATTAGAAACAATAATAGTGTTTTATTTACTGTATGTTATTTTCCTTTCTGGAAATAGCTTGTTTCTCTTGGCGTATTTATTCAGATTCTGTATCTTTTAAAATCAATATTTGCAGATGATGACTGTGGCGATGGAAGTGATGAACTAGGCTGCATCCACTCATGTTCTGCTGATCAGTTCAGGTGTTATAATGGCAGATGTATCCCAAGCCATTGGGCATGTGATGGTGACAATGACTGTGGAGATTTCAGTGATGAAACCAGAACAAACTGCACCAAGGAAGGTTAGCTATCTTATTCTTCCCACATTTTATCACTTGTAAATAGATACAGAAGACTTTTCTTCAAAATACTTTGAGATTGTCTGAAGGCTTCTTTTTGGATTGATGAGATAGGAGGGGACAGTAGGATTTGAGTTATTCCTATGGACTGTGTTTTTGGCTTTGGTTGAGAAAGGGGATTCTAATTCATTGTAAACTTTGCATGGAAAAAACTCACTAAGCATATTCTTTGGTGTAATTCTTATTTTTCTAAGGAACTCCCACTCCTGGACGATGCAATGGGAAGGAATTTCAGTGCAGTCCTGATGGGAACTGTGTTCCTGAGTTGTGGCGCTGTGATGGAGAAAAGGACTGTGAAGATGGTAGTGATGAAAAAGGTTGTAATGGAACTATACGACTGTGTGATGAAAAGACCAAGTTCTCCTGTGTGAGTACAGGTATGTCTTTGTAGATGCTCTCATTTATTCACACTGCGTCTGTGTCTCTCTGTGTGATTTGCTATTAGGGGTGCAGTGGGAATATTCCTTAGTGTTTAATATTACTTGAGATGTTATTTATACCAGGAGTAAAATATTAATATGCTACTCTAACTTGTTTTCTGATTTATAATATAAAATGGAAGGCTTTTGAGATTATGTAAAACTCGAACTGTTCTGTGTGACAGCACATCAAAACAAATACTGAAATGTAACATTTAATAGTACTTCAAAGTCCAGGTATTTTCTTTCATTTTCTGTCTTTGGCACTACAAGTAATTTGAAATGGTATAAAGTAATTAGTTAGAAGACTTCAAAGAATTAGAACTGCAGCATTGGAAATTTGAACTGCAATTTTGAGAGAAAAAATGTATTCTCAGAGAAAGCTTAAAATCTAATCTTGTTACAATACTTCATTAAAAAATTGGAAAAGAATGTGACTAAACTAACATTTGCATTAGGATTTTTCAAAGTCATGCTTAGATGAAACACAAAAAGAATGTAGGTCATAATTGTATTTTTTTATTTCATTTCAAAGTTTAATGAAATATTGAGGGTAAAACATCTTTTATAAATGAAATTTAAATTAGGATGTATGTAATAGGTAGTAATTTTACCTGACATTATTAGTGGAAAGGAGTCCATGTTCTAATATCTGTGTTATAGCTAAGCATGTGAAGTGCTGAGATCTATGTAAACTCTGTCTAAAAGTATTTAGGAATGTGTATGAACAAATATATATGAAAGAAATAATAGTAAACCAACTTATTGCATTTGTGAGAATTGTTTGGGCTAAGAGAAATTGGCTAATTTCCTCTTATATATTGCTACCTGGTGGTGTCCAATTTCCTAATGCAAATGGTTTTTCTACTTAGAATAATGGTGGCCTCTAAGATCTGTAATATCCTGCCCCTTTTCTAACATGCTGTTAAGAAATCCTATAGGGCGTGTGCTATATAGTAGAACACCTTATATAGTAGTTCTATAAAACCTTTTAGTAATTTGTCTCTCACAGCTGGAACAACTTTTCCTAATTTGTCATCTGAATCTATGCTGCAAGCGTGATTCATTGCCTTCATAGAATCATAGAATTAGTCAGGTTGAAGGGACTTCAAGGATCATCAAGTCCAACTGCAGCCTAACCGTAGTACCCTAACTCTAACAACCCTCTGCTAAATCATAGCTCCGAGCACCACATCCAAATGGCTCTTAAACACATCCAGGGACGGTGACTCAACCACCTCCCTGCAGAGCCTATTCCAATGTTTAACCACCCTTTCTGTAAAGAAGTGTTTCTTAACGTCCAACCTAAACTTACCTTGGCGCAACTTGAGGCCATTTCCCCTTGTCTTGTTACCTGTCACCAGTGAGAAGAGACCTATCCCACTCTCACTGTAAGCACCTTTCAGGTACTGGAAGAGAGTAATAAGATCTCCCCTCAGCCGCCTCTTCCCCAGACTTAACAGCCCCAGCTCCCTCAGCCTCTCCTCATAGGGCTGATTTTTGCAAGCCCTTCACTAGCCTCGTTGCCCTTCTCTGGACCAGCTCCGGTACCTCCACGTCCTTACTGTACTGAGGTGCCCAAAACTGAACACAGTACTTGAGGTGAGACCTCACCAATGCTGAGTATAAGGGCAGTATGACCTCCATGGTCCTGCTCACCACACCATTCCTGATACAAGCCAGGATGCCATTGGCCTTCTTGGCCACCAGGGCACACTGCTGGCTCGTGTTCAGCCGACTGTCCATCAGAACACCAAGGTCCCTTTCCGTCAGGCAGCTTTCCAGCCACACCTCCCCAAGCCTGTCGGGTTGCCTGGGGTTGTTGTGACCAAAATGCAGGACCTGACACTTGGCCCTATTGAAACTCATGCCGTTAACCTTGGCCCATCGATCCAGTCTGTCCAGGTCCCTCTGCAGTGCCCTTCTCCCCTCTGGCAGATCAACGCTCCCTCCCAGCTTGGTGTTGTCTGCACACTTACTGAGGGTGCACTCAATCCCCTCATCAAGATCATCAATGAAGATGATAAACAGAAGGGGCCCCAGAACTGAGCTTTGGGGGACATCACTCGTGACCGGCCACCAACTAGATCCAACTCCATTGACCACGACTCTTTGGGCCCGGCCATCTATCCTGCCATGTTCATCTTTTCACTAGTATAAAAAGTTGTTGAATATTGAAATACATCTGTCATATTTCTCTTTAATCACCTTTCTATAAATAAACAAAAACATTTCATTTTTATTTGATTTCTTTTTAAGCTTTAAGTATTGTTTGTCACGCTGTTACCATACAACCTGTGCAGTTCATAAACTGGTATCCAGAGTTAGCCAAAGCTCTACAGATCTATTAACTTGCATTAGCAGATATCAGGTTGTCGTTTCTTTTTTTGTCATCATGCAGTTGTTTGTAATGACGTGATAAATAATGTTAGAATTTTGAACAGCAATAAGATAGGAGATATAGTAGGTACTTGATTGTTGGGCTGCTTCTAACCCATTTCTGCTTTTAAATTAGATTAAGCTACTTCTAAATTAGCTTAGACTAAATTAGATTACACTAAAATTACTATTCTAAATTCAAATTCTCATCTCCAAAATTGTTACGATGTATCTCATCTCAGTTTTATGTACTCCATAAATCCATCCTTCTTATTCAGACTTCCTACTTTGCAGATAGCAGTAGTAGGCCAAGAATAAAATCTGTTCAACCTTACTTAAAATGTTATAAAATTAATCCAATTACTCAGTGGTAGTAGTCAAGTAGATCTGTGAAGGCAAATTCAAAAGAATCATGAGTACTTTCATATCATGTATAGTAATTCTGAACTGTATTGTACATTTGTCATACTGCTTTTTTGGAAGAAACAGTTAATTTTGTATCTTATCATTTTTAATACTATCAGGTGGACTATTATTTTTCACTTTTTTCCAACATATTAATCATTCTTAATGATTATTTTGTTGGTAAAATAAGGAATGTAGATGTCAAGTGCCCTCTTCCAGTATTACTGTGTTGGTCAACAGCAGGCAGCGCTGTGTGAATATGGAGTACAAGATTCAAAATGGACGATTGTGAAGTGTAATGAGTAGAGGAGAATGCAAAGAAACTGACAATGAGAAAAAGAGTTTTAATGAAAGACGTAGAGAAGGAAATCAGTAGGAAAGACCTATGAATTCTTCAAGGCTGTGGAGGAGGAAAAGAGGTACTGTAGAGAGAGACAGCTTGAGATGACTTTGGGAAGAATAGGGGACTTGGTAAGAACATGAGATGCCTTGAGAAGTTCAGAGGGTGGGGGGAAATGATACTGGTTTTTAAGGATGTGTTTGGCAGGGTTATCTCTACTTGTTCCGTGCCTACTCAATCTCTTGTCTCACTTTAAGCTCTTTAAAGCATTACTGCTCTAGTGGGTGGATTCAGTTGATACTAAGAACTTAAGAAAAAAGGCATTATAAGAACTAAGTTAGAAACCTACATAAATTCTTTGTGTGATTTTGATTTTTGATAGTTGTTTTTTTTTGTTGTGTTTTTTTTTTTTTTTAACCCTTAGTTCTTGGTAACATTGAGTGCATTTTGTTTTCTGAGATAACAGCTATCTTTGGACCCTGAAACACTCCCCTTTCTCTCATTCGGGAGGCACTTATATCTACCTTAAACAAAAAGCTTTTAAATACTAGAAACTAGCTTATGAAGGTAGTCTCAACTCTTAAGTCTCCTACAAAACAAATAATTGGTTGACTAGCACAGCTGGGACATTTTGTTAAATGTGTTGGATTAGAACATGCATATTTTTGCATGAGTGAGGTTAAACCTGCGTTACAGCTTTTGCCAGCCAAAAGCAAATCTATCTACTCAATGCAGATAGCTCCCACCAAAGCAGGTTTCCTGAAATTTAAGAAATCATTAGTCCAAAAACTTCTTGAGCTCAGTATCTCAAGAAAGATGGAAGAGTGTGATTAAAAAAATAATAAAAATAAATTTTTAAAAAGCTAATTCTCTATTGTACTTGCTCATATTTGTAGGAAATGGAAAAGAAGCATTTGAATCAAACTCTTCCACATAATTTCTGCTTCAGAATTTCTGATGTACTGTTTTACATTATGGAAAATAAAAGATATTTACCGAGGCACTTAACTAGTGCTGAAATTTACTGTAAAAGCTTTTGGAAGCAAAAAGTGTAAGTTTCAGTAAGGGGAATTAAAACACAAATAGTTGAGTGAATTTAAAGTAATGATTTCAGGAGAGTCATAGTATTTCATTAAGTCTGTCTCTTTCAAGTTTTGTTCAAGGTTTATATCTTGTGAGTATATTCTATTTAAGAAATGTCGTAGCTATCATAGAGGAAGATGGATCTTTTATTATAACATATATCTTCATTAGAGTAATGGAAAGGCAGGAAAACTGATTTGCTCTGTAAATATTTGTGTGTATAAATGATTAAAAAAAAAAAAAAACAGATTAAGAGCTATATTGATGGCAACATCAATTTACTTTGGGACCCATCTAGTTTGCTTGACGTTGGTGTTTTCCAGTAGCTTTCATCCTACTGCTGTGTTATAATACGTAAAATCAATGTTCACTTCAAGATAATGAATATAGACACTTCTATGAAACACTTCTGATTGCATGTGGGTATGTACATGTAATACATACAGCTTTGTTTTCCTGTGCCTGTTCATTCTTACTTTTTCAGCATAGGATATTTGGGACTGATCCTTATAAGAGAAAGGGGAGAGCTTCTCATTCTAACTGACATTCTAACATTTCTCCCTGTTTAAGTTTCCATGTGATTTTTGCTCTGGTAAAATTAGTTTGTTGTTTGAAACATTCACTGTCATATAATCCTGAAATTTCAATTCTTAGTGTCGTTCACTGAAAGTAAAAGCAGCCTCACTTTTACAGGAGCATATTTTTTTCTTCATTGTTCTTGTTTCACTGTATTTGTATCCAGATGTCATTCTCTGTGGAGGATGGCACCTTTCCCATTAAAAGAAGGCAAAAATAACAAATGCAAACTATTATGTTAATCTTAAAATAACTAGAAAGTAATTCCGCTGTAAGAAATTAATCCGTGACAGTGCTGTGGAAGACAGTAGAACTGCAGTTAGGTAGAGATGCTACATTTTGTGGACATCTTAACAAAATCTCTGCAACACAGGGTAACTAATAGCCTGTAATGGTTTAGGTACTCGGATGCATTCAATAACCAGTAAGATTAGAGTTTCACTATACTTAGTTATTTCACACTGTCATGCTTACTGCCCCCACAAAGTCATATTCAGTCTCAGTTTCTTGCTGGGAAGATCTCATCTGAACTGGGAAAGCTAGACAGAAAGACATGTCAGTTCATGCTGTGCAACAGTTTGTCGTTATACTAACCTTGCAGTTGTCTTGGCTATCACCAGCCAGTCCCTGGGCATTCACAGACATTGTTTTCAGTGGATCTTCATCTTTCCAGGATCTTCTTTCCCGTTCCTGATAGATAGGCCTCAATAACTAAGTAGTTTATATGTAGAAGCACAGTGCCAAGTCTCCTTATTCATTGGGGGGATAAGTACCTGTCACTTCTGTTGTGCTTGAGAGTTCAAAATGCAGTTTGAGATATGATCATAAACACATGCGTACATACACACCGATAAGCAGTATGTTCACAATTATTATTCTTCAGCTATGACAATCCCTGGCTTTGATGAGTTTTCTATGCTTTTAAGTGTCATTACTGCTTTACATTTCTAAATGTTGATGATCAGCACTAAAGTGTATATATATTTTTTTCATTTTAAAGAGTGAAGAAAATAATCAGAACACTGCTTTGGTAAAACTGAAGTCTTGGAAGAAGTTTTATCTATTATAGTTATTCCATGTAAAAGAGAATTATTTCTCTAACATGTTCTGAGAATGTATTGTTTAGGAAACAAAAATCTTTATAAGAAGCATAAACTCACATTAACAGAATGTGAAACACTATTCCTGTGGAAGGCAGATGGGAGTAGAAGATAAAAGAAGAGAGAGGAAAAAAAGACAAAGTTAAAAATAGAAAATAATTGGAATGATTTGGAATACCTAACTGAAATTATGAGGATCTATTCTACCTGTATGTAGTTCTGCTCAGTATAGGGGGAAAAAAAAAAAAAGGTTTTTTTATTACTTAGAAAATTGAGTTGTCAACACTGATGTGGGTTATGCCTCAGAGTATAAGTACAAGTTGGGTTTCCTTCTGTTCATCCAAGAGGAAAGTACTATTAATACAAAAGCATAATACAAAAAGTAATTTTCCATGTGATGTTACTGAAGGCTTTTTCCAAAGCTTACTTGCGGTCTGATTTCCTGTGTTTATTGTCTCTTTTCTCCAAGGGAGATGCATTAGCAAAGCGTGGCTATGTGATGGCGATATTGATTGTGAGGATCAGTCTGATGAGGATAATTGCGAGGGCTATATGTGTGGACCACCAAAATACCCTTGTGCTAATGATACCTCCATCTGCCTACAGCCTGAGAAGCTCTGCAATGGGAGAAGAGATTGTCCTGATGGATCTGATGAAGGCGATCTTTGTGGTATTTCTCTTAGACACATTTTCCTGATTCCTTATCTGTCATAATACTTTCTTTCAAATAAAAGTTATGATGTTAACCTTAAGATACTGTTATAAAAGTTCCCTATGTGAGGATTTTTTTAAATCAAATCATAATGTTCTTCTACTTGAATGAACTGGTTTTTTGTTTTGTTTTGTTTTCAAATAAGAAAAAGCATAGCTCCTTGGATAAGTCTTTCTTTTCCTGGAGATAAACAATATAAGGATCTATAATATCTATGAAAGTACTGAAACTAATGTGCAGTTCTCTCAAATTATAAAGGCTGTGTAAGTGATCATGAAGGAATGAATTTGTATGTCTAGGAGGCTACATGTCTCCTTGATGGTACTAGCATGGATAACGATACTTTGACTTTTTACTACTAGTAGTAGTAATCCAGGGAAGAAAATAGGCCAGTAGTTGGAGGCAAGGAAAGTATTTGTGAAAGTATTTGTGTGCATATTTCTCTGTGCATCAACCTTTTAGCACTTGGTCACCTCTGGAGTTGGGATATTGGTCTAAAATAGTCTTTGGGCTAACTCTTTATGGATACTTCTTAAGTTAATGAAATATATATGAAAGTCTGGGAAAAAGATATACATATATTGTACGTCTGCCATGCTAAAATTTTGAAAGTTTGCAGTAAAGATACTGTGCTAAATACTTAAGAATTCTGTAGCTTTAAAATAAATACAATAAGCTGTTTAGCAGATTTAAAATTGTTCACTCATCCTAGAAGCTTTTCCTGCGTTTTAGTAGACCTTGTGTCTTTCAGAAGTATACAGTATAGCAAACAATCCTTGCAGCCCTTAACGCCCTTATTTTTCCATGTTCTTTCAGATGAGTGTTCACTTAATAATGGTGGATGTAGTCATCAATGTTCTGTGGTTCCTGGAGGAAGAATTGTGTGCTCATGCCCTGTAGGATTCAATCTCAGTGTAGACAACAAAACTTGTGAACTTATGGATTATTGCACCAAGCACCTTAAGTGTAGTCAAGTATGTGAACAACATAAAAATAATGTGAAATGCTCATGTTATGAAGGCTGGAAGCTCAGTAAGGATGGAGAAAATTGCATTAGTACTGGTAAGTTGAAATTCAGTTGACTTTAACACATTTGAATATTAATGATATTAATTTAATGTGAGTGGATTGTTTTGTTTTCATCTGATTTTTAATTTGAATATAGACTTTACTTGCGCTGGTTCATGATCAAGTTACTGCTTTTGGGCACTACTGGACCTTGGGTATCTCTTAACACATCTCTCTATGCATCTCCAGAACCTTTCCCAAAATTCAGGATATTTGTTTTCATTTCTTTGGGCTTCTTTCCTGAGTTACCCAGACTGTGAAGTCCATGTACAGAAGTACAGTTCCAGGAGTGATCAGCTTCTTGTTGGTGATCCCACGTCTTTCTATAAATTGGAGTGTGTGCTGACTTTTGTTTCGTTCAGATGTTATCCAAATTTACTGCTAGCCTATATCAGCTGTAGCTCATAGCAAACTTTTGCTTCAGAGTTTGGAATGTTAATTGCAAATATATGCACGCACACACAAGCAATTATCTTCTGTCAGTTAGCACTCACAGAATAAGCTATTTTTTAACCTTTACTATTCTGGTACTTGATTTTGTCATCAATAAACCAGTTCAGCTTACTAATCAGAGGAAATCCAACATTAGCCAAAGCAGGAGAGGAGAATACATTCCCTTCATTGCTCAGTATTCTGTTCTGAAGCATGTCTCAGAAACTGTTAGAGGTGTCTGTCAAGCTCAATGTGAATGTGTGTGAAATGAAAGCATGTATGTGAGATAGACGCTGTCATAACATCAGTACTTTCCTGCAAGAAGTTAAAAATAATATAGATGTTCAGAGTAGGACTGTTGTGTACTTATTCCTTGATAGTATCTTATCCATACTGGGTCAAAATGTCTTCAAAACTATTATAATTTATTTGGATATTTTATAATTGAACAGCTTTTATGATTAAGATATTTCTCATTTATTACAGATAACTCAGCATTTCCTCAGGTGAATTATAGGGAAAAAAATTTAAATCGCTAAGTGAGAAATAAAAGCCCAAGTTTCTCAGTTCAAATCATCTGGAATAATTTACTAGTTAGCAGTCATCTTAACTGTCTACATTTCAGAAAATATGGCAAATTCTAATCCATCTGCTTTGACCTTGCTAGACCTAATTTGTACAGTGTTGTAGGGCTATGTGATGGTTTTAATGAAGTCTGTATTGCATGTAGTAAAAAATATTTCTCTTTTCCAAAACAGTGAACAAAGAAAATTTAGTATTGTGTCCTGAATGTTGCAGGATAGAGCTTTTAGCAAATGCTTATAAAAAGCTTTTAGCAAATGCTTAAAAATTGAGGGTTTTGCTGAAGAGAAATTTTCTTAATATTTTTAAGAACTTGTTTGTATGAATCCACTGGGAACATCATTTAAAGAATGGCATCCAAATCAAGTTTTTGTCACAATAATTGTTGTTACAGTATGTAAATAATTGCTACTACAAAATGAAATTAGATATATATTTTGCTGAGCTATCACTGAGCTATGCTGATAGTAGACTCCCAGATCACACATGACTGTTACTGTGGCCTGTATGTCCAAAATGCTGTTATTCTTAGTTAAAGTTCTTATTTTGTTACACTGCTTTAATGTTTTTGACCCTTGATCAATCACATTTATTATATCACTGTCATTTCTGAATATTCAGAAAACGCATTTTTACTGGGTTACAGGAATGAAGGGATAAAAACATTATAAAAAGGTGTTAACAACGTTATAAGAAAGGCTAGTAACGAACATTGGTAATTTCTGCTTGCTTTAATCTAATGTTTGAAACCTAATGGGAGTGAAAAAAACGTAATACAAATGAAATATACTCTCTGTACTGAAAAGTAAGAAAATTGAGACTAAAGCTATTTAGCTTTTCTTAGGCCCCTGAGATATTTCTGCTTAATATTTACTGGCTGTTGGTAAGAATCTAAAGTTACAAATTGATTTTTACAGATTTTGTCAGACAATTTAACGTTAAATATATGATCTGAGACTGGAGATGTCAGCCAGTATAAAGAAAAGTGATACTGTTCTTTATAAACCGTAAAGATTATATCCTAATGCCATCAAAGCAGCAAGAAAATAATTCCGTATCAAATAAGACATATGCTTTTATAGTCAATAATAATTTTAGTTTATTTCATTTGAAGGTATGGTGAATACTCCAAAGGATAGAAATTCTGATACATTAATTGTTGACTGTACAAATAGCATTTTGCTAAACCAGTCAAGGGATCCCAATTTTGATCTCATTTGTGGATTTGTGAGCCTCAAAATGTCCATTGCACTTAACATCTCTGTGCATCAGATCTTATGTGAATGTTAAATGAAGGCTTATAGTATTGTCTACTACAACTAGAGATGAAATAGAACTTCGGGAGGTAAACAGTCCCCAGTAACACCAAATACCATCAATAGTTGGTATAATTACTATAGTAGCCTCGTTTGTTTTGAAATCTCTTGAACTGGGAGAAGATACGCATTGTGTTAGAGCAGTAACCAGTAATCCTTATTCCAGGAGGAAAAAAAACATTCCGAAGAAAATTGTTACTTTGCCCTTTGCTAATTTTTAACTCTTGAGCTTATATAAACTGTATCTATATGCAAACACTTCTGTAGTACACTGCAGTAACATCTAAAGTCTGTACACATTACTGCACTTTTTCAAGATGCTTTACAAACCATTTCAATAAGTATCCATCAAAACTAAACTAAAATATGAAGGAAAAAAAAAAGTAAATATTTTTTGAGTTGTATTTTAGGTTCTCAACCAATGACTCTTGTAATGTCTTTCTCTTTCTTTCCTGTTTTTCTTTAGTTCTGCTTCTCTTCCATTCTGGAGGGTTTTAAGTGCTATAGTGTTTTTCTTCCATATTTCATGTTCTCAGTTTCATTTTTATTGTTCTGGTGCATGTATTGTTACATTTCAGACTTCTCAAAGAATGTTTCATTCATTTCAAAAATTGTATTGATTGAGCTAAAAGTATATTACAGAGCTCCATTATTCAAACAGAAAGTCAATATAAATTATATATTTCCATATTGTTAGTTTCTGTTGGAACATCCTTCAGAGTAAGTTGTGCTGGTATATTGCACTTGAACTCTTTCACATCATGATAGACTGGAAAAAGAAAATGTTCTTGAATGATATTTAAATATCGTTTTTGTGTTCCGTCTTTCAGAACTTGGTGTAATAAAAGTCCAAAACATACAGTTGAGGTTTCATTTAAAAAGTGACTCTAAAGATTTTCTAAGCTATATGACCTCAGATGTGTGTATATGTATGTCTGTGTACACACACACACACACACACACACACACACACACACACTACTGGATACATACTTGGAGAAAAGAATGATCTGATTGTTTTCTCAATTGGTTTTAACTGGTTTTAAATTCCATCCTGTTAGAATTTCCAACTGTCTTGCAATATTAAAAGGAAAAAGGAAAAAAAAAGGAAGATCTAATCTTTTCAATCCTTTTTCTCATTGTTTGTTTTAATAATACACCTACTTGCTTGAAATCTTCACCTCATCTAAACTCTGTAATAATTACAATAGAAAACAATTTTATAATATGGTTAACCTAAGCAGTGATTGTTCATATATATTTATGTGTAAAGCGATATAAGCTTATGGGCACAAATTGAACATCATTTGAATAGCAAAGGAAGAAGTTCAATGGTAATTGGGTTTGGTCGTGTGATGTATCAGTAAGAGCAAAAATGCTCATTTCCTTGCTTAGTAGTTTGCAGTGATGTTTTTTAACCACTTAATTTTAAATGGAAAAAGCTTGCGTATATTTATTTTAGTACTTTTTTTTTTTCAATTAAATTTCTTTTAGAATGATGTACAGTTCAATCATTTTTTTTTTTTCTGAGTCTTTTGAGAAAATATCTTATACCTCGAGACTTAAAGGTCTAGTTATGGAACAATTTGTGGTGTAGCTATAAAACATGTTTCAGTACCTGAGTGTGATATTCCCAATTGTAATGTTTGGTATCTCTTGTACTGATCAAATATATTGTTATATATAGTAGAGAAGTGAGATGTTTATGGGACTAAAATATATTTGAAAGATGCTCCATCAGCATCTTGTGAATTGTTTTAATACTCTGTTGTTCTTATTTCACTTGTCATTTATAGCAATGTATAACAATCTTTTCTTTATTATTCTTTTGAAATGTGTTATATTCTGCTTCCAGATCCATTTGAAGCTTTCATAATTTTTTCTATTCGACATGAGATCAGAAAAATTGATCTTCACAAACGTGACTACAGCCTTTTGGTTCCTGGTTTAAGAAATACAATAGCACTTGATTTTCATTTCAGTCAGAGTTTACTGTACTGGACAGATGTGGTGGAGGACAAAATTTACAGAGGCAAGCTTTCTGATACTGGAGGTACGGATTTAATCTTTAATTTCTTAGGAGTGAAAGCAACTGCAGTTACACAATACTGGATATCCTAAATTGTTACTGAGGTAGCATTCACAAAAACAATCTGTGATGATATTCTGCCTCTAAAAGGATATATATCTTGGCGCACTGCTAGAAATGTTTTGTTACGAAAGTTTCATTTTGCAGCAGTCTATTAGTGGAAGAAAAAAAACAAATATGAAGGGCTGGTATTTCTTCCTGATCCCATGAGAACAAAACCTTTTATTTCTTTTTCATTGACTGGGGAAAAAATAAAAGTAGATCTGCATGAATTTTGCCTAGTATGTGCGTTAGAAAACAGAGCGTGAGTACATCCTTCAGAGATGCTGCAAAATTGGTCCCTGGTAACAGGGCATGGGCATGTCAGCAGTGGGACTCCGTGTGATATCTGGCCTTCATAGATATTTCCATGGCTTTAATTAGTAAACCATCAAAGAATAAAATTGTTGTATGAAGTTTATTTAACAGCGGTGCAAGAAGTGTGGCTATTTACAGTAGTCTGTCACATTTGCAAAGACAAAATGTCACGTGGAATGAAAGATTATGGCCAGCCATCAGATTAATCAAGAATTCAGACCAAGAACACTTGATACACTTGCATGTCTAAGTACACAATATGAGACTCTGTATTAGCTTTTTAAGTCTCTTTCTCTTTTTAAGGTGTAAGTGCCATTGAGGTGGTAGTACAGCATGGCTTGGCGACGCCTGAAGGTCTTACTGTAGACTGGATTGCAGGAAACATATACTGGATAGACAGCAATCTGGACCAAATAGAAGTTGCAAAGTTAGATGGTACTTTGAGAACAACGTTAATAGCAGGAGCTATGGAACATCCAAGAGCTATTGCTTTGGATCCCAGATATGGGTAATTGTAAAAGGATTATTTTTTTCGAGTTGAAAAATATTTTAAATACAGAGTTTTAAATGGAAGATTATTTGATTACCATTTTCCTGTGAGTTATAGTATCTATCTTGTTTGTAGTTTTTGAAAGCCTATTTTAAGTGAAATGCCACCTTTTAGAATGTACAGTGGACAGTGTAAGTGTTAAGAAAAGATAAATCAGAAGATACTATTTGTTTACAAAACACTTCTCTTGCTATGTGATATTTTTCTTTTGATTTTTTTTAATGTCGTCGGTGGTAACTGGCCCATTTTATGCCCTTATGCCACATACAGCATGTACTACTGTTCACAAGCACTAAAGGAAAGTCGTTTTAATTTAATTTAAAATGAATAATTGTATCTTCTTTCCAACTTTTTTTTTTTGTTAAACCATTTAAAATTCTCTTACGTGCTTCAAATATGTTCTTATATCTCTTTTATTTTCTTCTCACTAGAATTCTATTTTGGACAGACTGGGATGCAAATTTTCCTCGCATTGAATCTGCTTCTATGAGCGGAGCGGAAAGAAAGATCATATATAAAGATATGGATACTGGAGCCTGGCCTAATGGCCTTACAGTGGATCATTTTGAGAAAAGAATAGTATGGACAGATGCCAGGTAAAGTGATAACAGTATTCTTGGTTATCTATTTATAAATCCTTATTCTTACATACAGAAATGTGAACTACATTGAAAGTGTATTGTGGCTATGTACACCATGTACATAAGGAGTCTTGTGTGCAATTGGATCTTATGTACATTTCTTTCATTGCATTGGTATTATAAATAATTTATTTGTGTTTCAGTTCTTTGTCCTTTGCAGTATTTGGTGGATAGCTATTGACTATGAGAGTTTGTCAGTATATGACTGCATGGAAGTACACTTCATACATAGTGGATGAATACATTTATTTGGTTTAAATACAGAAGTCTCTATGAGAAGTTCTACCTTGGTTCCTGAGGCAGAAGGGATCTTTAAATGACCTATTGTCAGGCCCTGAGTGGATCAGCAGATCATAATGGCCATGGCCAGACTTGGCAGGGACCTATCTCTGCACATTTTGCTTGTGCCCATGTGCCCACTTCAGCCCAACCACAGCCCTGCCTGACAGCAGACCCTGTTTATCCAGACCTTAATCCACAACTGACTTCCTCACCTGTCTCATCACCTGAAATCTGTCTCATGACCTGAACTCTTAGTTGAACCTGATTGCCACCACTGGGTCTTGCTTGTTGTGTTTGCCTTGCTCTGGGGCAGTGGGATGTGGCATGGAGAGTGAGTCCTCTCCTGCCAGCTGTGTTATGTGTGGCCTGTGATTTCCTGTGACTTAAAAAGCAGTTGGCTGTTAGTGCTCCCTAATACACAGAAGGCCCAAGCAATTCAGAGTTTTTTTTTTCCTTTAAGTTCATCTGAATGTAAACTTCTCTATTGCTTTATCATATCATGGAATTAAATTTGACTTTTGCAAACACTGTACAATCAACATTTCACATCCCAGTTAAAAAATTAATAGCAAAAACTAAATCAGGTGTGAAGTTGATGATGGCTCTCTAAACAATTTTTGTCGTTGTAAGGGTAAGGTCTTAAAATATTTTGCTCCAGTATCATAATGGTTCTGTGGTGTTGTTATTTTTATTTTCATGTAATCTGAAGTTTGGATTTATCTTGTAGATCAGATGCTATTTATTCCGCATTATATGATGGAACCGGCATGATAGAGATTATACGGGGTCACGAATATCTTTCTCACCCCTTTGCTGTTTCTTTGTATGGGAGCGAAGTATACTGGACAGATTGGCGGACCAATACACTTGCAAAAGCCAATAAATGGACTGGCCAGAACGTCAGCGTTATACAAAAAACAAGTGCTCAACCCTTTGATCTTCAGATATATCACCCAAGTCGTCAGCCACAAGGTGATATTTTAATAGAACAGTTAATCATTATTTGTATGAGAGGGAAAATTTTATGTATATATGTATATATATATATATATAAAACAATATCTGCGTATTGATTTGCCTTTAACTGTTTATTTTTATTTGAATGTTATTTTTAGCATGAGTGTTACTTGAGTGGACATAAGTTTCTAACTTGATTAAAGATATTGAGATTAAGATTGGTGCCTGTGAATATTGCCCATTTGGAATCTTGTTCTTGATCTGATAAAAATGAAGTCAAGAGCAATACATATTGTAAAAGCTTCCAATTTAATATTGAACTGAAGGAGTTTATCTGGCAAAAGCAAACGTGAGTGTTAGTTGTCCTGTGCTTCTAAAGGAAGATGTATTCTTCTGTGAAGTAAAACGTGTATGCAACTTCTAGTACTAAATATACTACCTGAATTTTAAAAAGGATAGTGACTTGAACTGTGGATGCCTGCCCTGTCTTTGGAGGTGTTCAAGGCCAGGGGCTCTGGGCAGCTTGGTCTAGTGTTAGATATGGATGTTGGTGGGCCTGCATGTGGCAGGAGGGTTGGAGCTTAATAATCCTTTAAATTCCTTTCAACCCATGCCATCCAATGATTCTATGATTAATTTGCATGTAAATATAGGAAAGTAAAAATACCACTGGAGTGTGAACACCAGTTAGTCACAGAATGTTTTGTGGTCTCTGGCTAAATTTCAATACCTATTCCAGAAATTTGATGGCAATAGAAACTAATTTAAAATTTGTATCAGTTTATCTTAGAATTTTTTTTACCCAGCATATTAAGATACATTTGCAAGAAATATTCACCTGTGTATCACTTTAAGGTAATAGTTTTCTGCTATTTTTTAAAATTAGTCACTTTCTCCACTTTGGTGAATGAGAACCTGTGTTCTATATTCAGTGTTTTCATGGTAACCTAAGAGTTCTTGTTAGCTTTTTCTTTCTGTTAGAAAAACAGAACAGCTAGTTTTTGTTTGGACTGAAGCCAGACAGTGTCTTGAGAGATTATCTGACTTTAGAGAGAGACCTCAGATTCCTAGGGTGATGATATTCAGCATTCCATAGTCACAGATATCTTGGCCTAAGCAAAGGTATGAGCCGTAGAAAAGTTTTAAACTGTATTTTAACAGTATCAAGAAATGAAAATATCAAGTTGTATAGTTGCAGTTTTATTTTATAATGTAGAAAATACCATATTCCAATTTATTGGTGTCCTTCTGAGTTTAATTTAAATAATAATTTTTCGATGGAAGCAATTCCTTACTACAAATCTAGTGTATGTTAAGTGAAATGTTATTAGAGCTAGAGGAAAATCATTACATTACTGGATTCTATCTTAACTATACTTCTGAATTTGTAGCAACGTGCAGTAAACTAAATAAGATTACATGCAGTTGAGCATTACAAAATGGAAAGAATCCCTCCCTTTTATCATACTTGAACAGTAAATTTCTAATTTTTGTGAAGTTTTTTTTTTTTTTTTTTTTGTAACTCATGGCTGCCACTGACTAAAAATACTGCTGCCTTTGGTTTTTCCTTATAACTTGTGCCCTGTTATTACACCACTTTCTATTCTTTTACATGTGCACTTCTTATCTGCTTTAGTATATCAGTATGCTTTTTGGAAGTCAGGCACTCCGTGTACTCTGCTCCTGGTGTTAAGCTAGTATCATTAATTTCAGTTTTCTCTGTTTTCTTTCTTTTTTGTGGTACTCTTTCATCTCAAACTGTGTACTCTCCTGTAGCTGTCAGCTTTCTCGTAGTCTTCTGTTTCAAAGGGAAATGAGAAATTTTTACTTGTAAATGTGAACAGCCTGATTTCACTTAGCTTTAAATGAAATCCAATCTTTTGGTTGGCTAAGCTTGGGCATGGGTGGGAGGAAGGAGAAGCGGAAAGATCTGTTAACAAGAGCTTCAGAACTACCATAAATCTATCATGCTTTATACAATACAGCATCACAAAGAACCAAGACAACTGAAAGCTACTCATTTCTTATTGTCTATTTTGTTTCACAGCAAATATATAAATGGTATGAACATATTCCATGGTATACTAATTCCTTTCAGCAATTAAATGTGAAGTTAAAATAATTAATGTAGGCAATAAACATATATTTTAGAGCTAATGCATTTTCTGATCAGTTCTTAGCTTGCAAATTCTCAAGAGTAATGCTGAATTAATTGGATACAAACAGGTGTTTTATCTTGACCAAGTATGGTGAAAGGATCTCTGGACAAATGAAAAGCAACGTTACAGGAAGTACTAACAGTGAACAGAGGCTTAGACCTATAACTGGTTTTAATAAGATAAAGAGTAGACTGTCAGCAATTTATAAGTATCATTTTTTATATAAGGTGCATATATTTGAAAGTGTTGGAAGAACTTAGTCATGTATTTAGTCATGTTTTGCGGTTGGACTTGATAATCTTTAAGGTCTTTTCCAATCTGAGCAATTCTATTTATCTTTAAAGTACAAGGGTAAAAAAAAAAAAAAAAAAAAAAAAAAATCTAGCTGCAATCTGATGCTGAGAAGGAAAGTCTTCAAAAAGAGGCTGATCTGGAGCATAAGTTGGTCCACATTGTATGCATATTTAGAGGCTGTCAGGGTAATCTTTCATTTGTCAACTGGTGATAGAATGTCTGGAGCTATTTAAGGTTTACTGCTCAAGAAAAATAAATGTTTCTTAATAATGTTTTAGGCAGCAGTCTAGAAGACATATGATAAAGAGTGACATATAACTGTGTGCAATACTATAAGAGAAGTAGATTGACAAGCAATCAGGAGTGTAAATCAATTAAGTAGTGCAAAAGGCTGTCCAGTTGGATGAAAATGTTGGTTCTGTGTATTGCAGTGATCAAAAGGAAAATGATTGGTGAAAAGGATTAGTAAGAGAGTAAAGAACCACAAATAGTGCCCTGTGATGCTCTATAAATCCATAGCACTCCCACATCTTAAATACTTTAAGCAGATCATATGAAAGATTCTGAGCATGCTTGACAGGCTGATCAAGAGTGTGGGAAAGATTTTTGTATGAAGGCAGGTAAAATGCTGGTTCTTGGAATACAGCTTATAGATAGGTTTCTGTATGATGGAAGTCTGTGAAATCCAAGGTGGCATGGAGAAGGGAAGTCAAGAATGGTTATACGGTAATCTGCAATAGAATTAGAAAGAATGATTAGAGCTAGTACAGGGAAATGAAAGAGAAAGTTTTGGTAGTCAAGCCAACTGCATACCTGTTTGCCTTCAAGAGAATTATTTTTTATTAAAAAGTGAAGAATGGACTTAGCAATTAGTCAGTGAAAGTGGTATGAATATGAAAGGAATATATACCTGTGCTGCCATACTTCATTTTTAGATTATGATTATATACTCTTCCAATTCTGCACATGAGTAGACATAAATGCATCTCCTTTATTCCACTGTATTTTTCCACAAGTTTTCTAGTCCATGCTGTTTAAAAGACATAAATTTTGCTGTGGGCAAAGTATACAGATTGTTACAGCACTTCAACCATAATTCTGCCTTTTGGATAATGGTTGGACTTAATGATCTTGAATGGTTGGACTTAATGATCTTGAATGGTTGGACTGGAAGTTATTTTCCAACCTAAATGATTTGATGATCGATAACTAGTATCCCTTTTTATTTTTCCTGTATGGTGTTTTATTTGAATTCTATGCTTAAAGAGCAACTTCAGTGGAGTATAAAATGTAATATCCAAGTATATACTTGCATACAAAGAGATGGAGGTTCTATTAAAATTCTAAGTAAAGGTAGTTGAACTAAAATAAGTCTGTGGCTAAACTCTGACAGCAGTAGTGCCAGGAAAATGCAGATCAAATCTCTGAGTGATCACTGAATGATCTCCTGAGATCTCTTTAATATGCTTTTTTATGACATCCTTCACAATGTTATCAAAACCCTAAATCTTGTTTTTGATCAGTTATTTCCTGAGATAGTGGTTAATGGAATATTAATATTAGTAAATCATCTAACTCTAATCCTGAAGGGCTCATGGAATCTTCATAATTTCAATTTATTTTTTAAGGTTCGCGTTTCCTGTCTCTTATATGAAGTTGTAAACTGAGTTCCCTCACCCCTGCTCCACTTCACAATCCCAATTTTTCCACATTATTGCTATAGTTACAAGAGAGATGATGATGATGATAAATTAAACATTCTTATATTTTTGGAAAAGATAAAATCAAATATAGTTATGACATAAAGATAAAAGGGAGTTTATAGTTCATTAGCAGTCAAAAGAGCTATTAACTCATTACCAAGTCAATATTTTTATGCCTATTGACCCAGCTGTCTTGTTAGAGATGCAGAAGTGATTATAGAGAGGATGTGAGATGGTTTATTTTTGTTTTTTTTCATTAAGCCTTGGAACAGCAGGAGAAATGGCAAAGATTGGGAGAGAACTGCCGGTGATGGAAAGAAACTTGTCAGAAAAGTGTAGAAGATTGTGATTTTATGATAGAATAATGAAAAACGCTGGATAGAATTTAAGTAATCCATTAATCTGAGAATTTGAGAATTTCATTCCTCCTGTAGTTTTGGTCAGACAAGTAAGTAGTTAAAGGATTCAAGTGATGTAGATCAACTTAAGGAAGCATGCCTTGATGAGAGAGGGAAATGTTTTAGGTTAGTTTTAGCTTGCCATCAGATTTTAGTGCTTGAGTGTGAGCTCAATTTTCCCAAAGAAATTCAAGCATCAAATTTTTCTAGTTAGCTAATTACTATATTGCGGGCTAGTGCAACATTGAGGAAATATATTCCAAACTAATTGATTTTGTTAATTAGAAATTTGTCTTGATGAATCAGTTAATCTCACTTCCCTTTTCATCATTGCTAATCTTCTATGTTGTTTTCTTGTTGTTGCTATTCCTTTTTTTTTTTTTTTTTTTTTTAATGGAAAAATCACTCTGTGTCGTGGAGTTAACTATGCCCATGACAGGGGAGCAGTAGGCCCCTGGGTCCCTCCAGCCCCACAAAATGGGAAAGGAAAAGGAAAAGGGATAGGAAGATGGCAGATGGGCCCAAGGAAGGAAGGAAAAAAAAACAGCGGCAACAATCTATGGAGGAAAACTTATTTTACTAAGTATGATATGGAAATGCAAGATAACACAATATAATACAATCTAATTGAAATTGAGACTAATAAATCAAATAAGATAGGAGAGAAAGAGTTCCTGAGGCCAAGTCAAACCTGAAAAGCTTGGAATGGCTAGGAAAGCACCCTCCAGCACCCACTGCCAGGCAGTAAGAGACTGCCCCACCCTGAAGGGCCAGATCCCAGGACTTCCGTAATGTATAGGGATAGGTGCCTGGAACTGAAGCATTAACACTTTAACTCCCATTGCACTACCTTATGTTATGATGTGGAATACATGACACTCTGATTTTCTGTTCATGTTTGGAATGTCTCTATATGAGCACTCTGGAACTGTATAATGTGCAATAATGAATGAAGACTGCAAGAATAGTTTCAAGATTTTGTAGCACTGTCCTCCGTCATCTCACTTTATGCTCTTAAAAGCAATTTCAGCATATCTTATTTAGAGGAGAATGGTAGAAAGTTGCTTGAAATAAAACAACTCTTAGGAAAGTTTTTTCTTTGAACAAAGTAAAAATAATTTTGCATTTCAAATTATCTTTTCATATTAGGTTTTTCACTGATGTAGTAAATAGATGAAATCAAGGGGGAGCATTGAATTCACTGAAATTCACTTATTCACTTCACAGACCTGGCTTGACACTTAACGAAATGAAATGTGCTGCTTATGTCTTCATTATATCAATGTTTTTTTTATTCCATGCTTCCTGATTTGTAGTGTACAATTGCTTACATTTTAATGGTATAAATAGATCGCAAAATTTATTTCTCACTGAAAAGGACCCTTTTGCTTTGGGCTAAGATGATCAGAGGGCTGGAGCACCTCTCATATGAAGAAAGATTGAGAGAAATGGGCTTGTTTAGCTTGCAGAAGAAAAGGCTTTGGGAGACCTCATTGTGGCCATCCAATATTTGAAGGGAGCCATCTAAACAGGAAAGAGTATGGCTGTTCATATGGATGGATAGTGATAGGACAAGGGGGAATGGTTTTAAACTAAGACAGGAGGGCTTTAGGTTAGATATTAGGAGGAAGTTTTCACACACAGGGTGGTGAGGCACTGAAACAGGTTGCCCAAGGAGATTGTGGATGCCCCATCCCTGGAGGCATTCAAGGCCAGGCTGGATGTGGCTCCGGGCAGCCTGGTCAGGTGGTTGTTGACCCTGCTCATAGCAAGGGGGTTGAAACTAGATGATCAACCCAGGCCATTCTGATTCCGTGGGCTGGCTTCATGAAGTTACAGTGATAATTTTGGTGGTGGTGTAAGTTTAAAAAACAAACAAACAAAAAAACCAGTCTGTATTATTTCATTATTTGCCTAGAAAAAGAGATTGGAGTACACGCGCAATAGTCTTAGTGATTCTTCAAACAGAATATTCTAAATTTCTAACCAGTGTAGTTTTCACAGGTCTGACATCAGACGTACCTTACACTAGCTAATGAGACAAGGTTGATAGCATGGTAGTTAAAGTAGGATCTTTCACAATCAAATTTTAATGTCACCAAAAATCACATCACTAGCAATTATTGTTCAGTTAGCAGAAGATTCTCATACATGTTTCTGTAATATTAGTAGCAGCTATGAAGTAAGCGCAGTTGTAGTTTCATTTACCTCTTGACTGTCCTTAACAAGAAATGTTAAAGAAAAACCTGAATAAGGCTTTAATCCTCCTCAGTCTACAAAGAGGAGATCCAATAGTGAATAAGGTCACCAAATTATGTTAATATTAAAATAACCACACTTTGAACAGTTAACTTTTTAATTGTCAAATAGCTGTAAATTTCAGTGAGAAATTTGAAAATGGGATAAGTCATAAAGATAAGAAATTATGCGCTTACCAACAGTTTTTACTATTGTAAAATGGGAGGTACATCTTGATATCATTTCTCATAAATGTTTATCTTTGTTTTCCTTCAGCTATAGGTGAATAAAGTGTTCACATAGAGTTGTGATAGCAAATTCTTGTTAAAAAAGTTGTTCATGAACTGTTAATGAGTTAAAGCTTCTTACAGAATCTTGTCATTTGTTTCCAGTGAAAATCAAGTGAAGCAAATTAGGATAAGTATGATGATAGTCATAATATAATGAGAAGAAATGTGGTGCTGCAAGAAAAATTATTAGTTCTGAAGGTTGTTTTTATATTTTGTGTATTTCATTATACAATTTTAGCTTCAAATCCATGTGCTGCTAATGAGGGCAGAGGTCCATGTTCTCACATGTGTCTGATCAATCACAACAGAAGTGCTGCATGCGCATGTCCACATCTGATGAAACTTTCTTTAGACAAGAAAACATGTTATGGTAAGTTTTTCTCCTGAGACTTGGCAATTATCTTAAATCTTTGAACTTGGCAAATTAATATAGCCTTAGAAATAGTCTCTACAGAGCATTTTAATGATAGATTTAAAAAGAAGGATCTAGTTTTTGAGAAGTAATAATTTACGGTCAATTTATGGGATGTGTGTAGCTTTGGTATTTATTACGACAGACTATTTATTGTTTGTATGTATGATATGTTAGCAGAATTTAACAAAGATTTATAATGTAAGGTTCATCATCAGAAAATGATGAGTCAAATAACTTGAATAGCAAGAATATACTTATGAGCTTTAATCTCTGTCTGTTCTTCTAAAATTTTCTGAGCATCACTTTCAAGGATTAAGAAAACAGTAGGGCTGTTTCAAACGTAATACCTCCTATTTTATGATGTTGGCCCATATCAGAGGCAGATATTGGTGGTATGGTGATAGAGGCTGAACTTGGTTACCAGTATTCTATTTCATTTTGTTGCTGTGCCACAGATGGCAGCAGAGGGGCAGTGTGACAGAACAGTGTCTGAAATGGAAGTGTGTGGGGAGCAAAAGTGTGTTGCTGAAGTCTTCTATGCGGAAAAAAATGACACCCATTGACATTCATCAATCTTTGCTGAATGTTTATGGAGATCAAAGAGTGGATGCGAGCACAGGGAGGTAGTGGATGATGGTTACAGCAGAGGCGACAGCGACGTGAAAGATAAACCATGTTCTAGGTGGTCATGCATAGCTATCAGACCTCTAAATGAAGAGCATCTTGACCAACTGATCTGCATGAATCGGCTGATGGTGGTGACTATTTTGAAAAATAGTGCTTTTTAGCTGAGAACTTGCTCTATCAAATTGCGTTACTGTGCTCACTGTGACTGTTGTAGTTTCCATGTAAATAAATAGGAGGCGTTATTTTTGGAGCAACCTACGTAAAATGAAAAGGAAATATTGGACATATAAAGCTCTTCTTCAAGGCTATATATATTAATAAACACTTTATTTTCAATCCCTAGAATTGTCAAGAAATTGTGCTTGCTACTTGTTAAGACTCTGTAGAGCATTACTTTAATCAGTGTTGATTAATAATGTTAAGGAAACCCCAAGAAAAAAACATTTTATTGTGTCAAGAATATTGTGGTAATAAAGTTACCTTTGCAGTTCATACACAGATCTTTGCTTCAATAATTTAGACTTCTGAGATAAAAAGTAGTGTTTTATTTTGCTTCTAACTTCTTTATTTTATTTTTTTTTTTAATTAGTGGATGTCTAAATTTTAATTGAGTTTTCTTTTTCCTGTTGCCTTGCCTTTTCCTGCTTACACTTACATTATAATTTGTTTTAGTGAGTATTGTTTGCAAAACTTTGTTACAGTGATAGTCTGCTCCTCTTGGAAATACCAAGTATTTGTAATGATATTCTGTGAGTATCTGTTAGAATTTTCAAATATGTTTTTTTATTAGGATAAGAAGTTAAAAGTTAAACTCTTCCCTTACAGCTTTACTGGACTGTATTGATACAGTAGCATAGGAACATCTTGTCTTGTACCCAGAATTAATATATTTTTCCTGTTATTTTTATGCTCTGTAATGTAATTTATTTCTCAAATAACACTAAGTGCAGGTTTCCTGGGGATGTTAAATCATTCGTACAAATTTTATTTACACATTTGCAAATGAATGACTTTTACTCTTGTTAGTAATGATGTGAAGAGGAGGAGGTGACTTTTTTTTTTCCTATCTTCCAACAGAAAGGAAGAAATTTCTTCTTTATGCAAGACGTTCAGAAATAAGAGGAGTGGACATAGACAACCCCTACTTCAACTTTATTACAGCCTTCACTGTTCCTGACATTGATGATGTGACGGTCATAGATTTTGATGCTGTTGAGGAGCGGTTGTATTGGACTGATGTGAAAACACAAACCATCAAGCGTGCCTTCATTAATGGTACTGGTTTAGAAACTATTATTTCAAGAGGTAAGTAAAATAATATTGAATTAAAAACAATAATGGGTAAATGTGTGTTCTAAATTTGCTGATGTATACGTGTTCAAGTTCTTTTTAGGTATACTTTGCACTGACATTAAATAATGCATGCAAACAATAGGGAAAATAATTTGTTCAGAATTCTAGTTTATTTTTTGAACGTATAATTTTATTAAAATTTTTATTTTTATTGGGATATAACAGTTTTTGAAATGGGATTAGAATTGCATCGTTTTACTATGTAAAGTATATAGTGAGAATTTGGGAAAAAACTGTCAAGAAACGTAAAGAAGCTTAATGAAACTGACTCATGTTTCTGTTAACATTATTATTATATTATTTTTAAACTATTATCTAGCATTATTTCTTAATTTCATCTCTTTTAATTGATGTTATCTTCTGCTGTGGAATAATTATAATCATATTTATGAAAGGTGTAATTTATTGTAAGTAAAATTTAGAAAATTACCACATTCTGACATTATAAAGACTACTTACTATGCATAAATGATCTCATTTGCTAACAGTCACTTTTATACTTTTCATAAGATCTTAAGCTTTATAAGAGTGTACCTGTGGGACTCCTGTTGGATGAAGTCTCATGTCACTGTCGCAAAGATACTAAAGTCATAGTTTAATCTTCTTAAGTATATGAAATCCTTGTTTTTCAGTTCTTCCAACCAAAACCTAAAAATGTTGGGGATAAGTTTCAAATGGGTCAAATTTGTGATGTTCCTAATGTAAAGTAACCACTTAACCTTAAATATTTGTGGCTAGTCTGTAGCAACATCCGTGTTAGCTTGTCAGCGGCAATAATTCTGTCAGTCAACATAACCAAATTAAATTGATGAAGAAATATATTACAGACTATTAACCATAATGAAATCACGCTTGGCTTCCTCAAGATACTGGACAATATGAAGAGATGTGCTGAGGCAGAGCAGCATTTTGCTATCTAGGAGTTAAGCAGTGATGTTATACCCAGCTTCTAAGGCAGATATTATCATTTTGAATCAATATCTTGTTAAGGAAGGCTATCATATGCAAAGAGGTTATGAAGCTATCTCATTAACAACATCTTACTCATGGTCAACTAATGCTACCTACTGTCACAGGTTGGCTCCTTCCAGTAATCATGCTTTTCCTAAATGCTACAGAGCCTATTCTTGCTCATCGTTGATCTCCTGTGGAAGCTGTTGATCGTGTAATAGAAATTATTTGTGATAGATTCTGGATAGAGCTGTCTGTGTTGGGCAATGCAGACCTTAAAATACATTATTTCAGAAATTTTTTCATCATTTTTCTGGTTTTGAAGTTCATAATCAGTATCATATCTTCAATAACAACAGTAATTTCCTCTAGTGGCTCTTGATTTACTACACTTTATGCCTTAATTCATGAATACAAGTAGATTTCTTGCAGCTTTTGTGAAGCTTTGGGTGTATTTCAAACCTAAGCTGTTTGTTGCTTCATTTCCTTCTCACTCAAATCCTACTGAGGAAGTAAGTTAACATCATCAAAGCAACATTAGAAATCAGCTTCAGAAATAAAAAATAATAAAAAAAAAAGCATTATTTTTCTTATTGTGTAGCTACCAATCTATTTATGTGCTATAGAACTATGAACACATTCTGTATTTAGCCTGCCTGACAATAAAGAAAGGAATAGGCTTTTAAACTTCATAGTAACTTTGTTTTAGGAAGTCTCTTAATGTTCTATATATTAAGTATGACTTAAAGTAGTATTAAGTTTCTTCTTATGTTTATATTTCTGAAGTGTGATCTTTAAACTTTCTAGTTGAATTTGAAAAAATACTCCAATAGTGAGTAATAAATTCTTAAGTAGAAAAATGCACTACAAAAACACAGCATCTGTCTGATAGTGATTTTTGGACAAAAGGATTTATGGTAATTTTTTAGGAGAATTTAAGTGGGATTTCTTGAATCTAATACTATTTCCATGTTATTTCAATTGTATCAAGCTGAAGAGGAAAAAATGATTATTCAATGTTGGCAATCATTTAAAAAATGCATCTACTTAGAATATTCCACAAATTTGGTTTAAAACAAAGTAGGAGAAATAGTTTCTTTTTCTCAAAGACTGAGAGTACTCTAGAAAAAATCTCAATAGTATTGCTGTCAATTTTTGCAGATATTCAGAGTATCAGAGGTCTTGCTGTGGATTGGATATCACGGAATTTATACTGGATTAGCTCAGAATTTGATGAAACACAAATTAATGTGGCACATTTAGATGGTTCCTTAAAAACCTCAATCATCCACGGAATTGATAAACCCCAGTGTCTTGCAGTTCACCCAGTAAAAGGGTAAGATATGTTTGATTTTAAAAAGCCTCAAACCTCACCCAGAGATTTCTTCTTTTCAGATTTTTCATTTACCCATTCTGTTTTCTTTCAAACATGAACTAGGTTCATTCATTTAAAAGATCTTGCTGATAATTTCTCAACTGAATATTGTTTTTCCATCAAAACCTGGTTTTAGTTAAATCCTATACTCATTACTTGTATATTTTGTGTAATTGTAAGTTTATGAAAATGTTTTCTCTGGTGCATTAAAATTTCTGCGTACACAGAGCAACATTTTTAATATGTTTATTTTCTTCAGTAAGCTTTATTGGACTGATGGAAACACAATTAACATGGCTAACATGGATGGCAGCAATAGCAAAATCCTCTTTCAGAATCAAAAAGATCCTGTTGGTAAGTATTATTTCTGTTTCTTAATTAACAGTACTTTAATATAAACATCTTGGAATGCTTTGTCGTAGTGTGTCACATTGATAAGAACATGCACAAAGACATGGTAAAGACTGACATTTTTGTGTTTTACCATTTGAGATGTTTTGACCAATTCTAGTTGAATGGAAATCTACTGTAATGAATCTAGTATTCTATTGTTAACTGGTAGCACTAGAGCAGTTATTTAGACTGAAGGTTGAATAGAACTTGTGTCTTTCCATCTTTAGTTCGTGAGTAAAAGAGTTTAGAGAGAAAGGGTTTAATCAATTAAATCCATGTGAGAGGATTCTTTAACTAGAACTGTGGAACTTTCCTCAACGAAATCTGAAATAATGGGAAGATAACTTTTTTTTTTTGTATAAAAAGTAGCAGAAATTGAAGTATATATTTTGTAACAATGACTAAACCTCATTTTTAAGGTCTGACAATTGATATAATTAAGAATAATTAAGTTATGGCATTCTCTGGAAGACCATACATACTGTTTTTTGTTTTCATACAGTTACCTTTCTAATTGATTTTTTTTTTAAGGGAGTTAAAGGAGTTATGTCAATTTTCTCTGTGCTATATTAATGGCTTATCAATGAAGTGTTTTAAATTTTAAAGAATTTGACTTTTCATAACTGAAACATTAGCAGAAAAAAAAACATTAGTGAAATAAATTTGGCATTAGAACTAATTTAAATAAAAGATGTCTGACAACTGCTGTATGTTTAATTTGATGTTACATCTGTGCAGCTATAAAGACAGTTTCTATTTATTTGGAGGAAAAAAAAAGTGATAAAACCACTAATTTTGGGATGAAGCATATCCTCATATAATATTTGGACAATACTAAGTAAGGCTGTGTGAAGTCTATTGCACTGAACATCATGTGATCATGGGTCACAAGGTCCTAAATTGCAGTGCTTATGGTTTCTGTCATTGAATTTGTTCTGAGTAGCAGTAAAGCCACTGAACCAAATACATGGTAGAGTGGTAAGTACTTGTTTGTTTTTCTTCTGTAAGTATATCAGTACGGTCAAAGGTTTCATGTGCAAATCCGTGTAGGTTTTGTGACATTTTTCTTCATGGACATACAGTCTCAGTGGTATAAGATGAACTATTCATGCAGTTAAACATTCCAGTAAGCCTTGCAAGATTGAAGATTATGACATAAGTTTTTTTACTTCACCACAGAACTGCAAGTGAGACGATATTTTCTCTGTAGTATTGGATTAATTTAACACCTTTGAGATCTCAGTTACTTGAAGTAGGTTATTCCAGATTGAAAATTCCTTTTACGTAATAACAAGACCACAGAGATTCGTTTCTCCCTTCTTATAGCCAAACTGAAACAGTGCAAAGTCATAAAGTAGGTAATATGTAAAGTCTCTCTATATATCTATATGCACGTAAAGGGAAAATGAAGATAGCAAGTAAAGTATCAGTGAAACATTTAATTATTAGTAGACATCTTGGCTTATTTTTATTGTTAGTCAGGATGAAAATAAGAAGATTGTTTTACGGCTGACGAAAAAAGATATACAGTTCTATAGTTAAAATGAGCTTTAAATTTCTAATATTCTCTAAATATCCAATCACATGAAAAACCTGATTAATTGTCATCATTAGCATAAGATTTTTCCATACTAAAATCAAGAAAACATCACTGAAAAGCGTGAGTGGCCTTTTGTTTCAAGGCAAGAAACTGTATTTTTATTGTAAGCAAAAATAAATCTCATGCAGTGCTAGTTTTGAGTATTTGGGAATCTACATGAGAGATCTAATAAATAAATTCATTTATATAAAAAGATAATTATAAGGCTTATAAGAGTTGAATACTCTGAAAATTTGTGTTGTTTAGTTTTCCTGAATAAAAAAATTCAGTCTGTGGAGTTAAACATATTTTCCAATCTCTGAGTTGGAAATATGTAGGTTTTCTCTCAATTTGAGTTGTGTTGAAAGAAGGCAACAGTTTAATTAACATCAAGATTGCATAGTTCAGAGTTTTGGGAAATTGCAAAGTTGTGTTTTTGACTTAACTGGCACATACTGTGTAGATCTTGATAATCCATTCTTCAGTTCAGAAACTGACTTATCAATTGAAAAAGAACTAGTCACTGGAGTTTTGTTAAATTACTTGCTGTGGGATTAATATTTAGTGCTATATTTGGCTGTCATAATTTGTGAGGCAAATTGTTTCATCATGGATATCTTCAGTTAAGCAGTTTGTCATAAAGCTTTAAAAAAACAACCATGTATCTATTGTATTATTTTTAAGAAATCAGATATTATTACGTCATGGACTGTTGCATTTCTAGAAAGTTTTTGAATATCTTTGATAAAACTTTAAATATACTGGATCACATCTGCAGCTGCATATTCAAGAGGCTCCATAATTATTGGTTATTGAGCTCTTGCTTTTTTTAAACAGAGTTTTATTCCTTATTCTAAATAACCTTAAAGTTTCCATTTGGGTCATGATTTTAGTACTTTCCTATTTGCTACTGTAGCCGTTCTTGTTTCATTTTTTGTCTGTCTCTTTATTTGAATATCAATTATTTGCTTATTTCTTCTTTTTTACATACAGTAGAGTCTGCAAACAAAGCATGCAGATGCAAACCAAAAATCTTACTGAGACTAGCCCTTGAAATTTTATTTTAGATTAAAAAAAAAAAAAAAGAAATTATTTCTTGAATATATGTAGACATTTAGCAGGTATTTCCAAATTTAAAGCACATCATAGAATTACAGAATGGCCAGGGTTGGAAGGGACCTAAAGGATCATGAATCTCCAACCCCCCTGCCACATGCAGGGCCACCAACCTCCCCATTTAATACTAGGCCAGGCTGCCCAGGGCCCCATCCCATCTGGCCTTGAACACCTCTGGGGACGGGGCATCCACAACCTCTCTGGGCAGCTGTTCCAGCACCTCACCACTCCCTCTGTAAAGAAAAAACATCTCTGTAAACATTACTATTTATACATGAACTGTAAACAGACATAAACTGATAAATATTTTTTCTTAATCCAGTAAGGAAAGAATGAGATAACACTCTTGTCTCCCTGGAGAATTTTTAAAAATCTTTTATTTCATTGATTGTTAATAATATCTGTATCTTAACTCGTACATAAAATATACAATTTATAATATTAAACTACTTTGATATTTCTTATTTGTGAGGAAAATAGCATCTGCATAATTATTCTTCCGACTTCATTTTAGCTATATAGTTTAATTTTAGGAAACTCTCAGCTCACTAGCATCTGATTTTCAGTCCATTCACTTGCTGCTTAATGTCATGTCAAAAGGAGGCATTGGACAATGCTTTGGGTTATTAATTGTTCGAGATTAGCTTAATGCAGGAAGGGTACATGTTAGAGCAGGTCACTACTATGGCTGTTCTCTCAGAAAATTGCATTGTTGTTTTTCTTTTATACCCTTTATTAGTTATCAGATATATGAGCTCACCTTGATGAACAGTAGCAGTTCTTATCTACAGTATGTGGCACTACCCTTTCACTTGGATCAATGCTTATTGTGCAAGCTGGAAAGCACTTTGATGCAGGGAGATGTTGCTAGATCTGTCTGCCAAAGCAACTTCATCCTTATCCTCCCTTTAGCTTGAGTTGCTTATCCTCTAACCGACATACTTGCAGAGAGGAAGAAATCTCAGCAACTTTAAAGAAAATGGAAAACTGCTTTTGAAAAGCTTACAGAGTGGGAGCCTTTTGGCCTATGGTGTCAAATGTATGTAAAGGAGTAGTGGCATGATGCCAACTCTAAATACTGCTGTACATGGCACTGCTTCCTCCTGTCCAAATTTCTCTACAAAGAAGCAGATTACAGGATAGAAGTGTTCTTATGCTGTGCTATTTCTACATACTGACTTCTGTAGTGAAATTCAATATTTTTTTGGCAGTTTTATGTTGAATGCTTGAGTTCTGGGAAAAGTCTAGTACGAAAGCAAACTATTGTGCTGTGTATTGTTACAATACCAAGCATATTTCTGAGTGGAAAATTTGTTGCTGCAATTTCTTCAACACTTTTAAAGGATTAGAGAATCTGAAATATATTATCTTTTAATTCTTTATTTCTTTTAGAAAATTATATGCTTGCTTTGTTTAGTAGGTTTTTTTTGCAAGTATTTCTAAGTTTTCTTCCATCTAACTCTAAAGAGCTGATCACGAGATCAGTTTACTATGAAACTAAATTAAGATGTGTACTGTAAATTTATTGGTTACTGCCATTAAGTTGTGGTATTTTTATTTTGTCAGCATTTTAAGAAGAGAACTGTATATATAGGGAGAGAATAGGCCTCGTAGTCCTTAAACACACATGCACACACAAAAAATAGATTGTTTTTTAAGTCTGAGTGTTCATAAGTTTGAAATAAATTGTTGGGTTCTGGTTGACATTTCCTAGTAGTTAATGACCTCTCTAAGGACTTGGGCTCTTTCAAGTATCTCATTGCCAGATGGTCCTTTCATCAGTCACTGATTCATTTCTGCAGATGTTTGGAGAAATAAAAGGCAGAAATATTTCAAGAAAAATGTTGTTTTCACTACAAATGACGGAATTTATTTAGTTTTCTTGATTTCTTAAGTTTGAGTGGATAACAAGTACATGTATACACATACGTTTTCTTGAATATGCTATTTTATGGAAAAAAAGCTTAATGTTAAATGTATGTTAGGTATTAAAGCCAAAATTAAAGTTGTATACATTAATTACAGGTTTATCAGTAGATTATGTGGAGAACAAACTTTACTGGATCAGTTCAGGAAATGGAACCATTAATAGATGCAACCTGGATGGTGGCAGTCTTGAAATAATAGACTCCATGAAAGAAGATTTACCAAAAGCCACAGCTTTAACAATAATGGGTAAGTCCAGTGGTAATAGCAATTATTTTCAAACAATGGAATGTGAATTAATTATGAACCAAAAAAAATTGAAAAAATAAAAATAAAAAATTAGTATTTTATTGTAGATGATTCCAACAGTACATATGAAACTTCTTTTTGTGAAAAAAAGTTTACAGAAATGGAAGAGTTGGCTTCTGAGATGTCTGCTGTGTAATAATCTGTGTTAAGTTGGTTGAAAAATAAGCTTTTTATTTTTCTATCTTGCATCTTAGAAATGTTGAGGTTTAAATGTTTTTAAACATTCCAAAATTAAAAAAAAAAAAAGGAAGTTATTATAAGGGCAGTTATCTAAAAATCGATTTTTAAGTTTGAGATTGAATATATCATTGAATTTACTATATTTCTCATAAGCATCTACAGTTCTTGGACCTCACTGGAACTAGGATAGAGTGTTAAAAAATTATAGTCGGACTCAGAACTATTTTTTTATATTCTTCTGAAGATTACTAGAAATATAAATATCTTTCTGCTTTTTTTCTAAATGCTTTGCTTACCTTTGCACTAATTTAATTCAAAATGATATTAATTACTGTGGGATAGTTCTGAGGAATTCTATTGATATCTAGATTTTTGTTGATATAGTGGACTCATCAACTGCTAGTCTCCTTTAAAAAGTATTTTGCATAGTTGATTAACTATGCACGTGTGTGCTTTTGAAGATTACTTTAAATGATCTCCAAAGATTATGCACACACTGTACGTTAAGTCGTATTTTAAAGCAGTAACTGCTTAAAGAACTTTATTATGAAAATATTTAGTAAGTATTGAATCATAAATGTTGTCAAAATTAGTTGGAGAGGTGATGTTTTTATATATACATTCATAAACAAAAGCAAGTTTTGTGTCAGAAGGAGTTATGAATGTTAATACGGAAAAATTGTCTTTCATTGATTAGATTGTAACTCAAAATTAAATGAGTAGGTGATCTTCAGGGAGTTATTGGAGGTCTTTAATATGAGATGTTGTAAAGAATATTTGTTCTTACTGTCACTGAAATATCTATGCTATCAAGTCTTTATCCATGATTCACAGAAGCTACAAGAATGATAGTCCATCTGGGATATAGAATAAAGAGTTTATAGCTATCATCTGAAGAAATATTTTGTACTTGTTTATGTGAAAGTAGCTGAGTTTTTGCCAGTATGGAAAGGCAAGTAATTCTGCAGCTTAATTTTTAAGCATGAGGCCACATCTGGAGTGTTATGTCCAGGTCTGAGGCCCCCAACACAGGTAAGAAATCAAGGTTTTGGAATGAGCCCAGAGGAGGACCACGAAATGATCAGAGAGCTGGAAATCTGTCCTACAAGGATGGGCTGCGGGAGTTAGGCTAGTTCAGTTTGGAGAAGAGAAGGCTTTAGGGAGACCTCTTTATGACCATCCACTATTTCAGAGGAGGTTATAAACTGGGAAATCAATTTTTTACATGGTTAGGTAGTGATATGTCAAGGGAGATGGTTTTAAACTAAAGGAGAGAAGATTTAGATTATATGTTGGGGGAAGCTTTTCACTAAGAGGGTTGTTAGGCATTGGAACAGGTTGCCCAAAGAGGTTACGAATACGCTGTCCTTGGAGGTACATAAGGCCAGGTTGGATGGGGTCCTGGGCAACCTGATCTAGTACTTGATCTAGCAGTTGTTAACCCTGCCTGCAGCAGGGTAATTGGATCTTGATGGTCTTAGATGTCCCTTCCAACTCAGGCAATTTTATGATTCTTTGATACAGTAGCTTAGGATTCCTTATTTTTGAGTGATGACAAGTCTTCCTATTTAAAACTGGTAAACACATGATGTTTGAGTTTTTCTGTTTGTTCTGCTTTCTGGTTTTGTCTTTTATTTAGAAACCAGTTGTGATAAAATGCACTATGACACTGAAGTATTGTAGTATACACTGCAGCTTACAGTATTGTAAGCACTGATTAAAAAACATGAAAATTCCTTATTCATTTCTTTTGTATGGTTTTTATGTTGTGGAAGATACTGTAGCAACACATGATGCCATTTGTTTTCCTGAAGTTCTTTACATCAGATTCTTGTACACAAGCATTGTTAGGTATAAGACAAATAGTTTTTGGCATTTGGTGTTTTCTCCAAGTAAAACTAGCATTTTAGACAGCTTGATTTTATTGATTTAATATGTTATGTATATGATCGTGTTATATTGTTGAATTGTTTCCACTGGGACAGAAAGAAGAGGTGGAGTTCAGTATTTTCAGAATTTGGAGTAGTCTTGCCTCGGTCGCAATACACTTATCAGTTGTTTTTGACCATTAGAGCCTTTTTTGGGCTTAACAGCTAAAACCAAGATAGAAAGGAGGGGTGAGGTTGTAGTATTATGATGCTGCTATAAGCCCATGATGAAATTCCATTTGCAAGTCTACTTTTTCTCCAAAAGTGCATTCAGTGCATGTGAATGCAAGAGCAGTTATTTTTAATTAAATCACTATTCAGAAATACACATAAATGCTTTTGTTTAGTACCTCACACTGTTGTCTGACATTTGGTCAATGGTAATTTTCTTCTCCCGCTATATTAAGAATTCATTTTATTTTGCTTAAATCCTGTGAAGTTTCTTCTGATCATTTACCAGCTTCTCTGATTCACAGCCCTCTGTTTCCTGCATAATTTTAACACCTACTACTGACACCATTTACGAGCTGATAACAAGTGTTTCTATCATTTTGGAAACATGCGATGTTCCTTGTGAGAGAATCTCTGATTTTACTGTGTGATACAGTGGTATATTTTTCTCATTTTCTTAATCTTGAAAATATTTTCGTGCTTGTGTTAAGGTTCACCTGAGTTTAAAGTATGATATTCCATATCAGATTTTTGCACTTTTCTTGGTAGCTGCAAAGTCGTCTGTCACAGATACTTGAGTGTATTTTGTATCAGCTCCTCACAGAAATATGGTTTACATAAAACTACAAAATTAAACTAACTTCATTAGAAAATAGGACTACGACGTAGATTGTATAATGAAGGCGTGATTTGTAGTGCATTGGTGATTTTTTACAGTAAATACTTGTGATAGAAACCTTAAAGGATGTGTTCTTTGGTGGTGCGTATTAGTGTTCCTCTTGTTCATACTTAATAATATAATATATAGTAACTTCGTATACTGAATGATTCTGTGTATAAATGCTATTTCTATTGAAATTAATGGGAAAAAAATCAGCAGTACAGCAAAATCAGAGATATAATATCTACACTCCCACTGAGAAGTTATGTTAAAACTATATCTTTTGAACAGAAAATGTATTTAATGCAGCCTTCAAGGTGCATTATCAATCAAAACAGGTAGTGATGGTATTTCGTTTTTGACAGAACACTTTAGTTCATTAACAAGATACCTTCATGCTACCTTTGTTAGGTTGTTAACTGATACATTAGTTGATTATTATTTTTTTTTTTTTTTTCATTAACAAACTTTAGAAAGTAACACCATAATGCATTTCTAGTAACTCAGGTGGTGGGAACTGTGACTTCTCTGAAAACGATTGTTAAATGGAAGGGGCTGCTTCAATCAGGAAACTTCAGATACATACACCTTAATTTTCCAAGTCATCAGTCTTCTAATTGCCATAACACCATTCATTACATTAGCATTAATATAGGAAATATATCTAGGCAATTTGCCCAGTTCTAAGTACAGTACATAGTTGTCTTCCATAAATACTCAAGCTATCATTAATGAAAACTAATGGCCCATCAGAATTTGCATTCACCATACAGCTCGAAATCTCCAAAGGACTGTCCACAATGCTAGTGTAGCAATTTTTGGCACTTTAAATTGCTGTTTCCCAACATGTTGCTGCACTTTATGCTAACTACCCAACAAAATGGATAAATACAACACTTTTTAAGATTTATTATAGCACAATTTCAGCAAGAAGATTGTAACTAATGATTGTACAACTTTCTGATTAGTATAATCAAACCTGTTTGTTATTTAAAGATTTTAAATAGTTTCCTGTAATATCTTCTGAAAGCAAATTGTAAGTTTAGTCGAGTGGCTACAAAAAACCATCAACTATATTTTAAATATGGAAACAGATTAATTAAGCCTATTACTTACCTAGTAATCATAAACTAATAATCTAATGAGAACATATATATAGAAGGAAAATGAAGTCCAAAATTCTGATTAGGACTGTGGTCAAAAATAGCAGTGTAACATTATTTTATTTGTATGAGAGTGTGACATGACGTGTGTCATGCATCACTCATCCAGTGGTTCCTGAACAACTGAATCCTGTGTTCTTTAACTCTAAGGGCATAACTGAACCGCTAGAACAAGTTAATTTTGACAGACAGGCGTAAGAAGTTATAGGATGCTTGTAGTTTGAAATTTGATTATTATTATTTTTAAAATGTCTGTATTTTCCAGATTTGCATTTCACTCTCGAAGGTGTTCAGATTGTCTTTGTCCTTTAATTTCCCATACTGTATCCATATATCATTAGAAAACTTGTAATGCACCATATAAAACGTCTCTGCCAAAGAAAAATATGTACTAGCTCAATAAGATCATACAAATAGTGTTAGTAAATAGTGTTTACCCAGGTGTCATGTTAACAAGAATGGAAGAGGAAGATAAAAGAATCATAATGAAGCACATTTTCAGTATTTTCTTGTGACAGGTTTTGATTTGTTCTTTTTAATAGGGTGACATAAGGTGTTACCCTCTCTATTCACAGTCCAGTACTCGAAGGACTAGTAGTGAATCCATGTGGTGACATATCTTCTATTGTATCCATTGTGGAAGGAAGAAAAGAAGAAATCTATGATCTCACATGTCCAACACACTAGATGGAAACTGTGGATGCTGTTCACTTCAGCAGGAACAGTCTCATCCAGTAGCACAGTAAACCAAGGGGCGTATTTAAACCATACAGTTGGTGATGCAACAATGGTTTGTCTCTGTACTAATACTTAAGGGTAGAAAGGAAAATATTTGTGGTAAGGAAAATCACCAATGATTGAACTTCCTCACTGAACTCAGCATGTTACGTTTTAAGCTAATTGTAAAAGAATATGCGGTGTTGATTACTTGAGGATTTTGTTCATTTACTTTCTCTAAAGAGATAGTCATCAGATCGCTTTTTTGGTAGTCTGTCAAGACCTTAGCCATAATTTTGAACAAAATAGTAAATAAATAAATAAAATATCAATAAAATGCCTTAAAGAATCTGGTCACTTCTTGAAAAGAATGCTGCAAAAATAAGAAAATTATATACATTTTCCTTCTTTTTTGCAATCCAGTCTTTTTCTTTGTGAGTGGGTTTGGGTACATAAAGTGAATTCTGGTATATACCATGAACTGTAAGACAATAAACGTCCAAGTTATATAATGATCCATTCTGATTCGTGCTCAGAATATTTGAATATTGATATAATTTATGTAAAAGCATTTAATGGAAAAGGCTGGACTAAGCCTCAAGGATAGATAATCCATTATTGTGGGTCATCTCATGCAAACAAAAACCAAAATAATTTACTATGACTTTCCGTGTGGATTATATCTTACAGTTATCAGTATGTTCTTCTCTCTCATCTGACTGAGTTTTTTTATTCTTGTTACAAGTTACATCATCAAAACTGAGCACAGTAATTTTTTGTTCTAAAGATTGACACGAGCTACTGTCATTTAATAGATTTATGTCATAAGATATTTTCCTTCATCCAATTCTAGCACCTTTCGATGCTTAAGATAATAGATTTCCTTTAAAATTAGCTTAGGTTTCACCAGAGAGTTCCACTTACGTCTCCAAATCTTCATATTCAGAATATATTCACTCTGAAGATAGTTTTGTTGTAATAGACTAATAATAAATAGTTGTGAAGACTAATCAGTAAATGATCATCGTCCTTTGTTTTTTTTCAGTGTTTATATTCTTTTGTGAGAGTACAGTTACTGTAATGGAGATTGTTTTCCAGGTCTGCAACTTTCATCATGAAACACTCAAACTATCTGGTTATAAAAAATAATTTTCTTAAATATTTAAAACTGCAACATTGGCAACAACTTCTTTAATGGGGGAAAAAAAAAACAAAAAAAACTAATAATGAATTTACTGCACAGAATTTTTTGAAAATGCAGTTTCCAAAGTTTTTTGATCTAAGGTTTTATTTTTGGTTCATCTACAGTAATAACTTCGTCTTTCTGGAATTAAAATGCTGATGATGTTAAACTTGCAATTATACATACTTCTTCCATTTAATAATTTCATTTAAGATCTTCAAAAGATACATAAATATTACGAGGAAAAAAAAAGGAAATGTTCATACTTTTTTCTTCATGAAGAACATTGCTTAAAGGTTATATTTCATAGTCATTAATATTTTAAGTGTTATGAGTGAAATGCTAACTTGCTGCAAAGCAATATATTTTAGCCTAAGCATGTCCATATATTTTCATTTATATTCTTTCAGTTTAAAAGTGCACATGAAAAACTGAAGATTATTCTGACTTCTGGGAAAGGTAGCAACAGAACTACATTTTTATTTGATTTAATTTACCTAACAAAATATCTTTGTTTTTTTTTTTTTATTACTGCAAATATAGGAGTTTGTTTATGGTTGAGGATTGTCAGAATTATAACTTCAAATTTAGAACATAAAAATCTGTAACTTTTTTCTGAAGCGCTAAAACTATAGACTGTTAGTCAATTAGTGCTCACCAGTGGTCACCTTCATGACCAAGAAATAACTTGCAATGAGGTGGAAGAAGACCATCTTACTGCTCAGATTTTGCCCAGGAAGTAAAGATTCAGGAAGGGTGTTGTGGCTTCCAAGAGAAAATGAGAGGCAGACACCGTAAAATATTTTATGGACTGTGAAACTTACATGTAAACCTCGTATTTTGAGGCCATCACATCAAAGATCTTAGCATACTTTAGAGACTTTGAGAATTAATGTGTTCAGGGATTGAAATCAGAAGATTGGCTATGGTTTCTGTGCCACTGTCGGGCTGTTAGATCGTTAGAGTTTGATATAAGAGCTGCCAAAAATTATATTCTGGTATGTCGGTATAAAAAGCCACTTTTCAATTTTTCTAATTAATTAATATCTATTGATTATGACTTTGTTTTTTTGAAAGCTTAAAAGCATTAAAAGAAATAAAGTTCACTCTTAAAAAAAATAAAAATTCTTCCCCTGAGTAAAATCAGTAGAACTTCCATACATAGCTAGAAGTACTGTCAAATCAGCAGCATTTGCAGCGGAAGAGGAACCAGGGAAGACTGAGTTCCTGTCTCTTGTATCTTAAAAATGGTAATTTTGACTTCTTTCTTCAACTTTATCCCTGTAAGGCTTCTAGTGCAAAACTCCGTGTCTTTTATCCCACAACCTCAGCTCAGTTTTTCTCCTCTTCTGCACAACAAATCTCTCTACTACAAGGACGTTTCACCCTATTCCCAAATCCAAAATTTGCAATCACTTGTACCCTGTTTCCCACTCACAGCTTTTAAATATCTCCAGTTGTTTTTTCTCCACTCCATTTTCCATCTTCTCTGTATTCAGACAAAGTATGTGCTGTTGCCGCTGTGGAGCTACACATAAAGTGATAGGCTGGCCAGTTAAAGTGCTGCTTGGCTATTTGGCTGCCAGCGAAGAAGAGGGCTTCAATCATTCAGTCATTCAGATATTCTGCAGTATTACTGGGGTTCAAGCAGACAAGATTTCTTACAGAATTTCTTGTGAGCTTGTCGAGAAAATAGGCCGTGTGTTCTTAGTTGTTCTTCAAAAGTAAATCTGTACTTTGGTAAAGATTACATTAGTTCTGTGCATTTACATATTTTCCTCCCCTACTCCTGCAAGTATTTTAGTTATTAGCAACTAGAAGAAATGCATAATGTCTTTATTGTGAAAACTGAAAATCAGGATGTCGATGTTCCTAAAGCACCTGGTAGAAATAGCTAGCAGCGCTTTGCGTTGTTTTTGTTTGTCCAGAGCTAGAAACATCCAGAAGTTCTTCACTGAATAATGCATTTATGCAATGTCTGAAGGATGACATTAAGAGTTAGCAATGGCTAAGTGTTTTCTGTATGTTTGGTGTGCTCTGTGTTTCAGTCTCACCCAGATAGAGAAGGACTGTTTTGCTTTCATTCCAACAACCATTGAGATTGATGAATAGATGGGAACAAGCTGGCTGAAATTAATTGTGATAAAAATGAAAAAAATTGTTATAAGGGAAACAACTGAAGGCCTTGGCATTGGTTAGGTAAGGAGCTCTTCATTGTGAACATTCAGTTGCAAAGATTTAGCTGAGATCTCATTTTGGAAGTTTGTTAAAGTTTGTGGTCTTAAAATTAGTAAGCATTATTACTATTTCATGATTCTTTTGGAAATACTTGCTTTTTAGTAATAAATGTTTGTAATTTCACTTTATACTTCAGTTTTCACTAGACTGAACTGCTGCCATGTAACTCATGGAAGATACTTATGTAGAAGATAATGTTTGTATTAAGAAAATCATCTCATCCTTATCGTGTAATGCTGGGGCATTGTATGTGAAATTTCAAAGACTTTCTCTCTTGGCACGTAGCAAGTCACAAAAACATGTCACGGTCATTTTCAGTAGCCTGATTCTGAGGTTATGATAGTCTCAGATATGATACAAGGGTAAGAAGTTCTTGGGCATCCCTAGTTCATGATACTTGACTAATCCCTTACACAAGACTATCCATTGTCACTCCAGTGTCATCTTTGAAACGCTGACTGGAGATTACTGTTGTGGAACATTGTTCTAAGGTCTTGATGTCATCCTTCAGATCTCTACTAAAGCTAATTAAGCATTTTAAATGCATACAAATATAAAGAAATAGCAGAAGACTGAAGGACATTTCTAGAGTTCTGATTTTATCTCCTTTCAACCTTTGCTGTCTTCCATGCCTTAGCAACAGGGAATACAATTTTTGTATGAGAGCATCAGAGAAGGTTTTCAGAAGTGTATTTTTTCATACTCTATTTTCATTACTTTCTCATACTGTATTCCTTGACAAGTCATCTTAAAATTTGCAATATATTCCTTTATTTAATACTTTTCACTTTGTCCATGTTGTAACTTAGTTTATAGCTCTCTTGTATTTGTGCATGAATCTTGAAATATTCAAAACTTGATAGGAATACTGCCCAATAGTGGTTTGAAGTAAAGTAGTGTAGTTTACTACCATAAGGACATGATAAGCCATTAACACTAGTGTATTTTTTTTTTGCTTTTGTTAGGTGAAAAAAAAAAGACTAGCTCATTAACTGCACAGACTGTTGCATGAATTCCAACAGGCATTGAGTCAGTTTCAAAGTTGTATGATAAAAAATGGCACTGACAGATGTCGTATTTTTCAAACAAAACTAATGCTTATATTTAAATGATGTTTCTCAATAACATTTTCCCGAAGTGATGTAAGTGAAACGGAGACGATGTACATTTCAGGTTTTTGACATTTCTTTTTTATAGCTTATCTATTTCAATTGTTTCAATTGTTATGAATTTTTTTTTTCAATAATATGACATTTATATTTCTCTTTTTAATGAAAATTCATATTCCATAGTAACTGATGTGGGTACAAGAAAGTGATCAAACATAGTTTGTCACCTGATTTCACTTAGAATCCTGTCTGAATTTCAGAGAAATCTTCATGATCCGAGTATGTCTTTATTTTTTTATTTTAATATTATGTGGAATTTATGATGATCCTTTTTATTATTGATATCAATGTGAAGTTGATGATTTCAACAAGATTCTTAATGATTTTAATGATCATTTTCATACTTAATTTGAGCATTCAAGTCAGTGAAAACTTGGAACTTGAGTTCCTGTTTTCTTCACATACGTATTGAATGGATATAGAAAGGTCTGTGGACAAATCATGTTTTGCAGGAGTACTGAATATGTTTTGTAATGTTTTGTAATTTTCAGTTATAAATTGTATATAACTCGCATCTTTCTTACATGTGATCTGAACTCAAAAGATTTTTCCTATATAGTTTTCAAGTATTTGTAATTCATAATGATAACTCCTCTTAATTTTGAAAACTTGAATTTTTTTTACAGATAAAAAGCTATGGTGGGCAGACCAGAATTTGGCTCAGATTGGAACTTGTAACAAACGAGATGGAAGAAACCCAACTATCCTACGAAACAAGACTTCAGGTGTTGTGCATATGAAAGTATATGATAAGGCAGCACAGCAAGGTACATTATAAAATTTTTTAAAAAATTTTAAAATTTTTAACCATTTTTTTTAGGTTGTCTAATATCTTCTCCCTTGTTATTTTCCAAATGTTCTTAGAATAAAAAAAAAAAAAGCTGTCATTGTAATTCAATTGTAAAATACCATAAAACATTTTAGTATTGAATACATTATTGATTTTAGATAATTATGTCTCTCTATGTACTTTAATCTATTAGATACTTTACAGTTTACACTGTAGTGATGACTGGAGTTCTATGAAGAGCTTAGGTTTAAATTTTTTGCTAAAAATTTCGTGTTGATACATGCACCTCGTCTCGAATTATTGAAAGTTTAAATAAATATTATTTAAATAAATGAAGTCATTAACATACTACATACTGCCTTTAAGGCATTTTAATGCATTTAAATTGACAGAAAATACAGCAGAAAAATGGGGAAATATTTCTACTACTGCTGAAACTTAATTAGCAAAGTGGGAATTGATGTAATATGAGTAAGTTTGAAGTCATGCTGCACATAATTTTATGAATTTGGAGGTTATTAGAGATGAAGATATTTGGGAGGTTCTTTAGAAATAAATTATTTCTGATTCCAGTGTTGATGGTTATACTCAGAGGTGAGGATGAGATCTCCATGAAACAAATTTCTTTTTGCGGGGAAGCTTACCAAAGAACACAGGATCAAATTAAACTGTCTGATTTCTAATAGACAATCGGTAGTCTAAGTATGGAGCTAAGCTGCCTGATGGACAATAAGTTGTCCAAATATCTCATTAGCCTGCTTCTAGATAGGGAGGAACATTTAATATCTGTTTTTATAAACATACACGTGACTTCTGTGTAATTATGTATAATTATGTCTTTGTCAGATATGCAGTAATTTTAGACATTTGACATCCACTCATTCCAGTGTGCAGCTGCTATTTATCAAAGATCTTATTTCTTGGCCTGTCTGGGTTACCAAATGTACTCAGAAAATGGTGGGCAGTGGTTACATTTCACTTGAGAAAACTGTCACTGAAGCTTATCTGTTGTTGGGAATCAAGCAAAAGAAAATCTAATGTTGACCAAATACCCTTGTGTGATCCTAAGAACACTTAAAAGACCACTTTACACAATGCAAGTCAAAATCCTTAAAGAACATAACGGTGGTTTGATGTAAAGTACAAGATTAATAAAAATCATGTAACATTTACTTTTAAAAGAAATTCCTCAGAAACAAGACTTCTACTTTGTTTCTACTGAAATGGAAATCCACACCAAGGTTTTCCATTGTACAGTTGTTATATATTTTCCCTCTGAAATTTCATACTGTTGAGAGGCCACCTTCGTAATTGGCAGATGCATTAATTGATTTACTGGAATGATATTTTGAGTTACAGCATTTGCAATTTTTATTATTAATCTATAAGTAATTTTAGAAGTCCTAGCATAATCCCACAGAACACAAGAAAGGCTTTTGTAACTGTTCCACTTATTTCTCTAGAAAGTCTTATATTTCAGTTTTGTGCTGACAAAGCTATTAAAATTTTATCCAGATCTTGCTTTTCTTTTCCATTTTTTGTAATGGAAGATGAATGCAAGGAGCATGGACTTAAATACAATATTCTTGAACTTGTCAGTAACGTTTTTGCATACACAAGCCATGTATGCATCAGCAGTTGCTCCCAAATCTCACGTGCACAAATTATGTGTTTTTATTCATAAATGAGATTCAGTCTTGGTGACTAGTCATTATCCAGTTATCCAGGGAATAGTTAATCAGCAGGTCTACTTCATAGGAATTTCATCTTTTTCCTCCCTAAGATCATTCATGTGCAGATTCTCATGTTCAAGTTACTAAAAATTATCTAAATGTGAAATTATCTTCATTATTCTCAGCCTTTGCTTTCAGGGTTCAATGTTATTCACTCAGATCCATATTGAGCACTTTCCAGAAACACTTTTACAAAACCTAGGAAACACCTAGGTGCTTTGGAAGTCATGCTCTTTCATGTGGTGTGAGGGTACATACAGATTCTTCTATGTAGACTGGTGTTATTCTAGATTTTATTTTGTAATCTAAATTCTACAATTTAGATACAATCCATTTTTCTCAAGATACATGAGACTTCAAAACTTTACATGTCTTTTGCATTTGTATTGTTGGATCACTGGAACACTTTTTTTTGAATGCAGATGAAGGAAAATCTCATGTTTAGGAATAAATATAAATATTTGTTTATATAAATATTTATATAAAACGTATTTTTATAAATAAAAAATAAATTCAACAAGTACTATTCAGATTAATAACTTGAGTTTTAGAAGACTTAAGTGTTTCTTCATAGCGCTTCAAATTTCTGAAATGTATTTGTTACATTCTGTATACTGTTTATTGCATATTTTATCAAAGTGTTTGTACACTAAAAGAATATGTTTGAGTTCTGAAGTAGGAACATAGAGCTGTGAGTTCACATTGGAGGGTATCTTAATTATACCGGACAAGTGCTAATTCATGAAGATGTAAGGTTAGTATAGCATTTGATGAACAATTAAAATATGATCAATTACATGTTAATGGTCAGAATAAGAGATACTTTTTAGACTGTCACTGAAAATATTTCAGCATAGCTGCTCACTAATTTAATATACTATTTTCAGTTTTATCATATACTTCCACTGTAAAATGAAAGTTCAGAAACTGAATTACTAAAAAACAAAAAAAGAAAAAAGCTGCCTTCTCGGTGAGTAAGTACCATAAGAGTGTAGCATGACCAAGTATACAAATAACAGTATAGCCGGAAACATTTTGTTCTGAATTTCATTTTACCAAGAACATACCTGAACAAAATTTTGGTTTTTGTTACTATTAAAAAATTGATAGCAACATTCATTTTTTTTAGTCAGGATTACACTGTTCAGATTGTTACCTCTTGTATTTTCTGTCCTGTTATGTTCTAGGTAGCAACTCCTGTCAATTCAGTAATGGTGGATGTTCCCAGCTCTGTTTACCAACATCAGAAACCACAAGAACCTGTGTTTGTACAGTAGGCTACAACCTCCAAAAAAACCGCATGGCATGCAAAGGTTAGAAATGCTTTCGGTGTTTATTTTTAGCTACCTTCAGTAGCTAAAAATCTGTAAGTAGTTTATAAAGAAACTTCATTTATTTATTTTGGTGATTAAAATGGAAGAGTTTAATGTAGTGACAAATTTAGAGACAAATCTAGGATTTAAAGTGTTTATTTAGCTATGTATAGCTTTTTATGGAAAACACTACGGTACATTTTTCACTTTTTTTTAAATAGTCAGAAAAGGAGACCATCTGATCCATCATTTGAGTGATACGTTTTGGTCATCCACCTTATCTTAATACTAATTACAGACTACAGTCTGAAAGGTTGGGTTTCTACTGCATCTACTGTATCTATTACCATTAGTAAAAAGTGAAGCCATATTATTATACAAAATAGCAAAAGGCATTTCATTTTTGAGGTGCCATGGTAGTTATAAACTTTTTTTGTTAATTATTCCTATGGGTGTTGCTATATATATATACAGTATATATAGTAGACTACAAGAAGAAACAAAATTGAGCAACATAAACATGGTTTTTTACTTCAGTGCTTGCCGTATATTTCTTGGCAACATTTTTTTCCTTCTAATGTATTCTTTTGCATTTCTTCAGATAGTTATAACTTACAGTTGTGGGTAAAAGTGAAACTACTGGATGTTGCATTTTTGAATAATTTTCTAGATGATAACAGATTTGATGATTGAATCTTCCTTTAATTTAAAAAAAAAAATTAAAAAAATTAATTTTTTTATTTTTATATTTATTTTTATTTTTTTATGAAAACTCATGAAAAAGCTAACAGGTAGTATTCCATATATATATATATATATATCTGTTTTGTACTGTTCATTTCATTTACTAAATAGATTTCATATTCTTTGAAAGAAATTTTGTAATATTACATCTGTAACATTTATTACACGTTCTTAAGTTATTCTACTAGCAATATTTTTACAAAGAGAAATTTTAAAAGAAATGATGTAAATGAAAAGAAACCTGTTTGTTTATTATAGCTGAGCTTCAAGATTGGGAGTGATATATCAGCATGCTAAGTCATTTCCTTTAGAAGAGTTAGAAGAGCTTAAAACTTAGAAGAGTTTTATTACAAGGACTTGGGTGATGAATGCAACAAAATACTTGTTATAATTTTGTTTATCAAAAGGTGTGATTCATTTCAACTGTTTCTTCCTACTTAATAGAAATCAATGCTTATGTTTTGTTATTAATATAGCACAAATGTAGACATTTAAAGTGTATCCAAAGCATGATTTTCTTAAACTATGTACCTCTCTATTGTTTGTAAAGGGTGGGTGCATGACTGAATGAGGTGAGATGCATCTCATGCCTCAGAAGTTGTTTTACACAGTCCTGAGTAGCACTTTCGTTGAGTTCTGTGGAACTGTCTCTTGCTAAATAGATAGAACTTGGATATGCACTGTGATGGATTTTCTTTTAAAGAGTTGGATTCATCATCCTGGACAACTATTGAACAGTATGGGAGAACTATGTTTTTAATTTCTCAAGTGTTGTTAATAGGGAAAGTCTCCATTTTGCTCTCCTTACCTATTTGATTTTTCCCTTAGGTATAGAATCATTTGTTATGTATTCTGTTCATGAAGGGATTAGAGGAATTCCTCTTGATCCAAATGATAAAATGGAAGCTTTAATGCCTATATCTGGAACCTCATTTGCAGTGGGCATAGACTTCCATGCAGGTAAATATTCTGTATAGTTTTTTATGCATATGTTAGATGTTTCCACTGCTTTTAAAAATGGAAAAGAAAACAATTAAAAACTTCTAAACAGGCCTCTTCCTTCTTATTCAGTTTGACTGCTTCATCACACACATATCACTAATATTTTGCCAACAAATAAGAAGTAAAACTCATTAAACTCTTCTCTACCTTTGGCCTACCTTTTTTGTTGATGGTTTGGTAGGTCTACCTAGCAAAATTTCAAGTTCTCTTAGTATTTCACAGTGCTCCCTTACTTGCATATTTTGCCTTCAAACCAGTGCCAGCTAGTGCTCAGAGCTTTAGTTATATCCTAGGATATCATTCACTGTTTGCTGGATGTAAAAATAACTTTGAAAAATAGTGCCTTGTAGCTGAGAGTTTACTGTATCAAAAAGTGTTTGTGTTCTTTGTATCTTTTGTAGTTTCCATGGAAATAAATAGGAGACATTGCTTTTGAAGAGATCTACCATAAAATCCTGAAGTACAGCATATTATTGGAATAATATATGGAATATTATTTGTATTTGTAACCTACAAGAATCCTTATTAGTTTAGTACAAATTAATTTAGTGGGTATTTTTCACTATAGAGTGCAAGAGTGTGATTTCTCTTAAGCTATCAAGAGGTACCTGAAAATCAAAGAGCGTTATCCAATGCAATACATAGAATGTAGTGACTGGAAAGTTTTGCATTGAATAAATAAGATTTATCAATACTTACAATTTATTTATTTATTTATTTTCTTTGGCGCATCTTTAAGTAATTATATCAAAACATCATATTCAATATATTTTACAGGATGATTATTACGTTTCCATACTCGACTAGTTAGTATTTACTTCTAAGTTTGTCTTCTAGAAGCATGTGCTTTGAACTGCCCTCTCACAATACTGAACATACTAGAAAGAGGATTAAGGAAGAAGCCATGCTGTCACAGGAACCTTTTCTGAAATGAAATTCATTTGCTACTGTCAGCTACTAGATCAGTGGTACCTCCTAAAAATGAGGGGATTTTAGTTCTCTTAAGGCTGATGTAAGAAAGACTGTTTTTGGTCTCTCTGGCTGTAAGAGATTGTCTTTCGCAGGTGGAGTACCTCATTCTGAGGACTTCAATTAATTTCTACCAAATCAGAATGTATATTGCAACATGGCACTGATAGCTCTGAGCTCTGACAACAGAAATAGATGGAATTGTGCTTGAGGGATGTCATCACTTGCTTTTCCCCATCCATTTACCAGGGGTACTTTGTGGCAACAGAGAAAAATGCATTTCTCCACTTCGAATTCTCAGCCTGGCCTTTGAGTTTAAATGGTCAGTGAAAGTAACTCTGTACTCAAATGCTGTGTAGTGGTCCATCTCTTCCTTCTTATAGACAGTTACCTGCAGTGAAATGGCATGGAGAACAAGTTAAAGAAATACTTCAACACACACACACACACACACACACACACACACACACACACACAAAAAAAAAAAAAAATCTTAGCAAAAGCTAACAGACATAATATAAGATGAATTAGGTATTTTTTCCAATTTTTATTCACTTATCATATCACTCAAATTTATCGCTTTTCTTCCTAGTTAAATTTTTTGATACTTGCGGAACTTAATCTGAATGATTACAAATTTTATGGTCACTGATGTAGACATCTGGGCTAAGTTAACTAAATTAATCCAAGAGTTTTCATTATGTTTTTATAGGTAATGATACAGTCTATTGGACCGACATGGGTTTCAACAAAATTAGCAGATCTAAACGGGACCAAACATGGAAAGAAGATGTTGTTACAAATGGCTTGGGAAGAGTTGAAGGCATTGCAGTGGATTGGATAGCAGGTAGGAGTTTATTTGCATCAGGTATTGCTATGATGACTTACTGTATGCTCTTGCATTTCCACTCAACGCTAAATAATTTGATTTGCGTTCATCACTAATTTATAGTATTCCAATTATCTAATACTTTTTGTTATTATTTTCTTAGTATATCACAAAGATGTTGTGTTGTTGTGTTTTTCTTTTTTTCTTGAAGTATGGTGTGTTCTTTTTTGGTGTGGAGTGAGTTCAGTTTTATTAAACTGAAAAAGATATTTAACTGTCTTGCTTCTTACATGGATAGTCACAATTGTGACAACCAGCAATACAAGTTTATACTTGAAAATAGAAGGCTAAAAAGGACTGAAAACTAAAATACCAGATGCACGCAGTTTAAAATGTGAAATGTAGCAGTCAGTTTTTGGTTTTAACTTATGCATTTAAGATTTTTAAGTTTTCGAAGTGATGTTTTCTTTTTTCAGTAACTTCACGATATTTTTCCTAGGTAACATATATTGGACAGATCATGGCTTCAACTTAATTGAAGTTGCCAGGCTCAACGGCTCATTCCGATATGTAATCATATCCCAGGGTCTGGACCAGCCAAGATCTATTGCAGTACACCCCGAAAAAGGGTAACATGACTATAGCTACTTTTTTCTTTTTTTTTTAACATTTGCATGTTCGCAATGAAACTTTTAGGAATCAAGGCCTTTCTACTAATATAGTCATTTAATAATACCCAAAATACTGTAATGGGATGTATTTTGCTATAACTGCATCCAGGTGGAAGAAAATGTTCTTAAGATATCGTGAGAATTTTCATCTGCAGGAAGTACTATATTTTCTCTGTGCAAGCTTTCACTTTCTAAGACGATCATTTTAGCTGAAGTGTATCCATTGCATGGAAACTTGCTTAAATCTGTTAAGTACTTAAGTTTTCGGCTTCCTCAAGAAGTCACACTATCTAATGAAGATCTCACTGTGATGGTGAAATAGTATAACGGCACATCCTCTGATAGTTATAAATACCAATATCACATAACATCACTCTGCATCAACCAAGATTACCCAGGCTAGCTGAAAGCTATGTCAGATAAACATATGGGTAACTCTTAAAAATTACATCGGTTCTCATCCAACTATTTGATGAGACTACAATGTATCTCTAATAGAAATGAGAAGTTTCTATTCCTTCAGGCTATAAAGCTGATGGAGAGCTGCAAGTAACACAGAAGCAGTAAATTCTCCAAAGGACATCTTTTTTTTTTTTTTTCCCCCACTGGAATATGAAATGTACTTTCTGAGTTGATTTACAACTCAGCAGATTTAACTGCTACAGTTGCCTTCCTAAAATATAAACCACATGGTGTACATCAAAGTTTTAAAGAAGCATTTGAAAATCTACCTCTTCCCAAACCAATAGACAAAGATGTGTCACTCATTTTTCCCAGGCTCAATTAAAAGAGTATGTTCAGTTTTAGTGAACTGTGTATTTTGCAGATTAGAAATGCATTTAAAAGCGAAGGTGAAAGTAAAAGTAGGTTTTATTTTCTGCATAATGCAGTTGCTTGTGTCACAAATAATTATGACTGGGCTCATGTGGCACCACTGGTATCTTGGCCGTATCTCTTCACAGTTCAGAATTTACATTGTTTGTCAGGATCTGGATAATTTTATTTTATTTTTTTACTTTGTGCTCAACATGTTCATATGTTAAGAAAAAAAAAAAAGAAAAAAAAAATAACCTTTGCAGAATATTGCCTAAGAGTCCAATAAAATTCTTTAGACCAGAAGAGTACACCAAAATTCTTCAGAACAGTATTTCATTTACAGTGTAGTTTTCCTCAGCATGTGCATAATATACTTAGATAAGTTCTGTGAAAACATAAAAGCTTGGACTCTCTTTAGTACTGTGCCACAAAGTGCACTATTCAGATGACTCCAATCGAAGTTAATTCATGCAACTAGGATAGCAATGTTTTTGTAGTGAAGTAAATGTATGTCTTTATAGAGGAAGATAAACACCTGCTTATCCTCTGCATTATTGTCATCTCTTTCCCTTTGTCAGGCAAAACATTCAAAAGTGTTCCTCCTTTCCTGCCCTCTCCTTGCCCTGTCTTCACATTTTTCATTTCTCTTGAAGCTTCAGTTGACAGCTTTAAGAACAGAGCGGAAAATAGTAGTTATTTGATCTCATTGAATCTGCCAATTATACCAAGATATGAAGCAGCCAGCATTCAGCTGGTTGATAGCATTATTTAAAGTTAAGAATGTGTAGTTCTGTAAAGGAGTGTCCTTCTCCCTCATCAGGAGTACTTATTCATTTAAAACGCACTTGGTTTCCGTTTTTCTTCTACAATTAAATAACTTTTCTGAGAGAGCTCAAAACTGTGCTTCAAATACAGAGTAAAGGTCGTTCTGAAATATTTCTTAGACTTTGAATCTTCCTCCATTGAAGACATTTGGGAAACATCATTTGTGTTTGCATTGTTGAATTTTAAACTCTTATTTTATTTTCTTCACAGATTTTTTTAAGTTAATTCTACAACTACATCAAAATTTTGTTATTCGCATCTATGTGTCGGCTACTTGACTTATATGTGGGATAGTTCCTAGAAAAGTTGTCATTCTTCTGGCATTGCAATATAAATACCAAATAGCTAGGTAGCATAACACTGCAAAAATGGAAGTATTTTAGAGCTTCTAAGAACATTTGGGAAGATCAAATCTTTCTATGCTATTTAATGATTAATTTAATGATATAATCAATATATTTCTAACCATCAATGCTCCAGTAATGTCTTAAGTAATGTGTGTTACTTTTTCAGGATTTTCTTTGGAGGCTTCTAGATTTTTTTTAAATCTGATAGTTACGTTTTTTTAATGTTGGTTGCTTGGTTTGTTTAAATAACTAGGCTGAGAGAATACTGCGTAATTGAATATCAAATGCTTGCCTTTCTGTAGTAAATAATTGGTTGATACCCTGTGTTAAGGATATTCACCTCTGACCAGATCTGTGAATACAAGTTCAGTTGCATGTAACAGTGCTGTTAGAAATCTCAGTAAAGGAAGCACTGTCTGCAGGTTCATTAGCCTCCTTCTGCTATGTCTAAAGCAACAGATTGAAAAGTAGGAGGTCAAAGCAGAAATTTATCATAGCATCTTACCTTGAATCAGTGATGTGTCTGTGCCAGCAATGCATACAGAGATAAGTAAGGTGAAAACTTTTCCCATGATCATTAGGGAGGCTAGGAAAACAACTTTCCCCTATAGGGAAAGCATTTCCCCTAATAAGAAAGCATTTCCCTAAATGCTTTCCTATTTAATATTTTTATTTAGACATACATCTCATGTTTTATCTCAATGTTTGTTAGATGTGTGATTTTGTTCCTGTAATTTCTATTTTGGTTTTATTTTCCCAAGCACCAAACTATATTCTTTAATCATAGAATTTCATATTGACTGATAAATTATGATTTTAAGAGTTACTTCATATGTAACAAATCGGAAAAAAAAAAATTGTCTAAGTAGTTTATCAAACCAGTACATTTATCCCCTAAGGGTTATTCAAAGATGTTTAAGCATGATTATGTTTTAAAGTACCTATTTGACAGTGATGATGCATTCATTTTGTTTTCAATTGAAAGACAGTATTATACATTTTCATCTCTTTGCTTTTATGTTAAATTTTAATAGGCAATTTGTGTAACTTTTTAGGTATTTATTTTGGACAGAGTGGGGACAGATTCCTTGCATAGGAAAGGCATATTTGGATGGATCTGAGAAGGTTGTTCTCGTGAGCCTAGGGATTGTGTGGCCTAACGGGATTTCCGTTGACTATGAGGTTAGTTTCTTTGTTTTCCATTCTAATTTGAAATGTTTGGTATCTATTATGTTTCATTAAAGTCAATGTCCTCCACTTCACAGCAATCTTAGTAACTCTTAATGAAATACTTGGACAAGATTTTTGATGTTTCCTTTAAAATTAATCTTTAGGAAAATAAATTATATTGGTGTGATGCTCGTACCGACAAGATAGAAAGAATTGACCTTGAGAGTGGAGGGAATCGGGAGATTGTGCTGTCAGGGAGCAATGTGGATATGTTTTCAGTTGCGGTGTTCGGAGCTTACATCTACTGGTCTGACAGGTAATTTATTTTTCATAAGCATTTGAGTCTCAAAATGTTATTTCAGTGCTAGGTGCTTCACCTTTGTAGGATTAGCCATTCCTTAGCAAGGTCACAGAATGGATCGCAGAAAGCTATGCAGTTTGAAAGAGAGGCTGTTTTTGATACTGAAACCTAAAGCATGTCAGTATCATAGATGAGAGCAGGTTTTTCACCTTCTGTTAGATGAGCTCTCCACTGCCCTTCAGTCATTTGTTTGGTGTGAAGTAGTTGAGGATTGTTGATCAGACATCTTCAACTTTTTTGGCAGAGCACATGCAAATGGCTCTATTAGAAGAGGCCACAAGAATGAGGCCACGGATGCTGTGACCATGAGGACTGGCCTTGGAATAAACCTGAAGGAAGTGAAAGTCTTTAATAGAGCACGAGAGAAAGGTTGGCTGTTCTTAAGGATGCTATTGTTTCAATATCGACTGGTGGTACTTTTTATGTATATTAAAACATATAAAAAGATAAATACTCACTGATTTATGGCAATACATTTTATTATATCTCCATTTTTTTCTTAGAGTATTTTTTTTTTAGCTAAAATTTATTTACTATGAAAATATGTAGAAAAGTTTCTTCTAAAACCTTCCGAGCATTTTTAAGAGAGTCTAAAATCAAAATACTTTCTATCGTTCCTTTTTGTTTTTTTTCCTCCTGAAAGCACACAAGTCTTAGAAATGAGGTGGACCTTGAATTGTGCTTTAGAGAACAGCGGTCTCAGGCTGTCTCAGATTTCTGTTGGAAAGCAGTACATTTTTTTCACAGCTAGGAAATCTCAGTCTCTCAAATAATTATTTCCTGAGATTCCTTGATCTTGAGTCCAGCTTTTTTGTGGGAATAGTTGTAAATAGTTAGATATCATTTATATTTAATTTGCTTTGCAATTGAATAGACAATTTCATATACTGACTGAGAGTATGTTAGAAATGGATGGATTTTATCCCTCACTAAGTAGGATTTTTTAACTATCTTTTTCTCCTACAATTTTAATTCTGAAGAGGCTTTGAAAAGCAAAGACATTTGTGAGAAAATAGTGACAAAAGTTTATCACCTTTGTATGCAAAATGTATTTGTTTCTGTGAGCTAATGTCATTAAAGTTTATCAAAAATGATGAATATTTCCTTAGAGCTGCTACCAGTAAATTTAAAATGTGTTCAAAAACACTGAGAAAGAAAATGCTACTTGAAAAAGATATTTTTAAAGAAGATATTTCTGATAGGAATATAATTCTAGTGTTGGTAACACTCAATGCTTGTTTTAATCACAGCATCACATATCTGATGATCAAGTTTTTATATACATCTTTCATAAATAACTGCATCAAATATAAAGTCTAAAATAAATCTGTGTTTTGAAAGAAGACCTATTTAAAAATCAGTAAAAAAAAAAAAATCTTTCCAATTTTTTTCTCAAATGAATTTGAATAGTTTTGAGAACAGTGAACGTATTTGTATTTTGCTAAGGAGTTCTGCAAGTATTTTCACAGTTTTGTAGACATACTTTGTGGATGGTAAATGTCCACAGAAAAAATGGATGTTATTGCTTTTAACAAGGCTAGAAATAGTTAATGTCTGCTTGCTTGGAAGGGCCCTCTGTATAGAATTAAGAAAATGGAGCAATTACATAAAAATATGTAATGATTTTTGTTGATGGCTTGACAGATCTGATTGCATTAGGAATGGGAGAAATGGTTACCGAGGCTAAAAAAAAAAAATTTTGATGTTAGTTCGAAAAAACATAACTGAATGAGTTTTTAATACATTTTTCAAATTTTACTAGGGTACAAATGGTTAATGTCTTTGGGAGGGGCTGTCAGTGAGCCAGGAGGACAAAAGGGAAAAAAACAGGTGAAAAATACTTTTGGAATGTTTTTTTCTGTATCACTCTATTATATTTTACCTATGTATACTTTTAATTTTGCTGAACTAGAAGTAGGTGATATTTCTTTAAAAAGGAAAAGGAATTAGCTAGTTTCCTGACCTTTTATTAAAACAAATAAATAGAAAAATAAGCAAACAAAACCAACAAAACAACAACAAAAAAAAAAAACCCACACAAACAACCTGTGCTGATTGTCAAGTGGTAAATGCTTTTTTTTCAAACACCTGTTTTACCTTTTCTGATGAGCCAGCCCTGCTGCAGTGCTACTCTTGAGGATAGTCCTATCTTCTAGTTCTATTCTACACATGTGAAAGGATGTGCCCTAATTAATCTGTTTTTATTACTGGCTGGTTTTACAGATACTTACAGCTGGTGAACTGTGGAAGCGCTGAAGTTTACAAGAGAGATTGTAGAAATTTTAGGATCTGTTACATGTATTTGCCTTTCTCTTCTCAAACTCTCATCCTTCCAAACAGATATTAACTTTTCTAGCCTAATAAAGCTTCAGAAGCGTTTTTAAAAGAAACACAAGTAAAAATATGTGCAGATAATTCTCCGCATATTTTTGTATGACTACAGTGCAACATTTCTCATAATTTTGTCAAAATTCAACACTGCTAATGTTAACTCTCATTACCCATTGCTTTTACTTAAACGTATCTTCAACTTGAAATGAAGCAGTTAGAAAATTCAGTCAACGGTACTTTTAGACACTACATGTTCCCTGACAATGATAATGACTTTCTACCAGAAACTATTTAAAGTGTGTGGGTTTTTTTCTTCTTCACTTTCTAGAAAACTTTCAGAAACGGGAAAATGACTATACTGAGAGAGCTGAGTTGTTGTATGGCAAATGCTGTCAGAAACAAAACTAATTTATCTGAACTAACTGTAATTGTATTTCATACATAGTCCAAAAAATACGAATGTAAATAGATCTCAATTATCGACAATTCCTGCTATTTTGAATATTGCTTGTAGTTTATGTCACTGAAGTTACCAATGTGACAATGTTAATTAGTAGTATACTTTTTCAGAGAGTAAGTTTTTAAAGTCAAGTTTTAGAGTAAATTTTAACAAAAACGTCAGGAAACATTTTTATTAAGAACAGAGAATAAAAGGGAACGCTTTTATACTTGTTTTTGTTTTGATAGAACTTAAGAAGAGTATGTTATTGTGATGGTATCCAAATTTTTTTGTCAGTAACAGGTGTTTTAAAAAAAAAAATCTTTCAAAACACTTGGAACAACTCATAATGGTATCTATCCAAGTCTTTATCTGAACACAGATGAAAAATCTATTTATTTTCTTTTTATAAAGAATGTAATTTTGTTAATTGGGAGAATATTAATTACATTTCCTCATACATTGTATTCTTGAAAATTGGCTTTAGTTCATTGTTGAAGTTATTCTTTACTGCTTTGGCCTTTGGTTCACTTGTATTGTAGAAAACGTTTAAGAGAAGAATTCTTGAAATTAAAGAAATGACATATTGATTTACATTATCTACAGTTAATAGTATAAAACAATTTTTTTTTTTTTTTTTTTTTTTCCACACAGGTACTAATGTTTGTGCCAAGAATAATGGTGGATGTCATCAACTCTGTCTTTATCGAGGAAATGCACAAAGAACTTGTGCGTGCGCACATGGCTATCTTGCAGAAGATGGAATTACCTGCTTAAGACATGAAGGTTACCTCTTATATTCAGGAAGGACAATATTAAAAAGTATACATCTGTCAGATGAAAACAACTTAAACTCACCAGTAAGGCCATATGAAAATCCAGAGTACTTCAAAAATGTGATCGCTCTTGCTTTTGACTACAGTCTCAAAGGAAGAGGTACTAATCGGATATTTTTCAGTGACGCACACTTCGGAAATATACAAGTTATTAATGACAACTGGGCTGGCAGAAAAGTGCTAATAGAAAGTAAGTAAAAATTTTATTTGCCAAAATATTTTCTTTTAATAACCCTTATTAAATGAAAAGTTGTTTAAAAATAAGGTTGACTTCATAGTTGTGAAGCCATCAAAATGTTGACTTAATAGGGAAAAACTGTAACTAAAGTTTTACACGACTATTTAGCACAACTACTACCATTTGTACCTCAATGTGTCCAGCTGACACCATTCCTGTAGTCAGCTCAAGAAATGTGACTCCTGTCCAGTGATAGGAAAAGCCAAACTCCAACCTATAAAATTGTTCTTTGTACAGAGAGGCTTACTGAGTAACTTCAGGTGATCACCATGCCTTCAATCACCACAGTAATAGGGAGAGTTCTCTGAAACTTGACTTTTTTTTGCCTCTGAATACTTGAAGCCTGTAGCTCCTCAAAGAATCAACATCAATATTATCACTAAGTGTAACTTAATGTCAGTACAATATGAGCTTAAGTTTGCCTTGGTAAAACTTGAAATTGAGGCATTCGAGGCTATATGATAAATAAAGCCTAAGAATAAAAATCTAAAAGTAAGTCCAATAAAAATATAAATTGTAGAAATCTTATGCCATCTTGCATTTCTGTTTGGATGTAATTTTTCTGAAATAGACAATCTCATTCATCTGTAAACATATATTTACTGTTTCTTCTCTTCTTCGATTGTTTTGGTAGCCCTTTTCCATAATGTTTGAAGTGTTATATCATTTTTTCTCCTTGTGTGATAATTATCATCTCACTTTCTGATGTCATAAAAGTTGCATTGCTGCATTTAGGTATTTGGGGGAATTATTAACAGGACCAAAGAGTAACAGCAAAACATGGAATTATATTTGGTGTAGAATGCTACCATGTGTTAACAGAAATATTTTTAGAAAAGAAAGAAGCAAATAGCTGAAAACTGGTGAAATACTGTTCTACAACTTACATTGGATAATTGTTATCATTATGCGCGTCTGTCCTGTGGTTCTGGGAAGGTATTCCTGGTAATGGCAACTGCTGATATTAATGAGTGGAAAAGCATTTTTCAAATATGATACATCACCTTTATTTTTTTTAATCTTATTTTAATTTTATGTGTGCATATTTCAGAGGAGTTAACGATATCCATATTGAGATACAAAAGAGAGAAACTAAACAATATTGTTAAGATGTATTCATTACTCTTAAAGAAAGAATTAAGACCTAGGGATTCAGAGCTGAGATTAGCTGTATGTGAGACAACCACTCACCTGTGCAGGGATAATACAGCACTATCTTAACTTAGGTGTTACAAGATATGATGAAAATTATTACATGGGAAATGATGGGAGAATTCTAAATTTAAAATAGACAGGAAAAAGTGATGAAGCAGCAGTGCAGATACAAACTGGATTTTGAAAAGGACAATAAACTATTCCTCATTACTTTATGATAGGCTGTTGTGCAAGAACTAAAAGTGTTCCATAGAGCACAGCTAAGAATTATACATTTAGGAAATAGTTAGGAAGTGTCTCTGCTTGTAATCTTAATATGCCTCATTTCATTTTTCATTATCAGATTCAGGGCTCTGAATAATTAAATGTCGGGTGAAATTTTGTGTTCTTCCAAAAATGTATTGTGTATGCTTAGGATATAGCTCTGAAAAAAACTTGTTTTCTAGGAGTGTTTCAGGTTTTTTGATAGCTTTTTTTTTTGTAAATAGAAGGGTTATCGCATCCCAGTATACATAAATTTACTTTTCTCCTTTGTATGTTTTAAAACCTCTTTATATTGAGTCATTGATTTTAAACTGATGTTCTTCTATCAATTCTTTTCTTTCCACAATCAGAGACTTTCTATTCCTGTAAACAGGAAACAGGTTGATGAGTTCCTTGATACCATAGTAGTATTTGACTAACAGTGATATCTAAAGAAAAAGACAATGCTAAGACTCCTTGACATCAGGCATACCATTTGCTATAGAACAGAACATTTTCTGATTTCCGTTTGGCTATGTATGATTAAAAAGAAATTGAATGGAATGCAGCTGACAGAGTTCAGTAATTATGTTTTGTTTTAAAATAACATATTTGACTTTTGTTTTGCTATCCTTTTTTCCTCCTAAATGATCAGTAGGCATTTTTTGCTAAGTTTCCCTTTATTGGAAAGGTATACGAAACCACATGAGAATTACCTGGTGTGATTCTTACACGTGTACGACTCCTTTCCACCTCGTTAAACTGAGATCTACAAATCAGACAAAATTTTACTCAGTATTTAAGACAAATAGTGAAAATAGAATATGTTATTTGCAAGATAATATTGACCCAGATTTTTAGTTCAATGATTGTATTTCTTCTACTCATAAAGAATCCATTAGCTGTTGTGTTTCTACCTCACTGAAATCAGATATGCCATTCAAATCCAAGGCATTATTAAATTTTTCTGCACGCTAAAAACAGAGTAAAGATATATAAAGAGCCCTGTATTAAACAGGTTTCCAGTTCACTAAAAACAGATTTACAACTCACAAGCAACCCATTATCTAATATGTTTTTATCTCACTGAGAATAAATTTACTACCCAGAAACAACCTATTATCTAACATGTTTCCAGTTCACTGAAAACAGATTTACAACCCATACGCAAGCTATTATCTTACATAGTTCCGACTCACTGAATATTGATTTAGAATTCATAAACAACCCATTATCTGACAAATTTTCACCTCACTGAACAGATTTGCAACTCATAAACAACCCATTAGCTAACACATTTTCGGCCCAGGGAAAGTAAATTTACGGCATATAAACAGCTTGTTCCAGTTCACTAAAAACAGATTCGAGACTCACCAATAACCAAGTACCTGGTAGAGTTCAGTCTTCAGCAGGAAGGAGCAGTGACAGGAAAAAAATAAATAAATAAATAACAAAAGCAAGCAATAGTGGAGCATGTGCACAGTATGTCATACCTTAACATCTTTATTTCTGTACAGCATAGGGTTTTAGAATAAGTGCTTTGAATTTTATTTCCTTAGGTCAGTCAGTTAGCAGGGACTTGCTGTAAGTAACCGGATGGAGTTAATCTTTCTTGACTGCCGATTTGTAAAAATTCACCTTTTACTGTCTGTGATTTCTGACAAGTTCTTTTGGATAATGATTTGTCTAACCATTGAATATTGCTTGTGTTGTATTGTAGCGTTGTGCACAGTTTAATCCAGTCAGTGGACATGTTTTTGAAGTTGCCACTATAGTCTGTTCAATGTTGTGACATGGCTACCGTTTAAATAATCTGATTTGATTTTGGTGTTTCCTTTCAAAAAAGAATGCAAAATCTTATATTTTATTGTATGTTTTTGCTTTAAGTAGGCACTTTGGAGGGAACAGACTATGGAGAAATGAGTGGTATGTACTTTGTGGTCTCACTCAGTTTCTTCTTAATCTTCCACTTTTTAATTGCAAATATTATTTTTACAGTTAGACACGTTATAATGCTTCTGCTTATTACTTTTCATTTAAGCTAGCTAGAGTGAAACAAAACATGGTCAAAGGCATTGCATTTGGAAAATTCATCCTGATACATACTTTCTAGGTTAAAATAAAGTAATGGATCATTATACAGAAAGAACAGAAAAGGAAGAAGTCACGAAAAGCTAAAGGCACAGTGTTACGCAAGGAGGTGTATGGAAATCTGACTTCTTTAAATTGCTGCAGGTTATCTCATTTGAAACAATAGGGTTTATTCTCAGAATAGCTCAGAGAGATTCTACACTAATTTTCTTTCCTGTTAAACATTTGTAGACTGAACAATACTGTCATTTCAAATTTCTGAGCTTTTCTATGTTATTCAAATAAGAAGATATTTCATATATTTTTATCAGAGTGCATATGAAGTATTTCCAGTTTTATGGATCTAAATAGATATCTATCAAAAAATAATTTTAGCGTAGTTTGAAAATGAAAAAGTCTGAATGGAAACAAACATGTATTTGATATAAAGGATTTTTAATATTACATGCTTACTCCTTCTCATACCACGTCTTCCATTGGCTATTGTTTATTTTTTCAACTAAGAAAGTGATGGCGATTTTTCTTTTTAATGAGTTGATGCTCTGAAGGGAATCTTTTTCTACCTGGAATTGGAGGTTTCAGTTTGACCCCGAGAAAGGTAAAAGAAGATAGTATACTATTCATAAGGTGGTAAATTTTTTGTGGTTTTGATGGAGCTAATAATTAGTTGGACCATGAATATCAATTGTATCCCTGCCTTTACATTTCCCACTACTGAATGCAGTCCCCTTTTTTGTCTTATCTAGAGGTTTGAGATAATTCCAAAATCTGCCTACATGTGTCTGTAGAAGAGTGCAGCATTAAAGTAGATTTAATGTACAGGTGCAATAGTAGAAAGAAACTAAGAGAAGAAATTTGTAATTGAACAATAGAGAAGGAAAACAGGAGGAAAAGCAAAATAAAGCAAATCAGAGGAAACATTACTAAGATGATATACTTCCAGTATCAGCTGTTTCTTTTCAAACTGTGTAAACAATGACACCAAGACATTTTGCTGGTGTAACATCCTTCTCAGTATAAAGGGAAATGTTATGTGAAAAAATGCTGCTTCTGTTTTGAACTTCAAGCACTAGTGTCTATAGAAGGCAAAAATTTATTCACTGCTAACATAGTGTCAGATCCTGTGATGTATTGTAAGGCTTTTTAGAGGCTGAATCTTTTAAAGGTGCTCCAGTATTCATTACTGTTTTTTCTAACTAAATGTGTCCAATTTAACTGTCAAAAAGGCATTTATATTCCCATTTCTCTTACAAAGCTTTAAATTGTATGAGGCCCTTTTAGTTGTTTAACTTCGTTTGCTGAGACAGAAATTTTTAATCTGTTAAAAATAAATAATATTGTTGCTTTTCATTTTGTAAATTCATTCTAACTGCATATGATAAAATCCCAATGGCTTTCAATTTTTAATGGAGGAAACGTGAGAGGCTATTGTAAAGCCTGAGACACTTAAGTAGTAAAATCTAAAGCTATTATTATAACTGCTGCTTTGTTTGCAGAAACCAAAATGTGTGGTTTATCACATTTTGTTTCTGTACATGGCTGCATACTGTCATTAATGGATTGAATTTACAATGTGTGCAGTAAATAATTTGCTATAGAGGGATAAGGTTTCAAACTTTATACATAACATTTATTCTAGAAGTATATATTTTCTAAATTTCATGATATGAAACTCTAAAATGTATTCATAATGGGAAGTGACATATGCTGATCTCTCAGTTCAGAATGTCACTAGTGTTCCCAAGTTCAGTATTCAGGAAAGATGATGTTTGCCTATTAAATCTGAGGTGATTCATGAAGAGTTGAAACAGTTTGTGACTACTTTAACTTTCCACATCGCCCTTAAATCTTTACTGATGTAAATTTTTACACGTGCAAATTTTTGCGTCAGCAGCTGTGGCTGCTTCAATGCAAAGCCATGTTATGGTTTACACAAGAATGTAAGAATTCATTTAACAAATCATTTTTATTCTTAATAATAAGCACCTAACTTGATTTTTAAATGCTGTTTATCACATAAAATTATGACCATACTCTGTATCACGGTTTGACTTGTGTGTTTCTCTGTTATGCAGATATTTTTGTATGTGCTGTTAACTGAGAGCAGAAGAGAAGCCCAACATATGTAAACAAAATTCTGAAAGAAACATTGTTCCCAAAGTCTATATTTCTTGAATTTAAAAGAATTGATTGCATGTTCCATATACATCCAGGTAAAAATGACCAGGATCTTAGTGGTTTTTTGTGAGTTTCTGAGCTCATCTATTTGATTCAGATGCTAAATTTCATAGTGAAATGTAGGAAACTCATAGCTCGTAGCTGACAAAAATAAGTTATCTGAAATGTGAAAATCTGTTATGAATCACCTATTTCTTGACCTGAAAGTTTTACAGAGCTCTGCTTGGGTAACTGAAAATGTTTGTAATAGTAAATATTTTGTCTTGGTCTCCATGAGGAAACTGAAAATGAATGGAATGTTCCATGAACACTACAATTTGCTGACTGATTCTTTAAGACTTTGCTTCTAATTTCTCTATCCTGTTTGTGTTATCTGCACTCCATATGTCATTGAGTCCCATGTTTGTGAGCATGCTAGTTTTCACTGTGTGTTGATGGGTGATTAGCTTTTAACACCCAGATTCACATACCTTCCTCAGCTCCAAACTAAGTGTTACCACCCTTGTCCCACTGATAATCAGTATCCATTGCCCTTCCTTACACAGAAATATCCATTTATCCTATACTTACCCATTGTTTAGTTAGTTGATATAGATATGATAGAAATCTATTGTGTTCTTTTCCGTTGGATGATTTAATCACGTAAGTATGATTAAAGTAATCAACTACACGTACCTTTTTTCATGCTTAATTGGAATGATTTCTAGCTTAAGTAGTCTCATCAGGAAGTTTCTGTAGACCTACATGTTTGGTGGTAGACTATAAACATCTCACTGCATAGGCATCTGCCTGTCATTTACACTGTACTTATTTCACAAACGGAGTAATTGTGTACAATATTTTATGTATCTTCACTGAGAAAGACTAAATCAATGTTGTAAATCCTAAAAAAAATTTATTTAATAGTTTTTTTTGCTGAATATTTAAGAAACATTTTGTGAACATTGAACTGATACTTAGATTTTTTTAATTATACATAAACTACGGTTTTAATTATCATGAGGAACTCGCCAAAGTTTTTGTATGATGTGAGATTACAATTTTCTTCTTTCTATAAAAATGAATGTGTGGCTTTGTTTTGTTTTCTGAATTCTGAAGTAATTTTATTTCTCTAAAGTTTATAACAAATGTTTATGCTTTATGATCAGGTCTACTGCAGTAAAGTTTGAAAGAATAATAAGTTTATATCCATGGAGAGTGTCTTACAGTGTCTTAAGGTAGTTGCTGTCTGGAAGAACCCAAAGTTTATTTTAATACATTTAATAATACTTAATGTGCAGCGTGGATTATGTACTGTAAATTACAGCATGATTTTATATTTTAGATATATAGAAAATTACTATAATATTTGCTGACTTATGGTGCATTTTAGCAAACTTTGCATGTGTCAATAAATAAAACAGTACTCTTAGGCTGAGTAGGATAATGAATTAATTGGTTATTGTAGTTCAGAGTTGTTTACATCATATTTTATGTCTGAGGTTTTTTTTACAAGGTAATATATTATGGCCTTCTTTTGCAAGTAATTGATGACAGAAAAAAATTGAGAAATTAAATCAATCTCTAATTTTTGAGTCAAAAGCAGTTCATCTTGGCTTATTATTATGATTTCCTGCCTTCTGGCAATGTAAACAGCAAAGTAGAAAGGAAACAATGATTACAAGTTCTAATTGCGCATTTAGTTTCTTCAGGTTGTTTTTTTCTATGTTTTTTTAATGTTTGTAAGGCCTTCACATCAGATCAAATAGTGATCGTTTATTATCTATTGCCATAATCTTACACAGGTTGTTTGTACTGCTTTTTGTCAATCTCCTTTGATCGGTCCAGTTAGGCAATTAAACTGTATCCTGATAATTGAGTTGTGAAAGCCAGTTCAGAGGAGAAAAAAAGATGTTTAATGTTAAGCTCTGAACATTAAGGCCTTCTCCAGTGCTCTGATACGGAAGTCTTATTTGTGTCTGACTTTACTTTTTTTTTTTTTTTTTGGCTTTTCACCAATAAAAACCATTATTTTGTTTTACAGTTTTAATGTCTTTACAACCTTGCTAAAGGAGAGAGATGTGTAAGAATATAAAATTAAATGGAGAAGGTAGTTGAATTCATACATTAAAAATTGGGAAACTTTTGACTGTGAGATATCTAGCGAATTCTAAGTGGAGAAGATAGATCAAAATCCGGGAGACTGTGAAATTGTATATACGTTACCAAAAGTCGATGGCAAGAACTCTTAGATAATTTAAATTTTACACCCTGAAGTATTTATTTTGTACTTGCAGTAATGAGGGAGATCTAATCTGAGTTCTTCAGTTATTGATTTGTTGCTTGTCTGTTCCCTGAGAAAGTCAGATGAAGATCAGCATGACAATATTTATAGGCCGCATCTCATCTGTGGTATGCAATCCATCTTCGTTAAGTTCAGTAAAAGTGATAGATAGCATTTGGCAACATAATGATGTGATCGCTCTACCATTGCCTTTGTAAATCATAAGCTGTTGCATTCTCTTGTGTAGATATTTAATCAGTTATACACCCCATTACTGATTTAATTCAGAATGTCAGTGGCAGGTGAATAATGTGAGTATTTGTATATTAATATCGTATTGTATTAATGTTCCTTTCATTTAAGTATGTTATTCATGTGAAAATCATAAACTGTTGCTTCATGTCTAGAATAAATTTAATCAGTGCTGTAGGCATCTAATGCCATCACTGTTTTAATTCAATATGTCAGTGAAACAAATGTGTTTCTTTTCGTTTCCAGTTTCTTTATGCTTTACTAATTCGGAATATTGTATGATGCTGTGAAAATGTGAGGCTGAGAACAAACAAGTCACTAGTTTTCATCCTGTCAGTAGATTTGGAATCAAATCCTCCAATTGTAGCATAAAATAAGATGACAGTATATTTTGCATGTGTTTTAAAGTAACAGAATATCTAATGATAAATTTACTGCAACAAGAAAAAAAATCCTTTTTGCTCTATAAAATGTCCCTTATGGAGTAAGAAACAAATAAAAATAATTTTGGTGCGAAATGATAATGCCATGACACTAGAGTGCAGTTGCTTGAGAGTCTTCTCCAGTGTCCTTTCCTTGGCAATATGAAGTTAGTAGAAGGTTTTAGTTTTGGTGACAGCCACTTGCAAATGGAGCATTTTTAGGGCTCTTTCTGTCCTTTATTGATATATGGCTTACATGAATTTTGAGTTTAATGACTAACATCTTAAACAAAATGTATATTTTAGTCAAGAAATAACATAAAAATAAATTATATTAAAAAAAAACAAGCATAGGTATTGACTATTAAATAAGTGAAAATTTGCCTGCAAGAAGTACCGTTGATAATGCATGCAGATCAAACTAATGCTAATAAGAACAAAGTACCTTCCATTGTATGAAATATCTAAGTTTTGGTTCACTTTAGTGCTTACTCTCTGGATTTTGTCATTGAATTTAAAATCACCTTACCTACAGAATCTCACTTCTTAAAACTAGGAAATGATTCTCTTCCGTGTTTGGATTTTTCAATTCCATAATTGAGAAACATGATAGAACTGAAAAAAAAGTTTGTTGGCAAATAAAGGACAGTGCTTATATATTGCAGACATTGGTTTGGAGTTTCAGTATGATGCGTTGGTCCAGTTTTATAGTGTGAGTGATTGTATGGGAAGCTGGTTTCTGTAGAATAAGGGCTTAAGCACAACTAACATTTCAAGTACGCACTAATTGTTCTAGCTGTGGCAGAAGCAACATCATTATCCTTTGTCTAATGCAGAATAGTTTTACTGTATGGTATACAAACCGTATTGCTTTCAAAACTCATGACAGATTCAGACAAGTAACAAAGCTGAAGTTGATAGAAATTGAAAACATTACAAGAGGGAAACATGTTTGTTTTTTCTCCCTATACTTGTCTTTCATATGAAAGCTATGATTTGCATCAAATCCTAGTTAAATCTTTGCTTTCAAATGGCTCAGTCTTTATCCACAAGTTAAAGGCTTGGTTTCATTTTCCTGAAATCTTCCATAATTAAGATCAGGAAACACTCAACGTTTAGAATATGAAATGTAAAAGCTCTGAATGAATGCTCTGATGGCTTGTTCATGATGAGTAATATGCAAAATTGGTCAGAAAGTGTCAACCTACTCTGTCATCATTTTAGCTTAGAAAATTTTAAGTAATGATTAATTAGTAGTATTCAGCATATATTTTTAATGGAAATTAATTTATTGAATTAGAATTGTATTAATAGTCCTGTGTTAATATTTATCACTTCCATATCTCAGTATACTTTTAATTCTTAAAATTGAAAATAAATTGATAAGACTGTTACATACTGTACTTAAAGTAAGAATACTTGTAACCCATTAAACTTTTCTAAAGCCAGAATTCTTATCTAAAGGGTAACTTGTGCAGTTATTTGTAGTTTTCAGAGTGCTTTTAGTCCTATTCTTAAACTTATTCTCTTTCTTGAGTTACTATGAAGTGAGATGAATGTATCTTTATTCATTAATCCACCTTCTTCAAGAATACTCTTTCTATGTATATTCACCTCCCTTTAACAAGTGTCATCAATTTCTTCTATTTTTTTCTAAAAGAAATTTTCTACACCTTTTTTACAGACACATCATGAAAATGTAGTCAGAAATTCCCCAAATACTTTAGAAAGAGAAAATAGAAAAAAACAACCAAACAGCTGATTAATTGCTTACTTTGTGGCTTTAATTTAATGTTGGCACTTTCAGCTTAATGAGAATTATTTGTGAACTTCCTGTTCTGTGGGTATGAAAAGCATGGTAAAATATTACATATTCCAGCAAGTCAAGAGGAAATTGTAATAATCATCATAATGTAATCCACATTATATTTTTAGATTTTGTCTTCTGTAATTCATTAATAGCTGTATAAACCTTCGGGTCTAAAATTACTTCTTTCTAATAAAATATTAAGTGAAGTAATCATTGTGCAGTTCTGTAATAATTCAAGAATAATGGTAGGAATTAATTACTATTTCTTGCAATCTGTCATTTTTATACACTAGAATCAGATGCAATTTATCTATTTTGGATGTTAAATATATGTTTTAGCTGCTTAGTAATGTTTGCTTTTGTTTCTAAATCACATTTTTTACAGAGGAAAAAATGTTGTATTGTGGCGTATTAAAACAATGCATTGATACTGCAACATTCAGAGGTTCGTTCTTCAGTATGTTCCAGGTGTTATATAAGTGACTGTTATGGAAGGATACTTTGATCCCTGTTAACGTAATGTGTATCTGTATTACAAAATGCATACAAAGATAAAGTTCAATAGTACAATTAGTAGAAAATATGCCCAAAACATTGCTTACATGAAGTCAAAAGTTGTGACTAATTTACTGACAGGATGTTATTGCTAGTGTATTTACATTATAAGAGATACTACAGTGAAAATATTATTTCAATACACATTATATTTAAGTACAGTAAATAAGTCTGTTAATATTGATCTTGCTTTCCATGTTTTGTTGTTTGTATTAGTTGTTTTTTTCAATTGTTTAAGTATATGAAAAAATAATAAAACTTTGGTTCCAGGAAAAAAAAAAAACAGGTGGACGTAAGAAGAACTGATGGAGTAATAAGCTGAAATATTTTAACTGTGATTTTTGCAAGATTGACTTCTGGAGGGGAAAAAAAAAAAAAAAAAGAACTTTTTAGGAGGAGTTTTATTTCCTATTTACGTATAATATCTTCCAGATGTTGGGTCAGTGGAGGGGCTTGCTTATCACAGAGCTTGGGACACTCTATATTGGACCAGTTCAACCACATCCTCAATCACAAGACACACCGTTGACCAGAGACGTCGAGGAGCTTTCAACCGGGAAGCAGTAATTACAATGTCTGAAGATGATCATCCACACGTACTAGCTCTAGATGAATGTCAAAAGTATGTATTATATCTTTCTTATCAGATTTTGATTTTTAGCTAATACAACTGAACCCTGTGAAGGTTAAATGAGTTTCTTGTTTTAGAAACTTTATTATAAGTTGTTTTTTTATTAGCAATTGCAGAATTAAGCGATAGCATTCTATGTGTTTTTTATGTTTAAGATCAAATCCTGATCACGTTTCATGGTATGTTACATTTCAAGAAAAGTCAGCTAACGTAAACGGGCCAATTCTTCTATTAGAAATTAGTAATATACACATTAGGAGAAATTAGATCATGTTGTTTCACAGGTTATAATTATCTCATGGTATATAAGTATAGAGAGATGGTCAGAAGTAAGCAGGCTGATGAAGAGAAAAATCACTACTTTTACACAAGTTAATGAACCTATGAAACCACTATAATTTGAAGAAAACTGGATATTCATCATTGATTATCACATTTACTTAGAGATGCTATTCGTAATCATCTATGAAGACGTGTTGTTTTTTTTTGTTGCTCATTTCATGAAGAGAATTAAATTATAAAATGTGTCTTATTGTTTTCTTTATTTTGATTTTAATACAGTTTAATGTTTTGGACTAACTGGAATGAGCAGCTCCCGAGCATCATGAGATCTACCCTCTCAGGCAAAAATGCACAGGTTATTGTTAGTGCGGATATTTTGACACCAAATGGACTTACCATTGATCATAGGGCGGAGAAACTTTACTTTTCAGATGGCAGCTTGGGAAAAATTGAGAGATGTGAATATGACGGATCACAGAGATACGTAAGTTAAACAAAAATCCCAAACGCGTACTGTTAGTATGCATTTGTTAGCATCTTTAAATTGAACAAAATGTCACAAAAAGATAGTGAGATTCATCTAGTGTTAGTTGTACGTGAGATTTAAAACTGGGAAAAAAAAAAAATGGCTAGGAGTAATGCTCTAACTCATCAGATTCCAATCTGTGAAATTCTGAAGATAGAAACACTTAATATGAGGTCTCGGCATGCACTGGTATTGGCCTTGAAGCATCATTATAGTAAACAGTCTATGTGAACTTGAGAAACATGGGAATAAATGTAGAAGTGAGTCAAAGAGATCTTCTGCTTTACATAGAAAGGTTATAATTTTCCTTTGTGCGTAAAACTTTGTTGAAATCACTAGAAATTCTTCTGTGTGATGTTTGCTAGTATTACTGTACATATCTTATTTTTTTCCATTTCTCTCTCTCCATTTTCAAATATACTTGAACTCTTTTACTCTTCTGTCATTATACGTCTTGGTCATGGAGTGTTCTGTTAGTTTCAACTTAGTAGACATTTTGCTTTCAATATGCTGAAGGCAGTCGAGCTGCACTCATGCTTTTCTGTATTTCTGATATTTTACGAAGTCTTAAACTTGTCAGTAGGTGGCTTGGTTTATTCATTTGTTTGCTTTTTCATTTGACAGATAAAAATTGAGATAATATATTTCTTTCATGTTTTTCCTTGGTTTTTTTTTGTTTGTTTGTTTGTTTTTGTTTTTAATTTTATAATTCAGTTATATCTTTATTCGAAGTATTATGCAAAACCTGAGCTTGCTTTTAAGTTTGGGTAATACTGTCAGAGATGACTCATATCACTGGTGTTGTTCCATCAGAATTGCTCATCACCTCATAAATACATTCTAACTAAGAATATCAGAATGCAACCATGAAATTGTCTTATTGATCTGGTGAAATATTTGTATGGCAGATGTTGTTCATTCTTGGTATGTTGTCCAGCCTGATGAGATATCTGGTTTCTGTAACCTTAGGATAATATACATGATAATCATTCCAATGCTATGGAGGTTTGAGTCTGCTAGGATCTTTCAGCAAGGTTTTGCCATCAGCTGCTCCTTAAGAGTAGTTTAAACGAATTACTCTTTTCCTCACCATGTCTGCTTCATTACTTTCTAGTTTCAGTTAGATTAGTGAAGACTGGGATTGTATGGTATGAAATGATAATTTAATATAATGATTTTTCATTCAGGTAGCAGCCTCTTCCTTTATTCTACTCAGTATAGTCATCCACTACAAATAAGTGGGTGGCAAATTTAGCAGTATTGAGTTCTATCTATTAAGTTGAGTGTTAGAATTTATTTAATATGTGGTCACTGGAATACTCTTCCAAGATTGGAAGAATTTTTTGTTACATGTGTTACATTTTCTTACTTAAAATTTGTGCTTAGTTGTTGGTCTTTTGGGGTTTTTTTGAACATTTCATGTTCTTCCGTAGCATCATAGTGGCAGGTATTTGTTGTTTTTTTTCATATTTTCTTCTTTCATCAATTTTTGATCCTGCTTTCAGTTAGATTTAACATTGTGCGACTTTGGAAGTATAACATCTTTTATACGAATACAAAGTTTAAGTTTGGAATTTATTAGACAACAACGTTTGCCTTTAGATTTGTTTATTTTCACCTTCAATATTGTGTGCCCTGGAACTTATTACAGATTTGCAGCCTACAAATAGAATTAGTGATTTGTAAACAAAGATTTGTTCATCTTCTAACATCCAAGTTACAATGTGTTTTTTTTTTTTTTCTCAGTTATGCTTTCTAGGCCTAAAGATGTGATTGTTAATTGATACAATTTAGTGGTTTCTCCACTCATTATATCCGTCTGGTAATGTAATCATAGCTTTCAGTTACTAGAAAACAGGTCTTTTTTTTTTTTTCCTGCCAGAACTCTGTATTTAAGCGATGAATTAAAAATAATTCCAAAGTTGATGTTCAACTTCTTCCTTATCTGCAGAGAATTGAGATTTTGGTGATTTTTTTTTTTAAAAATGCTCTTTTCTCAGCAGTATAAATACATTATCTGAAGTTGGAATGTTTTGTTCTTGATGCTTTTCTGTTGCAAATCTGATCAAAAAAGATTCTGTGTTTCTTGAATTTGCAGATATCCATTTTTCCTGTTAGAATGTGTTAGGTGAAGACCAGAAACAATTCAAAGAGGAAAATATCTACTAGCTCTTAGTCTTACTAAACTATTTTGCCAGGGGATTCACTCCATTGTCATTGTTGAGTCTTATTTTGATAGCTGTGTACGGTAATCCTGGGTTGGAACTTAGAGAAAGTGATCCCCTAACCAGTGACAATGAAGTCCTCTAACCCAAGGAAGCTACCTACTTGGCTGATAGAGATGCAACACTGTTAATTTGCTGGAATACCTTGATATCCAGTGTGGATAGCATAATGGAATTAAATGAAAGAAGGAATTCATGAGAAGACAATGGTAATCTGTAAGGATATTGAGAATAAGGTTTTTCTAATCCTGCAGGCCCATGTAAAATTCAAAGAAATTGGCTTAAATTTAACACTAGAGGACGGTTCTCATTGTCATTCACAATGTTGAAAATTAGTAGTGTGTAATTAATACAAATGTCGTTGCAAAGAACATGGTTGAAAGTCATAATTTATGGAGATAAATACCTTACATTTGAATGGTGCTGAAAGAAGCAGGCCTGTTAATAAATAGCTGCTTACATACAGTATTCAACCAAACTTCAAATCTGAAATAGTAACAGGAGCACTGCAAATGTAGAATTGCATTTGATTTTTGGTGTCTTAAGCATGTTAGTTTCCAATGCAGAGAAGCAAAAAATTAACTCAGTTCCTGAAGAGGGAGCTCTTCTGATGTCGTTACATCTTACTTGAACAATTCTATGCCAAAACAGTCTTAATCTTGTTGGAAAATGTGTGTTTTAAATTCACCTTTTTTCCCAATTGCTGTAACTGCTATTCAAGTGTTCTGATGATGTTACTGAAAGATACAAAAATTAAAAAAAAAAAAAATCCTTGCTTTAAATATAGTACAATAATGGAAAAATACTTTCATTCAGGGTAATTGTGACATTTGATATCAACAACTGTCATGATTATTTTTAGTAGAGCATATCAATGATTTAAGGGGAAGAAATCTTTTTATTTTACGTTGTTGTTGACTGCTGCAGTAAGAATCCAAACTAATAAAAACCAACGTTGCGGAACTAGGTGAAACCTGCTGCTGTAGAAATATAGACTATGCTGTGAACTATGAGTAGAGAGAGAGCCATCTTCTGAATGCTTGGTTGAAGTTAGTTGTTTGTACTTTTCAGTTCTCTTTACCTATATATCATCTGGGCATGTTAGGAAGCTATTCCATGTATGGTATTCTGTGTCATATAGGTTCTGATTCCTACAAAACTGTGTGCTTTTTTTCCTCCCATGTAGCTTAAATAACAGCTCCCCCATTCCAGAACAGTTTATGCACTCTTAGTTGAACAACAGGCAGCATATACTGCAGCTGCATGATTGCAGATTAACTGGGCATAACATTTGTGTTGATAATGTGCTTCTGGATGAGATAGATGAACAGGTTTTTTGCCTGCATTCTCCTAAGTGGGAGCACTGCTTTGGATCATTTGCTGCTACCAGTTTCTACGAAATTTGTTATTAGTTGATTATTTTGGAGTTTTTATGATTTGAAAACATGATTTTTCTTACAGTTGAGTAGTAACCACTGATTCTGCATTGGGTTTCTTCTCTATGTGATGTATTTGTGTGCTTGTTTCCTGAAAAATGTAGCAGTCTATCTTAATCTTGATCCAAATCCTATAAGATTAATATAAATAAGTTTATAAATCAGCAAGGTGATTGTATTTGCTTCTATTAATATTTTTGTTGCAGACAAGCAATGAGCAAATAAAAAAGGAATCAGGGAGTGGTGGATAGATCCATTTGTACTAAATGCATCTCCAGGCCAGCTAGCTGGGGTAGCCCCAGCAGGATTGCAGTAGGGTCACAGTGCAAGGACCAGAATGTCTGCTGCATGGTTCTGCTCCTGTATCTGCGGGCATCTTTGTCCAAATCTGTAGATACTGCTTGGAAAATTAACGTGCAGGCTGTACAAAATTTAGCAACATCAATGACAGCATAACTTAGAGTCAAATTTGACTGACACTGAATCCTATGGACTTTAAGATGTCAGCAAACCAAAGGATGAACTTTTATGTATCGTTGTGGCATTTCTTTCAGGTGCTGTAAGTGTAGAAGAATAAGTATTTTGTCTAAAACTAAAGCAACGTGAATCATAGCTTGAAGTTTGACGATTTCTTTTCCAGAGACAACAACCATTCTCATGTTTCTTTTCTGTACTTACGTGTTCTAGGTAATTGTCAAATCTGGACCGGGTACCTTTCTCAGCCTGGCTGTATATGATGATTATATTTTTTGGTCTGATGGAGTGAGAAGAGCTATTCTGCGTTCCAGTAAATACACAGGAGGAGATACAAAAGTTCTTCGTTCTGATATCCCACATCAGCCAATGGGCATTATTGCTGTTGCCAATGATACTAACAGTTGTAAGTTCTATTTCAAGAATTTTAGACAATTTTAACTAACTAAAAATATTTTACTATCTTTTATAATTTCTTTTGTTCTAGGAGATGCTAACAAAAGATAGGATAAATAGTATTGAATGAAATTTGTCTGTTATGTTCATTTTTTTCCAATGTGAAAGTAGCTAAATCATTTGTTGTTAAATATCTGCAGTTTTGAATGCTGTGATGAGAGGTTTAATGATTGTATTCAAGGGAACTCCATTTGTTTATCTTCAATACGCAACCCTATGAGGCATGCTGGCATTTTCATTTGACTGATAAAACTTGAACCAATTGCCCATAAATCTGAAATACTACTATCTTTGCTGTCTCTAATAGATTTGCCACTGAAGCAAGTTTAATAAAACAGAGTCCATCTTTTATTGTTTATTCTTCAGGTGAATTATCTCCTTGTGCACAAATGAATGGAGGTTGTCACGATTTATGTCTTCTGACTCCTGATGGACGAGTGAATTGTTCATGTAGAGGGGATAGAATACTGATAGATGATAACAGATGTGTGAGTAAGTAATGTTGGCTGATGCAGTGCTTTTTCTGTGGCGTGGTGCAGTTGACTGTCCAAAGTCAGTTGGCCCAAGTCATGAAAGTGATTTCTATATACTTTTATATTGCTCTAGATGTTTGTTTGTTTGGGGTTTTTTTTTTTCTTTTTTTTTTTTTTTTTTTACAAATGTTGCCAATGCTTTGCATGTAGCAGGCTTTAAACTATTTTACGTCTGATAAGACTTTTGTGGGGTTAAAAAGCATTAATACTTATTAATTTCTTCTATTCCAGTTTGGATATTTGTGTTCTATTTAATATTTCTTATGCTGAACTAGATGAACTGCAAATCTAATTGAGGATTCTTAGTTCCCACAATGCTGATTGGGGGCAGGGAAGGTGGGAAGGAAAAAACAGTGCTCTGATAAACATGACTGTCATTCTAAGGACTCTGTAAGTCATAAAGAGGATCAGATTTCACCTGGTCCAGAATCCACATTTGCAGCATTTTCATACTTCATATTTGATTCAAATAAATAATTGTTTTCTAGTTATGTTGGCTTAAAATTTTTGTATAGAGGATGTCTTTTCTTCCTGAAATTGCGTAGAATGGAAACAAGCAAAAGAGCACAATAAATAGACTTCATTTCCTCATTATTCCTCTTGAGTTGAGGGCAATGGTAATAAAGTCATCATCTCTTCAGTATTGTTAACTTGCTTCAGTACATGTTCCCATAAATTCGTGGATCTTTGGCTATGTTTGTCTTTTACAGTCTCTCCCACCTTGTACTGGAGTTCACCCCAACATGATATTTCTGAAGTTTTTTTGTTATTTAAATATCAGTCCTTATCAGCAAAAGTACAAACCAGCCCTGCAGGTTACTAGTGTGGGGGAGCTTTCAAGTTTTGATACTGTACGGTTTTTTTTGTTTTGTTTTGTTTTTTGTACGCTGATCTCTGGAAAGAGATATTAAAATAGCAACCTATATTGAGCTTATTTTCTCTAAGTGTAAAAGATTAAAAAAAAAAATGATTTGTTGTAATATATGTTATTTTTAGCTAAAAATTCTACTTGCAACGCTTATTCTGAGTTTGAATGTGGAAATGGTGAATGCATTGATTACCAACTGACTTGCGATGGCATTGCTCATTGTAAGGACAAGTCTGATGAGAAACTGTTTTACTGTGGTGAGTATTTCCAGACATTTCACCTTCAAGGTTATGCACCCTTACGTTGATTTCTCTGTGACTTATCTACTAGCACATACCAACTGGTCACTGAAATGAACAAAAAGAAAATACTAAAGCATTCATTTAATTTAATAAATTAAAAAATAATAATAATAACTTTCATATTATATGGGGAGACTCAGTTGTGTGCCTGTAGCTCTTGGACTTCTCGTTGTTCTGATATCCATATCATAGCTTTGATCTCTTCTGTTTCCCATAGGAATGAATTAATGAGTAGTTTTGATATAGTATTATGTTTATACAAGCCTCTTCCAGAATCTTATGAAATGTCTCCTTTAACTCCCAGAGTTCACCTGTGTTATTTGAACAGCTAAAGTTGATACCAGATAAAGGAAATATTTCCTATATTATTATAGTTTCATAGAGTACTTTTGGGTGGAGAGTAGGTTGAATGAACAGATAGAAAGTCAAATGGAAACAAATTAGAAAGTTGTATCTGATGTCGACTCTGAAAACAGTTTCTTGTCATTCCAGATTTACTAAAATGCTTTATTCTTAATACTGGGGGGATGGAGGAGGAAGCACTATCAATTAGTCTGTATTTTTATAGATTTAGGTTACTTTGTACTCCATCTTATTGCTGAATTTGGTTTAGGGTAAACGTGGCATATTTCGTTCTGTTTTACCTGAATTGCTATTGCCGTGTGTCGCCTGCATGATGAAAGCATGCCAAAGAAAATGTGTTTAAAATGTTTTTCTGTGTGTCTGATTTTAGTGTAAGGATATTGGTATGTCTAATAATGTCTAAATTAAATTATGTTCTTGTTTTCCAGAAAATAGAGGCTGTCGAAAAGGTTTCAAACCATGTTCTAATCGGCGCTGTATTTCGCGTAACAAAGTATGCGATGGTATGAATGACTGTGGTGACAACTCTGATGAATTTGATTGTAAAGGTAAATGGTGGTTACTACTAAGGTGATTTCAGACTGTTGCCCTGTGAATATATATTTTGTGAAGAGAAGTAGTTAGAAAATGCAGATATTTTTATTGGCATTATAAGAGTTGGGAATTTTTTTCATAATTTGAAAACATGAGCAGTTCCATTCTACTATCTTTGAGATCACGTGTTGGGGCTGATATCAACACTGAGTTTGGTTTACATCTACAGTGCTCTAGAAAGAGATTTTTTTTTTCCTGTGGAAAACTCCAAATATAGTATTATTGCTTCTTCCATGAAGTGATACATGAGGCAATATCTTTGCCATGCATGGAAAGGATGGAAGTTAGCTTTTTCTTCTCTGCATCTGCTGCTCTGTTCCTTCTTCGAAGTAGACAGTGTTTTCTTTCTTTGCTTCTCAGATGCGTTGCAATGCTATGTCCTTTATAAAATGTATCAGCATTGTTTTTTATATCGATATTGTTTTTGCATTTTAAAACATGAATATTTATATTGTGTTTCTGTCAATAAATGAAAACTAGCTAGCAGACAATGCAAATCCTTAGTTACAATCCAAAAAGATTGGAGGAGCAATTATGCCACCATACATAGATAAATCATATGCAGCTCCAGCAGCTACTTTTCTGGAAGTACTGCATGGCTTTTAAAACATCTGAAAACATCTGATTGTGGGTAGAGAGAAAAGTATACCAGGAGGAACCCACATGTAGTGTTAAATGAAAAATTTTGGAGATTCATAGATTGTCCTGCAAGGACTTGTTTCTTCCTCACATAATGATTATCTCAAATTGAGTTGAATTGTCTAAAGAAAGAGATCAAAGCTCAATAAAGAAATTTTAAAAATTAGAAATGTGTTCTTTCAACCATATTAAGTCTTTTGAAAGAACAGCAGGTTCTGAATGCACCATTCCAAAAGGTAGAAACCATAAACGTGATAATTATAATATGCATCTGAACTGTTTATTACATTAATTTGTATCTTTTTTTATCCACATGCTATAGATTCATCATGTGCATCAACAGAATTCCGTTGTGCAGATGGGACTTGTATTGGAAAATCAGCACAGTGCAACCAGATCATTGATTGTGCAGATGCTTCAGATGAAAAGAATTGTAGTAAGTTTGTGTTTGTCTGTGCTTCATCTTAGCATCTGTTTCATGATTATTCCTTGTTCTACAGCAGATCATTCATAGTCATTATTTGTTGGGTAGCAACAGTTGAATCTGTCTTAGGTGTGATTTATTGTCTCTTTCCAGATAATACAAACTGTGCTTACTTCTATAAACTTGGAATTAAATCTACTGGATTTATTAGCTGTAATTCCACTTCACTTTGTATACTGCCAGAATGGATATGTGATGGATCTAATGACTGTGGAGATTATACAGATGAACTAAAATGCCCAGGTAACTGTCAAAAAGAAAACTGAAAGTTTTAAATTATGTTTCTGGAAAAATATTTTCCCATGTTTCTTGGTTCTTTTTGTTGGTTGTGTGTTTTGGGTTTTTTTGTTTGTTTGTTTTGTGTTTTTTGTTGTTGTTGTTTTAAGGTAGAAAATATTTATTTGGTCAATTCATAAGATTTAACATAGATATAATGTTAGTGAAGTCTTTGTGCTTCATTAAATGATGCTAATTTTTACCAATTAATGCATTTCTCTGAAGACAAGTGTAATGCCTATCTTCATGGTTCATCCAAGTTTGGTCTGTCATTATTCATTTGCGTTTGATTAGAACATTAGTCACAAAATATCAAGCTCCAACATCAAATGAAGGAGCTGTTTCAGTGGATGGTATTTCTTTCCTCTCTGATATATTATAATAATAATAATATATAGTAATATTAAGTATAGTAATAATAATATATATATTACTATTATTATTATATATATATATTAGTATTATTATTATTATTTTAAAACTTTGTTTTTTGTTTTGTTGAGGTACTTAGTGTAGACTGCCAGAGTAGAATCCAGCACTGTTGCTTTTGCATTTGTTCTACTTGTGAGTAAGTAGAAAAAGATTACGGTACACTTAAGTCTGGTCCCTAAGGTGCTAGGCTTCTAGAAAATGAAGAGGTATTTACTGCTGGAACTTGGGTTCTTTTCTGTAGAAATCTACAGCTTGTAAGAAGGAAGAAGCAAATGTATTTTACTTCACTATTATTTAAGTTTAAAGAGTTTTATTATTACATATTTTCATCTGAATTCTTTATGATAAATCAAAAAGCTCACATATTAGAAACATACTTTTTCATGGTTATGTACGTGTAATAAAAATTTGAAGGACAGTTCTTATTTCGATGACATTTTATTAAGCAGTTTTAATCAGAATGACTGTAGTGCTGGTGAAGCTCAGAAGATAACAAACTATTCAGTGTTGAAATTGGTTTATCCTCTGCATCTGTGTAGTAACACTGAAGAGAAAGACGCCACATACAGGAAAGTAGTGCTTTTCTGAAAATCGTTTCTGGAGACTTGAGAAATACTCAGTATTTCTAGACACAGTTTCAGCATCTTCGTTATTTCGTTTCATAAGTTTATATGGCTTACCCTGATTTCTGAAGTATTACAGAAGAACAAAATCACAGTGATGCGATTTGTAGAATTAGGCTAATATTATCAATTTCTGATCAAACTGGAGATATTGTACTACTAAAGAAACTCTGTAGATATCAAGATTACAACAAATGTCTTGTACCATGAGTTTTAAACAAAAATTTGTAGAATTAAAAATTAGTCATAATTTTTTTTTGCCCATAGTATTCTTCTAATCTTCCAGAAACTCATTAATCTTTTAATTTCAACTTTATATGTGTCCAGTTTTTCTTATGCTGATAAGAATCTTGTAATCTTTGAGTAATTGTATCCTAAATCTTTGCATGCAATGGGAGCAAGTGAGCCAAGGCATTTTAGAAATCTTCCTTTGAAAATAGTGTATCTGCTCATGCTGTCTTAGTCTTCTGGTTTTGCATTTCCCTAGAATATACCAAGCCAGTATCCAGTACAGTAGATGAAAACTAGTATTTGTATCAGTGAATATACACTTGAAAATTGCATTTCCGTTTATTCTAATAATTGACTCCCATGTGATTGTAACTATCTTATGTGGCCAGTATCTTTTTTTTTTTCCTGAGGATTAGTGTTAGTAAAAATAAAACTTTGAATTTTACATTATTGAGTACTACGTAATTGTTGCTAGCCTAGTAATTAACATCTTCTGATTATTCCTGTTTAGTATTCTGTTTGTCTGTGTAATCATCCATTGTGTCATCAAGACCTTCTATTAGAATTTTCATTTACTTTGTGCCAAATTTATTGATGAAAAAATTACAAAGATCCAGAAGATAACTTGGAACTTTAGCACAAACATCAATTAAACCAGTTATTAAGAACTTTTGTCCTTGCTGTAGGCAGATGCATGTTAAATTATAGTTTTCTTTCCAAACTCCATATTTTCCAGATTATCTAATAATTCTTTAGAATTAACTGTGTTTGAGCTCAAAATAGCTTAGAATTGCTTTATTTCCTTTGTTTGTAGGGTTTTTACCATCCCAAAGAAGATTTTCAGGCTACTATGATATAGCTTCAGTAAACTAATGTTGCATAAGTAAACTAATGTTGCATTTTATTCCATTGTCCATTTATTTGTGTTACTTTATTCTATCTTTCCAAATGTGTTCCAAAACGTTCCATCATGTTAATGTGTGACTAATTGCCTGGATCATCCCTTTATTTGAAAGCAATACCATTCCAGTTCAAACCCACTTGTGATTTCCTTTGCTATCTCATTCAAAACTGCCTGCCTCTGGCACATTAAGTTTCTGAGTGTTGTTTCTGTTATGAATATGATAATTCCTATTGCCAGTCTTAACTTTTTTCATTGCCATTGTTCTTAGAGAAAAATAAGGAAAAATATTCATGTAGGGGTGGATGTACTTAGCCAATCTTTACTCTTTACCGAGCCATCTTAGACATCTTAGTTCTTCTTTTGTGCTTTTTTAATACTCATGCAGTTGAATAACACATAGATATCGTAATTTTACTATTATTCTTTTCCTAAGAGAAAATAGAGGGGAAAAAACACTAACCAAAGAACAGTATGAATAGCCCTGTTACATTAAAGAAATAATAGAAACTTTAGCAGAGAGTTTTAGTGATCTTCAGTGCTTGAAATGAGGAGATATTGCTTGGGTTTTCGCAGGCCAAAAGCTTGCTTGAAATTCTGAAAATAATTTTTGCCACTCATTAGACTAACATTTCTTATGTCTTGAAACTGTTTATATTATCATATTCTCTTTCCTCATGTCTGTAAAGTAAATCTTAAAAACTTTGACCCTATACAAAGACATAAAGTGTGGAAGAATGACTTTTTCATTCATGACAGAATCTAAATCTCTGGCTCCAGTGTCACTGATAAAATTTGGTGGCAACAGTCAGTGCATACATCAGATTTATTGCTTATCTCAATGAATATGTCAAAAATACTGCCTTAATTAGGTTATCGTGTTGATACTAGAGGATAGATCAAAAGGGCAATTTCTTTAGCTGGTGTAAAATGACAAGCAGTTTTGATTTACCATACATAAAATATTGTAAACTGAACTACCTTTCCCACTATAGGTCCTTTTAATTGATGTTGTTTCTGTGTAAATAAATGAAGTATTTCAGCTTCCTACACGTAGTTATCGCTATTTTCTAACTTGTATGAACACAGTTAATATAAGTAATATATATTTTTTAATATTTTTAAACATAATCACTTTGTTGTCCATCAGTATTCAGAAATTTAGCAGAAATGTATTAGGCTCCTAATCATATTAGTAGAGACCATTTTACATTACATTCTTTATTTTATCACAGTTCAAAACAAACCCACATGTGAAGAAAATTATTTTGGTTGTCCTAGTGGAAGATGTATTCTGAACACCTGGCTTTGTGATGGGCAGAAGGACTGCGAGGATGGAGTGGATGAATTGCACTGTGGTGAGCATTTAATCTGATTTTTAGTTCTGTTATCACTGACACAATTTCAAAACAAAACATATGTGAATGTAAATATATTTTAAAGATTGAAAGTAAAGCTGTACGGAAAAGATCCCTTATGCAAAATTTTCAGACAGAAATCTTTACTTTCAATATTTTATACCCATTCTTACACTAGAATGAAAGCACCATTGATATTTTCTTTTTTTCTCCTAAAGAGACATTTTCATTCAGGCTTTTCTGTTTCTTTAACATCCAATAGTTGCACCAATTCTTTATAATTCCTCTCTAGAACATTTTTATGGATACAGTCAGTTCATATCAATATTTTCTATCTGTAGCAGAAAGTAAACAAAATAGACCTTTATGGCATAAAAATAGACATTTCTTGCATCAGAGGCCATATAGGTAGAGCTATTTAGAGTAACAACAAAATTGTTGGGAATAAAATACAGCATAAATTATTGAAAACTTGAAGGGTTCATTCCATCTCAGATCTCTTATGGTTCCTAAATTCTGCATAACTGAGAAGCAATACAGGTTGATTTTGTTCATAGTGAAAGCTGGCCTTTATATTTGTATGGATTAATTGAACATATGATTTCCATAGATTCAGTTGTAATTGAACAGAAAAATGATTTTTTTCAGAGATAAAGAAGGGATTTTAGTCATTTTTCTCCTACTGACAACTCTTACCCATTTTGTTGAGGTAGTTGTTAAAAATATTCTATTTTTGAATCAGATTAAATTAGTGAAAATTATTTTTATTGCTAGTACTTAAATCTGTTGTCACTAATTAAAAACAATATAAATTTTGTTCTTAAAAAGGGAAGTCTATAGCCATTTCTGAAAAGATCACCATAATAGTATTTATTTAGAGTATTTCCACCATCTGATTTGGAAGCACTGAAATTTGCCATTATTTTCAACTTATACTAATATGCTACAATTGGGCAGACAGAAAGAACTGATGTGGAGATTTCTATGCTGAGGGTTTCTTTGGATAAAGTACAGGGAGCACAGTGCTGTTTTGAACCTAAAAAAACAAAGTGGCTGGTGTCATTCCTAGATTCATCCTGCTCGTGGAATCAGTTTGCTTGTTCTGCAGACAAGTGCATCTCTAAACAATGGACTTGTGATGGTGAGGATGACTGTGGAAATGGTTTAGATGAGAGTGATGCTATTTGTGGTAAGTAGAATAATTTTAGCTCTGTGTCATGTGAGACCATCCGTACAAAAAGAGTCCAAGGGGATCCATGAAGGTAGCAGGAAGGGAGCAAGTATAGCGAGTATATTTCACTAAGAAGATTAAGTGATGGATTGAGCAATTCAAAACAGAGTAAAAATGAATTCTGGGATATAATATTTTGTTTAGACAAAATCCTGTTTAAAAAAAAAAAAAAAAGACAAATATGTACTCAAGCAGTATGTTGAGTTACTTGATTTGGAATTGTTGGAGATTTTCTTTCTCCCACTACTACAACATGTGGTACGTATTCTTATAGGTTCTCTTCTAGGTATATGGGGCTGATGTATGCAAGTTCTGAATATCTTTAATTATATCTTTATTGCTATAGAGTGTAGTTATGTTAGGATTGTGTGGCTTATGAGGTTAGTTCCTTTATTCACACAGTGCCAACATAAAGCCCAGAATTGGTTCGTAAAGTTATTCTGTTGGAGAGTTTTTGTAAGTGGCGTTAAATTAAATTTCCTTACAGTAAATTCAGAGAATGAGTAAGTGTGAGATGTAATACATTGTCAACATTTTACTGTAAAATATAAGCTAGCCTGTATATTTGCCATACTGCACTAAGAACAATTTTCTTTGCAACAACTCGTTATTTTTTCAGGTTCAGTGACGTGTGCTGCAGGGACATTCAGTTGCCTAGGCTCCCATGCCTGTGTTCCTCAGCACTGGCTTTGTGATGGTGAAAGAGACTGTCCAAATGGAAGTGATGAACTCTCTACAGCAGGCTGTGGTATGTTTGCATGACAAGATGTGTGTTATTTCTTTGCTTGGCACTTTTGCCTTTACAGTATCCAGATGTTAATTTCTATACAGTCATACTTGTATATTGTTAATTATTAGTACAACCACATGGAGCATACTTAGCAGGATCCTTAAATGTTTTAATCAGTCTGACATCTTCAGATTTTGTTAATATATAGTGATGTACACCAGCTGAAAATTGTCACGTCACACATATTACACAGTGTGTTTACTAATGAAAATTAGCAGATCATTGACTATAGTCCACTTCCTAAAGAAAATGCTGCTGCTTGTGAGAGAAGTTGTACAGTATCACCCCCAGTTTCATTTCCCTAATTGTTCAGATGCCAACATCTCCCACCCTGCAAACTATTGTTTTCAGTCTTCTGAGACACATTTGTATTGTGTCAAATGTTCAGTAGTAGTTAAATTTGGGGGGTTTTGTTTTATAACTGTATACAAAAAAAAAAAGTATAGATTAAAATGACTGAAATTGTGTCTCTACTGAATCCATATTGTGATATATTGTTTTTCGGTTGAGATATACTTTGTGTATTTATGGTTTTTAAAGAGTTTCTGTTCAGGAATGGGAAGGAAATCTGTACTTGCCAAACTTTGTTCCTCAGAGGCAGACCTTAAGTTGTAGACAGCATCAATTTTGTCTTGGATTATTTGAGAGGCCAGCTAACTTTACTTCTTCATTCATCACTGCTAAGATGCATACATTCTTCTGCCATTTATTTGTGTAATGATTTGCGTAAGAAGCAAGTTATTTATGCTGAATATACTGGAGCTAACTGCTTGTCATTCTTCTGTAAGAAAATCTGTCTTCTTTCCAATTTCATCTGTTTTATGTACTGTATTCCCTTTAGCTCCTAATAACACTTGTGATGAGAATGCTTTCATGTGCCATAACAACATCTGCATTCCAAAACAGTTTGTGTGTGACCATGATGATGACTGTGGAGATGGATCAGATGAATCACTGGAATGTGGCAAGTATAATAAAAGCAGAGAAAACAAAAAACTTCCGAACTGTTAAATATAGGTCCTTCTGCAAGGTGTGTTATTTTAAAGCCACTATTGCAAAAGAAAGTGCTTTTGTGCACTAATAAATTCAACTTGATGTTACAGTTTTAACTTCAAAATTAATAATTTTTATAGCTATTTCTTCTTTTTTTGTGGAAGTCCTAGGAAATACATGCTTAGAATGGTTAAAATGTTTATACACGTTTCAAAGAGAAAGCTTGTGTGTTGTAGGAGTTCCGTAAAACTACTTGGTGGGTATAGTAATTTCTAAAATAGCTGTTGGAAAACTATTTCCTAATAATTAGGATAAAGTTCCATTACTTACGGAAATTACTTAGGAAAATGTATTTAGGTTTATGTGAGAGCTGCATGACTACACTTTGTAGTGGTGGTAATTTTTACAGGACTATACTGTGCTGCATAACACACATTTGATTTTTTTTCTTTCTTGGAAGACACTTGTGTTTAAGCATATATTGCTTGGTATTTATTAATAAAATAAAAGACAATTTATTTTGTATATACAGCGTTCTATGTCAACAGTGTTGAGCAAAGGATGAAATTGGTGATTACTGTACTTGTAGGGTATCGTCGCTGTCATCCTGGAGAGTTCACTTGTGCTGATGGAAGATGCCTGTTAAACTCCCAGTGGCAATGTGATGGGGATTTTGACTGCCCAGACCATTCTGATGAAGCACCTATAAACAAAAAGTGCAGAAGTTCAGGTCCGTATTTAATTGTTTTAGAACCTGTCTAACCATTGTTTTTGAGAAACAGTAGCTTGGGTCTGTAGTTAGGCAAATGTGAAACTTCATATCTTAAATACACAGTGGTTTGCCTGGTGTAATATGCCTTACCTTTGATAAACCACATACAATTGCTGAAACTTCAAACTTTAGGGAGTACGTTAGGAGTTTCTGTTAACAGTCTCCTGACAGTTCTACTGAAGATCTTAATATTATGAACATACAGAAGAGTTTTCAAATGATCTCAAAAACTGCAAATGAATTTTACAAACTGTGAAAGCCTTGGGATTTGTACGGTATAGCCAGTGATACATGAATTTGTAGCTGTGTCTAACGCTGCTCCCTGTTTAACGATCTGATCTTTTCCTAAACTAAGTCATTCGTTACGGGAGGGAAATTCCCTCAAGTTATCTTGTATTCCAGCTTTAGTTCTCCCTTTAATTTTTCCAAATCTAACTTTAAAATCTAATTATAGAAGTTCTCTGAAAGAAGTACAGACAACTTTAATTAAATTTAGTTCTATGTGGTAGTAAAAGTTTGGTGTTATTAGTGTAACTTCTTGTACTGCTGATTTGTATTACATGGAATAAATGATACATAACATACTTATTAGAATTCTAATTTTCAGTACCTCACTTTAACTTGTTCTTTGTAATCTAAGAGAAATGGTCAGCCTCATAAATATGCTGACTGATTTTGAACAAGTTTGTCAAAGATGGGTTGCTTTAAGTTTTCCAAACAGGGGAAAAACAGATGATAATGTCATCAGCAAAGGAGATGCTTTAGAATTTCAGTCCTGTTACTAAATACCACAGCACTCATGGGGAAAGAAGCCGTCCTTTCTAAATCTTACAACAATTACATTTTGTGCAGAGACAAGTGGGAGTTTCTCAAAAGAACACAAATGTATAGGAGATTTCACACATTTTCCAGCAGAGGAATAAACCTTCAAAAAATAAAAAGAATTTATCTCACCACCTGTAAGGAGCTAATATTCAGTTCTTACATAATTCCTTGCTCTTTCATGCTCACATTAGAGCTGATTCATGAGAAAATTAATTCCAAGTACTAGTAAACTACACAAAGCTGTGTCCTCTTTTTCTTTTCCAGAGCAGTCATGTAACAGCTCTTCCTTCATGTGCAAAAATGGCAAGTGCATTCCGCAGAGTAACATTTGTAATAACAAAGATGATTGTAGCGATGGCTCTGATGAAAAAAGCTGCCACATTAATGAGTGCCTCAGTAAGAAAGTTAGTGGCTGCTCTCAGGATTGTCAGGATCTTCCTGTTGGATACAAGGTGTGTATCTATAAAATATGGTGTAATATAATGTCAGTTCTTAACTGTTTCTTAACTATTCCGTGGTTGTAATAAAACTCTGTTTTACCTGCTTGTGATGTCTTACCTTCTGAGTTCTTGTTCACATTACTGCATCTGTTATACAGATTTTTAGAGGCTATCAGCACTTCAAAATATTGATAGAATCATAGAATGGTTTGGGTTGGAAGGGACCTTTCAGACCATATAGTTCCAACGCCCTGCTATAGGCAGGGACACTTCCCTCTAGACCAGGTTGCTCACAGCTCCTTCCAGCCTGGCCTTGAGTGCTTCTGGGGAGGGAGCATTCACAACCTTGCTGGGCAAAAATTATAAAAATTTATAACCAAATAAACACATGTGCAATTGAAAAAAAGGAATGCCAAATAGGCTTCATTGTTTATATTAACAAATCCTTTTCATATTCTTGAGAAAGATGCCTTTTTCTTCATTTAAAGAAAGAAGAATAATTCATCATTCTAACAGGAGGTTTATTTGAGAGGGAATTATATTTATGATCACACCACCAGTAGCTGAGAGGAAATGTACTTTTATCTGTCTGCTAACAGTATGAATAGCAATGCAATTAGAATATTACCTAAAAAACTGAGAATACTTGAACTTTATGATGCTAACATGTTTAGGAGATAATAAAAAGAGTCAGCAAGTAAATCAAAATGAATGCATTTGTTTGGGTATTTTTTCCAGTGCAAATGCTGGCCTGGATTCCAGCTGAAGGATGATGGCAAAACATGTACAGATATTGACGAATGTTCATCTGGATTTCCCTGTAGCCAGCAATGCATCAATACATATGGAACGTACAAGTGCTTGTGTGCTGATGGATATGAAATACAGCCTGATAACCTAAATGGCTGCAAATCCCTTTCAGGTATTTCTTTTTTTTTTTTTTTTTACCCTATGGTTGTAATTTGTGATATTCCTTATCTCCCAGGTGTGTTTTGCTCGTCTTTTGTGCAAGATAAGCAGTTACTTCAAAGTACATCACTTCAACACATCGTAGGAAAGTAATGTTTTATTTTGAGTATGTATTCTACTCAGAGCATTTTTGGTGAATTGTTACAATGGATTATGATAGTTTGAATTATTATTTTTACTAGAAAAATTATCAGGACAGCTTTAACAAAATCACTTAATTTTACTTCTTAATAACTTATTAGTAGCATTATTTTTATATAAAAGACTACTGATGTTTTATTTCATCTACTTTAGATTACTAAACTGCACTTGAAAGCTCCCAGTTTGTTTAATGAGTACATGGCAAAAAAAAAAAAAAAGAAACAGAAAAGTATAACAGAAATTGCAAAATCTATTATTCCTGGAGCATATAGAATTCTCCACTCGCATATGCAATAAACAGTAAAGTTCAAATTATATTTATAATGGTGTTTATTTCTTCACACCTCTCTCCATGCCCTTGATATTTTTGTATGCTTCAGTCAGTTGGATTCATTAGATCAGTGAAAGAAAGAACAAAATGTTAACAGAAAAGAAACAAAAATCCATTAGTGTGTTCTGCTGGGTTTTGTTCACAGTACAGACCGTTTCCAACTCTAGCAGACTCCTACTTCTTCCAGCTTTGTTAGTTGGTTCTTATTTTTGCTTTACTTTTTATCAAAACCATCTAGTTTCTTTCTCAATGGTGTGAAACAGGATTATCTGTCCTTGTGTTCATAAGAACATAGAATTATCGAATCCTTAGGGGAGGGTTGTAAGGGAACTTCAAAGGTCATCTAGTTCTAGTTAATGTCCAGGTGCTTCCCTGAGTAATCAGAGCACAGGATGAGATAGAGATGGAGGATGAAATTTTTACTTCTACCTCAAGCCACTCGTACAGTGAGAAGCTATAGATCGCTCAAATGAGAGGGGGATCTAGAACACATAATGGGATAGTTGTGTACTGGAGTTGTAAGATGGTGGACTTCAAAAGTAATAATGAAAAGTTGTTTGTGCTGTGGCAACAGTGGTTGTGTAGAGAGGAGCTGCCGACATGTGAATGTGTAATTACTTGCATAAGTTACCTTGAGGACTTCACAACAGAGCAGAGACTTGGCAGGCTTTCTCCACAACCCACCAACAGTCTGTGCTGACAATGATGCCTCAGTTCTGTTATGAAATGAAGAATGACTTAGAAGTTAAGCATGTGGGATAAGGTATTTTGAACAAGAGCAGAATGGACAGCATATAACATCTCAACCATAATATATAAGTTGTAGATGCAAGTCTTAATACGCTTCCTATTAGTATTATTTTTTTTTTTTTGGTACATCAGTCTGTTAATAGAGCAAAAATAAGACAGACTGTTTTTTCCTTAATTTTTATTACTACATATGCCAGTTTCAGAGATGTTTCAAAGTGATGGTGTAATTGAGTATCTGAAGAAATATTGTCTAATAAAGTAGAAATCTGGAGTTAAGAAAAAAAAAAGCCAAATCTGGCTTGAGGTCAGAATTGGAAAACCACACTATGTCCATATAGCTCTGTTTAGTTGTGTAGAATGTTTAGGGTATTAAGGTCTCAAACTATGTTCAAAGTGTGTTTGCTTTGCAACAGAAAAATACAATAGCGTCTTAGTGATCATTTGAAAGTGTTCAAATTAAGACAAGTGGCATGAAATTCATTTCAAATTGAATCTCTGGCATTAAATTAGCATAAAATACAGTATGGTTCCCATATTACAAATGCAAAAAAATTAAATTACGCTCAAAGATATACTAATTGATTGCCTGGTTCATTTTTATACTGCATCATTGATCTTTCTTGGAACATTTGAATGTTTTAAATATTTCTTTCATCCATAACATTGATCAGAGCATGTAACATTTATTTTTCAAACCATCTGTATTTCAGCATTGTATTCCTGATTTTTCCATAAATTAACGTAAAAGCTAGTCTAATGTATTCTTTCTCCCGGGGTTTAGATGAGGAACCTTTCTTAATTCTGGCTGATCATCATGAAATAAGAAAAATTAGCACTGATGGATCCAACTACACTTTGTTGAAACAGGTATAATCATAGTACCATGCTCTAAGTTTAACTCCGTACTTTTATTCTTATTTAACGTATGCAACTGACAGGGATATCATCCTCCAATTGGCACTGTATGCAACACAGAACAACTGCAATACCTTTACAGTTTGGAGAAAAAAATTAAATTGACTATCTTATTTGAGTTTGCAATGATTAAGGCTCAGGCAGTTGTTTTGTCTGTCATTCTGATTGTATCAAAAATTGTTATTTGTGGTCCTCTTCCACTGCAATGTGTTTTGAACAATTTTTATATTTTCTTTTCCAAGTATATTCACACGTATATGGCCATGTATTGTTTGGGCTAATTACTGTCAGAATCCAAATCTGTTTTTTGATTTAGATAAACACAATTTCAATATTTGAAGTATTATAATGCATGAACACGTATCCTTGGCTAAACGTGATTTTTTTTGTGTAATTGTTCTAAATTATTATGCAAAAAAAAAAAACCAACAACCTGCTATTTGAAAATATCTACCAAAATAGTTACCCAGTTGCCTAGTAAGTACAGAGCTATCAATTTAGCAGTTTCTGCTCTGCTTCTATGCTTCACCTAAGTGTAGTTACCACAGATTGGAGTTCCAAAATATGTTTTAAGGAAAGCATCTATTTACTTGAATATTAATATGACAATTAAAACAGACTAGAAAATCAGTTATGCCAGTCAATAGCATTAGGCTTTTTATGACGTCTTGTGTCAGTAAGCTGTGCATCTTAATGTCACAAGAGAGGTGTTGAGGTTTTCAGAACAGTAATTGCACAATTAATCACCTTGCATTAATCATTTGAATTTATTTAAGCATAGCAAACATTTTGTCTGTTTGTTCTTCTGAAATCCTTCTGACGACTTCTCATTTGCATCTCACTGACTCTCCTCTTTTGCTGGTATATCTATTGCTAGCAGCCTGTGAAAAGAGGGGAGCAACAGTCAATTTTCTTTATGGTTGGCGCTGACAGATTAGCTCAGCACTTTATCAGTCTTGAATTTAATGAAGTCCTTTTCACTGCATTAGGAGCAACATAGCTCCAGCCATTGAAGAGGATCTGTGGTTTCTGTATCATATCAATTTACTAGTCTAATATATACTTCAGCTTTTGAAGCCTTTGATCTCATATGTAAGCCACTTTTGAAAATATACAGATTTGAAAGCTGAAGAGGGAGCTATACCAGCATAACAGGTGAGCTGTCTTCCTCATGAGGACATCTTTTTGTCCCTGTATTGGTATGATGAATCAGCTCTAACCCTTTCTTAGGTATCTGCCAGATGAAGGCAAATACCAGAGCTCCTCTGGCAAAGGAGCAAAATCTCTGTGCATTTGATCTGTGCTTTGTCATTCTAACAATTGCACATATAAACTCAGAGTAGAGGAGCTGAAAGGAGGAGTTTGTTCAGTCTTCTCTGAATTATTATGCATCAGCCTTTTACTCTCTTTTTTTTTTTTTCATCCAAATGTACATAAACAGATCAATTGTTTGGATTATATTTCACGTGTTCTTTGCGTTCCATTTCCTTCGCTCGTAGTCATCAAAATCCATAGGCAAAGTAGACTCCTCATTATTAGTAATTTACTTACTATTTACCTCCTTTATTTTTGCATTGGGGCGCCGAGGGGATTACAAATTTTGGACTAGAATATGGTGTGCTACATGTAACAGATGACAGCTGATGTCATCTAAAAGTTTCATCATTTCTTCTAAAATCAGTCCAGACAAAAAAAAAAAAAAAAAAAAGAAAAGAAAAAAAAGAAAAGAAAAAGACAGAGAATAATGGAAGGAGGACTTTAAAGAGCTATCCAGAACAGGAAGAGAAGGGAACTCTGTTGCAAATAGACAGAAACAATTCTACTTGCAGTTGATTTTATGAAAAGTATTGGAGCTAAGCTGATCCAAAAGAAACTATTTGCAGCCATAGACTTGAAGGCAGACAAGTTCATCTATCAGCCTTGTTACTTCAGAAATACGCACAGTATTTTAAAAGGTGTAAAGCTTATTTTTCAGAAGCTATTGACTTTGATTTCTAGAATGTTATAGATTTTTTGATAGACTTTTGTATTCATTCATTTGTGGTCTTTTTTGTTAAGAACTAGGAGTGGGTTTTTATCTGTAGGTGCATGTGTTCCAGTAGTAGGAAAAGAGAGATCCATTCTTTTGCAGCATGATTACAACTGACAAAAGTGCAGCCAGTTTTATGTACTAAAACTCTGCATGCATGGATGTGTGATTATTTGAAAATGAGCAGTTCTTCAACACTGCTTTGTTTCAGGCTTTATTTACTGATCTTTTATGTTGCCTGATCACTTTTTTCCTCTGTGTTTTGCTCAAAAGATAGATTTGACTTACTAGACTGTGGTTTGCAGATAAGCTACATATCACTTTCTAGGCAATTAAATATTGTTCTTTGTTGTTAGCTAGTATGGAGCATTCCCTCTACAGCTATGAATTTCATTAACAAGGGAGGTTGCCTATATACGTGAGAATAGAAGGTCATTTGGGTGATAACAGAACTGATGAACTGATTTTCTGGCTTTAAAAGTGCAAGCTGCATCTATTCTTTTTTACTGTTGCTGTTTCATCATTGATTGAAAACAACACCTTTGTATAATATTAACTGTGATTTCACTACAAGTCAGCATGTTAAGCAGATTATAAGGCAAGGCTTTTTTATTCTCAGATAAGAAAATGAGGGTCATCATTTGAAAATAATACCTCTGTTTCTTATCTGCTATTTGGGATGAAAAGCCACCATTACACAATTACTACTCTTTCTAGCCTATAGGATTACCTATCTCAAAGAGATCACCACTCTTTGATGTATTGGCTTGGTAACTGGGGTCACAAGAGACATCCAAATGCCAGCCAGATCTCTAACTTTTTTACTTTTTGTATAAACTACAAATATACGTATGTGTGTGTTTTATAGTCTAGCATCTGAGAACTTAAAACCTTCTTATTCTGGAATTAAAATTCACGCTTTTTGAAATTACAGTTCCTAATTCCCAATTCATTTTTATTAATAATAAAAAGTAACTACTAAAGATGGTAAATGTTATGATATTTTTGATTTTAGTGTCACAAAATAAATATCCTCTCATTTTCCAAAGAGCTGACATTTCTGTATAGAAGAATATTTTAGATCCACTCCTTAGTGAAATAGTATTCTAGTGCTTAGATTAGATGGAAATGGTTGTGAGGACATTTTTTTTTTTTCCCCCTAGCCAAAGTAATGCCAAAGGTAGTAATTAACAAAAAGATTTGGCAAAATATAAGTATTTACTGAAAAATTCATTTTATTTTTAGGAATTGAATTTTTAGGAATTTAACTTCATTTAGTTTCAAGACACCTGATTTTTTTTGAGATGCAATAGTTATTTGTCACCACATTTCTTTCTGTTATAAGTTTTATCTTATTCTGATTGTTTAGAAGTAATGTACATTAAGGAGAGGTACTCAGAAACAGCAGTAAAACACAGCATTTTAATGACTATTATATGCAGCATAATTTGCATTCTGAATGTTATCAAATATTCTATATTCAAACTTACTTGAATAAGTGGACTTGATTTTATTTTATTTTTCCCTGTTTTTAGGGACTAAACAATGTGATTGCAATAGACTTTGACTATAGAGAAGAGTTCATCTACTGGATTGATTCCAGCAGACCAAATGGAAGTAGAATAAACAGAATGTGTTTGAATGGAAGTGACATCAAGGTAACTGCTGATTTATAATGTCAATATTAGAATTACTTTTTTCAGTATGTTGGGAAATTCATGGTGGTGACCTAAATTATGAAATAAGGTATAGTATACCTATAATCTAGCAAGTTATTGTAAAATTGAAATTCATTTGGAACTTGTCTAACGTAGAGGTAGGGACTAAGAGGACTGCATTTATCAGCTAAGTTCTGTATGACTTGACAGTTGACTCAATTTTTAATTCAGTGGTGCTTACAGCAAGCCAAAGAAGTAAAGATGTGTAAATAGGTAGGCTTGGTAAATGTACTGATCTATTATTTGTTTACATACAGTTTTCCTTGATTTTCAGTTTAGGTTTCTCACTGAAGAAGGAGTGAGACAGTGAAAATAACTCAATGTCTTTATGAATGATCCTAAAAAGAAAAAAAAAAAAAAAAGAAAAAAAAAAAAAAAACTGTGCTTCTCTATTTTTCTTCTATATTGGAATAAGTTCACAAATCACAAATATGCTACTATTAAGCATATATGTTTACATTTTTCTTGAAGTTGTTTTAGGCACTAAGGAATTCTTCACTTCATCTCTTATATCTGACCTTTTTTTTTTAAAAAAAAACAAGGAACAAATGAGTGGTAACATACCCTGTGAGTTTTATTCACACTGGTACAATATTCAGAGAGAAAATATTGATAATCAGTGCATTTAATTTTCATGAGAAAGTTTGTGTTTTCTATTTTAGAAATTTGGCCCTGATTTAGCCTCAATAGATTTTTGTAATTTTTGCTTTTCTAGGTAGTCCACAATACAGCTGTTCCCAATGCACTGGCTGTCGATTGGATTGGAAAGAATCTATATTGGTCTGATACTGAAAAGAGAATTATTGAAGTATCTAAAGTGAATGGCTTATACCCTACTGTCCTTGTGAGCAAAAGAGTGAAGTTTCCTAGAGATCTCTCCTTAGATCCACAAGCTGGGTATGAAGCAACTGATTAGCAGTGATTCAAGGTTTTGACATATGTTGTTTGAGTTGGTTGTTTTTTTTTTTCCTTTTTATTTTTTTATTAAAAAAAAAATTACAATATTTGTGGTAAGTTTGTGTCGACATCTGTGTAGGATATAAGATTCACAAAGTCTAATCTCAGCAGTACATCAAATTCCAAGTTATCAAGCCTAAGCAATTTAAATGCACTTTTTATTAGTTCATAGTGAGTTGCTTACAGGCTCATCTAACATGAGACTGTTGTTCAAACCCTCCATATTTGTTACAGGTAGTTGTAGAAAAAATCTCCAAAGCTACCTAGAAAATGGAAAGATTGTGGAATAATTACCAACATATTCTTGAAGTCAGCTAAATTATGTACTGTTACTTTTGCTTCTCTAAACCTTCACATTCTCTAAATGTTGTATTTTGTTGGGTTTTTGGTTTTTTTTGTTGTTGTTGTTGTTTTTTTAGATACTTGTACTGGATTGATTGCTGTGAATATCCTCACATTGGTCGTGTTGGTATGGATGGCTCCAGTCAAACTGTTGTCATAGAAACACAAATATCTAGACCTATGGCACTTACAATAGATTATGTCAACCACAGACTGTATTGGGCTGATGAAAATCACATCGAATTTTCTGACATGGACGGATCTCATAGACATAAAGGTAGGTCAAACTACGACTGTTTCTTGTTTGATAATTTTCAAATTGTTGCTTCATTACTTAGACTGCATTGTGAAATGTTTTTTGCAATCTTTTTTATATATTTCCCTTTTTACCAGCATGTTAAAAGCTGCTTTACATATTCATTTCCTATCGCGAATAGAAATAATTTTTAAACAAGCATTCCACCTTTCAAATATGTTCAAAGAAAAAAAGTCAAATGAATCAGAAACTCTAGGAACAGACTCATCAGAATTGATTACTCTACTGATTTTGTACTCAAGAGTATACTTGTTACATGTGTTCTTGACCATGTTGTAAACTTGACTGTTGAAAGTAGCAGGGAGATTTCCTGATTCCATGTATTACAGTGTGGCTAAAAGCAGCCTTTTTTCCAGCCTGGGAAAGCCTGGAAAGTTTGCTCAGCACAAGTCATTGAGCAGACTAGTATTAGAAGTGTAATTTGGGGCTTTCTTGGAAGATGGATAGAATAATAACTTCTGAAATACTGTATAATGAGCTAATTTTTATTCTTGTGTTCACCTTCTTATCTAACAGGTAATTAAAAAGCTAGTATCTTTTACCTATGAAGTTTTTTAAAAGATGTTTTATACTGTGATGAGTGCTTCTCGTATTCAACGTGCTATAATTATGGTATAATCTTACACATTAATTCAAATGTATGGAATACTTAGTATTATTTTTGAGGTTTTTTTCTACTCAGATGAAACTATTACTTGAGCTCCCTTTCACAAGTGTTACCCAAACTTTGGAACTGCTGTTATCCTGGTAAAACTCATCTATTTGGGAGCTTTTGTCTTTAAGTCAGTTCTTCCAGGTTTTCTCTGAGCCAGACTTCATGAAATGGCTACTTTATTTCCAGACTGGAAATCTGCTCTGAGATGAAAAATACGAAAAAAAATTGTCTAGTCCTTGTGCTCAAGAATAGCAAGTTACAAATAGGAAAAGAAAAATTTTATGACAGCTTTTTGAAATGCTGGGTTGCAGAGTACAGCAATAACTATGATAGCTGTGAACATTCCTGTTGGTCTTAATAGGAATCAAGGATGGTTTGATGGTGCTAACCTGATTAGCTAAGCAATACTTGTCCAAACATCCTCTGTCTTCTGGCTAACAGTCTGTTTTTTCTGACAGAGTAAATAAGTCTTCATACTCTTGAAGTTATTTCACGTGCTGCTATCCTGCAATGTAATTGTTATGCAATTATCCTCTTGTAGTTTATGTATCTTTCAAGGGAAAGTATTGGCCACTCCTAACAGGCAGGCATCGCATCTTCCTCAGTTTTCTCTTTCAGCCTGTGCTTCAGAACTTTTCTTTCTCAGTAAATGTCCAATTGATTTCAGGAGATACCTACAAAATTCCAGCTATACTGTCTTTGATGTCCCTGTGAAATATCCTTGCCCAAATGGATGCAATCAACATCACTTGCTTGTATATTCACAGAGTTAACCTCTTCCCCAGAAGGTACATGAACCCAAATTTGTGACAAATACAGCTGGTGACAGCATAGATCAGCTTCACTTCTAGTAACACCATCACCAGTTTTAGACAGCTGAATGCATTTATGAATTCTTAAGGGAGAATGTCTGACTCCCTGAGTATTACAGTGAAAGTGTTAGAAGTTAAGTCTTTCTGGACTGTCCATAGGATGTAAAGTCTGGTAGTTTTATCATGTCCACTTAGGAATGAAAATGATGAAAAAATTCATCCTAGACAACTGAGGCACATTCCATGAGTGACTGTGACTTTGTGTCAAACTTATAAGTATATGGTTGCTATAGATGATATATGAAAGAGTCAAGAAATAAACTTTTGCTTTAAGACAGGTCCTGTGGTATTTATATGATAGGGGGAGGGGGGAATTTTCTTGTTAAGTAAAAATGTTTGCCACTTTCTGTTATCAGATGCTTCTCTAAAAATACAACTATCAAATCAAAATCAAGTTGTAGAAACTTTTATTGTGGATTTAACACAGGATGGGATTCTTGGCATCTGAAATGGATCAACAATATCTGTAGGTGCTCCAAAGAGTGCTTTGAGAGTTCTGTAGATCTACACCACATAATAATCAATTTATGTTTAATCAGAATCTTTTCCTTCCTTTTCCACATAAATGTTTCATGTCTTTGTGCTTTTAAACAGAACTAGGAACAATTCTGGAAGATAAAATTTAACCATCACAAATTAATTGTCTTAATAAGGGAAACTTGACAAAGTTCAGAGACTGGCTTTTAAAGGAAGTAAAACATAGTGATCCCTTCTAGTTTTTTAATACAATAAGCTGTAATTGCTGTCAATAAGCACTTAAATAAAAAAAATGTGTTTCATGGCTTGTGATGACTGTGTCCCTTGAAGACGTATTTTTCACATGGATTTCATGGTCTGTTTTTCTTCTGTCATTCTAAAGCACTTTTTATTGTGAAGGTGAACTAATGGATGCTTGAGCTTTTTCTATCGTCCATACTTTCAAATGCAGAAGAAAGATCAGGGCACAAGTATGATGAGCACAAATACGTGCTCACAGAGCTGATAAAAGTCTAAATGGGTAGTGTGAGCAATGCAGTCTGAAGTGCCAGTTATTGTAAATTAAGTTGTTGGGGTTTGTTTTCTTACCGTTTTCAGTGCCTTTTAAGGATACAGCTATCCTAGTGTGAGTTTTTTTGTTTGTTTCGTTGTTGTTCTGACAATATGTTGTTTTGATCTTAAATTGTTCATTACAGAATGTGTGAGGAAAAAGTCACGGTGACTCCAAAAGATCCACAAAATAAATCTCTTGGTGGAATGGGTGAATCTTAGATCTTTACATTTTGTAAAGAGTTGTTTGCAGTTCTAAGTGCTTTGTGCCAGAAGCTTCTTAAGGACGAACAGGACAATATTAGGCTATCTTTTGATACAGTGTGTGTTAACTAAACACAGTTCTTGCATGCAGCTGCTATTTACTTGTATTTTGGAAATTTAGGTTCTTATTTGAAACATTTTTTACTTTTTTTTTTTTTCTCCAAGAAAAGAGAATATCTGCTGCTTTTCTTTTGTAAAATTCCTCAACATTTCAATAGAGAAGTGAGTTTTTATAATTGTCAAGAGAGTCCTAGTAAGAACTTGGAAACATGCTAACTAGGCCAGAAATCTTACACTACTTGGGAGCTCTTCTTGGCACGAAGGGCAGAAATGACCTTGCTTATCTATTTGAAGTTTAATGCGTGATTATATAAACAGTCTTTAGAGCTTAGTCACAAATGTTATGCACAGTAAATGATTAAGCAAGCATTGAAGCACTAATCTGGCTAAGCACTAAGCTGTTTTACTTCTGTAAGCTTGAAGAAAAGAAGAAAAGCGTTCAAGAATTTGACAGACTTAAATGCTGCTTTTGGTTCCTTTGCCCAAAGGAGGTGGAAGCTTTGTCATTCCCTAGCTATCTGATTGCCTCATGCAAGTTTTCCTATCCTTCCAAGGTCTGAATATACAGAGATGCTTACTATTTTTCAGTTTCTCTACTAGAAGACAAAATGTCAGTATAATGAAGCTACAGAAATTGAGTTTGATAATCCAGCTGAGGAAGTACAGAAACTCCTCTAAGCTAAGATTAGAATTTGACAGTGTCCAGTTGATCCATGTTTTATATTCTAAAAGCAAAAGTTTACTGCTTCATTGCTTCATCATGGTGGGGCATAAAAAACTGAAGACTTGTTGAGCCTTTAAACAAACTGAAAACTTGGAAGTGAATTTGTTAACTGCAATGTAGTTATAAGAGGGAAGCTTTTCTCAACAGTTCACAACTGTTCTAAAGTATTGTTTGAAAGTAATGATTAAAATGCATTTGGAGATTATACGCTCCTTTATTCCTTTTTAGCATCTGTAATTTCAAGAATTGCAGTCCTCCAAGGTAAAAAGAGAATGTTTGTGTCTGATTCCAAACTACGCCATCTGAGTTTTATAGCAAGGTTAATCCAGTTATTCATGGATTGTCCTCGTGCAAAAGTAGTAAGACAGATGAGATAACTAAATTCCTTCCAGATTTAAACTGCAGTTTTCATAGATGAAAAATTAGAAAAATCTGAAGAGAAAACTTTTAACCTGAGATGACAGATAAACGGTAGTTCTAATATAGCAACTGATATTTTTTTCCAGTTTTTTCGGCATCTATGGTTCTACTCATCAAAGGTGCATCTGATACTAGCACAAAGTCATAATTGTTTGACATCTGCTATTTGATTACGTTTGGTATTCATAATTGTTCAGATAAAATTCTCCAATTCATACGTCTTCCTAAATCTCATTATTTTATTATACTGTATTTTTATTTAAAGGCTACTATTCAGGAAAAGTGACAGATTCCCCTATATTAAATTCACACAGTTCCATTACTCCAAGTTTCCCCATCCTCCTGTTTATGCAGACCAGTTTATGATGATTGTCAACAGTTTGGTTTCTATAACTTCAACTGTTGTTGTGGTGATTTGCCACATTTAATAATGTGGCATTAATTTTCATTAAATAATAAACCTCTGAAAATATTTTTTCTATATATGCTTTCAAGAATTAATGAGCATTTACTGATAATGTCTGTGTTTCTGTATGGCTGTATTGAACTTTGTAGTTAAAAATCCCAGATAGCATTATTTTCATCTCTGAAATCATACATACATTTGTATGCTTATACAAAAATACTCCAAAAATATGAAGGATATGTAGTTCAAACAAGCCAAAAAGAGACTTTATCATCATCAGCTATACAACTTAGAGCATATCAGCTTATATCCCTGGGACAAAAATTAACGTACAGTATGAGAGGAAGATCTGCACTTTAAGTCTGTATATGAACTGTAGTTGTAATGGATGTGCATTAAAATGTACAGCTGTTTAAATTCTCCATTAATGTGCTAGTCAAGTTCTGACCCTTAGGTTGGTCTGATGTAATTTTAGTGTTTTACAGAATATATTACTAATGGATTTGCAAGTAGACATCTTGAGTAAATGTTTTCAAACAGGTGACGCTGGGAAATAATTACAACTCTAACCTGGCTCTATTCTTAATTTGCAGAAAGTCGATCATTTTCACAGTGCTTGCTAAAGAAAAGTGAGCAATTAGTCTTGCTCTCCTATTTAAAAGCGTGATTCAAACCCTAATGTATGCTGTGAAGGTAGTAATTAGCATTGTAACATGTAAAAAATGTATGTCATTTATGAAGAGGTAGACCAGCAGCTAAGTTATCTAGAAGTTAAAGACTGGGAAAAAAAAGAAAAAAGTGGGTGTTTCTTCTACTATATATGTTTATGATAAATCATTAATTATCACCGCATGAGATTTTAGAAAGCTTGGAATACTGACTGTCCCCACAAGCACAGAACAAGCACGAGGGACTATCTTACTGTTGCACCATGAACTTAAATTCTGTCACAATTTTGTTGTGTTTTTTTTGTCAATCGCAGTTGATGTGAAATATCGTTTTTATAACCTAATTCTTGCACATCAACAGTGCTGATATTCCATTGTTTACATTATATCAAATACTGAAGGAATTTTTGGATTCTGATGCATGCATAATCCATTTAAGCTAAAATTAATTGTACACCGAAATATCTGAATTTTTTTGTCTTATCATGACAATCTAGAAAGGCAAGTAAGTATTTTCTTATTTATGTGTACTCAGGAGATGGCATTTATTTGTAATGAGTGAATAGCCAAAGAGAAGATGACTGCTACAAATATTTTTCATTAGAAGGGAGTACTACAGAAGACCAGATCAAGATAATTTTCTCATGTAAATCTTCATGTGCATTAAGGCCCATTTATTCTGGATTTATTCTTAACTGTGATCAGAATAAGAGAATATAGACATATAAAAAGGCACATTTTTGAAAATATAGAAAAACTGGAATGGTTTTCATCTACATCAAAAGTAGAAGCAAGGGTCATAATTTCTACAAACAGTTGTGTCTTCAGACTTAAGTAAGATAGAGGCTTCGTGGATAGGGCAGTTCCTTGCAACTTCTTCTGTCAGCACAATTTGTATTTCAAATTAGAAGATGCCCTTTAAGATCAGTGGGAAATACTGAGCTACAAGAAAATTTTCCATAGTAAATACTTACAATCTACCTAACATTTAAAAAACGCTGAGTTTATTGTACCTAAGTCTCAGTATATAAAGGCAGCATGGTAGATTGCGCCCAGATTTACTCATAATCACATAATAAATATCGTAGCACGATGAAGTAGCTGAAAGACTTAATTTCAGTGAAGTAACTGCCTGAGGAGAGTGGCCACACAGTAGACCAATTCTTCTTGGTACATAGTGATTGAAAACAAAAGCCATTTCTTCCACATAGCATGCATACACACAGGTTTTGATGAACTCATCCTTCAGAGTTATAATTTCCTTCATCCAAATGATATTAATGTGTAAATTCTGCACTTCCTTAATTAATTACAGTAATCTGGTCATAAGCATAGGCTATGATAATTAGTATTCCCAATTAATAATTACGCTGACGCGCTTTAAACATCATTCATTTTTTAATTTAAAACTAGTGAAATGTCCCTTTGCTGAAACAGCATTACGCTTAACTCAGCATTATAAAGATGTATGCAAAGTTTGAAGAATCTCTCTAGAAGCTTCAAGGAAAATCTTAATTGAAAAAATCTTATGTTAAATGAAATAACACAAAGAACAACAATGACCAACATTTGACTTCTTAGTCTCCGTTGTGCCTAGATGCGGAGTAACGTGTTTATTCCACTGTTTTTGTTGCTGGATATACCATACTGGTATACGCCATACTGTGAAGCTGTGTATTGCTGTCTAATCTGCAGATAATTCTCCCCACCTAGGGAGTTGTTCAGTTCACTCCGGAGTAGAGATAAAGTTAATATGCAGGCAGCTGATGTAATGAGGTGATAAGCGTATAGATTTTTTCAGTGGACAGGCAAACTCTGCTCCAGGCATTGGGTGTTTTCCAGAGTCTGGGATGTTTTTCTTGTAACATATTTTGATCAGTCCTCTTCATTAGAAAATATCAGACTGAGGAAAATAATGGAGATGCCTGTACTTACACTTTTTATTCTTCCTTTCTTGTATTTGCTTGACTTGTTTCTTTGATGACAAATCTAAGAATAATAGTACTTCAAGAATTCTTTATTTTATTGTTAACAAGAAAAGCTTAGGAAGAATTGACTTTGAGAATGATTCACTTCTGTTTTGTAGATGTCCTTTTCACAACATTTCTAGATACAAGGGAAGCTTTTCTTGAGGGTATCGAAATACTTAGGAATCCATGCCAACGTTGTATATGACATAAATGCCAAAATTTACTTTTCTTTTATATGACTGCATTTTCACTCGTTTTTCAGAAAGGTTGTGAAGCTCCTTAAAAAAAAAAAAAAAAAAATCCTGTTCTTTCTGTTGGATGGTTACTGCATGTGCAATCATAAAAGTAAGGGAAAATGATCTATGGTCTAAAAAGCAAGGTTTCCTTGACCAGAAGGTAGCATGCCTTACACTAGTGTTCACTATGAGAGCAAGAGAGAATTTTTTAAAATTTTTATTCCATCTACAAAATATTGGTTATCATTTGTCAGTGAACTATGAAATGTTTCAGCAGGAATTTTGGATTTGCCATGCCAACAAGTTCCAAGCATTTTCATCTAAGAAAACAAAGATGTTAATATACGGTTTAAAATAACAGATGCACCTTCTCTAATTTGTCTTATCAGTAATTGGAGTAAATCAGTGTTAAAAGACCATAATTTACAAATTGAGCATTGTGGTCAGGTGTTCTTCTGTGGAATTTAGGACTACAATTGTATGCAGTTTTGAAAGAAAAAAAAAAAAAAAAAAGAAAGAAAAAGAAAAATAGAATTCCGCTTCTCCTTGCCAAGAACAAATAGTCCAAGTCTACAGTACAATGAAGGACATCCCAAAGCTTTTTCTCCCTTTTACCCTTTCTTCCTTTCTGAAATGATGTTGACTTATTAGTTTGTGATGTTGTAATTATATGATTAAAGTGTATTAGCGCTTTGTTTTTTTTTTATTGTATACTTAGTTCTGCTAGGAATAAGCAATAAGCCCTCTTACTGTTGTGCTTAATGCAATGCTGTTTTACTTGTCAGCATATTTTCCCCAAATGAAATGTTGGTAATTGTCATAAATATTATCAAATGCAATGCATCCGTAGATATATATATACATTGTTTTGTGTTCTTCTAATAACTTTTCATCTTCTGTAAAGGGTGGGCTAAGGTATACTTAGGTTTTGTCCTACTTTGAAACTTGATATCTTATTGGTTTAGAATCTGGAGGTGATTTTTGTTAACTGAAATTCTTTCATTTCCTTAACACTGATTGGGGCCGACTGATTCCAAGCAAACAGAACACACACATCCCCATTCATCTTTCTCATAACTGGTAATAAAGAACATTTTAATCTTGACACATTGTTATGACAGTTATTCTCCAGACATTGTGTAGCAGTTGTATCTGTCAACCCGTGCAGTATGGAATATTTTAGTTGGCAGTCTTCCAAGCGTGAACATTAATCTCAGCATTTCTTCTTACAGTCCCTAATCAAGATATTCCAGGGGTGATTGCACTAACATTGTTTGAAGACTACATCTACTGGACAGATGGGAAAACCAAATCACTCAACCGTGCCCACAAAACCTCTGGATTAGACAGACTGTCGCTAATTAACTCCTGGCATACCATAACTGATATACAGGTGTATCATTCTTACAGGCAACCTGATGGTAATTATTCCATATCTTCTGTTCCACACATTGATGTATTTCACATAGAAGCCAATTGCTAAATTAACTGAAGATTATTTATCAACCATTTATTTTTTTCTGCATTATTTTGAATTTTAGATGTCTTTGAGTGAACTTTTTAAAATATAAATCTGTGATCAATGTTGTAAGTATATCTGATATTAAATAAATGTTATGACTTGTTCAGTGATGAGATATTCTATGAGTTTTGTAGATTGGAATTACAAAATTGTAAAGTTGTGTTAGAGTCCAAGTTACCAGTTATAAAGATCACCAAAGTGTGTCATGAAGACAATTAGCATTATTATTGCAAAAGTAGAAAGAGTGTTAATAATACAGAAGAATACTGTTGTTTAGAAGCCTGAGATTGAGAAAGTGTCTGAGATTGTAGGTGTTACAGTTGCACCTGATCTAATGTCTGTCTACTGGAATTCTAGGTGAATGCAATCTGGCACTTGACCCAGATGAGCTGATCTTTTTTCTCATTATTACATATCTTTTTTAAAGTTCCTTTTTCTTTCTCTCGTTGTTTCATTACTGAATGTGCATCCTTTGTAATAATTGCTGCACACAAAAGAAAAGAATAGCTTGAAGGCAAAAAGAAAGGGATTTTGTGGTAAGACTTTCCATTTTAAAACTGATGTGTGTAATATAATTTTCTTCTGTGAAGCAGATACTCAGAAGTAAACAGAAATAATGCGCTCTGATATTCTTTTCCTCTTCTATCCACAGTGTCTAAACATCTGTGCACAGTAAACAATGGTGGTTGCAGTCATTTATGCCTTTTAGCCCCTGACAGAATGCATACATGTGCCTGTCCCACTAACTTTTACCTTGCTGCAGATAACAAGACATGCTTATCAAACTGCACTGCTAGTCAGGTAAGTGCATATGTATATTCACTGTGCTTTTAAATAATAAATGCTAGTGTCCATGAAATATGGAAGCTCTTGTCAAAGGGGCTGGAGATTAGGTAAGTGTTGGATGTATTGAAGGTGTTTCATCTTCATGATTATTTGTTGAAAATAAAATTGCAATTGCCTTTTTTTTTCCTCCTAGAGAGTGTAGAGCTTGTTCTGTTCTAAACGCTAATGTTTCTTCCAGTCATTAGAATAGATAAAGCTAATAAGTTTATCAAAATTACTTTGAAAAAGCATTTATATAAAATTCTTAAGATAGAATTACAAAATGATTTGAGATTATACATGAATGAGCGCTCGTTACACAAATAGGAAAAGAAAAAAAAAAAAAGAGCTCAATCCATTTGGTAGATAAGTAAATAATGGTTACAGTAGAAACAATCCAGTAGCTGAAATAGAAGTGGTAGGATGTGCAATTACTTAACAATTCTATCAATTAAAACATTGAATTATGTGTGCAAAGTGATTTCCTGTGACTTGAGACACATATTTTGTAGAGCAGATAAACAGCTATATGGTGCTTAAATGATTGTTCTGAGTAAGACTTTGAAGGATCAAGTTATGGAATGCATGAAAATTCAATGAATAGTTTTTATTAGTGGAGCTCAAGTGAGCGTACCAAAGTCATTAGGACTATAGTGACTTCTATGAGCTGAAGTCACAGTGCACTGCATCTCCAAAAAAAAAAAAATTAAAAGAATAGGTGTTATAAAATCAAAATACATAGATAATTAGTGGAACAAATACACAATCACTTAATTTCTCATAGGTTGTTGGTTTTGGTTTGGGTTTTTTTGTTTTTTGTTTGAAAAAAAAATTATTGTTGAAATCTTTCTTCCTTCTTTCTCTCCTTTTACAGTTCCGTTGCAAAACTGACAAATGTATTCCATTCTGGTGGAAATGTGACACTGTTGATGACTGTGGAGATGGCTCTGATGAGCCTGAGGAGTGCCGTAAGTGTGTTCTAAATCTGGAACCCAGTTTTATCAGTAGAGTCAAAAAACAATGTACTGCTTTATAGAAGTTAGATGATTTTCTCTGGAAGCTTTTGTTTACAGTATGTTTGATTTCCTTGGTACCTGTCAGATTTACAGAGGTCAGTATCTTGACTGTCATCCTGTAAATATTTACATTAACTAATGTTTACTAAGCTTTTAAGATCTCTGGAAAAAAGACAGTTACAAGTTTTTCATGTTTTAAACCTTTCTTCATCCTTTTTCAATTTTTGTTGAAGATTTTATGTTTTAGTGTTCTGTCTTTAAGAAAAAATTCTGCCACATTTGATCTTTTTTGTGATAGAATTGTGATATTATAAATCTCACTGGCTTTTATTTTATTACAGTTATGTACATTTAGCTGCATATTATCACTGAGTGCAGTTTCCAGAATAACAAGAGTAATCCATGCGATTCCTTCTAAGAATCTTTATTTTTCCTCATAAGTCTTATTATATATTTTCATTTTGTACTTCTATAAATATTTCCAAAGGGTAATTTGAGGAGCTAAATCCCACCACTCCAGTACGAACAACTTTATGTAATGATAATTTGTGATGTATCCTTGACACACTATCATGAAAGTGGTGCAGATACAACATATTTCTCAATAGTCTCCCATAGTCCAAATTGCAGATTCCCATAGTATTTCTCCACTGAACTGTAGACAACTGGAAGTCAGTTATGATGGTGTTTTCAGTATCCCAAAGGATGACCAATGTGAGGCAAGTAGCTGACTGCAAGTTTACTTAGTAGTTGGAAAAATACCTGTCTAGTATACTGGGTTCCCAAAGAGAAATGTTGTTGATGATGCTGTTTTTCGTCTCAGTCATTAACTGCTTTAATGCTATTATATTAATCTACATAAATCAAAATACTGTTGTATTCTTACCTCAAGCTTAAATACACAGAGAACTCTGCTATGCCTTACAGTCTTCCAGACAAGTAAATATTAGCTATAGGATATAGCTAATATTAGCTAATAAGATATAGCTATAGGAAGACATAATTGTCCACTCACACAAACAGCAGTGGCTATGAGAATGTGGCTATGAGAATGAGCAGTGGTGGACATGTCAAGAGTGAGATGGTGAATTTCTTAAATGCATATTTAAACTGAAATGTTTATATCCTAAACTGCAAGTGTGTGTTCAGCTAACAGCAAACATCCTTCAGTAGAGGACTGTATAGTGAGTAAAATGTAACTGTAGTTAAATGAATGTAAAATCTCAGACTTTGAAATTAATTTTGAAGTACCATGCATGCATCTTCCTTACTATCATCTGCTTAGATTGAGGCAATATAGTTCAATACAAATGGTCAGAAATACTTCTGTTAGATCCATAGAGAAGGAACAGTACTATTGACACTTTGCCATTCCATTGTCGTCATTAATAAGCAGTTTTCTTTTCTTTCAGCTGAATTCAGATGTCAGCCAGGACGTTTTCAGTGTGGAACTGGACTTTGTGCCCTTCCAGCCTTCATCTGTGATGGAGAGAATGATTGTGGGGACAATTCTGATGAACTAAACTGTGGTAGGTGTTTATTTGTGTTATAGAAGAGCTGCACTGTTGTAAATGCTGCGATTTGCATTCTGCCAAGAAAGTGATTTTGTATTTTACTTTGAGTTTTAATCATTCAATCTTCAACTTTTTAATCTTTTTAAGTCGATATTTTTATTCTTTTAACTTCCAGACACGCATGTGTGTCTGTCAGGTCAGTTCAAGTGCACAAAGAATCAGAAATGCATTCCAATAAACCTGAGATGCAACGGACAGGATGATTGTGGTGATGAAGAAGATGAAAGAGATTGTCGTAAGTAATGTTTAGAGAATGTTGTTCTGATTTATGTAGCTGATTTTAAACAATAAGATGAAAAAAAAGTATGTAAAATAATGTAAATGTCCTCCCTGTAAAATAATTTGAGGTGCATGCAAAACTGCAAATTCACTGGATTGTTTGATATACAATGTTTTATATACAAGAGAACAAAGTAAAATGCCATTTATTAACTACATTTTTTAAAGTTATTACAAAGAAAGGAGTGTGTAAACAAATTAATTTCAAGCATTAATTGTGTTTCTGGCTTAGACTGAAACATCAATTTTACTCTTAACCACCTCACAAATGACTTTTCTTGAGGCTTTCATCTTTCATGCCTTGTGGCAGCGTATTTAAAAAAAAAAAAAAATACTTTTCTGCTTATTTTATTAAAAATGACGTGGACCTATAGCTTCTTCTCTACATTTTTTAATTGATACAGTTTTCAGCTTTTTCAATTCCCCCTTCTGCAGGGACTTCATTAATTTACCTAAGTAGCTTGATTGCCATTTACACAGATATTATACATCTTTGTGGTAAATCCAGTTTCGCTCCATATTTCACAGAGGTGATTAAAGAAAATATTTTCAATTAGATTTGAAATGTTCTAAGTAGTTTATATTTTAGATCATTCTGGAATTAAGATAATGATGCTGCATCTTGAAATATCTTTCATTCTGTTTGTTATCCAGATTTACAGCTGTTCTAACTTGTCTAGTACTATTTTCTGAATTAGCTGTCTCAGAAGTTGCATTTTTAGAAAGAATTCCTCCTAGAGGAGGGTTGCTAAGGATACAAAGACTTTGTTAATTATCATGTTTGATGTCCATCTTCCAAATAGATAGCTCAAGCTTCGGACAGACAGTATTATATGCTTATTTACCTGTTACATTTCCTTAAAAATCAGATCATTAGGGTCAAGTAAACACCTGCAGAAGATAGGGGAGATTACTTTTTTAGTATAAAAGTGGCAGATAACATACAGAAGGTTCCCTTATAACTATAAGTTTTACCAAACAGAAATAAAATGAAATCAGAGCAACAGAGCCTACAGCACAGTGTTGTTCAGGGGATGTGGGAGGTACAGGAACAGGATCAACAATGACAGGGTTGAAAACTTGGGGTGTTTTCAACTAGAGTGAGATAGGATAATCTGCTGCATTACAAAGCAAGCTCTTGAGCGTTCTGAGTCTCAGCTGTCAACCCAACTGCCAAGGCATAGCATAGGATGGAAGATGGAAGGGTTTATTACACACATATTTCATTTCTGTTTTTTTTTTTCTGTGTTGCCTAACACCTTACTAATCCATTCCTAAGGATTGGAACTTGATGATCCTTGTGGTCTCTTCCAACCCAAGCTATTCTATGATTATCTAGGTGCTACGAGCTTCTCTCTTAAGAAAGTTAAATATTCTGCCTTATATTCTAATAAAATCTGTTTTTGTCAGATTTTAAAATCATGCATAAAATAATTTTGTCTTCACTTTGTTGCTATGAACACTATAAACCAAATGTTTTCTTATAGAAATTACTTAAATAATGCCAGAGGTGCCTTATTTTTGAAGGTCTTTTTTACCCTTTACTATTCTCGCAAAGCAAATATTTTGAACATGATCAGAATTTTCTAGGTTTAATTTGAATCTTCTTCCTTAAAGCGGAAAACAGTTGTTCTCCAGACCATTTCCAATGTCAAACAACAAAACACTGCATTTCTAAACTGTGGGTATGTGATGAAGACCCAGACTGTGCCGATGGATCGGATGAAGCTAACTGTGGTGAGTATGACTCTGGTTTAGAATATATCACTGTTTTGAGTATGTGACTGTAGCTTGATGTTGTTACAAAAAGTAGTAAAGGGAAATTATGATTTCACTTAACAAGTCTTCGTCCAATCTATGGTGGTAGCTGTGTGATATGATAGTTTTATCTGGCTCTTACTGTTATTGTTGGATGGTAATATATAAGTAGACTTAGTTTTTATAACTTTAATATAGACATTAAAATAGACTTAAATACTATTACATTATTGACTAGAATTATGAATGAGTTTCTCATCTGGAATATAGTGACATTTTCTACTTTTCTGAAAAATTATCAAGTTTCCATGAATTTGTTCCACATTTTATTGCTATTGTGATTAATAAATAAAGAAAATTTTCATAATTTCCTTTAGTCTACTATAATTTCAGTAGAGGTGCATAAACTTTTTTTTCCAGACTAAGAAAGAGACACAACATAATAAAGACATTTCATAATAAATGAATTGCCTTTGTGAAAATCCAACTCTGTTTTTATTTTGAATTTACTACTTGATTATTATGCCTTCTGTTTTTATGTTGAAGAAAACAGGAACACCGAGTATGGATAAATTGTAAATACGCCACTCATAGCTATGCGCTATTAACTAAGCATATTAAAAGAGCAGGATGACTTTAATCTCATTTTAAATTTTCCCTTAATTTTAGCGTTTGAGATATGTTTAAATAATCTCTTTATAGCAGTAGTTTGAACACAGTTTGTTCTTCTACATTTTTTTTTTAGTAACTAAAGATGGTTATTTTTATGAGCAAACTTCAGGAGAATTAAATTTTGAATTTACAAGTAGACTATAATAAAGATCTGCATATGTTGGTGCTAATAGTAACGTATCATTTATAGTTCATTTTTAAAATGCCTACACTGCAAAACTTTGCATAAAGGGTAATTTCTTTTTTGCTTATGTGCTGTGTAGACATATATATTTTTCTTAGTAAATATTTGCTATCATGTGTTATGGGGAATACAATATTGAGTGAACTTGTTGGAACTTTACTGTATATATTTAGTCTTCTGTGGTTCGTTTCCAACTGAGGCAATTAAAATAGTTAAATAAGTGTTAATGAATGTTTTTCAAACAATATTAGATAGACCTAATGCATGCTTTTTGTCCGGACAATTAAAATAAAGCATTAAATTCTGGCAATCTTTACTCTGAGCTTTGATACTTTCATCGCAAAAGGCCTTTCTGGGGGTTAGAATATGAAGAAAGCTGTGTTCAGTCTGAGGAAGTTTATAATCTGCTTTAAATGTTATATGTATTTTTTATATTTACCAGAATAATTTGTCAACTACTATTTTTCCTTTTTCCTTTCATTTAATATTATTTTTATGCAAAAATAGCTTAATCTCTGACAATTATAATTTAAGATAGAAACTGGAAATTAAGTAATCGTAACTTTTATATTCTATTTCTATATGAACTTCCACATTTCCGTGGAGTTTTATTTTAAGAAGAGTGGAAAGCAGTTCAGTGTTTGAAGACAGCTATGACAAAATGTGGGTGTACCTTTCAGGATTCCACAGTACAAAAAATAAGCTCTTTAACTATTTATTTTGAGTTGAATACACGTTTCCAGAAGATCAGACATTTGTTATGAAACTTTCTCAAGTTTTCGTCTTTGTTATGTCTTAGTTCTGTCTTCCTATTTTCCTGAGCTCTCATTAATCTGGAGAATGAGGTGGAAGACAAGCAAATCTAGTCTGTTAGGTATGTGAGCTGTAAGCTACTGTGAGAGATCAGAGTCAACCTCAAGGTAAAATAAAGCTTTTGGAGTCCTTAAGTGACAAAAAGATCCTTAGAAATGAAGAAAAAGTATTTCGTAGATGAAAAGAATTAAATAGTTATTTTTATTTATTAAAAATAGAGTAAGAAGGAAGATTAATATTCAAGGGGCAATCATACATTTAGAATACACGCTTTTTTTGCTTGTTTGTTTTTTAAGAAAGCCAAACTTTCTCCATCAGTGTACATAAATGTAAAGAGGCAATACAACAAAATAGATTTAGTATGCTTTCTGAAGAGTAAGGAATAAATCTTCTATGTTGTTTCAACAACCTAGCAGGTAGTTGAAAAGAAGGTTCTCTGTTTCCTGTCTTTCTCTGATTAGATATTGATATTCATTGTAGAAAGATAAATAGAATATGATCTGTGATTAGCCTTTAGGACTCATTTTGTGGACAGTTATATTAATTTCAGACATATTCAGAATTTCAGTTCACTAGAAATATTTTAATGCACAGGATAGGCATAGAATTTGAAACCACCTTTTGCAAAGCAACAAAAGCAAGTACAATAAGTTTTTATTTTGCTGTTATTTTTATGCCTTCTATTGTTAAATGTTCTTTAAGTGCTTGCCAGTGCAATTATTTGAAATGTCATAATTGAAATCCTGCTCCCCAGAGAAATTTTCACAGCTCTGAGCCTGCTGGAGTACAGGAAGTCTTTGGACAGCACACTCAGACAGATGGTCTGATTTTTGGGTGGTCCTGTGTGGATCCAGAGGTTGGACTCAATGACCCTTGTGGGTCGCTTCCAACTTGGAATATTCTATAATGCAAATTCTATGAAATATTATTGATCATCTTTGGATTATTTTTGTCATCTTGAGAAACATCATAGGTTAAAGTACTTGGAGAGGAAACTGATTATAATTGTGATGTTGGCAGAGAATTAGAAACAAATGCAAAAGGCAGTATTTAATTACCAGGTTTGTGAGTGTACAGATCCACACCAGTATTTGCCTCAATCTATTTGGTATTCAAAAGCCATACCTAAAACAAAACACAGAATCAGCAGTTTGGGCCATAACACCAAATGTCATACCTCTAATTTCTTCTTCAGAGGCAGAGAAAGTAGGTTGACTTCAGCTAGTATTTCAGTCCCTCATTCTGTCAGATATTAGAACTTATCAAGATGTCAGGATAACAACAGGAAGCCTGAACTGTGATGTTTTGAAATAACCAAATGGACATGGAAATTTAGGAAATTGAAATATCATCATAGGAGCAATGTAATTTTAAATATGTCATTGATACTTTATATAAAGTTCTGTCTTTTTTTTTTTTAATAAAATCCATTGACTTAAATTTCGTTCATTTTCTTAGCAGACCTTATTAGGTTAAAATAATTGTTCAGGAAAGAAACAAAGAAAGATGAAAAGAAAACACAGAGACAGCTGAAGTAGTTCGGAATGTTCATACATCTTTGAAAGGCTTTGCTTATGGTACTGCTGTGTAAACCAGAATATTCACTGACAATTTACCACATGACAAAAATTAACCTCAGTTTAGCATTATATACTTGATGCTTTTTCCTCTATGTAAGCAAACTTTCAGTCTGAGACACCACTAAGTGAAAGTATAAAGCAAAATGCAAAATTTGATGTTAGGCACCATTAGTTTTAAATTGTCACATAATTGTCACATGCTATTCTAAGCATAGATGTTTAGAAATATGTATTCTGTATACTTGTAAAAAATATTCTTGTAGGTCTCTGTGATCTGTTCTTTCGCAGGGCAATTATCCTGCAAAATTCAAGGAGAAGTCAGTGCAGCTTTTGAGATTTAATGCAGTAATGTTAACCTATCCAAGCTACTGTGTGCATCCTTCTGAATTTCCCTTTTTCATGAAATTACATTTTTTTACAGCATCTTTTTTATCATATTTAGGATGTATCCATTATGGCATGGCTGAAAAAATAGTATCTTAAAGAATGTGGTATGAGAAACAAAATAATTAATGAAAATAACTTTTCAAGTATTTAGGTTTTTTCTTCTGAAATGTGTCCTGCAATGCCATCATGTCACTCTTCAGTAGCAGTCTTTCAGTTTTCGACTTCACAATGATGTAAATGATGTTTGTTCTAATTGCAGACAAAAAAACTTGTGGGCCTCATGAATTCCAGTGCAAAAACAACAACTGTATTCCAGACCATTGGAGATGTGATAGCCAAAATGACTGTGGTGATAATTCTGATGAAGAAAACTGTAGTAAGTAACTTTTACCTAAATGCATATTTCAACGAGTAGACAGTTTAGCAACATGTAAGAGGATTTTCTTCTGATGAACTGTATGTGTATGGTTTCCTTCTGTATGAGAAAGATGAAAAACTATCTGACCTATGACTTTTCAATAACCAGATGAATTCGCAGTGAATAGTGCCCAAATAAGTTTAGCTTTGTCATAGAGTTACTCTCATACCTCAGACTTATTATCCAGATAAAAATCATGAAATATATCCAATCAGAAAAGCTGCTTTTTAAGAATAGTTTTTGATTGTGATTGCTTTATTTATATTCTTCAGGTAACTTGTCATGTTTTATGCCTCCAGAAATCCATTTCTATAACACTTAACTAAATAAAAAGATCTTGTTACTGAAAGTAGTTTGGATAATCTAGTTCTCTCCTACCCATGGGCAACCTCAATGCCTAATAGGTCTCTGTAATACTACTTGCAATATGTTAATTTAGATCTGGTTCTGAGGAAGAAGTGACAAACTCATAATGGTTCCCTTCATCTCATAATCATCCTCTTTATAAAATATTTCCACAGGAAAATTCCATCAGTATTTTTGAAGTGTCTTCCGTTCAGCTGGCAAACAATTTCAAATCTTCTTTTCTTTTGTTCTTTGAAATCTAAGAAATTTAATGTCTTTTATAATCTTTAATGCAAGGTCTTGACTGTATATCCTTAGGGTGTATTTGACATCTTTGAGGTAGTAACTTAGAATGCTTAATGAATTCTTGTGCTGTCTGCCCCTTTCTCTTATTCAACACATGGTGTCCATAGGTAGAGGAAGTCTGAAGGCAAGCTCGTTTAGCTTTAAAGTTTAAATAGATTTGTATGCCTTTTGATCACAGTCTGCTAAAAAAAACTGTGAGTTACTGAAAGCATTAGTATCATAGTTTTCATATGCAACCACTTTGTCTAAAAGGAAAAATGTCATCTGACTTTGTAACTGCTATCAGCCATGTACTGTTAAACACGGGCAGGAGGGTGTTGATGACACACAAAAGCTTTCTTAGCTTCGTGGGAGATTTTACTTAGGAAACACATATTAGTGCTGGTGAGATTTTTATTTTTTTTTCCTGTTATAAACAGTAAGCACTTATTTTTACAGTCATGTAAAAATCAAAGGAAAATACGAAATGATTTCACGATAGCAGTGTTCATCGATGTGATTAGTTGAAAATTTTGTGAAGGCATTACTACTGTCTGCAATATAAGTATTAAGCATCTTGCTTTGAAATATACCATCTGTGAAGTGGGATTCTTTCTTAAATATTAGGTTGTCGTGGAATAAAATTATAAAAACAAGTGTTCAAATAATGAAGGAGCAATCAGTTTGCTGTCTTGGTGTTCACTTCAGTAATTAACTTACATATTCTAGTCTTGACTATTCTCTAAACTTTCAGGTCAAGAAATCTGTAGCTAACTGTAGTGCATAGGATAAGAGTACCCATAGGATTTGAGAGTACACAGGTGCAGCCTGTACGACAAACTAAAATTACTTCAATTCCGATAACAAACCTTATAATATATAAGCATTAAACAGATCTCTACAGAGTGATGAATTGTATTTCATGTTTACTGTTTGGTATTTGTTTTTTTGTTGTTGTTGGGTTTTTTTTTTGTTGTTGTTGTTTTTGTTTTTTGCTAAACAAATATATATGAAATATATATGAAATTCCAAAGAATTTGACAAAGTGAATTGTACATTATAAGTTCTATATAGCACGCCTGCCTTTATGAGGAGTTTTTCAGGCAGTTGTGTGAGAAAATGTGCTGTTTCTCAAAAATACAGAATGAATCCACTGAATTTTAGAAATTTAGCTCAAGTATTTAGATATACAATTCCTTCACATGTACAAATAGTTATTCAATTAAATGAACAACGGTGAAAAAGAGAGTGCTTTGGAAATGTGTGAAAATTAGTGCTATAATATCAACGGCTGTGTCTGTTATGACTTTATATCTGGCATAGCTTCTTCAGACTTTGTTGCTCTTTAACTGTATCTGTCTTACAATATATAGTGTGAATTATATTTCCTGCTTATTTCTTCTTTGCAATTCTTATGTAATGTTTACATTGCTGAATGCAAAAGTGTTGTGATCCTTCAAAAACAAAACAGAACAAACAAACAAAAAAAAAAATCAGAAGATGAGTAGAGGACTGTCATTTGAACCCCCCCCAAATAAGTAAGAATTACTGTCCAGAGAAGCTGTGGATGCCCCGTCCCTGGAGGTGTTCAAGATCAGGCTGGATGGGGCCCTGGGCATTCTGGTGTAGTATAAAATGTGGAGGTTGGTGACCCAGGCTAAGACGGGGTTGGAGCTTCATGATCCTTGAGGTCCCTTCAAACCCAAGCCATTGTATGATACTGGGAGGTTAGAGGTCCCTATTGAGGGCACTAATTAAAGTAGAATGTATTTTTAACTCAGTTAATAATTATCTTTTTGGAGGGGGAATTTTCTTTCAGGATTGTTTGGATTTTTTACAGAAGATATTAAACAAAATAGTATTTTGTTTCAGGGAACTTTAAAAATGCAGAATTCCATTGTAATGACTATCTTATTCCTGCTCGTAAGACACCAGTAATGTTTTACTGAATGTAGTTAAAAACATATATGCTGTAAACAGTGAAGCAAAGCAAATATAATAATGTTGCAGAAAGACATGCATTTAATCAGTGTGGAAATATTACATTGCTGGATAATCTTCTCAGTGCTTTGTTGCTCTTACAAGGTATCAAGAAAACAAATTAGTTAATTTTGTCCTTGGATAACTTTGCATTCTAAAGGCAATGAGAACTAGCAATTATTCAGTGTCTAAGTGAACACATATATTGAAAGAAACTAAGCTGAAATAGCTGGAATCTATAATGGCTCACAATGTCATCTTCAGTAGACAGATCTTGAGTGGACAGTGCTATAAATTCTCTGCATCCTTCAACACTGCTTCAGGCTCAGCTGACTAGGTGCAAATACAGCCATGCCCCATGTTGGTTTTCTAAGAGCAGCTAGATTTCAGTGATAAAAACATGTTCAACCTGCACAAATACGGGTTAAAACTACATTATAAATTCAAACTTCATATCCTATTTTAAGAAAAAAATATTCTTAGTTGTGTATAATACCTCAGATACCTAGTAAAATCCTTAAATTCATGGTTTAATGAAATATCCATGCTTATTAAATACGAAATTTAACCACAAATATGTAATGATTTTGAATCTTTCCTGTGAGATCCCATTCTTTGTGCCATTCTAGTTGACAAATGTGTCATAACCACAGGTTATTTTCAGACTTGAAATTATGAAAGGAAGTCATTTTATGTGCTGTATTTCTAATAAAATTCTTAATTATATAAAAATGTTTTTTTCAGGATAGAGTTTCAGTGTTTTTGTAAAGCAGAAGCTGAAAGATTCTGACTTTTATTGGTTATATAGAAATCTATAAATACTTATTCCTTTCAATAACAACATGAGCGCTGATGGAAAAGTTCTCTTCTCTGTGCATATGAAAATCACAGAGATGTATTCCTAAAGCTGAAGAAATATTTCTTGCAAACAGAGAAATGAGAAGTTAGCTCATTGCGTTCATTTTTGCAGAATCAAATCTGTTTATAAATAATTCATTAGCAGTATAGCAAAAATATTTGATTATATTTTGTAAATCCCAACAGAAACATGACATACATTTATTTGCATGTGAATTGTTTTTTCCACAAATTATTTCCCTTTTATAATTTATCAGATTTTGAAATTCCTCTTCCTGGCCTGCTGACAGAAAAAAGAATTGAGTCACTTATATGCTAACATTTATACAATGAGCTTTTGCTTTGAGAAAATTAGTAATCCTTATAAATGTTAACCTTTGATTTGATTAAAAATAACAGTGCTGGAGAACTGATGCAATTTGTGTAGATCTGCTTGTATTACTACTTTCCTACAACTTCAAAATGAAAATCTGTACCTACATGAAAAACTAAATTTAAAAAAAAAAAAAGGAACTTTTCAAACTGTATTTTCTTTTTTTTCTGAAGTGAGGAGGGAAAACATGAAGAAACTCAGATTCATCAGAAAGACTTTTCTTTTTGAAACAGTATTTGATTTCTGAATATTGGAGATTTGGAAGTTCAGCTTTACCTTAGATCTGTGTAACGTGCATCTGATATGTTCTTATTCTGATATTCACCAAATTCTTCCCTAGTGGAATTTTCTAATCTTGTGTTGTCTTTCTTTGATCACACATTAGGTTTTTCAAAAGCATGCATGCTTCTATCTTCCGTTGCTAGTTTAAGGACTCTATAGCATCATCTCGTCTAGTACTATCCACTGCAACTCTCTTCCTTTTCCATCTTCTCTCCATTGATTTTTTTTTTTTGCTGTTTTTTGCCTTTTGCCTGAAATCTTCCCATCTCAAAAGATATTCGCAGTCAATCCTTATTCTTGATGTTACATTATTTACTTAATGCAGTGTTTGCTCTAACATTAAAAGGATCTAACAGATAATTTAACAGATAATCCTTAGTTGCTTTTTCAGTCATAAAACCCTAGGCTGCCAAAGACTAAGTTACAATTAGGGACGTGATTAAATTCTGTTCTATTACCTCTTTTTCTGTACCTTTGCTTATTGGTTCCAAGTCCATAGGGTGTCTTTTTTGTTGTTGTTGTTTCCCCCATTAACTTTTAGAACAGAATTAATCAGATTAATTCAGTTGAAAGAGAGGTACAGAGATCATCTAGTTCAGCCTCCTGACTACTTGAAGGCTAACCAAAGTTTAAGTACATCACTGAAGGTATTGTCCAAATGCCTTTTGACCACTGTTGGGCATGTAACATGAGCCACCTATCTAGGAAGTCTGTTTCAGTATTTTAGCATCTTTACAGTAAATAAATATTTCCTAATGTCTGGACTGAACATCCCCTGACTCTGCATAGTTCCTGCATATCCTGAATTAGAGATCAGAGACCAGCTCCTCCCTCTTTACTTCCCCTCCTTAGGTCATTATTAAGGAGCAGTGAGGTCTTCTCTCAGACTCCTTTCCCCAGACCATACAACCCAAGTGTTCTCATCCTCTCCTCATGGGACATGCCCTTCAGTACTCTTACCAGCTTTTTGTAATAGCTCCATTTTCAAGAGGAAAGTACATAGTATTCTGTTGGGAGAATATTCCACTCTGATCCCTTGTCCAGAGTTTTTATGGTAATAAAAGCAATAATGCAGAGCTATGCAGTCAATGAAATAAAAGGGCTGAAACAGCCAATCTCACTTTATTAGGATTACTTCAGCACTCCTTGCAGCCACCTTCTCCTGTTTCCTTTGCCTATATCTCAAATCAGTTTTGTCTGCTCTTCTCCTCCACCTTCTGTAATGACTCCCAGCTTCCATGTGTTTTGATTCCTCCCAGGGAATAGAAAAACATATCATTTCATCACAAAATAACCCACTTCCAGTATACACTGTCTCTTGTCTGTCTGTAAGCTTCTTAGATTCTTTTTATCTAACATCTCCTTTTTCTTTTCCCTGAAATTACTTTAAAATTCCTAAAAGTGTCCTTACTTTTACTTTTTTTTCCATTTTCAATACTGACAGTATAGAAAAGTCAGCTTTTTTATGAATGCATACTGTCTGTTGACTTTTGCACTTCATCACATTCCCTTTCTGTTAAGCCTCTAATAATTCTGTCAGTTTTTAAGCCACTATTATTGTCATGCTTCATTCCATACTTAATTGCTGGAAAACTGAATCATTTGACTTGAAACTCCAAACTTTCCTTCTGTGGTATTCCATTTACCATCTCAAAACTGTTCCCCTGAATGTGTAGCACAAGGGAACCTATTTCTTGACACATTTATATGTTACAAGCTATTTAACTGAAAGTCGAAGTTACATTTAATTCTAATTACATTGGGCATTAACGGGTACAAAACAAATTTCTAGTCTGTGGTATCTATCTCACCAAATTTGTCATAACATACATGCACTGAAATAATTAATACTTATATATTCAGCCTCATAATTTTGTAAAGAAATCTGTGAAATGAAATGAAAGTATTTTCATGAACAGCTTGTAATATGCAAGTGAAATTTATTTATAAAATATGATGAAGCAAAACCCTTCAAAAAAAAAAAAGTTCTTAGAATTTGAGGGTTAATGTTTTTGACTTTGTTGTAGTAATTCATTAATTGACTTGGGGTATGTATGTATGAGCTATTTTTATGGAAATGCTAATAAACCTAGGCCTGTTACTCTTCTTTGTTCAGAGCCTCAAACGTGCACTTTGAAAGACTTTCTTTGTGCAAATGGAGACTGTGTTTCAGCAAGATTCTGGTGTGATGGAGACTATGATTGTGCAGATGGCTCAGATGAGGTAGGCTTCTTCCTGGGGAAGTAGTTGAGAAAATTGCTAGGTTCAGATTGCTTGAGAATGAATTTTCTACATATGACTATTTAATCAGGAATGCAAATTTGATATGTGAGTTCATGCATCGTATAGATGTCTTCACTAAATTAAAATCAAACTTATTGAATTAGTTTATCTAAAAAGAGAACAAGACTTAAAATCAAGTTTTTTTTCTGTAGTCTATCTTCACCTTTTTCATCACATCAGTGACCTGGTTCTCTTCCTAACTGAATGTATTTTGTGCTCTAGTTGGGGAACCTTTGCTTTTTGAACCAGCAGCATATTGGTTTATGGGTTTCGTTGCGAAAATATGGGCTGTTGCTTGAGTAGGAAAGGCACTCTTGATATTTGTTTTGCCCTTTCTCAGTTCCTTTTTGTTCTTTTTGTCTCTTTTTCATTCCAGACAGTGTTGGAATTCATGTGCTTCCTGCTTATTTAGAGGGTTCAAATCACAATTAGTAAATTGAATTGGAAAGCTATTTTATTTCATAAGACACAGACATATTTCATAGCATGAAGCAGTAGTGGTATGATTAACTCTTCTGATTAGCTGTATATTTAACTTTGTTTATATTAAGTACTGATCTTGAATATATACTGTTTTTATTGTAACAGAGGTACTGTGAAACAGGCTGTTCAAGAGATCAGTTCCAGTGTTCCAACGGTCAGTGCATATCAGCAAAATGGAAATGTGATGGTCATGAAGACTGCAAACTTGGGGATGATGAGAAAAATTGTGAACCAGGTATTTTGTTTAAAAAAATAAATTGAGATATAGTTTGTTCTTCCAAATTTGTACCATTGTGTCTTTTAAAACTCATTTTTAAAAAGAAGCTGTGTATACAACTGTTGAGGAGAATGGTATTTAAATAGATTGAAATATAACTCAGCTTACAGAATTCTGCTCTGAAAAAAAGAGGAGCACTTCTTAGCATGTTATGAGAGTGTCTGGAGATTTTTTTTTTTCGTGGTGTTCATTCTGTTTTCACTCGTCCTTAAGCAAGGCTTCTCTCTAGCAAATTGTTACTGTTGTTTCAGTTCATTGTTTATCTCTTGGAAAATGTGGTTATTTGTATTTACTTCAAGTTTTTGGTAAGCATTCTCTACATTAGTACAGCTTATGAAGTCTATGACAAAATTCCTCTGATTTCCACTGTGACAGAAATATGTCTCTGTATTTTAAATCGTAATGATTAATATGTGTTTATTTTAATTGTAACCATGTATACTTTACAACCATGGTTTCACACAAATTAAGTTTAATTATAAGTACTTACATAACTTTAGGAAAATCCTAAGCCCGTTTTAAGCAAGCTTATTTTTTTTAATCTTCTGATTCTAAGAAAATGTGTGTATTAGCCATTATTATCAAGCATAAGGAAAACAAACAAAAATTCATAGTGATAAAACATGTATAACCTTTTACTATTATTATACACTTCACTTAGGATGAGACAATTTGGTTTCATTGAAGGCTTCGTTGTAGTTTATGAAAGATTGGAAAAGCTTATCTACATTTTTGCTTGCTAATCTTAAAGGAGATAAAGACATGAAGTTACAAAGCAGTTTATGCATAAGTTATCTTTTTCTAATGCTAAAATATTTATTTATAACCAGCATCTCCAACCTGCTCTGCAAGTGAATACATCTGTGCAAGTGGAGGCTGTATTTCAGCATCTTCGAAATGTAATGGAGAGTATGACTGTGCTGATGGATCTGATGAGGTATTCATGTTTTTTCTTTTATTCTCTGACATCAATTTTTAACTATTTGGTTGGAATTTTGGGGGGCTTTTGTTGTTGTTGGCATCACTCAAACCCCTTCAGATAACTTGGCCCATGATTTGGTTTACATGGTACTCACATTGGATTACATCTGTTTGCAGCACACCAACTTGTTTCCCCGGAGTCAACACCTGGATGTCATCCTGGGGTAGTTTGTTTCAGGGACTCTTCAGCTTGGATAAGTTTGTCACATTTCATTATGTTGTTATTATTCTTGTTTATTAATAATTAGTTCACTTCTGTATTCACATAGATGGATTGTGTAACGGAATGCAAAGAAGATCAGTTTCGATGTAAAAATAAGGCCTACTGTATCCCTGTCAGATGGCTTTGTGATGGAATCCATGACTGTGTGGATGGTAGTGATGAAGAAGACTGTGTCCAAGGTTGTGTTCTTATTTACGTTGTATTCTGTGCTATCAAAGAAATCAGTAAGACATCCAGTATTACTGGAATGTTGTTATTTAAAATGATCTTATGAGCAATAATAATTAGAATGCTATGTAATATCATGAACAGTCTTTAAATAAATAAGCATAAAATCCCAATTTTCTGTTTAGTTCCATGTACACAAAATTCTACATCTAACATGAACATGAGGCCTGAAGTCAAATTCTTTTCTACTCAGAGCGCAGAACTATGTACATAAATTGGTTCACACAAACTCTGTGCTTATGACTAAGATTCCAAACGTTAATGAGAAATACATCTGTTAGTCTAATTCCCATAGTTGCTGACATTTCAGAAATCTTGTTCTAATATATCTTTTCCATTGTATATTCTTATATATTTGTTTGCATGTAGTTATATGTACATAGAAATGCACAGATGTAAGCAATTACATATTACTGGAGAAGTTACCCACCTCCCACCAATATTTCCCCATTAACCATGTCCCTTAGTGCAACATCTAAACATTTCTTGAACACCTCCAGAGGCAGTAACTCCACCACCTCCCTGGGCAGCCCATTCTAGTGCCTGACCACTCTTTCAGAGAAGAAATTTTTCCTAATATCCAACCTGAAACTGCCTGGCTCAGCTTGAGGCTGGTTCCTCTGGTCCTACCGCTATTCCCACTAGCCCTATCACTAGGTACATCTAGCACCTCATCACCTATAACAAAGACAGAACTTCTCTGTCAAATAAATTTTTAAGAAGTTCAAAATTTTACTCAGCTCTTTGTCAGTCTGTTGGTTTATTATTCCAGGTTTTTCTTTGTTTTATTTTCTTACAAGTGAGCCTAGTTCTGTGAATTAGACATCTGGAATTACACATGTAACTGTATTGTATGCAGTACAGTAGTAAGTAATAATAATTAGATGATACAAGCAGTTGCAGAGCAAAATATCCTTCCCTTATCGTGTCATAAATCTACTAAGCAACAACAATTACCTTGAGGGGAAAAAAAAAAGGTTACACAGGATAATTACATTTGACTGAGAGACTAGAAATTGAAGAAATTTGGATATGTTCAGATGGTAAAAATATTATATAACTGCTTTAAGAAGACAGATCAATGAAATTTTAACTGTTCAGGAAAGAAAGCAACAACTCTTAGTGCATTTAAAGCTGCCTTTTATAATACATAGACCACAAATCTTTAGGAACAATGAACTGTAAATAAGTAGTAACATACTTATTTAATCTGATGTCTATGTTATTCTTTGGATGGCATAATGGAGCTTCTGTGAACTGCAAATTGTTATAATTCAATAAGAAGCCTTGTGCCTTGTTGGTTATTGTTGTAATACTTTGCAATTCTGTCACAATTATGATTTCCCTTAGAGAAATCTATTCTGTAAAAGAATTATGAAGGGCAGAGCAATCACATAAAACAAATGCCAGTTTATCTCACTGATAACTAATTTTTTTTCTTCTTTAGAAATACAGCAAACACAAATGGAGTTTTATTCTACAGCATTCTGAAACAATTTCCACAGTAGTTATCTGTAGCCCACTGTGCATGTTGTAATTATCACTTCTTTTTAAACCTATTATCCAACTAGTATGTTTTTTACGGTGATTAAACAAACAATTATTTAAATTCATGTCTTTTGTAATTAAAAAATACTGGAGTTGTATATATTTTTCCATGAATAATGATAATATTTCTTACAATAGGATTTAATTGTATTCAGTAACATAGTGTGAGAGTTCCTCAAATCCTCTTATATATTAGATATTTCATGCAAATTAGTGCTCCAAAAAAATATATATTCAACCTGTTCTGAAGCATTTATAGAGGAATAAGGTGTCCTTTTGATTTTAGAAGAATGTGAATATGGCCTTGAATGAATAAGTAGAAAGTCATGGGAACTCCATCTAGGTAATGGACCTAGAATAGATGTCTTTGCACTGAGCAAAGACAGAGTGAGAGTTCTGGTGCTAGATATAAAATTTCACGACTTCTGCAAGAAGCACTTTTTTGTTAGCTGTTTCAATCAATATGAAAGTTACTTGGAAAAAAATTTTGTATGTGTTCTCTATTTATGCTAAAGATCCTAATTGGAAATTTCAGAAGTTCAAAAAGGAGTATACTTGCAGAGGTCATCTACTCTGTGCCTAAATCTAGATCTTCCCTAATAACAGGGTTTACAGTTGAGGGAATGCTACAAGCCTGGCCAAGTCTCTTAGACCTCAGAAGAAATTGTTCATATCTCATAATTAAAGGACAGCAGTCGCTTTGTCCCTTCTGAAAACAGTGCATATCTCAGAGAATGGGAATAGAAGTAGGTAGAGCAGCAGACATTCATGTGAAACCAGCCTCGATTGACAAATCAGGAGGAATTTTTTCTGGCTATAACAGTTATGAAAAGAGCGTGAAAGTACTGTATGATCAACTAAGATTTTGCCTCTTTGGCTCTTACATTTGAGATTTATTCATTTAGCTGTGCTAATGTGCTATTCTCTGCGGATAGTATGTGTAAATGTTGCTACTAATTTTACCAAGAACTGGCTTTCATTTGTTTGTTTCTTTGTTTATTTCTGTCCTCTTCCTTTCTTCCCAGGGGGGAGTATATGTAGAGCTGATGAGTTCTTGTGCAACAATTCCCTCTGCAAACTGCATTTTTGGGTTTGTGATGGAGAAGATGACTGTGGAGATAACTCTGATGAAGTCACTGAAATGTGTGGTATGGCATTAAATTTCTGAATACTGTTTGTGTAGTAAAGCAAATAACTAATTTAGAAATGACATGTAACATACATAAATATATGAGGATACATATCCAAGTTTTCTTCACTTAACCTTTCAATTAGCTTAAACTTTTGGTAAACAAGCAGGGTAATCTTTTATAAATGCTAAGTTAGTGTTGTGTTACCTGCTACTTATGACAGTGAAAACTCTGCTCTGAAAAAGTGGCTTCACCTTTCTTCTTTTCAAATTTACTGAAATTACAGTTAGGTATCAAATAAAAAATTACCTGCGTGTCTTTTTTAAGTTATGTCTACCTGGTAGATGTATACTTCCTTATTATTCTGAAAACAAAAGGTGTGTATCAAATGCTGTGTATTATTAGTCCACATAGTAATTACCTTGTGTGATTAATACTTAATGCAGTCGAGGATCACAAAATATTAGAAATAGTGAAGATATTTTTAGCAAAAGTGCACACCCATACAAAAAAAAAAAAAAAAAAAAAAAAAAAACACTTCCTTTTTTTAGATAGTACGAGACTTTTTGTGTGATCCCAAATAAGACAGTACTTTGTCAGACCTAGCCTATCCACCTGTTGGAGTTTAACACTACTGTAAAATAAAGTTCTCATAGTTCTTCTAGGCTAACACCTACAATTTATTTTCATAACAAATTGAGGAAATTTTAATGAAAATACTGTTGAGAATATTCTTTACAGCTATATGCAACTTTTGCAGCTGTAATTAAGCTTAACATTCTGTTGAACAAGTCAATGAAATCCCTAACGCAAACAGGTGATGAGCACATCCAGTTTGTTACAGTTTTCCACTGTTACTGCTATTCATACAATTTTAAATACTTGTGGAAAAATTAGTCTTTTTATAGGAGATACACAGATGGGATAAAAATCACTTCTGTAATGATCTGTGTAGAGAATTAAATATACAGCTTCCTTTGTTTTATTTCTGACATATTTAATGATTTTCAAAAATAATGCAATATTTCATATCACACATAATACTTTTATTCCTGAAATGAAAAATTGGCTCTGTAAACATTGTTTTAGTGTTAGTACACTAGGGATCAGAACTTAAAATCAAGTACTATCATGTACAGTTGTGTTTCCATGCTTGCTGATTGCCTTGATAAAGAAACATTTTAAAAGATTCAGGGAATACAGCTGGGTAATAGCTGATTTTGATTTTTATTTTTTAATATGCAGTTAAGTTTCCATGCCCTCCAACAAGGCCATACAGATGTAGAAACAACAGGGTTTGTCTGAGACCTGAGCAGATTTGCAATGAGGTTGATGACTGTGGTGATAACTCGGATGAAGATCACTGTGGTAGGTGACATTACCTTTCAAGGCATTCAGATCAAAGAAAACAACTTGAAGGCAAACTTTGTTGCAGAGATCTGCTTGTCCTTCAGTAAAGCTTAGCTGGAGGTTAGTAGATCGTAGTTCAAAATGGAAAGAAATTAGGCTTGAAATAACTGCTTACTGCTTCATGGTCGTTCCAATTTCTACATGTCTAAAATAATCTAAAAAATCTTACTTATTGCTTTAATACTGACAAATTTTTCTTACTCATTTGTAATTATGTAGATAAAATCACGTATAAAGCAAGACCGTGTAAAAAAGATGAATTTACTTGTAATGATAAGAAATGTATTCCAATGGAGCTACAGTGTGATTGGTTTGATGACTGTGGAGATGGTTCGGATGAGCAAGACTGCAAAATAAGTGAGTTTCCTTGATACATTTTTTTGATAATTGTAGTAGAAAAGAAATATTAAGGTAACGCTAAGAAATGTCAAGATAAAAGTTGATTTTATAGCAACTCAAGTTGTAGTAATCATAACAGTAGTTCTTGAGGTTTTTGAAATTGATCAGATGCAAGTTCATTACTTTTTACTCCACATCTGCAGCAGGATGAATTTCAGTATTAAAATTATTGATGTGTGAAGCATGATGACTCAACTAAATAGTATCAACGTATAAATACTGTAATGTCATACAGTTGTTTAAAATTTAGCTTGATCTTTCAAAAGAAAGATGTGTGTCACATTTTTTGTTGGTTTATCTTGGTGTGTGTTACTTTTAACAGTTAAAACAAATCTATCAGAAACTTTTAGACGTTTTGTTTATGTTTAGGTGTCACAGAATATACATGTGAGGATAACGTGAACCCTTGTGGAGATGATGCATACTGTAATCAAACAAAAACATCCCTACTATGTCAGTGCAAGCCTGGATTTCAGAGAAATGAGAGAAATAGACAATGTGAAGGTACAGACCTTTTCTATCACCTTTCACTGCAAACTATTACAAGTCAAATTGGCAGTCCATTTTCTGTGCTAGAGAAGATGTGTATCACGTGTATATTTTTCCTAGAGTACAAACTCTTTCACAGCAATGGGATTTAGAAATTAAGATAAGAAGCTGGAAGGACTTAAAGGATATAGATACAAGCATTTTAACTGGAGAAGTTATCAAAGATTAATGCTGGTTGTGCAAGTCAAAATGTTCCAAACAAAACATTAAATGATTTTATAATTTAAAATGTAAATGGATGATAGAAGAGTTAACCAAACAATTAGGATTAGCTTTTAAATATATATGTATGTGAGAATATTTTGAATGCTTAAAAATAATGAAGATGCAGAATGCTGAAAATCAAATGAAATCAGTTGAAAGTAAACTACTTTAGACAAGATAATCCTAATATCTATTATAACACATCGAGCAGGAAAAAAATATATATATGATAGTTATAAAGAAATATAAGCCTACTTTCAGAGGAATGATTGTGAATTCACTTCTTTATTGGTGAGAAGTTCCTTGCAGAAAATGCACAGATCACTTCAGTGGGACAAAGTAAATAGACCCTTAAATCCAAAATTTTCATGATTTGTCTTTTCAGTACAAGCTATACACATGAGCTTTTCAAGTAACAGGTGATTGTGTAGTTTTAAGTATAACAGAGGTAATTATATTGAAGATAATCATAGCAGACATTTTCATTCTCAAGGCTGATTTCAAGCCCTAATGACGATAGTTAGTATAGAAAGGATGGAGAAGTAGTATAATAAATAAATTCTAAGCTCTGATGAATGCAGTGGGAATAATGTTAATAATTGCAGAAAGCTTCTTTCACTGTTGTAAGTTATAAAAAGGGTACAAGTTCATTTTCTAAATCCGCATTGTTGCACATATTTAGAATGTGTTAAATAGTAGGGTATTATGCTACATAAATTGCATTCTTTTCTCACAGACATCAATGAATGTATGGTATTTGGTGCCTGCTCCCAGCACTGCAATAATGTTAAAGGCTCATACAGATGTGCATGTGAGAAAAATTATAAGGAATGGAATAACAGTTGTAAAGCAAAAGGTAAGGTTACAGAAATGGACAATACTAAATCTTTTGTTATTAATATGGTTGGTAACACTGATAGTTTGCATATATAAAAAAATTATTTTAGATGAAAATTCCTTGAATAGGGCACAGAAATAATTGTCAAAATCATTCAGATTTATGTAAAAATGAACATACTTAATATGAAAATTTGTTATAATTTGGTGCTGTATATATATATATATATATTTTTTAATGCTTCAGGAGTAAACTAAATAGTATCTGGAGTTAACATGTTTTACTTTAATCATGTAAGTGGAGTTTTTGTAAATATAGTCATCTTAAAACAGTATCTATGTAAATCAGCTGCCCAGACCACATACTACTGAAGGTAAATATGCACACAGATTAAGTTTCTGTCTTCCATGAGACAGATGTGTCGTGCAAAATAGAGCTATTAGTTTTGTCTGAGCTATTAGCTTTGGCATAGTGTAATTTTTAAATTCATGTTACAAATGAAAAAAAATACCAAAAACCAATAATGCAACTGCTGGAGTAAATTTAACATAATCTTTATGGATCTACATCTGAATAAGTGAAAGTATAAGCATAGCATCACACCCACGATTTAGTGAGATTTTAATGCAAGTGTGATTTATACCTACACTTGGTCTCCAGCTTGACACCACTGTTAAAGTTAAAAATTGTGGCTCCTTATCTTTGTGCATATATGGTGCACAACTATGAACAGTTAACTAATCAGAGCTTTATGGTCTGTAAAGTAATATTTCATATATCTTAGAACTACAACAAAATGAATCAGTCCTTCCTTCTCTATACAATGAACACATACTGGGTAGGTAGATGATAGCAGCTTTATTCACATTTTCTTGATGAAAATTTGTCCTGGGAAGATCATATTCATGAGTAATTAATAATTTCCTCCATATATAACATGGATTCTATCAGGATGAAGAATCATTACCTACTATTGAAGATGTTCATGTCGCTTTATTTGTATATTGATTATGTAGTCTCATGTGTCACAGACTGAGTTTGAAAACATTTACGTTGTATAATGGTGCCAAATTATGAAGTTATTTCCCTGAGCATGAATGCCTTTCTCATCCCAAACAATCAGAAAATAATTTTGACATAAAAAATGGTCAGATAAACACTGATTTTTGCATTAGTTGACATTTACCTTATTTTTGTCTCATTATAATAATCCCTAGGCTCTGAAGAACAAGTTCTCTATGTTGCTAATGACACTGACATCCTGGGTTTTGCATATCCATTCAACTACAGTGATGTTCATCAACAAATATCACATATTGAACATAATTCAAGGATAACTGGAATGGATGCATATTTTCAAGGGAACATGATTGTTTGGAGTACTCAGTTTAATCCTGGAGGAATTTTCTACAAAAAACTTCATGATGAAGAGAAAAGGCAAAGTAACAGTGGTTTGATAGTAAGTAAAACAAACAAAACAAAACAAAAAAAAACAACACCACAAATTCATTTCCATTCACTTTTTATTTTATTTTTTATGATAACAAATGTTGATTCAATAAATCAAAATATCTCTGTGGTAATTATTTTATTCAAATGATAGACGTGAAATTAAATGACTATGCCTTTCCATTCAAGACTGACATGCTTTGTCAAGTCTCTAAGAGAACACCAGCGTAGTATTTAAATTTTTTCTAAGCAGCTATAACCAAATACTAGAGGGAGATGTACTGCAAATGTGGAGTAATTCTCCTGTAATATTTGTTTTATATAATTGAAAATCTCTAGACAGATCACTATATCAAATTCTATAAGTAAAGAAACAAGAAGCTTGTAAATCTTGTGAAGTTGATGTGTTTGGTTTCTTTGTTGTTGTTTTTAATGATTTATTTTAGTTCTTTGTGGTTTATATCCAGATAAGTTATGCAATGGTAAGTGTAGTCTGCTGGTCTGCAACTGCTTTAATGGATCTGCATTTTATTATGGGTCCATAAAACTGAACATAAACTTCCTCAAGATTTCTTAATGGTCTGGGGGTTGTAATTTTCATAATAGATTCAACGTTATCTGCCAGCTTAAACTAACAAAGAAAAAATGTTCTTGCAATTACTATAATTATATATTGCTTTCTATATTCCTATTTGGCCATTATGTCAAAATACTCTGTGGTCACTACCTCCTAGTTTGAAACTACTGAACTGGAGCTTTGTTTTCCCCAGTGTTGAGCAAAAGCTTATATTTTTCTTTATATGCTATTTTTCTCCAAATCTCCTGGCAGGTAGATTCTGGTGAAGGTATTTCATCCAAATCATACAAAGGTTTTGACAAATCTGTATGTAGAAAATATACCGATGACTGACTGTATATGAGTATAACTTGGGTATGTTTCATATACCATAGTGGTTTGGGTTGGAAGGGATTTTAAACATCATCAAGTTCCAACCCTCTCTGCAATCATATTTGTGGAGCACTTATTTCTCACTGTGCTAACCTATTCAGAATATTTTCCCAATTTTATCTCATTAATACTCAAATATTATTGCCATATGTATAGCTGATCAGTAAGCTAATTAATTTTGCAGTGTTGCTCTAATGCCATCACTTAAATTTTGGTTTTGAAAAGGTTGAGATTTCCTTATTTTTAACTCAAGTTTTAATGGATAAGTTTTCAAAGGTTACATTATAACTTTTATATCTAGACTTTGATATGTAAATCCAGATGGCAAACTTGAACAAACTCACCTGCATTTTCAGGTAATTGCATTAATGCAAAAATCCATCTCAATTGAAATTGCTCCATGGAATTAGCATATCAAGAGACTTCCTCAGAGAATAGCTTTAAGTATCTTATATTTCTCTCTGAAAAGGGCTTCAAACTTGGCACAAATTGAAGCATTAAAGGAAATAGTAAATATCAACTCCTCAGAGTTTATTGACAGATGCAGAAGAGGATTCTGATAAGAGTTGATACACGTGAATTGGTGATAACTGGTGCAGCTGTTTACTGGTATAATCCTTTGAGAGAGGATATATAAGTTATCTGAGGCGAATATTCAACGTAGTGATTTTCCACTTAAACTAGAGTGCTGCTTTTCATGGAAGAGGATACAAAGCTGAACATTAATATGATTGTACGGTAAAGCAGGAAGAAAAACATGTTTTGTGATGTATTTAGTCACTATATTAGAAGCTCGCTCAAGGCTTACTGTTCTGAGAGCATAGCAAGGGCCCTTAACCACTCCTATCACATATCCATTCATCTACTCACAACTTTGCCTCAGGACTGAAGGTGTTTCAATCCATGGCTTTAAATGGAAACAATTTCTAGACTGCTTTCTCTAAATATTATTTTTGCAATGTATTAGAACCTGATATATCACTCATTTACCCCCCCCACCAAAAAAAAAAAAAAAAAGTAATTAGGGTTTTATAGCTTTTATAACTGAAAAACTTGTCTTAAAGAACATACCTAAACTTGAGTTTATATCCATCCCAGCTAACATATGTCATAGCTTTAATATACTCTGTGGACAGACACTGTAAAGTGGCATCTGATTAAGATTGCAGACAGTAGTTTTGAATCTATAAAATATTGATGTTTGTTTAACAGCCATTTTTCAGGCTAACCTTACAAATATCTTCTGTGACTTCTCTGTTTTATGCAGTCAATCTAACCTATCTTGTGGTATATTAATTATACAGAAGATGTTTTCAAAGGGCTGAGAAATACTGTTGTGTTTTTTAAAGTTTCCTGCTCTGATCTATTTACTGGTACGACCAAGCTAACACCAAGATACCACCAGTATAAGAGGGCTTCTTATCCAAGCTCTCACTGATGTTAGCAGGCATTCAAGCTCAAGGAACATCTACGTTACTCTTTTCAGCTGTTAATTGATTTAAACAGTATCCTTCCAGCAGATTTCCTCCTTTTTTAGCAGTGCTTATCATTGGTAGGTTTTTAACATAAACTTCCTCCTCTAAAATTCAGCTTCAGGGTATGAATTGTTTTCTGTAATTTATACATCATACCAAAATGGTTTCCAGATCCAAGTTGTTACTAGTTGGTACTATAGCTTTAAAATAAATAAACAGTTTTTACATTTTTCAGTTAACAAGAATTGAGCTCAAAAGTGGTCAAGTTGAGGCACATTCTGTCTGTCAGCAGAAACTACCTTAGTTTAAGAGGTGATCAGGTTTTAAATCCCTAGATTTTCTACTTAGTTGTAGTAAATTATAGTAGTAAATTATATTCAGCATCTGAATGGGCTACAAAAACTTTAAAAAAAAAAAAAAAAAAGTGATTTTGCTCCTGTATTTTCAACTGTGTTCTGTATGCAAAAGTCATTCATAATTAATATAATCCAAATGAGGTAAAAGCTCATTTACAGTAAGTAATTCTCCTAGACAGTACAAGAAGGTGCATAAGACATCAGAAACATGATATGACGAGGCTGAAACATAATGAAGACAACTGAGAATTAAACGGCAGTAGCATCAGCTTGTGTTCTTTTTATTCTCTCTTTTTAATCTCTTACACCAGATGGTGGCTGGAATTTCTTGTGGTTATTTCCTTGTTAATTTGATATTTAATATGAGTCCCAGCTTTAGTGGAATTTCATTCTTCCTGTGTGATTGGGAAAGGGTCAGTGTTAGAAGCAACCCAGCGTTGTGCCAGAATGTTTTGGTGATCCCTTTTGTCTCATCTGTGTCATGGGATCTTGTGTCAGTTGTTTGCTAGGTTCCAAACAAAAATAAAGAAGAAACAGTCTTAATAAAAACAGTGGTTCATGAACAGTCCAAAGGAAGACAATGAACTGTGCTTGCCTTGATAGTTCCTGTCCTTTTAAAAGAATATTTGGTTCCATTGTTGTAGTTTATTGTTTCAGGTAGATCAGGATTCAGGATGAATTCTCACAGTCTCCAAAGTAATAGCTGGAGATTAGAGGCTTCTGGACACAGATAGCTGAATATTATCCTGAATTAAAAGCCATTTGGATTAAAAAAAAATACAATGAAATCTGTCAGAAAATACATACACTGTCAGGTATCTTTTCTTCTCTTTGAAATTCTTGAAGCAATATGTAGATAACAAGAAAAAGAGCAGGATATTGCGTGCAGGTATTACAGTACTTGAAAAAATAATTGATTTTTGATGTATTTGTGAATCCTTATGCTGCCAGTATTGTTTCATTTAAAAAAAAAAAAAAAAAAAAAAAGATGCTTGTTTTTACTTAAATTTGTATGATCCTGTTTTTAAAGCACTTGTTTCTAAATGCAGCGTTTAATTTTTTTGTTTGAATAACTAAAAAGGTTTTGTATGTCTTTAGAACATTCATTCTATGATATTTTAAAGAATGGAAATTGTACAGTGTCTAAATTCGCCATTACAAGTCCTTTTTTCACCTAGAGATGGAAATGGCCCTTAATCTACGATGAAAAAAACTCTTTAAATGTCTTTGTTGTTTTGAGTGGATGGTTTTTGTTCATAAGTTGACTTGATATCATCATATGTCAACCAGCAAACAATTGCATATGTATCAAGTTCATGCATATATTAATTTTGGATGATATGCTGCATTTATGTAAGAAATAACTGGATAGTCCTATTTTACCAATTTTATTTCTCCCTTCAAGAATTCTAGTGAACAACCGAGAATTCTGGTCATATGTCTCCTATTTGCAGTATGAACTTTTACCGTTAAGACCATATTTTAGGAACTTATACCTTAATTATAATTGTGAAATTATAAAGGAGATATTACTGTTTATAATACGAAAGTTTTAATCAGCCAAGCCTTGTTTACATATGGAGCTCTAGTTTTAGTTGATGGAGCACAAGTAGAATTAACAACAAAGGAGAAGTGCTTTGATAGCTTCCTTGTTACTGCCTACTAATACTGGTCAGAATTCAGAGGTAATTTTTGACAATGTTCTAAATGCAGTCATTTTATTTATCCTTGGCATTCTCCTGAGGAGTCATATCTCAGGATAGTATAAACTGTTATTTCCAATGAAATGTTAAGGAGGGGATATCATTGCTTAGTTCTTCTTAGAGTACGATAAATGTATTAACTCAATTCTTTGTTGTTGTTGTTGTTGTTTTTCCTTTGGAATTATTATTTATTTCATTTATTTGCTTCAGCAGCAGTAGTTCAAACAGTTCAGTGTTTTTGAATATTTCAGCACATATATATGCAGAAGCTAGAAGTTACTTGCCAATACAAATCTGTAACTATGCAGCTGCTGTAAATGATCATTTCATTACATCTGACTTTAACATCTGTTCCTTTTAGTGTCCAGAATTTAAAAGACCTAGGGGCATTGCTGTTGACTGGATTGCTGGAAACATTTACTGGACTGATCATTCCAGAATGCATTGGTTCAGCTACTACACAACACATTGGACTAGTCTGAGATATTCCATCAATGTAGGTCAACTGAATGGACCTAACTGTACAAGACTCCTTACAAGTATTGCAGGAGAACCATATGCAATTGCTGTAAATCCTAGAAAGGGGTATGTAAGTTTCCACGTTACTCTGTTTTTGTAATTCAAACAATAATTCAAATTAAGAGAAAAAAGTCTATAAATATCTTAACTTTTCCAAGACATTTACTTAACCTCATTCTCTATTTGCATGCATGTAAATCAGGGTATGCTATTTCCTATACTTCAGGTAGGTTGCTCACAATAATTTAATATCTTTGAGTGTTTTGAGGTTCAGTATGTGTATATGTGTGTGTGTATATATATATTTATGTGTAATGCTTTTAGGATGATGTACTGGACAGTTATTGGGGATCGTTCCCACATAGAGGAATCATCTATGGATGGTACATTGAGAAGGATATTGGTTCAAAAAAATTTACAGAGGCCCACAGGTATGCAAGTTATCACTTTTTCTGGATTACATGGCATTTCTTAACTCTTTGTGGGTTTGTTGACTGAATTCTTGTTTCCATGTTAGCAGTATGTGTATGTGACCCATGTGCAGGTGATAATAAAAATTTTCAGTTATGTTTTCATATGATTCAATTTAATACAAATTACTTAAACTTCCACAAGTTTAAAAAGCCATAACAAAGCATTACGTAAAATCAGTTTAAAAAAATAAATGATTTGTTCAGTAACACTTAACAAGCAAAATCAATTAAGGGCACATCAATTAATGATGGAAAAAGTTTTCTAAGAAAGCATATGAAGTCTTGCAGCCTATTATGGTTAATTTCCTGAATACTCTTCAAAATAATTTAAAAACTAAAAAAAACACAAGATTTTAGGTTTTGAAAGAAACGGCAACTTAATTATCTCAGTATTTTGCAGAACTGTTTTGAAGCTTGACAGTGTGTGTTGAGATCTTGTGAATTGGCATTAAGGCTCCACTGTCAGGATAAAAGTAATTTTTATGACAAAGGAAATGGTAAACTCGGAATGAAATGTGTCTCTCTTGACTTTCAGCATCCTATCTTGAAACCTCAAATGATGTATTTGTGACCCATTTTTTTCATGCAATATTTGATTTTTATTCAGGCTTACAGAGATAATATTTGTTATTATTGCATTGCAAATTAAGGTTTGTCCAACTTTGCTATGCATATCTATTGAAACATTGGCTTCTTTCAAGAGTATGCTGAGTATCTTAGTGTCTCAGTTAGAAGTTGCCACTGTCACTGCAACAAGTAGGTATGTTTTAACAGAATGAGATCCTTACTAAGGCGAGCTTATGCATGCACAAATTGCACTCACACGACAAAGTGAATATCCTTTTTTTTTTTTTTAATATCATGATTAGATTGAAATATAGGAAAGTAGGATGTATGGGATAAAGAAATCTCTAGGAGAGGAAGCTTATGATCCTTTTTGGGCACATATGAAGCACAGTAGTGTACAGTTAGTAATAAGTCAGCCACTTGTGATGATTAACACTGGAAGAGATCAGAATTTTGCTTATCAGTATTGTTGCCTGCTCTTTGCACTTACATAAAACACTGTGAATGTGTCAGATAAACATGTTTGTTTAAGTTCTATTGGATTTTTTTTGTCACTAATTACACTTGTATTTGATTGCCATGGTTATGTCCTGGAGAGGCAGGTACCAATTCCTTTGTCACTGAAAGCAATCCAACCTCAATTTTTTTAGCCTTAAATTTTGAATTTTATAAGATTTGTGCTGGACTGCTTTTCTGTTTGTTAGTGGTTTTGGTGGTTTTTTTTTTTGTTTTTTTTTTAAGCAGAGCTGCAAATAGAAACTAATTGCACTGGTCTGTGTGTCAGAATTCTTCCACATCCTCTGATCTATGTGTAGCTGATTCATTTATGACCTTAAGAGGAGAAATTTTGCTGTTATGTATAATTTATTTTGATGTATTTTTTCTGACTTGCATAAGTAGGAAGAAAAATACTTTTTCCCATTCTTATTAAAAATACACTACAACTTCAGAAGCTCAGAATTAAATTATTTTATGGTTCAAATATTGTTACAGGCGGAAGCTTCTGACATGACTTAAAATGGCATATTAATCATTTAAGCATCCCCTGGTGAAACAAAGACTGCATGATTTAACTATTTAGCTACTGCCTAGAGGCTGTGTAGTCAAAATGAAATCTACTGACATAATTAATTTTTTTGTTGGTAGAGAAAATTGCAGGATTCAATCCTACATTTATAGTCTCACTTGGTATGTATTCCTACCTGCAGAGGATAATGGTTTGAAAAGGTACTCGCCTATGAGGAGTAGCTTAAAGAAAGTAAAATAAATGGGTTGAAATAAGAGGAAGATTTAAGCTGTAGATTTTTTATTATTATTATTTTCTTCACTTTGGTCTGCAGGCATGTCTTTTTGTTGTCTCATTTTCATCAGAATATGAATGATAGAAAAATGTATTGCTACTTAACAATTTTCTCAAACTATATATATCTCATATCTCATTTAAACTTTTTTTTTTTTTTCTTTGTAGGTCTTGTGGTTGATCAGTTTAGTCAGCGTTTGTTCTGGGCTGATTTTGAATTGTCTGTCATTGGCAGTGTTCTGTTTGATGGTTCTGATTCAGTTGTGTCTGTGAGTACTAAACAAGGTATGAAGTGGTTTCCAGCAATTTTACTAGATGTAGAAGCTATGAAAGCTGAAAGCATTCAAAATTAAGAACTTATAACCATGGCTTTTTTAGGCAATACTTTTGATATTGGAACAAATAAATATTTAATTTTATAAATAATCTTTAAAGGAATAACTATAAGAATAGCTATTAAATGATATGTGTAAATTAACAAGAGTTATGTAATTACTAGCTTGGCTATTATTAAATACCATTGTGAGTAAATATATATATATGGACTAAATGAACTTACATAGAAAAACAAGGATCTTGCTAGATTAGAATTTAGAACTGAATTCATTGCATAGGAAATGTAAAGATTATATAGATCAGAAACAAGAGTCAATTCAGGGAAAAACAATGGATTTGTCCTTCAGCTCAGTTCAGAATACTACTGAAAGAATGTCAGTTTGGAAAATTTTTTCAGAAGAAAAGAGATTCTGATTATGCAAACTGTTCTCAGAGGTTTACATGTTGTCTTTTAAATAATTTGGTCATACATGCAACGTTATTTTATGAAAATTTGAGTAGAAAAGAGCAGAACAATGAATAATTTCAAAATGTGAAAGTAATCTACTTTAAGGGAATGCTTAGTGGGCAGTTAGTAGTGGAATCTCGTTGGGATGATAACCACATCTGGCCATTAGTGTTTTAACCAGTGGTCTGGAATTCACCAGAGTGTTTTGTTTTAGCTGTTAAAAAGCTAAAAAAGAATTAGTAGAGGCTTTGTGGTTTTTGTTTTGCATGAATTTACCATCATTATGAAATATCTATATATGTAATGTAAAAAGCAGTATTTCTGACACTTTAATAATGAACAATTTTAAGAAATACGAGAATTTTTCCTTTGTAAAGCAAAATATTTTGTTTTTTTTTTTTCCTTGTCATGTTCTTCCAGTTAGTATTGCAGTTGAATATGTTCTAAATAGCTCACTCTTCCTTTACAGTTTCCCTGCTTCTCTATATTCAACCAGTTTCAGAGACTGAATCAAAGAGATTTTATTTGCTTGTAAAATGGGAAGAATTTCTTTTAAGAAGATTCCTTTTTAAAACACAATCTTTGTGGGTACAGACTGCTGCCTGAAAAATAATGCTTTTTAGCTTGTAATAGCAGTGCAATTGAAGTTGTTATTAAAATTAATTTGTTTGCTATTTGAATATGAATATTTGTGTTAATTGTTCATTTTTATTTAAGGTTTACTGCATCCCCATAGAATTGACATTTTTGAGGATTACATATATGGAGCAGGTCCTAAAAATGGTGCATTTAGAGTACATAAATTTGGCAGGAGCCTTGTAGAATACCTAAGTGTCGATGTTGATAAAGCAAAAAGTGCCTTGATCTTTCATCGCTACAAACAAATGGACTGTGAGTAAGCATAATTACTTAACACTGAGTGTTTTTGCAAGTTCATCTCAGAAAAAGAAAAATAATAAAAGTATCCATCAACTGTAGAAATGTAAAACAAAACTTGATTCTACAAAGTAAAAATAGATTTAGTTATGTTTCATTATATAATTATAATTCGAATTCTGATGCATTTTTCTTTCACTTGAAATGGTATTGGACAAATGACTACATTGCATTCCTGCAGTGCAAACGAAATAATAAAAAAGAGATCTGAATAAAAAATACCTCTTGTCAAAATAAAATGAATTTTTTTATTGAATATTACTAATTCATTTGTTTTTACTGGAGTCAGTTCTATTGTGGTATGAATATGGCACTGCCATTTGAATGAGTGCTGACTGACTTCGTGCTGTTGATATTCTGAAAATTGGAATTGAATCAGAATTTTGTGATATATATATATTTTTTTGTCCTAGTTCTGTAAGATAGCATAATTTAAAATAAATAAATAAATATATATATATATTTTTTTTTTTTAAAAAAAGAACCTTTTTTAATATTTTCTTTTCTCAAACAGTGCCTAATCCATGCTTGGACCTGACATGTGATTTCATTTGTTTACTCAACCCTTCTGGTGCATCATGTGCTTGTCCAGAAGGAAAATCATTAGTTAATGGAACATGCATAGATCAGAGTCTCTTAGGTAGGTACTGAAAATTGTGTTTGTATGTGCAGTACTTTGACATTCACAAAGAAGTATGAAGTCGATGTTTCAGGCTGACGTTCTACTTAGGCTTCAAGGAATGGGCAAATTCTTTGAAAAGATCTCAAGCACCATGTTGTTTATGGTAGGTTGACAATGTATTTGGTGTTAAGAGTCCACTAATAGCCTCCAAACAAGAGACATTATGCGAGTTATCAGTGAATGTCTTTTCTTGTTTGAAATCAAGTTCTAAAAAGGTTCTTTTCCTTTAGGAATTTATGGAATAAAAAATGGGAGCCATAGTCTTCCCTTTTCTCATTTAAAAACTAGAAAATGTATACAAAACATGCCAAACTACATGCACTCAATTTATTTAAATGTTCCATTATGTTGTCTTGATTGTCTCATAACATTTTTGGCAAAGTGAAGAATGTCAGAAATGCAAAACGACCATTCCTGCCTCACATGACTATAAAATCCTTATATTTTGGGCGATTACATTAGGAAAGATTATGTAGTGATATTCTTGTTAATCTGCAATAAAATCTCCCTAAAAGTCAGTTTAAAGATTTCTGTAGATTTCAGTAGTCAGCTGGTTGGTCCTTGAAATTGTGAAATCCACATTTTAATCTGAGTGTGTATCTGTGAAACGCTTTAACTCATGAACTGCTTGTTTTTATGATTGGTTTGATCTCAATGTTGTAAATGTACTAAGTGCGTCACAATCATTTATGTACATTATAATTTAATGTGTTCAAAAATATTCTACTTTCTACAATTTCTTACTGTTAAGTCTGCCTTAAGGTGGTCACTGGGAGGTAGTCTCACTCACAGAATTAGAATAGTTCACTTGGAAAGCACTTAGAAAGATCATCAAAACCAACTGCCTTACAACTTCAGGTCTCTTGTTCTTTTTCTTGTGACTGTATGTCAACTGTAAGTTGACTCAGATTCTGGTCTTTGGATTGTTGATTTTTTTTTTTTTAATAAAAGGAAATTGAGGTAACTCTTGAAATTCTGTATAATAGAATTGTCATTCTGTAAATAACTTGATCCGTTGAATTGATTTTTCTTCATAAATACTATGTGAGGAATTCTAATTTTTGAATCCTCAGTGACTTTCTGTAAGACTAAATCCAGGTTGCTCTAGACAGCTGCTTTACCAGCATTTCTTAAATTCATGAAAAACAAGAGTTTTTGAGTTTTATTTGGCTCTCTCAAATTAGAGATTTTACAACATATGCGTGTTGTATCATTCAGAATGGTTATATAATAAAATGAGAGCAATTTCCTGTGTCTTCTCAGATAAGTTTTCATCTTTTTTCTCCCTTGCTGATTATGACTGACAGAGCCTAATGTGTTTTTTTTTCTGTGATTTATTTCATGACTGCAGTAGGCCTGACTTCTTCAATTTAGGAGCAGTTTTGAAATGGGTAGAGTACCTCTTCATATTGCTAAGTGAGACCACTTGATTTGCATCCACTAGGTTCATTGTATCTAATGCCTGTAGAGTTGTGAAGCTAATAGTGTAGGGATTGGAAATGCAGAGATTTGCACTGGAGGAAGTCAGTGTGTATCACAGCCGAATGAACAAAAGTAATGGAACACTTCCAGGAGTCCAGTGTTTTGGGAGTGGAAACCTGTCAACTCTCATTTTTAGAAGGGAATATTTGTGATTTCTTGGCTGGAAGAAGAGCCTGAGAATTATCACAAACACCCAGATCTGGCGTTGCTACTGAACAGACATGAAATATTTCATTTACTGCGGTGTTTTCTTCTGCACATTTCTGTGAGAACTTGCCCTCTGCATGCACAGACCACAGGAAGCCAGGTGCTCTGCCTGGGGATGTGTAGAGGTTAATCCCCCTGTGCCTTTTATTTCGCCCACAAATTGTACCTCAGAGAGCTGTACTAGCAAAAGCTATTGGCACTTCAATCTCTACTATCATCTTGATTTCTGTCTTGCTTTCAGGTTGTTGGTTGTTTTGGGGTTTTTTTAGATATTAAATAGAATAGCGTTCCAACACAGAAAGCTGCTTTTGGTTTGAAGAAAGAAAAGGAAAAAAAAAAAATTATTACAGCAGTATCTTCTGTATTTATAGTAAGTTATTATATGGAGACTGATATATCCTAGAACTGAAGAAAATGTGTTGAATTGCTGCAGTGTTGGTTTCTTCTCACCATGCATCCTTTTATTAGCCCTTCTCTTCCACTGAGGATTGTAAAGCAAATGGATATTTTAAAGGAGAAAAAAAAAAAAAAAAAGGGAAATCAAGGTCTTTCTTATTGCATTCAGACAAAATTTGAAGTTTACAGCTTGTTCTGAAAACTTCGGCAGATGGAAAAGTGGCAGAAGCAGGAGCCCTTCATCAGGGGGACAGTGAAATGTATACAACATTTCCATACCATTAGAACTCCATACTCATTCCTTAATAGATGCATTCAGTTCTATTAAGTATGACCTACATAATTTTCTTTAGGATAAGCAAGAACCTTTGTGCCCCTTGAAATAGTATTTTCCACTGTGGAAAGGGAAACTGTTCATGTTCCAGTGAATGTTGTTCATAAATTGTTCATCAGCCCCTCTGCTACCATCTATGGAATAGCAATAAATTTAATAGATAATTGGTGGTTAGGTTCAGCCCCTATTGCCATACCACTAATGTTCACCTCTGATGATGTGGACCAACATTATAAAATAAGAGGCATTACTTTTGGAGCAGACTTCACAACAAGTGAAATTATTTACACCTGATGTTTCTGAAAAGAAAAGAGCATCTGCAAGGTCTTTGAGTCCAAGTTCCAATTATCTATGACTCCATTTTATTTTTTGTTTTTATTTATTTTCTATCTCAATTTTATTTCTCTTTGTTCCAGCACTGAATATTAGTAGACATGTTCCCAACTCTTTTTTTTTTTTTTTTCTCTGAAGCCTTTATTCACTAACTCAGATTAGATGTATTCAGCCTTTTGTAACAATTCTTTGGTGTATCTCTCCTGTATTTACTGTTTTTCCTGTCTTCTCTTATGGGCACATGTTGTTCCTGTCTCCCATACAACGGCATCTGATCCCCTCTTGGACTCCCCTGATGTGAATTATCTAGAGTAATTTGATTCTTTTAAGTACTTGCAGACAAAGAAAAAAAGCAGCATGAAAACTCCTGTACTGTTTAAGTCTAACATAGTATTTGTAAATTGACTTATTTATTACCTTTCAGTCCTAGTTTTTAGTTTGTGTAAAATCTGAAATTGTTGTAGTAACTTTTATTAGTTTTGTATGAGATTTTTATTTAAATTCTTGGATCGAGGACAAAATCAGCACCCAGTTTTACTAATCTTGTTATGCTGGAAAATATTACAATCCTTTCAGCTTTCAGGTCAACCTTAACTGATTATTTTGTAAAGATATAACATGTATTGCATTTAGAATCTGTAAGATGTAAGCATCCTCGTCATTTTAAAGGCAGTTGGTTTAGATAATCTTTACTGTGGGCAATTTTTGGTTCAGTATTTTTTTTCCGACAGTATGAAGAGATGTATTTCTTGTTATATTTAGGGTAATTTTAAAGTTTGTATTTCATGTTTTGTAGTTATAAATATGTGTTGTGATTTTTTTTTCTGTTGAATTCATCGTGTCTATCAGAATTCAATTTTTTTTTTTAATTTTGTATCTTAAATGTGCAGAATTGTTCTAGAAAAGAAATCGGTATTTTTAATATACTATCAAATTCCTAAAAATGAGCAGTTGTCTGTACTTTAGTGTTATTCAGTTTTTATTCAGTTCTGCTCTATAAACTCATGACTAATAAGTAAAACAGATAAGATAAGCAAAACAAAAATAGACCTTTTCGCCAATAAGATATGCCACATTATCATTTAAACAACTTCTGTAATGAGTAACTGAAGAATGGTTCATGGAACATCAAAGAATTTAATGAACCACCTAAATAAATAAATACTGAAGCATCTTCAGAGTTCTAGGCACAAAATAGCTTTGTTACAGTAGATGTAGATCCATGGTGGATACCTAACAACGAAGACAATATGACATTTCATACTGGTATTGTAAAGACCTAAATAATACAGTGCCACTCATTTCTCCTCAAGAACTTTCAGATGCGTTGTCTTCAGGCACCTGCATCTCTCTCAAATGAGAAATGGATGATATAGGACAGATGGATACCTCGACTGCCTCATATTTTGTATAACTAAAAAAGTAATTCATCAAAACATCTATATTGGTGGATGTATTACTGAAGAATTCTTAGTGTTTCTGACTTTGTATTAGTTTGGCAGCAGTCTGTCTTTATAAGCTTTGTTTTGTTACGTGTGAGATGAGAAGTCTTGCTAAACGTGTATTTTGAGCTGCAAAGGTTCTTGTCTGTTGCTCAGGATTACAGTTATTTGGATGTGTGAGCGTTGTGTACATGCTGGTCTATAATTAATTTCTCGTTGGTGTCACTGAACAATTTTATTTCTTGTTCACTCAAATGAACAGTGATTTATTTCTCAGTGTTTCCAGGACAGGCACAACTCTAATTGCAAAACAGCTTTATAGAAATATTGAATCTGTCCTAATCAGAATGTATGTTACCATGCACCCCACAGCTAAGGAGGTGGTACTGCTGCCATGAGCACCTAGTGAAGGCAAAGCAGTAGACTATGTCTTTTCTTAGAAGGTAAAATTGGGCGTTCAGTCTAGGGAAGGGAAGGCTTAGGGAGACCTTACTGCTATCTACAACTCTCTGAAAGGAGTTGTGGTGAGGTGGGGATCGGCCTCTTCTCCCAGGTGACAGAGAGAGGACAAGAATTAATGGCCTGAAATTGCACCAGTGGAGGTTTACGTTGGATGTTAGGAAAGATTTCTTCTCAGAAGGAGTTGATGATGTATTGGAACAGGGAAGTAGGGGAAGTACTGTCCATGTCATTGTTAAAGAAAACATCCCACATCACTGAGGGATGTGAAAGGACATGGTGGGATTGGGCTAATGGGTGGACTTTGTGATCTTAGTGGTCTTTTCCAACATTTATGATTCTGTAAAAGAAAAGAATAAACCAGAAAGTATGGTTTAGAAGTATCAAGTTAGTATGCAAACATCATTTTGTGAGGATGATTTAAAAGCTGAGCAGCTTCTTTTTAAATATTTCCGATTATGTTTATTAAGAAGGATATTAACAGATTGGAAGAGCAAGAGAAATAAATCAACTACAAAAAGGAAAATTCCTTCAGGCTGAGATAACCAGAATAATACAGGGAAGTTTTCTGAGATTGCCAAAATCGCAGAAATGAAACAAATATCTTATTTTTAATTTATGAAAAAAAAAAGAAAAAAAAAAGTTTCACAAAGGAATTCACACTGCCGTTACTAACTGATATCCTCTGGGGGCTCAGCTTTCCTGTCACACTATTTGGATGAAGCCAGAGCCAAGAAGACATACACAATACCCTGGTATGATACAAGCTTCCAGACCTGCATACAGCTCCCATTGCCTCTACAGCTCTTCATGGCCTTTCCAGTGCTGACTTATGGTTTATTAAATGTTCTTCTTTTTCTAGCAACGTGTGATAGTTTACCTTTTACTTTTTGAAAGTGATTATGTATTTTTGCACTTAGGCAGGGATCAGTAGCTTCGTATAAAATACAAATTGTTCTCTGTGCTCTTGCTGCAGATGACACATGCAAACTGACCTGTGAAAATGGAGGAAAGTGCATTATAAACGAGAAGGGGGATCCGCGATGTCACTGCTGGCCAAGTTACTCAGGTGAAAGGTGTGAAACCAACCACTGCTACAATTACTGCCAGAATGGAGGAACCTGTGGAGCCTCTCTCCTTGGTACATATTTCTGTGCAGCTTTATATTATCTTATAGGCCTCAATTTAAATGTTCGAATCTATTCCTAGTTTGTATATTTTTTTTTCTGTGGCTTCTTTCCTTTGTCTGTACTTAAATTCTATGCAATATAGCAGCATATGCTGTACATATACTTTATTATCAACAGTGTTTTTCACTCAAGGGTCTCAGTGTTTTGGCAAAGTCAAACTACATCTCACAAAAAGGAGCATGAAACTATCGAGAATGAAAACATACATACTGAGGTGTCAAAAGGGAGCTGTAAAGTCAAACCACGTGTGGAAAAGCACCACACCCATTGCCCTATCTCTATCTTAATTCTTTCTCTAAACTTTTAGGTGCTACTGGGCATAGTTTCCTTCAAGTAGTGTGATGTGACTTCAATCTTTTCCCCGTGTCTTAGTGGAGTTAAAAAGAATAATAAAAGTAGGCATTTTGCTCACCTAATTTTCGGGAAGATTTGGTAGATCAGAATTCAAATCCTTTGTTTGCTTGAAGGAATTTGAAATCACATCTCTTATCTTAAGGAAGATTATCCTAACCGTCAAAACGAGGATATCTAGGAGTTGGCATTTGTACCCAACATATAGACTGCTCCAGGTTGTGTCCTGCAATTGAATACTGCTTGGGCTAGAGAGGAGGAAAGTGTGTTAAGAAGTACTCTAAAATTTAGGGCTATGTGAGAAAGCAGAAGTTAAATTCTATTTTCCATTCCAAAGAACATTTAAATACTTGATTGAAAGCAGGACATCTGAAGGAGAAGTTTGCTGACTGCTCTCTTCTTGGAAGATTGTCAGATGTCGGAGTTGAATCTTATTCCCCTACGTGGTGAAGTGGTGAAGTGATCAACATCCAAAGGAAAGTACAGGCACCTGGCCATAGGATCTGTTTAAAACAGAACTCCCTATAATGCAGAATCATGTATCTTAGTCTCTGTGACAAAATGAGGTTAGATCTTAATGTTTTTCTTAAAATTCTGTACTAATGTAGCTTATATATTTTAGCAATTCAGCTTCACTTAATATGCTGGCTTCAGTGGATCCCATTCTGATTTTCTGATGTGTGTGCTAAACAAAGGGTTTTTCAGCTCTGAGTATTTGAGAGTTAATGTTTTTCTTTGTTCATGTCACTAATAATGGCTAAATAGTAGAAAATCAGAATTACTTTAAGTTGATTGAATTATACTTGAAACTGCTTCCAGTAGCTCATGGAAGTACTGAGACAAATGATAAGCAGAGATTTGTATCAGTTCAGTGAGATCAATGTATGTTTAGTGAGGACATGCAAGTGAATGAAAGATGTTCACGGATGATTTAAATGATGTGCAGAACTTCACTGTCATCTGGAGGGGATGTTTACTCCCTCATCTTTACATATCTGGCATTTAATTGATACTCTTGAGGTGACAAGCACAACAAGTAACTTAGCTCCCAGCGCTCAGCTCAGTCCTGATTCCTGCAGAGACCTCTGGGTTTTATTTTTCCTTTTCTTTTGACAGTAGCCATTGAGCTCAGATACTTCCAACAGCTTGTTCTTCATTAGACAGCTCACAGTTGCTGTGCTCACACAGCTATGATATAACCTGGATTTTTAATACTTTTTTCCTACTAAATCCAACCTCTGAAATCTCTCTGCCTTGCTGGAATAATTAGTGAAGCAGACTTGATAACCAGTGAGTGAGAGATATGATCAAGATTATACAATATACTTCTGCTGATTTGTAAATCGTGGCCCTACCTGCAACAGAGAGCCTGGAGGTGCGGAAGTTAGCCTTATTTCTGCTTGGTCTCAAACAGGACAATGTGTCTGTGCCAAAAACGCCATTAGGAGAGCAGCATGAATATCACTCCAGTCCACATTTCAATGTTAAACTGCCTGGTGTGGGGAATTCAAGCCTTTAACTTCATCAGAAGTGTATTGTACAATGATTAGTCACAACATGCTCAGCTTTTATCAGCTGAGACCAGCATAGAGCCATTCCTGCTCATTAGCAATGGAGACTTGGATCTTAGAGGCACAGATCCTATTGCTGAGCACAGGGAGCACCTTGCTCCCACATCCTTATGATGTCAAAAGTTCTGATGGCTCTTACTGGGCCATTCCTGCTGATAGGAGTATTATTCTTCTGTGCTCTGTTCACTTCCCAAGTTTCATCAAATTTTTAATAACCATATTTCAACTTAACCAGATTTTCCATCTGCCATTTCCAATTCATGCCTTGAAGCCATGCCATAACTTTCATGTGAAGGTGTGGAAAAAAAGATGATACGTTTTTCTAAATCAAAGTGACTTCATCCAGCATTCCAGATAACATTTTCAAATTGATCCACATCTCATCTTCTTTGCACATCTTGCCCCTGGACTTTGTAAATATTCTATTAGGAAGAAATCTCTATTTCTTATCAGACTGTATTACTTACCTTTATCAGACTATAAATCATGTCGTCTTGAAACAAACTAACAAGTTAATGAGATGTCCCCTTGTCTGAGTTTAATCTAATCCATATTATACTAAAACCATTATGTTTTTTACAGAGGAAACTTAAACTGGGTGTTTTAAGGCATTAAAAATCTCTTAACACAGATAAACTCCTCAGGTGTTTTTGCAATGACCGTTTCTTCTTTCCAGTCAGATAAACCACCATGCCAAGTATGCTACTGGGTCAACGCACATTTAGCAGAAAGGGCTGCACAAGCCATTCACACTTTTGACAGAGGGTGTGAAATACAGAACAAAGCAGCATTCACTCTCTTACTTCTCATCATTTCAGCCTTGGAGGCAGAGCTAATCTGCCTAGTCAGGTTCATGAGGCTCATTAGTGGGCAAGTTACTTTACTCTTGCACATTGAAACGTGTAGGAATATAAAGGTTCTTTATTACTAGGAAATCCTCTGCTTTTCATTCATGTTTGTAGACTTGAAGCATCTTAAGTTCAGATTTCAAATGTTTCGTCCTATCTGGTTGACCTGTCCATTGGCAAAAGGTACAGAACATACTGATTGTTTGTTTATGTAGAGAATTCTTTTGCATTTGGAAAGTACAAAATTATAATTTTAAATTGACTCACTATCATTTTAATTTATTTTACTGTGTTATTCCTGCTTGTGCAACTGCCTTTCCAACCAGTTCTTTCTAAGTTTTTGATCCACTATACTATTGGCTCATCAAACTATGCTACTAAACTGTTGCAATCAAGTTGCATTGTGTTTTTCCTGATTCCTTCTTTTTTTTTTCTTCTTTTTTTTTTTTTTGTTCAAAATGATGATGCTTTTTCCTCTGGAAGTTCCAACATCCATATTTGTGTAAGTGCCTACCCAAATTGTACCCACAATATAAATGACCACTGATAACTGCAGCTTGCTTGAATCTCCCTTTTGTAGAAACCCCAATTGCCCTTATCAATTTCTTATATTTTCCAATTCAAATAGCCTTGATGGAAGTAATCCACAAGTGCCGTTCTACACACATGCCCTTTGGGATGTGTAGGGCCTGTTGATAAATGTACATGGCAGAACTGCAGAGCATGTGCCTTCAGGCTAGCACCAATGTGAGAAAAAGCAGCCACAGACGGTGAGGGGGAAGGGTATACAGGGACCACTTAGCAGCTGTATTTCCACTCTCCCCATTTCAAGGAGTCAGTTGCTGTCTATTAGTTCTGCCACGATGGGCTTCGTGAAGCGCCTCTGTGAATTTGATTTGCCTGGGACGATATCTGGACTTCCTGACGAGGTGTTTGCTCATCCAAGCTGTTGTGCACATCTCTTGACTCGAGGGAAACTGGTTCTGCTGCATGCTGCTGATATTTAGCTGGGGAGCTTCATAGGGAACGAGCTTCTGAAGTTAGCCAGCTGCTGTGAGGATTCCCTGGGAGTCAGGAAGTTTCCTCATTGTTGGGTTCTGCCTCAAAACTCAAGGCAAATACACCACGAAAGCAAATATGTCATTGTTTTCTGATACAAACAGAATGCTGCAGCATATGAGATGCATGTCTGGTGAATGGGTGTGTTCCACTGAACGTGTAAATTCTGTTCTCCTTCACTACCCAATTCTTAATAGGAAAGTGATAACCAATTAAATAAATCATGGAGTATTACTCATTTTTGTTGTTTTTTTTTTTTCAAAACGTGATTGTGCTAAATCTTTGCTGGATGTGGTAAGTTGTAGAACCTCATTATCTGCACACAAATGTTAATTTGTTAAACAAATCCCACTGGCAATTCAGGGATTATTCACTTGGTTTACTTACTGCTAAGCCGTTTGGCAAATTCCTATGTGAACATTATATAGCTAGAGATTGGGGCAGCTTTAATTAAAATTTAAAAGTTTATGACAGTTGTATTGAACTACAAAAATTGAACAAAGAAAATGTCATCTGTTAATTAAAAGTACACATCTGAGACATGTAATTAAAAGTTTGGGTATAATAATGTACACTTTCCAGTAAACCAAATTAATGGGAATTTGGAGGGGAATAAAAAAAGATATCATATAAATACACTTCCTTTTTACTTACAGTTTAAAGTGAAAGTGTTGGAGGAAAGTTTTCTAAATACCTTGCACTTATAGGCTAGATTAAACTAGTTCACAAAGTTAGATAAATACATCTTTGTACTACACCCTTGTTATGAAGGGTAAATTTAACCACACAGAATCATGATGTTTGTAGAGAAGTGAGTAAAAAAATGTGCAATTGATGAAATACACTCCTAAAGTAAAATATATATATATATATGTATATATATATGTAGATGTTATTTTGTGTTCTGCTTTATAAATAAAAAGGAGGAACACAATACTGTGTTCTGAAAATGCTATCAAAGAAGAAATTGTTTAGTTTGTTCATGTCTTGCATAGTTCCTGCAGTCTCATACTGGTAAGCCCCCTAGGAACATGTAGCTCTAATCAGGACTGGGGACTGGATGAGGGGAGAGGAAGGGTGTTTCAGTGGAGGATTCTCTGCCTGGTCTGGTGTGCAGCTGATCCAAAGGAGGCACCACAACCTGCCTTGAGAGTAATGCATTTTTAGATGGTTCTTTTCTCCTTTGCTTTCACAACATGGACAGAATGCGTATCTATTGGGATGGATCCCAATCAGCTCAACTTCTAATTATGTGCTGTAATACAGCTTCTCTCCACTACTTTTGGTCCAGTAGAGCTAATTATGGTTCACAGAAATGAATTATTGTGATTCCCATGAACTGCTGACAACCCCTCTAGAGGACATAGTGTTACTTATAGTAGGCTGGTGTGCCAGATTGCTTTAATAGGGACGGCAAGTGAAATATGCAAATGAAACAGATTGCACGTATTCACGTGTAACAAATAGAATGCACGTATTGCTGGTAGGGACTTCACCATCAACTGGAAGAAATAAATTACTTCTGTCTTTGTGCAGGCATTCATCTAGAGTAGTTCATTTTTTGAAAATTTTTAAAAGCTAACAAATACAGTGTTTATTTTCTTGAAGAAAAAGGCAGTACGTTCTTTTTATAAAAAATACTACAGAATTGACAAATGTCAGGGATTGAGAGACAGCCTTTATTCTGTCTCTATGCAGCTCTAGTCCTGAAACTTCATTACCACAGTAAATGCTTAAGGTTTCTGTGTGTGAGACTGCTATATGTGACATCGTGGTTATATCATTATTTAGATTCTGTTGTATGAAAAGTTGTGGCACTCACTGTTTATCATTGTTTTGTACTGCAGTTTTATTAAGCTGTTCTTGGAACTATTTCATATCCAAAATCCAAAATAATTTATGAGAATAAGGCAGATGAAAATGTCATTACTGTTATTATTTCAGATGCCAACAGTTTGTGTATAAATAGGCAATGAACTATTAATATGATGAAAAGTCATGTTAAATTGAGTGGAAAAAAAAAAAATGGGGTTTAGGCTATACTGAATTAAATTTTCATATAACTGTCCACAATTTGACACATTTATAGGGCTACATTAGCAAAGAATAGAATAATTTTTTTCTACAAACTATGAAAATATCCTTGTCCTATCAATTTAAAAAATAGAGGAACATTAATAATAAAAACTGATTTCAGACTTATCTTCTATCACTATTTCATTTGTAAGATGGACTTAGAGAAAGATTATGAGGAAACCCCAGACTCAGGGGCAGAAACTTAAATGCAAGTGTATATACATGGGGAAAAGCAAATAGTTTGTGCTAATATCTGAGTTCAACATCTTTGATTTAATGTTTAGATCACAGGGGACAGATATGAATAACCAGGCTGATGCATATTAAACTAGTTGGAGCTATTTTAAGTCCATGGTTTTGTTCCTGCTGTACTCATTAGAGGAAGAGAGTAGCTGATCTCACGGCCTTTAGGATGATTTGCAAAACATTTTAAATTAGCAAAGCTTAAAATAGAAAATATAGAGAAGAATTACGTGAAGGGTTTGATGTAACAAACTAAAAAGAACTAAGGAGAAGAAAAATAACACAGAAATCATTTTGCATGCCTCTGAGAAAGTAGAAAAATACAGGTACTTATTTATTCACCATTGAATACGATACTAAATGATTATATAGTTTTAAAACAAAGGTAGACTGGAAATTAATGAAAATTGCTAAGTTTATGGAATATTTAGTTTGTATGACTTTAATGAGAGAGCCAGCTAAATAGAGAATAAAGTAGAAAACGAATTACACATTGCAGTTCAGATGAAGAACTGATAAGATTTCGGGAGACAAATGTGAATTTGTGATTAGATGTGGATACCTGTGTGAGAGATTGTATAAAAATTACTGAAGAAACACTGAATGAGACAAAATACTGCAAGCAAAGGACCAAGTTGTAATGTTTCAGCAAATCAGGCAGTGGTAGGAATTTACTGTTAGATTAATACACAGATAAGAAATTGCTATGGGAAGGTGACCCTTAAATGTTAATGCATTTAACTACTTAAGATAATGCTTCTTGTGTATTTTTTAAACTAAATAGCGTATTGATCAGACTCAATCCAAGCATAGCTTCTCTGGTATGCTCTCTATCCCACCCCTCTGTGAAGGAGGATTTTAACCAATAATTTCTGCCTCATGTCCTGGTGTGAAGTTGTACAAATGTAAATGCAGGGATTACTGGAGTCTCTCATTACTGCATTATCTGACTTTCTCTAATCTCCTTCCAATTTCACAGCTGTACAACTATCTGGATTGGGTAGTCAATAACAAAATCCCAGAGTCTACCTTTTCCTGTTTGTATCTGCAGTTCCAGACTGAAGGGCTTCTGCCTTTTACACATAGCGTATTATGCAGTTAGCTGATTGACCTTAACATTTCTTTACGTGTAGCCCTATTTCATCACCTAAAAGATGAGATATCAAGCAAACATACACTAATCTTACAACATCCCATTAGTTGTCTATCTTCTCTAAATTTGCCGAAGCTGACGATATTGATATACTCATTCAAGTCTAGACATTTTAGTTCTCCCACCTTAGTCCTTAGATTTCTGCCTTACGTGTGTTCATGTGTTGGTTTTCTGATGAAACATTCCTTTAGTTCTGCCTGTTACCCAGTTACTATCTGACTGTCACTAGCCTGCGCATGGTTGTCTTTGCACCAATATGTCATTTCTTAGTCATTGCCCACTAGCAATCTTGCTCTGCAATAACTCAGTTAGGATCTTGGTTGTACTTGCCAGCAGGTTGGGTTCCATAGGATTCAAATAAACTCTGTCCTTTCTGCCACTTAATTCCAGGAGTATACTCAGGTTTTAATTAATCTGCATCTCTTTCCATAGCCACCTTGAAATCCAGGAAATAGAAAAGTGTTAAACTCAATCAATTCTCTCTAAATTTAAGAAAACCAAAAAGGCTGAATTAAAGCAAAGGAAGTGAGACTGGAGGAAAAGGGAAGTTTCATAAGAAATAAGTGAGACTGGATTATTAGGAATTGAGAAGGAAAATGGCTAGCTGGACACATCAAGTCATTTGACTCGAAGAGGAGATTACAAATGAGATATAAAACTACATTCAGGAGATAGAAAGACATTTACATGATAGAGAAAGTTGTTTTAGAGAAGATAAGCCTTAAAAATTCAGTGAGAAGTGGAATAGTTTAATAAAACAGTGAAGTTGAAACAAAGCTATAAATCTCAAAGACGTGAGATGTAGATAAGGGGAGAAAAAAAGGGAAAATTGAAATAGGTTAAAATCATAGGAGGAAAATGCTTCAGAGTTTAAATGCTATTGTAAAACCACTTAAGGCTACTGTAGAATAGGGGTTCATTTTATACTTTTTTTTTTTTTTTTTTTTTACCCCTTCATTACTTTTCATTGCATATTGGACATTTGGTGCATCTTTGGTCTGTTAGAGACAGCTGTCCTTAAGTTACAGTATTGACTCATGTGTTGAAATGTATTGCTCTTATGATGTGTATTTATCTTTAATCATTATTATTTTAATTTTTATTTACTTTTATCATAAAGTAGTTTTCTTTTTTGAATAGGGAGGCCCACCTGCAATTGTGCACTGGGTTTTACAGGACCAAACTGCAATCAGACAGTCTGCCATCATTTTTGCCAAAATGGAGGAACCTGCAGTGTCACTGCTGGAAATCAGCCCTTTTGCAGCTGCTTGCCTGAGTATACAGGAGACAGATGTCAGTACTGTAAGTAATCTTCACAAACTAGAAAATCTGAAATTTTAGTGGAAGTTCTGTATAGTAGAAGTTTAACGTGAATCAGGCTGTTTTCCTATTGCACAGGCTGATAAATTTATCTCCAAAATTATTCTTCCGAGAAAATGGGACCTTACATATTGAAGGGACCTTTGAACACACTTGCAATATCCTTCTAGACATATATGAGAAGAAAGAGCTTTTTTAGAAATTATTTTTGTATTTTCATGAAAAAATCCTACTAGATGTACCCAACATCTGACTTCATAAATCAGATCATTGCTTTTTTCATTGCTGGTGGAATTCCTAGTTGGTTAAAGAATGTTTCTGTTATCTTTGAACTTCAGAAAAAGCCAACCCTTGTGTCTTCAACTGCTCTCTTTCCCTTTTATTTCAAAACCCAGTAAGCAGCACATTGCCAGGGCTGCTTTGAGTTTTGTTCCTCTGCCTGACTCAATCCAAGATCACCTTCAGTGTGGTTTCTGCCTTGTAATATTGAAAATCAAGATACCGATGCCTTACTCTTGTATAGTTCTCAGGGCTCAAGTTCTGTCCTCTGCATCTCAATTTCTCCACACTTTTTCATTTTGCTGACCCATCAGTCTTGTCTTACTGAGATACTATTTTCCAAAGGTTTCCATGCCTCAGGAAAGTCATTAGTGCTCTAACAAGCAGCTAGTTACTGGCAACCCTGACTTAAGATGTGTTAATTTTCTGAGATTCAATTTTTGTTTCTATTTTTCAAAATTCTCCTTTTCTCTCCTCCTGTGCTTTCCTTTAACTCAAACACTGATATAAAGGACTGTCGTAGTGCCTGTTATAGAGTAGAGCATTCAATGTGAAAACCATCATTTTTTTTTTCTTTTACATAATTCACTGAAAAGGGTACTATTAGACAAAATTGAAGGGGAATTAACTGTTAAAAAGGTCTGTTTTGGAATCATCTGTTGGATACAAAAAGTGCTTAGTTTTAGTGATACGGTTGTCAAATAGGAAAAGGGTTAGTGCGTGTCTTTAAATAGGATTTGCACTGAAGTAAAATGAATGCATTTCCAGTTGGGAGACTGTGAAATAAATTGAACCCTTGAATGGGAAACCAGCAGTAATTGTGATTCTCTCCCACTTGATATTAAACAAACTGCATGGATCCACAAATAACTATCTGCAAGAACAATAGGGTATTTCAAAACAGTGTAGTACATAAATCATGCCTAGACAGACACACAGATTAAGAAAAAATATTTATTTGAGGCTTACCCAAAACCAAACAAATTGTTTCTAGTTGAATGCTTCTGCAAACATAGTTTTAGCTTTTCTTTTTTTTCCCAGAGCTTTTTTCTTTTCACTTTTTTTTTTTTTTTTAAGAATCAATTTAAATGTAAATTTAGAGGTCCTTTTTAAACAGTGCTCATTATCAGATTTGGATTGTCTGCTGCTACTTTGGAAAAATGGCATGATATGAAGACACTCAAACATTATAAAATACAAAATAAAACTTTTGTTTATTTAAACTTCAATACTTTTAGGTCAAAGAGTCTTACAATCTTGCAGAATATTATTTTTGTGGCCAATGGCAGTTCTATGAAACTGTATGAGTTAACAGCTAACAGTGCATGTATAAATTCATAGCTAGGTCACAGTTATTTTTTTGCTTTATCAAACATATGTATGATTTTTTTTCTATACTTAACATAATCACTTTGTAGGCATAATGAAATACACTAAGACAAGTTTATACAAAGATTGGTTGCCTCCACTGTCTTATTTGGTTTTTCACTGATATGATTGAAGCAATTTTTTATGCAAAAGATACGTGAATGTGCATAGGTATTTGACTCATGCTCTTGAGTTGAAAATATTATTAGTGTTCTTATGGCAGAGAGAAGGCATTTGCTTGCGGTACTGCCAGATTGCAAAGACCTTATTTTCCTCGTATTTATATTCTCCAATGACCCAGTGCAGAGTTTCTCCTGTGATTAGTTCACATAAGGGCTGATAACCAAAATGTGTGTTTCGTGTCAAGGTGACGGCACTGGTGAAATAAACTTAAGTGAATGGATTTACATAAAATTCTACTAATGTTGCATGTGTTGTTATATTCACACGTATTTGAATGTAATTGCCTATTTTAAATTCATAAAATAAGTAATACAGAGTAGTGAAAGTTCATTTTTTGTATCATTTAAAGACCAAACAGCCAAAAAAAGAAGAAAAAAAAAAAAGACGTTTCCCTCATTTAGAATAACTCAAAGTGGATAGAGTGATTGCATCAGCTGTTACATTCACTGAAACTCAAATTCCATCCTTTAAGGAAAGGGGGGGGAAAAAAAAAAAGAATTATTTTTGTTATTTTGATCTAATGCAGCATTCATATTGTGGATCTAGCAGAATCTATCAGAAGATTGAAGATGCTTTCAAGTACAAACTTCCTATTTCCAGATTTTAGGGCTTCTTGTCCTAATGTATATGCAAAACTTTCCCTCTTACAGTGCTATTCTCTTAACATGTCTCTCACTCTTAGCTTTCAAACTACAGTAGTTTTTGTTTTGTTATTCTTCACCTGGAATCGGAGAACAACACGCACAAGGGATTACTTTTACTCCTCTTTATGCCTTTCAGGCCTCTGGTTGGTCTACTGTCTGCTGAAGTAGGTGGAGACATACAGATAATAAAGAGAAATAACTCTGCCAGCAGTGGAGTGAAATAGCTTTGTCCTCTATCAGAACTCTTCCCACCATTGTCAGCAAAACTGACATGACAGTCACTGAAAGCTTCTTGGAATGGCAAACAAGGATATTTCTTGCTTTATGATAGATGCCCTTATAATTCAGCAGTCTTGTATATGCTAAGTAAAACATATCTATTTTAGTTGTCCTTAGTTTGCACAACATTTTAACTGCACAGAACTGGAGAAAGTTTTAGGAACATAGAAGTGGGGAGATTTGGCCCAATGAAGTGAGAAACTTAAAATGAAACTGTTTGGTAAAACGAAAGTTGTCAGTACTACATAAATAAAAATGAACCATAGTGTTAATATGCCAGTATAATTTGATATGGTGTATTTAAAAAAGAGAGATAAAAATGAAGTTGTTACTAGAACTTCTAAATAGTTACAAGAATTCACATCTTGAAGTCTCAGTCCTGCTGACTTTGAAACAATGGGATCTTGCACAACCTACAAAGCATGGATATAGGGTTTTGTAGAACTTACAGATCATGTTCTTATGTGTTATGGTTAGAACTTCATGAAATTTTATATGAGGAGAAATGAAAATCATAGTTAATTATTTTAATATGTCACTTCAGTTTAGCATAATGCCTGTAATGGTAACGTGAATTTATCGGAAGACTTCTATACAGCCACTATGCCATTAAATGTATTTAACATAGCTCTGCTGTTTTCACCAGTAGTCTTTATGCCACATATGATGATGCCCTAAATGGTTGGACATCTAGAAGGAGAAGGAAACTTCTTATTAGCTTATACATCTGTTTCACTTCATTTTGGTAATATATTGCTTATCTGCTGGGGAGACCCTTGATTCTGGTAGTTCCCAGTGAAGTCACCAGTTTCATTCACTATTTTGTTTTCATGATTCTACTTTTCAACAGAAAGAAAATTAAGCTATTTTTTTAATATATGAATAATACTCCTCAGTACCTTTTTTAACCTAGCTTTCATGTTACTTGCAGATGTTTGCCACCATTATTGTGTGAATTCTGAATCGTGTACTATTTCTGATGATGGAAGCGTAGAATGTGTCTGTCCAGTACGATTTGAAGGTCCAAAATGTGAAGTGGACAAGTGTATAAGATGTCACGGGGGACACTGCATAATAAACAAGGATACTAATGACATAGTATGCAAGTAAGCATGTGTGTTGGGAAAGGGTTTTTTTTTTTTCCAAAATTATTTATCTGTAGATATTATACTGTAGTTTATTTAAAATCTATTAATGACCAGCCCTTGAAATGATCTCATCAGAACAGTGCCTTTGAGTGTTCAGGTAGTGAGTCTGGTTTAACCTAGTGGCTCTTGACTTCTTAAAACTTTTGGAGTACTGTTTGCTGAAGGAAGCATACTGCAGAGGAAACTAAGTGGTCTTCAAATGGAAAAAAAGGAAAAAGAAAGTCTCATAGAAATATTTAATAAACAACCTACCTTTACTATTGAAATTTCTTGCTATAGTATCTGTGATAATGGAAAAGTCATATTGTACATTAATGAAAGCATAGACATTAGGATGTGCTGCTGTATTTCTGAGTAATTATTTTATATAATAATCATTTATTTTATAAAAATAAAATATTCTGCATAAAAAGCTCACATTACAAGTTGAAAACCTAGAATTCTTGCAATCCATATATCTTGTACATATCATAAAATCAGTATTTTAATATATGGACCGTTATAATGTGGTTCATTGGGTTTATTAAATGCTGATTGCTTTTCTTTTTTTTCCTTTAATCTTTTTTTTTTTTTTTAAACTGTGGTAGTTGCACTAACGGAAAGATTGCCTCCACGTGTCAGTTATGTGATGGCTACTGCTACAATGGTGGTACATGCCAGCTGGACCCTGACACAAACGTACCTGTCTGTCTGTGAGTATCCATGGAGACCATTCACATCTCTCCCTGTCAAGTTCCTATGAATGTATCTGTATTTCTGATTTATTTAGAAAGTAAAATATTCCAGTTGCAGTCACAACGTTTGGTACTTTTTCTGGTTAATGAGTAACCTGATACTTTGTCTAACTTTTTGAAATACGTGGATCAGAAGATACACCTTAGATCTATATTGTGAATGTATTTAGACACAAAGATGCATCTCCTGAGACTTCTAATAATTTCAGGTCAGTTCTAAAGCTCACATAGGTGTGTGGGAATGGAATCAGTTGTACAGGATGGTTGCCTGTTGCTGCTTCTCAAAGGTGGATTAAGTCTTCTATAGAGATGGTCAGAGGTGATGACAAGACATTTCTGTAAGGAAACCAGTGGCTAGAGAACAGGAAGAATAATGTCACTGATTATTTCCTCTGCGAGTCCAAGGACGTGCTCTTGTACCTCTTGTTTCAGCCCTAACTTTTACAATACCCGTAGGAGCTTGGCTGTTCTAGGATGAGATACCTCTCTTCCTCCTGCAGAAATACACCAGTGTTGAGAAAATAATTCAAGATACTTTTTCTAAGCCCCAATAACAAATACCAAAGGAAATGTGATTTTGTATTCTAGACTGTTTAGTACTCTCTTAAGAGGCAGAAAACTCTACATTCTGGTCCTTTCTTGAGAGCTATTGTATATCTTGTTCAGCTGCTAAATGTTAAATACAGAAATAGTCATTGTAGCAAGAATTGAATTTTTTTCCTGCTCTCAGTTATAGTGAGCTACTGAAGTCACGTTCCTGTTTTTGTGGTGTTTTTGTTGGTTGGTTGATTGATGGGTTGTTTTTTTTCACGTTTGCTTAGTAAGTCATCTAACATTTTCTGCATTGCAGAAGAGCTTCGTTGTGGAATAATCTTCCATTTCATAATGGAGATCAGAGTATTCTCCAGTAGAGTATTAGATGTTAGAATTAGACTCAAGTGTCTCATTCCCAGGATGACATAAATAATTGTCCCAAGGGACATAGCATTGAAGCAACATTGTGAATACATGTGCAGCCACCCCTACCTTTTTGACATGTGTGAGGTGGATGGACTTAGAGAAGGTGTTGATTGTATTCAGATTCCCGAAGAACTGACTATGCAAAGGGACAAAAGTGTAAGGGTTGTACTCCTGGAAGGTTGACAAGAAATGTTTGAAGCTTTGTGGTTAGAGACAGTGGAGTTCAGTTCTACACTGCATTTCCTCTTCAGTTTTATGTGACTTTGTCTATTATTATTATGGCTAGTTTGGAAGCTTGCAATTGTTACTTTCTTTTTCTTAATTAAACTCGCTTATCCTTTTTCAAGGATGGCCATTGTGTTTCAAGGAAAACAAGTTTCAAGCATCAATTTGTGTGGCTTTACAGTGCATGAGAGCTGCAGCATATGCCAACACAGTTAATGATGCTAAGAAGGCTGAAATTTTGAAGGCCCTTGAATTGCTTCGTATTGATCAATTAGTAGTGTATAGCGTAGTACAGTTGACAAATAAGTTTGTATAGGCTCATTTTTTTTTTTAAGTGTTTGATAAACTTTGATGAGAAAACTTACCAGTGTAGTTAAATGAGACCTTTCCAGGAAAAAAAAAAAAAAAAAAAGAGAAAACAAAAAACAAAAAAACAAAACTATTAATTTATTTGTATCTGTGGGTGTGTGCCTGTGTATGTGTGCGTGTCTTGCCATCATTAAATGTAATGCATTTAAAATTTGTTCAGCAAAAGGCAGAATATTTATATAGGTCTATTTTACTGAAATTCTGCAGATGCTCTGTGGGGTTTAAAAGTCAGCGCTGTGACCAGAAAGTGAACCCTTGTGATTACTACTGTCAGAATGAGGGAATTTGCACTTTAACTGCGTTTAATGAACCGAGATGCAAGTAGGTTTAACCTTCCACTTAATGCTGCACATTCTGTGACATCATTTCAGGCCACAGTTCATTGGTTCAAGTCATGCACGTTCACATACATTTCACAGTATATACATAATCTGGGTGCTTGTTTCTGTGATGCACACTTACCCTTTGATAGTTGCACTTATGAGTATATTTAAACATACTGTTGGAGTATCCATGTCATTAGAGGAAAAAAATAATAATTTTTAATAAGTGTATCAAAAATACTGGAAATGCTTCATGGCTTTTACCGTTTACATTTTGAGACATTTTACCAACTTAATCCTACACAGCATAAAGTTTAGCAAATAGTGACATTGCATATGTTCTGTAGCCTAAAATCGACTTATTATTTCTTATCTCTATAGGGAAAGAAACAGAGGAGCTATTTAGCTACCATTTCAAGAGTTTAGCCTGTATTCATAAGTCACTTTGTAAACTTTATAAAAATTCACTGTAAAATAGCACCTCTTAAACAGAAATGTTTGAGCTTTGTTATAACTTTGCATTTTCTGATAAAAAATGCATGAAGGAGATACATTTGTGTGCTGTATTTTGCTAAAGGTTTGGACATCTATTCAAGAGAAAAATTTAATCCCCATCAGGAAATAAACAGCCCTATGAACCCAGAAAGCACTGTGAGAATTGGTATCATTGTATAATAGGTAGCAGTGCGAGCGATGAACTTTTGGTGAATAATCTGCTTTTTTTTTTTTTTTTTTTTTTTTCAAACAGTACATTCAAAAATCCTTTGCCACTGTTTTTCAGGCAATGAAACTCCAACTCGAGCTACCATAAATCCATTAGAAAGTAGAGTTCTGTTCACCACAAATTAAAAGTTTGAAGAATATGGAGTGGTCTTTTGGTTAGCATTCATTGGACAGTTCCTATTTTTCTGTGTCATACTTGGGTTTTAACAATAACATAGCTCAAAGAAAAACATGTTGCTGCTTGTAAGGTTGTGTAATGCAAATACCATTCCTCCTTTTTTTTCCAAAATGCTGGGGACCATACCTGAGCTCTCAAGAAGATAACAGTCCAGAATTTATTGTAAAGTGTTTTAATAGATAAAATAATCTGAAAATAAAGCATGGAGAATCACTCCTATAATTCTTAAGAATGCCTTAACCACTTAAAAGGTAAAAGTTCACTTTTTATTAAATGGATTTTCACAGATAACGATGAAGGATATATAATTATTTTTCATATGAATTTTTGTTCACTTTCTCTTTCAACTGTAGTCAAATCTGTCAGAGATACAACAGTAGAATTTAAACATTTATTCGAATTAGGATCTTCCTGAGCAGCATTGATATTTGTTTGTGACATTGCCCATTCTCTTGATCTAGTTTAACTATATTTGGTGTCTAAAATGTTTGTTTGTTTTTTTAGAGAGATATTAAATCATATTTAAATCTCTTAGTCTTTGTGTTGATAACATGAATTTTAACCTCTTCAGTGGTTCTGTGTGTGGTCAGATGCCAAATGAACAAGTTGCTTGATGGAGAGAGAGAGCTGTAATTCCATATGTCTCAGTCCTTGCCAGCCACAGTTCTCACTTCGTTTGTTTCCTGTGTCTTTTTGTGACACAAATTAGCTTTAAATTGAAGCTTGTTTATAATTTTACCAACCTCGTACTGTGAAGTAGACGACTTCAGGAAGGAATGAAACAATCCCATGCTTAGTAGAGTTACTGTGCCATGGAACAGCAATCTCAAAGCCTTTTTCTATTAGTTCTACTCCATTATTAGAGAAAATAACGTACCCCTTGAGCATGCACTGCTGGTCACACTGTGTGTGACATCTACCTGGTCTCTAAGACAGTTAAGGGCTTACATTTTTCTTAACTAGTCAGGGGTGGATGATTTCTAGAAAGAAGAAATTGGAAGTAGCTGATTTTATTTGAATTCAGTAAGAGCTCCTCTGCCTCTTGCAGCCAAATCAGTTGAGAAAGCAAACTTTATGCATAATAAAGCCCCTATTATCATTCAGTAAATACTAAAGAGAATAAGATTTATCCATTCTTAAGGGCAATCCCATAGCAATAATTATGTAGAAATTCCTATATGAACTTACTCTCCTTATACCAACCTTTGCTGTTAGGGTTGATTTTTTTCCAGGAATTTTCTTATTTCAAGGTTTTTGAACTTTGAATCCAATAACTATCAGGTGCACAAAGGGAAAAGACCTGTACTTTCCACCGAACAAATTTCTGAATGAATTAAAGTCTTAACTTGACTACACATCAAACTCCAAAAAAGAAAGAATTTGTGGAGTTGGTTTCCAGCTTTAGTCAATGCTCTACCAAGTTGCAAAAGATGCAGCATAGGCTGCTTTGATTTGGATGTAAAATCCTGTCCAATCTAAATTATGAATTATTAATATTATTTTTCTTTATTATTTATTTTTCTGTATTATTTTCCTTCCTGCTCAATAGTGAAAGTTGAAAGAGAATTTCATATCAAAATGATAAAATTTGAGGCATTGACTTTCTGAAAATTTCACTGCCACAGTTGTCCTGTACTGGTATGATCTTGTATTGTAGTTACTGCTTTTGTAGCTTTTACATATTGTGTTTATTTAAAGATGTCTTCTGTACTACCCTGTAATGGTATGTGGGGCTGAGGGGGAGGGAAAAGGGACATGTATAACACAAGAAGGGTATGAGATATGCTGGAATTTCTCCTTAACTTCATCAATCAATTGAAGAAAGAATGAACTTGAGATCAGATGCAGATGAGAAATAATCAAGAATTTTTTTTTCCTATTTATTGTACGAACTGTCATTTGTATTTGTTCTGCAGTTTACAGTCAAACCTGACAAAAAAAAAAACCACAAATTCTGTTGATCCTTTTCAACATCCAACTGAATAGAGAGTTTATAAATGCTTTAATATGCTTTTAAATGACCGTGAATTGAATGTGACAACAGTAAGATTATATCATTATGCTGTCTAAAGAAGACAGTAGTCAATTTTCCTTCTTTTACTACTGTATGTGCATCTTAACTTCAGAGCCCATGTTTCCTAGGTGTCAGTCCATAAGAAAGACAGAAATTCAGAGGACTATTCACAGTGTTAAATTAGCTGCCTTGGTTAGAAGTGTTGACTCTTCACAGACCTTTAGATTGTGTTGTATTTCTAGAATATCGTTTCTTCTACAATGAAGAATAAGTCATCCTAGACACTTTAATTGCTTACAATAAGTGGATCTGTGACTCTGAGAGCAAATTTTGTAGAGAAATCAGTGATCTTTCAAATTAATTAAAAGGCACATGCCATAGAGGAGCTTGAGGGAAAGCAGAACTGTGGTAGAATCTGACAAGTGAAGAACGGAGAAAGAAGAGATGATTTCATTTCTAAAATGAGAATTTTGTTTGAGTAATATGTTAAAAACAGTAGTAAAAAAAAATAGAGGAAAAAAAATCATTTTCTTCATAAACAAGGTCAAGAAGCTTGACGTGATGACACAGACAGCAAAATAAATACTTTCTGCAGGAATTTAATGAACGAGAGATATTTTGCCAACTTTATTTTCAGTATTCTATATGTGTGCATGCATGCGAGTGCATGTGTGAGTGTGTGCATGCACGTCTGCATGGGTACATTTTGTGCAAATCTGAGTGAGTTCCCCTACCCAGAGTACCTTCCATCTAGTTCATATTCTGTAGAAATACAGATTGCTTTTCCATCCAAAAAATTTGTGATGCTGTACCTCTTTCTTGATCTTCCCTTCCTATTGAAAAGACTTCAAATGTGAGCAGTTTGTGTATAACTTGTAGAAACACTGTAAGTTCATGTGTACGCGTAAGTAAAAACTGCAGCAGAGCTCTGATCAAAAACGGTTAAGATATACCCATAATCTGGTTGTGGACAAGAAAGAGACTTCTGTGAAGTCTCGTGACTGGCATTTTCTGTAGGCTGAGTAGAAAAAGCTACTTCAGCATGGAGCAGTTATGGCATCAAGAAGGACAGCCCAAGAGAAGGCGATTTAACCATGATAAGACAGTATAAATCATACAGCAGAAAAATTTATAAAATACCTTGCAATAAACGTTTTCCATATGCTTTCTGAGGATATATTTAATGAGCTATCTAATTATAATTACAAGGGGAATTTCAGTGTTATGCTAGTTCTTTGAGAGCTTTCGTTTTCAACCAAAAAAAATATGTATTATAAATGTCTTGAATTTGAACATAATCTATAGGCTGTAACTTTAGAATACAGGAGACTATTCATCCAGTTTGTATTATAAATTAGCATTAATTTAAAGGTCTAAATGTAAACGGATGTTTGAGAAGTGCTTGATAAAGAAATGGCAAGATGTTGGAAATGAGGAGTGTGTGTATCGTTCATTGGCCATTTAGCAGTTAGATTGTAATGCAACTGTCCTTTGTCCATGAGTTTTCAATTGTTCTGCTGCTGTGCATCACTGCTCATTTACCTCTGTAAGAAGGAGAGAAAACCATGGTTTGTCATGTATCTATTGATCCAGTCATTTCTCATTGTTTTAATATTTTTACCGTATCAGTCTATTCTTTTGCTTGATTGCTGAATGCAATTTCAACTAAAGTAGCAGTCATCTAAACACACTTAATGTTTATATAGTAAGTCTACATTATTGAATTTAAAACATGTGTAGTGTGTGTATTGTATACAGATTGCTAATTTCTTACCTTGGGATAACAGAGGTTAAGATGCATCCCAAGGCTTGTTCCTGGACAGTGAATACAATGCACCATTTCTGTGTATTAGTATCATGCAAAAATTAAATTCATTATTAAGGTCACATTTTTCTTGTATGTTGTAATCAAATTTATGATTGCTTGTGTAGCTCAAAAGTAATTTTCTGCCTACCTTTGGATTAGGCACAGTTCCTATTCTTAACTGTTAAAATGGCAAGGTAATCTGTATTTCTTTATCAAATTCCTTCACTTTGTGTCCATTGTAAGGATTCCAACTGACCAATATACTAAAATGTGATCTATTTTTACATAAAATAGTTATGGAAATGTTATTTGAGAGTTTGTCTGTGAGTATAACTCAATAATACCATCTCTCTGTATAAAGAATGCCTTCATTCCAGAAGCATTGCCATTTTTTATTTTTTTGATAAGGAATAATTTCATTATTTACCTTAGTGCAAGGATTTTTTCATACTAAATTATCCTACAGTTTGGGAAAAAATGGGGATTATTTTCATTTCTGTCTTTCAGTGTGTTTTAATACAAATAGTAAATAAATGTAACCCAGATGTTCTCTGCTCTCATCTTACAAGTATTTGTAATATTGATGATATTTTCCAGTGGAATAATAATCTGACCTTACAGTAGGGGAGCTGGATACTTTCATTAGCATGTTTACTATCTATAGCTTGACCAAAAAGGAAAGCAAAGTTAGAAAATGACTAAATTAGTTTTTTACGTAAGAAACATTCTCAATTCCATGTCAACCTCTATGTTGTAATGACTGTTTCACTGATTCTGTTGTACTTCTAATATTAATCTTTTAGTGCTGCTCTCTGTCATTTTTTTATTACACATGAGTATGTTGAGTTGGAAAGCAGTTTCCACAAAAATACGTTTAACTGTATATTATGCCTTCCATATTATAATTTTATGACCAAAAAAAAAAAAAAAAAAGAGGGAAAAAATCCACGGTGTCTCCAATTTGGTCTCCTTACTATCTTCTATTTGTTCAGACATTTCATATGCAAATAGTTCCTTCTGGTCAAGTGCCCATGTAATTGAGTTGAGACCATTTCAGCGCACTGACCTATAAAGGTTGTAGAAAGAGGAATGAGATGTTTTCTCTCCCAAGTAGATTCTGTAAAGAACAGACTCTGAAGTGTAAACATCTGAATTCCAAATTATTCCCGTTATAAATGGGATACCTATGCAATTTCAGTTTAGAGTTTTTAAAACATCTCTCTAATATTACATTCTCTGCATAAATAACTCCTATTGCATATGCTCTATTTTTTTCAGACTGTATGTTTCCCAATTTCTTTCTAAATGTAGACCTAAACTGTAACAGAGAGAGCTGTAGCATTAATGACCTTGGCAGCAGGCAACGTGCAACCTTTGTTTATCACGTTAACTTTGAGGATTTATATTGGTATTCTCTAGGATGTTATTGCTCTTTGATCTATTCACCGATTCCATGGGGGACTGGGGATTCTCACCTGTAGTACCTTGCATCACTTGGCTGAGTACATTCTCTCCTTTGCTGTCAAGCTCCCCGCTGTTTCATTTTGTGTTTCTCTGCATAGCCTACATTGGGTGTCATCACTGTCTTTCTTCACAGTTCTTGGTAACATGGATGTCTTCAACAAAACCAGTGGCTTCATGCAATTCTACTTTATTAATACCTTTCTTTTTTTCTTTTTTCTTTTTTCTTTTTTTTTTTTGCCCATACTGCAAATCTCATCTCTCTGACCGTAAAAGTATTGGCACTGCTACAGAACAAATGATTTGGAAAGATAGAAAATTCTGCACATCCAATTAAAGTGGAAATCAGTTCCCATGCTTGATACCAAGTAGTCTGAGTTTAAAAATCAGAGAAGTCTAGTATCAGAAAGTTGTCTAATCTTATTAAGAACATCTTATGTCTACTGTACCTGAAGACTAGTAAAAGAGTTGAGAACTGCACGCTTTTCCCTTGTTCCTGCATTAACTGTCGTCTGTGTCCCAGCTCTATCTTTATTCACGTCTTCTTCTGGCTAATTCTCTGCATCACATTCCCTTCCTAGCAACAGGCTTTTCCTCTGGACTTTATTTCTTTTTCTGTTCTGCCCAAGAAGATTCTTCACTATCTTCCTAGACCCCAAGGGGCAATCATTTTACCTCTATGGAGGAAGGACAGAAGGAAATGATTGCAGTCCTGTCAGCTTCAGTCCCACAGAACTTTATTGGTGACAGCAAGCATTTGGAAAATGAAATTGAAGTGGCAACTAGCTGTCATGATTTTATGAGACTTTTATTAAATGTATCAGAAGTGTTTCAATATTGCTGGCTTTTGCAATTAAAATGCCAAGATACATAAAGAACTACCTCCTGCCTTAATTTGTTCCTCTGTTTGCTATATAGAGAGCTGTAGGATTTTTTTCTTCACCAGCTGTTGTGGTGTCATATCTGTTGTAAGATTTTGGGGAGCATCTATAGTATGCACCATTTTCTCATAAGCTTATACTTGTGTATTTCAGTGGTGAATCTTCTGCTCTCTCACAATCTTATATTCTTTTAAGTGTTTTAAGGCACGTTTGCAGTAATGATTCTCTTATGCAGCAGAATTTTCAGTTGAAGGATTTAGGTACAAAGTCAAGGTACGTCTAACTCTAATGAATTATTTCCCTTTCCATAGTGAAGCATTATGTGAAAACTGTCTCTCTTAACAAGCTTTGATCACACGAGCTGAATTTCCAAAAGCAATGATGCAAAAACTCTAGTGAGAAATATAAAGACTATATTTCATGGTTGTCACATATCAACAGTTTGATTCCCTTTAGAATAAAAAAAGTATAAAGATTTATGGTGTCTTTCTACAAGAATGGAGATTCTTTCTTTGAAGCCGTACACTAAATGGTAAACTTTGGGGGGAAAAAAAAAGTTCCTTAGATATTAAATTGTATCTTAGTAAGGTAAGCTATCAATGTAATTTCTTCCATTTGATAGAATCTATAAAAGAATGGAACAGATGCGTCTTTTAAAATACTGAAATCATGTTATTTTATGACGTGGAATGAGCTAAAATAGTGATGATCTGAAGTGAGAATGCCAACTGTCTTCAGTTTTAAAATATTTTATTGTGAAACATTTTCTGTAATTAAGTAGCAACTGTGGAGTTTTATTCACTGAGAAGAAATGTAAGGATGTTTTCTATTTAAATAAGTACTTGTTAAATCATAATGCAAGTAATCTATGTAGGAATGTTTTTGAACCAACTATCAATTAATGAGCATGGTTTTTAACAACCATCTGTGCATTGTTTATCTCTGTGGAGTTTGAGCTAAGCGTATAAGAAATCCTACTAAGAAAAGAAAGCAATAAGAAATTAGATCCAAAGACCATTCAGACTTAATATGAAATCCAGTAAAGGGATTTGTCTGGATGTTGAATCATGCTCAAGGAGGCTTAAGAGCAAATAGAGAAATTAGCCTTTCTTCTGCTGTGATCTGCAAAGACAGAGGAGGATGAGAAGCATCACTAGCAAAGCTGGCCGTGACTTTTCTTAACAATTCCACAGTACTTATCTGGAATGTTTTGTACCTTTCCAAACCTTTTTGTATCATAGAACAATGTGCATGTCCAGCTCCAAACTTGGCAAAATTTGTTTAATCCTTAGGAAGCTATGAGATAACAGTTTTCTTAGAACTGCACGCAAAGTAATGCTCTATTGCATTTTCCTAAAAACAGCTCATGTTGAAATTCATAAATAATACAAAAATACTTAGAAAAACATGAGTCACTTTGCAATATGCAACAGTGGCAGATGAAAAGTGACTGCTTCTCGCTGTTTCCACAAGTAGAGATTCAGGTTCTGTAGTAAAGTTAATCATGCTTGCAGTGGGATGAATAAACAATTGGATTTCATTCAGGTGTTTGTTTCAGTTTCTGATGGATTTGCTGAGAATGCGTGCATGGACTTTTCATGTGTTGGTTTTTTTATGTGCGTAGGGAGCAACTTCTCAACTGAAGAATATTTGCATATTGATATTCACGCACGGAAATTACAGCAGAATATCTTTGTGCTCATCCAACACCTGGCTCATTCTTAACATTAGCAGTATTCGAGGACCTCTGAAGTCAGTAGAGATACTGCAGTCTCTTCAGATCCATAGCTTTTTGTGCTTTAACTCACACGCACTTACATGTATATATTTCTATAAATATGCAAGTACTTACATGGTTAAAAATCTTAAAGTATGATGTGTTAAGTCATAGAATTTTGGGGAATACATTCAAATGCAAAAAAGAAAAAGAAGGACAACTTCAGTAAACCTGTGAATATCACTCAAAAATTGGTCTGAATTGTGCGAGTAAATTATTACAGTCAGGTCTTTAAGAATTATTCTGTGGTAAACCTTTCATTATTCAGTGCAACGGAGGATACCCTGGAAAGAGGCAATGAGTGCAGATACTGGAAGTTACCGGGTGCATGTAAATATCTGGCTGGTCATAGATAAGCTTTTGGAATTTGGAATTCATTGTTAGAGCTTCTAGATTAAAGTTGACCCTAAAACAGTAATACAGATAAACCTTGCTAGACAAAGCTGGCTATGCATGGATCCAGCTCACATTCTCCTTCATTATTGCATAGTATAAGATGCATTAATACACCACTGGTTATTGTTTTATTATCTAATAATTTTGGAATAGGACCCTGGAATCAAATTGTGGTGATAGTAATATAGGAGCTGTAGTTTTGAGCTAAAACCTTACTCTAAGAGTTATAAGCAACATGGCAGAGTACTGATAACTGCTTTCCGTGTTGCTTGTTGATTTTGTAGAATCACAGTTACTTGTGCATCTCTTTAGAAGGTGCTGGTGGTCTCTTTAATAGGTTAGTGTGTTAACAGCTGATGTCTAATTAATTCTACCATCTTAATTGAATCTTTTAGATGCTCAGCCAACTGGTCAGGCACACAGTGTGAGAGGCCAGCTCCCAAAAGCAGCAAGTCTGACAATATCAGTACAAGTAAGTACTTCAAATAACAGCTACCACCCCTCCCATTTTGGTCAGTTCAGAAAATTTAACCTGATGATGATTTAGAGTAAAACTTTGTGAAATATGTACTGGTTATCTGTATTAAATGTAAGGGGGAAAATCAAGGAATTTTTTCAGTGTTTTGATTGGCATTCCGTGTTCTATGAGATGCTTTGGATCCATGCCATGCACTACATGCTCACTTCTTCAAGGCTAGCCTGCACACTTCTTAAAGTGTATCAAGTGACAAGTACTCAGTGATATCACTGCTGTGCAGGGAAATAGTACAGGACCTCTGACCATCTGAGTCCCACTAAAGGCATCAAAAATAGAGTTGTAAGCAGTTCATAACTTTTGCATTGGCTGTCTGCAGAGCTTTGAATTTTACCTACTGTGAAAATCATCCTGACAATAAGAATAGCTCCTGTCATATTTTTTTAAGCATACCTGTAAGCATAAAAGGATGGCATAGTTGCAGCATTGGCAGTTTAAACTGGACAAGGTTCCCTGCAGTGCACTGAGTATGCTGATGGTACCCTGCTGTATATCTCAGTCACATTTAACCCAAGAGGAGCGGGGGGGAATGAGTTACCCACTATTCAGGTCAGCTTGATCCTTAGATGAAGTCTTCCTAGCAATCCAGACAAGTGACATAAAACTTACAAGCTGAAAACAGACAAAAATCCTAGATCAGTGTTTCGCATTGAGGGAATACCTGCTATGATTTAGGAAGAAGGTGTTCATCTTGTGCCTGCTGCTAGACCCCTGGCTGCACTGTGGTCCCCAGGCAGCTTGGGAGGCTGTTATCTAGGCAATTTTTTTGTTGTAAATTTACTAAATTTTTTTCCTCCCTCATTCAGTTTTCTTCATCCATTTCTCTTCACAAATGTTATCTTAAAATAGCAATTGTTGTAACATCCTTTACATGCTGAATATTCCTAAGCTGAAGGGAATTAAGGATGCTTCAGGTTTTTGTTCAGTAGTGCTTGCTTTATTGTGAGCCTTTGAGAATCTGACTTTCAATAAGCCTTTAGGTAGAATTCAAGGACTCTTTTTTGCAGTTCTTTATTTAGACTGCATTTTATGTAGAGCAGAGGCTGCCAACAGCTTGTTTGGAGTGAATCAGCTGATCTAACAGTGAAACAATGAACTATATTTTAATTTTCCAAATTAAGTATTATGAAGGATATGATATTAAAAAAAAATGCATTTCATTCCACATTGGTTTATACTAAAGACTGTCGTAAGTGTAGACTAAAAGTGTTTGTTACATATATTTCCTTAGTGCTAGATACTTGTATTAGTGCTAAAGAATTCTTTGAAGGGTACCACTGCTGACCTTATTTTTGCAGGTCTTATTTCAGTTATCTGCCAAAATAACATCCAGGTGATATTCTTCTCCATTTCCTTCTCTCTTTTAACATCACTGTCTGATCTGTGCACTATTTTTCTGCTGCATTAAGCATTACTGTAGTTGTCTTGATTACTTAAATCAACGTAACAAAATTATTGGCGCTTGAGTAGAATGCAGTAAAACACTGGAGTGTGCCAGCCATCCAGAAATGAATATTGCTTATTACTCTTCACGTTTCCCACAAATAAAAGCAAGACATTGATATAAATGCTAACAGTAGAATTATTCATAGAATTACATAGTAGCATGTGTTGGAAGGGACCTTAAATTCATCCAGTTCCAACCCCCTGCTGTGGGCAGGCTTACCACCCACCAAATCAGGTCTTCAATCAGATCCATACTTACTGAATATTTTAAATTAACAGTTGCGTGACTTAAATATAATAGGATGATGGAGGGGTAGTTGGAGTCAGTGATTATAGTTCTTAAGTCCAAAATGCTCAGAAATTCCATACACCTTCACATGTAATCTCTGCAAAGGAGGGGCAGGTTTTAGATGTGTGTGTGATGACAAAAATACTCATATTGTTTACATCATCTGTGATGATACTTTTTCACTGAGCAACATTCAAATCTCATATTGATGAAGCTCAACACATGAAATTTCATGTTTTTGGTGAGAGAATTTATGCTTTTTTAAATTAACTATGCTACAGCTGTCAAGAAACAGTGGCTGTGAGGATTCAAAAAGATTTCCTTTTGCTATTTTAGGAAGCATTGCAATCATTGTTCCTCTTGTTTTACTGGTGACTTTGATCACTACTCTGGTAATTGGACTATTTCTCTGCAAAAGAAAACGAAGGTGAGTAATTCTGTGCTTATGTATGGAATAATAAGCTAAATCTCTTAAATTTATATTTAACTTTTTATATCAAATGTATATATTTCAACTTTTTACATCAAAGGTCTGCAATTTTGAGCAATTTATTTGTTTATTTAAAATAGAACTGTTTCTGGATTCAGTGTTACTTGCATTATGATTTTTATTGGAATAATTGCTATTTCATATCTTCATATTCTGCATGCAGTAAATAAGTATAGGTCTTGTCAAGTTTGCTTAATTCTGTCAAGGCTGTATAAGGATTAATAATTTTATCCAGAGACTTACTGAACTTCGTAAGCAAAATTAATGTATTTCTTTGGAGCCATGTAATTAAGAAATATTGTTAACGTCTATAAATACTTGCAAATAAAGCTTGTGCAGAACTTCCAGTTTCTAATCATAGTTCACTCTGGCGTATTTACATTGATTAGCTCTTTCTGATTTTGTGTTAGTGAAGATATAAACGATGTACCTACTGTAGTATCCTAAGCCTTGTCATCCTCACTGAAATTCAGTATGTGAAGAAAGAAAGAAGAAAAAGAAATGTTTCTTCTATATCAAAAGCCAGTATAACACTCTCCTGGCCATACTGTTAGTAATGTTGACCCTGAGAGGCTCCATTGATATCAGATGCTACTGTTACTACGGAACAAATTTAGCAATAGCCAAATCCTTAAAACGAGTTGCTGAACTGTAAGCTGCTTCAATGGAAGAAATTAATCATCAGTAAAGAAATAGAGGGGAGCACAATAAGAACTTTGTTTTAAAATGTAATCTTCTTAAAAAATCTCTTCAAAGATTGTAAAGCATGAAAATAGGTTCAAATGTTCAACACTTGTACTCTACAGGTAGGTAGTGTTTTTTAGATGTTTTTTTCCATGCCATTTCTGAAAAATAGAGATCTATATTAGATTTCAGCTATTAACTGCATCTTTAGCGTTAAAGCAAGAGGACCTGACCATTATCATATTGAGTGTGACTTCCCTATTATTACCTCTATTTCTTATATTTACTGATAACAAACTCAAGGTTAAAAATAAGACCCTATTAGAAAACTTTGAAAAGTATTCCTCTTGAGCTCCAGCTTTTCAAAAATTATGGCAGATGATACAAATTGGAACTATGAGAAGCGTTATATTTTTAATGCATCACAATGAAATCATTTGCTTGTCTGTAGATTATGACTGTCTGACTTAGAACAGCCGATTTGAAATGAAATTGAAATGAATGAATGAGGAGATGAGTCATATTTGCTCCACCTTGATTACTGCAGAGAACCTGCAAGGCTTTCCTTGGGAAGTGAGGGAAATCTGGAAATGGCAAGAGAAAGTCAGGGTCATAAGGAATGTGTGAGTGCATTCATATCACTACAACCAAAATGAGAAATACAGTAAAAAAGCTCATTCCAGCCCATGAAATCTACGTGTACACTCAGATTGCTACTTTGTTTGAAAAATGCTCAGATTTTCTGAGTTTCTGCAGGAAATGCTTTTAATCCTATTGTTCTTAAGATTTAAGATAAATAAAGCCTGTACTATTTCAAGAGAAAACATCCAAGAAATAATTTGTAGCTTATTTCTTGTGTTTCTGCATTACAGGACAAAAACTATAAGACGGCAGCCGATTATAAATGGAGGAATCAATGTTGAAATCGGCAATCCATCATATAACATGTATGAGGTGGGCCATGATCACAGTGAAGGTGGTCTTTTAGCCTCTGATTTTACTGTAAATGCAGACAAGGTAATTTTTTCTTTTTTCTAAAGGCCAATATGCTACTTATTTTTTTTTTTTGTCTTACGAGACACTGGCTCTGAATGCAACTAATAGAAACAAAATAATGATGGTTAGATTTAACTACACAATAAAGACACATAAGATTTAATTAGAAAAAACTTCATGTGTATATTAACATTTGTTTTTCAGTCTAATGATTTCTGATGGACATTGTTTCCTAGTGCCTGCATTTTACCAAAATAGAGGTGGAACTAAGCTACAAAATGAGTTTTTTGTCATGGAGTTAATACTGAATGGAAGTATATTTATCACACAGTCTAGATTTTGAAGTGTGAAAGAGTGTAATTATACTTAGGAGATTTAACTACTTATACACAAACTTTCAAAAGTGCAAAGAATTTAGAATCCTGGCTGGATAGATAGTTAAAATGTTTACACAAAACTTGTAAATATTACTATTTTTTTTTGGTAAAAGATGCTGTCATTTCTGCAGCACCATTCTTCAATGACTGAACATCCTGAGTGATGTGACATGGGATGAACAGGGTAATGCTTTGATATCTTTCCTAGAGCTCTGTAATCAGACATACACCAAAGGGCAGCCATCGTTCTGTGGCATTTCTGACAAAGCAATAACCGGATTACTGTTAGCTCTAGGAATGTCATCATTGAATCACATAGTCAGTGTGCAGAATACAAGAGGTAAGCTGAAAATGGAGTTACTCCCTGGAGGAAGAGTAACTGAAGCAATGCTCTAATCCTTCATGGGGGGGGGAAAAAAAAAAAAGGAAAAAAAAAAAAAATTAAAATGTTGAATTCTATTCTGGTTCTGAATGCTACAAATTCTCAAGCTGAAGAATACTTGTTATGAGAGATTTTATTTTTTTTTTTAAACTATGCATCACTCTTGAAATAATGGGTTTCAATCAGTACACTGTTTATTTAACAGTGATAAGTACACATGGAAAATGCTCTATTAGCACAGAAACTAAAATTTTCTGTTTATACAGGCGAGATACATAGGGGGAGGGCCCACTGCATTCAAGCTTCCCCACACAGCTCCATCAATCTACCTAAACTCTGAGTTGAAAGGACCACTATCAACAGGGGTGAGAAATGATGATTCAAATCCATTTCATTCCATCACAACCCCTTGTTAAAGAAAGTTTGTCTGTCATTTTAGAAGAGGCATTTTGTTTGTTTTTTTTTTTATTTTGTTTTTAACAGCAAGAACGACAGGAAGTTATATCTTTTCATTTTGAAATAAAGGTTTCCTCTGTGCATACAAAATTAAATCTGTACCTATCATTTTAATGTCATCTAAAACTGCAAATGTGTCTTTACAAAGGCATGCAAAGCCAGTAAGCAATGCGATGACTTTTCATAGCATTATATAAGGTTAGCATAGCATTCACAGCTATGTGCATATTGATATATATTTTCAATTTATATGCAATTACAGACTTTTAATGAAGTTTATCAAGCTGAAAGAAGTTCCCAAGTAAACAGAAAAAAAGTTTTTTTCATTTTAGAGGAATTTTGATACACATTAAGTGAACAATTTCCTTTTATACTTGCACTGCATTTTTGCATTGTTCAGTGAATTTTTGACAAAATTCTGAAGGCAGTTTCTTTTAAAACACCAAGACTATGGCTACAATTCATAAGAAATTCAATGTTTGCAAACACTAAGGTTTAAAATTCTAAAAAGGAACATCAATATGATATTCATTTTCATGTGCCTTAGTAAATATGTTCATCTTTTGTGCCATTTGCATTGCATGACTGTAATACGTTCTTTAGTATTTGAAAAATTAACAATTTCTAAAGGATGTGATGTTTCTGATGGGCCACAGAACCATTGATGAGCTAGAATAAATGCCTTTCTCCAGCATTAATAGTTTCTGTTAATCAACTCACTCCAGTTACATTCTGTACCTCACTGTACTTCATTAGGACCACTCAGAGAGTATATCATGAGTCAGAGCCCACTGTTATATAAGAAGTAACTCAGTGAGCACTATATAAATGCCAAGAGTCTTTATGCTGTTGTAGTTATCATCCTTAACAGTGATATTAATGACCTAAAAAGTCCCATGAATTGCCATAAACCTAAATTTCTTATGATGAGCATTATGAAAAATATCATTCAATGGGAACAGACAAGTACAGCCGAGAACTGGTTCTTATAACTGTGTACAGCAAATATTGTATATTTGTGTTCCGTTAATACAGAAGAGTAACTTGTTTTTCAAACCTTTCTTCTTCCTTTATTCTAAGAAAGAATAAAGCATCAGGCAGTCCCTTTGTCACCTGCAATAGATGGAACAGGGTGTTTGGCTAACCCCAAGGAATAGCTGCTTTATCCACCCAGCCTAAAGAAAATCTTAACCCTGGGTTCAGAAAAAGTATTGATCAGTAGGGAGAAGATGAGTCTAGATTCTAAACTCTTTGTTCATTTGTTACCCAGCGTGCATTCAGCTTATTGAATAATCTACCCAGTTCTATTTTGGGTAAAAAAAAAATATAATTTACCTTTTATTTTCTATCTTACTGTTCTTCCTCATACTCATAGTATTTATATAAGAAAAACTCCATTGTTTAATTATTTAAGTTAGAGGAATATTTTGAAGATAAACAACACTTTCCAATTATTAGAGTTAATATGCTGAATATCTAGTTGGATAGCAAAAATCCTATAGGAGATGAAAAAACCACAAAGTACGAATAAATTAATTGATACATTTATATTATAAATTTTGGATGGTGCTTTCGCCATGGCATTAGGAATATGGGAGTGAGTTTCATCCATTTTACGTATCCTTTTATACTGTCAAACTTAGGATATTTCTCATATACTTAAATGCTTTGCAGATTTAAAAATGGACTTGTCCTATAATGAAGTACCACTCATTTCAATAGATTTGTTACTATAGCTACCAAACTTGTTGAGAAAATGCTTCTCAATCTGTAAATACTATGATATGTTAATAGTTACGCTGGTTTAATTTTAAAGCAAGTTGAATTTACATTACAAAAGTATTGAATTTTTGGTCAAATCATGTTGTATATTTGGGCCACAGAATTCGAAAACATGGTCAGCTATTGATGGGATGCTGATGTCTTAGAACAGGTAATATATGGAAACTGTTGGTTGCAGTTTTCTACTGTTAAACTTGTCACATGGTCTCACAGTGCACCTTCTCTATAAACTTCGTCATATCTATTCTGAAATCTTCCAGTGTAATAAGGTGGACAAGTGAACTTCAGAGACATTTTTCAAGGTTTTTTGTTTTTATTTTTGTCGTTTCTGTTACGGTTTTAATATCATAAATTGCTGCATGTCATGCCATTGATTATTTTAATAGCATGTCTCATATCACAAATTTAATTTGGACTAAATAATTAACTCATTTCTTGCAGAAATCCAGGTATCTATTAAATATGTCCAATTATATTTTATGTGTACTTGTTCTAGCTTTAACCACACCATTTCCATTTCCATCAATGTTTATTTTGGTTTAATCTGTCTGATCTAATATATGCTTAATTTCTCTGCAGCCAACAAATTACTCCAATCCAGTATATGCAAAGTTATACATGGATGGACAAAACTGTCGAAACTCCTTAGCAAGCGTTGATGAAAGAAGAGAACTCCTTCCAAAGAAAATAGATATTGGGATAAGGGAGACTGTGGCATAATCTGCTGTTACCTTTTATACTCTGTATAAATGTATAAAATATAAGGATTACTTTTCTATGTACCAACAGTATTATAATTGTTTTGGCATCAGCATTACCTCTGTTTTTTTGTTCTGTTGATTGTTTTCTGAGTTTTTCTTTTGCTGATGACTTTTGACTGACCATTTGTAAGGTATTTTTATGATAAAGAAACTGCACTACAGTACAATTTACAACAATGCTGCTGAAATAACACACCTTTAAATTTGTTAAAATTGCAAACAACATATTTGTTTGTAGCGTGAAAATGAGCAATCTATTTTCTATGAACTTTTTTGGTTCTACTTAATCAATGAAGATGGTATTTGCACTTTTTCATTATGTAGTCTGGAAGCTGTAGTACAGTGTGTAATTTTGTTTATTTTAAATGGTGAAAGAATGATTGAATGGTCTACTCTCTTCTTTGTGCCCATTAGAATTTCTCTTCAGATCCTGATGAAGCTAGTTAACTTTTCACAAACCAACATAACTTGCTTTTAAATTAGCTTTAGGTTGTCAAGAAGTAAGCAAGACTATAGAAATGAAACATCTAATGATCTGCATGAACACAATGATTATGTTTCAGAAATTCAGTGACTGTACATGATATACTAAACATATATACCATGTAAACAAGCTTTGTATTTATTAAAACCTTATAGAACATAGTAACGATATATCTTGGAAGCTGAAACCTTACTTGCTGTGGGACAAAGCATATGAACTCCAACAGTCCTGTAGGACAGTAGCCACCCTAGAGCACAAGAGGGCATTGCCTACACATGCATTATATGTTTATTCACTTAATCTCATGCATTACTTATGGATTGTTAATTCCCCAAACGTGTACCAAGCAGTAGGGGGAAAAAGAAATAGACACAAAAAAAAAACACCTTAAGCACATACACACACACACACACACACACACACACACACACATTCACACTCACAGCATTCGGTTTTGACCATCACAAAAAGGTCACACTTATTTAGAGATACTAAGGAATCCAAAATACTGCAGTTTCTTTAAATGAAAATGAACTGTGATATTGATAAGATAAACCATAACCAAATGACGCAGTAGTTGATCCTTACCTAAGTCTGAGTTTCAATAGTCTGGGTTCAATATAGCAATCCAGCTATCTGGAGTAATTCTCAGTATTGGTTTTCAGCACTTGCTCTGACCTGTTTTGTTTTTTGTTGTTGCTAAGAAGAAAGATCTGATTCAACTTTTTTAATTTTCATGAAAATAAAGAATACAATGTCTTTCAGGTTTAAACTGAATCAAAGTATTTTATACATAACTTTAAAGGCACAAAAGACTGATTCACACATATACAGTGGAGGATTCTTCCTTCCTCTGCTAGACGTGACTGACTTTTAGTTATCATAATATATTAACCTAACAGATTAAATATGTTTGTGGTTGCTCTTTCTTCCCTTTGTACAAGCATTACAAAAATAACTGCTGTTTTATAAAAGATTTTTGTTGTACTATTGTGCATGCATACTACCTATTTCTAAACTTTGCCATATTGGGGCCTTTATAAAACTCCTGATTTATGTAATACTAGTGCAATTTTGCTTGAACAATGTTATGCATATCATAAACTTTTTCAGGTTCTTGTTTAAGTACATTTTTTTAGATGGAACAGTATTTTTCATTTTGGTTATAATAGTCATTTTGCCTATGTTTCTACAATGAAGTGTTAAATACTTTATAAAAAAAATTGTTGACTGACTTATTTAAATGAAAATCTACATACTTAATTCAGTGTGTTGACTAATTTTTAAATTTAGGATAAAAATGAAAACAGAAGGAAAACAAATTGAAGGGAAGGAACGTTGCTTTGTACAAATGGCGAAATTCTTTTTTGTGACAATTTTTGCTTTTTATACAACTTCTACTTGGATGTTTTCACAGCTCTGCACATTTGGATAACTTAGGTGTATGGCTGTATATTCTGTCAACAGAATTTTAAAGCTGTTTTGTTTTCTACAGAAATGCTGGATAGTTTCATGCCATAGAGTAAGGACTGCACGGGTTCTGCCTTTATTCTGTTGAACCACCAGATAGGATCTGGCCCTCAATTTTAACATAAATCTAGTTTTTATGGGATGTAAGCAGTTTTTCTTCTCAGAAATGTTCATTTTCTGGCAGCGACAACCTCATATTTTCAATACTCAGGCAAAACTACATTTTAACCAGTGGGTATGCAGATAACACAAGTTTGAAATCATAAACACACAAATCTGGTGGACTTTATTTATTGTGATGTCTCATGTCTTCTTTCAGTGGGACATTTGTGTTTACACTAGCTTAAATGTAAATTAATATTAAAAAATTAAATTTATTTATTTTCTTAGAAACACTCAGTTGATGTCAGTGTAGTTATTAGATATTGGATATTAGATCAGAATCTATCTGATCTTTACCTTTCAGGGCAAAATTTTGGTGGAGATATTGTGTTCTATCACTGCCATGCCTAAAAGATCTTTCAACTGTAATAATCCCCAGTGGATTTTTTTTGTTCTTTATTTTTTAACTTCGCCAAAGTTTTCCATAGGAGTGGTTTCTCACAATCCTTTAAGAGCCCTAAAATCCCCACGTTCTGTATCTACACAAACCACATAAGGAGATGAAAGTTGGATGATTGAGAACACAATCAATAACAACCTATATGTGCATCCTCATAAGTTGAGGGAAATAATTTTCTGCCCAAAACTGTATAAACAGTTACAAGGAACAACAAAAACTTTGAACTTTCTACATCTCCACAAGCATTTTGCTGTTATTAATGCCACAGATTTTTGTGTGGTTTTAGTTGGCATAAGCTTAGAAGAAAAGAGAAAAAAAAAAAATAAAAAAAAGGATAAATGTGCTTGTATCACTGATTAAAATGTCTGTCTCTTCAGGATATCATTGCAAGGCTTTTTTGTGGTTGCTTTCCTGGAGATACTAATGGCATTTCATGCCTAATGCTTGTACATTACTATTTCACTGAATTTATAAAGTTACAATTATTTTTCCACAATGCTGATAATTTTTCTTAGCAGAATGAAGTAGTTTATCGTTTCCATAAATATCAGGTACTAAAATTATTTGGAAAAAAATGGACTTCTGATAAAACTAACCCTGAAAAATACACTTTTTTTTTCTTACACTTAGGCAATGTCTAAACAATGGTTCCTGGTTCATGGGTGAACAATACTTTCACTACATACATTTTTGCTGATCAGAAGAAAACCATATTAGTAATTTTGAAGGGTAACACGATGTGCTCCTATACAAATTGCATTCCCAAAAGATTTGCTGAAGCGGGAAGCTTTACAGAGAACACAAGGGAAAAAAAGAAAAAAAAGCACTTGTGCCAAATATTTTGGAATTTTGTCTAATAGTTTGTTTTAATTTTTTATATATTTTTTTCTGCTGGGATGTTTACACATAACATAAGTGCAATTGAGTCTCTGCAAAGTGCTAGAAGCTCTCATTCTTCTATGCAAGAGTTCATATAAACAAAAGTATGATAAAAAAATGTTCAAAACTAAAATTGAGTTGGATGATGCTTGTGCAACTTTGAATACTCATTCTGTACAACTAAGATAACATGAAAACAGCTTTGGGATTAGGATATACATTCGAGAATATTTATTTTGATTTTTATTTTTGAATGTCTTTAATTTACTGAACAATAATGTTTGATATACACAGAAGGAAAACTCTGCTGTGCAGTGCCTTTAAAATTTATTTCTGAGTTGATTAGCTATGAGTGAGATAATGGATAAGGTCCTAATATAACAATAATTAACTTATTTGTATCAGACTGGCCATGACCACAAATAGTGAAGTCACATGGAGTAAAAATTGGTTTAAATACATTTCAGAAAATGTTTCACATAGAAGTGCATAATAGATCAGAATAAAATTGAGTTCCTTCTCATACGTACTCCTTTTTGGAAGGTAAGAAAATAATTTAAAAAGGAAATCATGTTGATAATAAAAAGTCCTCTGGGTAATCAGTTTTAAAAGTAGAGACATTTTTCATGCGAAAAAAGCAAACAAAAGGTGAAGCTCGTCTCTGTAGCCCTGGGCACCTCTGCAAAGATACTGAGGCACTTGGTATTTTTCAAGTCTTAGAGAGATGGATTGAGGGACAGAAGTATAGCGGGCAGAGGGAATGATAATTTATCATCTCAGTTCTCTAATTTATCACGCTTACCATCTCCACATGTGTGAAATACAGATCTAATGAAAATAAGGGTTTCTAAGTTAGTGCCCATACTGTTAGATGACAAAAAGGAGCAAAGAGGCATAAAGCATCCTTTGGTTCCTTATGCCAGCTGCACGTTCCTCAGTACATGTTGTGACTTTGTGACCTCTGACAGTGGCCTTCAAAGTAATACATGAATAGAGGAAACTGTCTCCTGGCCTCTGGAGAACACTGAATGAGCTCTATCCTGGAAAAAAGATACAAATACCACTAATACTGCTACTAAAGCTAACAATGGTCTATTTTTTGAAAGAAGAAGAAAATCTTTCTTTAATCAAGATACGTGCCTATACCCAACACTGATACTATATATATTATATATATACATATCAGAATGGACATGTCTTTGCAGCAAAAACTCATTTTAACAGGTGAATAGAAGAGGAGGGTCTGTAACTCCCACAGAAAACTCATGGGCTTTATTTTTTGCTGTTAAGTTCCTTTCTTTAAGTTACTTCACGTCAAGTGAATGGTCAATGTGGAGGGGAAAAGGATACAGGTTGGTCACTGAATGTTTTCAAAGCTTAAATAAGCAAATCTGAACATAATGATAGTTGGCACTGCAGAAGTCTTCAGCAAATAGTTGTGTAGCCTTGATTCTCACTTGTTTTCATGTTAGTAGTGCTCCAGCAGCATTCTTGAGCCATATGTTTAGTATAGGTGTTTAATATAAAACAATTATATAATTGGTTTGTATTTCTGGTGATACTACTGAAGATTTGCTCAGCAGGTCAGCGTTCAGTTGCTGGAATAACTTAAAATTGCACTTGAGCCTCAGAGATGGATTTCTGCCTGTATTCAGAGCCAAATGAGTGGATGATTGAACCTGGTGCCAGACATACCCATGTGTGCTCTGCACACTGAGCTTAGCGATCAGTCTGCATAGTGTTGCTCAGTCCAAATGCCAGGGGGCAGTGCTAAGATACAAAGTTTTAACTTATTTAACTGTTGGAAGAGTTGGGTATCACCTATATGGCTAATGATACCTAAGCTAAGGATAGTGATATCCTTAGCTAGGGATGGTGAAGTCCAGGCTCACTGGGAAGTTAGTAGCAAGCTCTTGAGTAGCATACTGTTGCTGGGCATTGGTGCAATCACATCTGTCAGGAAAATCAGAGCAAAGATGCAGGCCCTCCCCATGTTTTGCTGGAGCAAGTCTCTGCAGTGGCCTTCTGCCTGTATTTCTGAGGACTTCTTGATAAACTAATGATGATTTTCACCGCGTTACCACAGTGGTCAGTGTTGCATTGTGTCTGACAACAGCATGCTGATAGCTCAGGTAAGATATCATTTCGTTGTGGCAAATGGCGTGACTTTGGTGGCACATTGTAGCCGGGGTGTATGTGCTTTCTGATGACTCACATGAGCCCTGAGTTTCAAACAGAAGATCCTTATGTTGGTATGTAGAAACCAGACTAAATAAACCTTTGCTGTTTTGGAATTAATGCCACTGTGAGCTTAACAGAGCAAAAAACCTGAGATTTTTATTTTAATTTTCTTGATCCTGAATCCAAGCTCTTAAGTGCTTTGGTGTTCGTTGTAGAGCTGATGTTCTTGTCCACCACTCTGCAGTATAGTTAAGCTAGTATGAAGTGCTTGGCGTTGCCAATTAGAAATTCTGCATGCTTGGTAAAAATTAATATGTAAATATTTTGGAAATCTGCAGCTTCGAACAAAAGTATAGTTCTTAATTTGACCTTTCAGCAGTTCACAAATAGTTTTCTGTATTGTAAGGAGAGGAAAGCAATGCAAGTAATGCTAGAATAATGCTCCCAGGTAGTTGAAAGGGTCTCCCACCTTTTAAAACAGTGTCTCAGAAAAGGTGTCCTGTGGGAAGAACAGACAGTGAGGTGGGAAGTCTCTCCTGTACGTTAGATTATGGTTACTCTTTTTCCAGGCATATATGTGGAATCTCAACATCTCTTATCTTCTCCTACCCCACCCCAAAAAAAAATAATAAGTCCGTATACTTCCCTTCTAATGGTTCACTGTTCTTAAAGAAAAAAAGTAGAGATATAAATCTGATTTGCTGGTTTTGATAATAGGATGAACATAGACTGCTATTAGTTTTAAGGTGCACAGTGCATCCTCCACTGGTCAGAGCTTATTTGTTCAATGGGCATAAAGTGTGAAAGTATGCAATGCTACCCTGTTGTCCTTACTGCAGAGGTCACACTTTCAAATTTCATATACCAGGTAGCCATTGGACTTCTTTTTAGCAGCTAGGCTATGATCAGGCCACTTTGTGGAGCAGGAGCCATGCTTCATGCAACCCTGTGGCTGGCACACAGCCCATGCCCCCCAAGCTGGAGTTCCCTTGCCCCTGCTCTTTCGGTGGCCTTTTGACTGGTTCAAGAGAACACATCCACCCCGCAGGGTATTGTAGTTCAAGAGGCAGGCTGGAAATAGGTCTGTCATGAAATGACTGTGACCTTCTCAAGGTTTTGTCTGTGTGTGTGGTTGGGTTCATACATTGTAATGCCCCGGTGTGTCCTACCCAACACTTGTCAGAAGATGTTAAGCCTTTGTTAAAGATGTGTGATGATTTTCTGCATACATTTAAGTACTCTATTCATTTTGAAGTTTCTAAAATCCTAATACTTCATTGCTCTGAACAATATTTTAGTGCAATTATAGCTTTAATTCACCTTTTCAGTTTATTTTTTATACTGTAGAATCAAATATCTTTTTTCCCCTATTCTTAATTGACATTTTAAAAATATAACATAATGGAATCATTAATTTGAGATTGCTATTATATATACTACTACTAAGTCACTAAGTCCAACAATATTAGGCTGTTCCTTTTCTACTAAAAATTAAAGCATTAATGTAGTTTTCAGTGATAGGTACTAAAACATCTTTATAAATATTTGAAAAGAAGCTGCTCAATGAACTGTGCAAGACAGGAGGCTGACCTCGCACAACTAATTAATTACTGCAATCAGAGGATCTCCAGACGAAGTACCCTCTTTAGCAATTTGAAAGCTAATTAACATTCATGTCTTGCAAAAGTCACTTGACTTCCAATTATGATTAAATATGCAAGGTCACTGGGACACGGCAAGGCAAAGAGCTGAAAGTAATCTCCTAGTACTGTGGTGACAGTCAAAAGTAATGTCATGCACTGAAGGACTACAGAGGAAATGCAGATTATGCATTATCACATGCTGTGTGAGGGGCTGATGGGAAACCATCATAATTGCTGTTGGCCCCACTTCTGTAGATGAAACTTTTGACTTCTGAAACAGAAGCACACCCCACAGCTAAAGCTGTGTGTAAATCTAATCAATACGTTGTCTTCCCGGTTTTAAGAATATTGGTCAAACTGTTTGCCTGCTCTCATCATGCATCGATCAGTCTTAATATAAATTTAATAAGTGCTAAGGGATTGAAGAAGATCTCTTGTCATTGAATTAATCACAGCTGACTAAACCACAGTGCCTAACCAACTTTGCAACAAAATATTGCATTATTTTTAAGTGTTATAATTAATAGAGCAAAAAGACTTTTTTGTTCTCTGTCCTACTACAATGTTCGTATATATATTAGCATCTGCACCTACTGCTAGAAGTATTTAAAAAAAAAATGTTTAATTTATTTCAATATTTGTAAATAGAGCGGTTCCAAATTGAGAACCTTAAAATATTTTTGCCTCATGTCTTATAAAACATATTCTTTTTAAAATATATGTACAATTTAAAACCGAATGCTTAACTGAAGGAATAAGATAATTTAGGTTAACAAGCACATTAGCACCAAATGAAATAGAAAGCATTGACTATAATGACAAGATAATTAAAAAGCAGTGATTATATTGTCTGTTTAAAGAGCCATATCCAACAAATACAAAATGACAACCTGAGCATTGTCATAAAGTTCTGTATCACCTCCTATTTTTGCTGGCATCATTATTATCAGAACAGTTGTTAGAGCCTATCTCAGATGAAAATAACGAGGTCAGGCACCCCACACTCACTGTCACTAGTATAGTTAATTGCTACCACGTCATGTAGGGAAAAAAAAAAAAAAAAACAATAACCTGCAAACTTCTAAACTCCATTTAGCTGCTGCAATGAGAGTGTTTATTTGTACAGCATGATGTAAAATATGTAAGTTCACCGAGGAGGACACTTCACACTGAAATGTGCTTGGTGACTCTCCAAAGGGGAGGGAGTAGGAAGCATTACCTTTCAGTATGACAAGTGCAGTGAATTAGCCCATCAGGAATGAAGAGGGCTCTTGACCAAGTAATGCCACAGTTGCAGCCCAGAGGAAGTGAAATAACGTGCTTCTTAACTAACCAAAAACACCTACACAATCTTATAACAGCAAGTTTCAGGGAAAAAGATTGAATCTGGGACTAGCCTTTGGGAGGTGTGCAAAAGATGTTTGGCTGCATGGACACGTTATCTGCCAATGCTGGATGTCTCCAAGGATGCGCCTTTAGAGGTGAGCAGAAAGTTGGAGATTCCAGGAGCTGTGCAGAAGTATACAAGCAAACTGGCTAAATACAAAGGAAAAAGGAATGTGCTAAAATTTGGGTTTTGTTCACTTGCAAATACACGGTCTATTTTAAATGTGGATATTGTAAAAATACTTCTGTTTAATTTTCCCTTAGCTGGCAGGAGCTTTGCAAGAGGTCAAGGTGCAAGGTAACAACCAGGCACTCCACATAGGAAGGTAAGGCAAAACTGTAAATCAGACAGGTAATATCTCTTACCCATTGCCTTGACTTCCAAGTGCATCCTTGAGGGGCTCCACAGGCTACACTTGTCAGTTTTGGGTGTCCTGTTTCAAGCTGCTTCAGACTGTCAGACTCGGTAACCAACAGCATCTTATTTTCTACATGATTTTCAATTATTCACATTTCATAGTACTCAGATGCATTTTTATTCCTTTAATGTTTTAATAGGTGTGTGTGTTTTGTTGTTTTTATTTTTAAACTACCTGCTCTATGAAGTATTTCCATGGCAGATTGAAAAAAAGTCAGGAAAATTAGCTGGATTTCTATGGATACAGTTAATATGAAATAGAGTTCTTTGTACTGGACTGTAGTCTTTCTTTGTACTTCCTATATTTGTAGAATTCAAATTAAAATTTAAAAACATGTAATGTTTCTGCCAGATTTGAATGATAGAAAAGCAAAGTCATCCTCATTACAGACGACAGAGATCTGTAGACAGTACTGAGGGGAGGAAGCTACTTAAAGAGAACAAATGCAGAATCATAAGTGTTGATAGGACCTCAGTGTACCATCAGCCATCTCCATATTTCCAAAAAGAATCAGATGTAGCTAAACCAGACTCTATTGGCATTTCTCTCCCATTTTTGAAGTGTCGATGTTGTCCTTAAACAACCAGTTCTAGTATTTTCTGACCCTCTCTTGTCATACAGTTTCTAATGCTGATGTTTAAAGCTGATTTTCCTATCCATCTGTGGGCAAACCATAATTCTTTCTACAACTTTTAAGAAAGTGAGGAGCAAAAATGAAGCTGATAAGATGACCTCACTCTGGTGTACACATCATCTCAGCTTTGCGCTACCACTTGTGATCAAGAAGCATACTGAAATGACTTCTTTAGTCAGGCTGGGGGTGGTAAAATGAAGCCCAAAGGTGTTGTGTGGTCCTCCTTCACTGCAGCTCTGGACCATCACTGTTATCTGATAACGCTGATGGGTGATAAGCGGCTGTTCTCACTGCCACTTCCTTCTTACTTCAGAAGAGTAAATTGTCAAATAATCACACAACTCTAAATTGTCACTTCTTTGCTTATAAGTCTTACTCTGCAAATCAAGACGTGCACTGATCTCTTGTTGATGCTAGGCTCAAGCTCTAAGAAACCTCTCCTGAAATCAAAGTGGAACTCTGAGCAAATATCTTCATGTCTCAACAGACCAAAGAATCAAAGTTATACCTATCTGTGAAAAGGCAAGAGGCATTTTTTCTGAAAACCTCTGAATATCAGAGAATCATGAACATTGTCCTACGCAGATAGATCTAAGTTTATTACTGCCATACCAACACAACAAGGCATAGTACTACAAAGCAATCCTAATCGTTTCTCCAAAGAGACTTCTGAGCTTTGTTAACTTTAAGGAACGTCTCTGCTGTCTCTTCCCTGCCTTATTTCACAATAGCAGGCTGAATCTTTTGAAGCATCTTCAGTAATGCAGATAATGAATCAGTAGTACCAATACTGCAACAAAACGACTAAATTAAAAAAAAAAAAAAGGAAAAAAAAAGATGAAATGCTAGCTGTATGAGTAGCTTGAACAGTGCAGCTGAGGAAAGTGCACAGTTAAACTCTGGGATTGAAATGGGTAACTGATTTAAAAAAAATACCTATGGCTTTGCAAAGTTCTTAGTACAAAGAATAACTGAAGGGGTCATTTAATCTGAGGTCACTCGGTGAGGCAGGATGGAAAAGTACAAATGAGTGTTGAATCCACGGGATTAAAATAGAATCAGATGAGTGAAATTTGATAGTGTTCAGGATAGTACATTTGTTCTGAGGTTTTGTTTTCAATCAGTGAGGATGTTTACTACTCAGTCAAATTACCAAGGGTCATTGTTGCAGTCTCTCTCATTTGAGGTCTTTAAATAAAAACTAAATGACTTTCTAAATGGATAATGCTTTAATTCAGCAAAGACTTAATTTGAGTAGAGCTGTACAAAGGATCAGGGTTGAAGTTCATTACTTTCAGGCCACAGGGACTACGATCCTGTGGGTTTGCTACGAGAGCAACTTCTGAGTGGCTGAAAACTTCTTGAGAGGTGCAACATTCACCACAAACTCCCCCTCTAAACAGTATTAATGGTCATTTTTGTGTTTTATTTCAATGTCAAGGATAAAATTACAGTGGTAAGCTGCAATATGCACATATTTTACCCTTGTAATAGTCTACACTTAATTGGTGCAACACTATTCAAGTGTCTTTTAAATGCAGAGCCACAGGTACAGGTGTGATTAAGTTGTCTGATGATACTCATAGCACCTGCAAGAAAGCAATGATGCTCTGCATTTGTAGTTCTTGAGATGAGTGAGTCCATTAACAGTTTAGCACTAATGACCGACCGCAAGATGTGAAAATGCAGACCTGCTGTCTGCAGAAAACCAATTGGGTGGCATATGAGGGATACAGCCACTAAAGAAGATAGGTACCTAACACCTACCTCGCTCCCATTGTACTGTGGTTCAAAATCGACAGCTTTCCCCTTCAGCTGTCATATACCCACCGCTACAATTAAGCCAAGAGGTGAAAGAAAGGGAAATAATTGTTAAAGGTTGTGCTGACATAGATGTAATTTGGTGTAGATTTGCAGGTCGAGTAATCCGTAGTATTTACTGAGTGCACTGGGGTGGAAAGTCAACAAACACCCCAGGAGTCTGTTCCATACCGACCAGGGTGCGTGTGATATTTTGGAGTTAACTGAATGCTATTAACCTTCAGGAAAAGAAATAACATTTGTGTTATTCTTCCTATACAATGGAGAATGACTGAATTTTCCTGATTTAGGACATAAGCTGGAAGAAAGATCTGTTTTTCAAATGGGCAGCAGCTTTCTTTGGGATGACAGTTCCAATAGCTGGCATATCGTAGCATTCCCAGGCCTTCTTTTGTCTATTTATTTCTATCTAATTTTTCTATTTTGGCTTGGTGTTTTGTTTTGCTTTGTTTTTCCTCAGCTAAAATATGAATTTTTTTCATGCTAAAATATGGATTTCAAAGAGCAAGAAAGAAGGTAAGGGAAGTGAATGTGGGTACTCACAGGAATGCTCTGACCATATATTTCCTTCAGGGAGGGAAATGATATGGTTATATAAAGCACTAGCTCTGTTATGTGTAATTGCAGTGATTGCAAGCTTTTTTTCTCCCTCATGGCTCTTGCATTCACTCTTGCTACCACTTTATGCTGACCTTCTCTTGGGACCAGACACATCAGCTGTGAAGGACAGTCTGGTTTGCTTCCCTCATGGACATATACAGAGATGTGCATTTGCTTCAAGACAATGAGGGGACTATGAGAACCTTATAAAGCACAAGAATTCATGTAAATGGATATTTCTAAAGAATACATTGGGAAATCGAAGCTTATGGTAATAAAGACATCTCACATTTTAGTTTTCATTGCTATGAATTCATACGAATTGTATGTTTTTATTGAAGGTACTCCCTGACGTAACTGACAGCAGCCTTACAAAACAAAGCACTCCATTATCCTACTTTTTATCCTGTGATTTCCATCTTGAAGGCTTTTAATGATTCTCCACAACCGTCCTGCATGCCAAGCTAGGGGGAAATCAGCACTGATCACCATTGAGATGTACCCACTTTTTTGTTTCTGCTCATGGTATTGACAAAGCCTTATATTCGTGTATGGAAATATGCATCTGTGAGTGTTTCTTCTGCCACTATGAGATCTGGTGGCACTTAATTTAGCAATATCTGGGGCTAAGGTGCTACAGAAAAACACAGATGACTTCTAAAGTCCAGGCACGTGAGCAGGAAGCAAAATTTCTAGTTTTCATAGCCTGGTTCCACGTAATTAAATTTCTAATAGGAAATGGGTATGCACATAACTTGCTCTTTATGAGTACTCTGAATTCTGAGTTTGCCAAGAACTGAGCAATTATTATGATATAAGTAACATGTATTCAGTGTACATAACACAACTGTTTGTGATGCTTTTCTTAGACTACGGCAAAGAAAAATGCTACCCATAGGACAAAACAGCTTTGCTCATAAAACATTGCTAGTACGGAATTTTAATCTAATCTACTTAACTGTTTTATCAACATGCTTTGGGATGATTAAATCAGTTTCTTTATGCTCCAGGATTTAAAATCCTGTCATTGGATGTTTTGCGTGTGAGCTCAGGAGTTCACTGTTCAGTGTGGGTGAGAATGTACAGCAGAAATTAAAGCTGCTCAAAATTCTATGTAGCAAACCTGCTTCTTAATGATAGATTTTTTTTTAGGTTCACTGTGCAGTCAGGGCACATGAGATTTTATGGGTTATTTTTCTGAATCGAGTTTACTGCTGAAAGTAGCAGTGTAGTTACCAGTAGAGCATAAATCTGTGGTCTGAAACCCTTGTAAGAACACACAATATTGCTATTGAAAGTATTCAAGTGAAAGAAAAATAGAAAAAGAAAAATGGTGCATTTTGAAGTAAAATACTGCTGCCCTGTGGTTTGCTGATACATACAAGCATCATGTGTACTTGTGTTTTTAGAAAAATATTAGTAATGTTGTGGTAATGAACATTGTCTGGATACTGCTGATGGGTAGGTATCTGGATGTGAAATGATACTCATAGTATCTGTTCCACAAAATGAGAGAAAAACTTTTTTATCATATTGCTGTGCGCCTTGGGACACCCCATGATTTAATGCTACAAGTAACACTTTAGTCACTTGCTGCTCAATTCCAAAAGCTCGTTTGAATGTTGATGGAGATCCGTGGTGGTGCGTACTGTAATTAGTATTCCCAAAGGGGAAAGCTTGGCAACGCTCCACCTCCCCCCAAAGTAAAGGCTGACTTTGGTGAGGTGCACACCTATACTTGCACCAAAACTTAACAGAAAAAGAATATTGAGCTGATTCACATTAGCTTTACTTTTCCATCTTCCCTATTCTAAATAGCTTTTGCTCATGAGACTATTCCATATGTTTGAAGTATACTCAGAATAGCTTCACAGGTAAAACTAGTTGATCTAAAATGCATGCTTAGCTTCTACCAAGACTATGGTTGTAGCATGCATCTGCTGGAAGACAGAAAAAATGTATTTCTTGGGTGACGGAATTTAATTAACTCGAGTTACATCATTTACTGCAGCATTCACGGATCCAAATTCAATTCTCTTTGACAAATCTTTTAAAAAATCCATTGTTATGAAAAGTAAAGAGCAGCTTCATTACTAAAACTCATTTCGAATTGATGCTTTTCTCTACTACTTTTAAGCTCAGCACGGATTTGAAAGGAAGCTCTGGTTGGCTCCTGAGTCTGGAAAACCCAGACTGATAAATGAACGCAGGACAAAGTCTCTAGAAATATGTCCATCTTGCTCTTTCATTCCTCCAAATGTTTTTTAGCCTCTTTTTGCTCTCTGGATCATATATAAATAAAATAAAAATATTTTTTACCTATTAACAATTCATAAGAGATAATTAGCTTTGTTGATGAGTCCTTGTATCCAATAACTTGCTTTTTCCTTTCAGTCCTCTGACACCAGCAGGCAGCTTGCATTGTATTGCATTGTGTTATATTATATTATATTACATTTATTACACTGTTGGCAGTTCTCTGCTGAGATTTTTAGTAGGAAGTCCCTTCATTCCATTTCCTACAGTGTTTACCATCTTGAAGTGCCTAGGAAATCTATTGTTGTTGCTTACAAGAGAAAGAAAACATAACAAAAATTTTGCCATACTACTTTTCTCATCTGGATTGTGCTTGTCTTATCCATTTGAATATTCTATAAATGCAGGAATTCGTATTCGTATCAATAATGTGAACCATACTCACAAATCCTGGGATACCAGTGGCACAGTGTATAAGTATAGCTGGTGGCATTCTCAGTGAGAGGGCTAATCGTGCTTAACGAACCCAGTGAGATGGAAAGCAGAAATTCACTCACAGCCAGCTTTAGTTTTCCATAGTCCTAGTGAATTGTTCGGTAAAACTCTTTGCTGAGGAAGAAAGGCTGCAGGATGCTGTTGCTAATGACAGGGCCCTGTGAAATGCATACAATGCTTCTCTTGTTTCTCTATTGTTCTTTTCTTGGCTATAAACATAATCTGTGGCAAGGCACTTTACTGTTACATGTGTAAACGTTGGCTGTCGTACTGCATGCCTGTGATTCATGCGTGCATTCAGGATGCTGCTGAAGATGAGGGCTTAAAGCTATGAACAATGGAAGCTGATTGCTCTAAGAATAAGTCTCAGTGCTACCAAACTCCTTTATCAGTGCTCTGGCACAGTTTTTCTCTGCCTAAAAACCAACAGGAGCATCTGTAGAAAAAGGAAGAGGAAAAACCAAATCACCCCAACAAAATGCATGCCCACTTCCAAACACCCTTCTTACCTCTTGGAGGCCCAGCAAATTACTTCACTGTGCACCATGCTTTCTCCCAGACACTGGGACCTTGCAGCCATGGGGCTGTGGTGGTCATTTATTATAATTTATTAGCCTGTGCTAATGGGACAGCCATCTGAATGCATCAAGGGCTTCCCTGCCAGGTTGGGAGCAGCAATACTGCAGCATTGAGGCACACTTGCAGCAAGTATTTCCTGTGCCAAGCCAAAAGCCCCAGCCTTTGCTGTTTAATCAACTGAAAAAGCTGTTTATTGCTGTCTATAGTCTATACATGAATGTCTGAGCACCCTGCTTTAATTAACTGTATCAGACTTGGCTGTCATTTGACACAGGTTTTATTGGAATAGATGCTAAATCCCATCTTTCATAACTGCATTTTCAACACATCTGCACTGAGCACTTTTATGTAATAATTAGTTTCCAAGAGCTGTCTTTTATTCACTGTGCGTTCACTCAAGGGTAGCCTCATCAAAGTCTACCACAGCTTTCTTCTCTTCCCCACTTCCCTCAGCACTGCAGGAAGCTCTGGCCCAGGTATCTCTGCTCCAGTCCTGAGGCGCAGACCCAGGAAGCATTTCTTTTGGAATTTAATTCATTTTCCTAAACGTTGCCTGACTTCATGGAGCCTGCATGGCAGTGCTGTCCATGCCAACCACGTGACCTTGTCCATTCTAGGGAGTCTGGCCCCAGCAGATCCATGCCTTCCTCTAGGCACTACACCAGATCCACCACTCTCCCTGATATGTCCTAAGGACACAGACCACTCTCCAAGGGGCCCCAAAGAGCTTTTGCTCTGCAAAGCTGGGTTCTACCTTCTGCAACAACACTGATCTACCCACTGACTGAAGCATTAACTCAGGCCTCCATTACTTCAGCTCTTGTTCCTTATTTTCCCTGCTCATAGTGTTTGTCAGCTAATGTCACCTGGCTGTTTACAAGTTAAGCAAAGTTGCCAATTTCCTCTTCATGACTCTTCATTAAATATTTAAGAGCACTTAGATACCAGCCCTGTGCTTTCCTGTACATGCCCTATATCACTCCCAAATGCATGTTGACTCCTGTGGCTCTCAGATACATACTGCCCACCCCACCTCTGCCTGCTTTTGGAGATGAGGAATCTGAAGACAAAAAAGGTATGTTATTTTTCATCCAAAAGTGCTGCAGACTCCGGGGGTTTGTATCCGGGCTGAGTCAACGTGCACACCTATGAATGTCCTCTAGGACTGTCATCAAGTGTGAATTCATGGTTTATGGGGTCAGACTGCCTCGATATTACAGATCTCTAGATAGGAGACTGGAAAATTTGAGAATAAATTTGCCTTCACAGTAAAGACTGATGTGGTAGGTAGTGAGGAGAATCAGAAGTATGTGTTCCTGTGCACAGTAATGCCATCGCTATTGTAATTGTACATGAAGCCTTCCCATCATTTTGGGAGATGCTATGAGACCCATCTTTCTGTACAAGCATATTTATTGATGAGTCTTGACAGAACTAGCTTGAAAGCAGCGAGTATCTGTTTTTAACGTTAAGTCATTGCTACTTGCTCAGGCATTTGGAGAATGATTAATTTTAGTATTTCTGTTATGTCTATTGTGATCTTAGGTACAGTTGTTAGTAAGAAAGGAAACAAAAAAATAAATCATCCTTTCCTTTTTATATCTTTTCTAGAGATGACCAGACCACACTGTTGGTGACTATTTATGCCAACGAGCTAGAATACCAGTCTGTCCCTAAGAGCTTACCTATAAAAATACTAAGTATATGTATAAAGCAGCTCAGTTAGTGAAGACATGGACCACTTGTGGGGGAAAAAAAAGTGCCACTAAATGTTTTCTTGCAAAATCCTAATAGTAGATGTGGGGATGATTGGCCATACTCTGAGTAAGACACAGCCTTTGGAGACGCTGATTTAATGTCAGTGGGTGTATAGCAATGATATATTTCAAATCCCTTCTGAAAAAAAAAAAAAAACAAAAAACCTGCCATCTTCTCCTAGATATGTCTTTACCGTATGTGCAGTCCCTTACCAGACAAGTGACCTTTCCCAATATAAGATGCTCCTTTCAGCCAGTGGCTGTCCCAGAGATATCTAGCAATTACAGGTGGTGCATATTTTTTGCCCAGTTCTCCTATTATATGAAGGCTTGCTGGGTCTACAGCAGTGAGGACAACCCTGCAGAGAGAGACAGTTCAGGGCTGAGATTGTCACTACCTGGTCTTCACATTAGTGAAGGCTGCACATTGACCCATCTCCCTAGAATTGAGAGACTAGCTGTCATGGGCTCTGTTTCTTTCTTTTTTTTTTTTTCTTTTTAACTTTATGTAGGATGTCTATTCCAGTGAAAATAGAGCAAAATTCAACGGTACCAGCTGTAACATCCTTGCAGAGGCACAGCCCACGCTACTGCCTGCCATCACTCCACCATCACAGTCTTTGTTAGACAGGTGTGTACTAAGGAAAAGTAATAGCTCTGAACAGTGTCCTCTTTCTCACAACTGAAATACATCAGTTTTGTGAGCTCTTCCTCCCTTGCCAGCATCCATCATATTTTCTTCCCACACACTTACACTTCACTAATGCTATCAATAATGCCTTCCTTCTTCCATATATTTCTTTTTTTTTTTTCATTTCTGCTGCTACATTCCTGGCATTTTATCAGTACTTGCTCCATATTAACCTCCCTCCATCTCCAGCTTCTCTCTTCACTGTGCAAGCACAGTGCAAAACCTCTAAAATGAGTATCTCCCCCCCCCAGTATTTCCAAATGCCCCTGGAACCCACAGGAGCTGCATGACATTGTATAGGAGTGAAATGAGTGCATGCCCTTCCCCATGCACACACTCCAGAGGCAAAAAAAGCTGATGCTCAGCAAGGAACAGGGCAGCTTGTCCTCCCTCAAACATGGCAGCCCTTCTTTTGTTTCTAAGAATGGCCTTAGAGAACAAAAGAGACGTGTTTCCACTGATAAAAAGGAAATAGTTTTGTTGTTACAGAGTGAAGATTATTTCTGCACTGATTCAGAATGGCACAGAGAGATACAGGGATTCTTCTGGAAATTACAGGTAGGAAAAAAGCATCACTTCTTCTTCCATAGAATTTTGCCTATTTCCCAGCTGAACGAAAAGAGATTTGACACACAGATATCCTGGCAGTGATCACTGGGTTATAGGGTAAGCTGTATGTTGATGTGCTGAGTCAGAGCTTTTCAGAGTCAGTTTCAAAGCCAACTTTGCCATACTCCCCAATGTTACCTTCATTCTGCCCTTGAACTTCTAGCTGAAGTGGAACGAGCCAGCTATGAGCCAACACTGGCTGTTTTGACCTATTTTCAGCTTCTTATCTATAAGTTCTAAATGTCCTTTTGTTGCACGGCGCAGTGCATTAAGCAACATTGAGTCCCTACGTGACAAAAGCATGGAATCCACTTTGATCTACTCCCTTGATTAAGATTGAGAAATACAAAAATGAGCCCCCACCTGCATGCATAACACTCTCTGATCCTGCACTGCTTCTTGCAGAGAGACCAGAGGCAAGGTACTTCACGCCAATTGTGAGTGCCCCTGTTAAGCTTCAACACGACCACAGCTTGTCAGGCAGGGGCACACTGAGCTGTGGGGCAGGTTATTCATTTATCAAAGCAGCAGCTTGTGCAGGAGCCCAGAGATCTCAGGGAACCATTTGCTGCTACTGGGGCAGAGTCCATTTCCTCATTTTTAGCAGATGCTGCAGCACCATCCCATCCCTCAGCCACTGTCTCTCTGCTGATGCTATTCCGTTGTTTTGCGAGGGGTTGGTTATGATATTTTTTTCTTTTTCTGCAGCAGCCCAGCTGGAAATGTAAGATAATATCCAAAATAATTAAGAGCTCCTCACACTATATTTCCTGCTCGCATTCTGTCTCCAAGACATCTTCCATGGGAGGTAAGTGGAAGGGAGAGCAGAGTGTCAGAGAGCTGACAACCGAGGCGGACACGAGAAGAATTATAGGCATTCAACAAACATTATAAGGACAATAACACACTGGCTTATGGGTATTTATTTTTTATGAGCGGCTTTGGCAGTATTTTGTTTGAAGTTTTGATGGCCATATGTTTTCCAGGGAGGCACAGCACTGTTTGTAAACTGTGCTATAATTGAAATTGAGTTTTTATGAAATCTATGTGAAATATGATAACACATTAAAATACTCTCCTTTGGAGAGTTTCCTCATTGATTTTTGTTGCATTAAATCTGTTTACACATCAAAGGAAAATATTACATTCTGCCTGTCTTCATTTCAGTCACACCCTTCCTTTTGTTTCCTGGAGACTGCACATGGCAGAGCAAAATCCCCTCTGTTCAGAGCTCTTCCAGCACTCACACTTCTTTTAGTGAAATGATGCTTTACACTATAATTGGACTTCTTTCCCCCATCTGCTTAGCAAACCAGGAACTTTACGACGCCTTTTTCTTCCTTCATCTTTTCAGCAATTCAGCTGTATGTATACACTGGGACCAATTCTGCCCTACTGAAAATATGTGGAATTTCATGGCTGACTTCTCCAGGATCAGGATCAGTCCACAGAGGTATTTGCTATGGACAAAATCTGTAGATGGAGCTATCATGGCTCAGTTCACTTCAGAGGAGCTTTGCTGCTTTATGTGAGCATCTGTCTCTGGAAAAGTTTTTTTGCTATGGCAGATGACGTTTTAAATTCAACCAGCGTGCTTTATCTAGGTCTTCTCAGGTATTGATGTAAAGACTGAGCTTTCTTTAATTTTTGCACATGAAAATATCATTTTATGTATACTTATATACGTGTGTATCAAACAATTGTATATGCTATTGAAAAGTGAATGCATAGGAAGGAAATAATGCAGACACAGGGAAGGCATATTTTTTCCTTAGGAAGAACTCAGAGTGAATCCATCTTAATGACAAAATGAAAATTGAAAGTATTCTTTAGACAGATAACTAGATACACGGCGATAAAACTTACCTTGGTTTACTCACAAAGCACCTTGTCAGAGCATCAGGACTGTGATAACACTGTTTGAATCATCCAGTCCAGGCTGCTCTTCTATGGAGTTAGGACAAAGGCCTATTTCAGACACAAAAGAAGTGATCTGTTTGGTGTTTTTCTCTGTCATTGTAGGGATAACAGCTATATGCTATCACAAGTGCCTGCCGGATTTGTTTCAGAGTTAAAGCTGATCTCTTACCAAATCTTATTTTCATTTCTTGTCTGCTGACTGAAAAATTGTCATATTTTTTTTCTCCTCTTTGCCCTAGCTTGGCTTTCATTTCCTTCTTTTTCCAGAAAATATAGTGTGCTGTGTGTGTTCGGACCATCAAACCCCAAAGCTGACTCTACACCCTATGCACAGAACCTCACCCTGCCCAGAAGAGATGTGTAGGTCGAGACTCATCATGGAACTGTGCACTGCCTGGAGCACAAGGTTGCATTGTCTTTATTGTATTTGCTGCTGTGTTGTGGCTGAAAATGCTTTTACTGTTGACAAAACCTATCTAGCTCCTCATAAACCCCACATACCTCTATGGCCCCCTAGTTGGGCAGATATTCCACACTGTTGGCAGCCCATAAGCTATATTATCTCTGTGCCTCTGCTTTCTTTTGCTGTGCCTTTGTTTTGGTTAATTTTTAGGTGTAAAAAGTTCACTTGTAAGCAGTCAACAAGGAAATCACTGAGGCCTATGCATGAGATTGCCATCTGTGACTGAGATGGAGGAACACCAGCTTGTGGGGTAGTGATGGTACAAGGATGGCTCATAAAGATAGAAGATGAAATAAAAAATCATAGCTATCTGTACTGGAATTAAGAGGCAGGACTTGGATGCTGAGGCCACCTCTAAAATGGCTGTCCAGGCACTGAGAGACGATAGTTCCTATGTTAAGCGTAAGGTATACATGCAAGGAGAACAATCCCAAAAGATATTGGAACGTTTAAATGAATGCAGCTGTGAAAGTTCTTTGAAGGAACAGCAAAGTTAACACAGATTAATTGAGTTACTGTTCTCATGAATTAATTTTCCACAAAAGAGCTCTAAGGTTGCAATGAAAACTGATATTTGTTTTCAACTCAGTTCAGTGTTCAGTGCCTGAATGCAAACTTGGCTCCATCCATCAACACCCTGGTGCACCAGCCCCAGAAGTTTCTTCTCCCTCTCTCCTTATGCATATATATATATGGAAATGTGTCTGAGGTGAGAAAATTCAAGATCTGAGGATGACAAAGATTAATGCAAAGCCTGATGAAGACCACAGCAGTTGACCAATGAATTTTCTACCCAAGGGCTGCTGATCCAAAGGGGCTCCTTGGCAGCAAGAGATGCATGGCTGATTGTCCTGCACATTACAAACAATAGGTAAGGCCTTCTGTGCATTATTTACTATTAGGAAGAGTGGAAAGAGAAGTGGGAAGTGAATATTAAGACATAGCTTTCACAAAAAACAAGTTGTAACACAGTTCCAAAGCAGGCACTTGAGTACAGGAAAGTATGATATCTTTCGGGCATTTAAAAATTAAAAGAGGGGAGGAAGGAGAAATTTTGAATGATTAGGGGAAAATCATATTTCAGTCTAACAAACTTGGACTCTTCCAACTCCTTTTGCATTAACTGAAGAGCAAAATCTGCCTTACTCTGTGGTTGTGGCTGTGATAGGCTCCAATTTCAGCTCAAGTGGAGGTGGCACTGCCTTTATTTCTGTCGGTAGGCTTTCAAGAAGGAGCAGAGGCCTTTAAATAGATAAATAGATGTGTATCTCTTTTTTATTTTTTCCTGAAATTCACACTTGGCTAGTTACCTTCTAAACCAAAAATAAAAACAAAACAAAACAAATCCTCCAGGAAATTAGGTGAGACAGAACAAGAAGAAAAAGGTTTCTAGGCAGCTTTTCCTCTCTTTCCATGCAAGTCCCTCTTGGTTTGCAGGTTTTTTTTTTTGTTAATTCGGAGTTTCTGAGCTGCGGCAAACTGTGCAGCCCTCTTTCTCATTCCTGGGCAGCTTTATTTGCTCTTCTCCTCTGAGGCCAGGCTGTCAGCTCCCCATGCTTTACTTCAGCTTCTCTCCTTGAGCTACAGGCTTTCATAATTGTAATTTTTCTCTTTCATGTCCTTTGCCATGTGACATGCCAGGCAGCCAGCTCCTATGCTCCAGCCTTTGTGCTGCATCCCTGCTTCTGTACACATGGGGCCACTTGCTCCCTCCTTTATCGGCCTCCAAATAAAATGGAGAAAGCACAAATCAAAGATATAGCCCAGTGGAATAGGTACTAGGAAACTGAGTGGGCTAGAACGAGCAAGAGACAAAAAGAGAAAGAGATAAAAATGAGAAAAGAAATGAATTTATATATGAAAAAGTCAGAAGAAAACAGCAAAAAAGAAAGGGCAGACAAAATCCATGAAAAAGAATAGAAAGGCAAATATAGAGAAAGTGCCCTATGCATAGAAACTTTTGAAGAGCTTATTGTAGGGCAGGTTCTGAGCATGCCTGAAGAAATAATAGATACATATAATAATAATAATATAGATAATATTAATAATAATAATAGATATTTCTGATGGGGAGGGTGTGTGTGCAGGACTTCTGTGTAGATTGTATGATGATTGTATATACACATATGTGTGCATATGAATATATATAAATTATATTTATTTTGTATATATATAAAATGTGCATAGGATATGTGTCAGTACAAGTGTTAATTGTATTAAATGTAAGAACAGAACTCTTATTTACAGAAACACATGCTTATCTTTTTCAGGGTAGCCTCCCCATAGCAGTGATTCCCACCTGGGAGGAGCTGACAGCCTGGGGGTGGACTTGTCCACATTTACACTGTGTCTCCAATGTGCTCTCCTACAGTCATCTGTCAGGTAAACTCTTGGGATTTGACATCTCAGCACCACTGGGTGGTGCATGGGCAGTCAAAGGCCAGTGTTTGGGTGAGAATGGGGACCCAGCCTGTGGGTCAGTGCGGATATACCCAGTGGTGAGTCAGTGGTAAGGACTAGGATGGCTAGAAACCAAAGCATTTCCTACAGGAAATGTGGCATGCATTAATTATGAAGTAGTGTCACATTGAGGAGCCACACAACAAAAGCAACAGCAGCATACAATTTAGGAAATTTCACAATTGGATTAATTATCAAGACATATTGTGGATGATAGCAAATACATGGCTGGTTAGCTTTGGCATAATACAAAATAAATGTAGACATTAATAAATAGCTGTGCATTTCTGCCATAACTTTGATGTTAATTGTACATTATGTGTTCTATAATACATGAGCTGTTTTTCTATTAAATGAACATATTGCACAAAGTATTTATTATGTTTTCTCTCTGTCTACAAAAAGAATAAAATGCAATAGTTCACCAAAGTATTTTCATTTTTTAAGTAATGATGGAAGCAATGCTCTATGCTATGAATACATTTTCAAAATTATATTTAATAGTTGTTCCTGTTTTGTTTCTACGTATTTCTTGAACTTTCAAATCTTCTCAGGAGAATCATGTTCAAAGTAATATTTAGCATAGAGAAAACCTAAATATTTCATGATATAATTTGCTCTTATTAATGTAATTGTCTGTATAGCTTAGATTAAAAATTTACAAGAATTCTTTTCTCTTTCAATAGAAGCTGTAATTTCTTAAGAATTTCCATAAATGTTTTGAGATAATTCTCAGCTCTGGGAATCATTGGAAATATTCTCATTAATTTGATATTGAATCTGATGTTGAAATTGACTTTACACTTATTTTTTTCTTTATAGCCCTGCCAGAGATTCTTTGTCATAGAATTAGTACTCATGTAACTAAGATACAAAAGATTAAATATTTTCCTTAGCAATTGCATGAGTAGACTCTGACATTTAATTTCTTCCATTTTTTAGCATTCTGATTATTGCTTTTCTTGAGCAGACATTTTAATATTTTAATACTAATCTCTCCACACAACCAGTAGTGTTTTATAGTCCAAGCAATTCCATGACATTCTGTGTCACTGCTCACTTGTTACACCAAAGAAATTGTATGGCAGTCTATGGATGCAAAGGAAGAGCATATATAATTAGGTAATGCAATCTCTTCCCTCCCACAAGCTCCTTGTCTGAAATATCCCTTCTGCTTTAGTCAGAAGCAATAACTAGATCAGTTCTTTCCTTTTCTGAAATATCTGTAAGTAAAGAGACTGTATACTTGTCATTCTTATTCTTTTAAAGTTTCCTATTATTGGACTGGAAAAAAACTCAAAACAATTTCCTTTAAGGAGTATGAAGAGAACATGTTTCTGTTTTTCTCTAGTTTCCTAGATCTTTTTTAATTAAATTGAAAATCTTATGATATTGCCCTGAATCCATCAAATATTCATCCAAATGATTCTGTTTATTGGCATCTCCACATTAGCATATTAGTCTGTTAAAATTCCTGTAACCATCCATCTGCCTCGTGGCTCCACTTCTAAGCAGACTTTCTCTCAGCTGCTAGTACCATTAAAATCAACTTTTTTGCTTGAGCTTACTTTCATTTAAGCCACCGCTAGTGTAGAAAGGAGCTCATTTAGTGATGCTTTTTCACCTTTTAGGTTAACTCTGAATGCATCATTAACAGAAAGATGTTGACTAATTTGGAGGGAGTTTAGAGAGAAGCTGTAAAAGTGGTTAGTGGGTCAGGAAAGCATGCACTCTGCAGAATGATAAAATGAACTATTCACGTCTAGTATGGCTGAAAATCATGATTAGGAATTTTTAAAAGGTGTAAACATGAGTAGTGGAAGAATTCAGTGCATTAAGACAGAAGTTGTGTGAGGAGAAAGTAGAAAATTCCTCTTTGGATGTTCACGATGGCAGTTTGGAGAAAGTCGTGACACCACAGTGCAGGTGGTAAGACTAGAGAATTGCAGGAGCTTTTGTGTTGCATGCGTGTGTATAGTACTTCTATAGGTAAAAAATGCCACCAACAAGTGAGAGAATAAGCCTAAATATGAGAAAATTGCCATTTGTTTGTAGCCACATCTTCTGATGGGCCCCATATTAAGCTGCGGACATCTCCTTTTTGAACTGCTGGAGGGCTTGGCATGCAGACCATTAAAAATCACAAAAGAGTAATAAAAATAGGAAGCAATCTGGCTTTGCCAGAGATTTTTGACCCAATTTCCCACAAGGACAGCTCTAATAGTACATAACACTGCCCGATAGCATAACTCGATCAGAGGGACTCTGGGTGGTCTGAGGCAGTATCCACTTGAAATTAGTTGCTTGTTTTACTTTGATTTGACTCACAGCTGTGCAAGCTGGGGATTCTGAATTTACAATTTCAGCAACACTGCCGAGTATACAACTTATGCCTGCACATCACACAGGCTTTTGGTTGTACTCGCCTTGCTTCATCTGGCCTTCATTTGTACAGAGGTCCAAAACTTCGTGGCTAAATGCCATGCAGGAATTTGCACAATCACAGAACAGTATTTAATTTGTGGGTAGACTTTAAGAACACTAGGTGATGGAGTTTAAAAAAAAGAAATTACGTTGGGAAGATTTCAAATACAGTATCTTCTTCAGTGAGTAAACTCATTCACATTCCAACATTTAAGTATAAAATGGCCTCAGGAAACTCAGTACTCTGTGTGGTCAGCAGTACTGGCAATATCTTTGCACAATATCATGGTTTGGTTTAATTTCCAAAGAGAAAACTTATTAAGAGGAAAGTGAAAACCACTGTAAAGGTAAACATTTCATAAGCCAACTGACAACCACATTAGAAATATTAAATAAGCTTAGAAAATGTTATCTGGTTTGCCTACATATTTTAATGTGCTCAGGGAGAAAAATGTTACCTGACTGCATCACAGGATCCAGTGATTAAGAACCGAATGAGACCTAAAGATCATCTATTTCAGTAATATGTCTCTGTCAGTGGTGAGATGCGTGAAAAAAATCTAAGGAAACTCTTTTCCCAAGCTCAGGCTACAAAGATACAAAACACATCCTAGCCACGCTCCAATATCTGAAACATGAATGTTTAAACTTCATTCCCTTTTTTTGGAGCTATTAATTATGTCTCTGGATGGATTATGCCTCTTGGATGGCTGTAGATTATCTAGCTCCTTTAAAAACTCTTGTCCTCAAGCAAATTTAATCTACAAATGAGGCTATAACTTAGGGAACATTCATGCAAAGGGATGAAATTCTTGTTTAACTTCAAGTAAATATGTATTCAAATTATTTTAAACAGTTCCAGTTGTTTTCTTTGTTTCTGTGTTAGGTGTGTGCAACATGGATGAATGGTAAAACCTTCTCACAGTCCTTATTGGACATCCCTCTCTCCTTGTCCTTGGAAAGCAGTACAGGTGAGGAGCTCACTGCACTGACTGCATGGTGGTTCCAGAGAGTAAATAACTGCAGTTATGTATAGTATACACTGATGCAACATACACTGTCAAAAATCTCTAGCTTGGCTGTAGTCTTCCTTACTCCAAAACTTCATATGAGAAAGAATACACTGAGTCTGAGCTGACCATGGTGTCCAGATGTCCCAGGCAATTTTGTTACAGAGATATTTAAAAGGAATGAAGTGAAGTAGCTTTGTCCATTCCAATAGCTATCTATGTGTCTGTCTGTGGTTTATTGCTTTTTTTCCCTGGATCCACTTATTCCTAAGGAAAATTTTCATAATAATTGTGGTGGATTTTGCTGCAAATCCATAATACAAATCACTGTTCCAGCAGGTACTGCAAGTGACATTTGATCCAAAGGCCAAAGCTTCTCTTATTAACAGCAGAGAGGAGCAAATACGTTCAAGGGAGTGATGTGTGCCAAGCAGGAAGAATAATATAATATCCTCTCCTGTGAGCTGGATTGACTCTGCTGTGAGATGGCAAGCTCTAGATTGCTTGTTGTGCTTAAAAAACTGGTGAAGCATGAGTATAGCTTGAGGGAAATGCTGATGCAAGAGATACTCTAGGAGAAAAATGATGGGTAGAAAATGTAATTTATCTTGACCTTACATCCTAATAGTCACAAAAAAAAAAAAAAAAGAAAAAAAAAAAAAAAGAAAAGGAAAAACCTCGAAACAACACCTACCAAAATGAAACAGAACAAAAGTTAGGAAAAAGGAAACACCTACTGACCTGCAGTAAGTAGCTCCTTATGTTTTATACTCTAAGAATTTCAAAAATAGTTAAAATTGAGGAGTATTTTTTTTTATTGTGTTAAACATTGTTGATATTTTATATCAATACTCTCATGAATAATTACTGTTTTGCTGTTAAGCCAGAATTTTTCCTAATATAATTTTGTTCATATTTTAACTTGGAAAAAAAGCACTTCACAGTAAACCAGTCCGCAGCATGGTTTATCTATACAAGACTGACAAAATTCTAGAAGACTGGTGGTAAAATGAGATTTACCAAATATAGCTAAAAATTAGGCTGTCTTCCTGCATTATAGCCTAGCTCAGTGAGAACCAACAGATGAACAAGGTATGCCAAAGGTAAAAAATGTTTTGTCACTCTTAAAAACCTGAAGTATTATCATTCGCAGAGGTGCAAAGATAAGACGTGTTTATTGTTTCCATTGCTTGTAGTTCCCTGCATTCAGTAATACATATTATCATAATTAGTTTTATATAAAGTTCAAAGCAAGCTTGTTCTTGTACACAAATTTAAGCAAATGTGTTATAAGCTGCCTGATATTTCTTGGCTGGAAAACAACGCAAATATGTTGAAAACATTTGATGTACACCAGTATAAAATCAATCTAGTATTGAGTCCGAAAACAACATCCTCCATCTCAGCACATGGTCTGTTCCTATCTTCATTCCTATCTCTTTGCCTTGCAGATAGCACCAGCAACAAGCAATTTCAAGCTCCAATTATTGAATTTACTGACAGCTCATGATAAGAGGGAGAATACATGCACTGTTCTATTACTCTTAGCAGTCTGTTGGATCTTGATGATGCTGGTATCTAGACATGCTCTGTAGTTTCCCTGGGCACTTTGCAAGTGAAACATTCAATGCATTAATTTTATTTTGTCTTTACATTTTTGATTGATATGTATCCGGACGTATAAATGCCAAAAAGCATTTCATGACAAGAAAAGAACAAAAAATCTTATTTTTCTGAAAGTGATGAGGAATTATCTACAAATACCTAAATTAGATGAGGACAGTGCATTAGTGTTTTTCAAAGGTTACTAGCCTATGCTTTAGCAACAAAATGATTAAGATTTGAATTAAAAGTCCATTAGAAGATCAATATTCAAAATCTCTTCTTTGAGTGTCATGTTCTGCACTACTAATGTGATGGTGACTTGGAGGAAGGGTGTCAAACTTCTCCATGACTACATGTTCCAGAAATTCTCCATCCTGAGCACTACCGTTCCCGAAATAATTTAGCTAATGAGTTAAAACTAAGTGCAGTATCATGTTGGCAACAGTTAGAGCTGCTAATATTATTAATAAGGATATTATGACTTTTTGGCAAATCTAAACCTAAATATTAATGAACCCAACTGATGTTCAAAACTGAATGTAGTTCACGTTAAATTTTAAAGCTTTGAATTACATGAAGATCTTTGCAAGTCCTAGTTCAATCGACAGTAATTGCAATTTGCCTTCAGCTACTGTGCCTCTGTGTTATTTTTCCCTGTTGGTGTGGGAGATAACAAATGTGTGAATGACATTTCAGCCTGGTAATTGGGCCATTTATAGTTCCTTGTTAGTTCTTGCTGGATAAAGGCTGTGGTGCTGATTTTACACAAGGATCAAGCACCTCATTAAAAGCACAGTGCTGAAAGCATGCCTGAGATACCTGTCTGCAAGACAAGTGTTGCTATGTAATACGTGAAAAATAAATGACTTTGTACTTGCCATTATCATAAAAAGATGGCATTTCTGACAACTAAGACAACCTCTTAGTCTTCTTCTGTATTGACCTCTAATTTAGAGAAGTCTTTGTTGGTTCAAGTGGTGTTACCCCTCCTTGTTCCAGCTTTGTTTTTGCAGGAGCTGAGCCATTGTGGCTCAGCCCTACTCTAGCCCTGAATTCCTGGATGTTTGCTGGGGGCAAGCACGGAGCAATGAGATGGAAGCCAGCAGTGGGCCATAAAATCATAGGATGGTCTGGATTGAAAAAGACCATACTGATCATCTGGTTTAAACCCCCTGCCATGGGCAGGGTCACCAACTACTAGACCAGGCTGCCCAGAGCCACATCCAGCCTGGCCTTGAATGCCTCCAGGGATGGGGCATCCACAACCTCCTTGGGCAACCTGTTCCAGTGCCTCACCAGCCTCTGTGTGAAAAACTTCCTCCTAACATCTAACCTAAATCTCCCCTGTCTGAGTTCAAAACCAATTCCATCTTGTCCTATCACTATCAACCCATGTAAACAGCCGTTCTTTGGGCGAAGACTTGAGTGCAGCTAGCTCAACCCAGGTTGTTTTCCTCTCCATCTTCTTCAGGCGGTGGAGATGTTCTGGATTCCAGTTTACAGTGAGATTGTCTGTCAGTGACTGTGCCAGCGATAGCAAAAGCTAGAGCATTCTCTAGCACAGTTGGTATGAATTAATTGTGAAGCAGTTGTAGGAAGACCAACTACTTGCAGTAGAAGAAAAATGAAAACAACAGATATTTTCAGGCACTTTCACCAGGGGCACAGACACACTATTCTTCCAGCTATGCCAGCAAGTTTAATAAAAGGTATTACCTCTCCCCCCACAAAACTTGTTTCTATTATATTGTAAGACCATCACAGCAATATCAATGCTACTGTCATAATATTAGCAGGAAAATGTTACTAGTATCTATTCAGCTTCAAGCAATTCCCTGATACCATCAAAGAATATGATTTTTGGTATTTAGATATATGAAGGCAAGATGTTCAAGATATACTTTTTCTTCTTTTCTTTTCTTTTTTTTTTTTTTGGGGTAGAGAAAGAGATTTCCGTGTAACTATCCACTGAAGGATTGTAGCTTAGCTTTATGCTTGGTTTTGGCTGCATCATTTCACTGCAGCTGCTGCTGCTGAAATTGTTCAGTAGCAAAATGGGAGGAACTCAGTGAATGTGTAGGAGAAAAAATCTGTCTAGACTTGTTGAGATTGTCACTTAGGAAAAAAGCCTCTGCGAAACGCAGGTTGCATTTAGCACTATGCTAGCAACGACTTGGAACTCCTATTATTATTAAATTCGCAGTGTTCACAGTGCTCAAAAGTGAGTGTGAAATGTGCCTGACTTCTCTAATGGGTTTTGGAATCAGAAAAATATGTAAATGCCTGAAGATCTTTCCAGTGATATTGTCATCATCCATCTGCATTACACTTTTGCCTTAAACTAGAACATTCTCTCATAGCGAATAGGATGCTTGAAGGGGAAGTTTCTATTGCCTTTTTATTGATTATTAATGAAATCACAGTGCTCTCAGCATGTGAAAACTGCAGCCCTGAAATAAGGCTAGGCTCTGATAATTGTTTCTCTTAAATCATAAATATAACAAGAAAAGGGAGCTTTCTAGGAGATTTCATGATTTATGAAAATTGAGTAATAAACATTGCTTGATTTGCTGGGAATCTGGAGAAGTGTTTCAGGCAGCTTAGGAGAATCAAACATATTTCAAGTTTCTTGAATTTCCAGGCATATTGTCAAGAGGAGTGACTGAAAAACCCTAACAGATAATGATGAAAAATGTAAGTACAGTGAAGGTTCCTAATAAAAGGACACTATAGAAAGCCATTGTCTGGCTTACTAGTTAAGAAAACAGAGAACTAATGATTATAAAGAAGTACTACATATGTTTAAACAGTTTTTCAAAGGGCTGTGATGTACTGCATAGCCAATAAATTTGCCAAATGAAGCACGAAAGCAGCAGATTGACAGAAGAAATTCATGACTAGGTTGTGAAAGCACAGGGGGACATAGCCCCTACAGCTGTCCTCCCACATGTTCTCAGAGATAAAGAACATCCTCTACAGCTACGCCAAAGGACGTTGTGTGCAGTGGATGCCTTCATCTGTGCATGTTTTATTAACAAACCTTCATGTGCAGATTTCCTGCTATTAACATGAGTTTTTCCACTGTCACACTCCAAGCAGCATATGGTGTCCTGGACTGGAAAAAGCCCGTGGTTTGCATCAGACTCAGCATGAAATCACATCTGTGGGCTCATCCCATGGATGCACAATGCAGATGTGCTCCTCATCACCCCTTCTGTGGCTGCAGGGGCAGCTCCTAGCAGAGAAAAGTCTCCTCATACAGGCTAGCAATGCAGAACTTGAGATGTTTACAGAGATTTCCACATGAATTATGAAATGCTACCCATGGCTATTTCACTAGTTCGGTTAACTCATGACAGTAGACATGCCACCACATTGGAACAATGTACAGACAGATGTGGTAGGTCTCATCCTAACATTGTCTGCATCATAAATTTGGGAATAGTCACTTACTCTTCTTTGCCTTGTCTCAGAATAAGCTATCTTTTCACGCCAATATCTTCCTTCAATTTGAAGGAATGTAGAAAGAAAGCAGACATTACATCAGTTATGTAATATCAGGATAGTGAAGCACTGGAACAGGTTACCCAGAGAGGCAGTGGATTCCTCATCTCTGCAGAGACTCGAGGTCAGGTTGGACCAGGTTCCAAGTAATCTGATGGAGATAGAGATGTTCCTGTTCCTTGCGAGGAATTGTACCAGATGGCCTCTAAGTGTTCCTTCCAACTAAAAAAATACTATGGTTCTATGAATATAATATATTTTATGAAACCTTAAGCTTTTGACAAAGATTTCAAACTTCCTAGTAAATCTGTGCTTGACCATGTGTCCCTAAAAAGACAAGGCCAAACTGTTTTACCCCCCAGTGTGCCTTGTCATGATGATACAGGGAAAATTGAAGTTGTTTATGAAGGGATAGAATAATTTTGTATAAAGACACATGAAAGATGCTTGACATAGTAATCCATTTTAGAATATGGTCAAAGCTAAAAGTTCGACTAAGTCTCATGGGACCAAAGAAAATAATTAAATCAATTATTCAAAAATTATTGAAGGAAGTCTTTTGCAACAGCCAAATAGGTTAAAATTAAACATTTTAAATTGCAAATAGCATAGCATTGTTTCTTAAAATGTATCAAGATTAACTGATGCCTCTGTTCTGGCTGCATAATCCTAACCCAGCAGAGCAGATGCGTATGGTAGAGAAGCTGGTGACATTTTGTGTTACATTATCATCTAATTATTCAATAAAAGAATTAGAAGGCACAGTTGAATGTAACTCTTTGGCAGAGCTAGGGCTTATGCTTGCCTGGGTTTGCCACACATTTAACAACATGAGACTACACCTCTGCCAGGCACTGGTTGATGAAAATCCTCATTCCCTTCATTTTTGTCATTTCCCCAGTGTTTCCATGGAATTACCATGCCAGCAGGATCAGGTGATGACTAGTTAATATGCTGCAATATGTGCTGTTGGGTTATAATTTTTACTGAGTTTTATTGCTTCATGTCCTTTGTCTGGACAGAAACTTCTCTATAGTGCTAAAGTTTCCATTTTATTTTTTTCATGCAGGACATTCCTTTAGCTACACCTTTGCATTTTTGAGGGTTTGAAAAGGAGCTGAAATGCTGTTTCAGGTCAGTTCATTCTTATTCGAACAAAGGAAGATTTCCAGCTTTAAGCATGTCTTCATAAATTCAGTTCTCGCAAAGAGTTTGTATGGAGTAATCACCAAAGCAGGCATTGTCTCTTTTTAAGTATCTTTGTAGGGATATTCCTTTCTAGTTTTGGCAAGGGACTTACTTAAGAGTTGCCAGATAATGACTGCCTAAAGAATATTAATGTTTTTAGCTCCTCCACTCGATTATCATTTGAAGGAATATGTCAAAATGACAAAAAATAATAATAATAATAATAATACCAGAGCTATCTTTCTTAAAAGTTTTGTAATTTTGATTGCAGAAAATATGAAACATCTGAAAATTGACACATCAGGAGAATGTATCATTTGGAGGCTGCTAAGTAATATAAGTTTTCGTCTTTAAGTAGGCAGATGGATTTAGCAGTAAGAAAATTTCTCTAACTATTTCTCAGCAGTAAATGTTCTTAACATTTGGGGAATTAAGAATTTAGAGCACTTATGAAAAGGATTAATTTTACTAAGAATTTTTTAAGCCCACACAAAATCTTCTAAAAATGAGCTCTTTTCTTGCAAATGGGGATGAGGAAAAAGCCATGTCTGTACACCTTGAGCTCCCTACCTCCCATCAGGCTGCTGGTGGTCGTGACATGGAAAGTGAGAAGGCAAGAAAAGCAAATCTGCCAATTTAAGAAGAATTTTGCAGATCCAGTTTCCATCCGGACCAAACAGAAAGGCCATGTGCCCTCTCATTTCATGGGCAAAAGCAAAAGGAAAACAAAACTAAGGCCATAAAGAGGTCATCTTCTCATTTTGTATTTTAGATGAGATTGTACTCCTGTGTCTCTCCTGACAGCAGTCACAGACATCATCATCATCCTCTCCCATCTCCTTTCCCTGAAACACATCCCCTATAATCCACCTCCTTAATTATTTTCTGACTGTTATGTTAGAAGTCTGAGACAGACTGAAGAGAACTGCCCAGGCCAGTCTGATCTTCTCCCATCTTTCCTGTCCTCTTCGTTCTATCTTCTAATTCTAGGTAAGACTGATCACCCTTGGAATTCCTCTCATCTCTTTCTCTCCCTCATGTCCCAGTCCAGGGCACTAATTGTAGATCTCCAAGGTAAAGAGGAGAGAAAGCAGAAGGAAATGGAAGAGCTGGAAGCTCTCATATTTTCTGCAATCAAAATCAAAATCTTGCACTCCAAGCAGACAGATAAAGAACTCACCTCCCTCACATCACTTAAATAGTTCTTATCCTTAGAAGTTACCTTGAGCTTTATCTGGATAAGTATGAGTCTTTCTAGAGAGTGGCCTGAAATTCTGTATAGAAACTGTAAAAAAATGTATGGCTACTGTGTTTGCGCAATCATTTATAATTTGGTGTTTATTAAGTTACTATCAAGAGCACCATATTGTAATATTTGTTTTGTATTTTTATTGCATATAATGCTTCTTCTAATAGCATTGTTTCAATGATATAGAAAGTTAAATATGTCTATAGATAATCACAATCTCCTTTTGTTTTTCATATAGATAGCCATCATTTAATTTAAGTACTTAGGATTCATTTTCTAAAGCAAAACAAGATTTCACAATTGATAAAAGGGATATATACATCTGTGCATTGTGTATATTTGGCAATATCTTTCTGCAGTAGTCTTTGAACTCAAGTAGTTATTACGATAAAATATAAAAAACAGTTCTGCAGATGCTGTCTGATTCATATCGACTGCTATTTAACAAGTATCAACTCTACCAAACTATAGTTATTTAAGAAACAAATCCTTCAGCTTCCTTTGAAAATTTCTAGCCTTAAAACTTAGAATGAGTTTTTGTCAGAGCAAAGCTAATGCTTCATCTCTTCTAGGTTATTAAGTTTTAGTCTTACACTACCAGTAAGTACAGTGATAGGTACATGGAGAGGGCAATTGACTGTCTCTAAAGGTTAACTGTCTTCTGGCTGAAAATGAGTACAATTACTCACCAAAAAGCAAATGACTAAAACCTTCATCTGAGGAGTTTTCAAATCTAACTGGAATGGACACTGTGCAACTCACAGAGGATGGGATTTATAGAAGGAAATAAAAAAGCATCTAAAGAAATGAAAGATTAAAGTGATTCATGACAGTGTTCCAAAGCAAATGCAGATTATTTTGGCTTTGGGAAGAGAGTACATGGTTTACCATCCTTTCTGAACTTCGTTGCCTCAAAGCTGCATTAATTTGTTTAGTTGTGAGGTGAGGGACTGAGGGAAGAGCATAGGTCACTGCATGGATCAGTTCATCCCTGTTTGCAATGCCATGAGAAAACATTATTTACCAGGTTGAACTAAGCATTGGCTATTATTCATTTTGGTGAAAGCCTGACTGCATTAAAATCATTGAAAAGTCTAAGATTTAATTCCAGGGAAGTAAGATCAGGTCAGGACTCTGCAGGTGTAAGAGATGTATGAACTTTGCTGGCTTGCCCTGCTGAGCTGCAAGCTTTCAGAACTGGAAATAACACTGTAGAGAAGAGCAGCCCTGCTCTCACCTCTCCAGAAGCAGAGTGATCTTAAAGCACAGAAAGAAAACACAAATGAAGTGAAAAAATTAATAGTGAGCTGTTAAGATAATTGAAATGTGATTTTTTTTCTCTTCTTTCTTGCATGTTAAAGAAGAGTTCAGTGTTTCATCCCTAAGAGGCCAGACAAGCCCACTGAAGCACAAGTGAGGATTATTTCCACATAATTCTGTATTATATTGGAGTCAACTCTTTACAGTGGTAGATAATGGCAGGACAAGGGGAAATGGTTTTAAGTTGAAGGTGGAAAGATTTAGGTTGGATTTTACAGGGAAATTCTTTACTATGAGAGTGGTGAGGTGCTGGAACAGCTGCCTAGAGAGGCTGTGGATGCCTCGTCCCTGGAGGTGTTCAAGACCAGGTTGGATGGGTTCCTGGGCAGCCTGGTCTAGTATTAAATGTGGAGGTTGGCAGCCCTGCCTGCGGCATGGGGGTTGGAACTTGATGATCCTTGAAATCCCTTCCAACCCAAGCCATTCTATTATTCTATGATTCTATGATTTCAGAAATGGATGTTTTCTGTCGCTCTAGGATGACAGGGAGAAGAGAGGGAAAGTCCGAAGAGCACAAAAACACAGTGGAAGCACAACATAATTTGGACAAGTAAAAGTGCTTAGTTCTGTTTAATGTTGTAAGTTCTGTATCATTTTCAAGTTATAATTTATTTTTTGTCACTAAATTATGATTTTTCCCATTTAAAAGATTGAGTTTTGTCCAAAGCAAAACATTTTTATCTAAAGAGCTAGAGTGCTTTAGAACAGGTCCCTTTTCCAGGTGTTATGAAGCAGTGAGGAAAAAAAGATCCCTGAGGGCAGTTAGGCAATGGGGTGGGACCTTCTTTCCACCTGTGAACACTAATGTGGGCAAGATTTTTGGGCGTTGCAATGCAACACATTCACGTGCTCTGGAGAAATGCTGACCTCTTGCAGATGCAGCTGGAAGCAATAGGAGAGGTGCTCTGTATGTGCCTTATGGCATGTCACATATTGCTGATCGCAAAGACTGAAATCCCAGCAGTCTCAGACTAGATATCCAAAATTAGCAAACTGTTTTGTTCTGCATCTGTTTGTACTTCAGCCTCCTGCAACGGAATTAGTAGGCTACTGTCCTGCCATTGTAGCATGGAGGTGAAGATCAATGGTCATTCCCCACAAAAGTGGGGAAATAATGACTGTGGTTAGGAAATCAGTGTGGAGATTAGCAGCTCTGTCCTCAGCACAATGTTTAAACCTTGCTGGTAAATATAAACAACCGCACAATTAACAGCGGTGTTGAGATAAAATATTGACCAACTGTACTCATTAAAGTAGCCCTGATTGATCTGTGCACCAAATGGGTCAGGGTCCTGTGGAAATATGAGTGTGCCACGGTATAATTAGAGAGCATATCAATATAGTGCATGAGAGCAAAAGAGAAGATTGTCCAGACACATTGACTTATGAATGCTTGACATTGCAATGTTAACAACAAATGATAATAAGTTATTAACATTTATATTTTGTGTGTGATGGGTATGAAATGTAACAGAAAGCTTTTCTAACATTTATGTCAGGTACGCTTTGGCAAGACATGGGCCTAATCAGTAGATAAGATGCATGCAGGTGTCTTTCAGCTCGGCTTTCCTGGGACCCTAAATTTCAATTGCTGCTGGGAACAGTGTTTTTCCAATCACAGAAAATAAGCTGAGAGGTTTAAACTAAAACAAACTTCTCTGGTGAGAAAGAAAATTCAAAGAAACTGAAAGTATGGAAAAAAATCTGAATAAGAAAAAGATTGCAAATTAACCTACCCCTTCCTCAGAGACTTGGCCCCATTTCTGAGCACTGGGGTCCTCCTAGAAAGGGATTGTGGCAGCAACCATCAAACACCCCATGGTGCCATCAGATGATCCTGCTGATTTGGATGTCATGCCCTTTGTCATTTACTGCCCCTGAACTAGCTAGTGAATTTGCTGGTCGCTGCTCATAGAAAGTCAAGAAAACAGAGTGCTAATGCCATTTGAAAAACAGAAGATTATGTCAGGGTGCAGAGGAACAGTAGCCTAAGTGACATCATCTTGTGAAAGCATTCTGGCATGCTGGGGTTTGTTGTCCAGAAATACCTTTTGTAGGGCTAAACTATTTCCTTAGCTTGCAAACTAAGCAGAGAAGAGGTTTTTTTTCGTTCAGTTTTCCATGAATGTGAGTGGAAGAGAAAACCACGAGCACTGTAGTGATGCACATCTCATGATTTCGAGGCCAGATAACTGCATCAGTGCAATGCTCTGTGCACTGAGGGGATGTGTCATGCCAGCCATGGGTAACAGCACCACTTTTAGACATGTTGTGTTTGTCTTATGCTCCAGGAGGCAGGGAACTGCTCATCCAGCTGGCTAGCATGAAATTAAAAGCATCTAAGACCAGGTTTCATAGAGAAACTCTGGTTTTCACTGAGCAGTAAATAACTGTGGTTAAACATATTCTGCTATTCCACTGGCAGCAAAGTTAGTTTTTTTCTCTGTGAATTATATACTTTAAATGTTACAGCAAGAGAAGGTAAAGGGTAGCTCTTCTCTTAGTTTTCAAAAATTGTCATAATTTTTAGAGCTCTTTTCTTAACAATTGAGTGCTGGCTCAGTTATCCTTTGTTTTTCGCTACGTCTAATTGATTTCACTTATTTAGGCGTAAGCCGTAGCAGTTAGCTCTATTACATACCTGTCAGCTTCAATTCCGTTCCTCCAAGTCATGCACTGTCTATTCTGCTGTGTACCAGAGCCAGTCGGAGGCATCATCTGGATGCACAAGATCTGCAGCTGATTTGGAGCTATCCCTTTGTATCTTCTGGCTTTAATTAACAAAAAAGTTTTGCCTTTTCCTCTCCTTTTTTTCTACTTCTGATTGATCTTGGCTGACCCACAGGATTTCACATGAAACAAAAGTTTTTTCCTAAAGCTCCTTTGAGCATATGTCATGTTGTTTCCTAAATTCGTTAACAGTTCCATCTGTTTAGCAATCTTCATTTTCAAACATCATATCATAAGATATTCAGGAACTGTAAAAGGTCATTTAGGCCTTAAAGCTTTGTTCTCACTATCTCTGAGAGTTCTGTACCCAGCTATCTCACATTCTATCTGGTCTCTTGGGCAATATATTTTAATAAGCCTCTAATGCCAAAGTTAATTATCTGAATCTGCAAATTCAAGCTCCTAAGCATCCTTTTCCTTCTTTGCCTCTAAAATACAGAGAAGTATCTCATGTTCTTAATTACAGTTTGTTTTCTTTTGGCCATTAGCCACACATTAGTAATGTGTTTAGAAGCAAGTCATTTTGCAGCTTACGTGACCAGTATCAATTATTACTGGTTTGTTCTGTCTGCTTTGCATGGAACCCCCGGGCATTTGCTGGTGGGATGTGGTTCTGTACTAGCCAGGGTTGAAGCCACCTGCTGAGAGACCTCTGTGAATAGAGGAAATCTCAGAATATGGCACATGGCCACAAAGATGCCTATGAAGCCATTCAGTTCAATATTTCATCGCTGACAGTGGCTGTTGTCAAGTAGCAAAGGAATGAGAACGCACCCGCAGTTCAACCCTTCTGCTCTCACCCTCAGCTCAGAGACGTGGCAGCCACATTTGTGCAGATTAGCCCCAGAAGTGCATTTCTTCCCTGTATTGGTTTAATTGCTCTTGAACCTTTCTATGACTTTATTATCCATAACATCCTATAATAGTCAGTTCTTCAGTTTAATCGGGACTGCACAAGAAAAAAAAACTTTGACCTTTGCCTATTCTTAAATTAAACAAATTAATTTATTGCACACTCCCAAACTCTTCTGTTGCAAGAAATAGTGAATAATTGCTGCCTATTAACTTCTTCTATCTTGTTCATAACTTTCTCCCATGACATCCCACCTCATGCATCGCTTTCCCAAACAGATTATGTTAATCTATTGAATCTCTCCCCACATGGAACCTGCTCCTATATGCCTTTCCTAGCACTACCACATATATCACATTGATTGAATAACTATCTACTTGATTTCTAGTTTGAGTTGGATCAGTTGAATTGTATAAAGTCATCTCTATGTAATGCATGTAAGAAAAACCTATCCAAAATCGTGCTTTGATGTTACTTCAGATACAACTTTAGATGAGAGATTAAACTAAAGCACTAAATAGAGTCCCACTGTGAATACACACATTTCCATGGGGCAGTACTTAGGTTTCTCTTCACTTTCGAAACATATCTTTGAAACATTTTGAAAGTGTTAAGTCTGAGACACGAAACATGCGAGAGAAATGAGACCCTTTAATTGTGCATTCATTGCTTTTATTGGGCAAATAAAGTCCTTTCCCTCATTTGCTGCTCATTAGCATGGGCTAGGCATCAGGCTGAATTGTTCCAAGAGCAGTAAACCCAATATCTGTGTAATCAGGAGCCTTATGAAGGGCTGTCCACTGAGCAGGAAAGGTGATAACTCCAGTTACAGAAGCTAATTTCAGATGAAGGCTTCCGAGGATTTGTGCTAATTATATTTGAAACAGTTACTTCTGCTTAAATATAGTTAGGAATCTGATCCAATTAAACCAGTCATCTCTTGATGGCTGGATATTGATTAAAAATGGATGATGTTTCTTATACAGTCAACTGAGAAGATGCTCTCAAGCTGTTCCCACGTACTTTCACAGCTAGTGGAATAACAACAAGACTTCAGGATGTTTTGGGATGGAGGTAAAGGTGGGGAAAGTTTCAAGACTGGCTCTAGGGAAAGCAGTGGGTCTGTGAGATGACTACTGGAGAGATGGGCCCACAGTAGCTGTGGGAGAATTTGTGAAGTCAGAAGGTTGCTTAGAAGATCTTCCTGTATGTGTGCTGACAGCAGCTAAAGATGGGAGCAAACGGAGCTAGCTACTGGGCTGACTGTGCAAGCCTACTTGCTGGAGAGATCCATATAGCATATATACATGTATACGCATGGCTGGACATCCATCATGATCAACTAGAGGGAGACTCTCTGAGGCATTGGTACATCCATGTTAACATGGTTGTTGCCAACTATATAAACCTCCATAGGTGCATGTGTGTTTATGATGTGCCTACAAGAAATGCATATTCAGTCTGACCACTGGACCTTGGAAGCATGAAGTTACAGCTGCCTCACCTCTGCTCACCTACTGGACTGGGGGATTCAAAATGATTTCAAAGGTGAATGAGAAAAAATTTTGTCAAGATACAATTGCTAAATGGCCCAGTGAGTCTTCTTTTCTTATGTGTGTGCATTCTGCATTTAGTTGTTGAAATTTACTAGGTTAAATCAAAGTTTCTAGCTATTTCAACATCTTTAGGAGAGTGCTGATGGCTCAGGCTTAAGGTTTCTGATATTCAAGATTAGGGAAAATTCATTGACTATTACTAAAGAAAAGCTTGAATTCAGTTCAGATGTATTGAATTAGTGCAGCTTTGATAGAATTGACTATGATGTTTCAATTGGCCCCAGAATCAAAGATTTTTACAATGCAAGCATAGGGTTTTCTTTGGCTTTGTTATAGTGTACAGTTGTACCTTTAAAAACACAAATTAACCCATCCCTTCATTTCCCTCTGCTTGTTCCCAGCTGAGCTGCTTTAGGGGAATCATCAGAGTTGCTGTGATTATGTCAGAGGTATGAAAAGTAAATTACAGTCTGTGTGTTACCTGTTATTTTTACCAAATAAGAACCTACAACTGAGTGGTAATTACCACACTGACTGTCTCTACATTGTTGCGTCCTTAGAGGCGGTTAAATAATATGTTGTACTTTCTTGTGAATAGTAATAACATCCTGAACAATTTTAGTTGTTCACCTTAAGATCTGTCTCATGGAAATCATTAGCCAAAGCCCTACGTTATGGTGAAGATCTGGCTGGGTAGGACATCAGCCACTAGTGTTAGTAGCAATCTGTTGGGAAAATGATTCTGAACATGTAAATGAGAAAGATGATGCATTTCAGATCACCTTTGAAAACAAAGGAGAAATAAACAACCCAGCTGGGATTCAGTGGCATTTTCTGATTTGTGTAGGTCCTGTTCCCACCTCGTTACCAGCATGTGTGCAAACAGTGGCCATGCATTTTGTACTGATTAGCCTGACGGTTTGAAAGATTATCTTGGTTTGACGTGTAACAGTGAATGCAATTAGGAAAATAGGACCATATGTTATGAGGACCTTAGCTGGATAATGAGAATGGAGAAATATGAAAAGTGTGTTCCAAAGTCTCAGTGAAATGATACGTTTAGCAAACAGAGGCTGTCAAATCTCAACTGACTAGACAGAAGGGCTGTTACATGTAGTTATTACTGCAGAGGATTTACAGGACGTGGTGAGTTAATGGCACATAATTTCACAAAGCAAAGACAAATAAGTTAACAAAAACAGAGTCATCAAGAGTCTGCTCAACAGAAAACATTGTCACGGTCACTAATCCCATTTAGCTATAACTTTTAAAGTTACAAATAACACATCTTAAAGACAGAGCCTGCAAATCATGATAATTTGTAAGTTGCTTTAAAAATGGGAAAATGGGCATCAAACCAATGCGAACTTTGTGCACCACTTTTCCTGGCCAGTCACAGGTAGAAAAATGTGTCCTGAGTAGTTCTCAGGACACTGTTCTCCAGTGTTTTCAACCTCTATCTATGAATTCACTCTCTGTGCTACCTTGTCATTTAGTACCATCCCTCTTCTTTCCACAAGAACAAGGATGGTAGCCATGTCTACACACCTACATACAATGAGAGTTTTCTAAGATTTGTGCATTTGATTGTTCCCTGTTAAACTCGAAGTTTGTTCCCTTTGAATATCACCATAGCACCTTTATTTTATTTTATATTTTATTTAATTTTATATTTTTCTCCTGGATCAATTCCACAACTCATTGAGATCTTTTTGAATTTGAGTACTGGCCTAAGAAAATAGTTTTCTCTCACGCAGTTTTTTGATGATCTTGTTTCATCTCCTACCTACCCATTCCCCTATTAAGTTCCAGTAGTTTGAAAGTAGTTTATTTAATGATTTATTCCAATCTTTTTTCTGTTAAGAGAGGCTAAGTGGGTTGGTTTGCAAATCTGTCTCTTCTGTTTATTCAGTATGTTAAAGGCTTTTGTAATCTTCCAGTCTTTCTTTTCCTCACCCATTTTCAGTACATCCTACCTGACAAACTCAAAGTCAGAAAGAGCTATCTATCATAAGCAATCTTGTAAAGCATTATCCAAAAGTGTACAATCTATTGACAAGTGTTGCTTAAAATCTGCATGCTTCATTTTTCAAAACATCAACAGCAATCCCTCTGGGATCAGACAAATGCAAACACTTGGAGAAAAGATGAAGTCAGCAGAAACCACTGGTGTGCTACAGGATTAACCAAGGATTATTAAATATTTAAAAGAGACTTTTTACTTGCTCAAAGTGATTGGACTTTTTCTCCTGTGATTTTGTCATTACTCTTAAACACAGAGAAGAATTTTTTTTCTAACAGTTTTCTAATTAAAAACAAAATAAAAATCCCTAATAAAATAACGACTACTTCTTGAGGCCATCAGCCCTCCCAGTTAGTCATTAATGCCAAGGAAATGAGCCAGACTTGATTGTTATTGCTACAATGTACTGCTGATGTAATTTAGAGCTTCCTAGAAACAGATTTCTTGAATATATTCTAGTCCTCCTGGTCTACCTGAGAATGTGTGTATGAATTTATCCACATAAAAATTAGAATATGATCACAGTAAAGAAACTCAAGGAGTTACTGAGGAAAAAAAAAAAAAAAGATATTGAAAACTGCAATGGAAATGATAGATTTGATTTTAACAAGACTTTTATATCAAGACTGCGTGGTGACTGAACAGCCTAATCTAATGGGTGGCAATCCTGTTCCTGGAAGGGACTTTAACTTGGTGATCTTTAAGTTCCCTTTCAAACTCAGCATTTCTATGACTTTCTGGCAGACAGATGCTAGGCATGAGTTATAGAAAGTGGGGTGCATTGACTCAGATTCCCTCCTGGTCTCAACAAAAAATGGAAAGAGAAAGGAGAGGAGAGGAGAGGAGAGGAGAGGAGAGGAGAGGAGAGGAGAGGAGAGGAGAGGAGAGGAGAGGAGAGGAGAGGAGAGGAGGAGAGGAGAGGAGAGGAGAGAGAGGAGAGGAGAGGAGAGGAGAGGAGAGGAGAGGAGAGGAGAGGAGAGGAGAGGAGAGGAGAGGAGAGGAGAGGAGAGGAGAGGAGAGAGGGGAGGGGAGGGGAGGGGAGGGGAGGGGAGGGGAGGGGAGGGGAGGGGAGGGAAGGGAAGGGAGGGAAGGGAAGGGAAGGGAAGGGAAGGGAAGGGAAGGGAAGGGAAGGGAAGGGAAGGGAAGGGAAGGGAAGGGAAGGGAAGGGAAGGGAAGGGAAGGGAAGGGAAGGGAAGGGAAGGGAAGGGAAGGGAAGGGAAGGGAAGGGAAGGGAAGGGGAAGGGAAGGGGAGGGGAGGGGGAGGGGAGGGGAGGGAGGGGAGGGGAGGGGAGGGAAGGGGAGGGAAGGGGAGGGAAGGGGAGGGAAGGGGGAGGGAAGGGAAGGGAAGGGAAGGGAAGGGAAGGGAAGGGAAGGGAAGGGAAGGGAAGGGAAGGGAAGGGAAGGGAAGGGAAGGGAAGGGAAGGGAAGGGAAGGGGAGGGAACAATCATTAGGGAGTAGTGATGTCTGCAAGAGACTGCAGCATGATCAGTATGAAGGGTGCAAGAATTCTGGCAGTAATTTGAAGGAGAACAAGAAAAAAAGCAAGAAATAGTTGAGATAAGGGATGACAACTGTAAAATTTTTATCCTGGGGACTGAAAAGGCAGAAACTTATAAACACAGCCCAGAGAATTACGTCAGACTGAGAGGTGACTGGTTCTTGATTTTCCAAGCACTTTTCTTTCTCTAGGGCAGAAGCCATGCCATCAGATGCTATCAGTTTTTCTTCGGGCAGTGATTTTACCACAAAGTCATATTTGATGCCTGCAAATGGCACTCTGAAGACAATTGACAGCATCAAGAGTCAGCCATGGCAATGGGTTCTGCTCAGCTATTGCACAGGAATGAATTCCTTGAGGCTTTACCTCATCTATTTTCTTCTCATGTCTGAAAGATAGTGAGCATTTTCTCTTTTTTTTTCCCCCTATCAACTATTGAACTTGGAGAATTTAATCTAAGATGAAGAAGAAATAATAAAACCATTCATACATGCCAACAAATTTGGTGGAAATAACTTTGGTGTTTTTCTGTTTTGTTTTGTTTTGTTTTTTATATATATTTAAGGTTCAGTGCAGAGTTCTAAGTATTTCCATGTTTTCAGAGGATAATATGAATTGGATCCTGGAAAAATAAGCACACCAAAACTTCCTTTTTATCATCTGATCACAGTTGAAAAACTGATGCATTTGAGATCTCAGAAGTTCTTTAATGTGGAACTGTAAATAATTGGCAGCCAAGACAGACTCCACTCTCAGTTTTAATAGTATAAGCGTAGAATACAGTGAATGACGGAGGCAAAAATAAAAATAAAATCAATATGCTGCATATGTGGTGAAAAAAATGCAGAAAATCATGTGAAAATGTCTTATTTCAGTCTGTATTCAGACTATTTCAGAGTCTTTTTGGAACTTTGTTTTAATGTGCTGGAAATTAAGTCCGAAGAGATCAGGATCTAAGAGACAGGCTGTGAAAATGATGATGTGTGTAGTATACCTCTAGTAGAATCTACTGTCCTCTCTTCCATGATTGTCACCTCCTAAATGAATGTGACAGCAGTAACCCAAGATTTGAACTGAGTTTTGCAGCTGGAAGCACTGTGTTAAGAACAAACTTCACAGTTTGATGTAATCTCTGACCTTGCTGTTATCCACGGCTATGTTCCCAGTGGCTTCCCCTGCTCTCATCCTGAGCCAGATGATGGAAAAGAAGTCAAATGATTGAAAACCCCATGAAACTGTTTGGTCTCTGGACCATGATTTCTAAAGTGTGACTTAAGCCCAAAGTCTTATTACAAGAGCACATAAGTATATCTCATGCTGCTACCAAGTAGCTCTGCTTCCCTCTGCCCCCACCCTGGGCTCATCACTGAGTTTTCTGGGAGATCCACAGGTATTCATGATGGGACAGCACCACGACATGGCTGTCCTGCAGGGCTCACTAGATGCTATGCTGTCCAGCTGAACCAAGGGGCTTATATCACTATAACTACTTTGAAAACTAACACTGCTGGGTCAACGAGGTCCAGGAACTCCTTCAAAAAATGTTTTTGCTGTTTTCTATTTCCTATTCTCTTTTATTATTTTTCCTCTATGCAAAGTGATTGTTTTCAGGCTGCTATGATGCATATTTGATGATGCTGGCTGATTAGCTTGAACTTCTATTGCTGCCTTTCCCATAAATGGGATGGGGCTGATGCATCCCCTGCTCCCTCCAGCAAACAACGTGGAGAGCTAACTAGCAAGTGAGTGTATGATGAATGCAAAGTGTCATCCAGAAGAAGCTTAATATAGCAATAGGAAGAATGTGAATGCGTGATCACATCACACCTACCTTAGCTTGAAATGAACAGAGTGACTGGTGATTAACAATCAGGAAATAAGGAAAACACCAGTTTTTGTAATACCAAACTGCCCATGAGTCATCAAGGCAAGCAAAGGCACATCTCTGCTACGTTGTCTTAAATCAGTACTTTTCCTACATTTTAAAGAATTAGCTTTCAGAAGTGTTGCTGTAGCTGGTTCTCAATGCACACATGCATTGGTGGGTCAGAGGCCAGAGGGGAAGACCAGTGGTACTGCAGGATCCCTGCTCAGTGCCTGCCATCAGTGAACCCTACTGGTGCACGATGCACATCTGACCCCAAAGCAATGGAAGGTAAAGGAAAAATTTCTATGAGCTTCAGTTAACTTTGTCCCAAGGCCTAACAGTATACATTCAATAAAACAAGGCATAGTGAGAAAAAAATTTCCCATGGAAGAATGGTGCATCTTAGTTAGTTGGCACATTAAATTATGCTTCATTGCGTTTGGCTTATTTGCTGCCTTGCTCTGAATATAGTTTAAAAACTGGCAAGTCAAATTGTCTGCAGGGCCCCGGTGAAAAGAAAATACCTTAGAGAAATTCTGATTTGATGGACAGCATAATTGCTGGGTGCTTCAGGCTATCGAAGGGCCCAGAACCTAGATCACGAGTGAGATGGGAGATCTTTATACAGTGCAGTCCCATCTGTAATTAGTTAGTGAGGGGGATTGTTTTCTGCATTTCTGGTATGTACAGAGTGATTTCTGCTTCACTGATGACTGTAAACATTGTTCTAAGTACTATTTTATGATCCCTGTAGGAATAACAATGTAAACAGCATAATTATGTTCACCTTTGAGGCATATCTAGAAACTTTGTTCTTCCAGAAGAGTGATAACAGAAATGAACAGTGCTGACAAGGTAAACAGAGAGACATGGCAGCCTGCTTGTTAGAGACAGCTAATGCTTGAGGGAACTCTGCATTCAAAACCACTGCAGGAAAAAAATCTAAAGGTTTGTATATTTATCTCGTGCACATGTTGAGATTTATTCATAAATGTATTACTATATGGGGAAAATATTAAAAGCAATAAATTTTAAGATCTGTTTTCTTCTGGAGAAAACATGAAGACTTATGTCATGGTTTTATGATTACATATACTGTTTACTCTTAGTAAACAGTATTTCAGTATATATTTATTATGAGTACCATAGATCACATGCATATTGGTGTCAATTTTTACCACCCTCTCATAACACCAGCAAGATTCCCACTGAGTAGATCTGCATTTGGAAGACACTCACTTCAAATTTTACCTTTGCTTTGTCTAAGCAGAGTGCAACAAAGCCTCCTGCTTTAACCTCTTGGCGTTAGCTCTTGGTGTGAGCTCTTCACCTCAGGAATATTTCCTTTACAACTTGTATTTTTAAGGGCTTTCAATGCTTGTGATAAACCTGTAGATAAGATTAGGGGTTACTGAATATGAATGTGTCTAAATGCTTTAGCCTTAGCTAGCAAGTTCTTTGTTCTATTTGAAGCTGCCCTTTTGTGACTTTTGGGAGATGGACCATCATTTCTCTTTCTTACAGATGAGTTCCACTCGTTGGGGTGGATTGGCTTCTCAGTGTTTTTCACTGAGGTATCATTCAAATTTGGCTAGGAATCTTAATATATTTTGACTCTCCATTGTTACATTAATTTGAGTTAATTGCATTTATGTGGCATGTTCTTTTTGACAGGCTTCAGAGCAAATGCTGGGTCCAAAAATGATCAATCATGATACAGTGGTTTCCTAACACTTAAGACAGTTTCATAACAGAAGAAAAATTCTACAAATAGATGCACTCACTTGTCTGTAGATGGAGAATATAAATGTGTTATTACTGTGGAACTTCACAGTGCAATTTATGTATTTGGTTTATTCATAAATTATGTTCACATTTTAAGAATAAACATATTCAGTTTTCCACTGCACAGAAAATTATTCTCAGATTTTAAATACTGCTTTTCATCAGATTAGTCTTGTTTGTAAGATAGTGTAAGGTAATAAAGGTACATTTTCCTGCTAAACGCATTTGGGGATGGAAAACACCTAGCAATAACAATAACAGCAATTCTTGGCATTACTGTAGCAACTTTCATCCAAAGATCTCCAAATGCTTTCCAATAAGTAATTAATTAGGCCTCACAGCACCCTGGAGAGTTAATTACAAATTATCAAGCATACTCTCAAACCATTTCCATTGAAATTATACTTGTTCCCTTTCCAGAGGAAAACAAAATACGCTGGCTATCATACCATGACCTTTCACTCCCATGATTCATTTTGAAAATGTAATTAGATGAGAATTTGAATGTATCCAGTTTTAGGAAAAGCTAATATAATTACTACCTGACCACAAAACTCATTAGAATTTTTGGTTTCTTCAGTGAGATGATACTTTTTAATCTAACTCTTTAATAAAACTGCAACATCCACAAGAAAAAAAAATGAAATGCTGCTGGATATCCCAGTAAAATTCCTGGGAGATTTCAAATTGTGGACTTCCATCTGTTCTTCCGTCACAAGAGTATTTGGTTTTGAGGATGTTTGATCCAGACTTTGCTTCTGACACAGTCAGAAGAGAAGGACAAATCAGTGTTGCCTCCAGACTGAGCATCCCTCTAGGAATGTAGTGAGCTCCATTAATTCAAATTCTGCAGACTGGGCCAGAGGAGGTATTTGTTAGAGAATGTCGTTTCCCACAGAATGTCGGAGGCAGAGAAAAGGCAAAAAAAAAGGCTGAAATCTCAAATCCATTCATAATGGAAACATTCTGCATTTCCTGAAGCGCTGAGTAGATACTACAAGATATAATTCCTTCCTATCGAAAATCTGAAGCTGTAATTTTACCTTCATCACATAAAATCATGGGAGTAATTAAAAACACTTTTACTATGTCTTTTGCTGCCACATAGTTATTGTCTTGTTTTGATGTAAGATGAAAGTAGTTTTCTTGCATAATTTTCTGAAGGCAAAGTTTTGTTCTTTCACATCCTAGTTTTGTAGGAAAGTAAAATAATGCTCTTGTTTGCACGGACAGAACTTGCATATAATTTGAAAAAAAAAAAACTAGTATTTTATTGATGAAAATATGGTACAAATGAAAATACATCCAAGTCTCATACATTTCAAAGGCTGCATTAAATTAACAGTGAAGATCTATTTTTCCCTATCTAGTCCAAGTGTCTAAAGGCAATGATGACAGAAAACTTGCTATGATGGAGGCTAATTGAAAATTTCCCATCCCTACTTCTGTAAATGAAGATCTGAGTGTTAGCAGAATGTGCTTAAACACAGATCTGACAAACCAAGACAGTATAAAGTTGATGAGGTTCCTCCCCTTTTAAAAAAAAAATTAAGAGGGATACAGTTATTAAGAAAATGAAAAATTTGTGAGATATAATGAGAGAATACAGGGAATTACCTTCCCAGCAGATTTACCGACAACTAAAGACAACCTCTGGGAGAATAACTGAGGGCACCCTGTTTTAAGTATGTGATTGCAGTTGGTTTTGTGCCACTGCTTCATCCCAGCAGAAGAGAGAGCTAGTTTTTCAAGATTGTTATTTCAGTACCAATTCAGAGTTCCTACTGTTTTCTGTTTTCATATCCACACATGCAAACCCTGTTAAGTCCACAGATTTCTGCAGGTGTGTATGATGATTTCATCCCCAAAGTGGTTCAAAAGTATAATAGAAATAATTATTTGTCTCTACAGTTTAAGTGTAACCAAACTCATGACAAAGGATGTGCAATTTAATTTATAATCATAGACTCCTTGGAGTTGGAAAGGACTGTTGAAGACAATCTATTCCAACTCCCCTGCAGTGAACAGGAACAAGCACAGCTACATCATGTTGCCCAGGGCCTGATCCAGCCTTGCCTTGAAAGTATCCAGGGGCAGGGCATCAACCACATCACTATGCAACCTGTTCCAGTGCCTCACCACCCTCACTGTAAAAGATTTTTTCCTTATATCCAACCTAAATCTACCCTCTTTAAGCTGGAAACCATTTCCCCTTGTTCTGTCACCACAGACCCTGCTAGAGACTCTGTCCCCTTCTTCTCTGCTTTTGATACTGAAAGGCCGCTATCAGATCACCTCTCAGCCTTCTCTTCTCCAGGCTGCACAGCCCCAGATCTCAGCCTGTCCTCACAGGAGAAGCGTTCCATCCCTTGCACCATTTTTGTGGCACTCCTCTGGATGTAATCCAACAGGTCTATGTCTCTTCTGTACTGAGGACTCCACATCTGGGTGCTGTACTCCAGGTGAGGTCTCATCAGCACAGAGCAGAGGGACTGGATCATATCCCTCACCCTGCTGGCCATGCTGCTTTGGATGCAGCCCAGGATATGTTTGGCTTTCTGGGCAGCAAGGGCACATTGCTGGTTCACATCCAGCTTCCCATCCACCAGCAACCCCAGCCCCCAGGTCTTTTTTCAGCAAGGCTGTACTCAATTCTTTCATCCCCCAGCTTTTCTTGGTGATGGGTAATTGCCTCAACCGAGGTGCAAGACTTTGCATTTGGATTCGTTGAACCTCATGAGGTTCACCTGGGCCCACTGCTCAATTCAGTTTGATTAAACTTTTAAGTATTGTTTGGGCTAAGGAAAATGTAGCAACTCCTGTAGAGAAGTTTAGTGCTGGTGAAGGCATAAGGAGACAAAGAAGTAAGCCGTAGGAAAAATCTGAGCTGATATAATTACATAAGGGAATAGAGTTGCTTGTGTGTGCTGTAGCATAACCATATGCAAATAAGCATATTAAGTGCTCAGACATTCTGTTTTTCAAACAAAAGCAGTATGGTAAGAAACAAGAATTTGTAATTACACTGTGTGGCAGAATTGAACTGAGGAATCTTCTTACAAGAAACCACAGCTCTTAAGCAACTGTTACTAACATAAATTATACAACTCCTACAAATGAATGCTTGATTGGCAGTCCTTCCTATCGAAATATGGAGTGAATAAAATCTATCTGCCCAGCTGTATGTGCATGTCAGCAAAAGGATCAGAGGGAGAACTAGGGTGATTTTACCCACTGTTCTGGGAGACAGCAGTTATATGTTTATTTTAAATGAATCAAGCTAATTAGAGTATCTTGATCAAACTTTTCTCTGTTTCTATGTTTACTATTACTTTTAATAAGAGTAGAAATATTTTCCTACGTAAGAAATAGGCTAATGCTTGATATTTAGGATGATTTTAGACCATGAATTTTCCTTTAATGTTGGTTTTGAAAAGAACACTAAAGTGGGTCAATACAGTGTTAATCTTTTGCCAGTAAAGCTCTTAGTTTCCGTATAGAATTGAAGCCACTCTTCTTATCTTTCCTGGAATTTATCAGACAAAAAGGGGCAATTACGATTAGCACAATTCAGGTTTAATACAAAGCACAATATCTAATATGGGAGCTCGAAAAGAAAGATAAAATCTTGTGCATGTACCTACAAGCAATATAGAAAAACTAAAACATATTGGAGCTGCTCCAAAAGTAATGCCTCCTATTTTATGATGTTGATACAGTGATGTCAAAGGAGGATATTGGTGGGATGGCTGTAGTGGTTGAACCTTATTACTAGTATTTATGACATTTTGTTGCTCTGTGACAAATGGCAGCAGTGGGGCAGTCTGACAGAATGGCTTCTGACATGGAAGTGCATATGGAAAAAGGTGTGGGATTCAATTCCTCCATGCAGAAAACTACTGACATACATTGATGCTTTCTGAACATTTTTGGAAACCAACCAATGGATGTGAGCACAGTGAAGCAGAGAGTGGTGCATTTCAACAGTGGTGACAGCGACATGAAACACAAGCCATATTCCAGATGGCCATGCAAAATTTTGTAAGCATGACATGAAGGCTCCTGTGGTGAGAAAGAACACTAACGTTGGTGAGTATATTGAAAAATACTGTTTTGATCTGAGAATTCACTCTATCGAGTAGTGTTACTGTGCTCTTTGTACCTGTTGAAATTTTCATGGAAATAAAAAGAAGACATTACTTTTGGAGCAATCCACATACATCCTGAAAAGATAAAATAACAGCCACTAAGCATCATTTCTAGTTCATTTTAATTATGCATATTGGCAGTGTGAATTTATGTTTTTGAAGCTATTTAGGCTCTATTTGTCATTAAAAGCCTAACTGTGGCTTTATCTTATTTTCAAATTAATGCACGAATCCAAAGGGAATCCACCTCTCTTTTAGAAGAAAGAACTGTCTACAGCTTGTTCAGAGAACACAGTGTCTGGACAAGAGGAATGCAGAGGACTCTGGGCAGGACATTGCTCTAGGCAGTCCCATTGCTGAAGAAAAACTCCAAACAGGCTTTCTTCAGGATTCAGGCATAGAGTAAAGCAATATCTGGACAAGGTAAAGATTTCTTAATATATTATAAATATATATATATATATTTATTACTATTATTGTTATTATTTTTATTGTTATTATTTTTGAGGGAAGGAGGAAGGGAAGACACAGAAGTCATTCCAGAAGCATTATGAATGTGTTATTTCTGCTCTCGATGGGGACAGGAATTCTGGGTATTTCTGAACATATGGGCCTTGATCTTCGTAACAGAAAGCTGGACAAAGGGAAATATTATTTTTTTTCCTGATGAGTCTCTCCTGAAATGTTTCACATGTTTAAAGATACATTGAGAATGGAAGCTGGCTTTGCTGTTGATGTAATTATATGAGAAGGAAAGTAATCAGCTGTTTTCATGCAATCTGATAATGAACTACAAGCTGTGTAAAATCTGCTTGCATAGTAGTAAGAAAGATGTACAATAAGCATTTGCAGTGATTAATTATCTGAGTAGGTTTGTATCCAATTTAGAAGCAAAGACTGACACAGTCAGAATATTCAGTCTGTCTGGAGACCAAACAGAAGTGTGAATGAAAGAAAATCATTAAGTGCAATATTTTCCACAATGCTCTTGAATTTAGTTTAGAATATTAAACTTTGGTAATAATCAGTAGTATGTACATGATTCCCATTATTGTTAATGGTGAACATGTGCTTAACATCCTGAGTGCTATACCAAAACTTTTCTGAAATAGCTTTTAAAGATGTCCAAAATGCTGTAGAGCTTAGAGTAAAACAGATTGCTAATGCCAACTAATGTGTGCAATAAAATCCATGGCAATGGCACACTGATTAGGATGTGTTTTTCAGAATCTTATCTTTACAGAATATTTAATCTTGAAAACCCAGTTGGGTTTTATATGTACACTGCATGGGGCACATCTTGCTCTCAGATATAATCAAATAAATCTATAGTACCTTCATACAAGTCAAACTTCTACAGCCATAAAACCAGTAAGAGAAGAATATACTTTGGTCATGTCTCAGAACAGTATTACGTTGATGCGTTCTTGACGTGCAAATGTGCATGCAATCAAAGCTTAAAATGAATTATTTTGTGATACATGCTCAGTTCTATGGGCAATTTTTTTTAAATCAAGTGCATACTTGTCAAGGAAAGCAAAATTAAGAAATGGCAGATCTCAGCATGAATATTTTGAAACATGGGGGAAGAAATTCAAAGTCTTTGCAAGACTAACTGACACCAACTATTGGCATCTTGCATCGCCTCCTTGTGTTAATTTGCCTGGCTTTCCAAAATTGTTTTTTAAAGCTTCTGATGCCTTAAGCTTTTGAAATATAAAGAAAATTGCTACTGCTGATGTCACTCTCCAATCCTTTTTTGCACTCTGTGAACCACCAGGCCGCTCCCCTGGTCAGTCTACTCCTCCCATCCATACCTTTGTGATTTGAGCCTCAGTCATTGACCAGCTCTTTGAAAAGTGATAACCATGGCCAGCAGGCACCTGACAGTATTACAGCCATTACTCTGTATCACTGAAAGCAAAACCACACAGAAATTATTTATTAGGCTTTACTAAAAATAGCAAGCTGCAGAAAGAATTTAGGATAAAAGAGGAATTATAACCAGAGTGGCTTTCATAATGGAGCATTTGATACTTGGAAGCATGGGTGAAAAATCTCTCTACTGTTCCTATTTATTTGCAAAGAACCCTACTATTTCAGTGTTGTTTCTCGTGATCAATACCAGTTTAAAGACCTGCAGAGTAAATCCAGATGACTAGGGCTCAAAGTCTTGTTAAATTGCTGGCATTTTTTTTCCTGAAACTGGCTCTTCCTTGGCTCGCAAACCAGGAGCAGTGGTAGAAAGAGGAGTGATATATGCAGGGAGTGTCTGGGGCTCTGTTCACTATTGAACGGGAGAAGAATGAGAGGAAAGCACAAAGAGAGGAAATTGGCTGTGCATGGGTGTAATTAATATGTGGCACAAAGAGGTAATTAAATGAAGAATGGTTTATCAAAGGAATAAATGTGTAGTATATATCTTCACGGAATAAACAGGCTGGGGATTTGTACGAAGTTCACATCCCTGTGGACGTATCCTTGGTACTGCTATGTAGATATAAAAGTAGGGTGAAATAACAGAAACTAGAAGGGTGTATTGTGACTGCTTGTCGCTGTGGATCCTTTCTTTTTTAAAAATGGATACCATTATGGAATAGCCTGTGTGTTCACCACAGGTGATACTACTAAAAAGTTACCCACAGTAGATGAGATGATTAAGCAAATAAGTGACCAAGGTATAAATCATGAGCTTGTTCTAAGTGCTACGATGGCACTAGCTAAAGAAACAGGGTTCATTTATGTGCAAGTGGAAAGAAATGGTTTAGAGCAAAGACAAAGCACTTCAAGATGCTTAACAAATATTCATTATCATTGCAGGTGAGATGCTATGGAAATGTAAATACAAGCAGAAAACATTCAGCTCAAGCATTTGCAAGCAAACACGATACACACACACCAGGCACACAAAGCAAAACATTTACTAAAAGTGCAGAGACTTTATAACTCAGCTGAGTTCTAGCATATTAACATTTAAAGTAAAGATATTTATTTTAGTTGGAGTGCTGAGTATTCTAATAATGCTGATTATTCCAGTACTTATGCAACACTTCTGTGAATGTATCTTATCATGAATGGTTTATTAAACTGGTTCAAATGGTCAACAGGCATTTCAAATGCATTTACTTGAACTTTAATGTTGCATGTTACATTAGAAATGGCTGGCTAAACATATTTAAGACATTTAGCAGTGTGAAGTGCTACCCAAAAATTCAAGCAAATGTGTTTTTAATAGTGGTTGATGTGTTATGACTATCCTGTGCCATAAATGTTATGTGTATTATTTCTGAGATATTTACACATTACTAGATTCCATCTGTAGTACTTCTCTGCTTATTAAATTATATAAACAAACATTAAAATGTACCATAAGAGTCAAGCGTAAAGTTCCCTCTCAGATTTGCACAGCAGGTACCTGTTTGGATATCCCACCACCATTAAGCATTCAGGACTCTCATGGCAGGAAACATAATCAAAATTACAGTTCAAATGAGCAATTGAAGTGTTGGCATGTTTATCTGAATTTTATTGATATGGAAATCTGAAATGGCAACCCTACCTATTTACGGACAACCTTAGTGAAATCAGATAAGATAAAACTTAACATGTTAAGGCCAGCTCATGAGGACTGTAAAACAGCATATGCTGGAGTGTTTCCTTACAGCTAGACTTCTTTATAAGTGATATGGGAACCATATCTATAATGAGAAATATGATATGTTTAAGTTGAGTTTGCCCAACTATTCCCATAAGCAACTTCTAATTTTCAGTTGCTTCTAACTTTCTCTGCACTTACATTTGCTTCTGATTGCATAATTTAAACCACATTGTTTTGCATTTCATCTCTGGCTATAGTTACAAGAAATTTTGGCAGCAGATCTGTCCTGCATCAAAGAGGTTATTTTTGCTAACTTCATAAGAAAAATTTTCCAAAGGGGAAAATCTTTGCAGTCTTAGGCTCACTCCTGCTCAGCAGAGATCAACGTTGCTGGTGCCAGCAGCAGATAGAGGGTAAGCAAGAGGGTCTTGCTCAGATAATGAAGGGTGAGGACTGAGATGAATGGAAGGAAGGAAATGAAGTAGAGAGACCAAGTGAGGTCATAGGAAATGGAAGGGTTCTGGGATGAAAGTAGTTATAAGAAAACTGATGACAATATTAGGAGCCATAAAGAAGAAAGAATAGGAGTGATGATGCTGGTAAAGAGGAGACCTGGATCAATGAAAGGGCGCCGTGAGAGCAGAGATGGGGCAGGAGATAGGAAAAATAGCAGAGAGAAGAAACAGCTAGAGAAATGGAATTAAAAGCAAGGAGTGAGATGCACATATGAACAAATAACAGTCAAGCACTGGTGCACTCAGCTCACCTGTGGTTGGTGAATAGACCTGATGCTTGGTGCACTGTGAGTAAGGACCTTTGTGGAAAAGTGTGGTCTTGTGCCTATGTGTAGTATACAGCTATGAAGTGTGTCATAAAGCAAGTGCACAAAAAGGACACTGCAGTTCATAACTTCTTCATTGTCTGGCACTCACCATAAGCACACTCTTGAGGCACAGAAACAAGCACGTTTACGGAGGTCGATCGTAAGATGTCCCTCTTAGATGTGTCCCAGTGGCTCTATACCTATGCTCTTATTTGTCTGTGATGAAAAAGATGAATCCGGATAATTCAATTCTGGAATGGATAACTGTCAGAGAAAGGTCTCTGGATCTGCTCGGCAGAAAGGTCTGCAAGGAACACTAAGAGGATGCAGTTTGTGGGGAATGAGATTGGGATAGAAGAAAGGACCCACCAGGAATTGCCCTTGGGGCAGTTAGAGCTGCTTCCCATCTGCTTGCATGGAGATGGAGGGGGGCTGTGACAGGTGTGTTTGGCAGCTCCTCATTCTTTTCCTGGCAGGGATTGCAAGATTCTGAAATCACCTGAATCACCATGCAGCATGTCATATGGTGAGGTGGGGAGGTTTTGTGACTACAGTTGGGAGTGTCCACAGTTCTCTGTTTGCACAAATGATAAAACACATCTCATTATCTGGACAGAGCATAATCATTTCCATGACTTTACTTAATATAAAAGATCTTACTGCATTTTGCACAGTCTGAATGTCCTTAAATAAAACTTTTATCTCAAAAGCCTGCGATATTTCCAACCTGGGAAGAGATTCACTGAAAAATGAATATTAGATCATTTCAGTACTGTCCCCAGATCTGCTTAGCTCTAAATTATAAAATTTGTGAATTAGCTACTGTCTGTTTTCAGAGTTTTCCATTACAAGGGGTCAGGCACCAGAGGAAATAGTTTTCTAAATCAGAAAGGAATATTAAATGACACCACCGATAAGTATGAACAGTGGTGCAGAAGATTTATTGAGTAATGTGTTAGGTTGATAAATGATAACATTTATTTGCAATTTGAGGATGTGACCCAAATGACACTCATTAGCTCAGCTTGTGTAGAACCGATTAGTTTTGTAAATTTATTATTTGTCTGGTGCTATTGGAAGAAGAGTCTGTTTAATTGATTGGAAATCTGTTTCATTTCAGCAAATATTACGTATTCTGTTCTTAATTGTATTCTGTAGTTTCCTCCTGAATGTCAGGGAGATTACAGTCTATTATTTGAGTGGGGGAGTGCTCAGCACCTTGCTAACAGGCTGCACCAAATGCATTAATCCATACATAGAGAGGTGGATTTCAATTACCTACTGGGCTCCTTTGGAATACAAGTGGCTCACAAAATCATAGAGTAATGGAGATTAGCAAGAATCTTTGGAGGACATCTGGACCAAAACCAGGTTGGATATTAGGAAAATTTTCCTCTTAGAAAGAATGGTAATGCATTGGCACAGCGTGCCCAGGGAGGTGGGGAAGTATCACCGTCCCTGGAGAGGATCAAGAACCATGGAGGTGTGGCACTGAGAGACGTGAGCAATATTGTTGGTAGGTGGGCAGATGGACTTGATGATCCTAGATTCCTTTACCAAGCTTAATGATTCTGTGTAACACCAGCTAAAGAATAGCTGTCTGGAGCATGACCATGTTCAAATGGCTGATTCTGTTAGTAAAGCTCAAATGACATGTGTTCAGTTTCCCCAGTAAGGTACCTGGATTTAAGAGCATAATTCCAGAATACATATTGTTTTGTTTGCTTAGGTGTTTTGTTTTGTTTTCTTTGCCAATGCCTATCATCACTGTGAGATAATGCCTGTCTCTCTTAAATACAGGATCCTATAAATACAGGATCCACTGTATTTAAGTCTAGGGATTTGGAGAACCTGATAGTAAACTGTTGTTTTTGGGGTTTTGAGGAAAAAGTCCAGTGAATATTAAACTATTACAGTTTTCTCCCCCCCGCAGAAAATACTCCAGAATCTGGAATAGAAAATGGTGCCTTTCTTTTAGGAGGGTTTGAAAAATCCTAAACAAAGTTAGAGGGTTTCTGCGAGTTTGAGCTGTGCAATATTCTGAACTAGGAAAGAGCTTCAACAGTTTTCAGAAATACTGACATGTTGAAATTGGGAAAAAGTTCGTCTTCACAGATACTAATATAAAACTCTTCAGAAAGAGTCCCCTTGCAACATTTTCTAAACACATTTAGGTGTTTTCCAATGGCTGGAGATGAGTTTTGTTTTGACACTTTGTTATCCCTTAGTGAAGTGTAAACATTAGAAGATGAAAACTGAAATGAAACATGAGAAAAATAAAATCTTTGAGTAGACCCACAATAACTCCATCAGCCTCACAGCCCTCATGAAACAGAGAGCAAGAGTTGGCTCCTCATCCTCACCTGACAGCAACCTTCAAAACATTAAAGAATCTAGGCAGACAGGCATTCAGAATTCCTGCTTCCTGCAAACAAACGTTTGTGTAGAGAAAGCCTGCAAACACAGATGGCACAAGACTACATATTCTGTGGCTTCTGAGAACAACTTTGCCTTTTCACATCCAGCCAAACCTTAAAAAACTTCTGAAAGCTCAGGAACATCCAACTATTTCCTTATATTTGATTTCCCTTGACTCTTCCTGTGATTCTGAACTAGGACTAAGCCATTTCAACCAAAAGGTAGCATTGCAAAGTTGTATGGGTCTCATAAAAAGACAATACAAAAAATCACTTTCCTTCCTAAAAAAAAAAAGCAAAAAACCTTTTTTTCCCCTCGTTTTTTTTTTTTCCTGCAAAATACTGAGATTTAGATAATTTTTTCCTTGGGAAAGCTGGGGTCTGGTTTTGGAGTCCTGGGACAAACTCTCATGTCCTTGCACTGTCAATGAGCCATCTTCCAGAAAGGAGAATTGGATGGAAAAATGTAGTCATGGACCATTGCTGAGAGAAGGCTTTTAGTCTTGTTTGTTTGATTCATACCTACATGAAGAAATTAAGGTATACTCATCAGAAAAGTGACTTTTCCTCGTACAACCCTGTTAACTGTCCTGGGTATTATTTTGTTGATAACTTCAGTGTGGACATTTTTCAACCTGAACAGAATTTGCAGTTGGAAAGTATTTCCTGACAAGATTTGCTCAGCTAGTATTTCCTACCAAAATAGACTCAGCTTTGATAAATTATTCTACACTGATGGCAATTCATTTTGCTAGATGTGCCTGGTACTGATGTAGCCTCCTTGTTTGTATGTGAAATCAGGGCTCAAGACTTGGTGACAGCAGCCAGTTCTGCCACAAGGCAGGACAGCTCCTGCTGTGTTAACGAGAGACCCTGTGCATGCACAGGGCACATACATTCTTCTAAACTATAACAAATACACATGGAGCCTGCTCTTTCACTTCAATATGTAAAACTGCTTTGTAATTTTCTGTTGCCTTTGTTTTCTTCAGAATGGGTTTCAGATCCATCTTATGAGGAAATATTCACATTTTCCAGTCTCTTTGTATTCTGACATTACTCTCAGAGCCATTTTATATCTTCTTTTATTTCCTTCAATAATCACACCACGCTTCATGCAGTTATGAGCAAATGAATGGAACTCATGGATAAACCTATGCTACTGCAAATGCTGCAAAAGGCAGCTGCAATGGAGCCCCGAGGGCTTCCCATGCACATTCATACAAATCCTGGCAGCAGGGTTTGTACCAAAGTTGTGATCAAGTAAAGGGTGTGAAGTGGTATTGTCAAAACACACATCACCTCAGGAGATGTAACCAGAGCTGCCATAGCCAGGGTGGGCTGCTTAAGTTGCGTTGTCATGGCTGTGACTCCTGTAACAGATGTGATAAGGTTTTAAGACTATCTCTGCCCTAGCTATTTTCTAGCATGGGAGATGTATATTGAACATACAGTGTAAGATGACAAGTACTTGGTGCTCTACTAATTAATATAGATATATATTTTATCCACATTTAAACTTTCTTATACAGAGATTTGTCTTCTATTTTATGCAAGTACATTGATTACTGCTGTGGGGTAGAAAATGCTGTGTGGCTTTAAATGAAAACATAAACTTTCTCATAACTACAGAACTGTTACTTGCATCTCCATAACGGCATTATCCTTTTTGTTGTTCACACATTATCATTTGCAGTAAAAAATAAATATGCATGGTAAAACTGTTAATGAATAGCATTTGGATGCAGTTCTAGGAGTAGATCTTAGGCATGAGTGGTGGATGTGAGAAAGTGAAGCTCTGCTAGTACAATCAGCAAATCAAGCCAAAGGTGGCATTGTTTTTCCTGATAACTATCACCTTTGGCTAGTTCCACTCTACCAGCATTCAAACATTTTCCCATGGTGCTTTATGTATTAGCTGTTCTTTTTCTGCTCAGAACTTTTTCTCCTTTTTATACAAACACAAAAGAAGGACATACAGCAGCCAAGCAGAGCAGCTGCAGCTCATATACGAAATTATAGCTAGGAACAAACATTCTGAAGTGCTACACAGTGTTGTGCTAGCCTTTCAGCAGATGAAAGCAATACAGGCATTACCCACTGTCTTACTTGCACTTATGTGACCTTGTCCACAGTGCTGCTGCCTGGCCTCAGTTCTGAGCTCTGGCTCCAGCAGGCTTTTATGTGTCTGACAATCCCATTGCATATATCCCCAAATCAACATGAAAATCTTATTTATACAACTGCGCTAAGTGACTCCGAGATTATATTTTCCTTGCTTGTATGTAGAATAAATTATTACTTTTCCTTAGCATAAAGTACATCAGCACTGTGAGGCAGTGCTGAAAAATAATGCAGCTTTTCCTCTGAGTTCTCTATTTATGTGTTGCACATAACTCAGGGATATAGAAATTAACATTGCTAAACGCCAAGAGGAAGGATGTAGTCCTTTCACTACTAGCCCTCAGATTAGACCAGGAAAACCAGTTGTTATTATTTGCTGCTATATCTCAGTCTGTGGTTTAGTGTCCCATGGTTTCCTCTCACTAATAAGTCTATAACACAAAAATACTTTTCTAAGAGAAAAGGCCTGCAGGTGCTAGGCCACAACTTGGTAAGTTTTGCAGAGGATTTACTCAATTTCCCACCAAGGCCCTGTGGGCTGCACAGTTTATAGTAAGGGAGTAAGAATGCTTTGAAGACGCATCCTTCCTTCTACCTGGTGTGCTTGCTGATGTTGGGATTCCAAGGTACTAGTGGAAACACCATTCAGGCCCATGTATATCCAGCACAAACAACTAACATGAGGAATTAGCATCCACCCATCCAAGATCTCTCAAATGGCAGCTTCTGTAGCACTCTGTGGTGCCATGGAAGCAGGCTTCTCTGCTCACGAAGGTGTAAGGACGGTATCTTAGTTACTGATACACCACATCTTTAAATTGTCTACTATCTGAAAAGCATGAAGATTGAAATACCACCCTCAGCTTTGATACTTCAGACAGGTTTCAGAACAGTGCATGAAAGGTATGGGGTTAGATTTATGCTATAGAGTGGTTGCATGAGAAAAAGTCTTAGAAAAGTGTAGCATATTTAGTCTGAAAGAAGAAGCGGACTGGCTGATGATCTCATTATAGTCTCTAAATATATAAAAAGATTATAGAAGAATCTGATCATGACCTACCTGGCTGGACTCTGAAAATTAAGGGAAGATATATTGCCCATGATGGACAATGAAATCTGCACAGAAATGAAACAGGGAAAGCCTTAATGATGTCTTTTGAGTGAATCGGAGCACAGAGTCTTGAAATAGAAAATGCATATATAATAGTTTAACTAATAATCAAAGGTGAGGTATGGAGACTAGAGGTGAGCACAGTATTCTTAATAATGCTTCTGAAACAGTAGCATTGTGAAAATTATTATGACGGCAATCGTTTTGTAGAAGCTGTGCTCCAGTCTGTTGTCTGAAGTAGTGGAGGAGGATGGTTTCAAATATGCCATCCATAGAAAGTAGGAAAAGACTGGAGTGTTAGGGAGAAGCCATTGCCTGAGCTGACTACTCAGCTCAGAGCTTTGTGTACTGGGCCCATGCCCAGCCCAGGTGAAGGATATCTGTTATGCATGTAGAGTATATATGTATAGTTTAAGATATCTTAAAACTTTTTCCAAATGCATCTAGCATAAAAATGTAAAAGAGGCTGCCAACAGATCTTCTAGTAAATGAACAAACAGGCAATATTTTTAGCTAGTGAGTCAAAATATGTAACCATAAATATAACACCCACACTGGGGAGGAATTACCCAGGACAGCCACACAACCTCAAAATCAGGAAATTAAGATCAATGAGGGAACTCACTCATGCAGGGCTTTTTATTTAGGACAAAAAACACAAAGAGTAAGTTATCAAGTAAGGTCATAAGAGGCAAAAGCATAAATGAATTTAAGAGACAGCTCGACATTTTTATGGAGAGAAGGGATTGAAACATTCAGAGCCAGTGACAAATCAGGGAGATGGGGCTGAGATAAAATTAACAAGGACAGGCTTGCTTGTGGCCAGAGGCATTTTACTGTCCAGCAATACCTTATGTCCTCTGTCGTTACATCCTAATCTGACACTGACATCTGAAATCATTTACATCTCTTAGTATATTAAAGAGGAAAAAGGGCTTTCAGAGCTTTTTTCCAAAGAAGAGAAAAATAATGGCGCTTTTTCATTTCAACACATGCAGAAAGTTGTAGTGGATGCTCTTTCAGATCAAGGAGAGCAATCAGAGATTCCCATGCCATTGATCTACTTTGGTGCTGAATTTGCTCGTCCTGCTATTGCAACATCTCTACTTGCTGATGCAGTGCTGTGTGCTGATGAGGCAGCGAAATGGCTGTGGTAGACTTTGACAAAGTCCCAGACCCTCAGCAGCCAGGCACTGCATTCAAAGGTGTCTGAAGACATATTTTTTGTCGCGACTGTATGAGGGCATGACACAAAAATCTGACCAAGGGAAGAGCAGCTCATGCTGTGAATTTTATCCAGAATTGAAAGAGATCTGTGAACTGGAGAAGTGAGCTGTGTGACAGTAAGGAAACTGTGTCTGTCCCACACTATTTAGGAGCTCATAAAATGAAGATTGAAGGAAATGGGCCTTGACATTTTGGAGAATGTAGATTTACATTTGTTCTGGCTTAAAAGCACAGAGGGCAAGCAGAAGCCATGGACAAGAATATTCGAGGTAACAGAGTAACTCCATGGACTGACAAGGACTAAAAGCTATGACTGGAAGGACATATGGCAGAAGGACTTTTCTGGGTATTAGAGAAATCTCAGGTAATGCAGGAGCTCTTCTGAGAGCCCACCAGTCACCTTGGGACCGCAGATCTGCCGGAGGCCCTGAAAGTTGTCCAAGTCCAGAGAGATCACCATCAGATACATCATCAAAAAATCATAGAGGTCTTGTGTGGCTGCACTTTGTGGTAATTGCATATCAGTATTCCTAGTGTCTTCTCTCCCTTTCTTCTTTGCAATGTAGAGAATGGGATGGAAAATATGTCCAGCTCTTCTGGGTGACCAGGAGGAGAGGAGCACAAGAGTCCTAAATTCACTTAGGGCGCAAAAGGCATTCTGGAGGCACATCAGGGTAGTATGCTTTGCAGTGTGCATGTTTTGAAGAAAATACCTTGGACACAAAATCCTTTAATATTTCCATCATGCTGAAAACACAGTGATGCTCCCTTGTTGGCAGAATATCTTTCCTTCCTGCTAACAGCTTTATCTTATTTAGATATGCTGAATTTGACACCAAAAAGCCTGGCATTTTTTGTCTTTTTAATAGGTGGATCTCTACAAATATACAGTCTTTATGCTCCTCTGTAGAGAAGGTTAGCAGATTTTTACGGTGTCTTATTTAAAAGAGAGCACATTCCTTTTTGTGTAGGGTTTGCTGTAACTGATTGCTTAATCTAAACCTTGCTAATGAAGGCTAAACATAAATAATGCTAATCTGGAAGAAAAGAAAAAAAAGCCTGATATGATTAGGCTTCTGTTGAACACAACAGCAAGACTAGTATGTATTTTCCTTTCTCTTTAGCTACTTGCACCGTAATCTGAATATCAAGATCTTAAATCCATCAGGAGCCCAGCAGGCAGCCCACCTTTATGAACAACTTTACCCTTAGAATAGAATGAAAATGGCTATTACGAGCCATCAGGGGATGGGCAGCCCTGCAGGCTCAGTGTGTTTAGCTAATATAGAGCAGGAGGAGGTGGAAGTTCTTGAATTTGTTTTTGTTTTAAATGGCCCCTCTGCTTCCCAAGGAGCTTTATTGATGGGCTCTGAAAGAAAGCTGAGGTCAACTCTTTGTGTTGATGAGTTAGTGGAGAAATATTTATCTGAGGACTTATGAAAACTACTTAGCTGTAATAATAATGTCAAATTGCTGTTAAATGTGCTTCAGGAACTGCCATTAACAACATAGCTGTACAACCTAATTCTATTTGTTTAAATAAAGATCTCCTGAGCTCACATTATTCTAGTATATATTTAAAAAGCTTGCCTGCTGAAAACAGAAAACTGGAGACAGAGAGCAGATTTTGGATGATATCCAGACTTTGTTGTATCCATTCTGTACTGTGAGCATGTGGAGACGGTGATCTCAATAGGGCTTTATGGACTCTGTAAATAGTAATACTATGGGATTCCTTTTTGCCACTCTGATGCAGCTGCAAGAAGAAATCACCTGCTCCATCTCATAATGGGAGTCCTGGCAGAAAAGATTGATGATGGCGCAGGGGAAACTGCCCATTTTCCTCTTCTTATTTGGCTGTGTAGGGAATTGCTCTGCAGTGAAGACAGGAAGCTTACAAAGTTGTTGCCTAAGGACAGGATGGGAAGCTACTAGTGCAAAAGATGCTTAAAACCAAACCCAGTAAGAATAACATAAAATAAAGAATATATTAAATAAAATGAAAAACAGTGGTAGATTTCATTTACAAACATCCTACTTCATTTATAAAGCAGACAAAGATCCAAAACTATTCTGAGAGCAGACATCTCCAAAAAAGATGGAAATGGAAGAAAAAGAGAAAAGTGCCTTACATGCCAGTCCCACTACAGCACAGGTCTCTCACTTGGGATTTTGTAGCCTTGCCATCATCCACTTGAGTCTCAATTGAAATCATCTAATGAAGAGGGTTATCTATGTGCTTTCTTTGAAGAACTGATGAATGCTCACTTATAAACAGGATTGTGTGCTAACGGTGGAATGGTGCTTTCAGAAGAGTCATTTTGTATTTTTTATGAGTAGGCTGAGGTTAGACTATCAGCCTTGTGATGGGGTTGAAAGACCTCCTCAGCCAGGAGTGAGATGAAATTTATGTCTCCATCTGAGATGTTCTGGGTGAGGACACCATAATCCCTCCTTCTATCTTCAGTCCACTGTTCAGAACATAAGATTCATTAAACCAGGAAAACTGAAAGTGCTGCTCTTCAGAAAGCAGTATCAGCTATAAAAGAATCATTGCAAAAGGGATGTGGAATGGAAACACTGCTTTTTTTGATATCAGGGATATATTTTTGCGTAACGCCTTCTAACAGAGATTACAATGGTTTGAATCCCAGAGAGAATAATTTCTTTTTAAATTTGATTATATCACCTGAGAGAAAAAAGAAAAAGATAATTTAAAAATAATATTAAGAATTAGCAGACATTACAAAGGTTAATTGACAATATAGGAAACTATTCAAACTGACCTGACACATCAATTATACATTAATATCTTTCCTGTCTTAAAACATCTGTTTCCATTTATTTTATTTTTTTTTTCAATAGATCTTATGAAGTTAGCTTTTATTTCACTGTTCTTGCAGTCTGGATCATATCTGTTTTGCATTTGAAGTTTGTTTCTTGGATGAATTTGAAGAACTCAGATGTGCAATTAACACTAGTATTGATGGCTAATTTTAAAGACACAACACAAAAGTGCAGTTCATAAGAGTGGAAAAAATAACAGGTCAAAAGTGTCTTAAGCACCTGCTTCAGGCCAGCATTGCCTGGAGTGCTCCTTTGTGCACTCAAAAAGCCCTGCAAGAAGCACTTTAGACCAATATATGCAAAAAGCACTTTTATAAAACCACTGAGAGGAGAAGATAAAAATGGCAAATACCATAGCTATTATCTGGAATAATATGTTTGAAATGGAGAGATGGAAACTCAGAGGATCTAGAAGGAAATGTCAGGATTCAAATGAAATGCTTAGCTGAGAAGATGTTTCTTTTCAATCTGGAAATTATATCAGCCAGTTACCTCTCCCTTCTGTGAACAAAACAAAACTGAAATTCTTAGGAGATGTTCAAAAAACAAAAAACAAACAAAAAAAAACTCTGCAATTTTCAGATTATTACTTTGAGTAAAATACTTTAGCTATCTCATATTCAATTTCTTTACCTAGTTTCTGAATTCCTTCACTCTGTATTGCAGGTGACTGACAGATCCTGGTCCCCCACTGGGACAGGACTGACCTATGTGGACATTTCTCTGAGCAAGGAAGGAGACATTTCCTAAAAAACTGTGTTCAAGATCTGCTTTCATTTGAACCTGTCCTGAAGTCAAAGAAGTTAATGTGGCTTCATCTGAGCAGAATTTTGTCTAAAATCTTCATTACATGCCAATTCCAAAAGGATAATTCATAGTTAAGGCCTCTGAACACATTTAAAATAATCCTCTTTTGCTTCATATAATGAATAGAATAGATGGAATTGCTTTCCCAGACTTTCTGAGGAAACTGAAGCAATGCTTTAAAGTTTTAACAGCTTTTATTTCTCTCTTCAAATCTTAACCCAGTATCAAATATTAAAGTCCCAATATATTTAAGGAAAGCAGAAGTTGCTGTTATAATTAATTTCCTATCTGAGGGGAAAAAAAAAAAAAAAAAGTATTGCTAACCACTTTTGGAAAGAAAAGTAATCCTTTAAAAGAAAACCAGAGCAAATGTGTACACGTGTACAAAAATCTCTCTTTTTTCCCTTAAGCCTCAGCTACGTTTGTTGTACTTTAACAAAAAGACGTTATTCGATTTGAGGATGCCATGCCACATTGAGAACATAAAAGAACAAAATGCATTGAAAACATAAAACTTCCAGATTCCACAATCTACATACACTCTATTGAGTATATCCCTGCGTTGGGAAACAGGCTGAGAAGTAAAAATATTTCCTGATCACACAGAAATTTCTACCAGATCTCCACCTTGGTAAATAAGTATCTAATTTCAGCCCAAGTAAGTGCAGACTGTGAAGTTTAATGCAAGTAAGAGGCTGGGAAGTATATAAAGCAGTAGAGAAAGCTGGCATCAAAATATCTAATCAGCTATTTGCTTTTCTTTCAAATACACCAGCTCAGTTGCAGGCTTGTACTGATCACCTGGAAAAGCATGCAATAATTTCATGAAATCATACTGGAAGAGGAAAAGGACGATTTCACTGGTGGGCAAGAGAAACATTTGTAAAGAAATATTTTCCCATTTTTTGCCATCAGAAGGGCTACCATTTCAAGTGTTCGCCTCCTTAGGGATCTCCCTTGATAAATGGATACCACGTTTGACAAATGGCTCGTCTCTATGCTCCAGGAAGGAGTGAAACAGGATGAGCTCAGTGTATCTGTTCAGGGTCCTGGGAGCGATGCGCTCCTTTATGAAGTTTGGGCTGGAGATATCCCTCACGTGTTGTCAACATCAAGCCCAAGGGTTGAGATGGGCTGATGGCTGATGACTCAATTTCTGCAACCACACACCCTCACTTTCCTCATCTAGCAAGGATATGTTGCAGGATGAAGAGTCTTTGAATTAGAAATCATTGTTTGTTTGTTTTGAAGGATAGAATTTTGGAATAAATAACAAATTCCAAAGAACAGAGCCATCCCTTATGTATGCAGTATATGAAGAGCTTCAAAATTATTATTATGTTCCAGTTTGCTTAGACATTCAAAAAGTCAATGGAGACATCTGGTGCTTTTGCAGCTAGATGAGCACACAAAAATACAGTAACAATTGGAAAAAAAAGGAGAATACCCAACAATTAGGCCACAGCTGGAAGCAAAATGATGTCTGACATAACCATGACATACCATGTCACCTGTTTTGATCTACCCTTCTTTATGCTGTAACCTTTTTTCTTCCTCTCTTTTTCAACTTTATCAAAGATTCATTTAAAATACTAATGTTCTTCACTCTATTATTTGAAGTTAAAAGAAACATATGGTGCTTTGCAACAAAAGATAATTAGATTTCTTGTCTGCCTTCAGTATTATAGTTTTTAATGCACTTTAATGGAGTTTACAAATAGAATAGGCAAAATTAATGATAGAAAAGTTAAGAGGTTTGAAATGAGAATTTCTGAATTTCTGGGTTTGTTTCCTGTCTTATGGTCTATCTACTGCAGCATCCTGTGCTCCTTTAGGCATTGCTCACTTCTGCTTCAGAAGAATGATAAATTTGCTGGTGCTGGAAAGAACAAATCAGAACAGTATCTTCCTCCTAAGCACTGCAGATAACTGCAGCATAGGGCCTAGAGCACAATGACTTGTAGCCCTTTCATTCTATCCCTGTTCAGTGTTACAGTCAGCATTCACTTCATCCACAGCAGAGATGAATCATCACCTTGAATCCTTCTAAGGTTGTCCTAAGCATAATGTTTGAAATGATTCCAGCAAATTACATATGCATGGTGCAAAAATGAGTCCATTTTATTTTATATTTTTCCTTCTCAAAGTAATGCTGACAATGTGACTGAGTAATAATTTATAGCAAGATCATAAGAACTGTAAATAATCTGATCTATTGGCATATTTCCCACTAATAATGTGTAGAGATTTTGATACATTTTTTTCGACTCATAGGAGGACGTGAGTGAGAATGGTTTGATGCAAGATGTGAAAGGACTGCTTGTGCATCTGCTGTGCTCACCTCAGTCTGTGCTTAGAATGGAAAGGAAACCTGCATGTTAGAAGAAAGTAAAATTCTCTACAAACTTACTAAAACTAAATCATGGTGATATTTTTACATATGACATATATTTTTGAAAAGAAAAATTAAAAAAAAAAAAAAGAAGAAGAGGAAAAAGAAAAAAGAAAGGAAAAGTAACTGGAAATCTTGTTTTTTGGCTTTCAGTAAAGCATCTGATGTGATACACTGTAGAGAATTCAGGTGTTGATGAAGTCATCAGCTTGACATATGAAAATGCAACATATAGTATTCAGTAGGATTCTGCCTGTAAGCCACTCTGTAGGGCATTAGAAAAACAGCAACTGCAGCCTTTTTTTCCAGTGAAGGTGATAAAATATTTAGGCTACTGAATGCATCTCTGAAGTGGATTGCTGCCTGCATTACCTGTTGTCTATCTTCAGATAAGACAAATCTAGACTGGAATAGATACAGAGAAGGGGTAAAAGATTAGTAGATGAGAAGAGCTTGTTTACAGTGACTCATGTCTTTTAAAACATTGAATGGGAGGAGGTATAATTACACCTGATAATTCATTTTCTGAAGTGATTAGTGACATAACCTTTTCAAATCCAAACTCAAAAATACGTGGATCATAGTATCAAGGTTTGTGTTCAAGAGGAGCAGCTTTCATTTGCAACTGAAGTGACAGTGAGTGCATCACAAGTTTTGTTATAGGAATCAAATATACTTTAGTCCTCTCTAAAGGAAGGCAAAATATAGCCTTGCATATATAATGTTTTCCTTAAATTCAGCGTGACCTCTGCCTAAATTGATTTAATCATTAAAATAATATTGTATCATTTCTCTTACTTGTTTACTGATTTCATTTTGTGAAGAATTTTGCATTACTTTTGCATCATTTTTGCATCAGCGTGTTATCAACAACTGTTTTATAAATTTGTAAGATAAAACTTTAGATCACTGGTCTTCTTGGCTAAGAGGACATGGATAAAGTTGTTTTGTTGTTTTTTTTTTAATTTACGTGATATTTTAAAATATGAAAAATGCATTGGCTATAAAATTTTATATGTCTTCATGTTTTTGTGCAGATTCTCAGCTGATACATTTACATTGCATTTGACTCTGGGTAATTTGATGTCATTATTCTCTTACACAGTAATATGAAAAGTACATATAAGGCTTTTTTACTAAGGTTTACAAAAATTCTTTCTACCAAGTATGTGATTTTTAGTCATTAATGAATTCCAAGGTTTACTTATGAGGTGTTGTAGGCAAAACTACAGGATTTCATACCTTGCTTGGAGAACAATGAATAACTTCAAGTCTGTTTGTAACCCATCTTAGTCTACATTTAAGATGGAAAAGATTAAAATGGAAAACAGGATTATTACAGAAAGTCTTTAGAAATGGATAAAATAAGGGGAAAAAATTGATCAATTAATCAAGTAATAATAGCATTGAATTTAAGCTTTAAACTAGTACAAGCACCAACAGAATAAGTCATTGCATTCAGTGGATCCTGAACTATGCATAAGAGAGAAGCTCTGCAGATGACCACAGGGATATATATGTATTCCAATAATATAATTGTCTTATACAATAAGTTATATTGTTCTTAATACTTCCACAAATATTTGCATGGAATAATTTGACTGCTAATTACTAATGATTCCCCAGGGTTTATGTCGTTCCGAGGCACTGATCCTCCAGAAGGAGGGGGACAAGAACACAAGTAAAGAGGCTGCAGAATGAAACATCAAATTTCCCCTTTGAAAACAAAGAAGAAATCAGGAGTTGGCAAGAAAAAAATAAAAACAACCAAACAACTCAGTGCTTAAAATGGCATTTGTGGAGACCTGGTGACAAGGATCTTTTAAAACTTGATTGAGAGAAAAAAAAAAAAGGAAAAGAAACATATCCACCTCTTGCCAGCACAACAGCAAGGAGGCCAGTTTTGTTTAAGCTGAGGATTGGGCATGTTTGTCTTCAAACCTTTTGAAATAGGTGACAGATATTGTGCCAGAAGAAATTTACTGACACAATTATTGTTTCTTCAAGTCAGTGTTTGACCTAGACCTAGGGCTAAGGGTGTTCACTCTCCTAACATAATCTCTAGACTTTTTTCCCCAAAGGTGAGGAAGTTTGCAGCAAGAAAAAGAATCGAACTGCACAGACACACTGAAAGTTTACAAGTTGGTGGCAATCCAGGGCTAAAAATATTTGAAACCCTGTTCTATCATGTGTGCATATCTACTTCAGAGTCAGAGCCTGTTTGCACAGCCAAAGCTTGTGTCCTAGCAGTCTGCTCTAGACCAGTTCTTCCTTCTGCTTTAGCTCCTTTCCCCTGAGAGGCTGCATATAAATATACTGTGACTGTCAAAACAGATCAAGGTCTTTGACAACAATTAACATTAAGAAAAGAGTTATTGAGGAGGTTTTTTTTTTTTAATTTAAATGTGGAAGAAAAAAAAGTAGATCCACAGAAGAACAGAAATTGAGTTCAAGCTATGACCAAATTGAAAATACATCTTTCCTCCAAACAAGCTCATTATGAGAGTTCTTCAAGTTCTTTTCAAATGATTTCTTTTCAAATGTGCTTGCACAAAGAAGATTCTAAATACATTTATGCATTTTTGCAATATTGATGTCTTCTTTCTTAATATCTGTTCCTCATCTTTGTTAATTATTCTTCCCTCATATACTTATTAAACTTCTGACCTCATTTCATCCACTCATCTAGGAAAAATGTAGTTAGAAATGTATATGGGAATCCTCTAAAATTAAGTAACAACTCTGACTGCTACGTATTCTCTAGGGAAAAAGGACAGTACACTTCTTGACGCATTTTCCACTCAAATGAGTAATGCTAAATCTTCTCCTTGTATGTCCTGCATGATTTCACGTTGCATTAATAATTCCAGATACATATCAGTGATGTTAGTTTACTTTTCTTGTTAAATATTTGAAGATGCCCTGGTTCTCCTCTGTCCTGGTACCATTACTCTCTTCTCCATCTTTTCTTCTCCTTTAGTGCCTCCCTCTCCTCTCTTGTATACGGAGAATGATAGAATAAAGTATCTGCCTAGCAGATATTTTTTATGCTGAAAATAAAAATTCACCATAGACCTTTCTGATGTCAAAGATGGACTGCAGTATATTTTACTGTAATTGGTTTTGGCTTCTGTAAAGAAACTTTCTTCCTGTAACAGAAATAGTGGCTTCAGTTCAGTTAGGTCAAAATATTATTCCATTTCCCCATGTTTGCTTGTTTCTTTCCACCAATGCTTTTACAATAATCGAGAGTATTGCAACACTTCAGAGTATTACAATACAGACAAATAACTGAAGTGGGTGCAGATTATCCATACCTCTCTAGATACTCTGAATTGTGCTGGAAGAGCCAGACCTTTAGACAGAGACACATTTGCATGACTCAGCCTTTTGATAAGTCCTCCATCACTAGATACTTGAAAGAATAAAGATTGCCATCTGACTCACTCATTTATGTTTATCTGAACAAGTGAAATGAAAGTGTACAGTGCTTTTGCACTCAGAAAAGATTTCATTCTCACTGACCTCAGTGTCAGGGATGGTTATGGAGCAGATCATCATGAGTGCAATCATACAGTAAGTGTGAGACAGCCAGGGGATCAGGCCCAGCCAGAATGGTTCATGAAAGGCAGATGCTACCTGACCAACCTCATGTCCTTCTATGACCAGCTGACTTGCATGGTGCACGAGGGAGATGCTGTTGACGTAGTCTACCTAGACTTCAGCACAGCCTTTGACACTGTCTCCCACAGTATTCTCTTAGAGAAGCTGCAGCCTGTGGCTTAGACAAGTGTAATATTTGTTGTGTTAAAAAAAGAAAAAAGAAAAAATAATAATAATAAATAGGCTTGATGGCTGGGCCCAAAGCATGTGGTGAATGGAGTTAAATCCAGCTGGTGGCTGATCACGAGTGCTGCTCCCTAGAGGTCAGCATTGGAGAGAGTCCTCTTTAATATCATTATTGATGATCTGGATCAGGGATTGAGTGCACCCTCAGTAAGTTTGCAGATGACACCAATTTGGGAGGAAGTGTCTATCTGTCTGAGAGAAGGAAGGCCCTACAAAGGGATCTGAGTAGGCTGTATAGCTGGGCTGAGGTCAGTGGGATGAGGTTCAACAAGACCAAGTGCAGGGTCCTGCACTTCAGTCATAACAAACCCAGACAACACTACAGGTCTGGGGCAAAGTGGCTGGAAAGCTGCATGGAGTAAAAGGATCTGAGGATGTTAGCTGACAGCCAGCTGAACATGAGCCAGTAGTGTGTCCAGCTGGCCAAAGAAGTTTCTTTTAAGGTAGTCAGGAAAATTAGAGTGCATAATGTCCAAACGAGTAAATAAAGCTTGGTGAGGAGCATATGACTGAAAGATTTTCTGTCAAGATGAAATGAAAAAAAGCCTATATAGAATAGACCAACACCTCCATGCAGCAGCTGAGGTCATTGATAAGCAGTGGAGAAGAATATAATAGGAAACACAAAGATATCTATAATTCTATATAATCATTTATAGGATTATCCCTTGCTGCAAGGGATATATGGCAACAAGGATTCCTAATCACTTTTAAAACTCTTCTTGACTTATCTGAAGTGGTTAGTCATAACAATGAGCTGGTTTATTGTTCATTTTCCAAAAACTGCCCTTGTTGAGAACCTTGACATTGCTCCAAGTGCAATACTGGACTCTGTTGTATTGTAGATTATTCAAAAGCATGGCTAATGTTTTGTGAGTATAGGAAGAAAATAAGTGAAACTTTTTGAAAATGTGAATGTCAAGGGCAGCCAGCTGATTTTGCAGTGGGAAGATTTGAATAGCAAAATCCTGTTCGTCCCAGAAGAGCAATTATGATTTATTGATATAAGCATTTAAGAGAAGCTTAGTCATAAATCCTAGCTGCAGTCAATGACAGTGAGCCTAGATTTAAAGCCTGACTTCTTGGTTGTCAGGGTGAATAATCTGAGGGCCTGAGTTCATGGCAGCAACCTTAGGTGGACAGTCGTGATGTACTGGCTGGCGACCCTTGAGGTAGAGCTGAGTTTCCATCTAAACTCAGAGCTAGTTAAATCAAGTTGCTCTCTGAAAATGTGTGAGTGATTGAGAACTGAACTTTTGTATTCCAAAATGCAACAATGGTGAGTATTTGACGGGTTCAAACTACAGATTGGCAAACACAAGAGCTATAGTTCAGGGAAACTTTCAGAGAATACAGTAAAATTGGAGATGCAATCTTTCAGCATCTTATGCTTGTAAGATCTGCCAGTTTCAGAGGTAGAGCAAAAAGATGCAGAGAAGATATTTGTGAGTGATGGATAGAACAGGGCCTTTTTCTTCTTCGTTAAAATGTCTGATGTTGAACATGAAACAAAAGAGAGGATTCAGATTACAATGAAACAGATTGTGTCTGTGCCAAAGTAGGATCAAAGGAAGCAGTATATTCGCTTGGAAAGCTTTAGGTCTGGCAGTTGAATAAAGAGGATATTTTTCAAATAATTTCTTTGGAAAAAAAATGCAGAATTTGAGCATTATCTTATATGTGACTCAAGAATGTAGGTCTTTTACTTCTTATTCTAGATGAAATCCTGTTACATGGCTGCCTTTTGAAGGATTTAATTGCTCCAAGGATTCATGCTTACACAGTATTCTCCACCTCCTAGAAACCACCGTAAGTCCTACTTTAATAATGCTATTCTTTGATGAGAATATTTCACGACCTGTGTAAAGTGGGTTAGGACTTTCCTCATTCCCTTGTCATCACATATGAATTCTGGCCAATATAAATGTCCTGTCTTATTGGCAGGGACCAAATAAAAATCAGACGTACTGAGAGGATTGCAAATGAAGGACTTTTATAGCTAAGTAAGTAATAGTTTATTCTTCCAAAAACCAGAATATTTTGGAGAAAAACATGGAGATCAAGACAACAATTCTTGGCTGCTATTGCTTATATTATGTCTGTTTTGTGGGTAAACAATAGCTCCAAAGCTGTTTTTCAAATAAGGAGATAAGTGTCTTCTTCTGCCCTGGTGAATGGTTAAAAACATAGAGCCAGAAATGTGCTTATAATTCCCATGAAAAGTAGGATGAAGGTGGTTTCTGAGGGCTCACAGAGGTCATAATAAGAAAGCAGTGCAAAAAAAAAAAAAAAAAAAAAAAAAAAGAGGTTTCAGTTTTTAAGGTCGTAGTTCTCAGTGTGCTGTGTGCTACATATTTCACAAAGTGCTTGCTTTAATTCCAGCAAAGGTTTTTTTTATTATTATTATTATTTTGCTATAGACTTCACTGGAGCTAATATCACATTGCAAAAGTTAGTGGAAAACAGAAAACTGGAATTTCCTATGCATTTCTCACACTAGTACTAAATACCTTTTTAGGTAAAAATATGTATTTTGTTTTGTTTTCTTAGGCTTGTTCTAAGTATTTCTTCAAATTTATTACTTCTCAGTTCTTCTTTGGTTAACAAGTAATTCCACTTGCAGATCAGCCTGAAACACATTAAATAAATTAGAGGATCCAATTTGCTAAATTACCATTTTGAAAACGTTCCATACTTCTACAACTAGAAAATAAAGTTTGGATCCACTATTTATTTTATTTTGTAGTGCAAAGCTAATTTGTTATTTACTGGAAATTTATTTTCTTTTGAGCAGATACAGAGAGTTTCCCAACCATGCCCTTTTCGTTTTACACTGTCATTGAAATAAAGATTCAGTTATTACCATTTCCATATTCTGAATATAATTATCCATTAAGCAAATGAAGAATAAATAGAATTGGAGAGACAGAGTGTATTTTTTTTCTGGAAATCAAACTCTACCAGAAAGGTCCTTTCATTCTCTTTTATTTTTTTTTCCTCATGAATAAAAAATGTATTTGTAGTTTCACAGAAGTAACTGCATGATGAAGAGAAACACATTTTGATGTTGTTATTTTGGTATTGTCATGGTGCCAAATGACAGAGCTTTTATAATATTCGTGAGTCAGTGACTGTACAGAACAGTAGTTCCTGTTGATTAATTGTATTAGACAACAATATGAGCAGAGGTGAGAAAGCTGCTGCCAAGAAAAAACAAGACTGCAGTGAGAAATACACAACTAATAAATATCTAAGTATGCACCGATACACATAAAACCATGTAGATGCCAATATATTTAATGGCAATGATGTCAATTTCAGTGAGAAGTAAGATAGCACGCCTTCATGTTGACAGTTTGAGTAGGTGAGAAAATCAAGATATTATGCTGGCTTGCAGACATTGAAATCAAAATCTTTGTCAGAAAAAATAACATAGAAATCACTAATGTAAATATAAATTGTGCATAGATTTAAACCTTCAAAAGAAACAGCCTTCAAATCTAGAATAAAGTACATAGTAATGGCTTTCTGCCAGTATAATTGTTTAGTCTTTCAATAGGCAGGTCTAAAATCTTGAGGTCAGGTTCACAGCAGAGCGGGCCTGTGATTTCGGTGTTGCAAATAGGGAAATGAAGTGGTTTACTATAGTGCATTACCCATATGCTTAAAGCTTTTTTAATATCTCAGGCCAAATTCTGTCTTGAGAAATATGTGCGCTAAATCCTGGTGTTTTTTGTTTGTTTGTTTGTTTGTTTAGTTTGAACATTTATTTTAAAGTTATCTTACCTATAATGTCATTTCCTCTTTTGTTTATTTTACTTACAGAAACACTTACCATTACCCACATATAATCACAGTTGACTTAGCAATGATGGTTCAGAGAATCTGTTTAAGGAGAATTTATCAGTTCTGGGTAAGGCTCTGAAATTGTTCCTTAATTGGATGCTTTAATACACACCAAACCAAATACAATCTGCCATTGGCATCTTTTTCTCTAGCAGTAATGGAAATCACTTAAAGCTTGCTGGCCATTCAGGCAGATGGACCACCAACAGACCCAAAACACAGCCACTGTTTTGGTGCAAAAATCACAGTGCAACACTTAACTCCTCCTCCAGGCAATCTGTGAGTCAACTTGAAATGGAACTTGAAATTGTAGAAGGGAAGATCCCTGTGCTAGATATGTAAAAAAATGCTTTAGCTGGCAGGCAAAAAAAAAAAAAAAAAAAAAAAAAAAAAAAAGGATATTTTAAAATAAGAGAAAAAAAAGAAAGACTTAAAGGCCAGTTGACAGACCAGTAAGAGAAGAAAACTTTACAGTTAATTGAGATTGAGGGTCCTTATTTAGCAGAACAGAGATAGAGTATGGGAAAGGCTATTAGGGGTCAGGGTTTTCAAGTAAAATAGGGAAAATGAAGAAAATACATACTTACAGATATTTATTATTAAATACAGATCAGTTTCTTCATTATGCCAGCCAAAGTAAGGAGTGAACACTTAAAGGCAAGTCATAGAATGGCTTGAATTGAAAGGGACCTTAAGGATTATCAAGTTCCAACCCCCTGAAATGGTTGAAATGTTTGCTTCTACTGTAGTGCTGTGTGTCTCTCTGCAGCCATTCTCTTTGGATTACTTACTTAGGCAGAAATCTGATTTAAATGTTCATCTGAAAGAAAGACATTAATGCAAAGAGAATTTCCTGGCCTTGCTTACAGGGAAAGATGTTTTTGCATGGGAAGCCTTTCAAAAGCCATACTGCATTCTGGTTTTGGAGGATGTGAAAAGTCCAGTGGAAAAACCTGATTCGGATGAAACAGGAAGTGCTCGCCCACTTCCTTTTCATGTAGAGAGACTTGAAAGCATTTTTGTTTGATGATGTGAGACTCAAATGCTGCAACTTAGTGACTGCCTGGCTGGCTGGATCTTAGTGGTGTTACTTGCTATCCCAAATGGACAGGAGGATTCCTTCTATGCAGAACAAGATGGGGAATGATCTCACAAGTTTCCTGCTAATGCTTTGTCAATTATTATTATTATCATCATTAAACAGAGCATTAAACTACATAGAATCTCATAACAATAAATGACACTTTTGGTACATTACCTGTTTAATACTACAGTAATTGCTTGTGATTAGATATAACTAATAAAAAGTCTTCTTGCCAACATGATCTTTTTAATTAAGTATTTCATAGCTTCTAGTAAAAGCAAAATGAATTCGCAGTTGGTGTAATATCAATCTGGGACACCAGCCCTGATGGTGTGTTTTTCTGCTTTTCTCCAGTGTTACCTCTGTGTTTGATCCACACAAGAACTGAAGGCTACTGATGTCACTTTCTTCAAACAGTTCTGCTGACCCCCTTTTACCATAGATACAATTATTCAGATTTTGAACCACTTGTTCCTCTTCCTGCTCCCTTTAAGTGCAATCCCAAAGGAGTTTAAGATTCAGTAATGTGACTTCTACCAGTTTTATGAGCAATAATATCAGACTTGCTTGACTTCCAAATTCTTCAGGAAATGAGCATGAAAGCTTGAAAAATGTTGAAGTTAACGTTAAACAGATTAAAAGACAATATAGTTCCGACAGATTTATTGGCATCTTTAGAAGTGGAAAACATAGATAAAAACACCAAACTTTATCCCAGCCTTCACAGCACTGATACTTGTGAGCTCTTACAAGGAAATATCAGCTTGTTTCCAAAATCCACTATGTTTCATATTACCATTCTGTCCACCCAAAAATCAGATCTTGAGGTTTGGATCATTATCAAATATTCATGTCTAGTTGAATAAGGTTTCCTTTAATCATCTTTCAAACACTTGTGGGAAGAATTTTCAATAACATGCAATAGATTTCTGCATTTCTGCTTCATTTCAGCACTTCACTCTGAGTCTACACCTACTGTTAGTGCTTCTTAGGGACTAACAAATCCAAATTTCTCTACTATTGTGTCTTTGGAGTCTGTTATCTCCTAACATAGCCACCCTAACCCAGAGACACATTCCTGCAAATCCAAGTGCCACTCTATCCCACTCTGCATCTTTCACACTCCAAGTATTAATTCTTCTTATGTATTTGTATGTCCTAGAGCTGGGATGGTAAATTATTGTTTATTTTAATGGCAGAGGATGGAAGCCTACCAAGAACTTTCCTGAAAATACCAAGGAAGATGTCATTAGCAGGAGATGCTGCCCAGCTATCTCATGAGAATGTGTGGTCCAGTCACTAGAATTCACTCCATCTGTAGCTCAGGTACTTGATCAAAATTGACAGGCATTCAGTGATTGCAAAGGAAATGCAGGTTGAGTTTCAGCCCATTTCTTATGTTTATTTTGATTGTACTGATTTTTCCAAGTTAAAACTAAAAATGCAAGCAAATTTCTCTCCATCTGTAACAGTAGGAAGAGAACACTTCTAGTACACATATCTCCTGTAAACTGCTATTTTCCACAGTCCTTATGTCACAGCTTTCAGTTTCTCAAATGATTCGTTTCAAAACTATGCTGACACAGAAAGCTGAACAGATATTGTTTACAGAAGGGGAAAAAAAGAGAAATTTTTCTGGGATCATTTTATATACTTTTATAGTAAGGCTTCAGTCTCATACTGGTCAGCAGAAGCTCTTTCAGGAAGATATTTAGTACCTTTGTAGATTATATGAGAGAAAAGATGCAAAATATGTAATAGCAATGCTCTTACAATTAGACTATTTATTACTTCTAGCTGTAAACTGGTTGTAAATATGGCTTTTCTGGCATAGCTCCTGGCAAGCAAACTAACTACAGTGATGCAAAGTTGTGAAATTTCCATTTCATTTCTTGCCTCATTAATTTCATTAACTTACAAATAGATGAATACATAAAATTAAAAAGTAATTTCCTACTAATATTTTTAAATTACTCTCTCCAAGTATTCAAACCTTTTAATCTGCTCTTTTAAGGTCTCCATCTAATTGCTTTTACAGAGACATAATTGAGGTTTTGTGAATCAAATATCAGTGTGATTGATTATAAAAAAGCTAATCAGAGAGTGCCATTCACAAGACAAATGCAATTGTTTCTAAAATATTTACTTGCAGTCTCTGCCACTTTGCTAACTTTGCAGCGTGTGCAAAACGATGTGTGGGTGCAATGTGTTGACGTGTGATTTTATGTGGGGAAATCAAACCTAGTCATGGAGAGAAGTCTGTTTCTTCTTTTTCTTATACAAGGACAGATTGCATGGGAATTATAGTGTTTCCCATTTAATAGAAGTAGCCTTCATTTTGATGTTTTTCACAACAGTGACAAATGGCAGCTAAAAAGAAAAGGGGAGAATGTAATCAATCTTCCCACCTTTAAAAATAGCTGAAAAAGAGGAGAAAAACTGAACTACTTAAAAAACTCATTTGAGACAAACAGTTATCTGCAAGATAAGGCAAGTGCAGAAGATGACTGGGGCTGGATGGCCTGGTCTTGGAGCAGGCAAAAATGTGGCTCTGTTTCTCCTATCTGTTTGGGATTCCAGTTTCCATGGGCAAAACAGAGCAGCAGGAATGTCCAGAAAGGAGAGTGCTCACTGAGAAGGCCACAGAGTGAGTCTTAGAGCAGAAAATATGTAAGGAAGAAACTAGAAAGAAAAATGGAATCTTATTTCAAGAATTCCAAAGTACTGGTTGACTTTGCCAATAGCGTCAAAGACTTCAAGGGGTTGTTCAGTCTGAAAATCATCTAGATGGCTAACATTTATTTAATAGTATTTTAATAATGCAACAATTTAATGTTCATACTTACTATTAAAAAAAAAAAAAAAAAAAAAAAAAAAAAGCAGAACAGTAAAATTACATCCGGTGATATTTGAATGATATTTCTCTAAAGTTAGGACAAGCCACAAAAATATAAAGCCTAAAATTTCACTGTATCCTCAGGAATCCATTCCAAAAGCTTGTATTATAAATGAAAGATGAAAACATGTAATGTCTCGATCATTTTGCTGAACTCAGTGGAAATTAACTCCTGAGAGGATTAGATCAGACTCTGCAATGGACAGTTTTGGTGATGGAATGCTTGGAAGGGAAAACTTATCACTTCTTAGATCATGTAAGATGTGAATCAAACAGGTCAAATTAAGTTGTCAGTTGTTTATTCTGGCATTAAAAATGACATGGTGCTAAAATGAGCCTCAGCTGGGTTTACAAACCTGGTCTCCTCAGTTCAAGAAAAATGGGGAACCACTGGAGAGAGTCCAGTGGAGAGCTATGGAGGTGCCAGGTACCTGGTTCATCTCCCACATGAGGAAATGCTGAGAGATGTGGGACTGTTCAGCCTGGAGAAAACTGAGGGGGAATCATATCGATGCTTATAAATATCTAATAGGTGGGAGCAAGTGGATGGGAGCATGCTTTTTTCAATGGTGCCTAGTAATAGGATATATGGCAATGGGCACAAGGTAGAACACAGGCAGTTCCATATCAACATGATGAAAAACGTGTTTACTTTGAGGGTCATAGAACACTGGAACAGGCTGCCCAGAGAGGTGCTGGAGTCTCCTTCTCAGGAAGTATACAACACATGCCTGGATACTTTCATATGTAACCTACTATAAGGAACCTTCTCTAGCAGAGAGTTAGACCTGATGATCTCCAGAAATTCCTTCCAACACCTACAATTCTGTGATTCCCTGACCTTCTGCTAATATAACCTCTATCAGGCTCAGTTTAGTACTTCTGGTAAGTATCAACCTAATATTTTTTCTTTGACACAGTAGACAGTAGAAATTTTGTTACTGAAGTGCATGGTTATTGTACAAATACATGCAGAGATTCTGACCCCTCTAGTGCATTGTAAGACTCACCATTGTTCCTTTTTAAATCAAGTATTGATTGCCTGGGGTTCAATGCATGCTTTAAACTAGTGCACCATCATGAAAAAGAATAATAGGATTATTTAGGGATAAGTTTTTTAGATTTAGCCAAATGGCAACATTTTCATAATTTTAGAAGAAATGTAGGAACATATTATTCATGTAATGCCTGGAAGTAGTCCAGTATATTTCTCATTAAAATCACCTGGTTAGAAATTTAGGGCTCTTGTGCTTAAAAATAATAATTTTAAAGTTATTGTTTTATTTAATATCAGGTGGTCTGAGAGCTGATTTGTATCTCTGCTGCACCCAAATGCAAAACAGAAGGAAAGTTCTCTAAGTTTCCTTTGGAGAGAATGGGTGAGCTGCTCCTGTTTCAGCTCTGCACTTTTCTCTCTTGGAGACTTTGAAAATTTATTAAGGTCTTGTCACTCAGTCACTTGGTAATTTCCAGAGATATGCCTAGCATTTACAGTGCTTTTTTTTTTGGTCATTTTCCGGAAACTTTCCTGCTTTTCAAACATTGTACTGTCTTAGAGATAAATTCACTACAACTTCTCACATAGTTGTATTTCCTGACTCATTTCATCCCTGCTTCATTTTTTCAAATGAAGTTTCACCAAATCTTTCTAGTCCCATTTTTCTTCATTCCACTTCAGTTTTTATTATTCATACAGAATAATACACATAATTCTCCTATGCTTCTAGCATCCTAATATATTCCTCCAAGTTTTTGGTCCAATTTCCACTCTACACTTTTTCTGTGCTTTTGTACAGACTACTCAAATGCTTCAAAAGGAGATAAAATCTAGAACTGCTGATCTTCTACTGGTTGATTGTTGGCTCCTTCCTCAGCAGTTTGTCCATTGGTTGATTCCCTCAAAGCAGTATTTTGGGTTATGTGGTCAGTTTCTGAGGCCAATCTCTTTGAAAGAGAGTGGCAATTCCTTCAAAAATCTGGCTTACATTTGAAGAAGCTAGTCCCTCAGGTGAGTGATTAGCAAACATGAGCACAGAACCAGTACTCAAAGCATAATTTATTGGATCAGTGTTTCTCTGTCACTTCCTGATCTGACACATTGAGATGAGAACAGCAGTGAGCAACATTCTTGACGTATGCACAGTGACACTGGCAGCTAGAACACATCTGGAAGAGAGATGAGAAATCACTTTGCTGAAGATATTTTTGTCAACACAAAGATTCCTGAAATAAAGCATTGAGGCCCAAGAAAAAAATGTAATAAAGTGCCAGCAAAACTGGGAAATGTTATCAAGGCATCTGACAAGCTCAGCAAATGCCAGAGTTCCCTCCCTAGTGAATTCTAATTAAAAAATCTATTGTTTCCATTATTGCTGAACGATTCCTCCAAAAATATGATTTTTTTTAGGTTGTTAATTATTCTCGAATATTACAAAGTGGTTGGAGGGTATTTTCCTCTTTCTCATTTGGTAACTGAACCATCAAGAATAAGGTGATAGTATAAGGATTGGTGAAAACAACTTAAGTCACAGAAGAAAACATGCCATTTCAGATGTTGTGGTGCTTTTTTTCTGAAAAACCAGTCTAGTACCAAATTAAATTAACTTTCTGTGCTGAAGGAATCTTGTCAATTACTTCTCCACTTTTGCTCTTGAATTCTAACTGAAACTCAGCGTGAGGAAATGGCACAGTCATTTTTGCAAGTAAACTAGAAAATACATCCATCAGGGCATACCACTCACTGTGTTGTCCAGAAAGCATGATTCTGCTGCTTATACTTGTGTGCTAATTGTCACGCTGAGTTCTGTTGTCTATCCAGTAAGCCATGCATCAAAACTCAAGATTCAACATTAAAACATCATGCTAATTGAAAAAGCAGGTATAAATGAATAATTCTTCAAAACAGTGAATGGTGATTTAGATTATTGTACGTGGGGAACCTGTATTATTTAACATCAGGGAGAGCTTCAGAAGTATTGTTACACACTGGTTCCTGTATTACCTACATTTACTACTAAATGCATGACCTTCGGAAATTCATTTGCATTATTCACTTTACCCAGGTTATGCAGGTCTGGCATAGAATAATTTTACTAACAGAAAATCATATCAATGTGGAAAATGTATTGTAACCAACTCTTCACTCAAGGATATTTTAAATGTTGTGGATGGAGTAAGTGCTGATTAGAAGAAAACAAGTCTGAGAAAGCATTGTATTTTAATATGAGATTTTCTGTAGAGAAAGCATTATATGTGGGTACATTGCAAAGGTTTCTTTCATGTGCTCAGTGGTATATCTCAAAAATGTTAATATTTCTTAAGAAGCTCTTTCACTGTCATCTCTATTCCAGTCTAAGTGGCAATATAGTTTGAACATTTTGGCAAGTGTGAACTCAAATGAGATTGATGTGCTCAGCTTGGTGACCTTGCTTGTATAGTATTTTTATGTCATAAAGGTTATTTGATTTACATTTACTGCTGACCTGTATTTTCTTTTCAGATTATCTCCCTGGAATATGTATCTTCTTCTCTTCTTACCTTCATTTATTACTATCATTTGTTATCTTTGTTATCATTATTAACTGTTAATTTTTCCACTCATATTTTATCTCCCTTCTTTCCTGTGAAAATATGGTCATATCTATCATTCAAAAGAGGATACTGTAAACATATTAGCTCCATTTTGTTTTAAAGCCTTAAACTCCCAGTAACTTTAATTCTTTAACCTCCCTTATTCTTATAGTTTTTGAATGGATTTGAACTAGTGACCCAGAGGTGAAAGATCATTTTCCACCAGGAACATTTATCTTTCTGATATTGCCTTTATGGCTTTGCTCTATGTGGCATTTTCTTTTGCTCAGACCCATGTGTATGTGTGTGAAGGTTAACTGTAGGAATCACCAGCCGGCTTCTCTCTTTTTGTTAATGTGAACTACCAGTATCCAGCAACGATTTTTTACACAGCAGTGTCTTCATTCGTTCATTTACTGACATCGAGGAAATTGATCTCCTCAGGAGAAGACTATGGCATCTGACCCACTAGAAAAGTAGAGATTTAATGTTTTGGGTTGGGATTCAGAGCACAGAGCTTGGGAGCCACACAATTTGAAGCATCCTTTGCAATTACGTGTCAAAACCAATCATGAGTTTTCTAAATGAATAAAATTGTCGGTATTGATAACCATCCCAAAACAATTCCCAGGTGAAATATAGAAGTCTTACTTGAAGTATTGTCCGTAGAATCTGAAAGAAAGCATCTTCTAAGTTTTTTCTTTTTTTTTTTTTTTTTTCATAGGAGTTCTGTTTGGAGGATTTTAGATATTGCAAATGAACTGGAAAAAGAGGCTGAGAAAATGCTAAAGCAACATAATTTCTGTCTACTTCCAGGAGGAAAATACCAACAAATTTATTATATCCAGCTATTTGCTGAGAAAGAAGCATTTAAGATCTATTTTAAATTAATTTTGCAAGAATTTTTTTTCCCAGGAAATAATTTATTTTCCTTCTGGTTATATTTTGAAATACTAGAAGCAGTATGAAAGAAGCACTTGTAGATAAGCTTGAAAATTCCAGTATTTTAGTTTGCTTATGCGTCCACATTTGGTTTATTATTTGCAGTCTAACAGTTTTCATGCTCAGTCTAAAACCTTTAATTTCCTCTATAATATATATTGCCATGAAAGTGAACGTATCAGAAGACTTAGGCACTACAGACGTGATAGCAAGTAACCCTTTGAAAATGTTTTTAAGGTTTCACTTGAAAAGGAAATTATGCCAATGGGCATTAATCAATTTGGAGGCTTCATATTGCTTCACAGATATTTATAATGTTAATGAAAACAGTGATGCTGTTATGAGCTAGTGAATCAAGAAGTTCATTTGCCCCAGTAACAGCAGGGGCTTGAAATGAGAAAAAAATATTTCATACAGGGATGCTGCAAAGTTCTGAGTATGGAAAATCTTATGAGTATTGTGACATTCAAAAATGTCTCCAAAGATGTGCTATGCCAAAAAGCCTGTAAACAGGCACATGCATATATCTTACCTTTCTGCATTTCTTTGCATTGTAAACTACACAACAGCATTTTTTTCTGCCTTACATCACTTTACTTAACAATACAGGGCAGTGATAGAGTTTTGAAAGTTCCTTGTGATTTTTTTATTACAGCATTTTGATAGGTTTTAAGGTTAACATAAACCAATCTTTTCTGCCTAATTTGCTTGGTTGTTTTTTTTGTTTGTTTGTTTTTTTCCCCTTATATAAGCAATTTAATTCCCAGTTGTGATATATCATGCAGGAGAAATATACATCAGAAAGAAGAAGAAGATATGTCATGTGGAAGGGAGGAAGGAAGGAATTGCAAGAGGGATAGGCTATAATCTTAAAAAAAAAAAAAAAAAGAAAGAAAAGATTTAAAGTTACCCAGTTTTTTCTGTGGGGCCATACAATCTGTGTGTGATGTTGAAATGAATGGTTGTGGTCACAGCTGGCAAGATGTTGAATATGGTCTTATTTGTATTATTAGACATCTTCCATTTGATGCCATGGCTGTAAAGGGTGATACAAGTGTTGGCTTCATTTCAGAGTCTGTAATACCAGCAAACATAGCCCAGCTAAAAATAACGAATTTTCAACTACTTCTTTTCCTATTTTGTCTTATTGCCCATAGCTTGAGGTCAAGGCACTTTAGCATGCAAGCCTTCTGCAAGACATATTTGTGTCTACCAAATGTAGTTTAGCAGGTGATGAGATGCATTTTTTCATTGGGGTCATGCTACCTAATCAGATGCTAAATGTAATTATTCACGATCGAACCTCAAATACAATTTTAGAAAGTGTCTGTATTACAAACTAAGAAATCAACAGGAAGACTGCTTTAAACATGTTTTCAGTATGCCAACATTCCCTTTAATTATTTTTTGAAGTTTTGTATAAAGTCAAAATACAAAAAGAACAAGCTCTGAAAAAGTTGTGAAAAAGGGATAGCATGTGCGTGTGAGAAATAAAGGGAGAGAGAACATGAAAGAAGTATAGAAAAAGTATTAACAAGAAAGATGAAGAAACAAAGAAAGAAAGAAATAGAGAATGGAACTCACATATAGCATTTGATAGCTGTAATTGCTCTGCTCTTTATAAAGGCTTCTTTTTTCTGATTAGAGACTTTAAGATAGTTACTACTGAAAACAGTATTTAAAATTCATTCTTTTCCTCCTTTTTCTTTGAATTCTTCATTATGTAAAACATGTACTTCAGTGCTCTTGAAATGTTTTGTTCTCTTCATTAAATTGCTCCATTTTTATTTTAATGTCCCTGTAGTCTGGATTTTTCTCTAAAAATGTCTGTATATCTGTTAAGAATACTTGTTCTTTCAGAACCTGCTTTCCATTTTATTTTTTTTTAATTCTTTTTCTGAGTGAAAATGTGATTTTGTTTCTTTTTTTGTAAACACCTATTTGTCTTTCTTCTTTTTCCTTCAACAATTCTTTTGCACCAGCAAAGGGCCCATCATTCCAGACCACATTCATTTTGTCTAAATCTGGCCAAAGAAGGACTGTGCATGATTAGTATATACAATAGATGAGTAATTATGATTTTTATTCCATCAGTATTAATTTTATGCCCTTGCCTAAAGATTACTTGTAAATGCTTAGATTTTAAGTACTAAAGTAAACGTCACTCCTACTGATATTTTGGAAATGTCAGGTTAGTTAATTGGGGTTATATACAGGTACAAGTTTCCAAACCAGTATATCAAACATTGCCCACCATTGGGCTCACGCTCTGTCAGCTAGCAGAGGAAAGAAAGCCAGAGGAGCAGCTCAAGTCACCATAACCCATTCCTGTCTGCTCTTCTCTTCTCCTTTTTGCTCCCCAAAGTGAGCTCAGCAAATGCCTGTTTAGCTGGACCAGTTCCTTTGATATAGGTTTATACGTCTTCACTTAAGGAAACGTTTTTATTGAGGGAGAAAAGCCTCATGACGGTATTTGTTTTTACTGTGGGTTTCAGTACTGCAAGAGTTATGGACACCATCTAACCAACACTAATGTGCAGAAGCAGTATCGGGCTGATATACTGAGCATCATTACTTACCGTGGTCTTTTTAAGAAGTTGGGAATTGAAGGCTGAAATCTCAAGACAGTCCTCTCAGCAGTCCAAGGACTTGAGTTTAGAGTTATCCATAAATTCTGTTTATGTTTATCCAATAAGAACTCAGCCAGTGAGTGCTGCAAATAATCGTTTACTTAAACATAAATGGGAATTAATTAGTCTACCAAATGAAAGGAAAGAAGATTCTGAGCCAGGAATGCACTCATAGTCACTGTAGCACATCATAACTTTGCTCGATGTACCTAAAATTTCTTTTAAGTGTGCCTGCCAAATCATCATTCTTTTGTTTATTATCCAAAAATCCTACCCAATATGGGAAAACTTCCAGTCTTTTCTATGATACTTATGACAGCCATTTTAATAGCTGATTTCTTATTAGAATATATTCCCCTAAAAAAATACATTTTGCTATTTATTGATTAATGCTCATTTTTTAATGGAGCTGTTTTGCTAAGATTCAGTGTCAGGTGCATTTCTAACACCCCAGCTCCTCTATTCTGTGCGTCAATTGGCACACTCATCAGTTAGCCAGTCCTGCAATAAAATAAATTAATGGACTATCCTATTTCATTTCATGGCATCCGGCTGATGGAGTACAGAAACTGCTATAAACCCCAGGACTCAGTGGGACTGCTGGCATGAGGAAGGAGTGCAGCATTTGTCCCACATTTTACATTGACCAAGCAGAATTAAAATTAGCACAGCAGTTTGCCTTGAATGAAGCAGAGAAGCATGGTGCAGGCTATGCAGCCTCCCAACTACTAAATTGACCCCTTTTCCCTTTCATTTTTTCTTAACTTAATTTTTGCCCTTCTGAAATAAATGAGGCTACTTACACTGTGAGAGGAAGGACTGGATAATCTGGCCAATATAGCATATTAAAATTATATGTATTCTACAGTTCATAATCAAATACGATTCTCTTCCTGAAATAAGCACTATATGGCTGTAGTGATAATCACTAATGGGTCAGCTGGGTACCAGAGCACTGTAAATTCAGGTGATGAATACATGGGGATGCTGTAGACTTCTGCCTTGTATTATTTTAATAGAGAGCAGAGGAAAATAAGGGAAGATTTCCTCTGAGGTATACTGATAAAATCTCACTTAATTATATGTTATAGATCTCACACTGCTTAATTTTTTTTTCTTAAAGCTTCAGCTCTTAGAATCACATTATTTAAAAATGGATTTCCCTGGATGGGAAAAATAAAAATAAAAAAAATATTATTGTTCATAGCTGGGAAGAAAATCTTCACACTGGAAGCTTAAAAAGCAGAGAGTAAACACAAACAAAGGTAAAACCTGTTGATACAGAAGCCCAGTTCATGGATTCAGAACAAGATGGTAAGCACTGCAGTAACATATCCCTTTTCTTCAGCAAGGCTTCTCAGGAACAATATAGCCAAAGGCAATGGGAGGACAGGGGTGGAAACAAGTATTTTTTTGAACAACAGCTATATTTTTAGAGATATTGGATGCTCTCAAGGTACTTAGCTACAAGCAACAAGGACAGACATAAATACTTTTCCCTACCCTTTCAGATGAAACAAATGCAGCAGATAGAAGAATTTTGCACTGCAGAACAAGAGTGCAATTCAGCATTATAACATATTTCTATTCTATACCTTCTACAGAAGAAAAATGGAGGACTAGGGGTGAAATCATAGGCTGAGTGATGTCATGGAAATAATATCCTTAGAGGAGGACTTCATGCCAAAACCCAGGAGCAGACAGATTTCTGAGAAAGATCTTGATCATCAATAACTCCTGCTAATTCAGTGGAAATCACAGGTGGGCACTCAATATTTTGAAACTCCCTTGGTATGCTCAGTACTTTGAAACTCCCTTGGTATGTTATCTTTCCTGTTCTATTTCTGTCTGGTTTTTATTCTTCTATTGATTTTAATGGACTTCAATTAAGGTCTCTTGTCTCAGAATCTTTAGTGCTTTATTTATACAGAACACAATCTGCTAGATCACTGGTTTCATTTTTCCTCCCTCAGAATCCTTAGAGGTCTGAATTGTTATTTTTTTTTTGGTATATTGGTATATTATTTTAATTGGGATAAATTTAGATACCTTTCAAACCATCTGCAGTTTCACTGATACATAATGACTTTATGGATATATTTTGACAATTGACAATTACATTTTATTGCTTGCCCTCCGACTGATGTTAAAAAATTTCAGATTTGGTTAAAACTGTATTTTAGTTCCAAAGAAAATTCACAAACCATTCCATCACTACCTACAGCAAATGGTAAGAGAGTTTTAGAGCAGGAGAACATTATTCCCTATTCATAAATTCAAATCACTTCCTTCTCCTCATATTTCATATTTATGGGAATATAGCTTGAATTTCAAGATTAGCACCTCTGTCTACTGAAGTGTGAACTGCCAACTCCTCCCCTCATCTTTTCAACCACTGTAAATCTTCAATACCCGCTGCCAATGAGGCGCAATATCAATTATGTACAAATAAATCTATGTAAAACCACTGCACAATTTCCTTCTTGAAAAAGCAAGGGCAATCACAATCAGTATGAGTAACCAGAATCTTTGGAAGAGGATATTTTTGTTCAAAATTATGCTCTCACTAATTGGCTAGACTTCCACCGTCACTCGGGTACGCTATGTATATCTGAGGGATGGAATTGCCCTCAGAGACTCCACGAGTGGCTCTCAGGGAATAAAGATCAATGAAGCAGAGTCTTGCTGTGGTCAGAGTTTAACTTACTTTGTACATATGCACATCAATCTCATAATAGAGTAAAGTCATAAGCAGGCAATCTATGATCCTTCTATAAACTTTAACCCATGTACCGCGGTTCAGTTCCCAGGAAGCTATTCTGTCTTGGGAACTGCCTTGAAAGATGGAGAATAAAATGAAAGAACATGTTCTCAACTCTCTGACAATTTCTCTCGAAGGACTGCTCTTTAGGAGAACAAAGAGTAACACAATATTTTCTAGACAAAATTTCTGCTTTTCCTTCCCTCAGAAGAAAAAAAAACAAAAAAAAAAAAAAAAAACAAAAAAAAAACCAAAACTTTAAACAGAATTGTCTGGTGACTCCTACCACAAAATGATTAATCAATAGTACTTTGCACAGAATGACAGTGGAAACAAAAATGTCTATAATCAAGTTCCTCCCTAGTATTTAAAACTCACTCTCTGACATGCATCTGCATGTTAACATTGGATAACCTATTCCTCATTATACCCCAGGGACTGAAGTTGTTTTACATGTGCAGAAAGTTTCTTCCATCACAGAACTGAATTTTCTTTTGGTAAGCTTATTGTGTACAAACCTCCCCTTCCACAATAAATTTTAACTTTATGCTCCTCTACCCAACAAAACCTGTGACTAAACTTCATTTTCCTTATGTGTACCTATCTAGTGGCCAGGAAAAAAAAATGAACCTCTGTGCTGGTATGCTATAAAAGACCATAAAGAAAAGAATTCCTAGGTCAAGACAACTTTCCTTATCCCCGCTTTAGTGTCCTAGCCCTTCAGTGCTGGCATAATTGAAGAGAGGGTGTGAGCAAGATTGCTAAGTGAGCACCATGCCATCAAACCCAAGGAGTCTGTTGGACACAATCCATATTCCCAGTTAGAGAACTGTCACCAGCTCCTGAATCTTCAAGAGAGAGCATTTGCTTTTTAGAAGTTCACTTCATCCACACAGTTTCATGATAGATAAAGCTCCTTCAACACTGCCTCTTATCTCCCAATGAGGCTAAGGTAGCTTTAAACATCACAGCATTTTAGCAGCATAATACATTTCCAGGAGCAATACCCCACATCTTTATTCATGATGTGAACGATGATCTGAGTAGTAATAATGAAATAGGGTGGCAAAGGTTTTCCATTGTGAACTAGTATTAATCTAATTTCCTACAGGACGCTTGTCTAAGTCAGAAAAAAAGCAAGCAGTTTAAAATTCTTTGGCAAGTCTCTGATGAAAAGAAGCCTGGGAAGTGCTAAGAATTGCTGGAGAATGCTAAATTACATTCTCTCAGCTCTACTGAGAAGGCTAAGCTGATTTTGGCAGGATTTTCCTAGTATATATCCATTGCAAATTGGCTTCTTATTTTTATGAATATTAAGAGTCATCAACATTAAAAAAAAATCCAGCAATAAGTACTCAAGGCCTTTGGAAGTGAATAATGACAATTCTACCATACTGTAGATTTTTACATAAATATGATAAATTAAGGGGGGTTCTAAAATAAATATTTAAATAAGATGTTATTTCAGATCAAGTAGGCATTTTGTGGCTGTGTATATCAAACAAAATTCTTCACCTGGTTCTAATGGCCAGCTGTTCCCAATATACAGAAGAGGCATCAGCTGCCCGCTATCGTTAACCCATTTAGAAGATGGCAGCAGAGCAGCTTCTTTCTGCAGTTTCCTTTCCATTTGAATGCAATTTCTCTGTTTTAACAGTACAAAACATAAGTGCTGTTGGACACAGGCTGTGTCTTTATCCTTCACGATGCTGCCAGAGATGATGGAGCCCAACTGGTTCCACTTCCAAGGGGATAGATTTGAGTCTTTCTCAGAAAAAGGACAGGTTGATGGGTTGATTGTTGTACTAAATAATCTCTATTTTTCCAACTTTGGTGATTCTATGATTCTAAACACCAGCTTCTTGAACTCTTATTACAATTTCTAACAATATTTTTGCTATCTTACCCACTGAGATTGCCTCTGGGGATGGGACCTAATGTTAAGAAAATTAATAACTTTAGATTTTTAATGGCAATGAGCCTTTCCCCATGGACATACTAAAGGGAAGGCTGTTTACTGACCCAGTTCTGCTTTGTACTTGGTACAGCCCATGCCTGTACTGGGAGATCTGCAGGGCCATGCTGGAAAACCAGGTTGGCACAGTTGTTTCTACACTGTAGTGGGCAGGAAAAGACTGTGCAAGACCAGTTTTTTCCTTCCTAGAAGTTAAAAGCAGGGGGATCACATCCTAGTGATAACCGCTATTCTCCACTGATGTGACCAGAGAGTCTCTGGGAACTGGATCTTCCATTTAAGAAGTAATTCCCTAAATCACAGCATGGGAATATTTTACAGGATGTGTCAAATGACTTGAGTGAATTAGCATATCTGACAGGCAAGGAATGAAACTAGCATTCAACCTCGTACTTAATGAATAGTCCATATGTCCAGAGAAGCAGGTAATTTATAGTCTAACATTTTCTTTTGATCTGCCATTTGCTCTTTCTCTCTAGAATTAAATCACTTCGAAATGCACAGGGGAAGAAGGCAAAGGGAAGAAGTCTTTTTATTTTTAATTAGAATGTGCTAAATGGTAATAAAGTAATGTGAATACAGTGGGGACCTCTTAAATCCATAGCAGTAAATCTATTGCTGCAATAGGTCCATCCTTTATCTAGTGTTCACTGAAGAAGGTTTCACTTGAAGTGTAACAGTGACATGAACTGATGGTAATAGAGTAATACATTTAAAGAATTCAATAAAGCATCTGTTGTAGATAGTGATATGCCTTGTAATTTTATTGACAAAGGTTTGTTTTGTCCTGAGACATATAAAATGCTCAGTTAAATGGTTTGATTATACAGTACTTTTATAAAATATGCACTCAGCTGATTTCTTGTGCTATGCAGCTTGTCAGTGATTAGCCAAGATGATTTTTAAAATGGAAATAATTGGGTAGGCTCTTAAAAATTAGGATTTTGCTCACTTGGGAAGAAATGTAATGTGTGTGCAAGAAGCATTAATTTCAGCATTACATTCCTTTGTATGTGAGTATTAAGGCATTAGGTAAAGCATCACAAAAGAGTGTTTTGAAATCATATAGGTGGAAAAGGGAAGAGATTATTGACAAAATCTTAATGTAACCAGAAATCTACAGGTTTTTGTCTGTATTAGTGAAGAGTAATATGCAAGAGTTGAGACACGTTTCCAGGAAGATCTTTTTTTTCCTCTCTCTCAACTGCTTGATTCTACTTGGATTAGTGGATTTTGGATATGAGTTTGGGCTAAGACGACATGGTATGGTGTTAGGACATAGTGCCAATTAATATGGGGATTACTTATTTTTAGGTTAGCAAGAGACTTGTTTTTCTAACCATTACGAACTGCTGTTAGGCAGGGTGGCTACTTGGTCTGAAAGGAGGCTATTTGCCTAGAACACCTCTCATTTCTTCTTTTTTAAGCATTTAGTCCTGGGCTAAGCTCTTCTCCATCCTAGCCCAGCACTGCTCAATGTTGCAGTTTTTGCTAACCCACTTCTTCCATTCTCCTCTCAGCTTTATAGTAACTATGTTTTCCTTTTGTCAACATGAGTATTTATGCCTTATTGTTTCAACTTGCCTTCTAAAACCTAAAGTAATTGATTTGTCTGAGGGATTATCAGACCTTCAGGACAGTGCTTTGAGGTGCTTACAAGAATACGTGCATGGACATACAGTAGAGTTCTTCTACTCAGTGTTTTGATTTATTTATTGTTGGTACACTTTGTTCTTTTATTTTTAACTGAAATATTTTAAGAAGTACTGCAACATTTTCTTTGGTAGAAGCAAGTGTGTGATTGCACACACCGTAAGGTTCTGTACTGCTAGCTTTTTGCTTTAATCTTAAATGACAGCTACATCTGTTGGAAGTTTGTTCCTATCTCTTGTTTTCTAAAGCTTGACAGGTTGAAGGAGCCCTTTTAATGACAGTCTGGGTATCTGCAGATAGTTTTTGAGATGCGCTTCCCAGGCTGTGAGATGCTGAAGGCTGGTTTTTCTCTTTGCTAGAGTTTCCCAGATCAACTAAAGTTACCCTAGCTGGTCTTTTTGATTGTGTGAGCTGGGCTTCATGTCTTGTCACACTAGGGTTAAACTCAGTGGATAGGCAGGTGGATTTAGGCAGTGGAGCAGGGCCAAAAGTTGTCACAGTTTATAGATGGGGCTCCAGTCAGCATTGTTCCATTTCCCTCTTTCTGGAGCCAGGTTTTGTTTTACTGATGCAATTATTTGTCAGACTTTTATTGATTCTTCACTGATGATCACAGAACTGTGGACCACGGTACCACAAATGTTACAGACATTATACTTAAAGGTCATTGATACGATTAATTTCCTACGTATTATTTTTGCAAGGACATGTCATTGTTATCAAGGTTAGAAAGCATAAAAGAGGTACATGAAATCTGTGTGATCTGAAGTTCCTTAACTATTATAGTGCTGGGTAAAACTTTGCAGAGAGAATAGAAACAGAATAGCTAGAAATCACATTCTCCTTGCAGAAACAGATGGAAAGCACTGGGTGCTGGCTGGGCTTATTCTGACAAGGCTATGCCAAAGGTAAATGGGATACAAAGCAGTACTTGCTGCAACTCTGTTAGTTCCCATAATTAAAAAACAAGTCATCACTTAGCTTTTTGCCTGTTATGTCTCAGGTATACTGAGGATGTCTCAGTATTTCCATCATAGTATCCCCATTTACCCTTACTCAACAGGAGCTTGAAATGGAAGATACTTTTACAATTATTTTGAGTTTTTTCTAGGTCTCTTCATGTTGATATAATCATTTTCAATATGATACTCTTGAATAAAATGAGACATCAGATCAGTATTTACATTAAGCTGCAGTGTAATTCAGTGTTCCATAGTACGTGAGTGACAACAGTCTAAATAAACAGAATGAAGAGTGTACTTTAGCTAGAAATATTTTTATCTCCCATAAAATTCATTTGGAGCTCAAAAATTAATTTATTGAGCTCCCTTACAGCATAAAAAAATAACTAAATCTTCTGTCATCTGACTGCAGTGCTGCCACTAGATTTGCTGCAAATACAGCCCAGAATCATTACAGATTTCTTTATAAATGTCTCAGTCAAAGGCATTTCCTTCCCAGCTAGTGGCATTGATATGACAGGTATAGAGAAAGACACTTTTTGTACCATCTTAGAGATGCTTCCAATGTCTCAGCACTCCTCTCTGCTGTAGGTTTTCAGGATCTCCCTCTGGATACTGGGAGGTGGCCACAAAAAAGGGCCTCAGGCATCAGACACAGTGCATTACCTGAGCTCAGCTTGGAAACCTCTCCTGCAGTTGTCTAAATGAAAGAATTACTCTCCTACCTCTTCTATAGATTTTTCTAATTCCTTTTTTTTTTTTTTTTTCCCTGATATCATAGTTAAGATCAAAATGTGATTGCAGTATCTGCATTATAATACACTTAGTCTGGGCTTTCAGATAGAATTTTAATCTTTTTAAGCTTTTGGACAATCTCAGGTCATCAGTTCTTGATGGGGAACATTTAACTTCTCTTAAGCTTCCGCTTTTGATATTTGGGTCATTGTTGTTAAATGCAAGATACCAAAGAACACAATGGCTGCACAGAAGCAATTCACAAGCTTTTTTAACAATTAGATGTGATTACTCTAATCATATAACTTAATTAGTCTTTCTTTTCCCCATTTAAAATTAATATAGAATCTTTAGGCAATTACAGTGACTAACATTATTCAGTGGTAACACTAAGTAATGCTAAAATGCCTTAAATGCAATCTGATAGCAATTTCACATGAAACAAGTTACAAATACTGCTACTAAAACACCAGTTTTAGTGAAAAGCTAAAATATTCTTAGGTGTGAAGAAATACTGAGTGTGACATGGAAACCATGAAGAGCAAAATGCATCATTTCTAATCGGGCTGAGGGCAGCAGAAAGAGCACTGGCAGCAGTGATTCTCAAAGCTTCTCCAGCTCCCCCAGGTTTTTTCTCCCTCTCATGTTTATTTTGATTCCTGCTCTGACCATTTCAAGCCTCTCTGCTCTCTCAAGGAGTTTGACATACAAATACATTAGAAATGCAATCTGCTTTCACAGTTTTATTTCATTGGTTTCCTAACTGTTATACAAAGCAGGAAAAGGCTTCTCCTAGATGAACATGACCATTAAAATACGCAACACATAAGCCACGATGACTTCACTGACGTTTCTTGTTGGGTTATATTTTAGTGAGGTTTCCCAGCTGTAATGCATGAGCAATGTCTCTGTACGTGGCAGCAATCAGCCACTCTTGGGAGGCAGCACACACAGATGACAACACAAGTGTTGCCTCCACCTCAGTATCTGTTCTTCTCTACACTAGGAAGGAGGTGAGAACAGAGCAAATCTGGGCTTGCACAGCTGCTGAGTAATGCTGGAGCAATTGAGTGCTGAGCTGGAGAAGCAAGGAAAAAGTGACAGGTTCTGATTTTCCAAGCCATTGTATCTGAAATGATTGGCTTGGATATCAAGAGAAGATGAAACCCAAACCAGAAGGGTCGGAGAGGTTTTACTTTTTCTTGCTGAATACAGTGTTCTGCTGGCTATGGTCAGAGAGAAGACATGGTAAAAACACCCAGCTGAGTTTTTAAAATGAAAAAAAGCACTGAACTATATTTCATTTCTCAAAGAGAATTTCCACATAAAAGTATATGGTTATTTTAAAAACAACAACAACAAAACTCAAAACTTTTGTTTGTTTATCTGTTTGACAGCACTATGCCAGTAAATCAAATCACTGTATCAGTGAAGTTGGTGACACTCTTTAATGAAAGTGCCAACCTAGGATCTTTGAACACAAAAGAATCAACAACAGTCCAATAGTTTTCACAAGATGACTGAGGCAGATGATGAGACAGAACAGAGAGAGGCAAAAACTTTGCAGCTGGCAGGCACCCAAAGCTTCTTGAACCTCTTGTACTCTTCCTTAATAAATATATCATTTCTATACCAGCCATGTTAATGCAGTGATAACAGCAGGAGAATAATTCTCTTTATAATTGTGCAAGACATCCAGATATATTCCCCTGTCTCCCTGACTAATGTTTCCAACATGACTTGTTAGCTTCTGCAATGATCAAGCAGCTATTAAAGATAAAACTGTGTTAACCTTTTCAAAAATTAGAAAAGCATGACTGTAACTGGAACTACAATAGCTTCCTGGAGAATAGAGCAAAAGGGTGAAAGATCATCCTGCTGAGTTGCTGGTAATGGATTTATTATTTATTTAGTATGTCTGAAATGCGTATGAAGAATGTAGCCCTATCCAAATGCCTCCTCTGTGTCCCTGTGTCAGTAATCTGATCAATATAGGTAAGTAAGTAGGAAGATCATGGATTATTTTTTTCTAAGTTTTCTGTTTAGTTTCCCTCCTTGACACAGACTTTAGCAGACTGATAATAGAAAAAGAACTCTTAAAAGTCTGAAGTTAAGCACATTTTTCTCAATTTTGAGTTTAAACTTGAACACAAACCATCTCAATTCCAATGATCTTGTGAGAACTCTCCCATTCATAACAGCTTGTTCATACTTGTATATTCGGTCAGAGACCCATGAATTAGACACTAACATAATGCATAACATAGCTATACCCTCAACAATGCCAGCGAGGGTGTCACAAAGCATCCCATGTACTGACAATCTGGAAATTTAGGATATTCAGAAATTGGTTTGTATGATGTCAATGGAAAGTAAAAAAATCAACCTTGACATGCTTAAGCTGTAACCACAGGCAGGTCTTTGTTAACTGATAAGTATAATCTGTAGACTACAGGTGACAAAGAGGCAATAAATCCCAACCAGAAATAAGAATGACTGACAGTCCAAAAACACACTAACTTGGTCTAACATTTTTTAATTGGTTTCATTAAAGAAACTTTTTACTAAAGTTATCAGAGCTGCTGAAAATAAATGTAGATAACAGCAATCTGAAAATTACAGAAATGCAATATAAAATCCCAGGCACATGGAATACTTATAAGGTCTGATGACTATCTAAGTATTGTCTCAGTTGCATTTTTTGAGATTTTAATCTCTGCAAGTAATTCATTGTCTTCCCACAAGGACTAGTAAAAGGATCATTTAAATGAATGTATCCATATTAACCATTTTCCTCTCTCCAGTTAGGTTGGCAAGCACTGTGAATCATCTCTTTTGATCCCTACATGCTTTTGTAGAAGAAATTGGAAAAGCAACATCCAAGAGGAAATACATGAAGATCTAACCTGCCCTGTGTGAAAATATTCATTTCATAATGTACGAGCTGCTGTTCTATCGATACAGCTGAAAACAGCCCCTAATAATTCAGGCAAGGGAAGACTGGATTAAGGCAATGAGGAAAAAAAATTAGAGATAAAAGATGGACTTCTCTGTGATCTTGGACATTTGTTGTAATCTCCAGTGTCAGAAATTTTCCCCAAGTGGTCACTTTGTCAGTGATTGATTTCTTCACCCTAATGGCTACTAGCAAATACAATCAACCCCAAAAGTCATCGAAATTTGGGGTGGTCCCCACGAAGGAATGGGGTTCATCGAGGTTACCCTGGGCACCTCATAGCAAAGGAGAAAGAGCAGGCCCAGCTGTAATTCATTTCTCACAATTTCTCAGTATTCTTTCTATTTTATTAAGAAACCAAAAAGCAAAGCAAACAAGTACAAACTGTTCTACAGAAGCGTTTTGTGCTGCAGGCAAGAGTATCGTTTTCTTGTAGCATCTCTTCTTACTTTATCTCTTCTTCCCACAGCCAGACAAGAAACAAATATAAAAGTATGTGTCATCTCAGACAAAAGCCACCTTTCTCTCCTTGCATCTCATGGAAGACTGAAATTTCGGAACAAAATTGCCTTCTCTCATATCAAACTGAACAAAGCAGCTATGTCCAGACATATTATATGCTTCCCTATGAAAAGGAAAATAAATCTTCACATTTTTATTTACGGAGGACAAGTTGGTACTTACATGGTAATATTTATAAATATTTATTAATATTTATTAATATTTATTCTGAGCTAAACTTGTACAGAATGGTGATGTTGGCCCAGAGGAATATGTCTACTGGGTTGTTCTCCTCTTCCTTCTCTCAGTTCATGTGAGAGAGGCAGGTGGGGACATGTATAACTACATCAAGCCCCAGCCCATGTGCTGGGAGATCTAACAGTAGAAAGAGATGGAGAGGTAAAGAGAGGTAAAGTTTGCTGGAAAAGGAACCTGAAAGGAATAATAAAAAGCTCTTCTCAGCAAAAGGAAGTATCAGAGCATCATTTCTCAGTAGGGTGTCCGGTTCCACATCTAATCTGAGCAGAACTGTGAGAAGTCTGGAAACTTCAACCTCTTCCCACACAGTGACAGTCCCAGCACTGTGCTTCAGCTGAGGACTGAAATATTGCAGATATAAAATTTCTATTGAACTGGGACAAAAATGGAGTATCATAATACTTGTATGCAAATAATTAGAGAATAAGAGGGCAATACTAAAACTATCAGCTAGAAAATGACTTCAGCAATATAGCATATCATTTTTTCGAACATAAACTTTGTGAAGTCAGAGATATTAAGAAAAATTCTGTCAATCCCTCTGGCAATAAGCAATGGAATTAAAACCCAAGCAAAATTAAATTTGAGAAGATTAATGTTCCTTTTTATATTTTGATGACAACTATAAACATAATGTAATTTTGTGAATTTACTGTTTTAAAATGCAAGCTGATACCTCACAATGGTGCAATTTAAATCACCAAGCAAATAAGTACTTTTTATTCTAATGTCCCAATAGATAAATTCTGCAGTAGTAACGAAATGGCTTTGAACTTCTTAACCACCATTTAAAATGATGCAGAAACAAGTAAGAAATTTATAAATGAAGCCTGGCTGTATTTGAAATGCATGTAGCAGGATGGAAGAAAATGGAAATCCTTGTGGATCAGTCTGAAGCAAGTAGGAGGAACCAGAGAGCTCCTTCACAGAAAGAACGCATATCTTGCATTATCAGGTTGGATTATATTAGGAAGTTTTGTTAAATTTACCTTAACCAAACCTTCATCTTGGGTATTTTCCATGGATCATTTGGGTAAAATGGACACCTTAGCTCCACATTATATTTAACTCATCTACATATGCTGTAAAAGGAACCTCGATAATCATACCTCCTCATTACTGCCGTCAGAATTCTGCTTTTGTTAGACAAAATGCAAACACAAACATCATTTAGCTTTTTTCCATATAGATTTGACCTATATGGAAAAAGTAAAGCTAAAAGGACATTTTAAGTTTGTCTTCTCACCAATATTTTTTTCAGGAATCAGCACTCACAGGGCACAAATGTGCATAATAATCCACTTGAATGAATAAGCAGTCAAAACAATTAGAAGTAAACAATGTCACATCGTTGCCATAGAAGTGGCACAGTCATGCTGCAGCCTGACAGGTTTCTGAAAAGTCTATAGGGGATTTCACAATTCAAGGTACTGCTTCCTCTGAAAATTATAGCAAAACCTCCATGAGATTCACAGAAGCCTGTCTGGCTGTGTGCTGGCAGCAGCTAGGAATGACAAAAAGAGGGAGGAAAACAGGACAGCATGAGCTACCAAGGACAGGGAGGAGAAAGAGCTTCGGTGCTCCTCTTGCTTTCAACTACATCCAGAGAGTCTTGCAAGCAAAACGTGGATTTTGCTATTTCTTGCCCAGAGCACTGGGGCTTGTCTGCATCAGAGCTGGTTTTACCTGACCTTGCCAACTGCGCCTGGCCATCCTTGGACAGTTTTTCTCCTCTGTTTGCTGAGTGCTGCTCTGGCTTCCACATCAATGAACACATAATTGGTCCTCTCAAAAATAAACATAGAATCATAGAATTGTGTGGGTTAGAAGGGACCTTAAAGATCACCCAAGACCCTGCCATGGGCTTGGTGCCCCCCACCAGCTCATGCTGTCTAATGCCCATCCATGGCTTTGCACACCTCCAGGGAGGGGCACACACAGCACCTCTGGGCAGCAGTGCAGGGCCTCATTACTCTCAACATTTCCAGCACTTACCCCCGACATTCCTACGCAAAGATTTTTAATGTAGAATTGTAACAGCCATTAAATATTTAATATTAAGTAACCTGTGGGAACTTTTATGTATTCTATTTGAAGACTGAAGGTAATAACAAAAAGGTGAGAAGAAATGCGATAGCTGGTTCATCTGAAAGCATGTAGCAATTTTAGGATGTATTTTATATATGAACTCATAAAACTGATACAGAAGAAATTAAATGTATACAATGATTTATAGGTGGATTTAATAGGCTTGCAATTTTTTAGTTCCATACATCTTCATGGAAACAGTTATAAATCTCTATAACTTAAATTGCTTACCCAAGCTCTACAGAAACAGCATAAACAAAGCAAGCAATTATCTGTAATAAACTTTTTCTTTAATATTTTGACACTCACCTCTTTGTAAAACTACATGAAATAATTTATCATGTGCAGTATTAGGAAATCAGGTTTTATTTGCTAAGTTCATCTATTTTTTGCAATTGTGTAGAAACCATCATCTTTCTGTTATGGTAATCAACTCATTAAGCATTAATACAATGGTAATGCAATATCATCTATGCACAATTATTTATATATTTATATGACTATAAATACAGTTGTATTTTGTCCCCCATACATCACAATAATCTCAGAAATCTAGAAAATTCCCTTTGTAAGCTGCTACTTGAAGTAGTTGGAAATTCAGTTTTCATAATGGCCAGTGTTGACATTTTAAATGATAATTTGAGCAGTGTTTTCTGGAGTTCAGGCATTGATTTCTACACCCAACTGAAGAGTTTGATGGGGGCAGCCATCTAAAAATGCTTGATATGAATCAGTGTGAGCTGCATTGCAGAAAATCTCCACAGCTGTGGAAGATGTGGGATTTTTCAGAAAAGCAATTTTAGCCTTCAATCTACATCCTAAAATACAAGTGAAGTGCTATCATTTGCTTGGAGTAGCACTTAAACTGGAGAGACAGGGTTCTGTGAAACACAGAACAAAACTCAGAATATAGGTAATTCAGGAGAAGAATGACATTGCTGCATACTTCCTTTGGAGAGCAACAACACTCAGATAGATTGCAACAGATGCAGAATGTCTTAGTTATATATCGCAGTATACAAAAGCTCCAAAAAGTTTGCTTTGAATAAAGAAAAAGACAAGCTGCTGAGAATAAGATTTATTTTGATGTAAAAAGAGCTATGCTTAGGCTGTATGATTGTTGCAGAAGAGAGAACACTTACACACAGAATGGAAATGTGACAGCACTGGGGATCAAGCCTTAGGATGTGCCACCATGTTATTTTTCTAAAGAGATTATGGCCAGAAATACATTTTTAATTTAATATAACCCCCTCCCCGTGCATTAATGTATGAAGAGATGATTCTGCACAATGTTTTCACATTATCGTATCCCACAGCCTGAATTCTGCTTGTTTAACTTGATCAGATTTTGAGGTCAGGGTCGGCAGTTTTGCCTTGGGTGGCTGAAGTTTTGCATCAGTTGCTTCGTGGACACCCACAGGCTGCTGCTGGCATCAATGGTATCAAGGACAGACCCTGGAAGATGAGGACTCCAAAAGGCAGCTCGTAAATGAAACTGTCTGATATTGTTATCAGTAGCTGTAGACAGCTTTTAATCTCTGTGGGCCTTCAGTAACTCAGATGTACACATCCTGACTGCAGCCCACACAATGCTTCACCTTAGCGTGAAATCAATGTTGGCTCTTGTCATGAAGAGGCTGGCATAACTGATGTCATAAATCTGTGTCCAATACCCCACGTACTGGATAAATTAGAGCAAACCACATATCTGTTTAAACAGAGCTTCACAAACAGAGTAATCAAGATTGTAGTTACAGCTATAAAAGCATGCCTGTTGCAAATTGCATGTTTAGGCAA